>NW_022060568.1:2976967-4465451 GCF_003285725.1 Scaptodrosophila lebanonensis
GTTTTACAAAGTCAAAGCCAAAGCCCTGATTCTGATCCTGAACACAACTGCAATTCCCTACAATTCCATGTGGTCGTCTGTGCACGCATAACTTCGGGGCTGTCGCTGTAGGTGTAGGTGAGCCCAGAATGCTGTCGACCACAACGCCAGGCACAGTCAGCGGCACCACCGGCAGCCAGCAGCAAAACGCTGATGTGGGCGCAACCATGTCAAGCAATGCGGCAGCGGCCCTTGGCTCTTCACCCACGGGCAGCAGCAGTGGTCTCAAAACGGTAAAGGGCGAGCCCTACTCGACCCTCTCGCCAGGTAAGTCTAAATCACAAATTGTTTGCTGCAATTATTCAATTTGTGATGCAATGTCGATTTGAAATGTGCAGAAAACGCAAGCAATCAAACAATGTCGGACGATGCAAGCGCTGGCACCAGCGTTGGTGGCGGCAGCGGCAATAAAAACGGCGCCAGTCACAACAATGGCGGAAGTGGAAGTGGCAGCGGTAGCAACAATGCCAGCAATGCCAGCGGTGCCTCTGCTGAAGGTGTTCCGTCCGCCACGGGCAGCACACCCAACATGCTGCGACAAAACTCCAGCGGGAGCATCAATTCCTGCCTCGCTGGCTCACCGAACAACACAAGCGATCACTCCAATAGCAGCAATGTCTCGGCCAGCATTGCTCAAATTGTCGAGGGAGGAGGTACGTCCAGCTGTGACTTGCTGCAGGATGATAAGAAAAAGAAAATCAACATAAAAGAGGAGGATGGTGGTGAGCATTGTAAAATGAAGCAATTCAATACATTCTCTGAAATCGGTATCCTTCATCCTGTTGCAGGCAAATCGCAGCCGGGTATCTCAACAGACAAAAGTAACAGCAGCAGCAGCAGTAGCGGCGGTAACGGTGGTAGTGGAAGTGGTGCCGGGGGCAATGGTGGTAGCAATGTGAAAGGCGCAGTTGCCGGCACGCTAGCCAATGTGACCGTCAAGGAAGAGCCCACAGACATACTTGGCAGCTTCGTGAATTTAAAGAAAGAGGAAAATCTTTCACCAAACATGTCACCGGTGGGCTTTGGATCTATTGGTGGCCCACCAGGCAGTGTCCAGGATCGATCCGTTACCCCTGGTAAGTGAAGCAAATCGAAACAGGCCTCCTAACGATGCTCTATAAAATTATATTTCCATTAATTCTAGTCAAAATGGAGCTGAATCCTAACAATGGCGGTGGTGGCGGCAGTGGGACACACAACAATAATAACAACAACAATACTGAAAAGACATCATCCGCCTTGGATGATATTGCCGGCTGCAATCCTTTGAGCGCCGATAACATCAACGAATCGTCAAACAGTGGACCAGGCAGTGGAACGGGGGGAGCTGGTGGTGGACCTGGTAGCACTGTCAGCGGCGGTCCAGCTGGTAGTGGTGGTGGCGGCGGCGGAGTCGGCCCAGGAGGTATTGGCATTGGGGGTCTTAATGTGCCACCAGTTGGCGGAAATTTCATTGGCGGCAATGCCGGTGGTCCTTTGGGCAACTGCCTGGATTATATGCAACAGCAAAATCATATCTTCGTGTTCTCCACGCAATTGGCCAACAAGGGCGCCGAGTCTGTACTAAGCGGCCAGTTTCAGACCATTATTGCCTATCATTGCACTCAGCCGGCAACAAAAAGTTTTCTTGAAGATTTCTTTATGAAGAATCCAATGAAAATGAACAAACTGCAGCGACAGAACTCGCTTGGTATTTGCAATATGCCCGGAAGTGGCGGTCAGCCTTGGATGCCGGGAGGTGGCGGCGCGGGAGGAGGAGGACCCAGTGTGGTATCAAAAATGTTGCAACAGCAGCCGCAGCAGCAAAAACAAGGTGGACCCAAGGCTCACTTCAACCAAGCCGAAAATAGTAACAAGGCAACGGGATTGCGAGGCGCCATGCCCGGCAATTTCGGCGGCGACAATTCTGATTCTTTGGTCAATGAGAGCGAACTTATGTGTTGGGAGACTGGCAGTCGAAACAATATGGAGGGGAACCCAACTGAATCGCAGGCCTTGAAGCTGCTGGAGGGCGGTGTCGACAGCATTGTAGGCGGCCTGGGCAAGTGCGGCGATCTGAGTAATGAGAGCAACATCATATCTCTCCAGGGCGTCAAGGTGCCCGATGAGAATCTAACACCACAACAGCGGCAGCATCGAGAGGAGCAATTGGCGAAAATCAAAAAGATGAATCAGTTTCTGTTTCCGGAGAACGACAGTGGCGGTCAAATGCCCGGTGCTGGCAATCAGCTCGGCAAATTGACTAACGAGCAGGCTATGGCCGGTAATTTGCCACCAAACATGATCATGAGCATGGGAGGCGGAGGTCCCGGCGGACCTGGACCCACAATGGTTAACCCCGCCTTGAATCCGCAAATGCGTCAGATGCAGTCGAATCTATTGGCTCAGAATTCACAGAAGTCTGAACATGTGCCGGCAACGTTGGGCGAAGATGTCCTCCTGCCGGGCGATGTCATGTCCGATATGGGACCCGGTATGCCCTGCAATAGTGGCCCTAAATCGGGATGCGGCGGTGGTCCTGTCAATGCTCCCGGCGGCCTGCAGTGCGGACCTGGCGGCGTAATGAACGTTAATGTCGCCAACATCGTCGGCAACAACATTCAGTGTCCCGGTGGCGGTGGACCTGGCGGCAATCTAATGACGAACTCGCCAGAAATCATGGGCGCCTTTGGTAGCACAAATTGTGGCGTCATTGGTGGTGGTGGTCCCGGTGGCGATATGAACAAAAACGTGCCCAATCCGGACGGTATGCCGCAGGTGGGCATGGCTCAAATGGAATGGTCTAAGATCCAGCATCAATTCTTCGAGGAACGCTTAAAAGGCAACAAGCCGGGTGGCTGTCGACCCTCAGGAATGGCTGGTCCGGGCTCTGGCGGGGCTGTACCACCACCGCCAATGGGCGGAGGTCCTGCAAATCAGCAACAGCAATCCTTGCGCAATAATGTACAGGGACCACCGCCACCCTACCATCCCACCCAGCGTTCGGCATCAGTGCCGATTGCTACCCAATCGCCGAACCCCTCCAGTCCCAACAATTTATCGCTGCCATCACCACGCACCACCGGCGGCGCTCTGGGCATACCATCGAACTCACCCAGCATGGAGGCCACAGCAACGAACACATCTGCGGCCGGCAACACAGCGACAAGCGCGGCAGGCGCTATGAATGCTCTAGCGGCATCCAAAAACTGTTTCCAATCTGATGCCGGCTCGCCCTCCAATCGACAGCGTAGCGGCGGCGGCGCTGGTCCTGGCGCAGGAAACACGGGGAATGTCATGAATCACCTAAACAGCAATCCCAGCACACCACTTTCGCATTTGTCGCCCAAGGAATTGGACTCCTTCAGTCAGGCTTCGAGTGCTGGTAAGTTTTTAATTTCCAATGAAATTGTTGAATTGAATACCATATTCGATAACCGCGTTCGGAATTCGACCGAATTTTGCGGAAACACAATTGGTTGCCAATCCCGAAAATCAATTGAGATGAATAAGAAAGGGTTTCCAATTTCAATTCCACACAATAGCATCGTATATTACAAACATCACTTTAGAAGGCATTTGTATTGAAAGTAAACAACAATTTGAATATAAATTACGATAAAATGTGAATGTGTGGAATACGAACGCAATATGTTTTTGTTTATTATTTCTAACTAAAATGTATCAACATTTGTTTAAACATTTTCGAGAACTAATTATTTAATTTAAAGCTCAATTTAGAATAACAACTAATTTTTGAACGGTTTGAAAATTAATTCCAAGTGTCCCTTAAATAGTACTTAAATTGTTTAGTCGGAGACGTACATTCTATATGCAATATCAGACGACATAAGACTATGTATGTTTAAGTATTTAATTTTACTATTTTATTTTATTTACCAGGTGATATGAAGGGCACGCGACCGAGTCCACAGCGACCACGTTCACCGGGCAATACAGGAAGTCATCTCATTGAGCCCAACAATATGGAGCCCCGTTTTCCGGCCTCCAGTCCCGGCCTAAACTTCAATACCCACATGCAAAGCAATACAAACACTGCCATGAATGCCTATAAGGGACCCGGCTCTAACAATGCGCTGGAGGTGAGTCCGATATAGCCCATCATCCGCTTCAGCGTAATTAATGTTAATTTGTGATTTCTTTTAGCGTCAGAATTCAGGTCCCGGCGGACCCGTACAATTCGCTCGTCGCTCCGACAACATGCCATTGAATCCGAACAGCAGCAATCGCCCGCCTCAGAATAAAATGGCACAGAACTTCGATCCGATATCGTCGCTGGCGCAAATGTCGCAGCAGTTGACGAGCTGTGTGTCTGGCGTGGGAAGTCCCGCCGGCGGGATGAACATGATGGGTCCTGGGGACATGAACATTGGCCAGGGCGTTGAGCATGGCATGATGGCGGGTATTGACGGTGGCAGCATGGAGCACATGAATCATGGAGGAGTGGGTGCTGGCTCCAACAGCTGTCATCCGATAAATCCACTCATGAACTCCATGGGACAACGAATGCTCAACCCCAAGATGTGTGGTGCTGGCGGTGGCTTTAATGCGGCTGCCAATGGGGTTATACGCGACGGACCCGGTGGTCCCAATCCCAATTTTCATGGCATTATGCCGCCAGCACGTATGATGAGTCGCATGCCCGTCAACTTTGGGCCCAATTTCAATCCAAACATCCAGGTGAAGGCGAGCACACCAAACACCATACAATACATGCCAGTGCGGCCCCAGAATAACAACAATGGCAGCAATGTTCGTATGCCACCCAGTCTGGAGTTCTTGCAGCGCTACGCCAATCCACAAATGGCCGGCGGCGGTGGTCCACCTATGGGCAATGATCTGGGTATGATGGTCGGCGTCGGACCCATCAACATGAACTCGCCCAGTGAGCAGCAGCTGAAGATGGCCAACCAACCGGGCGGCATGCCAAACAATGCGGGCGGCAATGGCAATGGGATGAACTTCTTTCAGAACTGCAATCAACTGCCTGGCCTGGACGATGAAGGCGGTCTGATGCCCGGCCATGATGGCTTGGGGATCGGACAGCCGCCCATGATACGTGGCATGCGTCCGCATGGTATGCGCGGGTTGGGGGCGCGCCTTCAGGCGCCTGGAGGCAACATTGTTAATCGACAGCAGCCCCAGTTTCCGGGCACGCCAGATGGCCTAGACTGCAACGATCCCACTGCCATGTTCAACAATGCAGGCGGACCTTGCAATAGTGTCGGTCCCATGTTTCCCGCGTCACAACAACAGCAGCAACAGCAAGCGCAACAGAAGCCGCAACACCTGAAGGGCATGCCCGCGGGCATGTGTCAGAATGCGCCCGGCGGAGGTGGCGTTGGCGGCAATGTTGTTCTTCCAGGCAATAGTCCAGCAACTGGCGGCCCCGTCATGCTGCCCGGCGACATGGGCCAGTCAGTTATGGGACCGAATAACAACAATGTCATGGCTGGTGTGGGCAACAGTGGTCCGCCAGGCGGCGCTGCCGTTGGCCCTGGCGGCGGCGGCGGTGGTGGAGGAGGAGGTGTCGGCGGAGGCGTGGGGGTTGGCAACAATGCCAATCCGAACTATAAGCCCTTTGTTGGACCCTCATCCAACGACCTGAAGTATGCTCAACAATACCACAGCTTCCAGCAGCAGCTTTATGCGACAAACACCAGGAGCCAGCAGCAACAGCAGGGCGCTGGAAATATGAACGCCATGCCGCCCAACCTATCGCCCAATCCAGCTTTCTTCGTTAACAAATAAGCATCGCCTTGGCCTGCACAAAGTAGCGCAATAGATCAGATCAACGCATCGAAAACATCTAGCATTAGGGCTGTCTCTCCGAATAAGATTTGTAATTAGCTTATTAGATGTGTTTCCTTTCCTTTATTGTTCTACTATATATATATATATACTTCTATATTTTTTTTTGTTTGTTTGTTTTTCACTGAAGGACACATGCTATTCCAATATATATCACGTCATCACTCCCGATAGATAATCAGATGGATCTTAAAATACAATTTATTACGCAATGGCAACTTGACATAGAGAACGAAAATCGAAAGCTGACTGCCGATCACGGGCTATGTATAAATAATTGATATCCCCATAAGTTTTATAGTTGCAGCTCTATATCCTGTAATCTGTACGCTGTACTCTGTATTAAATGCAATTAAGCAAGTGTATGTAAAATAATACCTACTTATATACTATTCTATTCAATGTTAAGGCGAATGTACACGAATGTAAATTCTTCCATTAAACAAGTTGAATGTAAAAACTCCGACAGCATTTTTCTTCAGTTCCCTCAACAAGAAAACACATAAATAATGGCAGTTGCTATTTATGGCAAATGAGCGAGATCGCATAATAGAGCAGCATATCAGCCATCCTTCTCTATCGCCCCGTCTCGCTCTCTCGCAAATTTATTGTTGTTTTGGTTCTGTAACAGAGGGACGCCGCTCAAGGCGTTTTCAATTCTACAGCCTCGGCTATAATTAGCCCATAATTGTAGAATAGTAATAGAAGTAGTGATCTATTTGCTAATCAGCACTAATCCCACTGTTCTCGATCCATAATATACTGTGTATATGTAACGCGATACTCCAGAAAACGCCAAAATACGTTAATTAGAAATAAAATGATATCGTAAAGGCATTTTTTAATCAGCGCGTTAGTTTCTTTTCATAAATATTTCTCATGCACAGGAGAAAGTAGTCTATGGGTCTATCCGCCTGTTTGAGTGTAGGGGCTTGAGTTGGTTCGCAATTTGGGATCGGGGAGTGATTTTAAAAAGCTATTATTGAAATTTGTATATACAGATATGTTTAAACTATAGTTTACCTTAGATTTAGTTTAATCTAAAAAATAAATCAACAATTTTAAAATATCGGAGATAAGTCAGGCTGAATAAAACAGTGTTCAGTGTCGTCTCAATAGTTTTTTAGATTGCCTGGGAATTAATTGTATCATCAATAATTGTATTGATTTGGTTGTAGTATTAATCTACTCTTCAGTTTTGGAGATTACTTAGCTTGTTCTTTGTTAAAACTTGAAGATTGTGTGATTATTTATACAATTGATGGGCACATCATTTCTTGCTAATCCAAAATTATTGATGGTAAAGGATATTTGGTAATATTGCAGCGAATTGAAAATTGAGAACCTTTGAGGACAGCCTTCTAAGAGTGTTTGGAAGAAGATATATTGCACATATTTGCTTTTTCAATTGCCAATCGGACCATCTTCCATTATTTTAAAAATTAAAAAAAAACAAAAACGGTCGAGCGCCTTAGAATTTGTTAATAATCTTTGCGCACAGAGGAAGTGGCTAGACTTGCAATAAAATGCTTAAACAATATTGGCTCTTTACCCCCTTAAGACACAAATGCTGTGTTTGAATGAAAATTGTGATGGATTTGTAATTATTTTGCATTAACTTTATTTATTTTATACATATTTATTTTCTGAATGAATCTACGAAATTTATGCTCTTCATTGCTATTAATAGCTGCGGGTGTGTTGCGAGCTGTGGGCAATATATGTACATATGCACATACATACATATGTATGTACCTACATATGTATGTACATGCATATGGTATGTACATATATATCCATATTCGCCAGCATTCAGCATCATCGCATATACATATGTACACATACATACATATGTACGTGAAAGCAATACACGTACTCACGAACAAACACAGGCACATGTGTGTGAGTGTGTGTGGGTGTGGGTGTGGGTGTGTGGATGAACATACATACATACAAACTATGTACATATACACATACTATACATTCATACATACATACATACATATGCGACTTTGGAATGGATCCTTGGAAGGGGCGGGGACGTGGGCTTGGGCTCGGGCTCGGGCTTAGGCGTACAAAGGCGGCGGAACTAACATTTCCATTTCCATTAATTATTACTCTCTTTATAGTATGTATTATTTGATTTAAATTTCTTTTGTTTTTCAGCCCAGCGCCACAAAAATACATACATACATATGCAGTAGAAAGGTACATACATATGTGAGGGGGTATTTGAATGCACATACTTGTATGTATGTGTGTATAGTATGCAAACATACATATGTGGGTATACATACATATATCAATTAGCATGTAGCATCACTATGGATGTGTAGGTAGTTGCATGTGCATGTATTTGTGCGTGTGTGTCTGTGTTTGCCAGCTTGCATATATATATATTTTTTATTTAGTTTCTTGCTTACTCCATTTTGTTTGTTTCTCATTGCGGTTTTGTGTTTGTGTTAATTTCATTTAAACTAAATTGACTAGCATTAGCATACATCTGTGCGTTCCGATGGCAGCCTCCACCTGCCCCTCCGATTGCCTCGGCCACCACCGCAAACGGCACAGATCTTCCATACATATGAGTATTCCATAACTGTTACATAGTACATAACTAGGTTTCATATAATAAATACATTTTACGCGTGTTTACGTTTTTGGTTTAATTTTCTGGGTTTTCTTTAGTTCCTCTTCCACTAATTCTTCTTTTGTTTTCTTTTGTTTTGTTTTGTTTTGTCTTGTTATTTCGCTTCTATGCCAAGTGAGAGATATCAGTATCATTTATATATCATTTATATATAGATTCGCATATGTATATTATTTCGTATGCTTAGGTATGTATGTAAGACATACATTCTGTGTGTGAGTGTGTGTGTGTGTGTGTGAGAGTGAGGGTGTGTGTGTTGAAAACATACATGCATACGTCCTCAATATAATCATAATTGCATTCATAATCATAATCATCGAGTTCATCATCACACTGGCCATTTATGTTTGCTCGCCTTTTGTTTGCTTTGTTTTTGTAAAATACCACATCGTTATTTGTTTTGGTTTTTAATCTTTGTTTTATATATACAGTTACATATATTTTCATTTCAAATGATACTGCAAATATTAATATTATTATTTATATGTATTTTATTTAGCTGAGAGGCGCTCATTGACTAGACATGTACATATACATATATATATATATAAATTTATATGAATTTAAATATATATATATATATATGTGTGTACTTTTTCTTTTTGTTTTGTTTTTGACTAGATTATTATAATTTTTTGTTTTTCTTATTTGCATAATTCATGTCCAAGTGGCCTTCCATGTGCACATGTGTGTGTGCATGTGTGTGTGTGTGTGTGTGTGTGTGTGTGTGTGAGTGTGAGTTTCTGCCCAAGGTCAAACCACTGAAGGCAGCTCATTAAAATTAGCTACTAACACACACAATCACACACACACACACACACACACGCACACACTCGCTTTCACATACAGAGACATATATATCTATAAGTACATACATTTTATTAATTGCTGTTTAGCCTCAGTGAGTTTGTTTTTGTTTTTGTTTTGGTTTTTTCTATGCATGTGCAGATGTGATATAGTTTCTTACAGAGCCTTGATAGAGGCATCTCGGAACAATCGGTCGATCTAGCAAACTATCATGACCTTCAGGTCATCCACCTCCACCTCCCCATTCAAGTACTCAATGCAATCGTCTACGCCAAGGCCGTCGATGCAAATATCGGTCTGCTGGACAACGAAGCAGTCATTGGAGTTGGTCTCGAAGCTGTAGGCGGCATGGTCCTGGCCATCGGTCTCATCGTCGTCCCGCAGAGTTCCGAAATTCCAGGCTGGGCTGGAGCTGCTCTTGGCCACCAGCAAGGATCGCTCCTGCTCTGCCACCTCGTTGCCAATTGCGTCTTGCTCCTGCTTCAGAATCAAATTTGTCATCACAATGTGATCCTTGTCCGTGGATGGTTGCTCCTGCTTGAGAGTCGAGCAACGCTGCGACTGTCGCTGCCTGCAACTGGGAACGGTAACGGGACCGGGACTGGATGGCGATGCTAATTCCGAATGGTTGCGATTGCTGTTGCGGGTGCGACCTTGGATCTGCTTGTTGCTTAGGGGCTGTGGATGGGCTTGACTTGGTCCTTGATGCTGTCACAACATGTCATCGTGATCATCACCATCATCGTGCTCATCAACCAAGTCAAAATCATTGTGCTCCAGCTCCAGATCCATGTCGCCCTGATCGTCGTCAAAGTCCAACGACTGTTGATTGCCCAGTGGGGAGAGCGCCGTCGTGTGCAGCGTTCCGCCTCCACCGCTTCCATAGTGTACCTGACCTGAACTATTGCTTTGCTCCTGCTGTTGATGCTGCCGATGAGCGTGTTGCGCATTTTTCGAGTCATCGTCACGCCACTTGTCCATCGAACGGCGACGCGCATTCATAAAGAAGTTGCCCACCGTGGTGGGCTCCAGTCCCAGCTGACGTGCAATTGTCACTTGCATCTCCTTTGAAGGCCTCTTTGTTTCCTGAAGGGGAGGGGTGCAAAACAATTAAGCTTAGCTGCTTAGCAAGACTCTAAGGGACTGGGTCCTACCTTGAAAATGGCTTGCAGTGTGCGCCGCTGCAGATCGGTGAAGACCAAACGCGGCTTCTTAGGCTGTGGCATTTGTTCTATATGCGGCTCCTCTTTGCGTCGGCAGTTAGGCACACCGGCAGCACTGGCTAATATGCCTGGAATGGAGAAGGAAGCTAGTTAAGAAGTCGGGTAATACTTTAAATAAATTTATTTTCAGCTCTCGCAAAAAAAAAAGCCTCACACTCTTAAACTCCCAAATACGTATTTATTTACAAGTAATATGGCGTGTATTAAGAATCCGTCGTCGAGAACACCCTTACTTACACACCCGGACCTAAGCTTGACAATGTGCTCTAGGATTTAGTTAACCATCACAGAAGACATGATCTTTCTTTTTACAACTTAACCGTAGCTTTAGATCACTTTTACAGTAGAGTCCTTTTCATTACCAAAGTTTAAGTACGGTGTTAGTCAATTTATATAGTCAAAAAATATAACAATGGCCTATCTGCTTTCTGTGATATTTAAATTTCACTTGAAATTGTATTTTTCCGTTCACTTCCTTAACGCACTTTAAGCGACTTATGGACGCCTCTTAAGTCCCTTACTTTCAACAATTAAGACAAAATATTGGAGTTTTAAGCTAAATACTTAGGGCGGTTCTTTACAATAATCCCCCAATTTAGGCGAAGGCTCAAAGGTTTTCATTCGAAAAATGGTTATAGTAATCTCACCATTTCCAGACATGCTCGGCACTACACCGCCTGAAGAATTGGCGCTTCCGCTGCTGCCAACGCCGCCGCCTACTGAGGATGCACCAGCCGATGTGGCCGTTACCTGGGCACCAGTTGAGCCGGTGGCACCAGTCACAGCTCCACTGCGTTGGGGTATCTGAGCCGCAGCCATGCGTAACGCAGACATTCGCTGGAATTCCGGTTCTTGCAGCCACTTAAACATGCGTCGGAAGGTCTCGCGTCCTGACTTGAGCTTTGACCAGGGCTTAGGATTGCGTAGTAGATCGGAGAGCGTACCTTGGGAGCGGCAGAGGACACGTTGGGCGAAAATCGCTTGTGGTATGCTGTAGCGCTTCAGCTCGGCCGAAATGCGCTGCGCCAGCTCTTTGGTGTTGATCTCCTCCATGTCGCTGACGGTGCCTGCACCACCTGAGCCTGCGCCACCGGAGCGACCACCACCACCACTCGATGAAGCCGTTGTGTTGCCGTTACTGTTATTGTTTGTTGTTGTTCCCAACCCGGACCCTTGGGACTTGGGTGAGTTTAATTTTTGTTGTCCATTGCTTGAGAATCCATTTTGTTGTTGATGCTGTTGTTGCTGCTGTTGCTGCTGCTGTTGCTGCTGCTGCTGCTGCAACTGCTGCTGGTGTTGTTGTTGTTGTATATTGCACACATTTAGATTATTACTAGTTGCTATATTAGCTAGATGAAGGCCGTTATTGGGATTGCATGCGCTGTTGATTTGGTGTCCACCTTTGTGATTGTGAAGCACTTGTTGACGTTGTTGCTGATCTGAGTTCGTCACGTTGTTGTGGTTGTTGTTTCCCACAATCATGTCGCTCATGCCGAGAGCTGTCGATGCATCGCCAGGCGGTGGTGTCGGCGTCAAAGACACAACAACCGCATCTCGATGCAGGCCAGGCAAATCGCCTGTCAATTGGGTCACTGATCCATTAATGTGCGGCAGCGTAACGACCGATGTGGGATGGCTTGTTGAGATACTGCAGCCGCCAGGCGAATGCAGGGACATAGAGACCACAGAACCGGCGGACACCGAGTGCGGACTGAGCGTGGGACTGTGCTGAAGTCGCAAATTTGAGTTGCGACCGCCCGTCGAGCTGGATGAGGACGTGGCCATTATGAGATCGTGATCGTGATCATGCTGATGTCCACTGTAGCTAGACTCATAGTCGGAGACCACGACGCCGTCGCTGATGGCACCCGGCGGGCTTAGACAGATCACCTGCTTTTGCAGGGGCACCGTTTGCAATCCATGACCTCCATCCGATTTTCGACCATTCAGCTGAGGTGAATGCAGCTCCGACTGCGGAGAAAGGGCCCCACAACCACCTGGCGACGGCACCGACACGGATGATCCATGCAAGTCGCACGAGACAACCATCCCGGATAGCGTATGCGATGGCGAACTAGCGTAGTTGTGTGGTGGTGGTGAAATCATCGAAGGCAGCTTATCGTAGGAGGAGTACGGCGACTGCACACCGCCAAGACCGCTTAAGCTTAGGCCACTCAGGGAACTCTGATGATGCACTGGCATAGGCAGGCCAGTAAAAGGACCGCAGTCGTTGCTACCACCACCTCCCCCGCTGCTGCCGCTGCCACCTGTGACACTGCCCGATGAGGTAGCACTGCCTACCGAGATGTGACCGGTATATGCGAACTTATCTGACATGGTCGATATGGGCGGAAGCGGCTGAATGGGCGTGAGCGTTGCGTACGACGTGGGACTAAAACCAGGCGGCGATATGCGCTCGTTAACTGAGGTCAGAGTCTGATAGGTGCTGTGCTCCAGCGAGTTACCCCCGACGCCCAGAGCCGGACTAAGTAAATGGCCGGCAGAGTCGCGATCATCGTCGTCATCATCTTCATCGTCGTCGTCCTCCTGCGACTGCACAATCACCGACAACGCTTCACTGTGCAGATTTCCATGGTGACCCCCAGCGTGTATGTGGTGCACCAGTTGTCCGCCACGTCGCGAGAGTGGCACATGCTCCTGCAGACGCTGGTGGTGGAGCATATCCGAGGACTGGACATGCCGATGATTATATTGCTGCTGCTGCTGTTCAAGCAACTGTTGATGCTGGTGGTGCTGGTTCAGGGTGACCTCCACGCCATCTGACGAAAGCTCATCCATGACGCTTACGCTAACGTTTGCCATGTCCAGTGAGTGGTTGACTCGTCGGTTGCCGAGGCTGGCACCGCTTGTCAGGCCATCGTTCTGATGTACGATGACCAACTTATGCTCCTGCTTGACGGCGACTATTTGTGGTCCGTTGCCGTTTGTATTGGACAGTGCATCCAACGTAATATCGGTGCCCACAAAGTCCACTGGACTGCTGGTGTTTAGACGATCGTGGCGTTGCTGACGCAACGGCATTGACAACGGCCTTCCCTGCAGCTGTAGATGTTGAGGCACAATCTGATAGGTTGTCTGCACACCGCTGTGGCCCATGCCGTCAATCACCATCACTACGGAACTAGGCTCCTCGTCCCCTCCTAAGCGACTGTCACCTGTAGCTGCAATCAAAGTCTGTGCGACGGCGACATCGTGTTCATCAACGATCACTTCGTGCACCTGGTTACCGCCGCTCGCCGATATCGGCGATCCCTCGTCCTGGTGACTGTGCCCGTGCCCGTGACCAACGGCAATTAATTCACTCGTCTCGTCTACCAATTGCCGGCTAAATGTTTGAGGATCGATTATCTCGTTTATTGATTCCATTCCTCTGTAGCTAAGTGGTGTGGCGTGTGCCTCAGGTAACAGGTGAACAGCTCCAGCTACCAGCTAAGCGGTAAACTAAAACAGAAATACAAAAGCCAATGAGCAATGTTGCAAAAATGGAGGTAAATAAAAGACGTGTTTTAAAATAAAATTGACAATAGCCCAACTCCTTAGATCCTGTGGTGAAGTTCGCGTTCTCTCGATGCCCTAAAACCCGTTTTAAACTTATTTGAATATCAGATTTCCAAAACAAACCCTGCTACCTCTTGACACTCACCTGTTCTGGACAACCCTTTAGTTCACTTTCTACCCCCGTTCTTTTGTAAATCGGCACTGACAGACACCGTGAATTTAACAGCGAGATATTTAAGAGACGTTTTCTTTTGGGGTTAGTAGGCCCCTCACAAAAGGAAGCATTGTCCTAACTGCCCATTAAAACAAATATAGTTTTCCTTGCCGGCATATTAGGGATTAGTTCGTCCACGGCAAAGGGATCCTATGCCCCACTCCACAAACTTTCCACCCCTCGCCATCCGGTGGCCATCCATCACGCAAAATTTAACTGAAAGTTTCTGTTCAGGACTCCAGAGCAGTGCTGCCAAAATGTGCGTATGTGTTGGGGTTAAAAGATTTTGTTTTCACTCACATAAACATTAAACTAACTGTTATTTGTCAGTTCTGGCTATTTGCAATGTTGGGTTGCACTTAAAAATAAAACAAAAAACTTGTTTTTCTTTTGCTCTGTCTTGCTGCTCACAGCTCTTCCGTTTTATCTGGTTTGCCTAGCTTTTACACTTCCTACTTGTATATATGTGCATGTGTGGGTCTCAGTATGCGTGTGTGTGTGTGTGCGTGTGTGTGTGCGTGTATGCAGAATGTGTGTATTTCTTATTTGTTGTCAGCCGCCCGAGTTCGTTGTTGTTTTTGGCCGTTGGTTGCTGTTGCCGTTGCCGTTGTCGCCGACGTTTCGCTATATATGCCCCCGTTGTGGCCCTTTAAGGGTTGATGGTTGCTTTCCTACAGCCAGTGCTCAGGCTATCCATCTCGCTCCCACCAACGGCCGCTAGTGGTGAGCATTCAAAGGTAAGGCAACGGTCACTCGCGTGTGTTTGCCGTGAGGCAAGTGGAGCGCGCTCCTCTGTCGGCATTGTCCTGTGGCGGCAGCCTTCATAGGCTAGCTCACTGTACCTACTACACCTACATACGTGCGCCCACACACTCGCACACACACACATGCACATACACACACACACACACACAAATACAGGCACATTTGTTATGTAGTGTCCGTGTCCGTGTGCGTGTTTATGTTTTTATACTACGTATGTAAAAAAAAAAAGAGGGTTGCTTGGGGTTGCTCGTTCATCGTCGTTGCTGCCGTCGTTGTCGCCGTTGTCGTCGTTGTCGTTGTCGTTGTCAGTTGCACCATAAAAATATTTTTACATTTTTTTGTTATTGTTGTTTGTTAAACATTTGCGCTGATTTTTAAAATTGCATTTCACAAAAACATTTGAAACCAAAGAAAAAAAAACACTTTGAATTACCTTGAAGGAGTCTTCGGGCTCTTGGCTACATTTTTTCTAGCCCTCCAACACGACACAATGATACTGCTGCTATTGCTATTGCTGATGATAATGATAGAGATGTTGATTATGATGTTGGCAATGGCTATGATGATGACGTTCGTTCGGTTCGCGCACTGGCACGGCAGCTCCTCACAATTAAGGCAACTGGGGAGCTCGGGCTTCTTTTCTTCAATTGCTTAAAATGTTGATTAACTTTTACGGTTTGATTTCGTTTCAATTTTCGCACAATTGTATGCCACTGAATTTTGTTTTCCATCAAACTTTGCGCGATTTTTGCGATATTAGCGACATTGGCGACATTAGCGATTTGGGGGGTTAGCGATTTTAGGAGTTTTAGGGAATTCAACGATTATTACGATTATTACGATTATTGCGACTATTGCGATTACTGCGATTTAGCGAGACGACCACCGAGCGACGAGTTTTTTTGGTTGTGGTGCCTGCCGTGGGTGCCTTTTGCCAATTTGCTCTTTAACAGCGCAAAGTGGCCAAAATGAAATTGTTGGAAAATTTTGTATGCACGGGTATATGTGTATACGTGTACACATGCACGCCACTGTGGTGCACGCGTACGTGTTATTGTATTGGTGTGGTTGGTGTTCGTCTGTCCGTCTGTTCGTCTGCTCGTATGTCCGTATGCGTTGGTGTATGTCTCTCTGTGTGTGTGTGTGTGTGTGTGTAGGTTTGTTTGCTTGTGAGTGTGTGTGTGTGTGTGTGGTGAAAACTTTGTTATGTGTTATGTGAGCGCCCGCGTTCGCGTTCCGTGAAGTTACGGCCTCACGCAGAATATAACCAATTTAAACTGAAATGAACAGCCACATACACACGAGCTGAACCAGCGCCATCAGCAATGTTCTCGGGGCTCGTGCTCGTTCTCGTTCTTGTTCTCGTTCTCCAACGTCGTCAACGTCATACACAGTACCCATCCACATCCATATACTTGTACATCCATCCATCCACCCCTCAAAGATTGCCCGTTACGTGGTTGCCAATCGGACTGTTTTCAATTGCCAATTGTTAGTGAAAGCTGCCACACATTTTGGGCCAAAAGGCTGGTTAACTAGCGTCGTCGAAGCGCCGATATCGTTGAATAAACAAAAACATATATGTATGTACATATGTATACCTATGATTGCGTATTCCCGACGATATGTTCAGCTGGCTGGTATATTCGGAAGCAACTGCTTGTATTACCGTTAAAGCCAGGCATACGAGCTTCACAAGTGTGGCAACATCTGAGCAACGCAACCCTTGGTGGTTTTCTCAAACACCCTGCTCTCATTTGCGCTCTCATTTTCACCCTCATAGTGGCTTTCGCTCTCCTTTTCCTTGGCTCTCTCTCTCCCTCTCTCCCTCTCTGTCTCTCTCACCGTGCCTACCTCTCTGTTGGGCTCGCTCTCCATGAAAGTTCACTCGCCACAATGAACAAGAAAACGCTGCAACTGTAACCACTAACCCCTAATCACTTGTTTCTACTTGTACTACCCCCTTGCTTTCACCTCGACTTGACGTATTTCCATGTACATATGTATATATATATGTGTGTGTGTGTGTGTGTGTGCATTAATGTTGCATACTGTTTAGAGTAAGATATGACACAAATTTAGTTAGCATACTGATAGGACGCATGCGCCTACCTCTGGAGCTTCCAAAACACCACAACAATTACACAAGCCCCACAGAAGAATATACGAGTATGCGAGTATATAAACACCCGGTTACTGCGTCACTCTTGGCCACAACAACTTCATCTAGCGAGTCGAGTTGTTAGGGGCCAACTGTATAATAGTGTAATATATAAATTGTTCTATCAGGTTCCATTTGCTAGTTCAGATTTCCAACGACTCTTTATTAACAACAAATTTATAGCAGTTACATTTGATTTGATCAGTGATTGACATTCTATTACAATTACATGACTTGGGGGCCAGTTACAGGTGCCCATTGCATTAGTCGTTAGTTTGGCAGATCAGTAGAATATACGATATACGATATACATTATATCCTTCTGGGATACCCTCGCCCAATTAAAAGCTTCACTGCCAATTAAAAGCTGCGATGGGATAACGTAGTATGTACAAATTGCGCGCAAAGTCAAAACGACGTCGATCCATTAAATGCGGCCGATCGGTTGAGTTAACGAGATCGATGCATTCCTTCTTCTTCATCTACATATAGTGCCTATCCTACTTTTGTTTTGTACAGCTTGGCTTTCTACGCCTACACGCGATCTACACACGACTAGTACACATACACTCTCCTCTAATCTCTTTATACCATACTATATCTTTTTCTTGTATTATAACTAAACAGTGCTTGATTATGCCGTGTATCATTTCATTTTTCAATATTCATGTACATAGTAGATTTAATATTAATAATCAGTTTAATGGAAACTGTGCTTAAAAATTTGCAGTGCTAGTTTGAAGTAAAATATTATATATCTCGTATTAACTCACTTGCGACTCTGACGCTTTCAAATTTGTGTATAGCATATAAGTACTTGTATGTATCTTAATTTAATAACAGCTTTATGATCGACATCGTAAGCATCGTCTAGCAGTAACATTTAAAATGGGTTTCTCGTATGTCATAAATAGTAACTCGATATTTCTTGAGTTTCTTTTGGTTTCATTTGTATTTCTCTGTTCTATTTTCTGAATTGTTCGCTTTAATATCGAGTCTAAAGGTATTTGTGTATGTTCGTGTGTATATATATACTATATATATATATACATACATATATATCATGTATATCTTCTATATGTTGTATGGAATTTCAATATTTTAACAGCATGTCTGTGTTTTTCTCTATTTCTGCTATGTTTTTTTTTTTTTATAAGTATATTCTTTCAATAGACCATCCTAGCATCTTACTTCGATTAAGGTACACTATTCACTTCATTATCAAGGTTTTTAACGAGGTTCGTTGAATCTACATACGAGTACGTTGCAAGATTTAAATAAGCTATGTCGTCGCCTTGAAAAACTATAATATCTCAAACAATTGCTGTAGGTACTATATATTGCTCTGCAAATGCCCTGCAATCTGGTACCTAGAGCCATTGTCTAAAAGGAGTTCGCTTTCACTCAGGAAACACTTTTGGAAGAGATGAGTTCATTGTTAACTTTAATGTGCATTTGTGATGCATCCGACTATGTGTAAGCTATCTAGCTATAATTTATCTATTGGATCGATATAATCACAATACTCACGAGCTGGTGCGCATGCGCTCCACTAGCGACTGGCCAAATGTTTTGACAAAATGCATATGTGGGAATTCTCAGTTTCTGTTTGCTATGCCAGGAACGATCGAACAACAAAGAATCAACTGCTAGAGCGGGCAGGAAAGTTGTGTGTGTTAGTGTGTGTGTTAGTGTGTCTGTGTGTGTGTGCGCTGATGTAAATTGCTGCTAGCCTCTATATTGGGCGGTTGTGGTCCAAGGCTCTATGCGCCTCCCTGCCGCCTCAGACGGAGGATGTGGCGTTGCGATCACTGTCGATGGTCAGACTGGACGCACGCATGCTCAACGATGCGAGGGACAGGTTGCTTCGATAGACAGCCTTTGGGGAGTTGTTGGCTGTCAGCAGTAGCGTCGTACTCTCAATGCTGGGCATGGACTTGTTATTCAAACCATTGCAGAATACGGCCGACTCATTGCCACGTACTGGTAGCGGCAAAAGTGCTTCATTATGCAGACCCAGGAATCCCTCAACTGCCAGCCCATTGGCATTGAGCGTTACGGTCGCTGCGCTGCCTCCATCAGTGCTCTCGTTCTCAGCATTGGCACCACCCGTTCCGCACAAGTGTAGTCGGGAGCTGAGCACCTTATTGCAGGCCGGACAAGAGCGTGTCGGTGTGTTCTTGTCCCGCCGTCGCATTATGTCATGGGCACATCTATACAATTGGAGATCCGATAGATAAAGGATACATAAATAATGTATAAACTTGAGAGAGAGAGAGAGAGAGAGAGAGAGGGATTTCTCCTTCATTCCGTCGAACTCTACCTCGCATGGAGAATGTGGGCGCATGGTAGCGCTTCCAATGAATCCGGCTGCAAGCCAAAGAGCTCTCCACAGGCGCCGCAGTTTAAGCCCAGGGCCGCATCAGTTTGGTTTGCCAAGCGAAAGTGCGTGTTGTACTGATCCTCATCGCCTAGGGCACGGTAGATCAGCGCCAATCGGCTGCGTATCTTACGGACCAATAGCTGAAATAAGGCAGGGACATATTCATGCCTGGCTACCACAACTACATCTGGTGCACTATACCTTGGCACCTATAGAGCTGGCGACCTCCAGCAAACGGGTGTTAAACTCCAGGGGTCTGCAATTGCAAATCTTCTGCTGAAGACGTAGCGCCTCCAAACAACGTGCGGCTCCATCCATTGCCTCCATTTGTGCCATGCGATCACCCAAAGAAGCTGAGGTGCCCATCGCTTGCTCGTATTGCCTAAAAGCGCGCTATAGCGCCGATTAAATAAGAGTTTAATATTTGTCGTATTGGGCTAAGAACTAAGGGGAATGCTCCAAAGTGCTTACATCGATATCCATTTTCTTGCGGTATATGTCGCCCATGACGCGAATGCACCGAGTATAGGTTGCTTGATCACCGGATATTAGCGACAGTCTAGTTGCCTCCATACAGTAGTCGTGGGCATCCCCCAGATCACCCTGTTTGCGCAGCGAGGCCGCCATGCGAAGCAGTGCAGCCCGATGGTGACAAGAGTTTAGATCGCCCAATTGCAATGATCTAGATAGATCGTAGGCTTTCGAGGCATAGGTGGCGCTCTTGTCATTATCTTGCAGACGTCCAAATAGCTCTGAAAGGGCCACATAGACCTGCAGTTCCAGCGAGGGATCCCCAATGGCAGTGGCTATTTTATGGGCACCCTGCAGACCTTCCAAAGCTCTTGAGAAGCCGCCCATCTCTAGGTACACGCGTGCCACGGTCAAATGTACCAAACCTCCAGTACGGCACTTGGTGCCACACTCATTATATAGCGAATGCCGGGCATAGCTCAGAGCCCGCTCCAAGCCACCCAGACTGGCATGTGCTCGACTCAGATTCAAATAGGTTTCGGCTCGCATGGTTGGAGAGTCCAGCTCCTCGGATATGCCTAACTGCTGGTGTCCAAATTCGATGGCCTCCCGGTACTTTCCCCAGTCCATGTGTGCCTGATACAAATAGCCCAGCAGCTGAAAGCAATCCTCCCGCCTACAGGTGCCCAGAGCACTGCGCCAGGTGCGCACGGCTGCGGTTTGATTATGTTGCTCATACAGACGCAAGCCCCGCTCGATCTGTCAACGAATTCAGTGCTTGAGTCCCTAAGGAGTGGGGAATGGTAGATGATTGGGAGCTACACACCTTTCGTTTGGCCATATACTGACGCAAGCTGCGTTGGCAAGCCCAGAAGCAGCTAATCACCGAGTTGCCTGGACGTAATAGACTCTGTCGTGCCCACAATGAACCTCCCTCCGGACTGGAACCATAGCCTGCGATTCGCGAATAGCTCTCATCTAGTTGACAAAAATCTATAAATAAAATTCAAATAGACGATATCTCCGCATACCCACACAAATACTGACCATTTGAATTTTCCAGCAAATAGCGCGACCCATCCGGAGAAGCCAACAGATGTGTGGCAGACAGATTGTGACTAGGTGGAATGCTACTGTAAATTTCGATTACTGATTAGCTAAATGGACCAGGAGAATTTTCAGAGAATTACCTTAGCAGGTCTTTAGATGCGATGCTCTCCCATGACATGACTGTGCCTGCTCCTCACGCTGAAAACACACACGCTCAATTATGCAGAGTGGGCTGGGCTGGACTGAGCTGGACTGGACTGGGCTGGGCCTGTCGAGTAACAAGTCTGCTTGAGTCTCTGTCTCTGTCTGTGTCTATGGCTGTGTCTATGGCTGTGTCTATGGCTGTGTCAGTCAGCATTTTTAATATTGCGAAAAATTTCAAACATCTCTCTCATCCACAGCCTCAGGCAAACAACAGAAATGAGCTTTTACAAACAAACAACACACAACACAATGTTTACACTCATCATGTTCAGCACGCTGCAGCAGACAGACTTCAAGGATATGGGATAACAATTGCTTCGGAGTGACTTTGGCGATAGCAATGTCAATAATTACTTTATCACGACACATGGATATATAGTACATACATATGTACATATGTATATATAGTACATTTCTTCACATCACACAGACATCAGGAGAGAAATGCATTGAAACAAATAAATAAATGAGAACCTGAATCGCCTATTGGTGATTATTTCTTATTTCTTATAAGAACTGGGCGGTATGCATCTCAACTGTCCACATTTTTCGAGTCGCATGTGGCACGAAGTTGGATTCGCGTGACCTTGGCTCAATTACGCGACTCAGCTTCGAAATGCACTTGGATTATCCAAGGTCTGCTGCCATTTGAGACGTGCACTGATACCTGACCATTACAATAAACGGGGAGTAACGAAACTAATGCAGTCCCAAGGGATGCTGCATTGAGGCGCTAAACGTTTTCTTCTCCTGTCTACTTTAGTTAATAACGGTACTGTAGCACAAATCAGTGCAATTACTCGTCAAATGTATGCCAAACTGTTTCTGTTTTTTTCGACTTTTTTCCACGATTCATACCTTAAACAGATTTTGGTTTAGTTTTATTCGTGGCGTAGTCGGACACACAACTAGAAACAGAGGGATTTTCTCGCACTGTTTTCTTGCTCTCCGCGTGATGCTGTGTGCCCGTGCCCCATTCGAGAGAGAGCCGTTACCGTTACGCTCTCAAATGATGGGTGGTGGTGGGTTCACAGTTGGTGGCTTGGTCTTGAGTGACGTTTTTTGTTAGCAGCAGGTACAAAAGCGAATCGGAACTAGTTCAAAACGGTGACTGAGCAGAGCATTAATCACTCGATATTACTCTTGTCCCGTTAAGTCCTTGGGCAGATGAACCGATAACGGGCACGCTTATCCAATTGGAATAAATCGAAAGCTTATCTGGCGCGATAACATACATATTGTAACGGATAGCGTTATAAAAATCTCACCACACAATTAAATTAGAACTATGTATTTAATTTGTTCGGAATTTGCAGTTCAAATTTGAAGGCCAAATTACAATAGCAATAGCAGTATTTTAAGGGATTTGAATTCCAATATGTTATTAATATTATCAGTTGTAATATTTGAATTGATTTCACTCCGATATTAAAACCGAGAATGGATATTCAAATAAGTTTCGCGCAAAAGTTGATTTTATTTAACTTTATGTGAATACACTGCAATAGAACCTCATCATTTATTTGGCACCGTCAATCTGGGGCCTTAAACAAATTTTAAAAAATAAACAGATAATTATTTCTTAGCTCACAAAAATCTTAGATTTCTTACTACAGTTTTTCTAAACATTTTCGATTTGGTGCAGTTCGAGTTAAGAAATAAGGAAACAACATTTTTTAAATTTATTTCTAAAACTTAGTTCTACTTGTATTTGTTTTGAGTTCCACATTTGTAGCAATATCCTGGGTTGGTTTGAGGTTGTATGTAACAGTCAAAAGGAGGCAAGTAGACACAACATATTTACTTCAAGCCTTGGTCGGCCAGTTGAGATGTCCAAATTTATAAATATTTCGAGCCCCTCCCCAATGTTAGTTAGTAACTGTAACGTATTCCGAGGGATGCATTTGCTGATGTAGATTTTGTTAATAGGTTTCCCCAAGTGGTTATTCCCCAAATGGTTATTTGTTGCTCTGGTCTAATTTATCCGAATAGGAAAATGGCAATTATATTTCTTTTTCAATCTTTTGAGGATATCTCATTAAATGCGAATAATTTATTTTAATACCTCCACCAAAGCGACAAGTGGGAGCGGCCATAGCATTAGAGGTCCTGTGCAGGATTCAACGAACACCAATCCTGACCACCTGTGAAATAATAAGTAAATAAAAGGCCTCGTCGTGCGAGATGGATTTAAGTTCAAATTGGTTTTTATTTGCATTGATACATTTCATTTATCCACACTCTTCTTTCGATTTTTCCTTTCTGCTCATAGTTTCGTTTGTTTCATGCCTTTGCTTATTTTATCCCTTAAGTGGTATAAATAGATATAAATATGCTGCTACTATTACAAACTACTTTACTCCTTCCCTGCTCCATCATCCACCCTATCTACCATCCATATATATTCATTTCAATTGAATTATGTATCTTCGTTCGACCTGGCATTCATTTTGTGTGTGTGTGTGTGTGTGTGTCGTGTGTGTTTCTGTGAGTGCTGTGTGTGTGTTGTGTGTGTAATTGGGTGAGTGGGTGTGCGTAGTAGGCTTATTAGACTTCGCTTACAAATTACACTTAACAACTCTCTCTCTCATTTTTTATTATTATTTTTTTTTTAAGTATTGCCCAAACGAAGACTTGTGTTTTATTTTATTTCATATTTTCTCAATTGTTGTTGTTTATTCGAATTGCGGTTCAGTTACAAAATTGTAGGACATGTGCGTGTGCGTGTCTGTCTGTTGGTTGTGTGTGTGGTCTGAGTGTGAGCAAAAATATATACGTGTATATACTATATACATATATATATTGCAGATGAAGCTGTGTACTGCAAATAAAAGAGGCACATGTATGTATGAATGTTTGTATATATGTATGAGTGTGTCGGGTGGGCGAGGATGAAAGTATCTGAATCGGATGACACGATCGTGATCGCAAAAAACTGAATTAATTTGGAACTGCTGATGTGTTCTGGGTTATAGAAACGTGTATCTCTGTGTGTGTGTGTGAGTGTGTGGAACTTAGGGTGAGCATGTCTGTGTGTGTGTGTGTGTTCGTTCGATTTGTAGTTTGTATGTAGTATTAATAACTTAACTAGGAAATGAAAAAATCGTAAGTAATTAAGTTGTATGTATGTGTTAAAAAAAAGTATGGTGGGGTTGACGAGCGACAATATGAGGACCCGTATTGTTGTTGGATGGCGAAAGTCTTGAACTAAGTACGAAGCCGGTAACAACGGTGCTGGCCATTTGGTTGGCCAATTGGTTGGTCAGTTAGTTGGTGAGTTGGTCGGTTGGTTTGTTGGTTCTGCTCGCAGGTCATCTCCATCTTTGAAAACTATTATGCGTGAGTGCTTATGTGTGTATTAATGTATGTGTTATGTATTCGTATGCGTAACCTTAATGATCTCATTCTGTATCTGAATCTGAGTTAAAATGTTGCTCTTATTCGTATGGGTGAGTACGAGTAATATTGTATCCTATTGTACGATTATGTGTGCCTGTGTGAGAGTATGGTGTGTGTGGAGAGTTGGTTGGTTGGTTGGCTGGCCAGTCAGATAGAAAACAGAAAATATTAAATTTGAGTTCGTTTTTGGTTTGGTTTGGTTTTGTATATACTTGTATATGTGTATGTGTGTGTGTGTGTGGGTGTGGGGAGGATGCTGGAATGTTCGGATGATATAAATTCGGTTTAGTTTGCAGTTTGAATAGGCATTGCTATTGCTGTAGCTGTACGGAGGATCGTTAACGAGAAATGAAAATAAAACAAAAATGAACTATGATGTGGCATACAAAAATATAAATAAATACAAATAATAATCATAAGCATTTTTACACATGTAAAGAAACTGATTGGTGAACAGAATTGTCCATGTAAGAGTGGTTGTGGTGGTGGTGGTGGTAGTGGTGCGATTGTGGGAGTGTAGAGGCGTGCACGGGTGTGTGAGCATTGACTACAATGCAGAAATGGCAATACAAAATTTTCTTTTTGTTCAAGAGTAGTTTTACAGTTAGTGTTTATATATAATGCACAATACTCTTTTCTGACCAATTTCAGAGCCAGGCTTAAAATACACCTCAATGATCTGGTCATTATCATCATCTTCATCATCTCTACTTGCTGCTTTTACATACTATATGTATGTATGTGTGTTGCAGTAAAATTATGTATATGAATAATACATATGCATGCATGCATGTGTCTGTAGTATGTAAATATAAATTTGTCATTTTCATTCTTCTTCATTTTCTTTATCTTGTTGCTGTTGTTGTTGTAATGGAGCATATGTATTCCTATGCATCAATAATTTATAAATGTATCTTTTTGCTCCGTTTCTTCTTATTTTTCATTTCTTTTTTTTTATTAAATGTACAATCGTTATAACGTTTCACCTAATTTTTGTTTATATATATATATATATGTATATATTTGTTTATATATACACACACATATATAAAAATGTAAATGTATAATACAACTGTATAAATGTATTTATATATATGCATAATGGGTGGCTACTCAATTGGATCTGATAAATTTTGCGTATTCAAAAATTTCACCCTAAAATTCCATAATACTGGTATACAAGTAGGTAGTATATTCATTTCACTTATTTAGATTGGTTATACAATTAGTAATATATATATATTTTTATATAAAAAAAACTAACAAGACTCATAAATTATTTGTGGTTGTGTGAGTGAGTTTGTGTTTGTGTGTATGTATGTAGAACCATTGTCTTTTAATAATGGCTACAAAACCTAATTCAATAAAAATGTCATTTATCGCAACCAATTGTTTAGTCACCCACTATTAACACATATTATGTACATAAATATAGGTCTAGTTTTTTCCCATTTTGAAGAAACAACATCCATATACTGCTTGGTTCATTTACAAAATTAAAAAACAAAACAAAAACAAAAAAGCATAAGAACATAAAACTTACAGTTGAGTTCTTTGAATTTCACCTTTCCCATATTCGAAATACTTAATGCGAATGTAAATGCATACATCTGTGCCTATATCTAAGCCTATGCCATTGTGGATGCCTATGCATCATCATCATCATCATTATCATCATCTATGTAAAACATACATACATTGGTTTCGTTCAATTTAACATTTAGGTTTCTCATTACATTTCATTTCATCTGTTCATCGTTTACCATTTGGATCACTTACTTGCTAATTTCCTACTCGTGTTCTATATAAACGTATGCTAATATTTATAATTTCAGTCAAAGGTGTCATCGCACAAAGTCAAATGTACGAAGAGTGTGTTCTTTTTATTTATGTGTGATTTGTGAAAATGGTGGGTGGGGAGGGGCTGTGGTTTGGGGAGTATGGGGAGGGGGATACAAACACTATGGTGGCAAGTGAGTGGCACGTGTTTATGTTTTTCATTTCCATTTCTTTTTTCATTTCATTTTTTTTTGTTTTGGTTTTTTGTGCACTTCGGTTGGGAATTTGGAGCTGAAACGCTTAACGATTAATTTAGTCATTGCCACATAATTGCGAGTATTTTGGAATTTATTGCATTGCTTGCTTGCTGCTTTCGTTAGCAAAAATGTCAAAAGTATTTCACATGAATGTCATGTTATTAGTCAAATGAAAGCCGCAAATGTTATGATGCTTACGGTCTGTCGTTGGAGGGTTTGTATTTTTAACGGACTAAAACTTGCAGACGGGACAGATAAGAGATACGTATGTATATACATATGAATGTATGTATGTATATACATATGCATGTAGTGTGGTCATTATTTTAACAATCTCTGTCACAGATGCCAAACTGAAGCGTCCAGACGGGAGAAGTGTGAAAAACTGTGCCAACTGCGTTCATATAGATTCAGATTCTGCTGGAAGCTGCTACGAGGCTTATATTATCTAATTTCACTGAGGCCATCAAAAATGATGCTCTCTCTCTCTCTCTCTTTCGTTTTCTCTGTGTGTTTCTTGGACCTGCTTTTGCTGGCTGTCCTTATTGACTTAAGAGCTATGAGTTACAACTAGATCGCTACAAACTATGTTTCAATGCGCTTTAAATTTTCATTTGTTTACTTATTAATTCTATTTCACCTTTCTCCTTCTTTTCTACTATCTTTTGTATTCGATTTCTTTTTTATTGAAAAAATGCATAAATAAATTGAAGGGTCTTCAACCCTTCCGCCACTTCCTCTTCTCTCTCCTTTTTCTCCTCCTTCTCATTTGCTTCACGCGTTAATAATTTTCTTCTGCTCCGCCGCTTTCATCTCCTCTTTCTGTTTCTCATTCTTCTCCTTCCTCATCCTTTTTCTCCATCGAAATTATTATCTAGTTGCCAATGAATTGTGTGTGTCTGTGTTTGTGTGAGTGTGTGTAGGGCCGTCGAGAGGAAATACGGACCCGGGACTTTGAACATAACGGGCCCATATATTTACATATGTAAACAAAATGAAATACTAAAAATGTTCTAATGTTCAGAATTTTCGGGCCCCCATTTTCCCTATCCCTCTCGACGAGCGTAGATGTGTGTGTGTGTGTGTATGTGTGTGAGCCTAATTGAATGGCCTGCAGCTGAAGGAAGGCAGCAGTCCATGCCGGCCAGTTCACCGTTTGGCACAGGCAGTTGTTTTCTTTCTATCGGGTGCTTTACTCCATGTTGCCACGAAAAGGCCGAGCAGGTAATGAAATGTGACAACCATGATCATGGCGAGACGCTCCAATGCATGCAGACTGGCGCCGAATCGTCGCGGAGAGAGTTGGGCGAGCTGCGTTCCAGCGCTAACCAAATGGGGCAGGATGTTGATGGCAGATATCGTTGACAATGGCAGCCAGATCCAGAGACAGGCGTTGATTCCTTTCGTTGATAGCGGTGCTCCGCTGTTATAGGTAAGTTCCTCGTTTTTGACAACTTCGTTTTGGTGTTGGTCATCTATAATGATTTATATATTGAATTAATCGGATTACATATTGAATTTTCCCCATCTAGGCGTTCAAAAGGCCAACGGCCAAGTGAATGCCCAACCACTATATAAGACATTCCATGGATGCCATGCTAAGAAGTGATCGTACATAGGAAGCTGGTTTGGCAATTGGGCTTGGGCGCACCGTGGACTTTGGCGGATTTGGAATTGGCTTACATAATGAGGCTTGCGGCACGTTTCAGCGCAACACGAACGACTATGGGTATAAAATCGAGGGCTGGATCATTAAGGTTTAGCAAACATATCTATGTATAGTATATCTCTCAAGTGCTTACGGGAACGCGTTCAAGGAGCAAACAATGCGATTATTTACTTCGTTGCGTGATTTTTGTGCAGGCATTAAGGCATTGGTTGGACAAGACAGCATTATATATATATATATATATATATATATATATATATATATATATAGGCGCTTGTCTAACTTTGTTCAGTACGTTTGTGAATTTGTTAGTAATATATTTTTACTTATTTTCGATGTGGCGCTCGTGCATGATAATGATTGTGAAGGATCTAGAGATGAGCAATTTATTGAAATGTTTTTATTCCCAGCACTTAAGGGGACCTTAAGGGTGTAGAGTACAAAAGATCTTGTTATGGAAGTACGGAAAAAGTTATCGTCAGTCTGTCTGTCTATATAAGTCCATTCGCTTTTTAAAGGGGCCGCGATATGAGAATCGCAGAGGAGAACATTATAAGCTCTAAAAAGACGTCTTGCGTGAGGAATTTTTGAATTACGTTATCATGCCCAAAGATAATACAAAGTTGACTTGGATCAATATACGTAAAAGCGTCAAATTAAAATGTTTAAAAATTGGAAAAATTGTGTCCTATAAGGAACGCGATATATGAATGGATATATTGGCAATATTATATCTTATTTGTCTGATTATCTTATGGCTAATGGCTCGTCGTGGTCAGATTGCTGAAGAATTTAAAAATCACATTGTCGCTCATCTCTAGAATATGATAATGAATGGTTTTCTGTGTTGATGGATGGGCGTGGACATAATTTCCAGTCTGGGTGTTGGGTACTGGGATTTGGATTGCTTTTTTAATGATGAGTACTGGACCGGGGGTTGTCGGGTAATGAATTTTAGAGTTTCTACTTACTTTTCGTCTTATCATTACCAAGAGCTGGCGGACTGTGGGACGGTGGTGTGTAAATGCTAGCATTTTTATGTCTGTCTGAGGTGGTGGTGTTAATTTTGACATTGGTGTGTATCGGATGGAACTGTTTGTTATTATTAGTAGTAGATATGCTGGTGGTAATTGTTGTGTTAGCGCCCGTGCCCGCTATTGGGTTAATGCCCCACGCCGGCCAGTTCACGGTGCTCTGTACAATGTTACTGTGATTTGTGTCAATAACCGGTGGCAGATAATGAACACCACCATTGCCAATATTGATCGGAAAGGCGCTATTGGCGCTACTGCCGTTGCTGCTATCGCCTGTGCCTGTGCCTGAGCCGAAACCAACTTCTTGGATGTACTGATCACCATCATGTGTGTGTTCTGTAAATATGTCCTTACCATTGCCGTTGCCCTTATGCGGTGGATTATTCTGTTGCGTTGGCACATTGTTAATACGGATACCCGTTTGTATGTGATGATGGCTCGGATATTGCGCAATGTTGACGCCGCCACGTCCAGGTGGCAGCATATTGATGCTACCATGGCCGGGCGGAAACATAATCCCGCCACCGCCTCCCATGCCACCCATTCCGACGCCTTGATTGTGCCTTCCGTTGGGCTCTGAGCCAGCGCCAATATTATTGCCCATCATGTTCGGCTGTATGGGTATACGATTGAACTGATCAATGTTGGTATTGATCGACGTGCCAACGCCATTGATTGGCTTCAACTGTACGCCGCCACCGGCGCCCTGTATGGAGCCGCCGCCTGGTATGAGACCCGTGTTTACACCGCTGATGCCAATCGTGTTCACTGCGCCCATATGATGGCCATGCCCATGGTTCGCATTGTTCGCCGAATTCATATCAAAATTGACGGCTGAATTGTCCACGACACCATTGCCGGACGCACTGGAACCCCCATCGGCCCCGCCTATGCCGCCAGCGGCTATTGCTGTCGTAGCCGGCGTCGTTTTGTTTTTCTCCTCGGGCGCACAACAAACTTTGAACACAACTTTCATATTATTCGTTGAACAGCGGCCGCCAATGCGCCGATACAAGTCGTCCTTCGATGAAGTCGCTGCATACACAATGTATAGATATAGTTTAGTTTAGGATAATCGATCTAATTTCAGAATTACTCACAAATGAAGTAGTAGTCATTTCCAGGTAGGAACTCCAAACCACCTGGCTGCGGTGTAAATGGCCGGAAAGTTATTGTAAAAAACATTAATTTCTGAGGTTTATCACATATAGCTATTACTCGCGGGTCCGCGTTCGTAATACGACATGTCTCGTACTCCACTTTGGACACGTTGTATATTATGTACTTCTCTGTCTCGTTCTCGAATGTGCCTGGCTCGTATACTGGACATATTATGTGCACCTGATCGAATTCAAAGGCAAGATTCCCTTTATTTACGTCGATAATGTGATCAGTGTTATCAATACGGAATCTGAAAGTGAAAACAAATACCTTTATGAATTAGTAAAGTTCGATTTGATTTTCATTTTTCATTTCACTACGATTACTAATTGTATCGGAATCAATCGAAGGATGTCCCTAAAGGCGCACGTAATAAGAGAAGGGCTACAGCTTGGCAGAAAGTTTTGACTTATTGGGAAAAGATCCAGGCCAGAGTTAAATTTGTAAAAAAAAAATGATTCTTCACATATTTGGAGAGAGCGTTTTCTGCTTACTGCAGAAACACATTAACACATTTTCAAACTGTTACAAAAAAAAGGATGGATGCGTTACAAGAGTTATTTTGTTAAAACGCTCATAATTTGTAAAACATGGAGCGAATTTAAAATAAACACAAGGAATCCAAGTAAAAGTCCAAAAAATTCTTTGCAATATTGTTTATTATAGTTCTTTACGTTTAAATTTCGTTGAAATGTTTGGTTTTACTAAGATAAAATCTCAATGCGGAGAATACTTTATTCAAAACAAATACAAGTTCTTGATCTAGAAATTTGTGTGCCACACTCTATATATTAGCACGTGACCACCTTTCTGAACTATGTATGTAGTTGCAGTCGAAGGTAAGACTTGCAGGGAAATGGCTAGAGCCTTAAATTTCTGTTTGAGAAAGTTTAGTCTTGTGTTTTTTCCGCAATTATAAAATCGCACGTATGCGTCTTTAGTTGCCGCTATACCTGAAAGGCATATGCAGTATTTATGTATATATGTACTTTATATATATAATATACATATGTATATGTAGAGAGAGAAGTAAACGGAACGCAGAAATACATTTGCACGTTTCGGTCTCGTCGCTTTATACACTTGGGTGGGCATATTGACGGTGTATTATAACTGCCTCCCCCTTTTTGGCTTCGACCTAGCTAGCTGTGGCGGTCTTGGTCTGCTTCTTCTGATCCTTTGCTTCTTTGCTTTTATTTATTTATTTATTTTTGCCAATGTGGGGCCAAAGGCCGCCCGGTGGTTGTTGCGTTGCGGCAAATGGGTGGTTAAGGGCGGTGAGGGGTTGGCGAAGACGGGGACGTGCGTCGTTCAGCGTTCGTCAAGGCATGTCCCAAGTCCCACAAAATGCAGAACGCACCGTTGAGTTACACAGCCTGGAAACGGGCGGGCCTGCCAGGGTACTGGTACTGGTTCGGGCTCGAGCTTGGGTTTACAAAGCGAAAGTGCACTGTGTGTTCCCGTGTTCCCATGTTCCCAGCTCCCCGATGTTTCGCACGACGCACGCACTTACGTCTGCTCACCGCCTTACTTACATACTATACATACGTCTGTTTCCTTGGTTGCCTTATGCCTGTTGTTCTCCTTTGTTTTTTCTTCGCATATATAATTTTTTTATTTTGTGGTGCTTTGTAAATCAAAAATCACCCCCTAATGATGAGGTACGCATATTTTACATGTTCTCTCTAGCGACAACTCCACAGCGACCGACCAACCGACCGCCCGCCCGCCCGTCCGACCCCCTGCTGCCTGCTTGACTGCCTGACGGCCTTTCTGGCTGACACACACATCAATATGAGTGTCCGTGCCCACGACTAGAGTTACATGCGAGCAAAACATTCGCAGTGGCTTCTACACTGATAAAAATGGACGCGACTTCAAATTTCGCTCTGTTATAAATCAGATGGAGTCTCTACTTTTGTCAACAAGTTTAATTACAATTATATTATAAAGATTTAACCTTATTTAGCATATCGAACAGATCTGGCTGTAAGTGTATATGTAGATCACATTTGAAAAATTATACATATATAGCATATCATTTGAAAAGGGTTTAACAATATATATTGTTTAAACTTGATCATGACCTGGTATTGTTGTACTCATTTTAACAAAGAGTTGTTATTGTATTAACTGGCATGCTTAAAAAATTCATAAAAATACATTAAAAGTGCAGAGGGAACTAAAATATATACATAAAATGTATTTAACCACTTGTCGCTGTTTCGTTTTCTCATATAGAGATGTCGATATGACATACCGGAAATTCTAGAAGAATAATATATATTTTATTTGAAAATAATTACTATTTTTTAAGAGAAGCTCATTCATTTCGGACACTATTTTTTTTGTTGAGTGTAAGTATAGCATCCACCTCACCTCACCCCACCACACCTCATCAAGTCAGGCACCTCACCTCAGCTTATACCTCAACTCAACTTTTTTTTACCCACCCCCACACTGACGCTCTCAAACAAAAACCCAACAACAGCAATAACAAGAAGAACGTTACCGGCGACGACGACGACGGCGATGACGACGACGGCGATGACGACGAGTACGAGTCGCACGCACTCACCTCGTCGCTTGCGTAAAAGACGCTGAGGGATTCTTCTAGCCTGTTGTGTCCTGGGCTGGGGCGAGCACTAGGTGGCCTTGCCTGCCAACCAGCCAGCCTGCCACGAGGGTGGACATACATGCACATGCATATGCATACTCGTTCGTATGTACATACATACATACGTATGTAGCTTGCAAGTCTATGTCTGAGTGTGTGCGTGCGTCTGTGTGTTTGTGCGCCACTTAAGTGCGTTGCATTGCGTATCGTTGCATTGCGTCGACGTCTCTCCTCTGCTACCAATTTTTTTTTTGCCACTGCTCCCGTTATTGTCGTTGTTGTTGTTGTAATTTACTGACGAAGGAAGTCGACTGTTAGCTGAGACTTGGATCGCAAGCAGCGGGTTTTTTTCTTGTTTTTTATTTTTTTGCTGAAAGCCTTTTGGATCATCGAAATGGAAGCGTTTCTCGAACTCCTTATGTTCAGTCAGAGTCCTGTTTCTGCTCCTGTTGCTAGGCTCAGGGAATTTGCGTCAGAGCATTGCCCAGAACCGAACTGACGATGGGACGACAACCACGACTACGTGTTTTTTCTGCCGCATGTAATTGCATATATCGTGTGCATCTGTCTATATACAAACACACACACACACACTCACAAAAACTCACACACACTCTGGTATGCAACGTGGGCAGAGGGGTTGGAGGTAAACTGCTGCATTTTTAATCTGTATGTGTCCTCAAATGCTTTGGCATATCCAACGCCTCCGCACAGCCTGCCCATGTGTGTGTCATAGCATGTGTGTGTGCGTGTGTGTGTGTTCATCGCGTTAAAAATTAAAAATCGAATTGGGGTAATGATATGCACGGTCCGTTCACTGTACGAACTGTCGCCTATAGCCCATGTTGATAGACTCACAAACACAAACACCAAAACACAAACACACACATACATGTATAGTACACACACGCACATCAACACTAATACTAACACTAAAAGACTGGCATATGCATGAGTACATCAAAATCTATGGGGGAACTAGGCGCAAATATGGGTTAGGTCATGTCTGGCTTGTCTGGCGCAACGCCCTCGCATTGGTGTGGAAATCCGTAAACAAATCTAACGGACAAACTTATTTGCTTTCAGTTGGAAACCTTTCTAAACTAAACAATCTACATATGTATATATGTACATATAATCAATCAAATTCAAATCAACTTATTTATCTGTCTAGCCAAGATCTGCGTTTTTCCCCCACTTTGAATTAGTCCCAATGTGTACTACAACATTGGGATTATAGAAAATACTTGTATATCAGTCAATGCCCAAGCTTTCGGTCATTCCATGACCGTGTTTTGAATTCAACTTTCCCATTCATTTTAGTTTCAAGAAGACATGCAACTTCATTATCATAACGAAACTGAAGGATTACTATGAACATTGCGAAAGAATCAGCAAACGTCTAAGCAATTCCATATCTGAACTATTCAGTTGATTACAGTTATAATAGCTATTATAAAGTTGTGCTTAGTACTAAGTTATGCGCCCATTTATCTTTCTGAGCGTTGATCTAATCTAGCGTATCATAATTATAGATGAAATAGTTTAATAGGATACTCACATGCTATTCGATGTGTTCCAGTGCATATAAAAGGTTTTGGCGCAGTTGGACATGGTCGAGAGTAGCACCGTTTCGATGCAGATCAGCGTGAGCAGCGTGACAAAGGATGTGGCGCCCAGTGTGGGCAGGGGAAAGAATTTTGTGCGACGCACCGAGGATGAGGATGATGAAAGGCATCGCTTGCTCTTTGTGCTTTTTCTATTTATTATTTGTTTTTGCAGGTCGGTCCTTATCGTTGTTGATGTTTCTGTTTCTGTTGTTGATGACAATGTTGTTTGTGATGTTGTTATTGGCGATGAAGCTGCTGTTGTGATCGGCGGCATTGGGGACTGCGTGTTGTTATTGTTATTATTGTTGTTGGGATTCAGGGATGCTATTTGTTGTAGAACGGCAGCAAGTGTTGGTGGCATGGCAATGGACGCAAGGAGATTTTTGCTATTGTTGTTAGTGTTGCTGTGGTTGCTTTTGCTTTTAGATTTTCGATGCATTGCCGTCGTTGGTTGATTTCGATTTCGAACTTTTGGCATACTTTCGTTAGTCGGTGGAGTTGTTGTTGTTATTAAAGATGTTAAAGAAGATGCTGCTGCAACTGCTGCCTTAATGCCTGTATCCTGTCGCCATTGGTGGTGGTGCTGTTGTTGCTCCTGTTGTAGCTCCAAGCTGGCTAAAGCTCCAGTTGCTCCCCCTGTTGACTTTCTTCTGTTGCACTTTCCAGCATTTGACGCTGGCGAACTTGGTTTATTAGAGCAAACAGCGAAACCAACTATTGCTGAAGCTGTAGCTGGCGGCGACGTCGTCTCTGGCGGTAGTGGTGACCGCGTCGAACGATCCGTGCGTCTACTACGCACCGATTTTAGTTTGCAGGCTGTAGCTGCAGTTGCAACTTCTGCTACTACTGTTGTCCTCGTCCAGGAGGAGGTGGCACTGGAGCCCTGCTGCTGTTGCTTGGGCGATTTGCACGTCCTACTGACTCTTGTCCTTGTCGCCACAAGAGCCATTTTTGTTGCCTTTTGCTTTACTCTATTATCTTAATGCTGTATGAGCTCCCTGTTGCCGCCAATTTTGCTGCCGTTGCTGAGTTTATTGTTGCAATTGCTCCTGTTATTGTTGCATTCACTGCGTCGTTACCTATAGTCGTCTGCCGCACTATTGTGCCAGTTGCCCCAGTTGTTCTTGATGATGAGAAAATCGTTGGTGCGCCTGCTGGCAACATGCCGATGTGTCTGTCTGCAAGGATAACTGGACGTTTATTTGATGTCGTTTCAAAGAAATTCAGTTACACAGCAAAACGATGGAGACGATTCCAAGATGGACACGGACTAGCCGGATGACACGTACGTCAAGGAGAATTGGGAATGTTACACCATTCAACACGTGCGACTATTTCGTACTTTTTTGCTACTTTTTGGGGCTCTCACTAGGATCTAAGTCGGGCCGCTGCTGCTGCCAAATGCCTTGGCGGCGCATTGACCGACTAGTCGTGGACAATTCTCTAGACTAGCTATGCAACCCCCGATGTTGTCGTTAGAGTTTCCCTGTAGACGAGCAGCGCAGGCGCTCTAGAGTCGAGTCGCTCTTGCGCTTCTGCCTTCAAAGTATGCAATTCCTAAGGATATGTACATTGTGCGTTTTACATGCACCAACATAAATGCAAATACACACGCACTCACACACTCACTAATACATATCATTACTGCTGCATCTATACCTGTGACTGCTCAAGCCTAAAGAAAGTCTTGGCTTGTGCACTGGTTAAGGATTAAGGGCAGACTGTTGCAACCACTGGCTTCCCTATGATTAAAAGAAATTTGCTCCTTCATTTTCCCTATAGGCAGCTGGCTGTATGGCCCACTCCTCTATATGTAAATCACAATATGCACCAATCCGGATTAACGGAGCGGACAATGATAATGCGTTCAAGCTATTTGGGCGAACACGGGAAAAGGGGACACCGATAGCAACCGGTGCCGTTCTGGAATCTGAAGAGTTTCTCTTCCCCAAGCACTAACAACACCAAAAAAGGCAATCGTAAGCCACAAATTACATATTTTTTACTGTAACATGCAAAAATATGGGAGCAGGAACCAATTTCAACTTAATACACCTTCTGGTTCCAGTCGAGGACAGGATTTAAAAATTATACACAATATTCACATTTGTGGCGTCGAAAATTTTTCTTCTAGTGTTCGTCTTTTTTATATGTGGGACTTTTTATGGCTTGTTTTGGACAAGGAGCTGGACCAGGACGAATAAATATTGTTGGTTGGCACTTAAATGAGAGCGCACTCGCTCGCTCGCTAGCTCGCTCTCTCTCCCTTCTTGCTCCATCACGTACAAGCGCACTCATATACATAAATACAGCTCGACGATTTTCTGTATACATAGACTCATATACACACACATACACACACATGGCACAATTAGCGAAAAAAAAATGTTTTTTAACAATAAATGATGAACCAAGTTGAGTTAACTGAGTTGAAAATTATGTAGGAAAATGCTAGATGGACCAGCACGATAACTATATTTTAGAATTCGGTGGGTTTTGGGGCATTAAAAAACTGATGTCGCCTTTGTTCAGCTGCGGCCGCAGCAGCAGCGACAGCAGCAGCAGCGCCAGACTTAACACATATAACACGCTCACAGGCTTACACTTTTGGTTTTCAATTACATTTCAATTAATATCAATCACATATTTTCCAAATTGGGTTTTTTGCACATTTATTAGAGCATAGCTATTGTTATTAACTTTTTTCTGCTAGTAAAAAAAAAAAACCAACACGGAGCGCGTCACTGACAGTGTTGCCGTATTAACGCAGCAGACAAATACTGAATGTTATATACAGTATTTTAATATCAAACACACCATTCGGGAAAAATAAGGGACACATTGTCTTCATACGTTTTACTACACTTCCATTTCACATATGTGCTCTCAACACTCAAAGGTATTAAAAATAGTTTCCAAAGCTATTGGTTTGTGCATTCGCTAAGCTCTAATTTTGTAAGCACCTTTAAGTTCAGGAAGCTTTTTTCTGATTCCTGCATCTGCGCAGTCCTCTGATAGGTGGGTGCACCATGATTTGAATTGTCGAGGTTGTTTAATTACATAATTGCTTTATGTAAATATATGTGAAAATATATAAGGAAGTCTACACATAAGCATATAAGTATTTGCACTAATTTCGTAAAATATCGTATTCTCATACTGCAGATGCTTCAGAATATCCGTTCATATGCACATATACAATTTTCGGGCCCCCTAAAAAAATACGTCGCTATTCTGTTATTTTCCCACCCCCGTTTGAAAAACGGGGCGTCGATTAAAGTTCATTATGACAACTTTGCTGAGGTGTAGAGTATGAGAATCGAGGAGGAAGGCGTTCGGTTTTTTTTCAACTAGCCATTTAATTAATTAAATTATCACTACGGCTTAAAACAAACATGTTATGTATGGGAATCGAGCTATAATCTGACACTTATAAGACCTCACAAAACTAATTCTGCATTATTTTCCAAATTATTAAAAAACTTATTATTGGGGGATCCCTTTAATTGTGACAAATGTTTAAGTATTCACTGTGGCCGGTATGGAATTATAACACACGACTAATAAAATGAGCATTCAATTTCATGAGGTTATCAAAAGAATCTTTCAAAGACATATTTTCATGCCAAGTCGTTCCGCTAAGAAGGATATACATACATACGTATAGCACAAGCTCGAAAAGAAAGTTCTATACGATAATAATTTTTTTACAATAACAGTACACTTCACAAATCTTTCTGAAACCTTGAAGAAAGGGGTTCACGAAAAAGACTTCTAATCGAATCGGCGAGAAATATAACTAATGCCAAAATTGTAGGCGAGAGAAAGAGAGAGCCAAAGCATCAATGAATCTTATACAGTGAAAACTCTTATGGCCGGACACTCACGGTCGGCCAATTTTTGTACGCCCAAGGGGAGTGTCCGCTTAAATACTTTATACACCGATCGAAGTTTTTAGAAAAAGTGTCCGCCGAAGAGAGTGACCGGACAAAAGAGGTGTCCGTTGAGGGAGTTTTCACTGTGTACGTGTTTTTAATTTTTGCTCCAGCAGAGTCTTATCGCTGTAGTTGTTCTAATTCAGAGAAATGAAATCTCTAACTAGCCTTAGAATTGCTCTAAAATGTAAAGTAATTATTGGGAGTTCTGGACAATATTGGGGGTCGACCCTGGTTTCATTTGAATGCAATTCCCAAAGCCCAATAACAAATCGTCTTGCTGTGTGGTTAGCTGCTGTTGTTGCTTTTGGGAGGCTCGGCTTGCGAGCTCAGCTCAGTTAAAGCCCTACTCGTACTACGAATTTGATTTCGGCAACCCATTCGGATTCAGCTCTCGCCCATTTGAGTTCGGCTCGGTTTGGAGCTCAGGCCTGAGTCTCTCGCACTCGATCAGTGTTGTTTGGCAGCGACGGACGTGTTTTGGCTTCCATCTACGCTTGCGTCTGGATCTAAGTCTTGGTCTTGGTCTGAGTCGTGTCTCGTCTCGTCTCGTCTCGTCTCGTCGCGTTGCGTTGCGCCGCGTTTTGAATCCGATCGCTAATCTGTGTGCTCGCACTATCGTTAATCCGCTCGTGTCGTTTGAACGCGCCTTGTGGGCTCTTGTTGTTGTTGTGTTATTGTTATTGTGGTTGTTTACCAAATTAGTCTGATATCATATACCCTGAAATACAAATTTAAATAAGTCGCCCTGCCATGCGACAAGGTGAGACAAGAAAATTGTGATTGCTATTTTGTTTCGTTCTTTTTTTTCAAGTATACCAATATGTTTTTTTTTTTTTATGGTGCCATTTATTGTACACACACATACATACAAGTAGTTAGTGAAACAATCTTTACATATCAATGGGGGTGCGGCAGGCATTGATTATGCGCCCGAATGTGCAGAAAAATCCACACACACACACACACACACACATAGAGAGAGAGAGACTTACTACTTAGGAGTACAAGTCAAGATAAAATTGCCTTCGTTCGCCTTCAAAATGTCATTTATTGGTAATCGCAAGAATCTGCTCTTTTGTTATTGCTATCTTGAAAACCCTACATACATACATACATACATACATACATATGTATGTACATACATGTATCCTCTACCCTGTGTGTATGTGTGTGTGTGGGCGCCCATTGTGGAGTCGCGTTTTCATGGTGGCCGCCAAGCTAATTCCTCCCGTAATTGCATGTCAGTTATTCGCTTATATATGGAGTAAACACAATTGAATGCTTTTTATGGCTATCAGTAAGTGACTTAAAATAGATGTCTATCTACACACATACATATATACGTTTAATACTGCCGTACGACAATCGCACAAGTGGAGGAAGTCGAAGAGTTTTCGTTGTCGTTGTCGCGACGTGGGAACAAGAAAATATGCTGGCTGGCATATGTACGAGTATTTAGAAATTCCTGATCTATGTGCTAAGGATGCTAATCCTATGCCTGAATCGCTCAATAAATACAAGTAGAGTGAAAATTCCTAAGGAATCATTGTAGATTATCATGAAATCGGAGCTTCTAGTCTTTCTCTTGTTTCCGAAGCCTACCCTAAAGTTTTAGGTTTGATTCCTCACGCAAACAAGAGCTACAAGTTACCTAAAAGAATTGCCAACAAATTATATTAACGGCCTTAGGTTTAGCATTAGCCATTAGTTTTTAGGCGCCTCATGTCCTCCACTTAAGCAAAAATAACCTTTAGGTATTGGCTTGATTAACATTTTCAAACTAATTGCTTCTTTATTATATGGATTTGATGTTGGATTCTCGCCATTTTAATCTCAGTTTTTGTTTGTTTATTTATTGTAGTGCCTAGGGTCTTAAGCTCAGGCTTGCAGCGCACTAATTATAATCTGATTTAGTCTAATTCGCTGGATTATTATCTATTTTTTTTTTTTTTTTAAATATATCAACCATATTGATTTCATTGCAGTGTCTGGGAAAGATTCAATACTCAATCATTTTCATTCTATACTTATAATTCGTAATTTTAAGACAGCAAGACAAACAGAGAGCCCATTTGGGAATTACAGAAGCATTTGTAGGAGTGCGACAGAAAACTTTTTTTATTTAAGAATCACATCCAAAAACTATATTATGGCCCATAAAGTCCGCCTCCACCATAAATTCGAAAAATATTACGAGCACATGCAAACAGTTTCTAGTTTAATTGAAGATATTGAATACAACCATCTTAAGTATAAGAATTCCAAAAATAAATTCCTCTTGCGTAGCTCCAATAAAATGAAGGAAAATGTAGTTGGTGAACTTTTTGGAGGGAGTGAGTAAAAAATGGACATGCGCAGTCAATCTGTGGCCGGCTATCATCATTCAATAAATTCCACAAATCAGCGATTTACGATTTGGAGTTCTTAGTGCATGCCCAGAGATATTAAAGGGGGCTCGACTTCGAAGCAACTTTTTACAGTGTCTGCTGATTATAATTAACTGTCCATAAAATATTGGAATAAGGCAAAAATAGGTTGCAGTTCATTTGGTATCATCCTTAGATTGATAAAATTTCTTGCGAGTGTATATTAATGTATTCCGTGTGCGAAAAGGCTAGAAATAAAGCAATACTAAACGACCCCAAATGAGAGTTATGAAATATTTAGTATATAGCTTCTGGATGGTGATCTTGAATACTTATAGTGACATGCTTGCCTTACTCGAATATTAACTTTTCTGGAATTAAACAATTCAATTTATCATCAAGAGATAATTTATTGCTTATCGAGATGTGAATTCCTTTAATGAATAAATATATCAATATATTCTCCTATTTTCTAGGTTTTAAAAATATAGAAAACAAGTCAGTCGTTCCTTTACAAGAATCAGTTCAATTGAAATTATTTTGGTGGAAACAGCTCACACTATTTGGATATTCTTGTATAGCAGTTGTGGGGAATTACTGCGAATATTATCAACCAATTCACAAAAAAGCAGACCTCCAGTAAACTTGACTAATGAAATGAAAGGAAAAATTTGCGAAATTTGAAATTCTTCGGCTGGAGTGCCCTCCACCGCTGCTTAGCTGCTTAGCTGGTTAGCGCGAAATGGGTCTGGGGGCAAGGTTCGCTGCCTCCGTTCGATCCATTCGCTCCAATCGATGTTGGGCGCCATAAAGGTATCATATCATCGTCTCAAATGTCAAAGAGTTCTATAGCAACTGTTTATACATACTTATCGAGTATTGGCAAGCGAGCCAGTCTGTTAACCTCTGGAGCCAGTCGAATTTCTGTTTAGTGTTTGTGTTTTTGCTGAGCTCGCCTTTGAAGTTGAGCCGTTGCCCCAGTGTTAAGTTTTTCGTAGTTGGATTGGCGCATTGACTCAATAGAATGCAATCCTCATAAAAGTATACATACATATGTGTATAAGTATAAACATATACATGTGTATAATAAGATATTTATTCGTGTGTGCTTACAAACTGTTTGCGGAATTGCAGTGTCAGTTTGCAAGTTGGATTTATTCTTGAACGTTCAGTTCTTGACTTGAATGCTCTTTTCGCTTTCAGCTGGACGGACAGCATTGGCATTGGTGAGTGCAGCACGTGCCATGACGCTGTAGGAACGGAGGGGAGTGCCGGAATTGTGGGATCTTATCTAATAGCTGTGCAGCGGGCTTGGCAAGCACTTGAGAACATGGATGCGGACGAAAGCCACAGTGAGGCTCAGAGAAGGCGATCCACTCCAGTGGATGCAAATGGCGAGACCAATGAACGCGAACAGCCTCTACAGATCACCTCCATCGATGGCTTCTTCAATCGCAAGCGTGGGCGACCGCCAAAGAACCGTTTCGTCGAGGTCTACAAAAGTGTGAGTAATCATTTGAAATGGGACTTGACTCCTCACTCAACGCTGCTAACAATGTTTAGACTACTGTTAGTATGGGAATTACGCGGTGACCCACTCTGAGACTGCTTGAATGTTGCAAATGGGAAAGTAGAGAGTAGTTTTCATCAGCTTTTAATATTTAAATGCATATTTTATGATCTGTTTATTCATATTAATTCATTATTTTGATGAGGACCCTCGGGCACCTTTTGGGGAATATTTACGTTCGCAACATAAATATAAATATATATTAATATATTTCATATTCAAAACATGAAACGCATTTATTTATAATGTTCAAAAATAAGCATAAATTAACTATTTTCTAATCAAGGCTTTTCACAATTAAGCATACTTAGTCTTGCTTTCAGAAGTTTATTTATTATTTTAAAATTTGTTCAATACATTTTTAATATCATTAATTCCTAATCGTATGCTTCCTAAATATATTTGGCTTATTGATTTTCACTTATTAATTTTAATTTAATGTTCAAGTGTTTTAATGGTTTTCATTTAGTGTAATGATTTTTGAGTTCTTAAATTTATTTTCATCTATTTTTTTCAAAACGTATTTTTAAATATTTGTATGCAAAAAAAAATTGATTTTCATTTGTTTTTAATATTTGCTAATAATTTCATGAATTTATAAAATTATTTTTTTTTTTGTATTTATTTTATTTGTTTATTTATATTATTTTGTGTGTTTTTAAGAATAATTAAAAATGTTTGACCATAAAACGAGAAAACCTTAAGTCCAGCTGGTTTTTTGTCCGTCAAATTTTGTTTGCTCGACTGCCAGATAAAATGCCTTAATCAAATAAATAAAAATTATATGCATGTATATATGAGATAAAACAATTAAAATAGGATGTGGCGTTTCGGAAATATCTGACTTGTTCATAAAAGGTGCATAGAAAGCGTTAAAGGCCGGCAAAATTTTTTAAACTACATATTTCAATTTTGGATGCTTACGATTCTTATCATTTGCTGAAAAACAAATCCTCGAATTTGCTTATAAGGAAGATTATATATGTGTGTACATATATATGCCTTATTGATACTTCCCACCCCTGCCCCCGTCCCTGCTTCTCCACTTCTCCACTTCTCCACATTCCCACTCGCATTCCCCTAAACCCATTGACAGGTGCAGGTCTGCAGTTCCATTCGAATTGACCGCGTTTCTTCAAATTTTAATTCACACACACACACAAATACACAACAACTCTCTTACACACACACACATACATACTTACACACATATCAACACACATGTATTGTACAATGTTTAATTGTTATTTGGAATTTGTGCGCCTATTTGTGCGCAGTGCTGCGTCGGCTTTCAGCCCCGCCTTCGCCCCCCTCCTCCGACCCTGCCCCCACCTTAGCCCCTCATCTACGTCTCCGTCTCCGCTCGGAGCCTAATGTGGCATTTTTATGTGCTGTGTATTGAGTTGAGTCTTCGGATTTGGTTTTTGCCATATTCGTCATATTAATATTGACAACGAGTGTTTCCGCATTTATTTCACTTGTGCCCGTCCGTCCATTCGTCCATCCGTCCGTTCGTCTGTCTGTCTATTCGTCAGTGGCAGTGGCAGTGGCGGTAACGACAACAACGGCAGCAACGACCACCTTTCATCTGTCCGCCCGTCCCCCTCCCTCAATCTTGCCCTGCCCTCCCACCAGCCAGCCAGCCAGCCAGCCAGCCAGCCGAGGGAACTGCGTACGTTTTGTGCTTTTAACTGTCATTTTCATAATTTCTACATTTTTAGCCGAGTTTGTCGCCTCATGCACACGCACAGTACTTTACGTTTGCGTTTGCGTTTACGTTTAGGTTTGGGTTTACGATTACTCTGCCCACGCGTCAGTCTCTCTGCTATCGACATCGACATCGACGCCATCGACGGTGGGGGGCGATGGAGGGGGGCTGTTCATGGACTGACAATACGTACATGGCTGGGCCGGTGAGCTGCGCTATAGAGATGGTGGCGATGGAGGTGGTGGCGATGGAGGTGGTGGTGGTGGTGTTGTTGGTGGTGTGGGCACTGGAGTGTCTGTGTGAATCGAAAAATTTAAATAAATATTTTTCCATTGCCATTTGTGCCATTCTTTTTGGAAATAAACTGAATTCGAGCTCTGAGGCACGGGCCGAACCCGCAACCTGTGCAGGCCCATTCAGTTATATTGGCCATTGAAATGCTCTACGTTTGTTCTTTTCTACAAAAAAATAAAAATAAAAATAGTAATAATAGCAGGAGGAAATGCGGCTCTTGTTGCTTTTATTGGAAATCATTTAAAGGGCATTGTTATAAGCAGAAAAAATATATACACCTAATTCTGTTTTTACACGGAAGTTTGGTTCCAGAAAAAGTCGTGTAGAGAAAGACATTGATAATACGCAAAAATAGGTGATTGGTTCCTTATCTCAAAACCTTTTAAAATCATAGAAAAAGCACGGATTTATATTTATTTTATTAAGTCACATATAAGAATGGTTTCTAGCTGTTTGCCAGCGCTGTGTGTTTTTATTTATTTATTTAATTTTCAAATCGTGTATAAAAAGACCGTGTAAAAACAGAATTACGTGCATTTCTTTAAATTCAAAGCTCACTTAATTAAATATTTATTCTCCAAGAGACCAATGGGATTCAGAATTATCTGAATATTTAGCGAAATATTTAGAAAATAGAAACAAACAGGTAGCTAGAAAATTCGATAAGACTGCAGAAGGATGGAAAAACAAGTTCCTCCATTCAATTATAGCTAGACTCGAGACCACTAACATTCAAGATCTTTTTAATTATTATAATGAACTCTAGAACTCTAGGAAAAAGTAGCCTTTCAACTATTTTCGAAGCAAATATAATCAAAGGTTTAATTATAGTGAAACATATAATATCTATGCAAATATCAAATGAAATTCTTCATTCAATTATAGCTAGACTTAAGAGCACTAACATTGAAGTTCTTTTTTATTATTATTATGGATTATATATCCAGATACCAAAAATATATGAGAACTTAACTATCTTTGAAGCAAATATAATCAAATCATTGTATCGTTATTTGAAATATGGTTTAAGGGCATTTGAATGCAAATACCAAATTAGATTAACCAGAGAGGCCAGACTATCGAGCTTAATATTGTAAAATTAGCGTTAAGATGTATATAAAATATAATATCTAATATATGCCACCAAAATTTGTCTCAAACATGGCACATATATCATAACTGAAACAAATGCTATTCTCATCAAATATCGAAGTATTTATTGGGACTTTTAAAGACAAATATAGGTGACTATTAAATGTGTAGCCTTCTCTATATTTACTTTTAATCTAACGTATAGGGCTGAAATAATGTATTTTAACAGACCTTAAGAACCTTTTCTGGAACAGACTTTTTATGCTGAAAACAAAGACCGTTTTCGTCCTCAAAACGATTTGTCTTGCTTATGACTGTTAAAAACCCTTCTCCAAAATTTAGGGCACAATCATCTTCAAGAAAGAAATTGTTTCTTCATTAAGGGGCCGGCTATTTTTCATGTCGATTTTCTAAATGTTGTTACTCGATTCATGCATTTTTTTGTTTGTCCATATAGGTATGGCTGATAGTTAAAAGCTTTAGCGCACGTATCTGGCCCGATCTAATGTACTTCTAAGTACGAGTTTGAATGCTTTTGTATATAAATATGTATGTATAGTATGTACGAGTATATGTGTGTGTGTGTGTGTGTGTGTGTGTGTGTGTGTGTGCTTGCATGTGTATGGACAGGGAGGGTATTGAAGCGCTGGCATTGTCTATATATGCACTGTGGACGTTTTTCAGAGGTTTCTCTTTTCGCTTTTGTTGTGTATTTTGCTTATTATTTTATTTATTTTTTATTATTGATTTGATGCGTGAACAAAATTTAAATAGTGACATTTTGGGCCAACAATAAACATTAACAGTAATTTCGGAAATAATAAACTGGGTGCGAGCGCGAGTGTTTGTCATAAATCCGAAACTATGACAATTAACAACGGCAACAACAACATGGACAACAACATCAACAACTACAGTAACAACCAAAATATGGGCTGAAGGGAAACATTGCAACGCGTTTGGGCAGCTTAGTGGAAAGGCGGGTGGCAAGCTTGTGTTTCTTGTGGCATTATAATGAGCATGGGAGAGGCGAGCATAATTGTAGTTGGGGTTTCTGGGAAACCGCTTGATGACTCAAAATCTCTCTCTCTCTCTCTCTCTGTTTCCCTATCTCCCTCTCTCCACAGACCCAACAGTCTCCCCAAGCCATATTTACAAGCTTTAAATTGGAAAAGAATGAGTCCGCAGCAATCGCCGCTGCTGCTGCTGCCCCCCTTTCCCATAATGCTGGTGTTGTGACCACAATGGAGAGAAGCAGCCTCTTGGGCACCTCTCATGAGCTCCCACATAGCCGCCGGCTTAGTCGAAAGCGTGGCCCTACAATAGACCAGACAACAGTGAGCGCCGCAGGACGACAACATCAGCGATCCCAGAGGCAACCAACATTGGGCGTTTTGCCTTCATCGCCAGCTGCGGGTGCCGGTTGTGAGCGAAAAAGACGTCCAATGGATTTGTTGTCTGAACAAGACTCGGCACTTCAAGTGAGTAGTCGTAGTTGGGTTAAGCGACTGGAAGTTACTTCTTAAAAGAGAGCGCTGATCCATTCCATTGCATGTGGTAGAATTTGTGACTTACTCCTTTACTTACGGACATCAATTCATATAGTGGAAAGTGCAGGACTTAGTAATTCTAGTCGCTGCCCTCTATGCAAGCATGTTTTAAAGTCAGATTTATTCAAATGCAGCATTCTACGGAGACATTGGTAATGGTACCTGAAGACTCCGAAGCGGTAGCTCCCGCAATGATGCACGCGTCCAGCGAGGTGTACGAAAGAGTATCTGGTGTGTATACACATTTTTTTTTTTTTCAAAAACTGCAACTTGCGTTATTTCTCTCTCTCTCTCTCTCGTTCTGCCTATGCGTGTTTAGTTGTCCGTGCTGCAGGCACTTTCTATCCGGAAAACCTGAGTCCAGCAGCCGAAAGTGTTGCCTCCAGTCCCGAACAGCCTGAGGACTTGAGCATGAAGAACATAGTGCCATCGAAAAGGGAATCTGTCGCAGATACCCAAGCAATTCCAACAACAACCTCTGGGCTCTGCAGTGAGCCCGCGGAGAACCTAAAGCTGCTGCAGTTCAAACACCTATTGAATCTTTATCAGCGTCAAGTTCTCCTGCCTGGCTTCCTACGCACACTGCTGCCTCTGCCGATGCCCCCCATCGCGGCAGACAGTTCAGTCCCCCTCGACATGCGCCTGCTCCTCGAGAGCGCTGTCCAACAGAAACAACTGCTCCTCAATGTGGCCGCAGTGGCTGCCACAGCCACCGCTGCTGCGTCATCTGCCGCCTCACCTTCGGTGGCAGCCACGTCTCAGGAACAACCTCCGCCGATCATAGTTGCACCCCTGGGCGATACGCCCCCCCGGAAACAACTGCGAGGCAATGACATACCCACGGGCTACCTCAAGTTTCGCTTCAACGAGGACTGCCACTTCGAGCGCTGCGGCTATCGCAACCATCAGTCGCACTTCCATTGTAATCGCAAGGACTGCCACTACAGCTTCTGCGACAGGACGCGCTTCATGCAGCACACGGCCCGCCACGAGCGCCTGGACACCCTCATGGGCTCCGACTTCCTTCAGTTTCGCGCCAATATGCAGTGCGGTGTGCCCAACTGTTGCTTCGCCATGCCGATGGACAATGTCCACGGACTGGGTAAGTGGGATGAAAAAAAACCAAAATTGAAAATCAAAAATATCTGAAAAGTCCCCATTAAAACAACGAAGTTATGCGACAGAATCCATATTTTATTTAATGTTTTTGAAACGATCTTATTTCTTATTTATTTCTTATAAAAAATGCGACTATAAGCTATTGTGGAGTTCATGAAATGTTTCCGTTTTATTTGCTAGTGGTCAAGAATATTCTATATCTTCAAAGCATAATGTTTCATGATTTCTTTGACATCTGAACAAGGAATTAAAATTTCTATATTACTAAAATGTTAAACTGTTCGATTCAGCTGATTTATTAGTTTAAGGCCATACATGTGCTTAGCTTAAACAAGACTCTTATTAATCTATAATTTGTGTGTAATTGGTTTGGTTTGGATTCTCAATCCTGTAGGAACTATATGGTCAATCAGGCAAATAGTTTGCACACAGACTTGCCGAATATCAAAATAAATATATATGATTGTATACAAATTTGATTGCTGATTGAAAGAGTAATAAATTCAGGGATTCTTATTTGTAAATTGTCATTAATTCCTATACAGTCGTATACAGTCTTATAGAATCTAAAGATAACCAGATTCGGTATTCTGAACCTCTCATCTCAAACTACTAGCTCTCTGTATAAAATTGAATTGTTTAATCAATCAATTAATTAATTAAAGCAACACCAGATTGGAGACAAAACTATTTGTGCATACAACTAATTCGTGAGCAAATTATTTGCCTATCTGACCATAATTTAAAAAAACAACTATCATTATGATTTCATGAATGTATAGAAACCGGGTAGAGAGAGAGGAATTTTGAGGAACTTGGAGCGATGTATTTTTTGTGTGACAATAATGCTATTTTTTGTTCAATGTACATCGTCTGTTAAAGACTCCAACTAGTTAGAAATGCAGAAATGCTGAAGAAGGGTAGAGAGGGAGGCTAAGAAGCAGCGACTGATTTACTTTAGTATATTACACAAATAAAGATAAATGGGAGAAACTTGCGACTGTGGTGTTTAGTTGCAGACGCTAATTTACTTACGATTCGCTTGTCGTCTTGCAGATGCCGGCACAGCCGCAGCCGGGACGCAGCCTCCGAAGAAGTCCTCACACTTCCATTGCCGTAAATGTGATTATGTGTGCTGTGACAGCAGCAAGGTCGTGGCGCACCGTCGACTTCACAGTCGGATGGAGTATTTACGGTCGGCGGGTTTTCGGAAAATCGCCCGCTACGAGAACTGTGAGAACCAGGCTTGTTCCTATGCACTGAGGCATACGCATTATCATTGTTTATCCTGCGACTGCAGCGTCCTGTCTCGCGCTCAACTCGCCTCGCATAAGCACCGGAGTGGTGGGGTCAGTAATCCGGCAAGTGGCAGTGCCCTGGTCAGTGCTGTGGATGGTCTGCCCAAGCAGCTTACTCTAGGGTCTGGACTGGATCTGGATGCTTAGCAGACACTTGATTGTCAGCCAAAGGCTATGAAACAAACGAAGAGAAATGACTGTAGAGCGATGTGAAGGGATGTGGTTGTGGTTGTGGATGTGGATGTGGATGTGCATGTGAAAGGTTGGGGCAACGAGGGGCTGTAACGGGGCGGGTAGAAAGAATAAAATAATTTTCATAAAACTATATTTATCGCAAACTACATACCTACACTTACACCTACACCTATGTACATACATACATACATAAGGATGTATACGTGTATATGTAATTATTCCTGCTGTTCTCCTGCTTGCTTCGCATCTTTCGCAGAATTACTTTTTCTTGGCCTGTTTGTGTTGCTGTTGCTGTTACTGTTGTTGTTGTTGTTGTTGTTATTATTGTCGCTCTTGCGCGCACACAGCACCTCCCAAGCCACCCACTCAGCTCTAAAAGCTCTGGCCAGCCTGCTCCTTTTTTTTTGGGTCTTTGATGAGGAGGCGGATGCGGACGAGGCCGAACACAATCCAACGAGTGGTCGTTATCTTCGTTCGGACTCCAAGTCGACGTCGACGACGATGTCGGTGTAGGACTCGTAGGAATTCGTTTCGAGCTCGGACTCGGCTTTGAACTCGGACTCGGACGCGGACACGGACACGGACACGGCATAGAATTGTTTCTGTTTTTTCGCCCTGTTGATGATTTTAGCAGCGACTTTGGCGGGGGTTGGTTGTGGGCGCTCTTTCCGCTCTTTCTGTTGCTGTTGCTATTTTTGTTGTTGTTGTTGTTGTTGTTGCTAATGTGGTGGTGAGTACGCCTGGTAGGAAACAAGATGGTTGGCCGAACGACGGACACACACAATCACACTCAAATACACACACACACACAGAGAGATGGAAAAGAATGAAAATGAATCGTCGTCGTCCACCCCCTGCGAGAGTTCGGCAATTTGAAAGAAACGAAAAAGCAAAAAAGAAGAAGGAAAAAACAACAGCAGCAACAGCGGCAACAACAAAAATTAGACAATTGCCGAATGGTTGGCCATCCACCCGCTGTGCGGCCCTTCCCCTGCCCCTGTCCCTTTCCCTGCCCCCGCCCCCGCCACCAACAAGCCAAGCAACACAAAATGGTGTAGAGAAAAATCTATAAAAATGGCAGAAAAATGAAGCGGCAAAGTTTGTCAAAAGCTGTTGAAGCGGGCTATAATTTTTGTTGTATATATGTACATACTTGTATACATTTTCGTATATACATAGGCATATACATATGTATATACAATTTTTGGCAAACAGGATGACAGGATGATGGGATGGTGGGATGATGGGATGATAGGGAGGCACACAGCCCAGGTCCTCCTTGTAGGCTATGCTGACTGGGACTTTGACGGCCCCTCTCAGCAGCTGCTTTGTTGTCAATCACTTGACCTTGCCTTCGACGATGGCAATGATGAAGATGCCGAGGATTATGATGATGCTGTTAATGATATACCTACATATATACATACTACATACTCGTACATACATATGTGTGCATGTGTGCTCTCCCACATGTGTGTTGAGTATGGCAGACGGAAGGAAGGAAGCAAGGAAGGAAGGAAGGAAGGAGCAGGACTGAGAGCAGCTGATTTTTGGCCAACAAACTAACTTCAATTTAAACAGAACTGTTGGTCACAACTGGAAGCTTAAATCGTTACTTCAAGCTGGGAAGTACAGAATATTAAACGAGATTGAGGAGATTACACTGCTTACCATGCATTTGCTTTGCACACACATCTACTTGTACATACAGGTACGTGTGTGTCGAGAAACTTGTTGAGTGTATTAGCAATCCGATTTGAAAATCAATAAACTCAATATCCATGTTATGCTGAAAAGTCTTGTATCTATGTAAATAAGGCGATTTGTGGTTTTTATTGCTCACAGGCTCTTTATTGCCGACAGTATTTTTATTGAATTAAGCCTCCATAACTCTAACCTCATTTTCGTTCATTTAAATTAAAGTTAAGAAAAAATTATTAAATTTTAGTGGGTGAATAAAAATTAAAAAAGATAAATCATTGTGAAAATGCATAGATAATCTTTAGAAAATGATATCTGTAAAGACCCCGCTTTCTCATAGTTACTATAAGTGAATGATTTTTTCGTTTAAAAATAACAAAATAATCATTATTTGCAGTCCCTGAATTAAACACTTCTCTTAGGTAACGCGAAACAAAAACTACCGAAAACGACCAAACAAAGATTAAAGTCTGGCTCTCAATCAAATGTATAGTAAATATAAGCACAGAAAGTAAACACATACATAATACACATAAGGGATATGCAAAGAATTACATAGATAAGCAATCATAAAGGAATATAGTAAAGGTACGATTAAGTACAGTAATGTTCTCTCAACTTAAAAAAACGAGTCTGTACTCAATTTTAAGTGGAAAGTTTACAATTAATTGGAGCACTTGCATCACCCTAAGTTATTTAATTCTGTCTTGAGAATCGGCGGGGAGCCAAAATATTTCAAAAAGTATGGATCTATCAGGTATCTACTTGTATGTATAAGCTAATGCTGTTTTGTTAACGCTCTACGTTAAGTTCCTTCGATGTCGAAATCGATATTGTGGTAAGCAGTTTAGAGTTGCAAACACTAGACAACTAATAGTTATTTCGTACATATATTTGAAAGCTCCATTTAATGCCCAATATGCCTTATAAGACTCCTCACATATTTTAAATACTTATATACATATGTATATTGATATGGAAATTGATTACAACATCGCTATATAGAAACAAAATATTACTAAGACTGATTTCTGCTCAGATTGTTCCCATGGCAACGAACCTTGGCTATATATAGTACTATATGGGCTGCGATAAGCTTCGTTTCGATGTGGAATACAAACCATTCACTGTTGATAGCTAGGACACGGATATATTGCTAAATGCTATTTAGAATGTGTTCTAAACTGGCTTACTTGCGTTTAATATCAACTTTTATCCTTTTTGCGCCCCACTATCAAGGGTCTTGCCCTACTAAGGCAGCGACAAGACAGGCAGACAATCTGCACACAAACTTGACTTACTATACAAGCAGCAACAATTATTCTAATTAGGAAGCCTGCCTTTTCTAAAAATCCTTGATATACTTTTTGTTCAGTTACATTTGTGTGCTGATTATCTGCCTGCTTGTCTGACCGTTGCTTATGTCTTTGTCTGCTGAACAAAATCATAAATAAGCGTATCTCTCAATATAATATCTGTATATGATATCTGTATATAATATCTGTATTATCTCCAAGTAGGGGGGGAGTGATAGCTCAGCTAAACTCCTAATAGTAGTTCTATATATGTAAGTTTGTCTGTCAATCAGAAAGCTGAATTACTCCTCGTCGTGTTCATTTCAGAAACCCGTACCACGCTGTTATTGAAATGGTATTCTAGTTCTATAAGTTCCAGAGAGCATCAATTGGCTTGTTCTGCAATTGCTCTGAAAACTTGGAAGTAGGAAAAGACATAAAAACACTTGTCATCGCGTTCAATCCATTTCATCTTGAGCGAGAGAGCGAGCTCGTTGCGGCAAAAGATAAAGAAACCGGCAGCCAAGACAACAATTGCGTATACGAGTATACGAGACTATATACTTGTATACCTATACGGAGTAGACATCCAAGTGCTTGGCGTGTGTTGTGGTGCCGTGTGGGTGTAGACTCTGGCTTCTTTCACGGCCGCACCGATTGATTCATTTGTGTATAGTATGTAAATGGAGGAGTCACTTCTCGGCACTAAACTCGATTCCGCCAACGCATTTCACACTTTTGCACAAACACCGGTTTTCTTAATTTCGATTTTTATTGCCGCATTAGTCAATTATTTTATACACATGTGTGTGGCATCGTTAAACATTTATGTCTGTCTGCACTGTCGCGTGTCCTGGAGGACATGTCAACTGTTTGGCTTCGGCGTCAAAGCCGAAATGAGCTTACCAAGCCGAATGCGAATGCGAGTGCGAGTGCCAGTTTCGCATACGCACGCATGTGTGGAAAAGCTGCGCACATACACGCATGAGTATTACAGTAAGAGTATGTGTGTGTGTGTGTGTGTGTGTGTGTTAGATGCCGAGCAAGGAGCGAGACTGACTCTGAGACAGACTATGGATGGTGAATATGCAGATGAGGATGCGGCTGTTGATAACAACAGCAGCGGCAAGGACGACGAAGTAAACACACATGTGTTGCGCTCTATCGAAGGCTGGCCGATACACCAAACGACCAACGGACTGACAGACCGGCCGGCAACACTTTTGGGGAGTACTCGTATATATAGATATATATACATATGGTGTACGTATGCGAGCATGTATGTGCCGTGTACTTATAATCGTAAACAATGGCAAATGGCCAAGGCATATGCGAAAGGGTTCTCTAATGCATGAGTGCATGAGCGTTCAGTCGACACCCTTGGGGTGCCATTAGCCTAGGCCCAACTAATCCACACACACACACACACACACACGAACACACACATGTACACACGACGGGCTATTATTTAACATCAGTTGATGGGCGGCTGAGTCTGAGAAAAACTGACCCGACCGGTTTGACCAGAATGCGCTCGACAGTGGACCGGCCGTGGACCGGGTGTGGACCGACCGGCTCTGGACCGGGTGTGGACCGGCCCTGATTGCTGAAGGTCGATACTATCCACACTATGAGTATGCAAATTCATTTCTTGATTGCCCTGCAACTGACCTAACTCTCAATGTGTAATGTTGTATGCCCGGCCAACCCCAACCCCAACCTCGAAACCCTTTCCTTTCCTTTTCGTCCGTTAGTGTCCGTTCATTGTAGCGGCCGCTGACATGTCCTGTTGCCGAAATGCAACAACAAACATTTAATTTGAATACTCGCCATACGGCTTTTGCGACTCATGTGTCGTTGCTCTGCAGCTTCTGCTGTCCTTGCCAGAGGATGTGAAGTGCCTGTCTGTGTATGTGTCGCGACCGTTCGCCCAACAGGGAGGGGATGCGTGAGAAAACCAGTTTTCCAGCTTTCCGCTTTCAGATCTACCTTTGGCCGTTAACCGTTAGACGTTAGACGTTAGCCGCTAGCCCAGTGGGCTGCCAGTGTCCGGCGCCCAGCTGTCGTCTCACATCGAAGTCTAAAGGACCACGTATGCAGAAAAGCGCGCACTCGGGTCTCAGCTTCCCCTAGGCCCAGTTCTAGACACTAACACTACAACGCCGATCGTCGCGGCGACAGCCCGAAGAAGATTTGCACCACCAGCGGTCGAAAGGGGTTAGGGCTCATCTTTCAGCTCGCCGTGCACTCATTAGCATACAACAACAACAACAACAACGACAGAGGGGACAGACAGACAGGCATCGTCTTAGAATTCAGTTACTCTTGCCTGCGCAGGCTCAAGGACGGTGAAGTCAGCTCAGGGCTGGTCATTCTTCAATAATTCGTGTCAATATCAGCAAAATGAAGATAAAATGAAGAGGAAAGCATGACAAAAGGAAATCCAATATCAAGTACTATATAAAATAGTAATATTTAAAGTAAAAGGTAAAATAACCCTAAGAGAGAGGGTCTTCTTCTTCTCTCTGAAGTGAAAATCTCATACAAATACCTTTGACTGTAAGCATTAGGTCTGTCCAAAGAAATTGGAAATTGGTCTTCATCAAAAACTATAGTATTATTATTATTTAAGGAACTTCAATTCCTCAAAGGTATGCATAATGATATCATATATATATATATCATATATATAATAACATAAATACACTTGATGAGCCAGGAAACTAGTGGCAAGAGCACTCACGAAATGTCTGATGCCAAGAAAAAGGTGCTCTTAGTGATGAATAATATTTAAGTATTTCATTATCAATGTTAGCAATGCAATGTTCGTTAAATCTGAATATACATATATTCTAAAAGTCCGATTTAATCAAGGTATTAAGACGCAGACTGCTGTCCTTTGGCGACTTCCTCAGTTCCTCAAAGAAATCTATTGAGTTCTGTTTGTGCAATGGCTAGAAAACGCTCATTAATGGCCTTTTCAAATCGGTCAATGCTGCCGATTATTTCCAATGCTGATTTAGCTGAACAAATCTACAGTATATATAGTATACTATATATATGGAAAATTGTATTGTTTGCCTCATTAGTGAGCTACTATCTTTGCCCCGAGTTCTGAGCCGTGGACCCTCATCATCATCAGCTTCACTTTTATAGTCGCAATCATTTTCATGCCATTATGTGGAGGATGCTTCTTCCTCTTCTTTCTCAGTCCATCTTGCCGGCGAGCGAAGTGTTTCGATGTCATTCGAATAATTCTTCTTTTAAAATGCTTTTCATTCTTACTCCTTCTTTTTCGCGTTTTTGTCTGTGACGAAGATGAAGTTTAGTTTTTTTGCTGCGGGACTGTACTCTTGGTACATCATTAGCGCTGGCTACACTCGCGCCATTGCCCCCCACCCCTGCCCTCATCCTTAGTCTCACCCCCCACTCCCACTCCCACTCCCCATTCCCATTCCCACTCCTAGCCTGGCCCAGTAAGGCAACTCAGGCCAGTCCTAAAAAAGTACACCTCCAACCCTTTAAGAAAAGCCTTGCGCTGCTGCCACTGCTGCTGCCCACGCCATCGCCATTGCCATTGCCATCGCCATTGCCATCACCATTCCATTCCATTCCACCCAAAAATCCGACCACCCCGGCACCACGCCACCACGCCACCGCGCCACCACGCGAACGCCGAACGGGTGATTTAAAAATTTAATGCCTCGCGGCTATTAATGGTGGAAAATGCTCGCGTTATAAAACAAAACGGCGCAAGGGGACAGCGGCAAGACGTTGGCGTGCGCATGGCGTTCGAGGTTGACTGATGAGAGGGGTATGGTGGGGTAAGGACAGTGAGGATGAACAGGGATGGTGGCAGAGGGGGTTGGGGAGGGGGGGGGGGGGGGCGAGGGGCAAGCCGCTTGGCGCTGTGAGCACAACGGACGGCCGACCAAACGAACGACAGATGAAGGACGACGGACAAGCCAAGCGACCGAAAGTGGAACGCGGCACAAGAAGCGGCAACAACAACAACAACAACAACAACAATAACAACAACAGCAAGAGTAACAACAACAAGGGAGGCGAGAAAAATCAAAAGAAGAAATAAATATGGCGCGTGTTTTGCAAAATAAGAAATTTTAAATTCAAATATTGATGATGACGATGACGGGACCTCCACGCGCCCATTCCCCGTCCCGGGCCTGCATCATCGTTGGCGTTGGGCCGTAAGGCAGCTCTATCGTCCTTGCGTCCTTGCGTCCTTTCGTCCTGCCTGGCACGCAGATTTTTCTTGGCTTCAACGTCGTGGGCTCTTGTGCTTTTGTGATGCTGTCGACGTCGCATTGCTCCACCGTCCTGCCCGCTGCCCTGGACTGTTGTTGATTTGCGAGTGGGTGGGGGATGGGCTTGGGCATGGGGGGCTGGGTGAGATCTTCACGGCCTGCTCGAAAGTGGGAGGCCAAGTTGTGCGCCTTCTTGCTGCCGGTCCTGGGACAGTAGAAGCAGCAGCAGCAGAAGCTGGAGCTGGAGCTGAAGCTGAAGCAGCGCTGATGGTGGTTGGTTTCCATCTTATTTATTCAAATTATTTTTTCTCCCTTTTTATAAAACGCAAATGGAATGGCCTCGCGGACGGACAACCTGTGTGCCGCACAGGCCTAGCGGCCACCACCATCTCCACCCCCACCCCCACTCCCACTCCTACCCCATCACCCCCGAATTTATTTGCTGGAAATTGTTGGCCGTTGCTTTCGCTGCCTTTCTGCTTTCGCAAGAAAGTACAGAAGCATCAAAACAAAAAAACACGAAAAAAAGAACAAACATAAAAAATATATATATATAGAAGGAATATAAAAACCAACAACAGCAACAACCACAACAACAACAATAATAATAACAAGAAGAACGAGGGCGGCAGCAGCAGCAGCAACAGCAACAGAAGTAGAAGTAGAAGCAGAAGCAGAAGCGTAAAAGAAAACAAACGAATGCTCGACAAAGGAAGCAAAAAGAAAATCAAATGCGCGCAGCTTGCCAAGTTATGAAATGAAAAACTGCGACATAAAACGCAATTAGAGTCCCAGTATGGCAGGAAGGGCCAGGACGGCCAAGGGCGGCAAAGGGCAGGAAGGGGGGAAGGGCGGAAGAGCGGAAGTGTGGCAAAGAGGGGGAGCTGGAAGCCAGGCAGCAAGCCAACCACGGCGGAGTCTTTAATGTGTAGGTGGACGTGGAAGGTGGGACGTGGAAAGAGAGGCGGACTCCATTCAAGTGCTGGCTGGTCGGCATTCTTACGGTCAATTGATTTTCATTTGAAAACTGCGTCACAACTTGGTCACTTCTTCTTAATAGAAACATAGAAATATACATCATATACATACATATGTACAAGTATGTACGTACGTATGGTATTGTATGTGAATGTAAATGGACGGAGATGAAAGCGAACATGTCGGAGCCCGCAGCTGAGCCTAAAGCTTAGGTGGGGGGTGGGGGTTTCAACAAAAGAGGCAACCAACCGACCCACCCACCCAACTTATTATTTCCCGCCCGTAAATGCTGTCCGAGTGCTTATGGAAAACAAATGACAAGCTCCACGAATTGTGGGCGGTTTTTTCTTATTCTTATTCGTTTTTATTTTATTTTTTTGTCGCTTTCAGTTCCGTTCGCAGGACAATTGGCGCCAGCGAAGGCATCGTCGAATCGTCGAATCGTCGCTGTGTCGCAGTGTCGCATCGTGGGAGTCAAATTGAATAAGAGAGAGATCTATGTATGTATTCAAGGCAGGACAGGAAAAGCGGACGCGGGAGCCACAGAGGGGCTTCAGACTTAGAGAAAGACTTACTTACATACATACATACATACATACACATAAAATGTATATTGTATTTATGTGCCTCTGTATAAATGTATTTATAAGCGTTGGCTTCGGCATCGGCATCGGCGAAGCTGCTTGATGGCTCGCTAGTGGGGCCGAAGGGATTCGTGGCGGAGGACGCGGGACGCGGGACACGGGACGAGAGTTGGACGCCAGAGTGTGTTCGATGCTGATGGACAAAAGCGACGACGACACAGCACTGGCAATGGCAATAGCAATGGCGATGGCGATGGCGATAGCGATGGTGATGGTGATGGCGATGGCAACGAGAACGAATCTGCCAAATTGACGGGCATTGGTTAAGGCAGTGAAGTGGAGGGGCATGAGGATTGGGTCCGGGGGTAGAAAATATACATAAAAATTAAACTCAAAGCATAAAATAAACTAAATAAACTGTAGAAAGCACTTGCATAAAACAATCAAATGAATTAGCCGGAGGACTGCATTTTTCCTACTAATTTTCCTTTCATTTTATTTCTGTTGCGCCGCCTTGCTGCCTAAATACTCGTACTTATTATGTTTTTTATAAACAAACAGATACGTTTTACATTTACATTTCAATTTTCCGCTGTTCTCTGACAGCCAATCTCTCAGATTTGTGCTTTCATTTTCGCTTGAAGGACACACGAAATAATGAGATACACGTATATCTGTATTCGTATACTATCTAGCGCCCCAGCAGATAGGAGTCCTTTGTAGCACTAGGATAAGAATAATATTAAACAAATAACTAATCAAATGTGTCCACACTTATCTCAGGAGTATCTAAGATCCGAGCAGTTAAGTATATATTTTTCATAAATACCACGATGGATAAATGTCCTGCAACGCCATTTTCCAGTCCAACAATAAAAAATGCTCAATTTCTTCGAATATTATAGACCAATCAGAGCTTTCTAAAATGCTGCTCAAAATACTTTACAATAAAGTGGCAGGTTTTAACTTATTTTTATTTGAATTGTTGTGTTGATACAGTGGTACGATCTGGTTTCATTCTAAAATGTGCCATATAAATAAAGTCTGTTGAGTATTAGTTTGAATTGTTGATAATAATAGTTTCAAAAGCGAGACGGTGTGGTGGCAAGGATGGGAAGTATATAATTATCGTTTTGTTCCTATTAATTATTAGTTATAAATCCTTTTCATACTTTACTCTACAATGAATAATGAAAGCCTGACTGAGAACTTCTTATTTATGGTCATGTAATGGAGCAGAGTAGTCGCAGATGCATAGAACTTAACACAAACTATGTATAAAAAAATATGTTAAATGAGAATTGAAATAAATGAATCATTTTTAACAGGTTCTCCACAATAAAACAATGCTATAAAGGTTTGCAACTCTTGCTCTAATACTTTGCGCGACTACGACGACACGGGATCCCTATAATTTTTACATTCATCCAAGAAATGCAGGGCCTGCACTTTGGAATGTAGGAATATTTTTGTAAAAATCTCGCCAGCAAACAGTTTAGGAATCTAAAACCGAAAGTTGGGCTTAACACATTCCTTTTGCCATTAATAATTGTCAAAAGAGCCTATTTAGTCTAATACTATATAATAAAAAAGCAATATTTGACTTTTGACGCCACTACCAAAGTCGGAAGTAAAAGGAATATATAGAAAGAAATTAAGGAAATCTAAATAATTTAATTTATATCTGCGTCTTCTTCAAATAGCGAAATGTTATGTTTGAGGAACGAGCTAAACCTACATTATCTAACCCTTGGAAACATTTCCAAATCTTCTGTTCTTAAATATACTCGACGTATGAATAATCCTGAAACAATTTCCGCTCTTCGGTGTACACCTTGAAGAAAGATGAAACAATTCTTTATTTAATTGTGAAGAGGATCAACTATTTCTGAACTATTTGTTTATTCTTTATATATTAATTGGCTTCAGTTGTCGCAGAATTGTACATTTTTGCAATTAATATGAATAAAAAAGTTCATAAATTTTTTTTTTCAACCAGTGAACACCTTTAATTGCATTGTAGTTTTCGATTTCTAGAAGCTAGAACTATCCAGTGTCATGCCTTATATTAGCTAAATTGCTGGGATCCATCCACATGCTGTCCTTGACTAGGACTATGTGGAAGCGTCAATAGCTGTTTGTCCGGCTCCATCGATTTGGGTGTCGAAATAAGTGGAGAAAATGCTGAATTCAACCATGTCCTGGGCCTGTGGGGGGCCGATGGGAGGTGTGAATGAGCGTGAAGGATGGACGGGCTGGACGTCGGCAGAGTCAAGAAAGGAAGAAAGAATGAAAGAAAAGCACAGCTCTGGTTCCAAGGGCAACGAAGGCTGCCGATGCCGCTGCTGCTGCTCACTGACTTTCTTTTCTTTTGCCTCGTTTGCTCGGCCCGCTCAGCTCAGCTCAGCTCTGCTCAGTTCAGTTCAGCTCAGCTCTGTCTGTACGTCCGCCTGTTTGCCTGTTTGCCCGTTTGTTCGTCTGTCGTTCCGTCTTTTGCGTCCGTTCGTCCTCGTCGTCGTCGTCTGTCCATTCAACACAATTTCAATTTTTTGTGCCGTTGGCGTGTTCGGTAGCGCGCTTCCACCCCGTAAGCCAAAGTTTTCTTTTAAACTTGATGCTGTTTTCTTTTTTGCCATCGCCACCATAATTCCCCCCTTTCGTCCCCCTCGTCCGCTCGCCCGTTCGTCCGCTCCCTCACCAAGTCGCCCTCGCATTGGCGTTGGCGCTGGCGCTGGCGCTGGCGCTGGAACTGGCACTGTGTATTCTCACTCCCTTCACTTTTAACTTTTAAGTACTTTTGCGCTGAGAGAAAAATGTATTCAATAAACTTAGCTCGGCACTTGGAGAACAATGGCAACGAGCGCTGGCCTAAAGCTGTATTTAAATACACGATTCTGCCCAGTACTCGCACTCTTCAAAGCGAGCAGGAGTCGCAGGACTTGCTGGCGTTCTTTTATTTCTTTTGCATTCTCTAGGAAACACTTTCTGGCCCAAACTGTAATAATAGTTTAGAAAGTGTTTTTCAAATTCAATTCAACATAAATATGTGCATATTAGTGGCTTATATACTCTTCAAGCATTCATTTAACAGTCATTATGCATTTAAGCCGATCCCCCTGCACCTCTCAAATCTGTCAAATACAGCAAAATGTGATCGAATCTACAGCAGACTCATAATGTTTCTATTCCAGTTCACCTTGCCCTTTGAGAGGATAAAATGGAAATCGAAATTCTATCTAAAATTTGTTTATTCACACGTTTTGATGACGACCTTCCTAGCTCAGATAAACATTCATTTACTCACAACTCACCTGTAAGCTCTCAATTTTTTAATTTAATTTTGTTATTGTTAGAAATAGGAGAGGCTGCTTTTTGCATTATTTTTTCCATAAGTACATGCGATATTCCACAATTTTCATATCGTTATTGATCGCTAAAAATCAAATAATAATGACATTGAGAAAATGTTAACTAAAGCTGAAAACTAGGTAGCTACACTAGGTAGGCAACACTAATCAAACAAAGTTGCTTTCGGAATCTCAACACAATTGAAATATGGTATCTGAAGAATGAAAAATACCTTGGAAAGAAAATTGTAAAATTGAAAAATATAAAACAAGGAGCATATGAATAAATACAAATTGGCTACTTTGAAAAGAATATTGTGTGTATGTTGCTTGAAAAACTGCCGGACTGCCTCAAAACTATGACAAGCAAATCGCAGCTACTTTCAATCTTTTAAATTGCAGAATTTTGAGTTAGCATAAAAATTCAGTTAGGGCCTCTTCTTGCCAAGATAACCTATTACATGAGTATTGTGTTAAGAAGCTGTGGAATCCACTATAATAAACTAATACACAGAAAGGTATGTTTGGAAAGTTTATTTAGAATAATAGAGTATAGTACATACTTAATAAAGTAAGTACAGATACTTTTACTGCAAATGGGTTTTGAATGAAATCTGGAAAATATATCACTGATAAAATAATAAACTAAACTGGTTAGAGTAGTCGAGTAAATTATGTTTGAACACACCCTCAGCTTTAAGGAGCGCAACCGATTAAATTATACCTGTTTATATATATGTATGTATATATATATACATATGTTTGTAAGTATTATTACCTTACAAAAATCAAGTCTTTACCTTCCTTCTCGAGCAACTCATATCACCTAAGAAGTGCCATCATATGAATGTATATATGTATGTAGGTATTGGGTGTTCGGTGTGCGAAAACCACTTTTTTACTTGTATACAAATATTTGTGTAGCTGACTAACTCTACAAATGAGTTGCTGTCGAACGTCTATTCGTTCATCCGCAAGTCTTAGTTAGTTATTAGAAATCCCTTTCGCAATACGATCACCAAATTGTGCTTTCCAGCAATCCTCGGAACACGTACATTTATTTTATATTTATTTTATATATTTAGTATGTACTTAGTTCACTTTTTTAAGGAAAGCTCACTTTACTTTATTTTTGCAGTCATTTGACGGTTTGCTACAGTACTAGATTGTTCCAATATCCTGACATACTCGTACATATGTCTTTATTCAAACTTTACGATATCATTATACCGTCAAGTGTCAGTCGATTTCAAAAACGTTTAGTACTTACCCAAATAGTTATGTTGAGAATAATTATGCTTCCACATCTATCCACACACACACATAAACATTCGATTCGATAAACGTTATTCGATTTACTTTCCCATGAAGATCTTAGACTGTTCGCGTGTATGTGTGTGTCCTTTTCTTAATTGTAATTTTGAAGAAAACTTGAATTTCTTCCAAATAATATTGAGCTATTGTGTTGCCGGTTAGTCGCCTGTTCGGTTGACTTAATGTGCGATTAGACTGTTCACAGGAATGATTGAATACCACGAAACTTATACAAATTGAATCTTTTTGTTTAAACAAGCTCTTTGAAGACCTTGTCGGTTTCCGTAGGAACTATCTCACATTTCATAAATTAGGGAATGTCCTAAAACAATGAACAATAAATAACCAAAAACTTTAGCATGGACCATTACTTGAGAATCGCTCGTGGAATTCAATCAGCGCGAGCTTTTGAAAGTCCTTTTTCTACCCCTTTTTCTACCCCTGTCGAGAGGGGACGAAAGAGCAAATCTCCTTTTTTTCATCCACCGTTCTCATTGGTAGCAATTCAGTTGTCCGCACGAAGGGGTCGAATCTGAAAAGAGAGGCAATGTAAGCAGAGAGTCCACCAAAAAGGATTTTAAAATTACAGAGAAAATTTCCTAAGCTGATTAGAAGAGGCCAAAGAGAAAAATTTCAAAAATTTCACTTGCAGTCTGCACATGATACTCTTAGCTGTCCAAATTTGAGAACTGGGTTCCTCTATCCCTAAAGAACTCCAAATCCTTTTGATTTTAACTTTTACATTAAGTATCTATAACTACTTTTTTAAATTCTACTTTTTTAGCATACGCGTATAAAAAAGAAATACTTTTTCGTAAAAATTTGAAAGCGTCCTCTAGCGGACTGTATTGAAAGCACTTCCTCATCTTCAAATAAACACATAAATTTCCTTCTTGTTGCAAAGACCTAAAAGAATGAAGAGGACAGTGGCGCCACCTACAGTATGAGCAACATGGGTATATTTTCTTAACAGAGAATATTAAAAGTACGTTAAAATTTGAACTCTTACAGAGAACACAAATCTGGAAAAAAGAGAATATTTAGTCTAAACTCCTCGTTACACGACACTTACTCCTTTAACTATGTCTAAGGGAATGCTTTTCTTTTGCCGAACACTTCCCAATGCCGACGGCTATTGGAAAATGTTTTAATATTGACTCATAATGTTAACTAATAAATGTTGTCCAGAAATCTAGTCGTACCTACATATTTACTAGATGTATGGAAAAATATTAAATAGATTGGCTCCTATAAGTACCTAGCAGTAAAGGTAAAGTCCTATAATGACGAATTCAGATACTTTGGAAACTGTAAACTGAGCAACAATCTGATGGATATAGAAGCTCAACAAAATTTGTGAGTCAAACTCACAAAAAAAATCACATTAATACTTGTATGCTTTATTTTAAACGAAATAATATGCGGAGTGACGACTATAAGTTTCTGTCTAGATCGGAGCACGAAAACTTATACATAGATATATCTAATGAGAAGACATCGGTTCCGAACTGCGTACTTAAAAGTAACATTAGGAATGATTTGTTCCATTTGCTAGAAATCTTGATAATATAAATTGAAAACACTTTAGTGAGCGAGTTATGGCTGTAGTATGGAATAAATATCCAGAGGCACTGAATGATGATTTGTGAGGCAAATTTTTGCTAAAAAATTTGACAAATGCTAACATAGGTAGTTTTATTTATTGCTAAATAACATAACTTGTCAGATCTTCTAGGGATTGTGGTTAAGCTAAGGCTATTTGTTCATTCATGTCGGATGTCTGTGCATCAAGCAGTTTCAGCCAAAATCAAATCCTATATACGGGTAGGTCTCATTAAAAGCGCCTTTAAAATTTATTCCAAGTTTGTTCTTAATTTAAATGTGGTGTAAAAATAAAACTGTTTTATTAACAAAATAAAGTTCGTGAAAAAGAGGTTTGTCTTTTAATGGAGGAGCACAAAAATGATATCTCAAGACATATCAGTATATATTGGATTCCTTTTAATCAGACAATTGAAGCATGAAGTCCACAAATATTTTGTTTGAAAGCATTAAAGAGAGAATTTTTGTTTAATTTATTGTTTTGCCGTTGTAAATTTAATTAAATTTACGTCTTAAAAAATATGTTTGGAAGCGTTTGAAATTCCAATATTCAAACATTCTTTGTGTTCCATTCTTTTAAAATATAAGCCAACGCTCAGTCAAATTTAGGCAAAAGTTTCGTAAAGAGAATCTCTTTACTGAAGACAGGAAAAGCTATATTCCATACTACTTTTACATAACTATTGTATTTTATCACTCCACTAGTATTGATTTGACGCACATTTTCTTGATCTTAGTATAGAAAACCCCAATCCCTTGCCAGCATATCACTATTACATACCTTTATTACATACATTAAGATATACCCGTACATACTAGGTATGTGTAGGAATAAGATATATGATTCAATTTCCTGCCAAATTAGGCTAAAGAGCTGCAATCAATAATTAAATACAGCAGATATGAAACGCATTTGTTTCCATTAGGAAGTTTTAGTGAATGTCAGAATGATTGAGCAGAGTTTTCATGAAAAATGGAAAAAGTGTTTCAGTATCCCCAGGATAAACATTTTTCCGTTCTGTCTGTTTTTTGTTTTGTTTTTAATTTGCAAGTCAAAGCAGGCAGCGACATTGAAGACAAAGGCAAGGGTTTGCCGGAAAGGCAAACACACACACACACACGCACACACGGAAGTACACAGACACACGCATACGTTTGTGTATCGTTAATCTTGGGGAATAGACAGAAGACAGTTTTACGGAGGCTAGAAGGCAACGGGTCGTATGGTTGATGTGAAAGCGGGCGGACAAAATGGAGATTTTTTGTTGCTGTTGTTGTTTTTGTTGTTTTTGTTTGCTGGTTTCAGAGAAAAGCCTGGCTGGCTTATTTTAATTAAATAAATAATCGTGTTCATCTATTTGCCCCATTCGGCTTGAAAACGAACAGAGCCCGTCAGCCAGGCCCGCCAACCGACAGACAAACAGACACACCGACACTACGACAGACCGACGACCGCCATCATGTACAGTTGAGTCAAAGAAGCTAATACTATATGTGAGCCTTTCGCTTCCACTTTCGCCCGCACCGAAAGCCTTTCTCTTTCTCTTTGTGCGCGCCTGTATATTGGTATGTGTTTGTGTGGGCGTCTGTGTGTGTGTGGGTCTTAAAAAAGTTGCCAAAACTTTCCTTGCATTCATTTCATTTCCTTTCCTTTCCGTTACTTTCCGTTCCTTTCCTTTCAGCTATTTTCTTTTCCTTTTCTTTACGGCGCAACCACAGCGGCAGCAGCAGCGACTGCGACTGCGACAGCCGCAACCAACCACACCCACAATGTGTGTCGCGAGATTTTCCTCATTATGCTGCCACACACATACAAACACACACACACACATTTATAGATACACCCACACACACCCGCACGGAGGCACACAAACGCACAAACACGTGAGTGAGCGCGCAAGAAACCGCAACGCAACAGCAAAACAACAACAAATGCCAAGGCAGAAGAGGCAACGCCAAATAGCAACAACAGCAACGACACCGACAACAACAACAACAAGAACATAGAAGAGAAAGGCAAAGCGCACTAACAGGCCAGGGAACGACTCCAACTACAACTACAACTACGACGACGATGACGATGACGACGACAGCGCGTTTGATTGGTCGTTAGAAAGCTCGCATTCGCGCGCTGCCTCTGCCTGCGCCTAGGCCATGAATAAGAAAAAGGAACCGGGACCGGGACCGGGACCAAGACCAGGACCAGGACCAGTTAGTCAACAAGCGGCATTTTCAAGACGCCAGCATCAATATCGCTGGGCCGAACCATGCGAAGCAAAAAGCCAAGAAATGGCCAGAGGAAGAATGAGATTGTGGGTGTGGGTATGTGGATGGCCTCCGAACTTTTGATTGAATTGCATTTTTAGGCACTATATGTGTGTAGTAGAAACACACACACACACACACACACACATGTACATGTACATTCACCAAACCAGGGGGCGATGGCGGGTAGTCAAAATTCATGAATTTCTTTACGCGAATTTATCAGCAGTGCTGGTCGGCTGTACATACCTTTCTATCTTGGCGCACGCACTTCTATACATACATTCATACATACATATGCATATATTTGTGTGTATATAAAAATATATATATATATATATATACCCACACCCACACACACGCACACACAGAACATACCGACCTAGTTGGATCGCTATTACCAAAACAACCATCAACATTTGTTGCCACACATTCGCAATTGAAGGTTCCATTAGAAGTCGCCGAGGGGGCATAGTACCTTTAAATACGTGTATATGTTCCGCGGGGAGACGGTGCTAGGATGGGGTGGGGTGGGGTGGTGTGGGTTGGGGCTCGGTGGGTGCCAATCGTGTCGGGCTGTTCAATATACGAAGGCAATATAAACGTCTTCCCATCCCGCTCACTCACTGCGGTCGCTGGCGACTCGCGAAGCGGGAAAGAAAAGAAGAGCTAAGTTTTTCGCTAGAAGCACGAAGAAAAATACCGCGTTCTACACATCTACTTGTACATACATATCTACCGCATATACTTGTACATACGGTGCCAGTACATACACATTAGGTATTGTGCCCGTGTACTTATGTACATTGTATGCTCCATCATGTACTCGTAAATTTCCATATAAACTACAATAGTTAAGCCCCAGGATGTAGACTTATACTCGTACATGCATACATACTTGTATATACATACATATATTATTTCGATGTAGGCGCGCACGCACTTTCACACACACACACACACACACACAAACAAACAAACACACCCGCTCATACGCCTATCCGAGCACACACACACACACACACACATACACGAGCACATCAAACTAAAATGTTGAGATCTTAAGTTACGGAGCAACCCTATGGAGCCCCACCAACGCCACCCCTCCCCCATCCGATTCTAACAGCGACAGCTGCCCATTTTAATTTACTTTTCAACTTGAAAAATACCAGGCATTTCTTGAAACTTTACAATTCTCGACTTGGGGCTGATGCTGCTTCCAAGAAAACTGCATTATGCATCAAAATATTGAATTCCCATTTTGGTTGTGAGGAAATTGTACGTCATTTGCAAACACATTGATATCTAGTAATAATAATGTCAAGATGGCTGAGTAATAAACGATATACAAGCAGTCCTTTTAGTTTGTCTTCTTCTTCTTCTGTTTATGATCGCCTATAAGCCTACCAGATTGTACGGAACGACAAACGAACAATTCTTAGCCGCTTTTGTATGTAACACTTTCAAATATTTCTCGAATTTACTTCAATATAAATTTACTTGATTCGATTAGATTATTAATACATCTTATCGCGATTTTCCAGATAATAAAAGGAGTACTTAAAGTACTGATTCTAAAGAGTTTTGGGACAGGCTCAACTTTTGGGACACTTTTCTAACCATTGAAACCTTACGTTGGAATTAGAAACGCAATTTCTAAAAAAATGTGTTTGCTTCACTCTGGAACCTAGTTTTAAATACATTTCTTCACAATTTTAGTGTAGTTTATATAAATCACAAATGGTTTTTCTGGCATTCTGAGTACATGCATACGAGTATGTTATACTTTTAAATGCGAACTGTGAATGCTTGGCTTGTATACTTTATGTATAATCAACATCCAATACACTTCAATAAATAATTATCGATATTACATATGCATCTGAAATACGCTCCGGTTCACAGCCATATGCGATGTGAGATTTCTCCGGAAATGGCTACCAGATATGTTTTTATACGAGTACAGAAGAGAAATGCTAATAAAATTTACTCCACTAGGTTGGATTTTTTACTTTTTATGTTCTTAACTAAGCTAACCAGCAATGAACTATAGTTATGTATTTTTCTTCTATTTACTATGTTCTAGGTAACTCTTTTAGTTTGCTATGACTAATAACATCTTCTTTCATTCTGTAGTCTTAATAATAATAATCATAACTTAATATACATTTTAAAACAAATATTTCTGATTTTTAGAAATAGTTCCCTACTTTCCAGGACAAAGTTCAATTGTTTTAAAAAGAAACTATCTGAAAAGTAGGGTGATTTGCTTTTGGGTGTATTTTAAGGGTATTTTAATGTATGTTTCACGTCAATGTCGGGCAATTTCTTTTTTAAAAGTATCGCTTAAAAGTGAAGAAGAATTTCATCAATTTTATTAAGGGGTTACGCAATGGGTGCCTCCCTACAAAATATTTCGCATTATGAAGTCGACCATACATCCATTATTATGGCGCACTATTTCGCCTTAAAATGGAACTGAGTTGGATTTGTTGAAGTTTTTCTATTGATCATATGCATAAATTATTATTTTAATGCATCGTGCATTATTTAATCAAAATTGTAATTCTTTGGCACCCCCTTTGGAAAAAGCTGCGTACGCTCTTGAACATTATAATAGACAAATCTAAACTACCGGAACTCTACACCTCTGCTCCAACAACTTCATTGCATTCGTGCAGGTAACATGTCTGGAGGGGAACTTACGCTCTGAATGGGACATACTTGTATGTGATAAAGCAGCTATGCCCCATAACAGTAATGATAATATTAAAAGAATTAACAAATAAAATTTGGTTCTACAAACAACACAAATTATGTAAAATACAACATTAAGAAAAATATGCCTAGTTTATACGATTTTTTTTCGAAAGAGCAGCAGTTAAGTGTAGAATGTAACTTTTTAAAACGATTTTTTCAGAAAAAATTTTTAATTACAAGCACTTTGCTTAGGCGCCTTGTGGAAGTGACACTTTTGATAGCAAAATTGGCTTTGTTTTAGTCAAAAATATTAAATAAATAATAAAAATAGCACTCCTTAGCCTCATTAAAGCGCACGTGCCATGATGCTGCTAATGGCTCTTCTTCTTAGCCCAAAAGGTAGCCATATTTAATTTTTCTTCTTGCGGCTGCCATTATCCTGTATCCACATCCACCCTCAAAAGTGCCGCACATTTTCGTAGCAGCTCGCAAAAACTAGCGAACTAACCCACTCAACATCAGCCCTCACCGCCACCGCCACCACCGCCACCACCGCCAGTACCACCGCCACTACCACTACTACTTGTACTACCATCATCACCACCACCACCACCACCACCTGACGACGAAATGTAAGGGTGGATTCGCAATGGCTGCGCTTTCATACAGTTTTCCGCCCACGGAGTGCTGAAACTTCTTAGTATTTTTTAGAAAAACGATCGATGAAGGATAAGGAAACCTCAAGCAGCCATCTCTGCCCACACGCAAGAGTTTTTCATTAGCATTGTAAGTTTTCGCTTCTCCATAAGGGTGTGTCTACCATTGAATTCGTCGGAATGTCGGTTTTATTTCTTCCTCCTACTCAAATTTTCCTACTAATTAATTCTTTTAATAAAACTAAAATCACAGAAATGGCTAAAGCTAAATTTGTTTTAAGTTTACCAAAAATCTGGTAGGTTGGCTAGCCAGCGATTCACTTTCATGTTCGTTTTAAATACCATTTTGCCTTTACTACGCAAATTCCATATTCCACCAAACAAAATGCTAATAATAATAATAACTTACAAGTAGTGCATAAAAAACGGTTCGGAAACGAATTTCACAATATTGGCAAAGGTTGGCAGCACTGACAGTTTAGCAGGCGAATGGCTTCTTTTGCTATTTATTTTAAGTATTCTTTAATTAATTTCTTTAATCTTTCCATTCACTACAGCGTACTGTTATATTTAGCAAAAAATAAAAGGAAATACACAAATAATATGTTGCATAAGCACGAATCCGCAAAAGAATTTCACAACTTAGGGACAAGCAATTGGCAGCACCAAATAGCATTCGTTGTACTGCGAATCAACAAACATAGTTTTACTAATGAATATTTTGTTATAAATGCTTTCAATATATGTATGTTTAGAGCCAGTCTTACGGGTACATATATTAAATAGATTAGATAAGAGTAATTCCTCTGCTTCCAGAAACATTAAAATTTTTAGATGCAACTATTTAGAGCTAAATGTGTGTGCGTAAAAATATCTAAGTCTATATAGTCTATACTATCGTATACTTGCAATATAACAATCCTACACCAACAGAAATGAAATCATACGATTTTATTATGTTTTCAGCTCGGACAAACAACTGAAACCTCTGGAGATCGTATTAGAACTAAAAATCAGCGTCTTTTTGAAAACGAATGGAATTTCGCCAAATATAACAGTTTTCTAATAGTTCTGACTGATATCCAAACATATAAACATCAATTACAAGTTGAGCAGAGATGCAATAGATTAAAAATGTAGAAGGGGGCATTTTTAGGTTTCCCTTTCGGCCATTGAAAAATTTGCATATATTTTATGTGAGGAATCGTGAGATAAATGAATGTGAAACTCTTAAGCTTATTTTAAATTCACTGAACACAAAGCAAAACCTTTTCACGATTCATGGAAACGCAAACAAATTTTTTGCTAAGCCAGTGCCGAAAAAGTGGAAAAGAACCCAATAACTTGAACTGATGTTAAGCTACGGTCAGTCATGCAAATAATTTGCAAGAAAATTTGAGTTATTTGAAAAGTAAATCGTCAAGATGCCTACACTAATAAATTCGATATATTTGCGTGCAAATTATCTGTCTGTCTGACCTTAACTGTAGCTAATTGGCTGCACATTTTCCATCATGAAAAGGCCGCAGCACATCGTATTAGCACACTACACTCATATTTCGTGATAATCGATGTGTCAATCGAAAGTTATCGATAGACAATTTCAGATTTGGCATTGGATTCAAATTTCATTTGAATGAAGTTGCTTTTTCCTAGGAAAGATCCTGCTGATTTTTTGTAGTCGGACCTAGCATTTTTGAATTATAATATCGGACCATCCCTTATAAAGTTAGCAGCCAATCAAAATTAAACATTATTTAATAGAAATTTGGATACGAGAGTGTGAAATTGAAATTGTGAAATCGAAAGAGTGAAATTGTGAAAATTGAAACTGAAATTCTGATATTATTAGTAGGTTTCCCCGTCGGACTGCTAGATGCCCAGTAACATAACTAAACGTACTGAGCTCTTTCTGGCCAACACATCAGAAATGTTGTAAGTCTTGTAAGTCTTGATTTCGTCTCTGAGTTCCCTGCTCGTCAAGAGGCTTGGTTTAAATGATTATTCAGTAATTTGAAACTTTTATTTTTGGTAAGAATCGATTCTTGTTGTTAAAGGAAATCAAAGATATTCAGTGAAATTAAGTTAGGACGTATAAGCGTGCTTTTGAGATACATACCGGAACTGTACATTTTGCTTTTGGGGTCTTGAAGAGAGTCGAGAGGCGCTGCCTCGCTTAACTGGCGATGGCAGCTGCATAAACATTTCATTTCGTTCGCCAACCCTCCTCTCACTGCACAGAAAATAAGGCAAAAACGTGAATTTTTGGATTATTGCACGATATTGAAATAAACTTTGAAGATGCAGATACTTTCTACACATACATATGTACTATGTATGTAAGTATAAGAGTATACAAACACATTATATAGTTGTGTGCACATATAAACGATATGTATATATATTTAATATACATATACATATATGCTTGCAACTTCCACAACGAGTATTCTTGCCCTTTTCCTTGGCTGAAGTGGGTGGCGTTGGGGGCGGCGAATGCTGAAAATGTTTTGTCGGGCGGAAAAAGCTCACAAAATACAATTTTTATCGCGAAAAACTTTGCCACTTGGTCCCACAAACACAAGCACAGCGCGCTCATGAATATTCACCGCTGCGGCAAATACATACTACTATGTGTGTGTGTGTGTGTGTGTGTTTGTGTGTGTGCGTGTGTATTTGTGTACTTTATGTGCCAAGCATTCGCTTGTAAAAAGGAAAATGGAAAAACGCCGAAATCATTTTCACCAATGGTGAGCCGTTGCGAAGCGCAGCGCCACGTGCCTATTGGCGGCTCGAATCCTCGAATGCAGCAGCCAGCAGCTAGCAGCCGCGTTCTTACCTACTCCTGGCCCCCTTGCTGGGTCTTCACCTATTCGCGCTGCCACATCATGTTTCTCGCCTACACTCCTTCTTATTCTTCTGCTGCTGCTGCTGCTGCTTCTTGGCTTTCTTTTCACACCCACAAAGTTTTCGCGTTCGCATCAACTTTCCACTTTTACATTGCGCGCTTTCGGGGCGTTTCTAATGCCGTTCTTTGGCGCTTTTCTTAGGTGTACACCTATAGAGAGCTTACATACACACACACACACACCCACGTATATACCGAAAAATAACCGCAACCACATTCGCGCCCTCCTCCGCCTCCTGCTCCACGTTCTACTTCCTTCAACTGCCACCACCACATCTACTTGTATTCGCTCTACCGATGCGAGAAACCCGCGCGGCATGCCTTAAAGACATTCAACTGACGACTCAACGCCTCGAGTTCATATTTGCGAAGGATTCGCCCAACAGTCCTGACTATGTTCCCATGATTTAGAACCCAGGACTTTCCATCTCCCGAGTGTCCCGAACTGTGAGAAAATAAGCCAGTTTGCTGGATTTTTACCCTAAAAGTAAAACTAAAACCTGGCCAGGTCGGCGAAATGGACAAACCAGTATATCCACTAAATTTTCTCACAATTTTCAAAGCTTTTCTTGGGTGCAAAAAGACAATAAAACGTCCAATTCCACTGACCAGCACGATTGTGCTGACCTTCCTCTAAGGGGCAGTAACATAATCAAAAACAACAACAACAACAACATTATCAACAGCCTGTTGCAATCATTAGCATGGACACAGTCCTTTCGCAACCCCCGGCGACTGTCTTCTTCCTCTGCCTTCACCTTCATCGGCTTCTTTGCACGCAGCGCGTGGTCAACGGTCAAGGGATAAAGCAACGCCGAGCGGACAGTCAGCGGCCAGCTCAAGTCTGTGTCTGTTGTCTAGTCCATGTGTGTGTGTGTGTGCGTGTGTGTGTGTGTGTACGTGCCTCTACAATTGTGTGAGAATGCGACTGCTAACAGGGTTTGGTCAAGTTTCCAGCTTATATTTTCTGGGTAAACTCGATTTTCTTCATTAGAAAATTACAGGATTTCCATTAGAAAATATCAACAATTTTGAGATTTTCTGAATCAGTACCCATGAACTTTTACTCGAGCTCGGTCATTGTTAATCAATGTGACGGGCATCAGTTATATTTCGAACACAATAAACATCGTAATAGTAGGTACGGAGTGTTCTGGATTAATATAATTAAGGAGCTGTTTGTTGCGTGTAAAAAAGTTCCGAACCGAACTGAACGGACTAACAAAATTGTTGTTCTACTCACTGTGATTCAAGTACCGATTGCTGAGGCTTTATTTATATAGGAAGCTTATATGCCAACTCTGTTCCAGAGCCGTGCTAATCAGCTTCTATATATAATAATATATATGGGATCCGTCAAGCCGCCTTACGTTCGCTCAAAGCCATATTTAATAAAATATCGATGTGGTAAAAAATTAGCCTTTGAACAGCCTCAGCTTATTCAAAATCTAAATTGGAAACTACTTTTGAAGCTTATCGGGCCTAGTCGCTATACTGTTGGCAGTAAAGGTAATTTGGGGAACTTCATGACTTCATTATTATTATTTCTCAGACATTAGTGTACATGCTGAAATCAATTCGATTTGACTTATATGCCATTTAGAAGCACATACATCAAATACACAGTTCTGTTTGGGAACTTTATATCTTCCCATGTCGAAGATTCCGTACAATCCAAAGAATGGAAACAAAATGTAGTTCCATTTCACAAGTATGGCATATGAAGTTAATGGCATTTCAATCAAAAAACAACAGAAATGCTATACATTATTAAGTTTCCTACTATCATATATCTGTTTTGGGTTTATTTTTCAAGAGGTTCGCACATTGCACGCTCTATTTTGAACAAATTTTGGGAGCCGTATAGCTTTCTTTACATATTCTAAATAACGAAAATAGACCAACTGTTACACAGTTGATTTGAACTGAAAAGGTTAGCTTAATTACAGTAAAGCTAGTCATCCTTGTTTGGGGGTTTTTTATTTTAAGATATTTTTAAATAAAAGTGTTGGTTGTTCCCTAGATAGAACACAAATGCTCCTCAGTTGTATTCAAATCACTGTTTGAAAACCACTTACACACAGTTTATCGAAAAGTAGATTTCTGCGGAAAGTAACTTGCAAGGTCTGAAGGATTGCAAATAAACTTCTGTTGAGAATTTCGAGCAATTATTGCTTCCAACAAACATACGAGTTTGAATATACGATTAAGTAAAACTATCGAATGATGTGAATCGGACTGACTTGGAGGATTCCTCTTGAGGAATGCAAAAGTTTTAAAAAGTTGTTGTTAAAAAGAAAACTACCTTTACAAATGTACAAGAACATAGTTTATATCGACAGTTTTCTTTCTTCGACATAAAAAATATATAAGGATGCCTATTGATATATTTTTATTTCTATTTTATTATTATAATGAAATAATATTCCCCCTAGCTTGGAATTCCAGGGGAAATCGGGGGTTTCTCAATTTACGGCGACCAATTGAAATAAATTTCCTTCACAAATGAAATCATTCGTTATTTGTTGCTTTTCAAGCCAGATATAATGTTACAGTACTGGGTTAAATGTGCGCAGAGCAGGAGCAATAGGGCAAGAGCAAGAGAAGCAGAGCCAAGAATAGAATATCATAATTAACGTAATTAAGTTTTGGAACTCTTGACAGAATTGATTAAGTTCTGAACATGCAAAAAGCCTCAAAAATCGACTGGCGAAAGAGACTAACGAAAACAATATTGATTGTACACTGATAACTTGAATATCTTAAAGGAAAATATGAAGAATAGATGATCAGTAATTGTAATAGCTTTAGGTAGTGGCAGACTCTGCTTATAGTTATACACGTAAGATGTGGGTTGAAACGTTAGAAAATTGTGCTTTTAAATCTAAGCTCTAACTAGGTGTTGAGAGAATATTTATTTGTAAGTCTACTATACATTCAATTAAGTAAGGAATTGTTTGACTTGCCTGTTTCAGTCGTTGTTGTGATTGTGTGTGATTCGCTTGCCAACATCATCATCATCATCGTCATCATCATCATCATCATCATCGTATCAATATTGTTTTGCACACTTAAGAGTTGCCGGTGGCGTTCAGTTTGGTACCAGCACTAGTCTCAGTCGAGCCCTCGAAATGTAGCTCCATAATGTGAAGCGGTCCCAAGTACAGACTTGCGCATTGGCTAACGAAAACGATTGAATTTTTTGGACAAGCTCCGAGACGAACCAAGCCAAGCCAAACCAAACCAAACCAAAGCAAACAGACCAGGCCAAGGCCAAGGTCAGATGCAGTTGACGTGCGTCTCGTCGGTAGTTCATCAAAACAATGAACACAGTATTGAATAAAGGACGATGCTCAGTGAGTGGATATAGACGGAATGGGCGATGGCGATGGCGTTGGCCTGGGACGTATGTAGATGGGCTCGGCAATGAAAATTATACATTGCATTCGAAAATGAAAAGCCAGAGTCAGAGCCAGAGCCAGAGCCAGAGCCAAAGCCATGAGCCTTTGGCATCAAGAGATGTGGGATGTGAGTTGTGAGATGTGAGCTGTGAGGTGCTTGCTGCTCATATGGCCCGTAAGTGGAGGGCACGACAGACTTAAGCAGAGGCCAGTGGCTGAAGGAAAAGTGATTCCATTTATGTTTTGGTTTTTGTTTTTCCTGTCTGTTTCCCATTGAAGTCCTATTCATGCTGACCAATGGCCAAATTTGTGAACGGGGCGCGGCGGCTGCACGTGGACGTGGACGTTGGACGAGCTCCGTGTTGTATACAACTGATGGTTGTCGTGGTTTGTCGAGGGTCGCGGTCAGTTGGGTGGCTTGGAGCATGCGCAGGTCACACATTTTCGAAGGCTTGCTGACCAGTGGTCAGCCGAGAAGAGACAAATGTGCGCTCTTATGGCCGGCGGGAGAGCGTTTCGTCCAATCTCTTGAATCCTGCATGCGAAGCAGATGCAGCCGATTTTGTAGCATCCGCTCTCTGCGGCACATTCCACACTAGTTGTGGAAACTGTAGCTCCACAGCGGCTTCCCATATGGAAGGGAGCCGGTCTCGTGCTGAAATTCTTGATTAGAAATTTAAGTGCCAGACTCTTGAATGGCAACAAGTCTGGAGGTCTCATTCCTTGTTGCTTCACTCGAGTGTAAATGTGGTTTGGATCAGATATCCAAAGTTAACGAAATGGTACAAGTCTATTCAAAAACTTTATCAAAATTTGCAAAAGCTGTGCTTTTCTAGCTGTGCACAGTTCTAACAACATTCGGTATAGTTTTTTATTCATCAATGTTAGATGTGTACCCGTATATATAGTACATACTATATACTCAGTATATGTATAATACAAGTAGCTAGTGTGGAACTCTAAAAGGCCCTTTGCATTAAGTATTTCATGCAGCGAAGCAATTTCTTACATTTTTTATCTTACATATTAATGAAAGAAATGGCGGCATCGTTAGACAACACAACCACACCACCGCCCCACACCACCATCACCACCACCACCAAAACAACAACAACAACAACACCATTCCCAACACCACCCACACTTAAATGAAACCAAACAACTTCTGCAACCTCTCCGAAAAGCGAACACTATCTCGCGCCTTAGCCGCCCTCTAACGTCTCCTTCAGCCTTCGTCCTGCCTAACGGTATCGTGGGGCCATCACAATTACCATCACCATAGCCATCACTAACACCGTCGCCGCTGTCGCCACCGATGGTGCAGCAACTTTCTAAGAAAAGGCGTATCCTCTACAATTTTTTCGCCAACGAAAACGCGCGAACAACATTCTCGCTCACTGCACGATGGGCGTGGCTTCGGCGCCTGTCGCGCACAGGCTTAATAAAAACTTCACGCTGGCAAACACACACACACACACACACACACACGCACACAAGCACAGGCACAGGCACACACACACAAACACAGACGCGCGCGCACACAAAACAAGGCGGCGTTCAGGGCGCTTGCATAGCGACCGGTCCAGGACCAGAACTAGGGCCAGGACCAGGTCGCTCGGTTGGGTCGGGTCGGTCGGGTCGGGTCGGGTGGGTATGTCTTACTGCACACCAGCCAGAAACTGCATTTTTTCAATAACAATCCAATGTGTTTCCACTGCGGCTGCAATATTTACAGATCAATATATGTAAATATTAATCGAATACTTTGCAAAAAAATATTGATATGATATAGAAAGCTTTCCTTTTTTCCTTTACTCCATTTGAGAACAATTTCAGTTAGCAATATGTTTGTGTGACGAAATATTTTATATATTTTGAACAGCTTTAAATTCTTTAAAGTCGATTTTGATAAATATTTGTAGACCCCGTTTGCTGATTAAGAGCAATATAAAAGATGATAACAAATGATTAATAATGAAAAGTCGCTTCGAAATCGGAGAACAAGCCAGTTCCCCATTGTCGAACCATCATACAATGCTAAAATTTCATTTGAATTTGAATTTTTTAATGAGTGTTAATGTAATAATTTACTTACTAAATATTTTTGTTTTCATTTCATTTTGTATTTTCTTTCATTATATTTACTATTTTGCTTTGACTTTATACATACCTTGACTTGAAAACGTGGCATATATCAGAAATAAATGTTGATTAGTTAATAATAAATTCGATCAAATGACTTTACAATTGAGACAACGGCTTGAACGGCTTTTGTATACCCTACACTTGCGTCTCTCCCACAGCCGTTTAAGAATTGTTCCTAATCCAACTTAAAGATAAAGGGCGATTGTGATAAAAACTATAAATTTCAAATGGGCAAATATTTGTTCCTGTGAAAGTTATTGAAAAAACAAGTATTGAGGCTATTGACAGTTTGTAACACAACATATTTTCGAAAACTTAGATATTTCCCAGAGACTTTTAAAACGGATCTAAGTTCTTCTAAAACATAACCCACGCTCGTCTATACCGCGTAGAGTCAGCTTTTAATAATGAGGTGGCTGCTATAAAGTATCAAGCTCAAAGTATATTAGTATGTGAAATAAGCCTATACTTAACAATTTGATTTTATTCTATTATATAGTTTGTTTAAATACCGAATTAACCTGTTTTTTCAGATGCCTTGTTCATAATTTTTGCTTTGCTTAGCTGTTTTGAAACATTTGTTGAATATAAATATTCTTGTTGTTTTCGTATTTAATTTACTAGCTATACAGATTTCCCTCTGTTACAAGGGAAGATATACTTGTATATATATTAGTTGGTATATTAAAGAAATGGTGATACTTATAAATATGCTTGTAAAAATTTAAATTCTGGTTTCGCATGGCTTGCCGTGAAATCATTCGATTATTAAGTCGTCTATTTAATTATTCCAAGTTATTTGCTTGCCAGCATTTTTTCACACATCTCTGACCACGGTGCACCACTCACAGTGCTCTATGTGTGTGTGTATGTATACGTGTACTCTACACACAAATGCAAACTTATGCACACATACACATGCATGCGTGTGTGTGTGTGTGTGTGTGTGTGTGTGTAAAACACCCTGATGATGCGGGCTCCATGCTCATTATGTTAAGCAGCACAGCGAAAGATTTAAGGGCGAAAGTTGAAGAAAAAGACGCAAAGGAGGCACAGAGAGCCAGACGTCGTCACATGGAGCAAGGATGTGACGTTGAGAAGGCAACGCCAATGAATAGCAAGCATTTACACACACACACACACACATGCACACACCAACACGCATACAGATTTGCTTACAAATACATATATACGAGTACACTAGCAAGGCGATGGCGATGGCGACGGTAGCCGCAGACCCCACCCTGTTGTTGTTTCTCAACGGTGGTGGGTTTTGCTTTTGATGCTGCGATGAGGACGAAGACGCTGAGAATGGGGAAGGGAAGGGGAAGGGAAGGAGAAGAAGAAGGATGACGACGACGACGACGACAACGACGGCGATGACGACGATGGCTGGTACTGCTACTCCAGAGCCAACATAAGCGGAAACACTTAAGATAAAGGCAAGGCAAAGGCAAAGGCAAAGACGGGTGGTCCTGCTTCCTTACTTAGACGTGCTTTGGTCTCGTTGGGTATTACATAAAACTGAGCAGAGCATATATGTATGCATATACATATACATATACTTGTACATACTTACTTGTCACATAGGCAGTGGGTGGGCAAGCCCAGAAGACGAGATGGCGACGATGAATTACATTATTATGTACAAGTAAGGCGCACTATACTCGTATATGCATATATTCACATATAATTATGTACACAAAATACATAATGTAGAACCGATATTTTTGATGCACATATTTATTACATACTCGCACATACTTGTATGTGTAGGCAACAACTCCTTATTTTTCTTTAATTTTCCCTTTTCGTGTTTTTTTTTTTTTTTTTGCCCCCTACATATGATGAAGACATCAATTTATTCGAAGCAAGGGAAAATCACTTAAGCCGTTACTTTGCCAAAAGTTTTCAAGTTAATTGAAAAACAAAGGCCTTGCGGCTGGATTTCCGAATGCATTAAAACTTGTCCCACATACTGATTAGCGATGTCAACGTTAACTGACACATACCGCAAAATATAAGACTTAGATAAGGGGTGGGGTGGGCTGGTGTGGATTGGTGTGGATTGGTGTGGGGATTGTGTCGGCCACCAAACATATTCCAAAAATCAAAACGGTTGCCATGTGAACGCCTGCTCGGTTAATTAAAACTATCATTAGGTGGGTGGCAATGCGAGACACCTCAGGACATAGCATCTTCTAGCAAATTCTCATTATATTTCAATAAACTAATCGGAAGTATCTTTTAAAGCTACCTTCCCCAAAGCAACAAAGTTAACATTGCGCTCTACGTTGATACTTAGCTGAGAGTGCAAAAATGTTGTATGAGTGAATAGTTGATGATGCCAGCCATCGAAAGGGTCAGGCTAGTTTCCTAATCCACCATCGCTCAGTACTATTTAAGATCAAGCGTAACTACATATGCTCGTATCTATTTCCTAAAGCTGGCCAACCGAACAGTTTCTAGGAAATTTCTTGGCCGGAATCTGCAAAGCATTACACAGCCTAGTCGTTCTGTATACTGCACGATAGAAAAAGACATTGAGCGCTTAATAGATTTTTCTGATTTTCTTTTTTAATTCATCCCGTTGTTAATGGTAATTCCATTCTCATTTAGCTGTATTATTATTTATTGTAAAGCTAATAGACTATTAAAAACCGACAGAAAGGCAGTTGATTTGCACAAAGATTAACCCAGCTTTCAAATCTAAAATAGACTTCTTATGGTAGACAATATGTAGAACAAGAATAACTCTTTCCTGTCGTGCTGACTCGTTCAATTATGTGCCTAACAAATTAACAATTTTATTTATATATCTTTTTTTTTACATTTGTATCGGCATTTTTCAAACATGCAAACACAAAATTGCTCTGCCTTTTCGTGTTTAATATCGGGCTACTCGAAGGCGAGGTTTTCTTCCAAAGTTTGTGATTTTGGATTTAAACAAAGTTATCTACATACGCGGCATACGAGCATACATACGCATACAATTCTAACGAAATTCTATTAAAAACAATGTTTTTTTGCCTTTGTGTATAAAAATCTCTCTTTTATTGAGTTGCGAAGTTTATTTAGTAATCAATTTTGAAATCTACCGCCTGCAATGTGTGGATAGATAATGTCTGTGTGGAATAAACAAATATATTTTATGGGTCTGGTCCAGAAAATCATTAAAAATATCTTAGTTTTGCTCAAATTGGCTATTTCTTTTGTCTGAAATGTTCTAAAAATTTACATCTTACACTAGATTAAAATATCATTAAACGATCATTTTTAACTAGCAATGCCACAGCTCTTTGAGATATAACTTAACTCTAATTTATAAACAAAACTAATTTACAGATAAATATATGAAGAAAACGCTGTTATAACAAGTATTTCTTGGCTTTTTTTGGCATGCAGTTCTTGGATGAAAAATTTGTGCATATTTTGCCATAAAGTAAGTAAGTTTTGATCATAACACACATTTTTTCAGTAAAAAAGAATATACATATAAGCCATTAACGTCACTCGACATAAAACAATAACTGACAATATCAAATATTTAAGCAAGCACTCCTTAAGTACTACGTATATAGCGTCTCAATTTAAAGTACAGAACATTAAAAAAAGTCTTTAAATCAATATTTTCGATACGAAGTTAACTTATAAGAAATGATTAACCTTTTGTATATTTTCAATAAACAGACTTTTGGCAATAATAATAATATCCTTCCAATTATTGGCAAGCAGTGGTTTCAATTTAAATTGATAAAGTTATATTTAATGAAAGCATCAATCGAAATTCATGGCAATGCTATCGTAAGCATTAGCCTGAGCTTTTTCTCATCCGTCAATCTCAATTTATATGGAATGAATGAATTAATTATTAGTTTTTATAAAAACTCTCAAGAGAGATCAGACAATGTTATGCATCTGTTAGTTAACAGTCCCGCAGAAAAGCTGCTGTTTCTGAAAAAAACATGCATGAGTTTTACATGAAAGGCTGCACAGGTATGCATGATGACAAATGCTTGAACAAAGGAGCAATATTAATACTGACCCGTTATTGTCCGTAATAATAGTGCGATGATAATCGATTAAATTGGCAAATAGTTAGATTTAAAAATATAACATAATCCGTGCAACAGCTCACACTCAGAGGCTTCGCGCTGTGTAACGCGAAATTTCCCTTAAATTTCCCAAGAGCAAGCTACGGCATGCAGTGCCATAGCAGTTAGCTTTCAAATTGGAGCTGCTAAACATATCGAAGCATACACTTAGGCTACCCAAGAAAATAGGCAAGCATATTTTAATAAATAAAGAACATTCAAATCAGAAACTATAAAAATGTACATGAAATAAATCAAATCGAAAGCAAGTGTTCATTTTTGAATAGAGCGCCTTTGAAGATGCTGCCGTATGTTGCGAGCATGCTCGGCACTCCGTTCCCAGTTCCGCTCCGCTCCGCTCCACTCCAACAAGAGCATTTGTAGGTACAGTCAGTCAGTCAGTCAGTTAGTCAGTCAGTTGCCGCCGTCTTATTGGAAGCTAAGCGCGCTGGTCCTTTTTTCGTTTCCAGAACGCAAGTTACGCGCGGAAAAGCTGAAGCAGAAGCAGAAGCAATCCCGCCTCATCACGCCTTGCGACGCCTTCTGGCGCCGCATCGCGTCGGCGACATCATTATTTCTTTCCACTATGTATTGCCCAGTGTGCCTGCGATTGGAATGAAGAAATGTGGCGCATCTGTTGGCGCTAGCTGCGGGTGCGACTGCGGCTGCGGTGCAAAAAATAACTGTAAAATGGAAAGTGTTGGTGTTTGGCGAAATAAAAAAGTCCGCGCGCACACGGTCGTTGAGAGATGAGACGGCAAAGGAGGATGAGGACTGGCGGGGTAGCGACGGGGGGCGACGGCCATAGCAACGGTGGCTGCGGTGCTTGGTGCTTGGTGCTCGGTGCTCGGTGCTCTTCTATCGGAACGATAAAACGAGGTGCGCGAGTGAGCGAGCGAGCGGGCGGTTAGATTCACTTGACTTGCCTTGCCTTGCCTTCCCTTGACTTGTAGCTCAAGTAGCTCCGCCTTTCTGCCTTTCTTTCTTTATTCAACTCTTGCGTTTTTCTTTGCCACACACAATTTTTTGCGTGCGGCGGAGCAGCTCTTCCCGTTGCTTTGCCTTGCCTTGCCTTGCCTTGCCTTGGCTTGCCTTTTGCCTTCGCCAGCCAGGATTTGCCGTTCCTTTTTAATGCGTCACTATTTTTGCACTTTTTCTCAGCGTGCCAGTGTGTGTGTGTCTGTGTGTGTGTTTCTGGGCTCGTGTGGGGCAAGGAGACCAAGAAGGCATCGTTGTGGGCGTAGAAGTGCGAGCTTAGTCCTGGGCCTGGGCCTGGGTCTGGGTCTGTAACGACATCTCGGTGCTTTCTAAATGGAAGTGGAAATGGAAATGTGTTGAGTGTGGAAGGCAGTGAAAAAGTTTTCATAAAATTATGGCGAAAGCTGCGCATAGCATAGACGCGACTTGCACTAACGGTACTTACTTGCCGCCAACCATCCGCCAACAGCCAGCAAGTACAGTTGCCCGCACAAAGAAGATTAGGCAAGCCATGTGCCCAGTACGGTTACGAATACGAATACGAATACGCATACAACTACAACTCTGGGAATCAGCCAAGGAGTCGTGATTTGTATCCGCACTTCACCTAAGACCACTGAGTGGAATCTGCTTACTCGCATTAAGAAATTTCGGGTTAAGCAATGAAATTTTGGGCTCGAACTGCAACCTCAGCGCCATAAATCTGCACGGCTTTAAGGGTGCAGGTCCACTAACGAGCATGCAAATATATATTATCGTACGAGTAGATCGTATTTCAAAACATCTACTCTAAAATGTTCGTCCTCTTAAGTGCGACTAGGACTCTTGCGACTCTTTGTTTAGGCATTCAATTGGCAGCCGTTCCACATACGACTATGTATTTGCAAGTCGAAAGTATTCATACAAGTACTTTGCTTTGCTTTGCTGGCTTGGCATGAGCTGAAAGCAAGAAGCTCGGACTTGGTCATTCAAACGGAACGCATCCCGAATATTTCTTGCATTGTCATGCTGCCCAACCTACTCGTCCCGCTCCTGCTCCTCCTGCTCCTCCTCCTCCTCACCCTCCCTTGCTGGTGTTTCTGGTTCTAGTGTCTAGTTCGTCAATTGGGCATACACACATATTTGGCAACATCATGGAAACAAGCTATTGTACGCACACATACAAGTACACATATGTATGTACGTGTATGTAGATATGTGCATACGCATATATGTATGTATGTACATTTATTTATATGTGCATATAGATGCGAATATGTGGGTATTGATGCTTAAGCTGGCTGCTTGGATGCCTGGATGCTTGGATGCTTGATGCTTGATGCCAAGTGTCAAGGACAGTCGTGTCATGTAATTGACACAGCAAAGTCGGCACATTTTTGCCATCCTATTGAACAACACATGAATACACATATACATATGTGCATATTTGAATTCGTATGAAGGATGCTTTCGCAGGAGATTGAAATGATAATCGAAGAGGTAGCCTACTTGTACCCGCTTAGCCGAAGGTGGAATTGTTATCCTTCATTGCACAGTTACAGGCGCAGAGTAAGATCAAGTGGTCACTCTTGCCTTCGGACAGCCATTTCTGGCCATTTAAGGCTGCCCCCTCAAACTGTCCATTTCATTTTGGTTTTGGAGCGCACTTTCCAAGGCTGTTTGCGGAAGAGAAATGCTTCGCTTTTGGTCCCATTGCTTAGAGAGAATAATTTTGAGGGATGCGGCCTGAAATGTGCCGTTTATATATTTTTTTAATTTTGGTATTTATTGAAATGCTTGGAATTCTTACTTCTAAACACATAGTATAGAATATTAGCATCTGATGTAAATATTTATTGCTTGCAAATTATACAGCTCTTCAAACGTACAAACAACTAATTGATAAGCCTTTCTTCCTTTGCTTAGGGAACAATTTTGGGATACTTTCAGACAAGTCGATGCCATAAGAAAACTATATTTTTGCATCCATTCTTAACATAAGTTTTGCAACTGAATTGAAATTTTGAATACTTTATATACTAACCAATAGACTTAATAAACGAAACTAACGTTTGCATCGCTTTAAAAGGAATTTTATATACATATGTAGATGTAAATACATACAACCGCTTAATACTATATATATTACTTTCTAAAGGAACGATTAAAGATAATAGGACGCGTCTCAGCTTCAACTAACTTTAAAATGTAATCTGACTTACGTTCATGGTTCCCCTTGTGGCGACGTTCTGCGAAGCAATCTGCACTGCAATTGAATTCCTTTATTCTTCTTGCACAGCGTGTGGGAGCTTGGCAATGAAGTAGACGGCAATCAATTGAAAAATAATACGGAATAGCCAAATCAAATCCGACAACTTTAATCGCAATCGATGTTTTACTCGACAAAGAAAATGTTAGCAAAATTGTAGACAACAAGATGGAATGTCAGGCCCAACTCATAAACACCCCCTCACAAAAATATACAAGTACAAATGTTTTCTAAATCAATTAATTTTTCAATTTAAATAAGAAATACATCTACTTAGAGACAAGTTGCCTCCTTGTGCCGCACAGAGTTGAGCAGCAAAGCAGCAGCAACAACAACAACAGCTGCTGGCAGAGCACAGAGTAAGATCTCATTTATGTCTATAACTTCCTTTACAATTGAGCCATGAAGGTTGACATGCGGACCCATAGGCACTAACCGCATGTAATTGATGATGTAATTTGAGTAAATTCTTCGATTTACCGGAGCTATGGAAAAATCTCTAACACTAGCGGGTGAGCGGGATGTGTGTTCGAACACCAACTTGTCCTGTTTAGGATTTTCGTTAATTCGAATACCAAGTTTTTGTTTATTCTAGCTCCAATACTTTCCCAGATTCTTGGTTTCTCTCATATATATTATATATATATATAATAAGTAAGCACCGATTTTCAGCAATGTAGTCGGAGACGTTATTAGATCCAACCACAAAAAATGCGAACCTTTTTTATTTATTATTATTTTTTATTTATTTATTTTCTAATTTACTTATTTTATTTATTTCATCGACAAACAATGCAGTCGAGTAAAAGAAACAAAAAAATCAATGCAATAGAGAACTTAAGCTGAATAAAAGTAAAGAAATAAAAAAGCCTATAAAAAGTACAATAAATAAAAGTAAAGAAATAAAAAAGCACATAAAATGACAAAAATATCTAATAACGAATCCGAATTTTATTTGCCAAACGGCCAGCTATGCCCCGATTCGTAACAGAGAGTAGACCTAACAAAAAAGAAGTGGAGATGACAAAATAGCAATAAAAGATAAAAGAAAACAAATTAAAATTAAAATACTTAAATAATAAAAGATAAAAATGCTGCAATTCATTTAATAACAATTTAAAAGAATAGAAAAAAATAACTTTTTTAAAGGTAAAAAGAAAAATCTAAATCTAGAGTCGAGCCCTACCTATGTGTGTGTCGTCCTTTACTATTGACCTATCAGGATGAACTTGAGGTCACATAAGCTTTAACCGATTGTGATTCCGAAATTTGAGTGTAAAATTCCAAGAATTACGGTAGCTATGGAAAATCACAAATAGCTGGGTAGTGGGGGGAAGAAGTGAAATTTTGAACGGCTTTAACATTTTGTGTCTCTAGCTCTGAGTATAGACTCTGAAATATAGGGCAGAAAGTCAGGCTAAATCGACTCGGCTGCTAATGCTAATCCTGAATATATATAGTTTATTATAGATGCATACATATATAGTTTCTGTTACATTTAGAGAGGACATAAGTCATTCATTAAATAAATCGAATTAAACTATTTTAAAAGTAAAAAGGTATTCAAATTCATAAAATCAATGGAATCGATTCGTATTTGGAATCTGTGAACATTTTGTAATCGAAATCATTTTGGAACAAGCACTATTTGCTGGCATTATATTTGTATACATACCTATATATACTCAATCTTTATTTGATGTGACATTGTTAAAGCCCTTTTGCGCAACTAAAGTCAAATAGTATTTGATAGGTGATGGATGAAATAATAAAGCTTTAACCAATTCATCATCTGCAAAATACTTATTATTGAATTTCGACCTAAGGCCAGAAATGTATTCATATTCACACAATTTTGTTCAAATTCTAGTTTTATTAAGGAATTGTGCGCTCTGCAATTAATCTACCTCAGCTCAATGGTTAACCGATAAAGAAAACATCGAAAGCATCATCTAGGATCTCAGCCCCTAGGCGAAGGTGGATTGGGTTTGTTACTTCCTCGACTTGTATGATTCCTGTGGAGTTGCTTTTCTAGTCTGTTAGCCATTCTGGTTATAAGTTTCGGAGCTGTGTGTTGGAATCGGTTGTGAGAAACTAATTGGGAATTGTAGTACAAGTATATTTCATATATAGTAGTGTCGTATGATTAACATTTAGTTTTTCAGCCGATTCGAGCTGGGCGATTTGTTCATCCCGTTCTTCATCGTCTTCTCTTGTTGTTCGTTGGAAAGGACTCGTTGCTGCATTCCCATTTGAATAGTTTCGGATACATCTTGCTAGTCACCCCCAAAAAGGCTCTGCACATCTTTTTCTTGGCTGCCATGTGCGACCTCTGGGGGAAATACTTCAAATCCGTTTTTTAATGAGTTTTTTATGTACGTTTTCATTTATGTGCCTGCGAATGTTGCCTCCACACTCAGCACACAAGCACTTACAAACGCACATATCTACAGTGTGTGTGCGCCCGTGTGTGTGTGTTGTGTGTGTGTGTGTGTGTGAGTTTGTCTATTTGTGCACGCGCTACAACATTATCCTTTTTCTTATCCCCAATTCTTGCGTTAATTTTTCAAAAGTTCCTTTGCCGTTTTGTGTGTTTGTATTATGCCTTTGCCTTTGCCTTTACCGTTGCCTTTGCCTCCAGTCGGTTGTTCCGTTTCGCTCTTTCTAATGCCAGCCGCAGGCACAGGCAGAGAGGTAGAGAGGCTGCGAGGCAGAGAGGCAGCAACGGGACGCGCCTTTGCATCTTATACTAACCCAACCCCACCCCCACCCCCACCCCCAACCTCAGTCCCAAGTCCCAACCCAAGCCTCTTACTTGCTCATGCCTTTGCCTCTTACTTTCCTCTAGCCTTGTCACCCATTTTCCTTTTGGCATTTTGAAACTTAAGCCGCCACTTGAGTGGGTGGTGTTTCATTAAAAAACAAAAAACATACAACACCAGCACACACACACACACACACACACACACACACACACACTCGCCGAGAACTATATTTACACGCATAGAGCGCACACATCAACACAATCAAGCAGGGGGATAGAGGAAAAAAGCATCGCTGAAGGAGAAATGGAAGAAAAGTTGCTCAAAAATATTCAACAAAAAATTCAGCTATGGCATTTGTGGTGTGGCAAATTGGTTGGCTGTGTGTGTGTCTGTGTGTGCGTGTTTATGTGCTCATGTGTGTGTGTGTGTGTGTGTGTGTGTGTGTGTGTATTCACACACAGATACTAGAGCGCGCGTGCCTGTGTATAAGCGCCGTCTCTGTTTTTGCGCGAAAATGTGGTTGCTGGGACACTGGCATCAACCATCCAGCCATCCAACCATCCAGCCGAGCAGCCAGCCAACGGCTGCGCCAACCTCACCGTCAGCCTCAGCCTCAGACTCAGCCTCCGACTCCGACTGAGACTGAGACTCAGCATCAACTTGAGCGCCATCGCTAGGCACTGCTTCAGCATACTATATAGAGAAGAGACCCGGTGGAAACTAACAGAAATACTTATCTACAATATTACATATGTTTCGGACCATTGATGGGATCGATGCAAATAGGCAATAGTTCCTTTTAAATTCGGAGTCCCCGATATAATTGTAGCTGCCCAACGAACAAATAATATCATATATAATATATAACAAAAAAAGCCTCCACCATACACAAACACTAACTTAGTAAGACTATGTAGTAAGTAGAATAGTTGAAAATGGAGCAGGGACAGGATAAACTGTATACCATCTTTTATCATTGAGGATTGCAAATGAGGAAGCATCAATTAATCAATAAATTTTAAGAGAGAGATGAGATGTTCTGCAACAATCGCGTACTAAGTATATTGAGATTAACAAAAGATTTTCAAAAGCTGTCTCTCATTTATTTAAACAGCTACGCCAATTTCTATCCCATTCCAAAGTTAAAGTCAAGTTCGTGAATATCATTTGAGTAACAAACGATAGCGCCGGTTGGAAAAGGTTTCACGTTGGGCCCCGAACTCACTCGGAACTCACTCGGCCCGGAAATGATTGAGAAGAGAATTCTTTTTTCAATATTTCATCACAACATTAAAACTTTATTACTTTTATTCTATCACATTATTATGTAAATATTCTTTCATTAATTGTAATATCTTAAGATCCTGGTGGCCATAGCTATTTAAAACCTGTTAGTGTTAACTTTAAGCTAGCATTAAATAAATAAATAAATGAATAAATTATAAAATATTAATTTTATTCTCATCATTATTTGGAATCACTATATGTGTTAGGTTTGGCAACTAAAGTAAGAAAAGCATCACACCTTCGTGCTCAGTGGCCTCGAAGTCGATCCACCAATGGGCGTTCAGCTGCGATCAAAACTATGCCTGTCTCCTCGCATACTCTCTCTTTCGCACCTACAGATCTTAAGGTGCATGCGCGATCCGCCCTTGTGTGAGGGGAGGCTGTGGAAGCTGCGATTAGTCGTCAGAGTGTGGTTGGGCGGTTTGGATGGCGGGCTGGCAGGCTGGCAGGCTGAAGGGCTTACTCGGATTCTTATCTCACGCGATTATAGTATATATCTGCATAATTAGTATAGCTCTAAATAATATAAGAAAATAATATAAATCCAATTTTGCACTAATTATATAAACATTGTGATTCGTTTTGAGATTACATATTCCGAAATATTGATAAGCCATTTTTCTGCTATAAAAACATTAAAAGAAATCGAGCTATCTTAAATACTATGGCATATTTTCTAAAAAATAAATAGTGCGCCAGATTTCAAGTTATTTCCGATCGCCACTAAAAAACACTACATTCATGGCAGTGCAAATATTGGTCGAACGTTAACTTTAACCCAAAAAGAAGTCAACAAATATAAAAAATTGTCTCTATATACTTATATTTTTATGGCTCAGCATTCCCAGAACTTCCTACTCTTGTCACTAACTCAGAGTGTTTCCAAGTTTCCAGCATCGTTCGGGTATCATTCTGGTTCTCAAGTGGCGCTGCACATTTTCCACTTGGCTATCAAAAGTCATTCGCTTGTGTGTGACTCTCTGCGCGCGCGTCTGTGTGTGTGTGTATGTGTGTGTACGTGTTGGGTGTGTGTATGTGTGGGCGTGGGGGTGGGGGGTGTATGCTTCTATACATAAGGACGCGTACTGGGGCTTTTCTTGTTCTTCAGGTCCTTTTGTCATTTTTGCCTTTTTCTGTGTGCGCGTTTGTGTCTGTTTCTGTTTCTATATGCATGCCAATGTGTGTGTGTGTGTGTGTGAGTGTGAGTGTGTATTTGCAAATGTGAGAGTGTGTGTGCGTGTGTATATATATATATATATATGTTCATGCGACAGCAATTGCACTGCCCATATAGAGCGAAGAAGAGCATCGCGATTGGGAATCGCGATATGGCATATAAAGAGGGAGCAGAGGCTCCGTTGTATTTTCCAGATACATTCAGATGTGACATTAACATTTCCATTATCGCCTATCCAGCGGGACCCTTACAGGAAAATAACTACACAAATGCATTAAGGCATTGGAGTCTTAATGTTAGCTTCAGATTACTAAGAAGTTCGTGTATATTTAAAATTATAATCGACAGCATTTTTTGTTGCTCAGCGTGTGTTCCTTAATAGCCGATGTCTCTCTTTTTTTGTTTAAACAAAAAGTCAAAAAAAAAAAAAAACAAGGACCTAGATACGATAGATGTTGCTTGTTGTGCTTTGTTGCTTTATTTTGTGTATAAAAGAATCACTGGAAAGACAAATTGTTTCGCACTTCCGCTTTTATTTAGAAATAGACTCCCGACTATGTAAGTCCAACTATATATACCGGCTTATGTAGCTTCGAAATTGTGAATACGCTGCAATCCTTTCCAAGATCAAGAAAATAAACTAATTTCAGGCTTTATCTACTAAGCTTGGGCACTGTGTGATCAGCCGTTTCGAAAGTCCAACAGCTCCTACATACAAACAGAAGGACGGATGCATGGATGCACGGATATGTGTTTATCAAGAATAGGGTATATACATAATTCTTTTTTAAAAGAGACTGCAGAAAGTTGAAGATAAATGAAGATAATCACGAACACTTGAAAGAGTATTCGCTGTTCGATGTTTGCGGCGCTTTTGCGATTTTTCCCCGTTTTTTGTTTTCTTAAATCCCTCCTCCTACGTTCGATGGCAGCAGCGGCGGCAGCGGCAGGAATGTGGTGGAAGAAAAAGAAGAAAGGCAGCAACAGAAAAGAACTCATTATGCTGCTACGCTCATTTGGAATCGCTGCCGGAGTGGGTCTGGGACTTTGAAAGCAGATGGGGTTGATGAGAGGGAGTTAAGGTGTTGGGGAGGGGGTATGGGATGGGAGGGGAGCGAAACATTTGAAACGATTGCTAAGGAAAAGAAAAGAAGGCGCAATGGCAGGAGCAGCAGCAGCAACAGCAGCAGGAGGAGGAGCGGGGGGCAGCAATTTTAGAAGGAAAAGAATGGAGTTTGGGAATGAGGCAGGTGGGAGGGGATAGGTGATAGCTGCGGCATGGCTATGTTCTTGCAACGTCTCTGCTGTTGTGTTGCCAGAAATCCAGTTAACGGTGAGACGCCACATGTACATATTTCTTTTAGTTTAAAGTTTAGCATTTTACACAAAAAGGATTCTGGTGACAGAGTGAATCCTAATCTTGGCAGCACGTAAGGCATCACAAGCCCAAGCCTTGTCTAATACATAATCCCGTCTACATCAATGCCGATGGAAATGTACAAATTTAAGGATTATATACAAGTAGATAATTTGTTCAACATTTTAAACTCCATTTCGTTTCGCTTTCCATTTAAATTCGATCTCTTACGACATATTTCTTAATATGTATCAAACTATTTTATTAGTTAATTAATAATGTGCAAGTAATGCTATAAAAAAAGATCAAAGTTGGACGAAACTTCTCTGGCAAGGGAAAGTAAAAAACATGAGCTTTTCGCTTTCCGTACTTGGTAGAACATATTTACATACCAAGTTTTCGGAATAGTTCAGTTTATAAAGACTGAAGGACGGCTTGCCTAGTTCGACCCATCTGCCATTCTATATATACGAATACTTTCTGGCACACCTTTACTCGTTGCCCAAAACTCAATGGTTTCGTTATACAAGTATCCTCGTACTGTAACAATAAATACTTCTTGCGAATACAATAGTTCTTAGCTTTTCGAAGTGTTGAACTCATTTACTATCGGCTCAACAAAATCAACAGAGAACGCTGCAGTCGAGCATGCCCGACAGTGAAATACCCTGAACCCAGGCAAACTTTCGACACTGAGTTATATGCGCCTCTAGCAGAGGCAAAATGAAGAAGATGAGCGAACTTGATGCTGTGAGTGAAATTGTTTCGCTAATAACTTTTCTTAGAATTGACCGACCTGGGTGAAAACAAAAGTAGATAACTGTATAAAGATTGCGTGTGCAAAGTTTGGGTTATGCAGCTTTTGAAATGTGAAGGGGGGGAAATTCCAAAAAAATAAAATAAACTCGTCCTTTCTCGGACCTAGGAGAATCTGGATACCAACTTTGGTTATTCCAGCTTTTATAGTTTCTGAGATCCTTGCGTTCATCCAGACAGATAGACGGACAGACGGACGGTTATGTCTAGATCGATTTTCTCGTAATGTTGATCAAGAATATATATACTTTATGGTGTCTGAGATGCTTCCATCTGCATGTTAAATACATTGCACACACTTTTTTACCCTAGGGATGCTAATAAAGTTTTGCTATATGAAGCTTATGCAATTGAAACTCAAAAGGCAGAGTGTTTAATTAAAGTCCATAATTAAAACGTCCCTCATAGAACTCACATTTGGAGGCACAAAAAACAGACATTTTTTTGAGGCTTTTTGAACTTCTTGCGAATTCTTACCCACGATTTTCGGTAAATCAAAAATTGTAAATACCAAACAAAATCCTGAACTAGATGAGAAGCAACGCTTGCTATCAAGTGCATTGGTAATGCTATAGTCGGAGAGGTAATTCAACAAGTATGACATGTTTTCAGTTTACAGTGAGCCGATTATTTGGCGCTTGCATTTCGTTCGAAGCCAATAAAAAATGCTATTCTGGACTCTTACGCCTAGCTTGCAGGATGACAGAACGGTAGGCAGAGAGGTGGGCTTTAATAATTTGGACTTGCACTTCGTTTTGATCCATAAAACACCCTTCTCATGCTATATAAGAAGCTGAAATTAGAAGCAAGGCAGGGATCTTGGGAAGCTAATAAAAGAATGAATTAATGAATAAATAAAGGAACTTCCCAAAGCTAATTCGATCGTTTCTGGCTATGTTTATAAGAAACAGTCAACTAACTATGAAACACATGCATGTACGTGTAAGTATAGTACTAAGTATAAGTCATGCCCACATTTCATACAAACCTAATTAGATTTTACATTTTTATTTTGCTCTGAATGCTACGGAAGATTTCCTGATATGCTCTTCAGCCTTACTGCTTACTGCTACTTATTACGACTCCCCCCACCCTTCGCTTTCATTCCAATTATAGAAACTAACGCACGTACACACACACACACACACACACACACACACACACACACACGCTCACAGCAGCGTATATATGTAAACAGAAAACTTTGCTTTTTAAATTTTCTTAAGAATAATGACACGGGCGGCCGGGGTGGTGGTGATGGTGATGGTGATGGTGGTTGCCTTTACAAAAATGGCGGCTACGGCCGGTGGTGAGTCGCGGGTGGGTGCTGCTGCCGTTTCAGGGGCGGCTGCTGCTGCTGCTGCTGCTTTGTATTTGTTGTAGCTATAGCTATAGCTAAAATCTGATTTTTCCGCGGCGCTTTTGTTCTCAAAAATGATGATGATGAAAACTCAAGTCAGCGAACAACCCTGCGTTGCCTTTGACTGGTTATTTTTTCTTTTTTTTTGCTGCTGTTTAAGAAAGTTGCCGACTCCAGGAGTACAAGTACACCATAAAAATCCACCCCGTTTGCCGTTAACCCTCTGCCGGCCCAACCCCCCATCACGAACCGTCCCGCACCCGTCCGTTCTGCACCCACCTAGGCGGCGGAAAGGCGGGGGCCATAATATTTGCTTCGCAACTTCCTTTGTGCGCCGTCGACGTCGACGTCCTCGTCCTCGACAAAAGGCGACTGTCGTGGAGTGCCGTGAAGTGCTTGTAGTCCTGGGGAGCACTCTTCGAGTGTGAGTGTGAGTGAGTGTGTGTGTGTATGTGTGAGTGGGGGAGGTGGGGGTGGATGCTGTAGGTAGTGGGGCCATGTGCTGGAGCTGTGTCGCTGAAATTAAATTACTTCATTTCCCAGCAGCCAACGCCTTCGTTTACATTGTTGCTGCTACCCTCGTTATGCGCCAACAAAGAGGCCAAGGTGATTGTGAAGCTAAGCCCATTGCCCCATCCGTCGATAAGCCCCACCCCCCACCGACTAACTGCAAATTATCTCACAAATGCGAATCTCGCGATTCACTCACAAGATTGCACCTCCAGTGTCTTAAACAAGGTCTGTGGTAGACCATCAGCAATTGAAAATGATCCGATGCCACTGCCTCGAGTCGAGGAAAGGAATGGAGCTCCCTATAATTCCGTTGGCAGCTTGCACGCTGCTTGGGGGCAAAAGTTTATGTTATTCGTACCACTAACCAGGCTAAACGAAAATAAAAACAAAATGGCAGCGACTGGTTTGAACCCTAAACTTGGAGCCCCCCTTCAAAGCAACTCCAGTGTTCATCGAACTTCCTTCAAGCCATGAAGCAATGTTTCTCGATGCAGATTCACTTGCAAGTGTTCTTCCCTTAAAGAATACTTTATAATGGAAGAATGAGGAGATCTCGACTAACTATTTGTCTAACAATTATGTTGACTAGTCATTAATTTAGCGAATATGACGGACTTTCCACTATAAGTGAAAAGAATCTTCTTTTAGATTTCCACATGCTGATAAAGTACATTAAATGTTTACCAAAAATCCGTATATTTAAGTTTAACGTTTGTCTTAAAAATAACTCAGACGTATGAAATGGAGAAGGCACAAAATGTCAGTAGGTACGACTATTGAGGAAAAATCATTTCAATTGAAGGCTTCACACTTTTTTATGTGTTTACGTTATTTCAATAGTGGAATATTTTGTTTCCCCTCGCGCTTCCTTTAAAGGACAACGAAACAAACCAAATACATCTAGAAGCTCCGTCCTATTTTGGATTGCCTTCGTACTTCATTATGCTTCTTAAAATTTGGCAAACAGAAAAGAGGAAACACAATAAGACTTACGACATTCTACAGTGAACAACAAAAGTGTGCGTACACAGTGTTCTCGTGCTGCAAACCAATAGAATCAGCCCTGTTTGAATATAAAATGGCTGCAAATAGATGAGTCTATAGTTGGATATATTTTTAAGAACACATTCAAACATAATTCGCTAACATGTCTAACAAATGAGTGTCAGTGAAACTAGAATAAATTTAATTCATTTAATAATTAAATAATTGTTGAAATAAAAATGTTCTCTCAGGCTAAGACGCCATCCGTTTAAGGCACCAAAAGTACAGGACAGGCTTAAGCTATAATGAGTTTTCTAGGCAGTTGCTTGCGTTTCTTCATTAACTGTGGTGGATTTATCGAATGAGCTGTCGGTACATATCCCTACATAATAATGTCCTCCACGGCCCTTAGATTTACACTTCATTGACGAAATATTAAATATGTGTGTGAGAGACCAGAAATACATAGTTCATGAGCTAAGAAAAATGAAAACAACTATAGCATCATGTTTAATTATTAATGGACATTGTAAAGTATTAATTTTTAATACATTGTATAAATAATTTGTTAATTACCAGGAAACTATTCCATTTGAACAGTTTTGGTTGCGCATACTTGCAACTAGAGCTTTGACATCACATGTCGAATTAAGAGACAACATTTCGAAGAAATATTGACTCTTTATTTCGCTTCCTGGTGCAATTTCAAACATTGATTTTGACCGACAATACCGTCTAACTATCAACATCGATTCTAATAGAATTGCGAGCTTAATTCAGTTTTTTAAAGCTTTTTTTTATGACATCTTAAGAACAGTTCTGAAATGTATCATGTTGAGTTTTTTTAAACGATTACTGCATCCAATACATGGGATATTATTTAAATTCATCATGAAGCGATTTTAAAAATAGAGTGCTGTGTGAATACATTTGCCAAAAAGCTCGTCTAACTACCCAATTGTCTATAAATTTGAACACTGACTTCTGCTGTTACTGTTCAAAATGTTTCCAAAATTTAATTAAAGAGTTTTGTTAACAATATATATTAAGAACATTCTATATGTTGATTAATGCTTGCAGATTTTTTATTTTTTTATTTTTATAAAACACAAACGTGTAAGCCAATTTCCCATCTCTTTTATAAAGACTTGGTTTGGAAAATTATAGAGAATAGAGAACAGGCCAAATGGGTCGGAGGCTTTAGTAGAACGTCTAGTTATTGTATAGTTTTTTCTTAGGCTTTCTTATCTTTTAAGTTGAAATTATAACGTTGTGTTATTAAATACTTTTATTTTATTTTGTAATATTATATGATAATATTAATCATAGTTTTTGTATATGTATCGACAGCACTATTTGTTGATTTACTAAATACATAAACATAAAATAAGTGCAACAAACGAAGACGATCCATAACTATTACTGCACATAGTATCTATTCTATTGCTTTATGATGCACATACTTATGTATATAGGAGTATATACCCGTATGTATATTTTTCATTCGAACTGATCGCCGACTTGTTAAACAACTAATTCCGAGCGGCGATTCTAATTAATATTAGAATAATGCTACAATGACACCTCAAAGAACTGTTTGCTGACCCCATTTCGATCAGCTCTTACTATAGTATGTATTCCGACAACAGCCTTTTGGGTGTGTGTGAGTGTGTGTGTGTGTTTGTGTGTGTGTGTGTGCCGCACATTCGAAATGGGCCGACCGACAGACTAAGCAGATGTCGTTGTCCACTCGGGGCGCAAAATCGGCCTTTAGTCCTTGTCCAGTCTCGTGTTACACAAACAAAAATTATGCAAATCACCCAAAAAAGAAATCCGTTCAAAATTGCAATAAAATGCACGAAACGCACGAAAATGATAGGGTTGGTGTTATTGTCCTTGTTGTCCTTGTTGTTCTTGTTGTTGCTGTGGTTGTTGGTGGTAGTGGCGGTGGTGGTGGTGGTGGTGGTGGTGGTGGTGGTGGGGGTTGGTGGCGTTACTCGGACAAAATCGAATCAAAAGCCCCGAAAAAACTGGGCAGGAAGTTGGAAAAATATGTTTGACCGTGCGTGACGCCGGCTGCTCAATGTTTGGAAATGGAAGTGGAAATGAGAGTGGGACTGGCCTGTACTGGGATCGGGGAATTGTACGACGGCTGCAGCATTGGGAACGAGCTCGATTTGGCTCGATTTTTAGCGCATTGTCCGGCACGGTGTATTTTGTGAAACGAGTTTGCTTTCCCAGCGGTCAGTTCGGCAGCCAGTTTTTTTTTCTCTTGTTCTTGTTCTTGTTCGGCTGTATTTGGATTGCAAACCAGTTGGTGAAATGACCGCTCATTTCCTAGCCTGTGCATAATGTCCTTGCTGGCCATAAGAAACAATAGCTGTAGCGAGCTGGATGCATCGGCATCTTGTCCCCGTCTGCGACGATCTGGCCAAACAACAACGCATTATGAATGACCACTCAGCGGGCATAAAAGGCATAAAAGCACGTCTGACCACTGGTCAGCTTAGGCCGAGCAACCTTTTCATGTTCCTCGGCCGACGTATTTTTCGTCTTCGTCCGTCTTGGGCGAAATCAACCCCTTATCTGTGTGCCAAAAGATGATCCGGTCCGGTACCCTCGAGTCCTACCACGCGTACTTGCAGCGAGAAGTTCGTGACCCTTTCGACAAAATAACGCTCATCCTTTACGGTTTCTGCAGACGGACGAAGCGATTTAGGAATGTGGGAACTTTCGCCAGCCGAGACACAAATGCAAGCTCATTAAAATATTGTCGAGACTTCAAAGAGAAACACCCAATTATTCCAGCAAGCACGATATTCGAGTATGTGATAAACGCAAATTAGTAGTTTATAAACAAAAGTTAGCCTAGTCTTGCGCCATATATATATCCAGCACTGTTTATAGTTCTTCATATCAGATTTATAAGCTAGATAAGAGTTCTGCTTGCATTATTTATCAATGAAATTTTACTACAAGTATCTCACATGCAAAGCAGTATTTGTATTCTCTATTACATTATTGCTTTTGTTGGTTACTATTTCAAACTGGGACTTGTTTTCCAATTTCCCAGTTAAATGGCATATATAACTTCTTGATGAATTTACTTTAATTTAATTTATCTATCTGTGTGAAAAGCATTTCGATTGGAAATGAAATTTTGCAAATTATTATTATTTGTATTTAACTAACTACTTAAAAGGGTATACTAGGCTAATGCGAATGTACGGAACACCCAAAAGGAATACGAATTGTTCGTCCGTCCCTCTGGCTGTTTGTATAGGCACAAGAATGTCGAAAAGTATAGAGCTAGAAAAGCCACTCTTCTAGATTCCAGATTCTACTAAATCCAGGAAAAAGTTTTGTTGCTCCACTTTCTAAAATTATCGTTCCATCCACTAGTTTAGGTTGATTATTTTGTTTTTTGGGAAGACATTTCAGTTTCTTTATCTTCTGATCCCTTACATGCCCTTCAAACTAGAGCTGTGTGCCAAAGCGTGGGTGATTGCGACAAGCTGGAAGCTGGAAAAAAGTTGAAAAACAGGTACTTCTGTAGAATTATTCAAATAAGCCGACGGCAAATCAATTCTCAGTCGCTCTAAATGTCGTGCATTATTTAATCAAAATTTTAATTTTTTTTTAATGCGTGCACGAAACATCAAGATACATCGTGAACTTGCGTGACTGTAAAAACTTTTTTTCACGCGCTCAGCTCAAATTTGTGTTGCTGTGAAATCTAAAAGGACTTGTAAAACTAATAAGAAGTCCAATAGGATTGTTGGCAACAATTACGGCATTATCATAGAAAACATTCAAGAACCTATAACCCGTGCCCGACAGATGAAAGGGGTATATTAAGTTATATCAAGTATCGTCTCCGACCCCAAAACAGTTGATGATCCCATGATGATCTGAGTGATGGGACAAATCGATCTAGTTATGTCCACTCGATCGTCCGTTCATCTAGATGAACGGCTGGGCTCAGTTCCACCAAACTTGGTATGGAGTCTGCTAATCCCTAGGCAGCACGAGTTTTAATTAATACTGTTCACAGGTAGAAAGCTGAAACAACTAAAGTGATTCGATCTCCTTCTACCGTGTGCTCCTTCTGTGCACTCTGAAACCAGCAGCGGAAGTACAGGGTGCTTAACTGGAATCTTTATCCTGTTTTAGCTACTTGACTTTTCCACTATTTTCACCTTAAACTCGTAGCAATAGTTACCCGTATTTTGCAATGCTTTGTTTACCCTTTCTTTGCAGGCCTTGTCCATTTATGTTTAAATGTCTGTTGTCGCTGAATCATTCACAAAAGCTCAACCTAAGCCATTGAAGATAGAACGCTGGACAGCAACGGTGTCTACAGAAGTCGACGTCATAATATGGGCAATTATTACTAAACACCCTTGAAAATAAATCAAGTTTTTAAAAGTTGTGCCACTCAGTTGGTTGTGCAATTATTTTCCCAGTAACCAGTGATGGTTGGGCGTGAGTCGTGACTTGGTTTTTCATTAGTACTTGTAACTTGCATTAGGCTTAAGGTGGCTAAAGAGATTGGCTGGAATAGATCTCTAGGATTAACTAAGGAGGACTTAGAAATATATATTATATGAGAAACTGGCATAGTTGCCGAAGCTCGCAAAAAAGGCAACGTGCTGCGAACTTTCGAAGGGAAGAAAAATGTATGATTGGAAATAAAAGAAAATGGGGAAAAACTTAATACAAATACAAGTTAATATTCCTATTGCTGTGTATCGGAACCATATTGCTTCGAGCCTGCATGTAAGATGTACCTCCTTTTTGAAGTTTATTAGGTATTAATTCAAACTATATTCTCATAATACGAATATTGAATAAGAATAATGCAGACAAAGCCTGCATATAAGATACGATAAGTCGATGTACCATCCTTTTAAAGTGAATTTCTATCTCAAACTATATACTTGTAGTATTCTCATAATATAAATATTGACGCTTAAACGCTTTTACACTACTCGTACTCGTATAGATTTGACGCCTTGGAGATAGATACCATTGTGAAACTCTCATAAAGCAGTATTAAGAATTGTTTTTTAATCCGATTTAGATGTGAATTGACGAGCACAAAAAACCGCTTCATTTAATTTTAAGGTACTTTGGTCCCAAATTGCCGTAAAAATCCGCGAATTTGGTGTTGAGATGTGAGGGCATATGCGAATATACATATGGAGATACAATGGACAATCAGCTCCGGCACTTGATGGGTCGAAGCAGGCACTCAACACGCATTTATCTATAGACATGTGGGTATGTGGGTATGTGGGCACGACCCGTGGCATCCTTTTGGCCAATTTGCAGCCGACTGCAAAACAAATCATCAACGCCAGATTAATTGAATTAGCCGCCGGTGAAGTAAATTAATAAAAATAACCACAAGGAATGCCCGCAACGCATCATGTAGCTGCAGACCCCAACCCATGCTGGACCAGAGCAGACCCCGGCCAGACGAGCCTGATGTAATGCCCATGCCATTGCAATGACAGCCAAGGACCCCACATTGCACAAAGCCCAACAGTTAATTGTAATTTTTTCCAATTTGCTCTCCTGAATGACAGTTAAACTTGTGCCACATTTGTCGCGGTGCCCGGCACGCTGATGTTCCATGGTGTTGCTAAAGCTGTTAAGGATGCCAAGAGTGCTCAGACAGGAATGGGATTGTGGCCGCGGGCGAGCGAACTCCAGCTCCAGTTCCAGCTTCGACTTCAGCTCCAGCTCCAGGCTCGTGCACTTTTGGTCGTGTGCCAAATGCTCAAAACATTGTCGACATGGACGTCCAGTTTATGGGATAATTGCGGAGCAGATGTGTGGCTGGACGGATGGCAGCCCTTTTTTTTATGGGGGGAATGTATAAGGTATAAGGTTGCAGAAAGAAGCGCGAGTTGAAAAAATCGCCGCCAAAATCGTGGCGGTAAAAAATGCGATAATGGATACAAAGTGTTCGGCAAAAACGAAAAAAAAACAACAAAAAAACGAGAAAGGAAAACAGAAAAAGAAGAAAGAAGCAAAAAATAATGAATAAAAACACGTACACACATGGAAGGGTCGGCATGATGCCAACTGCCTGTTGATTCTCATCTGGCTGGGCCGGGTGCTGGTCCTCCAGCCACGACTCCGGTTTATGTGCCTCATGGGCCCTTTTCTGTTTTAATGTCATGGCTATGGTTTTGTTTCGTGTCTCTTTTTTATATCGTTGTTGTCAGACCCCCAGACCGCGACTGAGGCTGGACATTGGACATTGGACCCATTCCGGGCCCATCGTCATCATAAATCAAGCTCAAATATGGTCCAAATTCCCACACAATTCTGTGGGCAAACGGTTATGTTCATAAGTGTTTTAATAGAGTCTCCATGCCAGATTACTTTGGGCATTATGATGCCAGTGAGTGTCCACGATCGAGTCTCCCAATAGAACTTGGCCATGGCATCGCTACCGTTAGCTGACAAATGTCAAGAGTCCCTCACTTGGCCCACCAAGTATGTAAGAGCAAAGAGCAAGAGCGTGGGCAAAATTTGTGCTCTCTTTCAAATTTTAACTCTCACACACGCACAGACATAAGCACACAAGCACACATGTGCCGCCGCATGCTTTTTTCTTGCTCGAGCGACGCTTTCCTTTGCGCTTTTTTCCTGTTCTCTGCATTCCATGGAAATAAATGCCCGTGTTTGAAGGGGCAAGCTCAGCGCACATGTGAAAACAACTTCATAATAGAAGGCGACGGCAGCCCACCCCTGCACAAGTCTACTCCACTCCCCCTTCTGTCGCCCGTGTGCCTTCAGTGCGAACTCCTTGCATTCGGCTCATGTGTGTGTGGGCACAGTCAAAAGGCTGCCAAAATGCAGCCAAAGGAAGCCGGCTAAGCGTCAAAGCTGCGCTCACTTTTCCCCAATTCATCCAAAAATGTAAGGTTCTGATGATTTTTGTCTAGATTGCCTGCCGTGTCTGTCTGCCTGCCGAGCAGAGAGAGTTAACGACGCGTCCTTCTGGTACTGGATGTGTCGGAGCAGCGCATACCGGCGGCATTTTTTATAGCCCAGTGACGAGCTGACTACATGAAACAGGTGCCCGACGACAAAATAGAAATCAAAAACAAATATGGAATCAATAATAATAAACAACACAATCAACAACAATAAATAGCAGTTACAATACTTATACTATTTGTTCAAGTGTTAAAAGAAATGAGACGGAAAAAAGCATTGCATACTTTTGAGAAACAGCGCGAGTTGTGATTTTTGTGCCAGCCTCGAAGCATGCAACACTTTTTAGTGCTGCACAAAATAGACAACAAACAGCTCCGTTAAATGTTTATATGTATATACATATACATATGTAAATGTATTTATATATTGTATATAAATATTTAAATATTTTTTTCTTTTAATACGCACAACAAATTTTGACTTTGGAAGTGTGCGTGTGTGCGTCTGTGCCTGTGTGTGAGTGGAAGTGAATTTTATTTTATTTACTTTTTTTTGCCAGCTATGCAGGCTGGCTGCACAGGAAAAGCGAACGCAGCGATTTTAATTGAACGTCACGAAAGAACTCTAGAACTTTGCGTCCAGCTTCCTGCGGGAGGCGCCGGCTAAGTTGGGTCCGCTGCATTGGTCTCGGTCTCAGTCTCGGTCTCGGTCTCCGTGTCGGTCTCGGTGTCGGTGTCGGTACTCAAGCCTCAAGACGAGCCCCGAGCAGCCTGCATGGGTCTGGGACTGGGCCTGGGCTTGGGCATGGGGCTGTGGTGTCGTCTGCTGCCACGCGACTGCGGCTGGAACACGAAGCGCACTTTTTCCGCTACGGCAGTCCCAAAACAGCACCGAACTGTTTTGGCTTTGCTTGGCTCGCTCTGCAGCCTTTTTGTGCGCTGTATAGAGACCGACACGGGGCTTGTGGAGTTGCAGTACTGCCCCTAGACTGCCCATCCCCCCACCGCAACACACTAACACACACACACACACAAACACAAAAAAACACACACACACACACATACTTATACACAACACGTTTGTCTGCGCCGGTCTGCGTCAGTTGCAGATTAAGAGTTCATTTATTACGTTTTCTTGCCGTTTTTTCCTGCTTCGTTTCATAAATTACGTTTAAACATAATTATTCAGTCGTTGCCTTTGCAAAGGGTGCGAGTGGGTGTACAACAGTGGGTTCTAGCCAACTATACACATACACACAACCATATATAAGTACTTATTTCTGCGTATCTGTGTGTAAGCGTGTGTGTTTGGATGGTGCAAGTGCATTGGCGCCGGACGTCGTGGCTCTACGAAATTTCGCCCGTGCGAGTCGAACAACCACAGAAGCAAGTAAGCTGAGCCACATTGCGTCTAGAATACTTACAGGTTCCCGGGATCATCCAACTCCGTACGCACAGTTTCGTTTCTACTTGTATTAGTAAGTTTCCAATTAGTTTAGATGCAGTAATGAGCGGGCTTCTATTGATAGCATTTTGGCAAAAAAAATAAGAAAGTTGTGCTTTGCCTGCAAAAAAGCGAATAGTCCGACTTGTTCTCCTTTTCCTTTTTCGTTTTTCTTGAAGACCCCACGTTGTGCTTAGCTATTGTTTATATATATTTTACCTCTTTGAAGTTCTTAGTCCAACGATCGAAAAAACATCTGAAGAATCAAAGTGTGAACTCTCGCATTAAATCATGTTACTTAAAAATGTAAATAGATAAGCTCAAAGCCATAATTTGCGAACAAAGTAGCGTAATTAAATTTATTATTTATTACGGTAAAAAGACACCAAACTAAAAGTATGGTTTGTTTATTTTATGCCAAGAAATGGTTTCGAAGAAAAGAAATACTGAAGCGAATGACGCTTATACTTATTTCAAATTAAATAATAAATACTAAGTATTTAGTTTTGTGTTAACGTTTGCCTTCACGAAACTGGAAATTACGATTCTGCCTAAAATCGAGTATAGTATTACAGAAATATAAGTGCAGAATGCAAAACATTCAGTTCCATTTGGTGCTGAACTCTTCTATGTGGTGGATATATTTTCGATGACAAATTATATAGCTGATACAAGGATCCAATCCAGTTAAGTTTCTTAAGATCTGAGATCGACCCGCCGCCTATCACATGGACTCATCTCCGCCTATCTCTCGCCTCGGCTTCACTAATTAGTCGTATTGTTGTTGCTATCGCTGCTGCTTGTCGTTGAGTTAAATAATGAGTGTAACCAATTAATCGATGAGCCCCCACTGTCGGTCTCCTCGCATGGAACATGAACACGGGCTAATACTAATCCTTTGTGGTTGACCGGCTCAGTCGTCAGTCCGTAGTCTGCCGCCCGTCGAGGCTTCCCAGCTCTGTTGAGTCTTCGATTTTCGATTGGTCACACGGCACTGGGAATGTACACCCACTAAAGAAGAATGGAAAAAAAAGCGAAAGGAAGAAGATGGCACGCGATGATGGCAACAACAGCCATGACGAGGGCGCTGATGATGATAGAGGGCTGTAGGAGGAGCAGGATGAGGAGGAGGTGGAGGATGGGATTGCTGGCTGTGGCTGCGGCTGTTGCTGCGGCTTTGGCGCATACGCATGCAAATGAGCGTGTGATGAAAAAACAAACAAAAAATAAAAGAAATTCTGTGAAACGATTTGTTTTTGTTGGCCATTGCTGTTACTTTTTTTCACATTTCTGCAAGTACAGGCGAATGTGCAAGGGGGTGGATGGGTGCGGGTGTGTGTGTGTGTGGCCCTTTGCCATTTTTTTCAACACTTGCAAATTTTGGTGAAGCGGCGCGCCGTTTACCGTTAACCGTTGAGCACTCTGTGTGTGTCTCTCTGGCCGGAATCGGCCAAAATCGCTTCTGGCCGCATGTTAATTAACATGACTTTGTGGTCAAGTGGCGTGGCTGTTGCTGTTGTTGTTGTTGAGACCGTGGGCCTGGATCTGAGCTCTGGGTCTGGGTCTGGGCAGACGAGCCACCGCACAATATTTGTCCAACAACATAATGTGTTTGTTTAAATGCCAAGCGAAGTGACCGTGTTCAGGTCCATGTCCATGTCCATGTCCAGGTCCATTGCCATTCAACTTGGCCAAAAGACCTGGACCACAGGCGCAACAGGGCAACGAGGCAACGAGGCAGCGGGCATGAAAATACATAAAAACAATTTAAAAGGCGGCAAATCGCGGCAATTACGTGCCGTGATCCCCTGGGAATTTTCGCGTCAATTTTTTACACTGACATTTGCCGCTTTTTTCCCATTTCCCATTTCGCATTTATACATTTTTTTCGCCATTTCTCGTTCGTATTTCTTCTTTTCTTTTTTTTTTGGCTTTTTACGGCACGTTCTGCCCTTGTTTTCATTTCTGTTGCTTTTGGTTGTTGTTTTTATTAACGCCATTCAGAGGTAAATCGGATTTTATTGGCGTGTTTGCAGTCCAGTTACCGTTATCCCCCGGCCGCGAATAAAGGATGGTGGTTGGGGACCGGGTCGGGGGACTGGTGTGGGGCCGTGTAAAATTAAATTAATTGCTTTGCGGCTTTGCGACTTTTTAAATCAATTTGGTGGGAATTGCAATGGATGCGTGTATGTTTTCATTATGGGTTGCTGGACGCGACCTTGCGGTCACTTCTGTCCGGCCATCCAGCTGTCCATCTGTTGTTGATGCTGGCGACAGGAACAAAAGCATAGCTCACACCTGAGCGACGAAGGATGTATGTAGATGTCAACGTCGATGGTTGATGGTCGTCGGTTGTCGGTTGTCGGTCGTCAGTGAGTGAGAGACGAAAGGGTTTGTGAATGGACAGGGGAAATGGAAAATGTATGTTGTGTGCGGTTTGCTTTGCCTCGCGACACTAACAACAGTGACCCTTTGGTGCAGCCGATTGCCGCCAGATGTCGCTGTGCGAAATGTACCAAGGGGATATTTCGTTGCTGCGTTGGCCCAGCTCGCTCTCGCTCTCTTTAGTGCCGACGCGTGTGCTCTTTGGCTGGCTGTGGACGTGGTGCGAAGAGTAACGGGTGTGAGGACCAATGGGTCATTTCAAATGCAATCTCACTTGACCGCAACAATTCCGGAACATCGTCATCGCCCTTCAATAGTTGGCTCTGCTACAACGATATAATGAGATTCCGATGCTCACACAGATTGGACTGCCCTCCCTGCCCCAAGCATTGCTATGCTTGTAATCTAATCCATTCACTTTCTATTGATTGCCGGAGCGCCATATGGAAATCATTTTCCAAGCGCTATATAAATGAACTGTTCAGTCTTAGGCAACAATCTATATGTATGAGAGTTGATCAAATTGCCATAAGACCCATGCACTTAACACCAGACTAGGCACTTTGCTCGGCTATGAGAGAGATTTTAGCAACTAAAATGTGGCACAGGTTACCAATGCATATTCTAAAATATACATAGATATTATTAATTTTAATGTGAAAATTGTAGTCTGGTTAAAAGGTTATATAGAACACAAATAAGTAGTAAGGCTAGATCAATTCGAATAAACTCGAAGGAGTGCATTAAATTTAATTCGTACATATATCTATATGTATGAGAGTTGATCAAATTGCCATAAGACCCATGCACTTAACACCAGACTAGGCACTTTGCTCGGCTATGAGAGAGATTTTAGCAACTAAAATGTGGCACAGGTTACCAATGCATATTCTAAAATATACATAGATATTATTAATTTTAATGTGAAAATTGTAGTCTGGTTAAAAGGTTATATAGAACACAAATAAGTAGTAAGGCTAGATCAATTCGAATAAACTCGAAGGAGTGCATTAAATTTAATTCGATTTAAAACTAATATGTGTTTCTCTGTAAACGCCCATCGACAGCCACATGCTTAAAGACCATGGCTAAAAGAGTTGCATTCCATTTAAGTCTCCTTAAATATGTAAATATTCAAAATATTGCACAACATTTTCGTGCATTTCCATGAAATCTTTATGTAATCCTTCACTTTGTATGACTACAATCACTTTAACGCTCTTTACATATTCATACATACTGACATAAGCCGTACTGCCTATGTTCTGTATATTTTCCATTAGAGAGCACTCATATTTATTTCTGCATTTGCTCATCAGTAGCTAGCCTTCGCTAGTCCCGACAACACCATCAGGTACCATCAGCAACATTCTCAATATTTAATTTGATTTTGAAACCTTTATAAACAACACGTGTTTCATGCAAAAACTCTATCTGGCATTGTCCGCCTGTGTCTGCCAAAAAGAAGCCTTTAATTGAGGCAATAGCTTTATAACTTTCTTAGTAATTGAGGCAGAGAAGCAGGCATACGGACGAATGGACTGACAGACGTACGGATCGCGATTTTAATTCTGCTCCTCGTACTGATCTTATATTTGACATTACATGCGAACAACCATTCTTCCTTCTGGGTACTAGAAACTTACACTTTTCAGTGAAGGGTATAAGATTAGGAAGACGTTTTGTTCGTTCATATCTGCCAATCGAGATTGGTCTTTCCTTCTTTTCCAGTATAAGCGTGGAGTCATCGCATATCCATATCTTAATGCCAACTTTTATTGGCTTCATGGGCATCTAAGGAAAGCCTACCTTTCGCGAGAAATTTTCATAATTTCATTCCATTCATTAATTGCCTGACAAGGACACGCTTCCCGCGCCGCCTCTGGACTAACCTGATCCATATCAGTTATGCAGTAGTATTGCGGTTTTTGACAGCCATTTAATTAGAAATCGAAGAACTTTTATTCAAATAGTCTTTTATGGATAGCAAATGGTTGTGATGCATGGTTCCATGTGTATCGGTGACGGATCGATTTGAATCTTTGCAGACAATCAGGCGTTAATGTTCCCAGTCAGGCATTCTCCTGATTAACGCATTTCTAATTCCCGAAATAGTTCGTTTTGATGAGCTATTGGCCTGATTCTTACACACACTTGATAAGGTATCGATAAGTAATGGACCGGACTTCGGAGCTGCCGCTAAACCGTACAGTGCACTGTAGAGTGCGGACGGACTAAGGGGCAGAGGGGCTGTAAATTGGTGGTTGATTCGTTTCTCGCTGTGTTGGGAATTTTTTACATGCTTTTTTTCTATGCACTCTATCACGTAAAACACACAACGACACGGGCACTCGGTGACAGCGACCAATGTCCCACGTAGGGTGTGTTCAGTCGTGGGACGAGCCTTGAGTACAGTGGCGGCCCGATATGAACGAAAGGCGAGAGTCGCGAGCCTCAAGCAGGACAATGGCAAGCGAGTGGGTGCGGTTGGGTGCGTCTACAGGGGTGGTGGCACTATCACCACTCCACCACATTGTAGGGGTGGGTTGACGTTGACACAGCTAAAAAGTTGTAAAAAACACCGAAAGAAAATGGACAACATTAAATTGAAAAAGCGAATAAATAAAGGTGGCACACGCCATGTGCATCCTTCAGCCCCTCACCTTCTTCCCCTCACTGCGGTGGGGGCGCGCAGAGTACGCGAACATTTAAACAATGGTCAGTAAGCAGCGATAGCCGATAAGCGAACAGCGCTCAGTGCTGGGCCGGGCAGGGCACGCCTGGGGAGGCTCTACTAAACACATTAGCCTTTGCCAAAGCAGAGCCAAACACTGGCCCACCCACATGCCAGGCTAGACTTTATTTAGCGGCCATTAAACTTATGCTATGGTCAGACAGCTAAATAATTTCCACACAAATTCGTCAAATTGCTCAATTACATCATAAACAAATTATAGCTTTTTTACATACTATAGGATTGTTATACGTTTGCATGCAAATGATTTCATTGTCTGGCCTTACATACCATCGCGCCCACTTTAAAACAAATATAACATTTGCTATCCGATTTCTGTATTTTGGATTATATTTATAAAATACACTTTTTAAACCTATTCTACATACATTCGTATATGTATAACGAACAAATTCCGTCTTAGGAGGGAATGGAGTTTTTGGGAACAGGAAATACACACTGATCCGAGGCGATAATACTTATTACTTCATATAAGTCGATCTGGAAGAGGAACCTCATTAATACGCGTAGAACTACATTCAGTGTCTAAGACACAGAAACTATACCAATAGAACCATTCGCAGTATATCAAAGAAGAATAGTATATTTTTTTGAAATATAAATTCAAAATAATTGTAATTAAATCGAAACCAAACCGTGACAAAAATACGATCAACTCCGAAATTCTTTTACCAAAACAAAAATATTTTTTCAATTACGTTTTTTGAAACTTGCAGAATATTTCAATCGCGTTTCAGCTTGATTGACGTAACAAGAAACATCTTTATTTTATATTCTTTAAATTCAATTGCTGATATTCTTGGCAGTTGAACAAGCAGTCAAAAATAAATATTAGGCGAACAAATATTTTGGAATTACAGCTCAAAATATCGAAGAAACGCAATCGATATGAGAGTATTTCATTTCTCTGTCACAGCTTCAGCCCCTCTTTAATACTTAAATGAACAATAAAATACTTATATTCATCTTTTTGGGATTAATTTAAGTATAATTTAAAGATGAAACGCGATGTTTTGTATTTTTATGAGATTTTTGGGGCTCGACAATCTCGATTGCTTTTGACACTCAACTGGGTTTATCAGTAAAAACTTCAAATATGATTCGAGATGAAGTTAAGCTGTAATAGTAGAACTTATAGGTAGCTTTTTGATCCCTATTCGCTTTTCATTGTTCACAAAAATAAACTCTGCCATTGACTGAAAATCTTCAGCACAAGACGATTCCAGGCGCTACATAATTGAGCTAAACACCACATATTAAAAAGTTAAATCTTTTGCCAGCAATTTTAAGAATCCTCTGCTATATAATAATAAAACACCATTGTTTCTTAAGTCTCTGAAATAAGAGCATTGTATTTCTGCGTATGTCTTTTCTAAATCAATGTTGACCTCTAAAGTTATTTGGTTTGCTGTTATTATATTATCAGCAGCAGTTATATTATTTATTATCAGCAAAATATTGTGCGCAGATCTAAAGCACTCTCCAACTTATTTCCAATACCCGTATGTGTCTGTATGTCTGTATGTGCCTGTATAAATATATTGCCATTTTAGATAGAAATAGCATTTAGAACATTTAGTTTTAATACAACTGTATTAATTATTAATTATTTTGTCGTCTATCCTCAGATTTGAATATGATTTTAATTTCTCAATCTATACATCTAGGAGAGTAACTATTTTGAAAAAATTCTATGCACATATTAGTTTTTAGTCTTAAAAATACGCCGTTCATGATATGAGTATCTTCGCATTATCTCCAGATATTATAAGATATGCACATATGTGCACGAACTATAATTAAAACCATTTGGATAAGATTAGATAAAACACTATATGATAAATGTTGATGAAAGTGCTTCTGCTTTTGGCCACAAATTGTAGATTTTCTGAACAACTATTGACGACTGTCAAGTTAGTGTTTCTCATCGTAGTTCCATGAAAAATTCGGAGTATCAATACTCGCTATTATATCATTTAAATTGGCTAATTCTGCTCCTTCCCTTCATTTAACAAACAATAATCTATATACATATATATGTAGTATATATATTTATAATCAGAAATATCTTTATTTGTTCGCCACCATTTCTCGAATTGTTGAATGTACTTTCTGTTCTGTTTTTCATAATTGCTGCAGCAATTTTTTAAAAATACAAAAATAAGATTTTCCAAAAACTCGCTCCACCGTCTGTCTCTCTATTTCTCTGCCTGTCTGTCCGGCTGTCCGTCTGTCTTTCTGCCCATCAGTTTGTTCTTCCTTTCATTTATTATTATTATATTTTTTTGAGGGTGTGGCTGGGCGCGCCACTCGAACAGACTCCAACAGTTATAACAAATATCTTTGGATGCTCAGAAAAAGTTTTTGATTACTTTTTTATTTGAATTTATTTTTTTCGCAGCTTTTTAATTTTTGTTCGCCCCCAAACGAAATGGGACTGAAATGATGGCTGACAAGCGGCGAGCAGGTTGGGGTTGGGGTTGGGGTTGAGGTTGGGATTGAGGTTGAGGTTGCGGTTGTGGCGTGGCGTGGGCTGGGGATAGGGATAGGGATGGGTGTGGGGACTGGAGACTGGCGGCCTGGCGGCCTGGACGGCTGCCCTTTCACAGGCTGTTTGTGGCAATTGTGAGTGGAGGTAGGGAGTCGAGGTGCTGCAGCTATACGCTCAATTGGCATTGATTGAACCCTAATAGGCCAGTTCAATGGCTTATCAATGCTGGCCTTGTTTAATGGACGCAATCCTATTGTTGTTGTTGCTATATGGTTGTCTGTGATGAAGAAAAGGAGCATTTAAAGCAACCTGGACTGCGGTTGTCATAACCGCGACTGCAACTGTTGTATCCTCAAAGGCGATCACACGCATGCACACACACGCACACAACAATGACAGCTACAGCGGTGGTAGAGGGACAAAAAAAGAGAGCAAAAGTCAATCGGCAGCAGCAGCAGCGGCGACCGCGACGTCAGCGTCAAACGGCGCCGGTCAGCAGTCGTTCGAGCGTTTTTACGGTACAATGCGCTCCGCACCGCGACTTCGCGTAAACGTGCCAAGCTCTGTAATTATCATTCACCGTCCCATATACATGTGTAATGTATTTGGTGTGCGTGTGCGTGTGTGTGTGTGTGTCTGTTGTGTCTCATCGGAAAGTGCGTAAAAGGGTTACAGGCGAGGGCACAAAAAGCTGGCATCGGCATCGCAATCCTGTTACACGAAGGGGTTTCGCATTGTAATTTATATTATTATTTCGAGTAAGCTACCCAAAAGATAGTTAAGTGGCTGGCTGGCCTTTTTTTTAAACGGCTTCGCTTTTTTCATTATTTTTGTTATTATTTCCGAATGCGCGTATGCACGTATGTGTCGCCGCTGCCCTCAGTGTTTGTGTTTGTGTTTTGTTTTCTTTTCTTTTCGTCTTGTTACCATTAACCCGTTCCCTTAACCCATGCGCGCCGTTACTGCAATTTACCACTTTGCGGTTTTACACACAAACACACACACACACATTGTTTTGAGAAGCATTTGGTCAGCTGACATGAGAAGTCACACCATTCTTCTCTAACACTGTCTCTCTCTCTCTATGCCTCTCTCTATCTAAATTAAATTTGTAAGTCGTACTCAGGCAGTTAACGGTTCCTTCGGCAGCTCCTTTGGCACCTTCCTTCCACTCTGCCACAGCTCCAAAGATGCCTTTTCAGTAGGCCAAACGAAACAGTTTTCAAGTATTTCACTTGGCAGCCTTTTGTGCGGTGCGGTGCGAGAACTCTGCAAGCTCTGACATAGCCAATGGCCCAACCCAATTCCTTCCCCCTCCTCCTCCTCCTCCTCCTCGTCCTCCTCCTGCTGGCCAAATCTCGAACAACGCGCTCCTGCCATTTTTTTTAAACTTTTTTTGTACTTTTTTCCTTCTTGTGCGCATTTTTGTCGTTGCCACTGAGACTGCCACTGGCCCTGCCGCTGTTGCCGCCTCTTCCCCCTTCCCGAGTCCTGCCACGCTGACTGCCACACCACTTTTCGGACAATTAAACCAGCTACCAAAAGATAAAGTAAAACAAATGGAAAATGAAAATAAAACAACATACCGAAACTCAAATGAAACACTTCCCAGCTGCAACGAAGTCATGATGCTCTTGATCCGACCTCTGTGGACAAAATCAAATCATACGACCGCCCTTTGTAATCTCCACAAGAGTGTTGGAGTTACACAAACGCGTGAAATCGTTGTTGGTAACATCGATATGTTATCCCTCAAACCGAAAGACCGAACCTATAATGATAAGTCTATTACGAATTGAGCCGAAAGCAGCAAGAAAAACAATACAAATAAATAAATGTCGTTAGTTTGTGAGATTCGAGAGAAACTAAAATTTGCTTCATTTATTTCCCAAAAAAATACATATGCTTAACTATTCGTAATTGTTGCTTTCTATTATTATATAATATTACACAATATTATTATGCTAAAAGAGATTAAGAATAAGAGCAATATATTCTTAATATATATTCTTAAAAAAAGGGGTGAAATAAAATCAGACCTGAAGTTTCATTTCGCAGTATAAGAGCGACTTCCATTTTCATGTGGAATCAAACTGTTTTGAATTGACTTTATTTTAAGCCAATCCTCCACAAGTGGCTCCCCTAACCTTTTCTTTATACTCATATAGTAGGACCTTATATTTTCAATAAAGCAATGGATACTATTTGTATGATTTTTTTTAATTTTTATTGATTGCTCGTTTCCCTTATCTAACTATTTATTTACATACTCTACATTATGTAAAGCTAAGTAGATCCGTAAATAAGAAAAGTGATATTTAATGACATCCATTTGCATTGTATATTGTGTGCTAATAAAGATTATAGTATACGCATTTTTTCAAATTTTAGATATTATAGAATAATTTAAGGAATTCAAATGCATATTTCTAAACAAAGTCGAAAAATTTCTATTTCGGTTCACAAAACACTTGACGAAGCCAATGAGGCCGACTCTGAAAACTTTTTCCATTTTATGATGAAAAAAACGTCAGAAAAAAGTTGCCATTACATTGGACAATCGGCCGCTCGGCCGCAAGCCTTTCTTACACGGCCCAAGCCACCCCCACCATTTTCCGGTTCTGTTCGGTCCGGTCCGGTCCGGTCCATCGTCCATTGCTGTGGCATCTTTGCCAGCGTCTTTCCGTTCGCCGCCGCCTTCTTTTAATTTTTTATCACTTCTATTTTTGTTGATTTTTCTGCTTTTCGACAAAATTAAATTTTAAATTGTTGTGTGCGCGCTGCCGACCAGCCAGTCCAGTATCTTGGCTCCCATCCCATCCCATCCCTCCACTCCCCAACGTTTCACATCCGATTCTGTTCATGCAGAGCACTCGGTTCTCCCCTCAATTACTTTTTATTTGCGCAGGATCTTCGCGTATCCCGTTGCCCGCCCGCTACGTGCTACACGCTGCACGCTGTCCGCTGCCCTCTACTCGTATCGCCGCTCCCTTGGCTCCACCACACATACACACACACATACACCAACACACACACTTAAGGAAGGGCCATCCGTCACCCGCCATCCACGCACCAACCGGCCGCGCGAAACTCGCTGCGTTGTTGCGGAAGGAAGTGCGCCATGCCAAAATCTATTCAGAAAACACAAAAAACCAAAGCGGGCAACAAGAACAACAGCAAAAAAGGGCAACTACAATTACCAGGCATGATGATGAGTAGTAGTAGGGTTGTTGGTCGCGATGGTGGAACTCTGGAAGGGGGGGAGGGGTAGGGGGGGGAGGGGCAGTTGGAGCTCAGGCGAAGCCAAGCCAAGCCAAGCCAGGCCAGGCCAGGCGCCCACTCACACCCACACCCACATCCAGAAATACGACGAAAAAACACAAGCAAGCAAACAAAATGGCAACATTTCCACTTTTTCCACTTCTTCCGGTGTTTTTATGATTTTCTTCTTCTTCTTCTTCTTCTTCTTCTTCTTCTTCTTCTTCTTCTTCTTTTGCGTTTCGTTTCATTTTCGGGCAACATTTGTGGCACTTTGTGTTCTCCGGCAGGGGCAGCAGCAACGGTAGTGGCAGTGGCAACCGAACTCATTGCTAGGTGGCCAGCTCGCTTCCTTGCCTCGGTTGCTGGGTTGCTTGCAACAACAAAAACAACAACAATCAAACCGTTTTTTATGTTGCCTCGCGCCAAATGATTGATTATTTTTACTTTACAAAGGATGAAATTTTCGAGAAAAAAACAAAACAACAACAACAACAACACAGGCAACAAACGAAGAAAAGTTTTGTGAAAATAAAAGAAAATCAAATGAAATAAAATATTTCATGTTTTTCCATTGGCCGCTCCCCAAACCAAACCAAACCAAAGCAAGCCAAGCCAAGCCAAGCCAAGTTCCAGCAACAATAACAGAGCCAGGCAGTTGGTCTTTACTTCAGCCAGTTGCTGCTGCTGCTGCTGCTGCTGCCAAGGTCGATGGAGTCTGAAATCTAAATCATCATCATTTGAGTCTATAGATATGTACATATAATACATAACATAATACATATTTATATTTCTATGTACATATGTATGTATGTCTGCCTGTCTGTTTAGCCTCGACGTCCGATATGCAAATGAGTTTGTTGAGCTCAGCTCAGCTCATCTTTAAACGAGCATTCAACGGGGCAGGGGATGGCCAGCTAGCCAGCCAGCCAGCCAGCCAGCCAGCCAGCCGGCCACGGTCACCAGCTGTCAGTGATCCGCTAAAAAGCACAGCCGTCAGTTGCATCAGCTTCGCCAGTCAGTCCCATCAGAACAGTTAAACAGTCCAACAGAAAATTATGAGGCTGTGAATCAGTGTCCAACCCTTTTGGCTTCCGGTACCCGCTACCGCTACCTGTGCGCACCGATGCGCTAATGTTTGATTTCTGGCCGGAGCGGTTGTCCTTTTCGTGCATAAATTAACTGGCGCCCCCCTACCCTCTACCGCTTTACGCACCCAGTATTCCCCTCGGTCCGTTCGCCAGGCGATCGCACGCACAAGCTAGTCCCGTTAGCCGCTGGAGCTGCCGACAATCGCCGCAACATCTGGTCACACGGCGACTCTCAACATTTGAATACACGAGAACGTCAAATCATTTGAGTGTGGGGCCGCCACTGCTGCACAGTGGTTCGAAACGCTGCGATCGACATGTAGTATATGTCTAGAACTTTGCAAATTGATCTCACTAGACAGTGAAATATTATGCATACGAAAGTATGAATAAAATATCAACACCAATCAGAATTATACATTGAAATATCTGCTCTATACAAGTATATATAGTACACAACAAAACTTCGTGTGGAATTTACAAAGTCTACAACTTTTTTGCCTAAGGTTGTTTGAGATCTGGCTTTTAATAAACAATTTTTATTTTAGGTTTCAATTGTAATTCTATTTACGACTAGGTTGTGATATGAGAAAATCGCTATACAGATCATTTGTCTCTCCGACAATTGCTTTAATTGAATGCAATTTGAATAGAAATTAGTCAGAATTCATTAAATTAGTTAAGTAGACCTTGAAAAGTCATTCTTAAAAATAAGAAGATGCTCTCATTTTGTAACACCATCGAGTTTATGACGTGCTTGAGAGTTTGAGCGGGTTTTTGTGCAATTGTTTTTGTCTTTCTGACCAAAAATTCAACGGCTTTCGTGTTCCTATGTAAACTACGTTTATAACATCAACCTCTTGCTTTGTATTATTATTAAAACAGTCCTATATAGTAGTATACAAACTGCAACTTTGATTAATGCTGCATCCTAGTTAGACGACATAAACTGCCTATTAACTTACTATATAATGCCGATATTTCCCGAAACTACAAATTTATAGACCAGTTATTGAGTATTCCAAAACTCTTGTTTTCTAATAGAATGCTACAAAATCTTTAAATTTTAATCTTTAATTTTTAGATTGTAAAACAGTTGCTAGGTTTTTGATTTATCAAAATAAATACAAGTATATTAAATCATAAGCTTTGTGCGGCTAACAGATACGTACCACTGTGCGTTGGCAGCTCTGCTGGGCAACTGACATCTTTTAGGGTTGTCAGTTCTCGTCTCCCGGCAGTGACCGGCGAAGGGGTTGAGGCCGATGCCGGTGCCGATGCCGATGCCCCGGCGGAGGCTGAGGCTGAGGCTGAGGCCTGTCGCTTACCTAATAGCGCATTGCGCAGGCGCGGCCGTGTTAGAAAAATCAGTTTCCCTGCATCTGCTTGCACGCACACATAAGCACACAGATACACAAGCGCACACATGTGTGTGTAGTTACATGTGTGGCAGGCAGTGTCCAGGAAGCTTTGCTACCTTGCCCGCAACGGTACTTTGCCGCAACGTTGGACTGCTGACAACAATAAGCGAAGCGGATGTTTGTGTAAGCGTTGTGAGCAACATGAGAACGAGGCAACAGCAGCAGCAGCAGCAGCAGCAACACCAACTACCACAATAATAACAACTACAACAACAATGGACAACGGAACCCCGTTAAACGAATACGAATTATAAATTGTTCGCTTATTTCGCCGGCTGTTCGACCCAGTCCCGGTCTCAGTGCAGAGTCCCAGTTCCAGTGCCACTCACAATCGCCAACAACAACAACAACAGCAACAACAAGGACAACAGCAACAGCCCGCCACACGCGCCTTTAGGCCACCAGACCCAGGACAGACCTTGTTGCAGATGCAGATACATCTGTACTTACAACCAAATTTATGCATTTATGCATTCACACCGCTTTACAATCGCTTCCTGGTCAACAACAGCGTCCCCGCCTCGTCCTCGTCTTCGTCCTCGTCCTTGTCCTGGTCTTGTCGTCATCACCTTCGTCGTTAGGTCAGTAGTGCGCCATCTGCTTGGCCAGCAAATCGCGATCGCGACTCGCCCGCGCTGTCTTATAAATTGCAATTCTTTTAGGCCGGCGTTTAAATTCCAAACACACCCGCAGAGTCCCCTTCCTCGACACACTGCATTGCCTTGCCTTGACTTGCCCCGACAATGGTGATGAGTATCAAGTGTTTTCCCTGTTGAATGTATTTTTTCATTGATGTTTTGAATAAGACATTCGCCCTACAATAATAAACCATTATAGGGGGAGCAAGCCATGAGATCTCGATAGTGAGATAGACGGCACTATTTCTGCAATTTACTCTACTTTACCAAATGGGTCTACAAGTATGTAGCCTGCAGAACATATCCTGCTAGTCTGCTGCAATTAACAACTCTTCTTCTGTCAAAATGTCCACAAATGAGTGGTCCTATTTATCTATTTGGTATCCTGTCAATTTCTAAGAGAGCGCTCTGTCCTTGAAGAAATTAAACTCCTCTTTGATTTCAACTTCAAGTATTATAGATGCCAAGCGTTTGTTACTCATTTGAACATTTTTTAGTTAATTTTCTACTGATTTGATTACACATTGAGGCATGCCTTTTGGATATATAAGTTATAACCCTCTAAAGTATGTATCAGCTGGGGGGGTTAGAGAAACTATACAGACAATTTCTAGAAGTGGACTTTCCATGAACTGGCAGTAAAGCGAGTAGTTATAGGGAAAGGTGTTCTAAAATTCAGACATAATCTAAAAAAAAGTCCCATTAACCAACTATCATTAGTAGCTGACACGGGTAGCATCTTCCCCGGGCCCCAGCTTATCTTACCTGCCACACCAATTGGCGTGATTCGATGGAAGGCCCAGGCATAATAACCTTTCAAATTTTCGAATTCAATGCATAAACTGCATCGTTGTGATTCGAACCCATGATATCTCTCGTTCCTGTTCGGTGAGAGAAATAAACAAGCAGCTAAAAAACAAGGGAAAAATTGGTCAGGTGTGTAGTGGGATGAGTAATGGAGCGATATATTCGGGGTGGCACATGCGCGACTCATTTGTAACCCCAGGTAAAGTCAAGGCACCGGCAAGGCTATTAAAGGCTGGATTCATTTATATAATTAAGCCTAAATGGGATACATTTCAAAGGACGCGGTTGGCCCCAACATCATGGCACATACAGTGGGCACCTAAAGGAGACAAATAGCGACTAAAGTTGAATTTGCAATTCTCAATTATGAGCTCAGCTGAAATATTGATTTTAGTGCGACAAACGTATCCAAAATATCTGGAAAGTGCAATACTCGCAAGATGTTCCAACAAAACGGAAAATGTGTATTTGAAGGCAATATAATGGAAGCTCAGAAATCGGAATGTACAGTAATTAGAACCGATATTGGACGTTCTTAAATAAAACTTGCTTCATATTATAGCTAAGCATAGAAGAAGTCTTCATATACGCCATACTTATTCAGAGGCACAAATTTGCTTTGCAATTGAAACTTTTGAAAATAGTGTCATATATATTATGCATTTCCTTTAATTAAAATATGAATTATGTGATAACAAAACTATAATGTTTATAAAAGAAAAAGTTACGAATTATGAAACTTGAAAAAAAGAAACGAAATTAGAGAAATTGTTATAAAAAAAGAAGAAAGGATTTGTTATATGGAGCAAACAATAGCTAATAAGGTATGCAATTCATTTGGCAATTGGGAAAACAAAATGAAACAATTACCTTAGAGAAAATGTTTAGTATTAGAATTTAAAGATTCCAGCTTTTTTAAAAGCTAAATTAAAAGGCTTAAGTAGGCAAGCAAAGGAAAGCAAAGTACACAGAGTTTACTTTTCACAAGTTTTATGAAGTGCGACCCGTGAGTATATAAATCTGTATTTTTTATATGTATTAAGCAGGGCTACGATATTATTTTATTTTTTTTATTTATATAATGCTAGCTTAAGATTAAAATCTTAAAACTAACAGAAGAGAATTATTTTAGCAATGGCTACTAGGGCCTTCAGCTAACTTTGTATGTACATTTTACAGTGTTAAAGAAAAAAGTAGGAATACATATGTATGGGGATTGGGTTTAGATTTTGTGGTAAATGTTTGTGGCTTTTAAATATTTAAATATGAGTTTGGAGTTATGGAGTTATTGATGGGTTTGCAATTAAGGTGATGGGGTTAATGTTTGGGAAAATAGATAATCTATATGGTAGGAGTGTGGGGCATGAAGTGAGGATATGTGCAATGTTTATTAGCGCGTTATTGCAGAAAGGGCAGTGTTTAGATAGAGTTTGGTCCATGAAATGTGTGTGTGTTAATGCGGTATGTCCAAGGCGAATTCTATTAAGTTTTATTTGTTCTGTTCTTGATAGGAGGTTCTGCGGGTTGTTATTGTACAGGTCAAGTACGATATTAATATCATTTAAAATGAAACAATAAGCTAAATAAAAGAGGAGCGAAGAGCAGAGTAAGAGTGAGCGTGAAAGTGTGTGTGAAGAGCTGCTACTTACCAAGGCTCTAACAATGAAATGTGGCCATTCCATAACTGGTGTCCACTGTACCTGCATCGTGTGTGAATGGATATGGATGAATGGGTGTGTGTGTGTGTGTGTGTGTGTGTGTGTGTGTGTGAGTGTCCGGCTATGTAGGTGCATATGAAATGCATTAATACAATAAATTGCATTCTTATGTGCACGTGTTTCTCCATGTGTGTGCGAGCGTGCGTGTGTGTGTGTGTGTGTGTGTGTGTGCACATATTTATCCATTCAATTGCAATCGTCAACAGCTGCAGTGCTGCCCAGCACACGCATTTTCCCCACTTCACTCCACTCCCCTACCCTACCCAAGCGACCCAACCCCTCGCAGGTTGCTGCACATTTCACATATCCTGCCTGGAAGTGAGTGCATATGCGTGCGTGTGTGTGTGTGTGTGTGAGTGTGAGTGTGCACATGAGTGCATACGACATGCATATACTTATATGTATATACATATATAAATATATATATATATATATTCGCATTAACATTGTCATGTATATATGTATGAGTTAAATATATACATATTTGTAATTCTATTGTATATGCCAATGCACACACTTAAGTGTGCGTGTGCGTGTGTGTGTGCGCAAAACATGTGTATGTTTATGTGTGTTTTTGCATACATACATGCATGCATACACTCACACATGCATGTGTATGTATGTATGTATGTATGTATTTAAATGAATTTCAAACATTTCACTGGCAATGCAAAATCAGCCTCTGGACCTGCGGACCGACCAGCTTAATGATAATTATGCCCAGATTTCGGCCGAGACGCACGGCTCGAAAAGAGCCGTCGTTGCTGCTGTTGTTCTTGTTGTTCTTGTTGTTCTTGTTGTTCTTGTTGTTCTTGTTCTTGTTGTAGTTAGCAGCATTGTTGTTGTTGCTGTTGCTTCTGCTGTTATTGTTGTTTCGACCACCGCCATTTGGCTGACGTCCGACTCGGTTGACGGCGAACGGTGGGGCTGGGGCGGAGTGCGGGGGGGGGGGGGGGGGGGGGCCTGTAAATAGGCTCGGACAAAGTGCAACATGGGCAAGTGACCAATTCCGCTGTCAACGTCAACGTCAGCATCGGAGTCAGCATCGCAGTCAGCGTCGCAGCCGAGATGGGCGCCATCATTAAAGGATGCTGGCGGCAATCGAAAACGTTGGGGCCGTGTCTAGGTCTGGGGCTGGGTCTGATGCTAGACTGCATATGCTTATGGAACTGCGCAGTGTTCGGCTTTATTGTTCATACCTTATTTAAATACTTATGTACACATACATATTTAATTCTATATACATATGTATGTATGTATATGTACATATATTCACAATAATTAAATTTTTATGTGCTGCCAAGCAGACCATAAATGGATGCAATTTCAACAGCTAATGTAATCAAATCCGATGCAGACCTTAAACATAAAAGAACTACCCGTATATATACCTGAAAAGGGTTGAATTTACTTTTAGATATAAGGTAATTATATACATACATACATAAATACCATACATACATACATACATATAATTAAAAGCAAAGCAATAATATTATCGCAAACTCGTAAATTGTTTACATCAATTATTTTAAAATTATCTATAAAATATAATTTACTATATAATTGCTGTATAATAACACTTCATTACTAATGGGCGAAATAGTCATTTTTAAAAAATCAATTCTGAACATTGAATATAATATATAATGTTCTATTTCTTAGAAGGACAATCCAATATCTTACAGTAAGAATTGAAATATATTTACTTGTAAAATGAATTCCATGCACATACTCGTGTAAATGATTTCTCCTTGGAAGCCATACTGAAAATATTGCCCTTCAGAACATTACATTGAATTTCGTATGATTTTACGAATCATCTGATTGCAGATAACATCAGACCACATGCCTGCATCTAGATCTCACAAAAATATAACGTAAATGGAAATGGACCCTCTAACTACTAGCTCACATATAATTTTTGTTAAGGAAAATTTTCAGAAATATTCTAAGCAATTAGGAATACAAATCCGCACAAATTAAGTATTGTTTTATTATTATTCTTTGCATGTACGTATTTATTTTGTTTTCTGATTTGTATGTATATTATGTACTTTATGTAGTTCGGAAGAACCAAATTGTCTAAAAGAGGCAAGAAAAAAATTAACAAATATCCAAATCGATTTTAATAAAAGAAAACGGAGTAAATTCAAATACATATATATACTTAATACATATATACTATATATTTTAGATATTCCTTTTCCAATTCGACCAATAATTCCTGAAAGTATTCCTTAAGTAAAAATCTAATAGGGACGTGTCTGTCCGACTAGCTTATACATTACGAAAAGCGTCTTAAATGCTTGTACTACTTTAAATAGATTATTCGAAAATTTTCAGCTCTAGTTATAAGTATAAGTGCTAGAAAGGGAGCTAGATTCAAAACAATTAAAATGTTTACCGCGCTTAAGAAGAATCCTATTCATATTTTTTTGTCTCTATTTTTCATTTGAAAATATTCGAATTAGGAATTAAATTATAACACATTTACTGTATATTTAAATAAACTACAAAAACACAAAATCAATGTTGAGTAAATTATTGAAATGTACATTTAACTAATCTTTTTAAAATGCACTTCTTATGGATTTACTTTTTGTTTTGAATATGGGTTTCAGTTAAATTTACTTTCTTTATAATACAACATTTTGGAACAACGTGTGAATTAAATTGACATTGTCAGTGTACTACTTAATTGTTTTCAGTGCACCTATCGTAATTATCGTTCAGTAAACACGAATTTTTATCGCTCAGGAACAGAGAATCTGATCAATTCTCTGTAGGTCTTCGTCAGTGAATATGAAAAGAAGAGACATACATACAAGTATTACTATTAATATGGAATTTCTTTGAATAGGAACTAGGAGTGCTGCTAGGTGTACGCAGTATCAGCTCAGCCGCTTCCAGTAGGACGGACAGACAAACATATCTGAATGGAATTGTCTCGTCATGCCGATCAAAAATATATGTACATACATACAAATATACTCGTATATGCTTTACCTGCTTAAATTTAGTATTTTGTTGCTAAGGCAGGAATTTCCTAGCCCTCCCGATAATATTCTACTTAGTACATATATCATATGTATTTTTTTTTTTTAGTTCAGCCACTCTTTATGCGATGCTTAATTGAAAAATCAGGAAGGTATATGTTTGCCAAAAGCAAGATTGTTGAAATCATTTCTACCATGTATAACATATAATTGCCTGAGCAAATAATACAATTTAGAGTCCTTAAAAATATATATAGTATATAGAAAATCGAATGCATTATAACATGGCGTGCGGAAATTTTCGAAATAGATTTGCATTACATATCTCTATATACATATGTATGTATGTATGTACTTGTTCAACATGCATATGAGTATGTACACATATGTATACTTGTATAGAATGCGTATGTGTTGGACAAAATCAAAATTATGAAACACATCAAAGCTTAGCTGCTTATCTGGAAAATCATATTCAATTATGCATGCATTATAAATAATATTGTGAAATTAATAAGTTGAAAAAATGTAAATCATTTATACGCCCACACGCCCACACGCCCACACACAAAATACGCCCACACTCTCGCACAAGCATTCGATATATGTACATACATATATGTTTATATATAAGTATGTACTTAATTATATATAAATATATACATGCGTAGGTACATACAAGTATAGTATGTATGTGCAGCTTGTACTGCAGCTGCTAACACATGCATGTACATGTGCCCAAAACGGGTATATAAGGCTGTCCGAGCATATAAAATATATGCATACATATATGTATATATGCGCCGATATAAGTATGTACACAAGTAAGTAGTACATAAGTGGTGAGCAGTGACTAGCAGTGCTGCCACAGCATCATGACAGGCCTATGCGTCTGTGTGTGTGTATGTGCGTGCGTGTGTGTGCGTGTGCGTGTGAGTAGGTGTGCTAGTGTATGTACTGATAAGTATATGCCTGGATACATACTTATGGAAGTACATAAAGCAAGCCGTGAAAATTAGCTTCGGCTCGAGCGTTCGATTCGAATTGCGATTGTGTTTTGGCTTAACGGGCTGTATTAACTTCTTCTTGTACGTACGTGTATACAAGTATATCCATTAAATCATCAGATAGAAATGAAAGGCCTGCACAAAAAATTATAGCACCTCGAATCCTTATCTAGTTGTGCACAATTTTCAAAGTATTTATGCGTTTAATGACCAATTAATTCATCTCCACTACACTTGTCTAACTTTTTAATAACATATCTGACAATAAAACTTATGCAAGTGTCAAGGGTTGGGCATTTGACACATTTTGTAATTTGAAAATAACGCCACAAAGGAGCATCATTTTACTATGGACAACTAAAATTACATGAACTAGGATGACAGACTTCGTTTCTCATCTTCAAAAAAAATGCAATCTTCGTGTAATAGGGTAAAAAGTTTAGTTTTTTTATATGACAGGCAGAAGGAAGTGTCTCGAACTGCATAACTTTTATTGACAAATATAACCCCGTGATTTCGGTAAAGGCAAAGTCCACCTTGACAAATGTTGGTATATAGAATCGCTCAATATCCTTGTCCTGGTCGAGAAACAACTTAAAATGGCAAATGGCAATAAAGGGCGAAAGAAGCGCCGACTTGTGCTGTTAATTTTATTTAAATCATTTCCTTATATATTCACTATCTTAAAGCCATCTGTTTGGATGGCTTTCAAAAACGTGCCAATTTCCACTGATGAATTGTTTTTCATCGAATACTATTACGAAGAACCGGCATATGCAAAATTTCACCGAAACTCTAAAAATAGGATCCCTTAATGGATGTTCAACCAGTAATACAAGTAGATAGATCTTTTGTATTTAAGACATGTTGAGCTGATAGCTGATGAATTAAGTATGTCTATTTGTTTTTATGTATCTTGATAGTTCGATTAAGTTTACTTGGATATAATGTTAGAGTAGTAGGGCTATTCTAGTTGCTGATTTTTCGACGATATTTTTTCGTATTAGCGCTTAAATTATGCTAACAGGAAAGCAATCGAGACCTTGGTATTGATATTATTTAACTTATTTGTAGATACCATAGCCCTTAAGGTTTTTTTCAAGTAAAAGGCATTTGTTTTAAACGAATAAATATTTATACACACACATATTATTTGCTTCAATTACAATTATTTTAATTATCTTTAATTGCCTTGAGTTTTGAGAATTATGTTCATACCTACAAGCGACTGGCACTTTTAGTTTGGAGTTCAAAGATCTGTAAACAATGAAAAAATAAACACCTAATTAAATTGTAATATGGAACAACTCTCTGGCGAGCTCTTAGGGCTTGAAAAAAGATTATCCTCATCGGGGCAAAAGTTTCCATTAAAAAAAATACAGTTTGTTATTTGCCGATGAATAGAAAATCGATGGACGCCAATTGGCAAATGGGTTCTAGCTATTATACTTGTATTGATTTTATATAATTTTGATAATTTCAAATCCGCTAATCATACATTATTATACCTAAATAGGAAATTATACATTTGCACAAACCTGAACACACACGCACACATACATACAGACATGCACGTACACATGCACATATGTATGTATGTATGTATGTACATTTATATGTATTTCGATATGTATATGAACATACATATATGTATGTACTTGCATATTTATTTGCGTGCATGGCGATTTCGCTTTGGTCCCCGCCACCGCGCTGAACCACTCGGTGGCTTCGGTGGCAATGGGGCTGTGCAGTGCAGCTAGAAGTGGAAATGGAAGTGGAAGTGGCAGCGACAGTCCTTTGGATGCACCCCAAATGCATTGTAAATGGTGCAACAACAGCTCGGTCTGCGCAATTATTTATTCACAACAAATTGTATTCAAACACACACACACACACACACACACACACACACACACACACACCATGCATTCAATACGCACTTGCATCCACACAATACAGACACACACACACGCACACAGATACACACACACACACACGCATAATGCAATGCATGCACTGCAGCCTAAGGGAGAAAGCGCGTTGTGGCTGGGTGCAGGCTTAGGCATGGAGGTGTGGATGATGATGGGGATGGTGATGGGTATGGGGGGTGGTGGAATTGAGCGCAGGTGGCGTAGGTTGAGTGTGACTGCATTCCGCCTGCGCCGCGATGCCACAAACACAATCACACACACACACACACTCGTACAAACGCATCCATAAGCACACACAGATAAACAGGAATTTTATATTATTTACATGATAAGTATGTATATTGAAAATGTATATAAGCAAATTATATGCGCAGAGTGCGTACATACATACGAATGTATGTATGTGTGCATGTGTGTGTATGTATGTGTGTGTATATGCCTACAATATTAAAGCCTAAAACACCATCAAATCAAGTGCTGCATAATGACAGGCCCATTTTGAACGTAGAGCGTTCTTCGACCGTCCATATCCATGCCCATGTCCGTATCCTGTAAAGCAATGACGACGCCCAAAAATACGACCCATACTGCTCCAAAAATTCCGGGAGTCAACCAGCCAACCAGCCAACCAGCCAACCAACCAACCAACAAGCCCTTTCACCAACAATTTTAGATTTGAATAAAACGAATTTTATACTTTCGCATTGAACTTTTTTTTTTGCAACATAAATTGATGAGATATTTAATTAGTTTATCCCTTACAGGCAAATATACACGTATATATAATGTAATGGCATGGCATGTAATGGTATAAAGAATAAATTACAAAACGACGCGAAAAATATTTTACAAAAACATTTAGAATCCAATTAAAGCGCATGTCGTCTCATTTCAATAATTAATATTCATATTACACGAACTCTCTATAATACCTATCTACATATGTTAAATATTTAGATGAGCAGAATATTGTCTGCACTTGGATGTTTAGGTAACCATCAAGAAGTCGCAAAACATATATTCTTTTATGAAGTATCAGTGAAGTGCAAACTGGACTGTGAGAGAATAACAATTAATACATATACGTACTTATGAATAGAAGGCACCCGTCTAAGCCCTAAGCTACAAACTGCACTTGAGAGTGTAAGAAATTTAGTGTGCAGTGAAATATATAGTTACATTATATTGTAGATCGTATAGAGTTATTAACTAGACAGACCAGCAAGTCAGTGCCACCTCTTAGCTGGCACGGAAAGGCATCCTGACAAGGATGGTAACTGTAAGCTGCCAGTCCCCTTCAGCCTTCTGACCACGCATGGTCTTGGTGCTTGAGAAAGACTTAGTTGGCAAGCTCTGGACTGAGAAGGCTTGAAGTTTCCACAGAAACTATCTAATTATTTCTGCAGAAGTTGTAGGGATGAGGAGGAAGAGCAAAGCATGGAGCACCTTTTCACTCATTGCCCAGCATTTGATAAGCAAATGTTCATGGGTCTAGGGCCAGCACTTCATAAATAATATCACGGATATATCAAATATCAGGATTATTTGGGTGGGCAAGCACCATCGCACCAGCCAACTCAACCTAATTATTAGCTAACGGCCACAACAAAAAATATTTGCTTCTCTTAATATCTATTTTTATTTCATTCCTATCTATGTACAAGTATGTAACTACATAAATGGTTAAATTTCGTAACAAGTAATAAGCCATTTCATGTTTCATTTTAGAGCAATACCAATATTAGAATACATTGTTTCTTCAGTTTTAGGGCATTACAAATAAGAACAATTTCCTGCATTGCAGAATTGTGATTTCTGCCATTTTTTAAAGCATTCGCGACCGTACATTTTATCTTATCTTATCCACAGACAAAAGTCTAAGTAAATTGCAAAATAATCTAGATGATTACTTTCGGTAATCATATTATTTAAATTGAAAATTTATATTTGTATTTCATAATTTCATTACATTTTTTTCTTTGAATATAAGCTTGTTGTCAATCAATATATTTCCAGAAATTATAAAAACTAACACAAATAGGAGTGCCATAATAATTCAATAATTGTAGTTTCAGTGCTAATTTTGGTTAATTATGAAGCATATAGCTTTCCGAAATAGACGTAACTAATAAATTATTCGTTAACTTTGTCTTTAAAAAAAAACAGAAAAGTTCACATACTAGAAGTGACTTTTTTCCCAGATATGTAGCTACTCGTATATACATATATGGTTGGTCATAAACTTGCCAATGGATTAAGCAAGTCTACAGACCAAGTTTAGTGTCCCTATATGTTAGTTCTTAGTGTTCATACAGAAGGACAAACTGGCGGACATGTCTATTTCGATTATGTATGTATTTGCATTTGGCGTTTGGATTTTCAGGTACAGAGTATAAAAATGCAAAATCCTATAGTATGCACTTGATTAGCCTTTAAGATTTAGCAGGAAAATAGTACACTACACCTATATACACCTTTTGTATAGTTTAATAAATGGAGGAAAACGAATATAGTTCGTTATTGGACTCTGGACTGTTTGTTTTGTTAGCACTTTAGTTCTAAATATGTCTAAACAAACATGCATCCGTTCTGATTAGAAGTCCGAACGAATTAACTTACAGCTGCCAGGATGAGGGAAGGAGAGGGGTGAACGACAACGTTTCATATTTGTCTTAAATCGTATTTCTTCATATACTTACGTATGTGTCTACCTTTCGTGGGTTTGCGATCAATCGCATTTCTCATAGATTCTAGCTCAAGCGCTCGGACGACACATTTTTCCTTTCGATTCGTTCCGTTCGGCTTGTCAACAATTTGCTGTTCGAACCATCGGAAGTTGATAGTTGGCAATGGGGTGGTGGCATGGGGGTATGGGAGGGATGGGAGGGATGGGTTTGTTGTTGGTTGCAAACGCCATTGACTGGCCAAATAGTCGGTGCATTTCTGCCTCTTCCTGTCATCGTCTGTGTGTGTGTGTGTGTGTGTGTGAGTGTGTAGGTGAGTGTGAGTGTGCCGGTGGTGTAAGTCGTTGGCATTTATATCAACATATGTGTATCAACTATGAACTTGGCTTCGTTTTGTATTTATTAAATTCATGTTGATGTCGAGAATAAAAATAAAGGCAAGTGAAATGCTTAAACTTGGTCTGCTGCTCGAACAGCAAAAACGGGTCAGCCGCACACAATTTTGTGAAGCAGACCGTACCGCCCCCACCGACCCCGCTCACCGCTCACCGCCCACCACTTGCCACTTGCCACTCGCCAGTCGCCACTCATCGACCAGCAGGCAAGAGGCCCGATTAACATGAACAGTGCCGTACAAGACAGCACAGAAGAGAACTGAGAACCGAGAACTGAGCTCAACTAAAGGCTGGCCACTGGAAGAAGGCAGCAGTGGCAGCAGCACATGGCAGGCAGCTAGTTGCAGTTGCAGTTGCAGTTGCAATTGGCAGTTTGCAGTACTAGCAATGCAAACAACCTTGACATAGGCCTTGACTGCTGTCGTCGTAGTCGTAGTCGTAGTCGTCGTTATCGTCATTGTCGTTGTCGTAGTCGTAGTAGTCGAAGTCGTAGTCACTTCGTTCGAGTATCCCAGTTGATGAAAACAGGGGTAGCGGAAGCGGCTGCGGCAACGGCAGCGGCAAAGGCAACGGGCTGTGGCAGCCCAAAACAATAGACGAGAGTATTAGCCGAGCATTAGCCAAGCCGGCACATGGAGCTCATGAAGCACATGCAGCACAAGGAGGACTAAGTGGCACAGAACTTGGCCGACTTAACTTCGCTATACTATAATGCCAATAACAAATTCAACTCGATGCTGCTGCACAAGCGTCGATTCACGAAACGCAAACCTCAACTGGTATCTATGTGCACATTCACATATTCATAAGTACAAGTACAAGTATATACATAGATAGATATCTGAGATAGGAACAACCTTCAGCATTACGGTGCTTGATGGTCTATAAGGAACCCGCTTGATGCCTTTAATGTTCATATGTATTCGAAACTATTCAACTACTAGCATGTACATTCATTAGATTTTAGAATCAATCTTCTTCTTTTTTTTTAAATGATTTAAAAAAACTAAATCTTGATAGAAAATTAATAAAAGCTTTACAAAGAAGAACAAAATAATTCAAGTAAATTTTAATAATTATTCTAATAAAATCAGAGTCTGTGAAATCGTGAGCTTGGAAAGGGAAAAAAAACCAAGCACAAGATTTTGGGGAACGGAGAGAGAAACGAATTTGAAGATTTCTTTTATTGGTTTAACAGAGCTGGCCTAGTCTAAGTACATATTCGTTGACAAAACTTCAGTTGTTAATATATAATAATATAGTATTAATAGGGTGTTAAAAGGGATAACATTAATTAATATTATTATTATTATTGCTTTGTCAAAGCATAGTACTAAGTATATTCTAACTCAATTTACGAATATAACTAGAGCTCTAAAATTTACTTTTTATACCAGGACAAGTCTAAGCTTACGTACCAAAGATAATCCAGATCGACTCGTACTGACAGCTTGAAGGACGACTCTCCACGACCCTCCACGACTTTCTCGATTTTCTTTTTTTCAAAATACATACTCGATTGTGATTTATGCATACATATGTATGTAAGTATGTATGGTATCTGGCCAGTTGAGAAAAAGAAGAAGAAGAGTATATTCTAGACAGATATTTCCCGCGATCTGTGTAAAACCACGGTATATCTGGGATCTGGTATCATACCCGTTTCTAAAGTCATATTTGGATTGACAATTAGGCATGTTTAATGCCACCGAAACCTGGTGCCACCTTAAGCTCATATTGTGGATGGATTCCCGGGGCGATTCTAGATGCGCCCTCTGCGTCCACATATACAAATATGTATATGCATATATACAGTAAGTATGTATCAATATATATGTACATGTATGTATGTATATCTATATATTTATATATCCTGCTATACTTGTACATGCACACACACACACACACACGCAAACAGTTGATGCTCGTTTACATTCGCATTAATATTAATTTGAGGCTCACACCCAAAATGCGAAAGCTTTTTACACACAAACATGCACAAACGCACACACACACACACACACACGCAAACATGCAGAAACATGCACACACAAGCACGCACATGTTCGTTGACAGCGCCAGTCGCTGGCATGGTAGGTGTCGAATGGCGGCAGTGGCGGAGGGCGCGGTGCCGCTAAAATGTGTAGCAAATGGCGGCCATTTTATGTTTGCAAACGAGAGAGCGAAAAAAACCTTAATAATAATTGCATATATTATCGCAGCGGCGGCGGCGAGGCTGCCAGGTGCATGGCGCGAGGTGAGAAAAAGAGGCGAAAAGTTGTCGCTGATCGGAAAAACGCATTTTGCTGCAATGGAGGGACGCACGCGCGCGCTCGTTAGCGACGGGCAGGTGGGGAGAGGCTGGCATTAGGGCCACTGTAAATTTTCGGGGAAATCGATAATGTCGGGATGGTCAACAACAAAAGCAACAACAACAGCAACAGCAACAGCAACAAAAAGAATGGCAATAGCAACAGCAACAGCCACATCAGATGAAAATCGATGGCATGGCAGCTGTGGGTATTAAAAATGGACTCGTAAGGCACCGCTCGCACACATACTTATGCACTTTCGAAAAACACAAGCGACAAGCGACAACAGCAACAGCAACAGCAACTCTATATATGCGAGAGGGTTAGAATCTGCAACTGAAATATGCATTTCACACACATGCGAACGAATGCAGAAGCCTCTCTGTACATATACATACATATATACACATGCATTTAGAACTGCATGCAGCGGCCGCCAGAGTTGCAAACAGCCGGAAATGCATCCTCACATACACGTACACACACATACATACATACATACATACACACATACATGTGTATTTGCATGCAAAACCACACAGACACGGATAACGAGCAATGCAAGACCATGCGAATGCATTTTGATTCTGGCAGACAGAAAGAGCAAGCATGCAAAGTGCAATGGATAGAGAGAGAGAGAGGGAAAGAGACAGAGAGAGAGAGAGAGAAAGGGGAGAGAGACAACCGGCCACGAAAGCAGACATTAAAACGCCCAGGCTTTTGGCAGAGCGACAGGCGGCAAGCGGCAGGCGGCAGTGTGAGGGCGGGCGATGGTAATGGCGATGGTGTTGTTGTTGCTGTTGTTGTTGGTGGGGTTGGGGGTTGGGTTGGTGGCGCCGTTGCCAAATAAGGGATGTTACTGCACAAAGTGCACCACATGAGTGGACAGAACGCTGGACAGGAACTGCAGCATGTGCATGCGAGTTCGAGTCGCCGTCGTCATCGTCGTCGTTGTCGTTGTCGTTGTTGCTGCTGCTCGTTGCTGTTGCTGTTGTTGCTACTCGTTGCTGTTGTTGCTACTCGTTGCTGTTGTTGCTACTCGTAGTTATTGCTGTTGTTGTTGGTGTTGGTGTTGTTGGCGTCATTGCAACCAAACACTGCAGTTGACGGCGTTGCAGCGCGCCATTGCTATTTCCATGTGTGTGTGTGTGTGTGGGTGTGTGTGTGTGTTTGTATGCGTGTGTGTGTTTGTCTGTTTGTGTGTGGGAGTTTATGGGTGTGAGGCTCGTGTCTGGCAGACGCATGCGAGTCCGGCGGAATGGGGCCAGACGAATTTCGTGTCCCCTTACCAACAACAACAGCCCAAAATATGCAACTGCAACCGCTGCTGCTGCATCTGCTGCTGCGGCGGCTGCGGCTGCTGCTACCGCCAGCGTCAATGTCTGCGTCAACGCCAACGCCAGCGTCTGTCGATGACCGCTGTACTTGCAGTTACCGTTGCATATTGCAGTTAGTCTTCCTCTTCTTATTCTTCTTCTTCTTCCTGATAGCACTGCTAGCCAGGCAACTGCATCCAGCAGTAGAGTGCTGCTGCTGCTGCCGTCGCCGTTGCTGTTACCGTTACCGTTGCAGTTGCAGTTGCCGTTGCCGTCGCTGTCTCTGCTTCAGTCGACTTTTTGTTTATCGGAACACACAGCAGCATTTTTATCTCATAATAAGCCTGACGCTGCGCGCCAACGACGCACAACATCGACATCGACGACGCCGATTTTTCCATCAGCAGCCGATTTTTATTCTTAATTATTTCATCGCCGAATTCACAAACGGAATAGTCCATGGAGTAGAACAGCCGACTGCGGATCGTCCAGACCTCGCGGAGCATTTTTTTTTCTCAAATGTGAATATTAATATATATACATACCTGCATATATATAAAACGGCAATCTCCCACGTTTTGTGTGTTGTTTTGTGCCAAAAACAAATAAGAAGAAATGCAAATAATTTCTAAAAATTATTGAAACAAACATAAAAAAGCATAGATCTATACATACATATATATATTTTATAAAAATAAGTCACAAAACCGGGCGTGCGTCAGTTTTGTGTGGTTCTTTTTTTTAAGTTGTTGTTCTAGTTGTTCTAGTTGAAAGCAATGTTGCCGCTGTACACTTACCAACGTCATTCTTCTTCTTCTTCTTCTTGGTTTCTTCCTTTCCAGATCATCATAATTTCACCAAAAAACAATAGACCAAAAAACGTTTTCAAGCCAAAAATTAGCTGACCTGAAGCAAACAATAGAACTCCTCGCCAACACAACCATAATTCAGTTTGAAAAGCAATAAAACGGATACAGTTATAACTATTAGTTCACTATATATATATACAAAACAAAAAAATATATATATATATATTTATATATATTTCACATCATTAACATAACAAATCTCGACCTGAGCAATTTAACAACCAACAAAATTTAAAGGAAATTCCGAAACGAAAACAAAAATTACACAACTAACAAAAAAGCTAAACAACAAAGGAAAGTATACGAAGAAATTACCACTATATATATGATAGCAAAAATAAATTATTAGACTGTTGCAAAATTGAAAACAAAAGTACAAAAATCAAAATATAAATAACAAGAAACGAAACACATATATTTAAAATATAATTTAACTTACAAAAACAAAAATCACCTTTCGCAAGCAAAACAAAACCATTTACCAAGGAAAAAAACACTCAAACAAAAACTACAAACGACAATTTAATAAACAAAAATTTACAAAAAAAAAACGTAATTCATCGCTAAATGGAAATTTCGAATTTCGAGGAACAAAACCGAAACAAAAACAAATCAATTTAATAACCGGAAAAAGTAAATGAACGAAAACACAAACCAGGAAACCCACGTATTTCGACATTCGACAAGTGCAGAATTTTATGAAACTTTACGAATCAACTGAAAAGAATATCTGGAGAGTAATCAGGAAACATTTTTTCACGAAAAGCGTAAACAGGCCGACAAACCACATATACACAAAACTAAATTCAATTCAATTGATAAATTAAATCAAATTGATTAAAATACACAAACTACACATTTTATTTTGATGATATTACATTATTATATTTGTAATTATTATTATTGAACAGATTCAGGGATATTCAGTTTCTTCCAAAGGGCACCAGGTTGTAAGAACAACAACTGGCGGGAGGCATTGTATAACAGGCAAGAGAAAGGGAGGCGAAAGATCGAAACAAATCGTTTACACGGCGCTCACTGATCGGCATCAAAATATCCCCATCGAGAGCCTATCAAAAACACACTGACACCGGAACAGACAGTTTTGAATACCACTTACCATACAGCTAGCGTTTGCTAAAAAGCTGACCACACATTCATACCACAGCACAGCACATCACATCACATCACAGCACACCACACAACCACCATCACAATCACCACCACTTATAATACACATACCGCTACAGAAACAGATACAATTCAATACAGACCCAATACAGACAGAAATAAGCCAGAAATAGTTATAGATTTAAATCAATAGAATTATACATACACCATTACCACATAGCCATATACATACATATGACTCGTACATATAATATATACAGATACAGATACAGCAGCCACTACTCCAAAATTCTAAATACTAACTAAGTTCTAAGAATTGCAATAGATTGCTATCGACGTTGCCGCAACGACGCCCAAAATAGAGTTAGTCGACCTTATAAATAGCCCGTGTAATAGTCTGTATTAGTCTGTAATCACATATACTATAAATATATATATATATATATATATATATATATATATGCATACATACATAATATACTTGTGTAGGAATTGATAGATTGCAGTTATAAAAATATTGAAGACCAGTCATCAATCAATCCTAAGTTAAAGACACTTTTTCAATTACGGATACAGAGTTTAGGATCGACTTACACCATTGTTTATCCAAAAAGGAATCTTTTTGCCCCCTAAAGGGCCGATAAAAAAAACCACACACATACAGTTGTTATTATTTTCCAGAGAAAGTCCTTTGACAAGATCCGCTTACGGGTTTTTCGTTTATTTTCACCACACATTTTATTGTTTCTCTTTTTGATTTCATTCCATAAATAGCACACATAATTTAAAATTAAGAAATATAACAATAACAAGAAAGCAAAACCAAAAACTACACACACACACAAAAAAAAAACGAACGAAAATTGAAATCCATTGAGGAATCCTTGCGCGAATTCATCAAAAATATAAGATCTGCTGCCCAAGGAGGGCGAACTTTATATATATTTTTGTATGCGAAGGGAAGACAGATCGATAACTTTTTTGGGTGATATTTTTGGCCTAAAACCTTAAGCGAAATAACCGATAACAAATTGTGATGGAAAAATTTACAAAAAAAAAAAACAAAAAACAAATAAAATAAACTGAAACAACAACAACCAAAAAAAAACGAAAACTAAGCAAAAATAATAACAATAATAATAACTAAAGTAAACGAATCGAGAAACGATAATCGAAAATGAAACGAACAACCGAAGAACATGTGAGTTTAAAATCTTCCCCTAAGCTTGAACTTGGAGCAATTAAAGAAAACTTAGCGTTCGCAATTACCAAGTTACGATGTCGCGAGACCGCAACGTGTGCCTTATTCCGGCCTTAAGTTCAAATTAGTTTCAATAATGCATATTAAGATATAACCCCTACTACTACCAGACTATACGCATATAAGACACCCAAGTTAAGTATCAGCAGAGCACCAACTCAATCAAATCAATCGCCAATCGGGCTACACCTCATCGAAGCAGGGCAGCCAGACAGAGCGCTGGCTGGGCGTGCCCGTGCCACGTTTCCAGCGCGCGCGCCCACGTGACGGAAGTACGCCTCAACCAAGGATTATGGCAATGGAACCCGGTTGAGGAGTGATGTCATCAAATATTTTTTTTTTTAACACTCAAAGCCACAACGGAGTGGTAGGTATGTACCCCAATTTTATTTTATACTTTTCACCTCAAATACTTGTATTATTTACGTATTCCCATGTATCCGAAGCGATTTCGAACGTCACTTTTCGACTATTTCCTAAGGTTACATTTTAATGTCTAAGTATGACATTCTTTTCATTTTCACATTTCAATATTATTACTAAATAGTACAAGTAGTATATAAGTATGCCGCCAATTCAAGGAAAGATTTTGTTAAGAAAGTTTCGATAAACATATATATATTTCTTTATTTCCACTCCATTTACTATAATTAACCGTATTCTGAAAATCTAACACATTTCAGATTAATAATATCATACTTGTTCGGCTGACTTTTAGGTTATGCTTGCCATGCCAGAATTAAAACCCCTTTTTATTTAATAAACAAACTTTTAATTTGTTTAGACAGTGACAATTTAATAAACTTAAACATTTAATTTTTTTATACAGGCATGATACAGGGAACTCGTCTTGTTGACGAGTAATCGGATAAATAATTAGTATTCAGCGACTCTCCTATTTGTTATCCTGTTAGTACTTCTGCAGTATACGATATGAATGAGGAATAAGAAAAAAAAAACCTGTTAACTTGGCAATCTGAACAAACCCTTTTTTTTGTAAAAGGCGAACTTAGCACAATAAAGATGCAACTGAATGTTGTGATCAGTTAACCAGTTTATCCATTGGCCGTCAACACCATGTTAGTATCTTATGTCCTCAGAAATGAATCAAAAGAATAAAGAACCCAAAGCAATTGTGAAGCAGCCGCATCCTTTTCAATTTCGTAATCGAATTCCACTAAAAATTGATCGACAATAGCGTTTGGAATGAAAAGAATAGTTTATTTCAGCTATGTGCTGTTTATTATTTACAAAAACAGATTCAGTTTAAATGTTTTGATGCACATAACAACTGTTGCTCCATAAGCACATTTTAAAATCCGGCTTTATCCATTCAAATCCGTAATTATTTGATAATAGGAATATATTGTGATATCATTATTGATTATTATACCCTATACCCAAAAGGTTATACTAACATATAGTATGTATAGAAGGAAGCGTATTAGATTCCACAAAGAATTTTTATTTCTTTTTAAATATTATAAAAATAAATGCAATATACGTTCAAAATTCGTGATCAAAAGAAAAACTTGATGTTAGCAAATATTCTATTTTCGATGAATTCAATAAATGTAGCATCATGTTTTTAAATTTAACAGGGATATACATAATCCCCTAGGGTTTTATACCAACATATGACTGTCATTCAAAAACGATCCAAATATCTGATATCATATAAAAAGTATCTGCGTTTGTGACAGGTTTTCCTCTGAGAACTCACAGGAACTCAATAAATTTTAAAAGACTATATGAATCTTTTTTATAAAAATAACACTGTTCACTATTTTTTCCAATAGTTTACCATTTTAGGCATCCGTTGACTAAATATTTACGTTACGGGTTCGTTTCCACACTATTTTTTTAATATCGCAAAAGTAAGAGTATATACATTAGATTTTGAACTGGTACACAGTTGAAGTGGAAATGAAACTAAGCTTGAATGTATAACTAACACTATACTTTGATATGTTATTAAAGTATTTAGATATTTTTCGAATTTCAGTTTACTTGAATTACCAACAACTTATTTGCAAATGTAACGGATATATAAGATAACATATAACTTGAACATATAGACAACTTTTTGACCTATTACTTTCTACTTGTATATGAAACAAAAATTCCTTAACCAAACTAGCCTTCGCATTTCATTTTAGCTCCCACTTGATTTTTCGCCTAATTGTAAATACCATGAGGCATTAGTAAGAAATTTGATACAGTAGGAAGCAATAGTATTGTAGATGTAGTAGATAACATGTTAGACTGCCTGTTTGGCTGCTGCTTTCTTTCTAGCTTATCAGCTAATAACTGACCCTTCGTTTGGAGCCAGTGCATCACTATTTTATTCTAACTAGCCCAAAGGCATTTGAAAGGTTCTGAATATTTGGACAGCATCTCATCACACTAGTCCCAATGGGAAGTAGTAATAAGAAAGTGGCCCTCACATTAGCAGCACTCTGGAGCATGAAATCCTACAGACTTACAGCCGCATAAGAGCTGTATCAGATCGAAGGAACAGAGAAATTCCGTTAGCCAGGCGTACTCGAGTTCGTGCCCATCTCCTTATGTTGAACTGTCTTGGTTTTTGTGTTGATTGCTCACTTCTGTAAAATGTGCGAGGATATTCTTGTTGCTGCTGTTGGCAGTGCGTTGCTGAGCAACTACTTGATACTACATGCCAACTTAGTTGGAAGAGTAGTGCAATTTAAGAGAGAGAAACGCAAGCAGGACACAGCAATTGGGGTATTGCGGAGCAGAAGGTACACAGGACATACTCGTGAGCGAAGACGTTGGCACGAAGACGTGGATGGCCAGGCCGAAGACTTCGCGAATTGCCAACGAAGACATTTGCCATACTTTGCCTTTGCACTACATCCTGTCGTTGCTGTTGCTGTCGCCGTCGCCGTAGTCGTAGCCGCTGCCGCTGCTGCTGGCGGCGCTGGTGCTTCCGCCAACAACAACGCGCGCTTTCGTCTAAGTTCTATTTCTAAGCAAACGGCAGGCGAAGGCGAGATGTTTCTGAACCCTCAGCGAAAGTCATATTTATACTTGGCCGAGCCAACGACGAAATTAGTTTTTCAATGACTCGCGTGCCGCAAGGTTATCTGTTGACAAGAACAGCGCCAACTACGCCAACTACGCCAAACGCTAAAACGGCAAACGGCAAACGCCAAAACGCTAAGTCAAGCGAACGCTCCGTATCGCTGGCCATAGAAAATACGAGTGCGCGGGAATTAATTTTTTTCTTGTATTTTTTTCTTGTTATATACATGTACATACTATATATGTATATTTTAAAGTCCAAGACAACAATAACAACAGCAACAACAAAATAGCCCTCATGCGCTACCTTGTAGTGTCCACAAGGTGCACGTGCTGCCGCATAGTTTGTCTTTGTCGGCCAGGTGACAACAACAACAACTGTGAGTGGTGATAGCAACGCAAAGTGTGTGATTCAAAATATCAGAGCGGAACTATGTGTTGTGCATTTCAAATGAAACAAGCAACCGCCAATAGAACCGCAAAGCACAAAGCACAAAGGTGCTAAACCGAAAGGATCATCGGCAGGTGAATTACAGCGGACCTACCCCCAGTAATTAAGTGACTGGGCATTTATGGGGCAGGCAGTAGTCAGTAGGCAGTAGGCAGGCAGTATTATTAAAACTTGAGAATACTCAGCAGTGCTTAGGCACTCAGAGAGCTATTCGAATGCCAACACTGATAGATGAATAACTTACTATTACGCACTATAGTTCCATGTCATAGATGAGCCCCAAAAACTATGCTACGAAATTTTTCGACTTTTCTATGTTGCCTTAATTATTAGCTGAAACAAGTTACTTAATAACAATTGCCAGTCAGATCGCTATTTTTTAACAAGCATGTTTTTCTTTAAAAGCAGACTAAATACTTAGAATACCTAGAATCTGAACTGATTGCATCTGTTTCGTATTTGCTGTATCAACAAATCTTCCCATAAAGCCTAAAACCAACCAGAACATAGAATATACTGCCATCCTTAAATTGAGTTCACATAGAGACTACGATGCGATCGTTTATACACACATTTATTTTCCTTTAAAACACATTTAGACAAATATCAAATTATAAGATGTTATGTCATATATCTTGCTCAACAGATAAAATTCAAGAACTGCACTGATAAATTAATTAAGTAGAAGATAATTTGTCGCATTTTGTGTAAAACATCCCTTAGGAAGCAGTTGCTCATAATCGGGTGTTAATCGGGATCTGAAAACACTCCTTTGAACAGGATTTTAAGAACATATTAGCTGTTAAGATATTATTTCTAGTCCTAATCATAATTTGTTCTATACAGTGTTTCTCAAAATATTAGCAGAAGCATCAGCCAGAAGCTATAAACAAACAGGTGTCTCTCGAATTTCAATAGAAATAGACTGATGATATATGAAATAGTATCAGCTGTGAATTCCAAACATTCCTGTGGAATAGCTTATTCATAAATTCGATATGTAAATAAAAAAGAATAATTATAGTTAGATTTTAATTACCAAAAAAAGATATGATACTGAAAAAACGATCGTAGCTAGTGCAAAGTGATAAAACATTAGGAAACCCTTTTATTTTGTTAATATAAGTGCAAATTCTTTAAAAATGTACGTGGTGGGAATTTCAGTTACAATTTCCGTTTCGGTTTTAATAATCTAACGATTATATATGTATAAATGTGGAAAATTGTATAGTTTTTTTTTTTTGTGAGGGATACAATTTAATGCACGTTTCTGAATTTAAATGATGTTACACTCTTCGAACCAGAACATTTATGCTTTAGTTTTATCTAATCTCTGCCACCACCCTATTATTCAGATTGTTCGAAGGTTACACATCTTAATGTATATTTGTACAGCAAGGAAAACATTTTTTTTCGAACTTTCAAATTCAATTCCTATGTGGAGTACACTTTAAAAATAAATTTGCTCTTAGCCTACATGTAATATTAATATTTATGATCATTTTTAGCCCCAGAAACTAAAATAGAACTAACGAATCCATCTCCCTAATAATGTAGAGCTCGATATCAAGCCATTTTGTATAGGAGTACGTGTTGGAAGAACTAAAACAGTGTTCATTACAATAGTTAAAATAGTTAGCCCAACTAGTTGCTCTGAATTTATTTTCAGCTGCTATCTATGTTAAAAGATTATCAGGCATTACATTTCGTTAATCTCAATAAATATCTTCAAATCTGTACCTACTATAGTGGGATCAATATTTTATATGTTTGTGAAAGATAAAAGCGTCCAATTACATATCTTATTATATATTTGGATATTTTCTAGATTTGAACAATTCCATCTGGTTAGATCATCAAATCTTACTACCTTTTATAAGCAACTTGTAGACTTGTATGATATCATTATCTCCTTAATACACATTGTTGTCTCATGCTGTTGTCCTTCACTGCGTATTGGTTACATTTGCAATCATCTGCACTTTCTTTTAGCCCTATAAAAAGTGTTCACCGGCAAGAAGAAGTAAACAACTTTATTTAGACGTAGGAAGACAGCAACAACATTCGCACTGGGTCCGGAGGAAGTGTTGCTGCGATCTCAAGCGAAGGTCGACCAGTGGTTGTTATCGCAGTTCACCAACGCACAGCCGGCGCACATGACAAGGACATCGTCCAATTACCGACAGCCGCCGCACCAGCAACAGCAGCCGCAGCAACAAGCCCAGGAACTGCAGCAGCTCTCGCGCGACACGCCACAGCCAAAACCATTTCCCATGTTTAAAATGGACGCTGCTGATTTCTGGCAACAGGCCCGAGCTCCCTTTGCATTGCACACAGCCACGGCACTCCATCAACATCATAATAACCAGCCACCGCTGCATCTGCAGCAGCAGGAGCAGCAATCGAATCCCACAGCGAACAATAACAACCTGCCATTGAACCCTAAGTTGGAGCACATTGAGCCGCATACGCTGCAGCATCATGCGGAGCAATCCTATGGCAGTGAGGCCTTCGGGTCGCAGCATTCCGGTCCAGCACAGCCCACACAGTTGAGCAATCATCATCTGTTGTTCAATGCAGCAGCCGCTGCGGCCGCAGCCGCCCATCTCAAGTCGACGGCGCTGCAAAGCCACAACAGCGGCAGCAGCAGCAATGCGGCTGTCTCCGATCTCGGCCATTCCGATGCTGCACTTTCATCTCTTACCTCCAACCACAATCCCAATAACAACAGCAGCTTATCGCTGACCACCAAACTCGAGCATGGTCAGCAGCAGCAGCAACAACAACAGCAGCAGCAACAGCAGCAACAGCAGCAACAATCGCAGCAACAACAGTCGCATCTTCACAACAATCCACATCACCAGCAACAGTCGGAGCAGCCGTATAGCAGCGACCTCTTTGGTGCACAGAACTCTACGTCCACGGAGCAGCTGTTGCATGCACAGCAGTCGCCCTTAGCCGCTGGCCAACAGCAGCAGCACCACCAGCAGCAGCAGCAGCCAATATTGCAGCAACAGCAACAAGCTGGTCAAGCGTCCAGTCCGCCGCTCCTCAACAAACCACTATCGCAAGGCCAGCAGTCGCCGCAGCACTCGATAACGCCATCTGGCGGCAGCTCCACCCCAGACATTAAGTACAACAACGATAAGCTCGCCAACGAAATCCAGGTGAGTCGATCATATGATCACTATTCAAAGTTCTACCTATCTTATCTGTTATCTGCCTAAAAACATAACAATACCAATTATTGTGATTTCGAGAGAGCACTCATTCATTATTAAAAAAGGGAGCAGACAGAAATGACACCTCTTTTGCGGCTATCATGTTTAGAACCGGAGTTTCCAAGTTCCCCAATTAAAAGATATCTTACAAATATCTAAAATTCCCAAAAGACTGGACTTGTTGATCCAACACTATCGAACTAGACTCGAAAGTAGTATGAAGTATGAAACAAACCCAGACAGTTAGATGAGCGAGCAACGTGTAGACGTCCTTGAAAGTTTTGTTTTAGTTTCAAGTTCCGCTACGATGTGTCCAACAAGCAACAGCCCCACTCATGCTCCTCATCCCCGTCGTCCTCATCGTCCTCATCGTCATCGCGTCAGTTAGGCACGGGTTTGTTATTTGACCATTTGACCGCATCAAAAGAGTTTCATAAAGAGACGAGCACATCAAAGAGAATAAATCATGTAAATTTCCCACACAAGGAAATTTAATGCAACGACCCAAAACCTACCCCTTCAAATGTCCACGAGGAATTTTTTGAAAAGCTCACAAACTGGCAAGGGGAAACTTGGCATTATGTTCTTTGCTTGCATACTTGCTTGGAAGAAAAAGCTCAGACAGGGAATCCTTATGCTGAGAGCATCTAAATAATATTTCTTGTGGTGGTCTGAGGAGGTGTGAGTGCCTTTTGCTTGAGATGATTCATTTTTCCCATCAACTTTGCGCGCCCATCACACGAGTCCTTGTCCACATCCCGTTTCATACATGCGCCGCATTCCTCGTTCCCCTCGGCCTGCTCTTGCTGCTTAGGAGCTCGGCACGAAGTGCATGGAAAATGTATGGACGACTGTTTCTGTTTTAGTGTGCCAGAGGGAGAAAGCAAGAGAGAGAGCGCATTTTTATCATTTGCTTAGTTTTTAGGTGTCGTTTTTTCTCAAGTAACCCCATTTGTGTTTCCCGTCGTCGTAGTCGTCGTCACCGTCGTCGTCGTCATCGTCGTCGTCGTGGCTCGCAATTTCTCCTACGGCCTGCCTTAAAATGTGTGAGTGAGTGTTTGTGAATGTGTGTGTGTGTGTGTGTGTGTATGTGTGTCTGTTTGTGTTAGCTAGGGTGGAATTAAATGCGATGGGGTGGGTGCAAGTTTAGTTCAATACAACTACACAAGCACACACATACACTCATACAAACGCTGTTTTTTGCCTTGCCTTTTATTTTGCATCGCGTTGGAGAGAGAGCGAGTGTGAGTGAGTCCAGGTCCCCCCTATTCCCGTTCCGTTTCCATTCCCGTTCCCGGACGCTTGTCCGCACGCCTTCTTGCGTTTAGCTGTGTATGTTTGTGTGTTGCGCTGGCGTCGCCGTCGCTGCCGTCGAGCCGTCGACTCCTTGTTTGATTGAGAATGTATGCGAGCAGCGCACATTAACTGTTTTTCTTCTCGTTTCTTTTCGTTTTTTTTTTCAAATTGTGACTCGTGCATAATTTCTTGAAGAAAACAATAATAGTACACACGGGCATACACACACACATACACACGTACACAGGCACACTCACACACACATATACGCTCACGGGACACACACACACACACATAGACACACACTAGCACTAACATGGGGTGAGGGGTAGAGAGCCAGAAAGAGACACAAAATTAGACGCTAGTAACAAAAGCAGAGCCGCTGGCGTCGACTGACGACGACGACGACGCGACTACGACGGCGACAGAATAAGAAGAAGACGCTGAGTATCCCGTTTGTGGATAAGGCGCAATGTCTGCGCCGCCAAGTGCTGCCGGCAGAAGTTCAAAGGACATCGTGCCGTCAGGTTGTGCGCCTTCGAGACCAAGAACATACAAAATCAAAAAAATACAAAATATTTGAAAACAGAAAAGGGCCAAGTCGAGTGTCCCAACAGTGAAACAAGCCGTTCGGTTGTTGTTCTTTTTTTTTGCCAAAGTGTTGTGTTCGAACAATTTTTTTGAAAGTCGCGACGTGGCCAACAGTGTTTGTTTTTTTTTTTTGTCATCACCCGTCATATACATACCTCTATAAATACATATATGCATATATGTAAGCAATGATATTGACGATATCATCGAACCGCTATTTAATGTACTTATAAAACGTGCTAAAGACCGCGCATTACAAACAAACGACCGCTCGTCCGTTCGACTGTCGAGCCGACCGACAACAATAAAGAACGTCATCGAAATACATGTATCCAACAACAAATGAATAAATACATATATGAATAGCTAAAACGGCACAAGAGTTGTACAAATTTTGTTTTGTTGTTGTTATTATTATTGTTGTTGTCGTTGTCACCATCGTCTAAGGCTGAAGCTGAAGCTGAAGCCAAAGCTGAGGCTGCGACTGCTCAGAGCTCGTGAGCGTCGACCGAAGGACTCTTTTGGGCCTGCCTGACTGATATACGAGCGTGTGTGCTCCACACACATACACACACACTCAAACATACACACGCACACACACACACACACACTTCGGCATCACATGTGTGGCGCTGTTGTTGCTGTTGTAAATAAACAACATATCGAACAATAACATGACGACGCGTACATCGACGATGATGGTGTTGATGATGATGAAGTTCTTCTCCTCCAGTTGCGTTCGTTGCGGGTGCTGTCATCGTCATTGATGGCGTCCTTTTCCAAGAACTCATGCATATGTATGTAGGGACTGCAACAGGAACTAAAACAAACCAGAAAGCCAACAAGCCAGCAAACAAGCAAACAAAACAAACCAAACCAATAAAAATTTATAAATATAACAAAAATACAAGAAGCGTGCGCGATAATAAAGAAATATAACTAGCAAACGAAAAAAAAACAAAAAAACAAAAATCAAATCAATAAATAATTATAACAATAATTAGAACGACTAAGGAGAAAAACAAATTATTCGTTCCATTTTGTTTCGTTTTCGATCTATAGACTAGATCGGTTTTTATAATGACACTGGACTGTGAAGAGGAACACGATGTAATTTTTATTCCCATTGCAAAAATCTATCAAAATTCAAATTAACCCAGCGCGATTATTATTTTCTTTTCCAACTTTTTATTTTCGATTTTGAGTTTTGTGCGTTGTTGTTCAATTTTCCGTTCAATTGGTTGCTCAATTATTTCCATTTAGTTTTGTATCTTGTCTTGTCTTGTCCGTTTTGGAGAGTGGCACACATCTGTAGTGGTTTTAGTGGGCGTGGCAGTACCATTTAAGCACTCCCAATTGGAATCCCAATTGGAGTACAAATTAAAATGTTATCTTCCCAAGCCGAATTCAATGTATTTTGAGAAGCGAAATCAATCGACTTCAAGGCCTACTTACCATTGAGGGATCAATTGAAAGTCACTTTAGCAATTTCTTTTCTTTCAAATCGCTTGCAATTAGAAACTATGTACTTGTCAGCAGTCCGTTTGCTTTGCTAGTTTAGCTGTCCAAGTCCGCTTCGATTCCTTTGGCAGTAACGTCGGTGCTTTTGGTTTTTGTTTCCCACGTGAACATTTGGTTTCTTGATTTCTGTCTCGATAACGCGTCACAGTCGTCAGCATAAGGAGCTGTCAGTGAAGGCTGATTTTGCAACAACAAAAATATACCTAGTTGGCTCCTTGCGCTGATTGTGGCGACGGCAATTGGCTAACCCCACCTTTCCCCACCCCATACTCTCAATAAGCTATTTAATTTTTGTTTCTCTGTCTCGGGCGATCGCGGCGCCCCTGCAGTGACCGACAAACAAACGGACATTATTGCGACATAATGCCATCCGATTTAGTTTCTTCTCCTTTTTTTCTCAACCATAACCATACTTAGTTTCACTTTGCGTGGTGCTCTGTAACCATCTTGCTGTGAGCGTTATTGTTACTGTTGTAGTTGTAATTGTAATTGTTGTAAGCCGACTAACAGAGCGTTTGCCGCCTCGGCAAATGAGAAGACGCACGTAATGTTATTTTCAATAAAATTAACACTATATATTTTTTGCTATTTGCGTTGTTGTTGTTGCTTTGCATTGCACTACAATTGGAGCACTCGAGCGTTAGGAAAGTTCCATTGAAGGACTTTCTAGAGAGGTCGTTGACATCTAAAACGAACGAGTGCTCGATTTGTAATTGCAATTTAGTTACTAACATCAGCAGCACTGTAGGTAATGGCTAGGAACGTCAGCTCAGTGCTCTGAGAAGAATTATCTCAGGATCTGTCGCAGCAAGGCTGACTTAAAAGTTGAGCAGGCGTATCTTAAGTACCTACAGTGTTGGTTATAAGCTTTAAATGGCCATTAAAAATATGAAACTAAAATATTTGTATCAATTCAACTAATGATTATATTACTCTCGTTCTGTTACAGCTCCAGCTCTCCCGGTCGAGCAGTGCAGCCGCAATCAGTGAACGCACCCTTGAAGAATGTTGGTCGACCCTGCAACGAGTGAGTTGGCATCTCTTCCGTTGTGTATAGTACTCTTCCACGTTGAAGACACTAAAAATTGCATACTGTCAGCCACAAAAGAGCACTTAACACAGATCACAAATCAATCAAACACAAGAATACACCGACAACACACCCACGAACATCGTCAAAGATTATGTTTTACAGCTGAAGAAGGTTCATGTTAACGCATCTTAATAACCTCTTCATAAGCTATCCGTTTAATAATGTAGTGAGGGAGACCGCGTTTCTTTTTTTTTCCTTTAACTATTATTTTCTTTTAAGAATATTAGCTCAAAAACTATGTGGAACTAAACTTGATCGAGCAAGTGTTAACAGTTGCTGTTTTTTTTTTTTTTTTTTTTAAGTTACAAGTATAGTTCTATTCTACTTGTATATGTATGGAGAGATATTAAACTGGAATCTATTCGAGTAGCTAGTTAAATCCTCTTGACTGTTGGAAAGCTGTATTGAGTGGCGGAAATAGAAGAATGCATTTTTAATGCTCAATATGGGAAAGACTGAAGTTAATTATATATAATTATAAGTTAATTTAAATATGCACACTCACACATATGCATATGTATATACATATGTACATATGTATAAATACACATACACTTACACGCACTTATGCTTGTTTTTAAGTTTAAAGTTTTGTTGTTAGCTTTTAAGTCGACTTTTGAGTTAAGTTTGAGAGGCTGCCCGCTTCTAAAACCGTTGGACCACAGACTGGAAGCTATGTGACCCACATACTTATATACGTGTATGTAAAGAGTCTGTTCTCAACGTGTTAAGTTTCACAATTTTATGACAATAAATTTTATCATTTTCTGACTGCAACACAAACGATTTTTGTTTTTCATTTCTGTAATTTGGTTTTTTATCTTCATTTTTTTTTAAACAATGGTAAGATATACTATACAGATGCACACCCACACCCACACACAACACACACACACACTAACACACATGCAGATCATCTATTAAATATGCACACACACACCCACCCACACAAATACCCCCCTTCCCACTTACATGTTTATGGGAGAGTGTGAAATCGACTGCCAACAATTTAAACTCAAAGTAAAGCTGAAGAAAAAACCAATTGCTATTTTAAGTGATTGGAATGGCGTTGTGGGCTACAAGAGGTTGGCGGTGAGGGTGACGGGGCGGCAAATGGGCGTATTGGGGGCTGATATCCTTGCAGAGAGCGAAGAGAAGTCAGCCGGCAACAGACACTCTCATATATGCGGGTCGAAGGCAACGTCTTACAGTTGAACCCCACCCCACACTGAGTCTACTTACTTATGTGTGTGTGTGGTGTGTGTGCATGTGCTACCCTCGAGACACACTCACACAACGTTGCCAACACACACACACACATAACCGTACACACGTTGCCCAGACGGAAGCAAGCACATCCGCTCACCCCTCATTTTTTTTTTCTTTTTTGTTCAACCATTTTCGTTTTGCTTGCTTTCGACCACTGACTTTTTTTCTATTAGCGACGGTAAACGCCTGCTGCCGAAGGGGTGTCTCACACAGACACGAACACACACACACACACGCATATACATATGCAGTCCTTGCACACACAATGGCAAAAAGGCACCGAAGGATGGTGCCAGCAGAGACATTCATTGGCGGCAACGTAGAAGGCGATTCTTATCGCCATCCCTCGGCCACTCGGCGCACTCACACCATTGGCACACACACACGTTCACATGCACGTTCACTCACACACACACACACACACACGACATGGCTGTTTAGAAGAAATAGAAAAAACGTAACGAAATAACGGAAAAGGGACAGCAGAAAAAAATGCTAAAGGAGAATGTGAACGTATACCAACTGCTGAGCAATATGTGTACAATTTTTTCATAGCCATTTACTTGTACATATGTGTGTATGTGTGTATGTAAGTGTGTTTGTGTGCTTGTAGGAAGCTAGGGCGGGCAGCGAACGCACAGACATATGTATACTCTGCACTAACAAAATTAATATTCACACACAGTCACATGCACATATGTAGTCGTGCGTTTGTATTAGTGTCCAGCCAGCAGACGCATATCCTTCTTCTGTGCTGTTCACTAGCAGTGTCAGTACAGCGGGCACTCGATATGAATGCTAGTTTATATGGCTTTCGAATCTCGAATATTTTTCATATTCAAAAACCTTTAGCTCTGAACTCTTAGCTGAACAGTTCTATTCAAAGTAATTTAATAACTATTTATATATTTCAAATAGGTGCCACTTGAAATATACTTGTATTAGAAAGGCATTTTATAATCCGTAGCGGAGAGAGGATATGATTTAAAACGGTTCAATAAATTTCAATAAAAGTCCGATAACAAACTTTCTAATAAAATGATAACTGCATATTTATTAGACAAAATATATTAATTTAATCAGTTAACATGCCATTTAAATTCAGAAACATAGAATATAGCATCTCTTTCATTAGCGGCCAAAGGGGGAATTGTGGTTTATGATTTTGTTCAATTCATTTAGTTATTTAAACGATAGGTTAAATATATTATAAACATATGTTATATTCTTCTCTGATTACATGCTTATATTTGAAGTTAATATTTAATGTTTCAGCGACTTTCAAGCCACAATTCCTCAGTAAGCAATTTTCAACTTTAAATTAGAAGCATTTAAATTAGTTTCAGATTTTCAAATGCCAAGCTTCAAAGAACTTAAAGTTAGTTTGTAATTTTAATACACTTTAACTAGATTCTTTCCGATCAGTTTTAATTTAAATATTGGACATTTCCAAAAAAGGAAATAGCGGTGGTCTCTTTGGAAATTCCTCTAGGTGTTATTGAAAGAGGAGCCTTTATCTACGTTTTCCTTTAAAATCAAACTTTCATTCGTTCCGATCAGTTTTAATTTAATGTTTAATAGCATGGTTTATGGACATTTCCATATAAAGAAATATCGGTGGTCACTTTTGAAATTCCTCGAGGTATTCCTTTAAAGTCAAACTTTTATTCGTTGTGTACTTAAATGTAGATATGTACTTAATTATTTGAACCCAATTATTCCGTTTCCGTTTTCATCGATACACAATACACAATTCATTCAACCATCAGATAACAACATATATAGCATTTTATTTGTAGTATGATGAAGCAGAAATATGTCCCTTATCGTTATAAATATAAACTGATTATATATTAAAATCATGAAGCAACATAATATTTAAAAAAGTACGCCCATTGCTTTGATTTCCTTGCATTTAGTTGACCCTAGTTCGGTGCAATATATTTTAGTTTGATCCGTTTTATAGTTGGAGCCATAGAGCAAATATTTGGTAGGTCCTGTCTGGTTTCCTTTTATATTGAGCGGACTGCTCTGTCTGCTTTTTGGAACTAAAAGTACATGTCTTGGCTCCTAGCAGGATGCAAACAAAGCAGCAGAAAAAAAACAACCTCCAACAGTGCTGACCACAAAAGAACCCGCGCACACACACACACACACACACACACACACACACACACACATACATATGCATACATACACCCACTCACACACTAAAACGCGCGTACAGACACAGATACGCCCGCATTGTGATGTAGTGCTGGATTTTGTTGCCGTCTATTATCGCAATCTCATTTGCCAGCGAGTCGCAGAACTGCCGTTGGCTGACGCTGGCTGCTTGGCTCGCTTGCTGCCTGCCAGCCTGGCAGCCTGGCAGCCTGACTGGACAACAGGGCCGTCGTCGTCGTCGCCGTCGTTGTAGTCCTCTTCGTCGTCGCCACGGCTGCCTGCCTGCCTGCCTGGCTGGCTGCCTGTGCAGCGTGCTCGCCATTTTTCTGGCGTGCTGCAAAAAGAAGGACGAAGGAGCAGCAAGGCAGCATGGCAGAAAAAAGCGAGGCGAAGCGCCTGCTGTGTGTTTGCCAAACGAATAAAAAGTGCAGTGCAGTGTGTCGGGGCGAGTGTCGAGTGTCGAGTGGCAAGTGGCGAGCAACGAATTTGTAGGTAGGTGGGCGGCTGGGGGGCTTGGGTTGCCAATGCCATTGCTGTTGCTGTTTCTGTTCCTATTCCCGTTGTTGTTGTTGTTGTTGGCAAGTGCAAACAAAACGTTGGCGACCAACCAACCAGAGCGCTTCGCGTCGCAAAGTCCAGCACAGGACAGGAGTAGGTGTGTGGTGGGTGGCGGGTTGGGTGAGGGGGGAGGGGGCGTCAATGGAGTCTGGCATCACTCGCATTGCTGCACCTACTTTTCTTTTGGATTATGGCGTTGTCGGTTTATGCGCACTTGGAAAAGATATATATGTACTACCTACTATATACATACATACATACAAACATATACTACTTATGTTTGTATGTCCGTCTGTCCGTCTGTCTATCTGTTTGTTTCTCTGTGTGTCCGTCTGACAAGTGGGTGGCCAAGCGCTCAAGGAACGGAGAACAGACGCTGCCCGAAGTGGCATTTTATGATGATGGCGGGAACAGCAGGCGGTGAATGGTGGGGTTGGGGGTGGGGGTGGTGGGTAGCTGACTTGGGGTTGAGAACTGCTGATTTTCTTTCCAAGATTGCTTCGGTTTATTCATTTAACTTTCAAGTTCTCTACACTCAGTTATGCTCAGCTATCCTAGTATTGGGGTTTTATGTTCGTTGCCCACTAACTTCTAAATAACACAGAGAATACAAACATGCGACACCTAATTGCACCCCACACATATACACTTGCACACATACACACACACTCTCACATACATACATACATGCCGAAGTAATTCACACATGCATAGACAACTTTTTTAAAAATCAATTATTTTCTGCTTAATGACATTTTTCCAAACAAGTGCAACAAACTTTTCATTAATCGATTTATACACTTTATAGTATTATCACCCAGCTTTGTAAACCTTTTGCAATTAAAATAGTTCCTACCCCACCATGTAGGTACATGCTCGAATTATTTATAATTTAACTCTAAAACTGACAAGAAGATACATACTTCAAACAACTATCAGATGCATAGTTTTCATGGGAACTGTTCTAAATAGTTTTTAAAAAATTAGGAAATCTATCAGTCCGCAAAGATGTCTGATTTTATGGCTTTCACTAAAACTAGGAATTCTATAAATAAAAATTATATACTTGTTTTTTCCACAAAACAAAGAATATATAATTTATTCAGCAGACTTTTTGTTTATAACAAACTTTGTCTAGGCACTTTTTTTCGCAGAAAACGAATACTTCTTGAGGATATATTTGATTTAATTTTGTTACTTACTTTTAATTATTCCTATAGTGTGCGCTGTCCATCTACCTATCTGATTCAATCACTGCTCCACCCACACAAAGTCCCGAATGAATTTTTCACCAAGACGAACTATACGGACCATAAACAAACTCAAACTTCAAAACAGTTTTTGTATTCAGAACATGCTAATATCTAAAGATATTTGTAAATGCGCTCCAGGGTATACTCTTTACAGCGCGTAACAATGGAGGAATAAAGTTTTGTTTGTAAGGCAGGCCTATATATAGTATGTATAGCTTCGGCTCAGACGAAGAAACCTCCTTAGCTCGTGAAGCTAACAAAGGAGTTCTAAGGGCCCTTTCGATGTGGCAAATAGTTGTCTACATATCCCCATATATAGACCGATTATAGGGACGAGGTCAGGGGCATCCAAAACCTCTAATAGCTCAAAGCTCGAGGCTGTAAGGAAGGTCGCAGAATGGGGGAAGAAGAGACTGCACGAAGAAGGGACTCCCCACGAACTGAAAACGGCAGAATGAAGATTTAGATTTTCTCTGTACGATAAATTTAAAGTAGTTTCGAATTATTTTAGCAGAAAATATTTTAATGGGTCCAGTTCAAAGTACAAATGAATAGTGGGTACGCGTATTTAATAGTATTTTTGTATCTATAATCGAACTGGCTGAGAGAGTACTTCAGCAGACAAGTCTAGCTGTGTTCGGACATAGACATGTATGTGTATATAAGAAAATGAGGGTCTTCACATTAATTGCCAGTATAGCAAGAGACAGCATTCAGTCCATGTGGTATTAAGTCGTAATGCAGTGCAATTATTTATTTGTTGAGCTATAACTTCCAAGTTATACACTTGGCTTAGTTAGTCGGGCACAGGTGGGGCGAAGCGATAGCGATAAGTGCGTAACCTTCGTCGATTTTTGTCTTCGACGGCCAAATTGACGGAATGAAGGTTTTTCGCGCAATCTTCTGGGCTTGCTGTTTTCACTAAACGCACACACATCTATATATCTATACATGTGTACATCTGTACATACGAGTATGTATTTACATACATATTTACTCTTTGCGCACAATTAGAGCGACTTGAGCGGCCGCCTGACAAATTAAAAATCGGAAAAATCAGCAAAAATTTCGAAAGTCGCATTCGCGCTGTGAGGCACAAAAAATGCACCTACTTTTTAAAGTGGTTCGGCTTGGGCAGCAAGTGCAACCGATATTTATTTATGTTTATTTGTTCGCATTTTTTGTAAGAACACATTTTTTCTTCTTCTGTACGAGTACGAGTACGAGTACGCTTCTGTTCTTTTTTTTCTCTCAACTTTTTGTTTCTGCTGAGCTGTTCTGACTTGTACGACATGCAATGGTACACATTTTTATAAAAATATTTATGGAAAAAAGCTGAAAAAATGCCTAAAAAAGTGGGGAAAGAAGAGCAGTGTATGGGGAAAAAAGATTTTAAGAACTCTATAAATGAGCAAACAGAGTTGGGAGCGCTTTCAGTTCGGGAGTTAAGATTAAAGAGCGCACACAAATAAATGAACACACTTGCCAAAAATATAACCTTGACTGCACACAAACAAACAAACACACACACACACACGCACACACACACTTAAGTGTGGAACACGGCTGTGCTCAAATCGGTCGATAATACACCCCAAATATACTAGTATCTATATACACATGTATATATAAATATTAAATACCTATAGACAATAGTGAATAGTGAAGAAGAAGAAGAAGAAGAAGAAGAGATAGAAGAGAAGAAGGTGCTCGCGGAGTAACGAACGTATATTCATCCGTTTTGTAAACCGCGCCCCCGGCGTGCGTCTCTCCCATCTGTTTCCGTACAATTGCAGCTGTTCATGCACAAGAGCGCCATGCAACAGATCCAGCAGCAGATTCCTCGCGTCGGCCTCGGGGCACACGGGGCGGCCGGCACTGCTAGCATGAGTGCTGCAGGGGCGGAGACGAAACCGCACCAGTGCCAGCAGTGCATGAAGAGCTTCTCCAGCAATCATCAACTGGTGCAGCACATACGCGTCCATACCGGAGAGAAGCCGTACAAATGCTCGTACTGTGATCGTAGATTTAAGCAGCTGTCTCACGTCCAGCAGCACACGCGCCTCCACACCGGTAAGTACCACTCGAGGTACCACTCGGCCACTCGGCCACCCACCATTTTAGACTAGAAGTGAAATGAAATTTTTCGGATCCGCTATCACATCTGGCGGCATTGCACTCCCCCCAACCACTCTACAATTCAACTTTTTCTAATTACAATTTTCGCTTTCTCCGTTTTTTCTTTTTTTTTTTTTTGGCGCGCATGTTTTTCTTATTATGTGCTTATTACTTATTTCGACTGCTTGTAATTACAAAGCTGATGAAAAATGCTCAGTTCTTATGACAAATTAAAACGGCCGCCGATGGGCCAGTCGCCAGTCGCCAGTTGCCAGTCGTCCTGCCTATCCATCCTTCTCCCCATCCGACACCCCAGCACACCAACACTCTCTGAAAACAGTCGCTCATAATTCTGTAGGCAACAACTGGCCACGGGCATTCAGTCAAAAAGCGACGGCAATGGCGGACCCAGTCCCCCCCAGTCCCCTCAGTCCACCCAGTCTTTCCCAGTCTTTCTCCGCTCTAGCCAACCACCCCTACGCACTTGGCCGCTTGTTTTCGTTGCAAATCCAAATGTTTCTTCTCATTCTAAGGAGTTCTTCCTGCCTAGCACAGGAAGAGCATAAGATCTTTCTAAGGTCGTTTGTGAAACTTCGAATGCACAGCTTTGCACAATTTATTCAAATTCATCATTAATTTATGCCTTTATGGTCTACGATAGCAGAGTCCTTGGACGTAAGCGGACACTATAAACACCATAAACTATTTTCTAGCTTTCCCTTCAATTAGAGTAAATCCAATATTTCATCAACCATACAAGTATGTATATATAACCAGCTATTATTAATGAAATATAGCATCCTTTTTTCCTTCACTAAATATTTGAAATCGCCTTATCTCTCAACATTCCTATTGAAAGCCGAAGTGTATCTAAAAGTCGTTTGCTTAGATCCATAATAACATTCAATTCAACTTGCACAAATTTTGTTGTAATTTTTTTTTTTGGCCATTCGACGGTCGCGTAATCCGAAGAGTCAGCAATGATAATTAAATAAACTTGGAGTGCTTTTCGTCGCGACTTGTGACTCGCGACATTCCCGGACCCAGCCGGAGACGGGCCAATGCCAGGCCCAGCTGCTGCTTTCCATTCGGGCGAGTCAGTCGTCAAATATGAGAGTTGTCCCAGGTCGCGGCGGAAATTATTCAACGTCATTAGCTGCATTCAACTTTAACGTAACTGCCTTGCCTTGCCTTGCCTTGCCTGGCCCTGTCTTGGCCTATCCTGCCCTGTTTCTAGCGCCTAGCGGCTGCTCAGCCCCTTCAGCCAGAACCCTGCCTGTCTCTGAAGCAAATTATATTCACACCTGATTGCAACTTTACAATTGCCACGGTTTTTTGTTGGCTTTAGCTTTAGCCTTCGCATTTCGTTTCGTGTTTCTGTTTCTTTTTTATTACATTTTTTTCTGCATTTTTTTCGGCAAGAAGCGCTGAAAAAGAAATCAAATACAGTTTGATTAAAAACCAGTTTCGCGCCCGTTACGCGGCAGTTACCCCGCGGAGTACGAAACGAAGAGCAAACGAGCGACCTAAGAGGCCTCTTAGAATTCCTGATGCCGCTTCAACTTCTGCTCTTGTTGGTGTATCTTTTGGGCCTGGGTAATTAGACAATGCAACGCGCGAGCTGAGGACCCAAGTGACAACGCCGACGCGGATAATGGAGAGGCCATTAAGCAGCGGCGGCGACAGCGACGGCGACGGCAACAGCAAAGGCGACCACTAGAAGCGAAAAACCGCAGGGTAAACCCTTTCCAAGCCCCTGCATGCCGGCACTTGCAGTCAGCCAGCCAGCCAGCTAGCCAGCCAGCCGACAACAGTCCCCTAGAGGCAAAGTTTGCCCATTTTCAGGGCAGCCGCGAGACACGCGCATAATGCATACTTTAAGGCGCTTAAAGTGACAGGCTAAATAAAGTGGCTGCGACTCTCGGCCACAGGCTCCAGACTCCGGTTGCTGGCTTTACGTGCCGCAAGGTGTGAACGCAGCTGCGTCCGAAAGTCCAGCAGTCCAGCAGTCCAACAGTCTGCCAGTCCTTCATTCCCTGATGATTTCGGGCAAACACCAACACGCGAAAGGCGAAAGGCAGAAGGCGAATGGTAAAGGGTTTTCTTTTTCTTGTGCCTCGTGCCTCGTGCGATAAGTGCAAGGGTAGTCTCTCTTTCTCTCCGGCATATCCGTGTCCATGTCCGTGTCCTCGTCCGCAATCATGTCCGTGTTGGCGTTCGCGTCTACACGACTGCACTTTGTAACTATTTATTTCCATTTAGTGTCGCTGAGCAGCAGCAAAGTGACTGTAAGTAGCTTAAACGATTTAGTCTTTAGGTCCCATCTTCTTTCACTTGCCCCCGTTGTTGTTGCTGTTGCTGTTGCTGTTGTTGTTGCTGATGCTGATGCTGGCCCCGCTTCGCCTCTGACCTTCCACTCTTTCATTTAATTGCGCGTTCAAATGAAATTAATTTTCCTTCAAATCTGAAACACGTAATTGCCGCGTTGCTGCAGCTCCTTACAACCCGTACGTCTCCGACCCCGACCCCCACTCGGACTCGGACTCGGACTCTGACTTGGTCTCTGTTTCTCATCAAGCCACGACTGACTTAAAGTGGCAAAGCATTGCTGCTGCACTTGTTCGATTGTCCGTGTTGATGTCGCCCAAAGGATTGTGAAACTCTCTCTCTCTCCCTCTCTCTCTCTCTCTCTCTCTGTCTCTTTCGCTGACTCTTCTCCAGTTAGTTTGCCGCTGTCTGGAGACATCATTTTTGAGCGCTCAGTTTTTAATCTCGTTAAAATGAAGTCAATCAGTCAATTACGCAGCTCGTGGCTACGTCATCACCAAGCACGCCGTTCGGGTTATGTGTGCGCAAGGCATTAACCCAAACAGCCACCCAACCACCCAACCTAACCACCCAATCTCTCAGCCACCCACACGACTACCCAGCCAAAAAAAAAATGGGTTCATGGATTCTGCAATCGCTCTATTTTGGCTCGCGTGCTTAACAGCTGATGCCGCCAAACAGCTGCTGGCTGTTCCACATGGAGCAAGGATATGGAGCAACATCTTAAGTGCCAGAAACTTAGTAACAGTCTCTCCCTCTTCTTACTCTCCTCACTCTCTCAGCTCTGATGTATGGGTATTATGTGAAAAGGCAGCCGTCTGTTAACTCTAAACAGTCGTCGACAGTTCTTTAAAAAGCACACAGCCCACCATTAACCCTTCCTGCCTCGTCTCGCCACATCAGCCCCGCGCAATCGGTTACAATGAGAGTAGGCCGTGGCGTTCGGCATTTGTTGTGGCAGCAGTACCGGTTTTGCCCGAAAAAAGAAACAAAAAAGTTGAATCCTCACACGCGCAACACCTGGGCAACACTTTGCCCTCCATTCATCCATACCCCGTGCCTGTCCCCCTCCCTGCCCCGTCCCCGTCCCTGTCCCTGTCCCATTCACATTTATATTCCCATTTTCATTCCCATTCAGTGCATTGTCCATTGAGTGTTGCGTGCATATTGGCGAAACAATAGATGGAAAATGAGCAGACAACAAATTAAACAAGTCGCATCGAGCATGAATAACAAATGTTTCCGCATTCTTTTGGGGATGTCTTGAGTTTCCACTGAGATTACTGATTAATGAATTTCACACAGTCATTGCCAACTTGGTGTTGATTATGAGTTAAGTGCAGGAATTAAAGAGACTCGTACCTCAGTTTAGTCTCAGCACACTCTAGCTTGCCAGCCTGGAGCTGGAATCACTTTGATTTGCTGCAGTGGGTTGCTGATTTCATTTCTGGGCAGTCTTTACAGAAGATAATATCTAGCTTGCGGAAGCGGAACTAAAAGGAACTACTTGCCTTCACTTCTATATACTTAGGAACTCTTTACAGCTATTTACAAATATTTTTACTCATTCCTGTTGCTTATCATTTTAGGAGAGCGCCCCTACAAGTGTCACCTGCCGGACTGCGGCCGAGCCTTTATTCAGCTGTCCAACCTGCAACAGCATCTGCGCAACCACGATGCCCAAGTGGAGCGCGCCAAGAATCGGCCCTTTCATTGCAACATTTGCGGCAAGGGCTTTGCCACCGAGTCCAGTCTGCGTACGCACACGTCCAAGGTCAGTAAGCGACTAGGGTTAGAGAGGTTCTTTAATAGAGCTTCGGCCTTTCAACAACAATTCCGCTATTTACACGCTTAGAGCCCGTCAAGTAATCATCTAATCATACAAAACAAAATCACGAAAAACAAATCAAATAAACGCTTTCCATTTATGGCGAATTCGCATTTTGTTTATTTTCTTTGCCGCTTCCACCCGCTCCCGCCGCACCGAACGGACTGTACTCTCACCACCATCAACTCCATCACCTCTTACTGTACACAATACTACTACAACAACAACAACAACAACAACATCGCATATCGCATAATACAGGAGCTACAGCTGCATCTTGGTGTCTTGCAGCAGCATGCGGCACTGATCGGCGGCCCCAATGCCACTTCTTGTCCAGTGTGCCACAAACTATTCCTGGGTACTGAGGCGCTCATGGATCACATGAAGCACGTGCACAAAGACAAAAGTCCGACGCCAGTGCCGAGCGGACCACGTAAGTAGCCCTCTAACATTCCCATAAGTCGTCTGAACGCCGAGCCTAACACCCCAACCCAACCCTTGCTATCTTCCAATACAACAGCCCAATTCGGCGAGGGTATGCTCAGTGGAAGCGGCAGTGGCAGCGCCCTGGCTGCTCCCCTCAGTGCCCCCGATTCTGGATGTGCCCAGACCTCGACGGCCGGTGGATCCAGCATAAACGACAGCTACCTGGGCAAGCGACGCACAGCCAACCATCCCTGTCCCGTGTGCGGCAAGCACTACGTGAACGAGGGCTCGCTGCGCAAACATCTCGCCTGCCACGCCGAGACCTCACAGCTCACCAGCAGCCTACGCATGTGGCCCTGCTCCGTGTGCCAAGCCGTCTTCACCCACGAGAATGGTAAGCGAACAGAATCTTGAGGGCATTGGAACTAGAATAAGCGAGAGTAGGAGTACCCGCCCCAGTTCTTCAATTAAAGAATGAACTATGGCAGCAATACTAAATAATGAGGCTATTCATGTATATGGTCTGCATATAAATACAAGTAAGATAAGCCTATATATAAAGTTTGCTGTTTCTAGCAGCTATAGTTCAAAAGCTATGGGCATTAGCATGTCTGTATCAGGATCTCAGAAACTTTAAAATCTAGAATAACCAAAGTTGGCATCCAGATTCTCCTAGGTCCGAGAAAGGACGAGTTTTTTCCCCCCTTCCCCCGCTACAGAATTTCGTCAATAACGTCCACATTTCAAATGCTACCTAAACCAAACTTTGCACACATAATTTATATATAATTATCTACTGTAGTTTAAAGTTACATTTACCTGGGTACAGGGTATTTCACTGTCGGGCTTGCTCGACTGTAGCGTTCTCTCTTGTTTTTTATTAATCCTACCAATCATATTTGACTCATAGAGGTATTTGTCCATCAATAAGATTATTATTTCGGAAATAAGTAATAATAGATAATATTTATCATACATATACACTGAAAACCCCCTTAATGGACACCTCTTTTATCCGGACACTATAAAAACATTCGATCGGTGTATAAATTATTTAAGTATCCCATTAAGCGGACACTGCCCTTGGGCGGACAAAAATTGGACGACCGTGAGTGTCCGGCCAAGAGAGTTTTCACTGTATAGAGACTAGCTCAGGCAATTGGACTTGGCCAAAATTTTCATTCGAAAGCCTTTCGAAGGGCTTGGTTGGTTTGGTCCACAGGGTCTTAGGACTCCTTCGAACTCCATCGATATTATTAAAACCGGATAATGCTTGACGAATTTTCTTTTCACAGGCCTGCTCACGCATATGGATCACATGCGAATGGATCCGAAGCACCAGTTTGCCGCCCAATACGTTCTCTCTCGTGCAGCGGCGGAGCAAAGGGAACGCGAATCCATATTGGCGGCCACGCTGGCCGCATCGACGACGAGCGGTAGCGCCGGCGAATCTGGCAGCATGTTGCCACTTGGAGTTGGCGCCACCGGCTCCAATTCCATGTGCCCATCGCCATCGGCCAATTCGGAGTGCTCATCGAATGGCCGGCTCTCTTCATCGTCCGCATCCGATCAGGAGCAGGGTCTGAGTGAGAACGAAAACAATAGTCACAACAACAACAACAACAACAATAGCAGCACCAACAACAACAACAGCAGCACCAACAACAACAACAACTGCAGCTCCAACAAAATGAACGAGCTGCGTCTGCCCGGCGCCAGTCAGTACAACATCGATGCCGAAATGCATGTGGCCAATCGGATGTCCCTGATGGCCGCTGCCTCGGCAGCTGCGGCTGCAGTGGCCGCCTCGGCGGGCTCTCGAGCACCCGATGGTGTCTCCGATGCGGTCAATTCCGTGCCGGGCAGCGCAGCCGTGCAGGCGGCCGTCGTCAATCTGGCCGCCGCCATGCGCATGAACAACACCAACAACAGTGCGGGAGGCTTGGGTCATGGCAATCCGCATCAGCAGCAGGTACGTCAAAGATTTCCATCGCCACACTCAGAGAAAATACGCAGTCGAACCGATGCTAAGAATGCTTATAAATAGAAGTAGATGAAAAAATCAGAAGGTAGCTCAAATTTTAAATCGAAAACAAAATTGAATATCATTCCCGATTCATTTACAAGTATGCTATTGTTTGATTCTAATTTTGCGAATTGCGAGCACTGACATATATTTTTAACTTGGACTGGAATTGGAAATTAGAAATAAATCAGGCATGCGATTTTTTAAATCAATTAACAATATTTCCGACTAATATACAGTTTTTAAAGCTTTATATTGGCTTTCTAGAATCTAGAAAATATTGTTTTTCCGAGTCAGACCTGCGTCAGTCGTCTTTAAGTAACAATTATCGAGATGGATCAGAGAGTTCAGAACTCGGTTTTCAAGTGTTGAATTCCTGATTCAAACCAACATTTCGAACTTACCTAAATCTTGACACAGTGTAAAATTAATTTTAAAAGAAAACCCTTTTTTTCGAGTGCATGGACGTTTAAAAATTTGTTAGAGAGGTGTCTGCTTCTTAAAAGGGAACAGTTCAGTTTTGTAAGTGAAGCTACTTGGTTTATTTTCCATGGGTACTCATAGTAGGATTACGGATAGATGGAACAGTCCAGTTTTGTAACGCATTCTAAGTGTAGGGCAAAACTGTAGCTTTGGCAGCTGTCACAGTAGCTTTACCTTCAACTTTTCCTACCCTTTCGTTCACAGCTCGCCGACCACCACCAGCACCACCACCAGCAGCAACAGCAGCAGTCGCAGCAGCATCACCAACAACAACTACCCCATCTGCCGCAGCCCTCACCCCTGGGCGGCGGTCAACAGCCACCGGGCAGTGGGACTCGTCGCTCACCGCCCATCAATGTGCCGAGTCTGCAGCCGGACACCTCATCGGTGGTGATGAACATGATGCGCGGCTCCCTCGATCCGACCCTGGGAAGCATGCATCAAATGGAGGCACTGCATCATCAGCATCATGCCAGCAGCACGCTGCCGCATCAGGCCGCCAATTACGCACAGCATGCCGTGCCGCCCATCTCACAACACGGGCAGCAGGGCCAGACCCATCCTCATCACGCTCATGCCCATGCCCATCACCATCATCCCAATCCGGAGACAGCCTTGCGCATGCAGCAACAAGCGGAGGCCATTCTGCGCTCCCATACGGAGGCCGCCTTCCGACTGGCCGCTTCGGTGGCCGCCACCAATGGCGTTAAGAGCGAATCGGCCCAACAGCAACAACAACAACAGCAACAACAACAGCAGCTCAACGGACGGGATCTGCACCAATCGCCCCAGGCAAACAGCGCAGTGCTGAGTGGAGGTGGGGGCAGCCAGCAGACGTCGGCATCCGATGCCGCTGCACTGCGTCTGCAGGAGCATCGATTGGAGCAGGCGCTTCGTCTGCACGATGCACGCGCTCTCAATTTTCTTACGGGTGGCGGAGCCGGCGGCGGCAACGCAGCAGCGAGTCAGGCCCAGCAACAGCAGCAACAACAACAGCAACAACAGCAGCAGCAGCAACAGGAACAACAGGCGCCGCATAACTCATGAAGCCGCCACAGCGGTTGCCACCAGCTACCGGAACATTAGCAAAGCTCCAAAGCGTCTCGAAAATACTGGAGCCCTTGAGGAGTAAGAGCGAACCGTTTTGTGGGGGCAATCGAAGCATCCACACCCCCCACACAGACAACACAACATACTCAGCTTACTCGGCATGGGATGGGCTGGTAAGGGTAGCGGGGCAGGGAACCCACCCTTCCATGCACCACCATGCACTACAATAAGAACGAAAACTTGATAAATATCAAAAACAAAACATAAGAAAGAAGGTAACAGAAAATATGTATGTACATTTTAAAATAATCGTAAACGAGAAAAACAAAACAAAACCAAACAAAAAAAAGAAAACAAAACAAAAAAGAAAAGAAAAACTTGTACAATATATTATTTTATGTCCGGTCGTATGTAAGCCCAATGAAAGAACTTGTGTGTAAATATATGCATGCCCTTTATAAGAAATACATACACACATACATACACGCATATATAACGAATGGGCATGCATATATATATTCAGTACATAGGTAAATTATAACAAGTCTAAATAATAAGCAAGCGTGTCCTTTAAATGTGTCGCAACATCTACGGAATTAATACGAAATGCCATCTCAATCCGAAGATGAAGGAAGAAGGAAGCTTTGCCTATGTATGTTAACTTAGTGGTCCAAGTACGGCCAAAATCAAGAGGATTCTAAATGGAGGACGGATGGAAGGATGGAAGACCAGCGGGGAGATTTTTGTTTTTTTTTTTTGGTAGTACGGTCTTAAGGATGCTGATGGTTGAAGCCAACATCAAGGACAGCACATTAACATCATCCTCATAGTAGGTGGGGGTCCCCATAATGGATTGTCCCCAGCCAGTAGTCATGCTTCAACTAAAAGAGTATATATACTTCATCGTCGCTGGATCGAACGTGCAATAGTTTCCAAAGTTGGTAAACGTTCTTAAACTAGCAGCATTCACAACATTTAGGCGCAAATTTTTAAATTGTATGAAATGGATAGAGAAGTAAGAATAAAAACGTATATATATACATATATAATTTGTAATTAAATCGCAAAACTTCTTCAATGAAGCGCACATTTTGTTTTCATTTTATAGGGTGGTTGGTGGCTGGCTGGATGATATGAAATGGCCATCAAGGAAAGGGGGAAATAAAAAAGGAACAAATGCCCCATACCCTTTAGCATATAGTGAAGAAGTATTGGAAACTAATAAATCCCAAACATAGGAGTGCTTACTACTAAGACAGCTATATCATAAAGTGGTCCGATTTGGATGAAACTTCAGAATATGGTGAGGCATAGAAGCATAGTTTGGCTTCGATTACAAATTAAAGAAAGAGGTTTTCCAACTAATAACTATTTTTGAACCGATTATAAGCTATATAAAATGTTGACACAGTTAATAAACTGTAGTAAACTTGGTACTTATATGTCTCCAAAGACCTCTATGTTCATAGAGATAGGAGGACATTCATTACGAGCTACCAAGTAAATAGAAATAAAAACTGAAATTTAACTAGAGGAAAGCTCTGAACCAAGAGAAACAAAATTCTGTATTATAATAGAACTCTGGACAGTAGACATTTATAGGTAAGTCATTCATTTACATAAAAATTAAATTAATAAAAACTACCACTTTTACAATCATTTTTGAGCTGCTCAGAAGTACATAATATCATTGCATTTTTCTACAGCAAAAACGCTTCACTAATTTTTAATTACATTTTTCTCTTCTTTTTGTAAATCTTAATTGAATATACATACATTGGTAGAATAGAATAGGCTGTCAACAGAATAATTCTGTGTCTGTTCAATGCGCAGACAACGAAATAAGTGAGGTGACCTCTGCTGGGATTGTTCAAAAAAAAAAATTGTTCAACAAATATGAAATAATATTACAGACTAATTTTTATTGTTTATTTTAAAATGTAAATTTCATTAATACATTAGGATATATTTATAGGCATTAAATCGACTTTTGTTTTTAGGAATTTAAAATGACTAAAATATACATACATGAAGATTTCTATAACTTTGATTTCGCTTCGGTGCGGTCTATATAAGTATATCTATATATATATATATATATATATATATATATATATATATGTGTGTATGTATCCATGTGTCGCGAATTGTCGTAAAAAAATGCCCACAGTTCGCGGTATTATCGCATTTCCAAGGAGCATACATACACATACATACTACATACATAGGTAGTAACAAATTAATATTCTGTTCTGGTCTGTTCATTGTCGACGGAGCGGGATGGGAAACCAACATGAAATATACTGGCTTTCTTATCGTTGTGTAGATGAAAAATTTCTAAATTCATTCCGAATAAATACCAATGAGTTAAATAATGATTATTTTTAATTTGTTAGCGCTGAAAGAAATTTAGGTCAAATGTGTTGCTTAAAGTCTCTAGTCGCGGTCGTTAAGTATGAATACGTTAGTTAATGTAATAAGAACTTTTCGAGTGTTTTGTGTGACTATATGTCGATTGATTTACATGCAAGTGTAAAAGTAATGCGGTCAACTCATTAATCATACATATGTTTATAAAGTGCTATCTTATTAGCGATTATTCTGTTTTTTTTTTTTTAATTTTAGTTTTTTTCATTTTTTCTTTTTTTTTTTGTGTGTGTTGGTGGCAATTCTTAATTACTGAAAATCTGCTTAGGTCTACGAAGTTTTTTTCCTTTTTCTTGACCTTTAACTTAATGCTAGATGCTGACAAGTGTGTGTGTGTGTCTGTGTATGTGTTACATAAGTCTAATCGCTACCCAGCAATCCGGTGCTGCGTCCACGCTTCTGTGGTGTGCCGTAAGGTGAAGAGCCTGATTTATCCTGATTGCGTTTCAGATTGTTTACGTTACTAGTGCTTTGCATCTTGGTTGTGGCCGGATCTAAAAGAAGAACGAAAGAAATGTAAATTGTTAGAAGTCAACTTTAAATTCATTAAACTATCTTTCGAGGTGTTTTGTTCAAATTAAAAATGTTTAGGGAGTATTTTAAGACATCTCTCTCCCTCTCTTTTGTCCATGAAAATATCTGTGCGCCGGGGCCCAGTTTGTTGGACTGGCTATTAAATCAAGTTGGAGATTAAGATTACATTTTAAGTAATTGATTTATAGGGTTTGTCTGACTTTCTTAGCTTTTAAGTTGAAATTCTAACTATGTTGACAGTCCATATTTCTTTGCATTACATACAAATATTAAACAAGAAAGGAATGCACGCTCAACTTTTAAATACCCTGTGCCTCCGACCAAAAAGAAAAAGTGAAAAAAAATTGTTTAATTCATTTAAGAAAAAAATAATATTATTTAAATTAAATACAGTTTCAACAGCATACATTTACATCAGAATCGTGTCTCTGCATGTTTATATGTGTGTATGTATGAAGCACAAAGTTGAACCAAAGCAGCAACAACAACTGCTGCTGGCAGCGCTGCGGGCAGAGCTGCAGGAAAAAAAACACAAACTCGTCCTTTCTCGGACTTAGGAGAATCTGGATACCAAGTTTGGTTATTCTTGCTTTTGTACTTGCTGAGATCCTTGCGTTCATTCAGACGGACAGACGGATAGACGGACATGGCTATATCGACTCGCCTTGTCATCATGATCAATAATATAAATACTTTGTGGGGTCTGCCACGCCTCCTTCTGAATGTTACATATATTCGCACAAAACTAGTATAGCCTTTCACCCTTTGAGTACAGGCTATAAAAATAGGGTTTACAACACACTATACAAGCATTTGGCTGATCTTAATTGTGTCACACTCTTCATAGGTTCCCCCATATATGTTCACATAAAGCACTCACCTTGCAGCCACCTAACTTGAGTCGCTGGACCATAGCCCTTTTGATTACGTGCTGCGATGCGGAATATAATAGCCGGTTTATTGGAGCAGTCGACGTGGGCATTGGAGAGCGATGCATTGGGTACTGTGCATTGATTGGCTGCACCCACATAGACGCGCACAAAGGCCAATTGCGGCGAAGCGACCTTGTCCTTCGCCGTCGGCTTTACAGCCAGGTAAACCGAGTACTCAACAATTTCCTTCGTCTTCTGAGCCGGTGGCGGTTCCCAAGTCAAGTGTGCGCCTTCTGGCGATTTTGATATCTGCCAAGCGAAAGAAAGAAAAAGCCCAAGTAAATTATAGTTTATCTAAAAACTATCTGTCTCTACACATACTTTGATGGCTGATGGAGCACCCGGAAATCCTGGTAGGCATGTCTTAAAACTACTTATCTGAAAGGCAAGATAATGTGAAATTAGTCGATTTATAAATTTCAATATTTATTTGGACTCACCTCTCCCCATTCACCGCGCCCACATGAGTTTAGAGCCGCCAACCGGAAACGATAGGCTGTGCCAGGATCGAGAGAAATGCGCGGATATTGCGACAGATCTGGCAAAGCGTCCACATCGAAATTCTCCAGAACTGACTCGTTGAAATATTTATAGTCAATATAGCTGGTTACAGTATGTGAGAGCTCCTTGAATATGCCCACTGTGTGCCACTTATCGCTATCATCAGTGGCAGCGGCGTTCTGTTGTGGTTCCTGTGGGCACAGAAAGAGACGCAGATAGTAAAAGAGATGTATAGAGATAGATACCTAGAGGAGAATCTAACGTTCTCACTCTCACAATTTTTCAAATATTCAAATTAAAATGTGTTGATTTGATTATGGAATGTTATTGAGTGGACCCATAAATAGAAAGCTATAATAATGTTAGTCTAACAAACTTTCGGCACATAAAAATATGCCTTTAACTTGATCCATATTATTACACTTACTTCGCTGTCGAAGTTGCCTTTTGGCTGTGTGCTTGCGGACTCGGTGGCAATTTTGTTAAAGCTGTGATCGCGATTATCTGTGTTCTCTAGAAAACTCCTCGTCTGACTGGAGTCCACCGAAGCGGTAGCTGCCTGCATAACAGCTGCCGATGCTAAGGCATCCAAATGTGATCCGTCCACTGAAAATATAATTACGAGCATTTAGCACTAATTTTTATTCAATTCGAGTACGAGAATTACTAACCATTCTGATGTTGATGGAGCACAGCCTGTTTTTGTTTGGCTTCGTCATTGCTGGTGGTCGAAATGACAGTGTCCTTAAGCAAAGTGCCCAAGCCGTCTCCGGACTTGATGGTTGTCAGTATATTGGCCGCTTCTGTTTCAGAGTTTGTGGGTTGGCTATCGGAGCTCGTACCAGTTGTGGTGACGGGATTCGCCTATATACATACAAAATAATGTGCATGGTATAGATTGCAACAAATACTCAGTGTTTCTTTCACTTACGCTGGAGTCGATTTCATCGTTGCCCTTTCTTGAAGTATTTACATCATTATCGCTTGCCAGGGAAGGCTTTTGAGCGTCTGTGGTGCTGGAAACATCCTCCATTGTGTCCAAACCCATAAGCTCCGCAACCATCTTCGTCTCATCAGCCATTGCGCTCACCGTCGCCATCGTTGTCAATGTATTGGCTGAGGTTATAGATGTAGAGGTGGCAGCACCACTAGCCACAGCCAATGCCTCTTCAATATCAATGACTTCGTTATTGCTGGGCGTCTTTAATTGATCACCGGCGCCATCGAGCTGCTCAATAATATCATCCATGGGATCGGCATCATTGTAAGCGGAGTCGGCCAATGTAGCAATGGTGACAGCTGCCTCCACAACGTTGCTATCTTTCTCCTTCATTTGTGCCACAGACGCTGCTGCTGTCTTGGCCGACGTCATTCTGGAAGCCAGTGTGAGTGTCCGTGACAGTCCACCTCCGGAGGCACCACCAACACCTGTGCCTGCACTGAAAATGTTGACGAAGCCCTTCTTTGCTGTGCTTGGCAGCATAACCAACTTATTGCCGCCAGTTACGGTGCCCGCGGCGCTGGTGATAATTGCCTGCTGCTGTCCCCCACCAGCACCTCCACCGGAACCCATAATGGTAACAGTTTTGGGCACTGATGACATCGCCGCATTGGCGCTCATCACAGTCACGGGTTTGCCGCCAAATGTTATGGTCTTTTGCTGCATTGTTGTGCCCGATAGTTTTTGAGCCCCAGTTACCGTTTGACCAGCACCCACGCCCGTTGCTGTCGATGTGGGCAGCGTTAGAGTAATGGGCCGACCAACAGTACCACCCGGTATGTTACGCAGCATCTTTACGCTCGTCTGTGTAGGCATCAAGGTGCGTTGTCCGCCCACAGCGACAGGTGTGGCAGTGGTCGCTGTAGAGCCGACTATGCTGACGATGTTGGCACCACCGGAAGCGCTGCCTGCACTGGTCATCACTGTGCCCGCAGGTACTGTGCGTATGCCACCGCCTGTGGTCACTATGATAATCTGCTGATTGGTCAACTGACCGCCCTGTTTGTTTGTTATAACAAAGGCCGGCTTCCCGCCCATCACGTTGGGCGTCACTTTGCCCACCTGCAGAATGTTGGAGTTCTTCATGATGAGTTTACCGCCGGCCATTGTGTGAGGGCTGACGAGTTTCAAAACGTTGCCCGAGACGAGTGATTTTTGCTGTTGTCCTCCACCAGCAACGGAAGTGGCCACTGTTGCAGACCCACTTGTGGTCAAAGTAGGCTTTGACTGCAAATTGCTGCCCGCAGGTGCAATCTGTAATAAAAAAAAAACCGATTAACATCGCATTGCATTATTAACTTCAACTTAACTTAAAAGTACCATTCTCGGTTACTTTATCTTTTTTTCTACTGAATCAGTTAATTAATTATGACACTACAAGACTAATAAAAGATAGTTGATCAGCTGACCAGCCAATCCCTTAATTAAACACCCTCCAATTTCTTCCTAAGGGGTACTTAAAAGAATGAACCACAACATCGATACTAAACTAAAATTTTTAAAGATTTAGACATAGAGACGTGCCGTTGCGTTTCTCCATTAGCCTGTAGAGTATGCCTATCATTAGGACACCAAAATTACTAATCGGGTAGAATGGGGCTGCATCGAGAGACGAATGTGTACACAAAGTGTTGTGTTTCTATATGTATATTATATATCCTAAGACAAGCGGACAAACGGACTTGGCTATATCGGCTATTCGTTACATTGATCAAAAATATATAAATATACTTTGTGGGGTCTGCAACGCCTTCTTCTGGAAAGAGCATCGACGTTGTATTATTATAGTATTTAAAAGTGGACCCGTTTTTAAATAAGTTTGTACCCAATTATAAGTCGCATTAGCAGCACAATTTTAACGACTTACCTGTATTTGTGTAGATCCGGAGGATAACTGTTGACTGCATAAAGACATAGTCTGAGTCTGTCCACCACCCTTGGCCACATTGAAATTGATTTTGGGCAGCGCCTGCACAGCCATTGCACCACTGCTGGTCTTTACAAACTGCAGCACATTGGGCGCCAGAGTTAATGGCTTCTGTATGAAGTACTGTTTGCCGGCCAACGAAGTGGTGGTGGCGCCCTGAGCTCCCGATGCGGTGGATAGCTGCACGGTAGCGCTGGGTTGTGCCGTTTTTAGTATGGTTGTGGTAGTGGCACCACCGCTGCCGCTGACACCTGTGCTATGGGTGGTGGCCAGACGAAGGGTCTGGCCGGCAGAGCCCATTGAACTGACGCCAGGAATGATGCGAACTGCAGCTGTTGATGTTTGTGAGTTGAGCACCACATTGGGCGCCACCGAGGTGGCCACACGTACCGCCACATTTTGTCCACTGTTTACGTCAGTAAGCTGACTGCCAGCGGTGGCAACAACTGCAGTGGCACTGGTAGTAGCTGTGGCCATGGATATTCGCGAAGTAGCCACCGTGCTTGGTCGAAACTTTTGCAATGAGTTGGGACTGCTGTTCGCTGCTGGACTTCCATTGTCACTACTGCCGATGCCAACGCCACTTCCCGTAGCTGCCGAGCTGCTTATTATGGAGATTTGCGGCTGCGCCGAGATTATCGACATTGGCGACGAATTCGTTGATGGTTTTCCAGTCGTCATAACAGTTGTGGCAATGGCCGTGTTATTCTTCACCTGCACCACTGGCTGTGACTGCGACACGAATATGGTGGTGCCAGCAGAGGAAGCCCCGCCAGATGCAGCTCCAACTGTTGGCACAGTGCTTGGCAGCTGGGAAACAGCAATTGAATTCTTTTCGAATTTTACAGCAGTCGCTGTAGCATTATCTGAACCATTAGAGTTAGCCGCGAGGGATGTGGTTGTAGATGAAGACGCAGCGGCCACGGAGTTGTTTCCCTCCGCTGTGTTTGGCAGCTGGTTCTGACATGATCCCTGTTTGGTGCCGGCCGGTGGTGGTGGCTCGATTTTTTGAATTTGCAGCACATAGGCAGCCGCAAAAGTGGTCGCGGTCCAGGATAGTTCGAGGGCATGAGTTGAGGCACGTACCAGTGCCACTTTGACGGCATACAGCGGCTTGGTAACCTCCAGATACCAAAGATCCTTGCAGCAGACCTGCCACATATAGAAAAGATGCAAAATTTAAACGACGAACTAGATACAAAAATGCATTTCAATACCTACTTTAACTAAGAATTTATCTTTAATAATTCTTTAAATGTTTATTTATGCCTCGAATACAGCACCTATAGCTGCGGATTTCCTTTTAATCTAATCATTGGCTTTATGTGCAAAGCTAAGCCCAAGCTTCACAATCAAATAAACTATCTTGCACACAAATTTGTCGAATGTCACAAGTATGCCATAAATGGTTGAAAATTCGCTTAAAATCGAGAGCAATTCTACCTATCTATATTTTCTTTCCATATTTTTATTGTTATTTGCGGGACCAGGGCTTTACTTAGCCCTAAAGCCCAATTTATACTAATGCTTGTACACATACACACGTATATTAAGCAATTTCGATAATATGGTACTAAATTCGAGACTGTAAAATACGACGGACATTTCATTTATATTCAAATAAATGAGGTCTACAAATGTTATGTGTTTCGAGACGCTTTCCATTAACTATTCATTCAAGAGTAAAGTTTAAAGTTTTCAGTAAAAGCTAGCAACAATTTTCAAGTAGTAGAAATAAAATATTTTTCCCTTTTGGTTCAGAAGGCAAGAAATACAGATAAAAATATTCGTCGATGAATATAAATAATGATACATACATTTAATTAAGTGGCTAGGGTCAACACTCACTCAAGAACTTTTTCATTAACCGTTAAATTCTCAATTCACCTCATTCATAAATTCATTCTCATTTAATTTATCAGGCAGAAGAACTCTGTTATTCGCTAGTTCGCTTATTAATTATAAAGCTGCAAAGACTGTTTTCTCAATTTAGTTACGAAAATTTCACTTATCACATCATTAGGAATCAACACATACAGATATCTATTGATATTCACGCAGACTCACTCAAAAATTTACTTCTTCAATCGTTCAGTTTGTTAGTGACTTGAATCAGCTTCTTATCGCTATATAAGAAGATACCGAATCTCACCCTAACCTGGTTGTTCCAAGCTTTGCGGTAACCGTCGCGTCCCGACCACACATACAAACGACTTTGAATACCAACGGCACAGTGTCCAGCGCGAGCTCGCGGAACATTCTCTTCTAAGGTGTCCAGAGTGACATTCTCCCATGTCATGGTGTCTTTAATTGAGAAAAATGTTCATAATTTTATGATATATCTCATAGTTTTAGCCACCAGAGTCCGAAAACCTACCCAAATCCAAAACTGCCAACGTGTTTGTGCATTTCCATTCGCGTTCGGTAGTTGCCTTGGAGTCATTTATAACCAATGGCACCCAACCTCCGAAGACGTACATTTTATTTGCGATCATTGTTGAACTATGCAGTGAGCGTGGCAGCGGAGCTTGGCCCCAAGTTCGAGGCTTTGACCAAGTCATTGAATCTGCAAATTGGATTTAGTTGAGTTTATAATAGGAAAATGAAAAATATGTGTCCTTTAGCAATTACCAGTATCGAGTAACCACAAGTCTCCCAGACGACAGCCGCTCATGCCGCCATAAACAAGGAGATTAAGTTTGCCGGTCTCTTTGCAAGTGAACGAAATTCCTGTGTGAGACTCTCGTGGTGGAGGACTTTCTCCATAGGTCTTGGGTATTATCCACTTGCCATTATGGCTGTGCACTCCGCGGGTGTCCAATATGTACAAATCGTTTAAATATCTGCAGGTAGAGCAAAAAAAATGTTAATACAATATTGATTTTAAAGCATATATTAAAATAGAAAATCCAAGAGCAGAGACCAATTTTTAAAAGTAAACCAGTCGTTATACTAAGCAGCATGCTTATGCACTATAAAAATAATAATTTCTATTGTTTTTTTTTTTTAATAGCACAAGGAATTAAATCTTACTTGGGAATATTATTTTTCGGATCGTCCGATTCATTAGCCAAGCCGCCAAATAAAAAAATCTTCTCACCCACCATGGTGAAACTGTGACCCAAACGTGGACAAGGCGACAACCCATTATCTGGCGACTCCGGATACATTTTCCTCCATTCCCACTTGGTCGCTTGCAGCTCGTAGAGCTCATTTGAATATTTACCATACTCAATCATGCCGCCAAAGACAAACATGCGAGTACCCTCGACTACAAAGCCATAGGCAGCGCAGCCATTAGGCACATCTCCTTTAAGCACCGGCACATACCATTGATTGGTAACTAACCACCGGCGATGAAAGAGAAATAAAAATAAAGTTTAGATAAATGGGAAAATTGTGTGTATAAAATAGTTTTACCTGTATTGTACACGTGTAGTTCGTCCACAATTCCTTCATTTCCACCGCCAAAAACCACCATCAATTCTTTAATATTGATGGCGCGGTGTCCATGACGCGGACGCGGTTGGGGACCTGTAGGATTCAGAACGCGCTTCCATCGAAAGCCAGCCAAACTGTTTGGCACTGAACTATTTCGATCTAAGCTATCGCTTTGATAAGTGTTCACATCCATATCGATGCGATTCAAACCATTATTTGAGGTTCGGCTATCAGTAGATAAAATTGATTGCGAGTTTAATTCATCAGCATCGGAAGCGGTGCTAGCCGAAGCAGATGCGGATGCAGCAACAGTTCCGGTTCCACCTCCATTGCTACCACCAACATCAACTCCAACTCCAGCGGCCGACCCAAGAGAGCCAACGAACTCTGAACTTTCCATATTAAAAAAGAGGTTTTCCTGCAAACAGCTCTTGATCGTATCTTCGGTTTATTTTTCAAGTTCAAAAACGCCCTCAATTCAGTTAATTTGTGCACCGTCTAATATTTCTGCTAAATTTAAGCACGAATACATCTTCCCGCATAAACGCTGAAAATATATAATATCCAAAAGAAATAATTACAAACATAAATCAACAACTTGGTTGCCGTTCGCTTTCCGAGGCTATATTGAATAAGACACTCTGGCAGCGCCGCAGATATGTACATATTGCCAACATATACATATCGCAGCCCCATCTACAGTACTTCACTAAAGCAAAGAGACTTTATTTTATTTTTTGAATGGAGTTGTATGTATTGTTTGCAATAAAATATTTTTAATTATTTACTTACTATTGGAAATTTAATTATTTTTAAATGAGTAAAACTATCATGCCACACTTAATTAATTGAATAATCATTAGGTTTATTTTTGTCAAAGTATCTAAACTTTTGTAGTACACTGTATATATACATGTATGAGCGCAAATTTACATTGGCCTGGCAATGCCGCCGATGGACGCTCCGCAAATGTATCAAATTTTTGGTGGCATTTATCAAAACACAGAATCACATATATAATGCACACACTGGAAATTGTAGCAGTAATTCTTACCCGTTTATTAACATGCGTGTTTCTGATAATGCACTTTCAATTAATATTTTTATGCAATATTCTTCAATTTACAATGTGCGAAAAAAGCCGAAGGAAAGCGACGCACACAATCTAGTTGAGAGAATAGAAATAGAACCAGTTCATTGGTAAAACCATAGGATTGGCGGTCAGGGTTGTACGAACGATATTTGGCTGGTTTAATTGGCCGCAGCCCATGGTTGTACGGACGATAAGAACTAGCTCATTTGCGCATGGTTGCATGTGCGATTTTTTAGTCGTGCCTAGGGCAATAATTTATAATCGAATATTCAAATCGTAGTCAGTGCTAAGTGTTGGGCTTCTAAATATCTTAAATGGGCAGCACTGGAGCCGATGGCATATCGATTTCTTTTTTTTTTCTCGCCCAAAAGTATGCTGTACGGCTGCAAGTGCGTTCAAATAATCCTTAAAATTGAATTGAACAGATTATAACGCCTCAAAAATGTCAATATCGCTGCTAAAATCCCAAATATAAATCGCGTCTATCCGCCGAGCGATAATAAGAGCGCAGAAACCATTGGTGGATCCCAGCGAAAAGTGTAGAGGTTGAAAGTATAATATTTTCGCCGCAGTTATACAATACGTCATCCGGAAGTCGCGCATACACACTCGTACGCGCATAAATGTAATATATACTAATAATTTGCTATTAACTTAAATAAATAGTTTTAAAAAATGTTAATTAAAAAATAAAGGATTTTCGAGCAAACTATTAGTCAGTGCCAAGTGTTTTACACATTTCGTAAAAGGAAATCCCGGCCTGGTGACCTCATACGTATATACATATTTCCCCACGATTTCGTGTACATATGTATGTATATAGTGTAGAGAAATTGTGGAGAAAATTTACACTCACGCACATGCAAGCTTAACTTAGAAAAAAAAATAATAAGAATTAAATGTTCCGTCTCAGCTTGTGGATTTATGTAAGAATGGACCTGTAATTAGTTTTGTAATACAAATGTGTAATTTATGTTTAAGAACATACCTACATACAAGTATATGCTGCATCACATACATATTTACATAAAATTCACCTTGTTGCCCCATGGACACATACAAAATGTGTGTTAAGTTTTAGTAAAATAAGGGGAAAGCAAAACAAACTGTACATTTCTCTGAAATGAAATTAATGCATAAATAACATCTGTACATACATCCTTAATTTGACGCTTTAACTATATTTGATTTCAGGAGCTGAACTCAAAAACGTGCTAAATGATATTTTAAGTCGATGAAACGGTGATCTCAGAAGAACTCTCTCCAAAATAGCTCTGGTAAGAGAACGTGGCATTTATCTTAACAGCAATTGCGGTTTTTCTAAATACATTGCCACACATGTGTGTGGTATGCTTATTGTTATAGTTTTATATATACATATGTACATATATAGAGAAAACCCGTGCACATTTAAATCTAATACTAATACGAAAGAGGAAGTTTTCCCCTTGGGTGCCTCAGACATTTTTGGCATCAGTGTGCTTATCAAATAACATAAATCCCCTTGTTTGCGTTAAATGCGACTATTCTCAGGTGACAAGATTTTTTTATGTGCGTCCAGCGTGCAGTTAAGGTCAAATCCATCAATGGTTCTGGGCTTTCGGTGCATGTACAGGTAGATCCACATCTTGGCAGACAAACACGGTTGGTTTGTTTTTGTTCCTTATCTGCTTATCAGCTCAGGTAGAAGCAACGCCGCAGTGGTAACGTAATCAACTCAAACAAATGATAGATAACTTCAGTACAGTGATAATTAAGACAAATAACTCAGCTACCTGTTCTGTCACGGATACGTTATAGCGCATAATTCAGAGTCAGTGCAAAATGGTACAAATAGGACAGCCGTTCGCAAATAACTGCTCAGTCGTTTAGTCGTGCAGCTGGCGGTGGTATAATACCCAGACTCGTGTGGTGTGCTGTCTCATATTTTTTTTTCAAAACCTGAAGACAAATTCAAGAAAGGGTTCTCAAACCCCAAATTCAGTGGTCAATTGAAGGCAATCAAGTGTAAGTTGTTTTAGTTTACATTCGGAATGCAATGGCAGAAACAATTGTACATTTTAGCGAAAAAAAGTGTTTCGGTAATAATCTCGCAATGACTTCATAACGGATATTTTCGTAAAAAAATGCAAACATATTTGGCAATATCAGTCACAAATAATCGTTGACTAACACTGCTTATACCCTGCAATTATATTGCAAATATCGATATTGATAGTGAAAGAACCCAAATATCGGTGTACCGATATGATAAAAACATATCGGTGGCTGGTAATATCAGTTATCGGAAAACTCTGCTGAATATCAATATATATCGCTATCGTATGTCTGTATCGTATGTGTATGTGTTTAGTTTGCGCGGCGTTTTTACGGTTACGGCAAGTCTTTGCCATTTGTACTTATTATTTCTTTAGATCGTAAAAGAAATCGGTAAATAATAAAAATTGATGTGCGAATCTGAATCTTCTTATCGTTAGTTTTTACAAGTGTTGCTTTCCCTGGGCTGTTCAGGTGTACATATACATATTTATCTTGGTAAATACATACATACATATGTACATGCATATCTATACAGACAAACGAAAACGATTGAGTGTGTGCTCTTGTGAAGAGGCATATATCTACATAAATAGTTCTCTATAAATTTTTTGTATGTGTATCCACATCTATACATCTATATACACACACTTCGGTGAAATAAGCAAAAGCAAGCGAAATGATAATAATAATAGAAAGCAAAACATGTGCGTAAACGAAAGGGGGGTTGGGTGGGGGTAATGTTTGGGAAAATGGCATCGCTGTGTAAATACCTATACATATGCATATACCTCCTCCTATCTACATATGTACCTACATACATATGTACATATAGTATGTTCTGTATGGATGAAACTCGAAAAGCACAAGTGTATGTAGGATGCGCGTTCAGTGCCTTAACAAAAAAATATAAAAAAAGTTTGGCTCGTGCATTGCTCGAAAAATAAAATGAAAATGATAAAAGCAAAAATACAAAAATGTTCTACATGTAACAACTGAGCGAAGCAGCGACAGCAATAGCAACAGCAGCAGCAGCAGAAAAAACAGTTGCAAGTGTGTGTCACCCATTTTAAAACCAATATTTAATACATATTCGCTCATATGTATGCACATATAAACATATGCATACATATGTATATACTAGATTGGCCAACGGACCAGTTACATACATATATCCATCTATATATGTACATATATATAAATGAATATACGAATGAAAACGTGCTTGATTAATCAGCAAGGTAGTGATATCATCCAAAGCGGTGTCTCTGGCTCTCAAAATGTTAGGGCGGGGATGCCAAAGCCAGAGCCACTGGTGCTGCTGCTGCTGCTGTCGCTGTCACCGCCACCGCCTTCGCCTCCGCCGCTGTTGGCAGCAGAATTAGCCGCCAAGCTGACTGAATGGCTGTCTGACTAACTTAGGGGGCATTGCAATTCGATAAAGCTCGCGCTTTTTACAAGCGAATCAATAATGCAATGAACATATACATACATACTAACATACATAGATATGTATGTATGTACACATAGAGATACAAACAAACATACTGCCGTTTTAGACTGCCCGCCACATATGTTATGACATACATTTTGGGCTTGACTAAGCCGCCAATAACGATGGACGACGTCGACAACGACGGCGACGACGACGACGCTGCGTATGCGCCATATTGACCACATACTGTCATACTCTGCCATATTGGCATTGGCATACACATAAAAATCTGTGTTGTGTGCTGTGCTGTGCTGTGCTGTGCTGGGCTGTCGCTCGTGCTCTACGTATGACGTAATTTTTGTTTGACAACCCCAACAACAACAGCAACAGTAACAACACAAATGCTGCTAACGCCAACGACGGTGACGTTGACGCTCTGTTGATGGTATTCGTGTTACTATTGTTGTCGCTGTTGTTGTTTTTACTGGTGTTGGTGCTAGTGCTGCTGCCTAGTGTTGACAATTTTGGCCAAACAAAACGGGCACCAAAGTTTGGCCAAGAGCTCGCTCTAGAATTTTATGCGTTCGTGTGTATGTATGTGTCTATGCTTGTGTGTGTGTGTGTCTGTGTTAATGTTGCTGCCACAGGCCGCAGTTCGCAGCTTACAGCTCACAACCTTTATGCGTGCCTGCCACCAAGCTACCTCTCCATGCGCATTTACTCTCCCGTGTGCTCCATGTCGCCTCTCTCTCTACGCTGTAACAGCAGCAACACTAACACCAACCAGCACCAACACACACACACACACACATTTCCCAGTCACATTCAACATTCCAAATTCCAAATTCACAGTAGCAGTCTCCGGCTCTCGGTTTCGGTCTCCGTGTCGGTCTTGGACTCAAGTCTCGTCATCGCCAACACCATCCTCGTCTGCTCCAACAGTCAATGTGTGTGAGTGTGCTTTATATACATACATATGTACATACATATATACTCGTATGTATATGTATAAGTGTATATACATATATATTATATTTTATATGTATATGAGTGTGTGTGTGTGTGTGTGTGGTGTGGTAATGAACAATGCACGCTTAAGTGCTGAGTTTGCCGCTTTGCCAATAATTGGCTGACAACAGTAAGAACAACAACACTAGGCAGTAGGTTGCTATAAAACTTCTAGGCAAAAGGCGTGCGTGGGCGTGGTGCAATAATATCTATGTACATATATACATACATACACCCATACATACATACTTACATCCATATACATACATACATATGTATATAAAAGAAAGGTACATGAAGCCCAACTTGTCCCTCGGGAGCATTCGTCAAACATAACGTGCGTGCTTCTGAATTTGTTGTTTTTCTATTTTCTGATACCTTCTGTGCGTTTTTTTTTTTCATATCTCGTGCCCATCGTGGGCTTTCTTTCTACAATGTGCCTTGAAGTCTTTTGGGCTAAGGCTTTCTTGTCTAATTGAAATTCCGTGCAGTTCAAGAAAAAAACAAAAAACCAACAACAAAAACAACAAAACAGCGTGCAGAGAATGTCAATACAGCAAAATTAAAAGGCTAAAGCCTAAGCGCAGCTTACTACAAGTGCAAACAACAACAACAATAACAAAAGCTGCCATGTACTGTACATACAGGCGTACGTACTTATGTATGTAGTGTGCGTGCGTGCATGTGTGTGAGCCGTATTAAGTAAACAGACATCGAACCCGGCGTTAAATACGATAAAAATAATAAATTAAATTGCGATTGCTCATTGTCAACTCCGAACTGGAGCTGCAATACACCGAACCCTGCCCCTCGAGTCCGAATCCGAATCCGATTTCGAATCCAAAGCGTCCGTTGGCGGCGACATTGTCATGCTCGTGCGTCAACCTCAAAGCTGAGCCTCAGAAGAAAAAACAAAAGAAAGAAAAAACGGGAACATTTAAATATGATATTTGCTTGTAAATATGTACTTATGTATGTATGTTTGTGTGCGCCTCTCGATAAGCCCATTGAGAACACAAGCAGCCGTTTGGATTTACAAAAAGAAAAAACAATAAACAAACTTTGTAACAGATATCTGTACATACATAAGTGTGTGGGCGTCAACTAAGACTTTCCATGAACAAAGTACACTCAACGAACTGTATGGCAAAAGTATTACAAAGTTTTGGAAACATTGCCCAAGAATTGTTCCCACGGAACTACCAAGGCCTAAGGCTTTGAAGCACTTAAGGACATGTTACGTCTAGCGTGTTTCTAATTTGACTCATGAGCCTACTTTTTTCATTTATCGCACCCGCATTGCATATTAAATTATTTGTTAGTTTCCAATCAACACCCACACTAACCAATTCTCATTGTACGTGGTAGAATTTTACAAAGCACAGCACGCTTATAAATCAAGCGCCCACAGCTCGTATTAATAGCACACAATGGTAGAATGACCTCTTGGGAATTATTAATAAATAGCAGTATAATGGTAATTTTGAGTCAAACCCTTTCGGGACATACGAATATACTAATTTAGTTCAATTCTCACTGCATAGCGATATTCCCTCTATGATCATAAACTACATATCTTTCGTGTACTTTTTGCTTCCAAATCTTTCTATACAAACAAAGTTAAGCTTGTTCCAAAATTTGTGCCCAATATTTTGATGAGTAAAATAGAACTTCTCATAAAAACATAGGATATAATGGCCAAACAATTCGATCAAATATATCAATAATTGCTCCATAACTGAAGGCAAGCGTACTTATCGTCATAAGCGAGTATATAGCCATAATATTGGATCTACCATTAATTCTTCTAGGTATTAAAAACCGCACACGCCCAAAGCAATGTACTCTTTTCACTTTTCAGTGAAGTGTACGAGTATATGTAAATATAAATGTAACTGAAAAATGTCTGAACAACACAACAGGAATGTTTTATATAGTATTACCGATCAAATTAACAGAAAATTATCATAAAAATTTTTCGGAAATTTCGTAAATCACCAAACCCCACCAATTGAAAATATTGATTGTTTGTTATTATTATCCATATATACAAGCAAATAAAATATTATGGGCTAATATTTGCCGGCATGTGGAGTGCAAGCACGTGCCAGATTGGATCGTCGAATATGTTGGAATCGTTTTATTGGCACGCAATGGGGCGCTTATCAAATATGTCATAGTTGTGACAGTAATCCAATAACATTTGCTGTTCGTAGACTCCATATGCACCGAAATGGTTGCTCAAGCATGACTCGCCTGTGCTCGTTCTGTAGTATTCTGAGAAGAATGATGACTAGATCAGATATAATTTTATCTTAATAAAAAAATAATAATAATGATGAGAAACATTGCTCAGTAATTATTGTAGACTTAATAAAAACATTGAGTAGAGTGAGTTGCTCATTATTTCCCAGATATTGCATTCTCAGTTGTTTACGTGCTGAGTGAGTTTTAAGATAATCGTCTACGTTTTAAATTTGTTGGTTTCTCCAAACTACTAAACACCTTTCCCGTTTTATTAATGCGTTACGTAAAAGATATGCCACATATGGACATATAGTACATACTATATCTATCTACACAAAGATTTTTGATTATTATTGTGGCTTTTTTTTCCTTTTTTTGTTTTGCTTACTTTGACGTCACTACCTTGGCTGGCTAATGCCGTACGATTTGGTTGCCATTGGTCATTACCAGTATTTGTATCGACATGTTTATGAGTACCAGACGCCAAACTGCACTACACTAGCCAAACAAACAAACAAACAAATGTACAATTGTACAGAGAATATATGTACATATTGTGTGTGTGTATGTATGTACGATATGTGTGTATAGGCCTTGATTTCGCATGCGCTATGGCAAACGATTGAAAGACCTTGTATTATATGCCTGTATCTAGTATATACATATGTTTGTACATACACATATTCTACAATTATACGCTTTTGCAATAACAATAATAATTGTATGATTATATGGGAACGCTGGTGGACAGAGTCAGAACAACATAGTGCGAGTACTACACGTGTACATACATACAAGTATAACTCTTGAAGTCCTTATCTAGGAATGACGATTTTCTCGAGCTGCAATCAGTATTTGAATCAAATATACACATATCACATATGTATTCACAATATGGAATTACGATAGCGGGCTTTCTGGCGTTTTGACAACGCATAAATTTTAGCATTGACAAGTACCGCAAACCGGTCCCATCTACATTTTGCGAGATTTATAGTATATACTACATATACCCGCAGCCGCCACCGCCATGCAAACAGAGAAAGATTGCCTCACCGGCTCTGATAAGTCGTCTATGACGCCATACTGCGGTATCGTCGCGACGTCCCGAAGATTGTGGGTGCTGTCGTCATAAACGAACATAAAGACCGCAAAGAACACTTATCTTGACTAACATAAAACGTCCCTACTTATTAACTAACCCAACTGACTGACCAATAAAAACAACTTGGCATGCAGTGCATGGTAATTAGTTTTCGCTTGGACGTCTTTTCGGGCAGGCAGCTAGTTGAGTGGTTCCGTGCTTCCGTGCCGTTAAGGACCAGACCAAAGCTTAGCATAACTACAAAATCTACATACATATCTACATATATGCATGTATAATATATATATATATATATGTATGTATGTATATACTCGTATAAAGACAGCATATTCCCTCCTGCTTTGAAGGGCAGCCATCGCAGATAGTTTGGGACATTTGGGACGTTTGGGACGGTTTGTGGAATTCAGGTGAAGCCGCTATATTTAGATACATTGCGAACATACTCGTATACTCGTATTCTCATGCTCGTTCGCTCGCCAAAGTCGCCAGCGTCGGTCGCAAAAAGCTTTAATATATTTAGTGTGTTTTATGTACTTGTGTACCAAACCGTAGCATACCATACCATACCAAACCATACCATACCATACAAAACCGAACCATACCGCATACACAAATAATGTACTATGTGCGTGTGAATATTTCCAAGTTGAAGGTGCTTGGGGTTCAGCGGGCATCTTTATAGCTATCTTTGTGTGTAGTAGAAGGACTTTAATACACATCATTTGACTAATTAATTAGTTTTTCTACTCTCTCTGCTTCTCTCTGCCTCCGTCTCTGTCACTCTCTCCATTTCCCAATGCGCTCGCTCAGTCTCAGCGCGTCTAATATCTCCTTAGATTGTTCTTCAGGGGCAATAATGTGTGTGCTTGTGTGTTTATGTGTGTGTGTGTGTGTGTGTGTGTGTGTGTAATGTTTACAAGAAGAGCAATGGAGAGAGAGTACCGATAAAAATAGAATGGTTACAAAGACTAGAACATAGACTATCATCTAGAGACCAGTGACTAGTACAATGCCATGTACGTCAGCCGACCAGGCTTTTGTTTATGCATATCAATGCCTACCTGGCTCCATTGGCCAAATTCCATTGATCGCCTCCAGTGATCACTGATCAGCTATAATATTCGGTACAATTTTTATTTTCTACACAAGCGAGCACTCATTCTAATTTTGTTTAGCTTCCAAATCGTTGCCAAATACCGATCATGCTTTTTAAACAATGGACAAATCAGTTAAGATCAGTTACTATGTGATCATCGGGGCAAAAGAAAGTGATTAAAAGACAAGTCTAAGTCAAATCCACGATCATAGATCAATCAGTTCTACAATATTATGTATATAGTAGCAGGCATTGCTGCAATTAATTCTTATATATATACTAGACTATATAAATTGAAATTGATTAGCCAAAATAATCATATTCTTTTACTAAAAGCCTACTCTCTCTCGCGCCCTCCCACCTTCTCCTTCCCCATATGAGGCTGTCCAATTGATGCCTTGACCCCTGCGCCCCCTTACTTATTGCTTCTTGGCCAATTTGCTGACGTCGTTGTCTCGTGCTCGCCACCCGTGAGGCGTGAGCATTTTGGTTTTGGTTGCTAGACGATGAAGACGACGACGGCGACGACGCTCTGAGATAAAAGCCAGCCAGCCAGCCAGCCAACTAGCCAGCCGCATACATACATATGTACATATAGTATAACTACGTATACGTATATTTGCCCAGGCGAATTTGTTGATTTATTTTCGAAATATTTTTTTGTTCAATGCAAATATTAGGTGTGTGTGTCTGCCCAGCCAGCCAGCCAGCCAACCAACCAACCAACCGGCGCGTCTTCTATACGCACGATAGCTGAAAAATCTAAATACTGCGAGACTCGGTGAGAGTTTCTCACAGCATCGCATCGGAATCGGCATCGGCATTAGCACCAGTACCAGCACCAGCACCAGCATCAGCATCAGCACCATTAGGACACACACACATTCGAACGAAAAAATATCCGGCTGGCCAGAAAGAAAGAAAGAAAGAAAGAATTAAAGAAAGAAAGGGGGAACGAAGTGGTGGGCAGACAGGAAGGCGGGCAGGCAGGGGCTGGTAGACAAATGGACAGATGGACAGACTATCACGCAGACACAAAAAGTAGAGACACAGACGAACGCGTCTAATTATATACATATGAGTTTCTCAAATGGGCTTTACACACAGGGAGGCGGCATTCAGGCATTCAGTAGAGGCGGCAGAGGAAGAGATAGAATCGGAGGCGAGCAGGCGAACAGGCAGAGATGCCATATGCGAATCATGCCTTAGTTTCAGCGACAAGCATTTCATATACTGCGATTGCGTTCCCGTATATACAAACCTATACAAACCAAATAATAGACATCCAGCTGCAGGCTATAGCTATAGTCTAGCTATAAGGTCAGGTCTTGCATTATCTACATTTTTGCATATTGCTGCATCAAGAGGAGCTTCTATTATTATTATTTATTGTTATTGAGTTCGTTTTATTTTTACGTTTTGTTCATGCAAAATCCATAAAGTTTACACACACACATACACACACACACACCCACAAACAGATACACAAAGGTCTATTATATGAGTTTACTGATGCATCCAATTGCATTTTTACACTTTCAGATTATATTATAACAAATGGCCACAATCGATGGAAGACCGGCGCAATATGGGATTTCTCTTAAACAATTACGAGAGCTCATGGAGCACCGTGGCAGGGAAGGTGTAGCGAAGATAAGTGAATTCGGTGGTATTCATGAGATATGCAAGAAGTTATACACATCTCCGAACGAAGGTAATTCCCATCCCATCTGAAAGGATATTTTCATTTTGGATCGACATTGAGTTTGTTTTCATTTCCCACCCGTAGGCCTAAGTGGGTCCAAAGCTGATGAGGAGCACAGACGTGAGACATTCGGCTCGAATGTAATACCACCGAAGCCACCAAAAACATTTCTAACACTAGTCTGGGAGGCGCTTCAAGATGTAACACTTATTATTTTAGAGGTAGCTGCATTAGTATCACTTGGTTTATCATTTTACAAACCCGCCGACGAGGATGCACGTGAGTAACCAAAATATAAACCGTCTCCCCATTTGAATCCCTCACCACATTACCTTTTCACTTTGCATTTTTCAGCTTTACTTCAAGAGGAGGACGAACACCATGGTTGGATCGAGGGTCTGGCTATCCTTATTTCGGTCATTGTAGTTGTGCTAGTTACAGCGTTCAATGATTATTCAAAGGAACGACAATTCCGCGGCCTTCAGAGCCGCATCGAGGGTGAGCACAAGTTTTCCGTTATACGCGGCGGCGAGGTGTGCCAAATTTCCGTTGGTGACATTCTTGTGGGTGATATTGCCCAGATCAAGTACGGCGACCTTTTGCCCGCTGATGGCTGCCTTATACAAAGCAACGATTTAAAGGTGCGTTGTCGTACGATCCATTCATTATTTAAGATGTAATATTACAAATCCTGATATGATTTGATTGCTCATCTTTACCAGGTGGACGAGTCTTCGCTAACTGGCGAGTCTGATCATGTGAAAAAGGGTACCGATGTCGATCCCATGGTTCTATCCGGCACCCACGTTATGGAAGGAAGCGGCAAAATGATTGTGACAGCCGTGGGTGTCAACTCGCAAGCTGGCATTATTTTCACTCTGCTTGGCGCCGCCGTCGATGAACAGGAAGCGGAAATTAAGAAGATGAAGAAAGGTAATTATGTCATTTCAATTAAATAGCAACGACGACCACACCCTCACAAACGACCCACAACGACCCGAAACTTTCCTCTGTACACTCAAACTTACATTATCCGTTTCGTATAATAAGAAGCCAGCTACCCAATTATTTAGTCTGCTAGCCAGCCAGTCTAGCCCAGCCCAGCATTATGACGCTGTCCCCCCACACTAATACATATATATATGTTTGTAGACTAATTCTTTGGGCACTGTTTTCAACCCCATTTTTATATATCCTCAAAATCCCAATCTATTGAAAATCACTTGCTTTGAATTTTGTAACTACATGCTGTATACTTAGTACTTAGTAGATCATGCTATCTCTCTAACAAAATGCGGCTTCTATTCTGCAAAGATATACTGGCAAGAGGACTACTCGTGGCTCGGCCACCCAACAACGTTCTATATACGTGTATCTGCCGATCTTATACGCACATATAGTGCCAGCCGATTCGGCAATCCAAGTGTTCTGCTTAGCGCTTAGCAACAATGCAGTTCTTTAATCTTCTGTTCTTCTGTTTTTTGGGTACTTAAAAAAGAAAAAAGGATTATGAGCCAGCCACACAATTAATTATTAAATGTATTGCAATCAATAATCTATAATTATATTGTTTTTGTTTTTATTTTTATTTTTCCATATTCCAATTGTCATACGTGTTGCATGATGTGAATTGAATTGATTGATCCATCACTGAACTCCTTCATCTACCTCAATCAAACAACCAACCAATCAATCAAAACCACTCTACCACCACCAAACACCAAAACAACAACAAAAAAACCAAAAAATGAAAAACAAATCAAATAAACAAATTAAAATCCAATCGTATAACTTACCCGAAATTGACCGAAAACCAATCACTAAAACAAAACGGAACATTGATTGAATCAACCAACATAAAAATGAATTTGAATTCCCAATGATCAGAAGCTAAAAAGGCGAGCAAGCAAAAGAGCAAAAGCTTGACAGGTGAATAATTTGTTTCAGTTTATGTGTTTGTTGAACTCTAGCTGTTATAATCGGGGGATCGTCGGGGTAATTGTTTGTATAGTTTTCAGTTGAAGAATGATTGAAGAAGATTGTGTATCGATATATGGGGTAAATGAAATGAAAGGTTAATGTCGTAATCGTACAGTTTAAACCAAAAAAAAAAAAAAAAAAAGAAACAATAACCACTTCTTGTTTCAGCAATGGGGTTTCAAAAGACGCATTATGGATTTTGAATCTTTGTACAGTTTTTTTTAATTTTTTTTATTTGTTTATTCATGTATATATTTGTATATATCTATAAATCAGGGGGTGAGAGGGCACTCTTTCTAGATATATGTAGATGTACAGACAATGTATTATAATCAGTTAATGGAACGTGCTAATGCGTTCGTAACCAATTGAATGAAAACCATAACTATAACTAAAAGTGAAAAGTAAAAAAGAAAAAACAGAGAAACTAAAAACTACAATGTGATACTGATTTGCGGACAATGCAGGTGAGAACGATGGCCGCACCCCAATGAAAGCCGCGGCACATCCGCCACAGACGACGCAGAGCGAGGTTATCAAATCGGAATCGGATGGCAATCATGTTCAGCAACCATCGACATCAACCGCTGAAACGGGACACAAGAAGGAGAAATCTGTGCTGCAGGCGAAACTGACAAAGCTGGCAATACAAATTGGTTATGCAGGCTCCACCATTGCCGTGCTAACGGTCATTATTTTGATAATACAGTTCTGCATCAAGACCTTTGTGATCGATGACAGACCATGGAAGAACACATACGCCAATAACCTTGTGAAGCATTTGATTATTGGTGTCACAGTATTAGTGGTGGCGGTACCCGAGGGCCTGCCGCTAGCCGTAACACTATCTCTAGCCTATTCGGTTAAGGTAAGTGGACTGACTTGACTCTCATTCTCTCACAGCCCTCTCTCTCCTCAACCGCCTACAATCTCCTAACTTAAAACTCTATTCCTGTCGACAGAAAATGATGAAGGACAACAACTTGGTGCGCCATTTGGACGCCTGCGAAACGATGGGTAATGCCACTGCCATTTGCTCTGATAAGACTGGTACACTTACGACCAACCGTATGACCGTTGTGCAATCGTATATCTGCGAGAAATTGTGCAAGGTTCTGCCAACACTTACTGACATACCACAGCACGTGGGCAATCTGATCACCATGGGCATATCAGTGAACTCCGCCTACACCTCGAATATAATGGTATGCGTCCGAATCAAGTTGAATTGAGAAGTTCGTTTAAGAAACCTTTCACTATCCGTCTCGCAGTGTCCAAATCCCGGTGATTTGCCGGTACAGGTGGGCAACAAGACCGAGTGCGCGCTGCTGGGCTTTGTCCAGGCTCTGGGTGTTAAGTATCAATCGATTCGAGATGAGATTCCCGAGGATAAGTTCACACGCGTCTACACATTCAATTCGGTGCGTAAAAGCATGGGTACGGTTATTCCTAGACCGAACGGTGGCTATCGGCTCTACACCAAAGGTGCATCGGAGATCATCATGAAGAAGTGAGTGTCAATAATATAATAATAATTTGTACGATATGTATATTCGATTTATCATTTCAAGATGCTCCTTCATCTATGGCCACGAAGGAACTCTGGAGAAGTTTACACGTGATATGCAAGAGCGTCTTATACGCGAAGTGATCGAGCCAATGGCATGTGATGGCCTGCGCACCATTTCGGTGGCTTATCGTGATTTTGTGCCCGGCAAGGCGGCTCTCAATGAGGTGCACATCGACGGCGAGCCCAATTGGGATGATGAAGAGAACATTATGACGAACCTAACCTGTCTGTGCGTTGTCGGAATTGAGGATCCAGTGCGCCCCGAGGTACCCGATGCTATCCGCAAGTGCCAGCGTGCCGGCATTACTGTGCGTATGGTTACTGGTGATAATATCAACACGGCCCGTTCCATTGCCAGCAAGTGTGGTATTCTGCGACCCAACGATGACTTCTTGATACTGGAGGGCAAAGAATTCAACCGACGCATTCGTGACAGCAATGGCGATGTGAGTAAACACTGCCTAAGGCTATATACATATATACATATGCATATATACTTGTATAATTTTATAAACAATCCTTTTTGTTTACAGATTCAGCAACATCTTATTGACAAGGTCTGGCCCAAGCTGCGTGTATTGGCCCGTTCATCTCCTACCGACAAGTACACTTTGGTTAAAGGTGGGGAAGAAATTCAATAATCTTCTAAATATAGGGAATGCGGTGGTGTTTAATTGTTACTCGCAATTTATATTTTAGGCATAATTGACAGTATGGTTAGCGATAATCGCGAGGTCGTGGCTGTAACTGGCGACGGCACCAACGACGGACCCGCTCTAAAGAAAGCCGATGTTGGCTTTGCCATGGGCATTGCTGGCACTGATGTTGCCAAGGAGGCTTCCGACATTATTCTCACCGATGACAATTTCAGCAGCATTGTTAAAGCCGTTATGTGGGGTCGCAATGTGTACGATTCGATAGCCAAGTTCTTACAGTTTCAGTTAACAGTTAATGTAGTAGCCGTGATTGTCGCATTTATTGGCGCATGCGCTGTGCAGGATTCGCCTCTCAAGGTACGTGCAACGCTCTCTGACACCCAGACGCTCTCCAATTCTCCAATTAATGTACAACATACCATTCCTCTTCTCTACATTGACAGGCGGTGCAAATGTTGTGGGTTAACCTGATTATGGACACCCTCGCTTCCCTAGCTTTAGCCACGGAGTTGCCGACACCCGATCTACTGCTCCGCAAGCCATATGGCCGCACAAAACCACTGATTTCCCGCACAATGATGAAAAACATTTTGGGTCAGGCTCTGTATCAATTGGTAATCATTTTTGGCTTGCTCTTCGTAGGTAAGTTTCGTCCACCATCGCCTCCTCTTTTGAAGGTATTCACAATACGTTTAATTGCATATTTGGTTGTCTTCGGTTTTTGTAGGCGATATGATTTTGGACATTGAATCTGGTCGCGGACAAGAGCTCAACGCTGGCCCAACTCAACATTTCACCATAATCTTCAACACGTTCGTTATGATGACACTCTTCAATGAGATCAATGCACGCAAAATTCATGGTCAGCGCAACGTAATTGAGGGTCTATTTACAAATCCCATTTTCTACACCATCTGGATATTCACTATGATATCACAGGTATGCCTCCTAAGCTTTATTATTATTAAGTGCATACTGTCCCTTTGAATAGCGTATTCATCGAGTATTTCGTTCTTTTTTGGTGACAGGTCTTAATCATCCAATATGGTAAAATGGCTTTCTCAACAAGAGCCCTCTCACTTGACCAATGGCTCTGGTGCGTATTCTTCGGAATTGGTACATTAGTCTGGGGACAATTAATCACTTCAGTGCCTACAAGAAAGTTGCCTAAAATATTATCGTGAGTAAATGTTTCATGTTTACAAACGCTTCCCAAGCACACAAACAAACAAACCAAACCAAACAAACAAACACACAAAATGCACGCACAACGCACGATCGCTCGCTCGCACGCACGCACGCACCTTGGGCGACCAGCTGCCACGCCCCCTTCTCTGCTTTCCAATCCAATATAATATATTCTATGCAATTAATCTTATAACAAACAAAGAAACTATAAATAGTGTTAATTTATTGCCTATTTCACACCTTAAACTTAAGAATTAATTCGCTAGCCACATGATTCCAAAAGAACCAACCAAAAAACTAAAATAACTTTCGATGTGACTTGAGATGTTCTTGGAATTTGTGTTCGGTCTCGATACATACTTGCACACGCTTTTTTGGATCGCACTGTCACATAAATCTCGCACAGACACAGAATACCAATAAGATATTAAGTATGCCTATGCCAATGCCGAGTATTTCGAAGATATTTAGATACTTATATGTAAAACATGCCTTACATGCCCATGTATTTTAATTCAGTATTTTAGTTCGATAAGTCAGATCGACACAAGAAATGTTTAAAACAATCGCGTGTGTCAATTCCTTGTTATTATTATTATAATAATTATTGTGTTTTTTTTTTTTGCTGGTGTTTTTTTTTAATAAATCTATTTACATTGTTATATTGTATGTGCTGTATGTAGGCATAAGTTATGGCTTAAGAGTACGAGAATAAACTTTTATTTGCTGCATAAAAGTGATGTGATATTGATGGCCTGCGTCTCTGGTCCTTTATTAAATTTCTCATATTTTAGGTACTTTGTTAAATAATGTACAGATATGTGTTTCTATCATGTGTAAAAAAAGGCACCCATCAATACAACTATTTGTTAATGTAATTACCTTTGCTAATCTGTGATACTGATAGTTTTAGTGTCCGTGTAGCGTTAGTCTTAATGTCCAAATCATATCATTGATATGTATGTACAGTGTGTGTATTTGTGCCTAATAATTTTAAACCCCAATTCCACGCCATTCCATTCCAATGCATACATTCTTATCTGCAGTCAGTTATAGGACAGAAAGACTCCTATAATTGTGCAGCTATTGGATTATCTGTGCACATATCAATGGAGAGTTAGCATAATTAATTTGTACATATATACTTAACTATCTACATATCTTCGATACATTCAAGGCATCAAAACAACTTATGCATCAACCACACCCATTAACTTTTAAAATATTTCTCTATTTAACGCTGAAATGGGGCACGGGAATGGGAATGGAACTAATTGACTTTGAACTAACAAAAACAAAAAACAAAAAAAGAACTTACAAAGATACAAACTGTCTCACACACACACACATATAAATACAAATATATACACACATCCCTCTCGACGCTTATACAATTTTACTGACATGTTTCCAGATGGGGTCGTGGCCATCCGGAAGAATATACTGATGCCATGAACTTGGGTGAGGAGCGTTTCGATTCCATTGACTCCGACAAGAAGCCACGAGCCGGCCAAATTCTGTGGATACGCGGTCTAACTCGCCTACAAACCCAAGTAAGTGCGCTCTCACCTTTCAGCCCAACGAGTAAAAAAAAAAATACAAAAAAAAAAAGATTTTTTCTATTACGGATGGAATATCGATTACAAATTTGTTATTTTATCCTACTTTTTTGATTTATATCGTATTATAATTTATACATTGTTATTTGACTTTCATTTGAGTTTTCAGCGCGTATTCGTGCGCTTGGGCATATAGTACATACATAGATATATGGCCAGGCGTACTTGTACAGATTTACATATGTATTTTGATTTTCGATCGACATACATACAATACGTTTTATTTATTTTTTGAACCATTGCGCCGGAGTCACATTCGTGTTTTGAAAGAATTGGCATACGACCGCAGAAGTAACTGGCTAACGATTCGATCTCGATATAGATATACAGCATCGGAATTGCCATCGGATTGAGATCAGTGTCAGAACGTCTGGTGGGGGAAGGCGGCAAATTTACTTACAAAAGTCCTAAAACATCTTAGGCGGCCCGCCCCCCAAAAGATAATGACACCGGCCTCTGATGCCAAAACTATTAGCTGTTTAGGATCGTGGATCGTCTCAACTAATGCTTTTTAAATCTTCGCGAGTTTTTCACATACTTTAACCATCAATTGGGAACGTAATGAATATTATTTGAAGTCTTATTACTTATCTATATCTTAAAAGAATTTGTTCATTGATTGATTCATTCAATAATATGTTGAGAATTTTGGATTTTTTGTCTCGAATTTGGCATTCAGTGCGAGATATACTTATCTACTTGTTTATTTACTATTTTCTTTCATTGGGTTATATCGTATTTTTGCATATACTTACAAATATCGATTTATGTTATATTTGACTTACTTCATATATCCATTTACGTGACGTTTCGATATACATTCAGTACAGTACAGTACATACAAAACGCGCTTATGTGTTTGAGTCTGTTGTGTGCGCACACGAACAAGCACGGACGTGATCAATACCGATCCGATACCCTTTCTTTAGAAACTGAGAAGTCGAAACAAATACAAATACCATAAATGCGAACAGGCGTGGCAGTTATGTTGAAAAATAAAGCATACTTTGTGTGTGCATATACATATACGGGCATTTCATATACTATACATATGTATGCATATACATACATAAATACATACTACTCGGGCACACGACGCACAGCATTTGTGTTTCCAAAAGCTACTTTAATTACTTAAATAGTCAAGCATTCAGCACCGAGCCAAATTAAGGGGAGTAGTACCATCTCCCCGTCCACCATACCTCCCTGTCCTATTTCTCCAATCAAAATTGCTCCATCTCCTCCATAAATAATTCTAAAGCTAGACATTAATCCAATTTAAAGCTCAAGAAAATTGGTTGACTAGTTTTGTAAAGCAATCCTTCGAAAATGCTTCTGAAATGTTCCATCATTTCAATAACAGGTACATACTCGTATACACCTCAGATTTGAGACGAAGTTTCGCTTAGAAATCCCATTTAGGAACCACAAAACACATAAAGATAAGTCCAGTCTAGGGAGCCATGGTCGTGTATGTATGTATATGTATATGCCGCGATTAAAGAAGCTTTATTGTTGGCACACAGATCGCTAGGGTCCCGTCCTTTCAATTGAAATTTCTTTTGGTTTTTCTATTGTAATTTTTGAACTCTTAGTAGTTAGCAAAATGTTTAACGTTTGTAGTTGGCAAATTTTATTGGATTTGGATTTGAATTTTACCTAAAAGTGAAAATTAAATAAAAAAGCCACTCATCTTCTTTAGCTTTCTCTCTCTCTCTCTCCTCTCTAGCTTTCTCTCTCTATCTGTAACTATGTCTGTCTCTCTTTCTCTCTCTGTCTGTCTGTCTCTCTTCCACTTAACTTCAAACCATTTTCTCGAAACTTATTATTCTAAAAAAAATTATCCTTAACAAAATAATAAATCACACTCTTTTGCTCTTCGTCTCACTCTGATTGATTCTCACCTGTGCTTAGAATTTTTGCCTACGCTATCCTTATAATCTGTTAAACCGCAACAAGTTTTACACCTACTACCTATGTATCTAGTTGAACACTTCAATACTCTTCCCGAATGCTTATACAAATACAATAAATAGAAATACATGTCCAGTGTACGTGAAACATAGAAAAGTGCATATGTATATGACGACGCTTTAGTAAAAACTCATGCCATCATCCACACCCCCCTCTCTCTCTCTCTCTCTCTATGTCTCTGTCTTCAATACAACATGTGTACGTACTACTAACCAAACCAAACCGAACCAAAAACAACTCAAAAACCAACAAACCCCTAGCTAACTCTACAACAACTAATCACCCATAGCTACTTAAAGTAATTTCTAAACAACAACAAAAATGCATCAAACTTTACACAAACATTCATATGTATATGCATTTGGCAAGCCGCAGGCTTCGTCCATTTGTAGCATTGAGCTTTTCACGGGCGGTATTGTGGGTAGGTATTCCATCCAGTATTCCAGTAGCTGGCGTTTCCATTACACTTGGCCATCCGTCTGATTATTGACGCTTGTGTGTCGGGAAATCTTTCACCACAATATCTTTTTGCAAAGGTCAGGTCGCGTCGATCATCGCTCTACGGTACACTGATAAAAACAAACACAACATACACTCACGCTCACACACACACACACACACATATACATATACACAGGCACAGACACAGACACAAACATACAATTTCCAAATGGAGACCTAAAGGCGCTCTCTGCTCGGCGTTGTGTACTTTACTTTTCCATAACTCCCACGCCTCCTTTGTTGCTCCTTTCACCAAAGACGTGCCATATTTATATATACATACAGATATATACATCTATATATGTATATACTCGTATATATATATGTGTGTACATATACATACATATTCTACATGAAAAACGCAATATTCCGCAATGATTTTTTTGTTTTGTGTCATTTGATGAGCTATTTGTTTTTTATATAGACACGTATGTACAAGTATTTCGTTTATATTCACAATATTCACCTTCAGTTATTGTTTGCTCTCGGTTTCCAGTTTCCGTTACCATTAACCGTTTCCTATTTTCAATTTCCGTTCTTTCCTATCAGTCTCTCGCTCTCTCTCGAACTCATACCGCATTCCATAAGATCTGAACAGCTACAGTCTGAAAAGTCAACAACATTACATACATACATATATTGCTAAAATCGACTAATATATGTACAACACTCAACACTAAACACACAAACACATGCATAGATACTACTACATAGATACTACTACATACATACATACATACATACATATCTACTATGTTAAAATGTTATTTATTTGTTTGTCTAAATTGCGTGCCTCAATTCTCAATTGTCTCGAATGAAGGAACGACACACAAGAAACACACTCACACAACAACCACACACACACATACACACACAAACAAAATCGCTAAATCAATTTTTTATCCGATCCATCATTCACTGCAACTACTTTTTTGAACTAATATTAAAAAAATTGATAATTTTCAATTCATATTTTTCATCCTTCTTTTAAAATGCTTAAAACCAATCCCGATCGATCGATTGACAAAAAAAAAAAATGAAAAAAAATATATATATTAATATATACATATATATATATACCAATCATAAATCATAAATAAAACAAAATGAATAATAAATTGCAAACTGAAACTCATAAAATCAACAAAACAATAAAAAATTAAAAACCAAAATATGCAAACGTAAAATGCAACAAAAAAATACAAACAAAAAACAAAACTATCGAATACATCGCAATCGCTATCGAAATCGAATATTGCAAAATCTGAAACTGATAATTCGCGCCAAATACTCAACTAACGCCCAGATTTCAGTACCGGTAAGAAATGTGTGTTTCATTTTATTTATTGGCAACTAGACGGTGTTTTGTTATGTACCCTACCACTCCATTCCACACCACCCCACCCCAACCCACCGCTCTCCCCCCACCCATCATCTACCAGCTGCCACCCCCATACCATCCCCAACCAGCCAACCAACTGCCTCGCTTCACAACTGCCATCAAAATCCAATGCTTCCTATTTTCCACACTCCCCCACTTCCCACATCGTCCATCCCACTGCTACCCGCCCATATCTGTCTATCATCCTTTCTATAGACTTTCTGCCATTTACATATGCATATTTATGTATAAGTATGGTACGATATTATACACAATATGTGCCATTATACATATATATATATCTATACTTATATACATATATATAATATATGCATATGTGTGCGTAGCATAGAAATTTGATAAGTACCTTCCGTTTGTTCTTATTATTATTATGATTATTGCAAATTATAATGTAATTACCGATTTTGAAATACATACATAATTGTGTTCTTTCACATGAATGTACATAGTAGTTCTTCGTGCCTTTCATTTGGAATTTAATTCTGATTTCGATTACTTTTGATTTCCCGATCGTTATCGATTTACTTGAGATAAGTTACATTTTGATTTCCACCTTCGATTATTCCTGATTTCCGCTTTCGTTTTCGTGACTCTTTACAATCAATGCTCATGTATACTATTTAGAAAATGTTAATCAAACAATATTCCTCACTATGCCATACTGAAATACCGACATGCACACATAATGCATAATGTACGCATCTACAAGTTTTCCATTTGGCATAACAGCTAAGTGTGTGTATGTATATGTATATATGGGATGCATATATATATGTGTGTGTGTGCGTGTGCGTGTCCAGTGCGAGACACGTGAGAGAGTGTCATCGTCCTCAGTGTGGAAGCGACTATACATACTCTATATGCTCTGTTTGCTTGGACCGGAAAGTGTTAATATGTATGTCCGTTGTGAAACGCCTATTCCTCCCCGGAGGGGCTATACACATAAAGGAACCGGTACCACCAATCGATCAGCCAATCCCCACCACCACCACCACGCACAGTAGGTCCCCATCTCCATATTACCTACATATATACGCACTCGTTATCAGGTTGCTTCTTATGGGATCGAGGGGCTTAATCATAGTCGAGCACTCTCGACTGTTATCTAATTATTTACAGTTCCTACATATATACCTGTTATTATATATATCGGCCCATAAAAGTATGCTAAAAACCCACTTACACCAAGTAACTCACAATACACTACAGACAGTCGTTTTAATAGTCGCTGTTAGATCATTTTCTTAAAATATATATGTACATATACACGTAAAAACTCCTATGAATAGCTTAGGAAACTAAATTTCCTTATATGTATGTACATGTAATCGATTTTTTGTGGAGCCAAGCCATATAGCTCCAGTTGTCCGAGGAATTTGATTCCTAATTGACGGATCTATGATGCGATCCTCAATAGTTCCCTCCAGTGGAAATGATTCCTTAAGGTGGAGGCGTGATTTCAACTTCACTCATTACTTAGATCAGTGTGGCGTTGCCAGACTTACCATTTTTAAGTTCAAACGTGATTTAGCGTTGCCACCACGTTATACAATTTGAACAAATAGCACTGCTATTTCAAAATTTGATTTCTTTATATGGAATTATCATAAACTTAGTTAAGGATGTCAAATAAATAGATGATGCTTTTCCTTTCATTATGAAAACTATAACTTTAAAAAACTATGTTGTATGCTAGTGATGTGTAAAGGATGATTGCAATCAATGAATTTATAGTTTAACACACCGATTTTTAAATGTTCTATTTTAATACTTATCCATCCCATTTGAGTTCAATATCCTGACCAAATAATGCCTTCTAAAAAATATTTGGAGATGTGATCTTGAAATAAGAGTGTTGGATATTTTTTTGATGACACCAAAATACGTATACCTACTTAGTAAGAATCGAAACTATTGTACATAAATAATACATACATACATACATATACTCATGAAAAATTTACCAGCTGTCCCGATCTCCCAATAACATGTGCTAGACGTGTGTGTGCGTGTCAATATGTGTGGTTTTAATTACAATTTAAGAGCTGTATGTTCAGTTACAGATGTACATACATACATATGTAAATGCAATAACTGCCTGAAATTGTGTGCGTGACAAACCTACTCGTATATACTACACATATGTAGATACTATACATAAGTATTCGATATATTATGTGAGTTCCCGTTTACAAACACTGTGGCTACCCATTTTAGAGTTTAGTTGCATTTGATTTGGCTCGGGGCTTTCCCCCATTTGTTAGTTCATTGTTAATACGGAACCTCTTGCTGTGCAAATCTGGTGCGTCGATTCTTTCGTAGAATTATATTTTGTATGTACTTGTAACATCTGGAAACTGTGGGGACTTGACATACGAGCGATAAACGAGAGATGAACGCCGCGTTTCTCGTTCCCTTAGATCATCTACTCGTAAGATATGCAGATCCGAAATTCGCCTTAGGGACTCGCATTCTCAAAATACATGTTACATAAGACCAAGACTCGCAAAATTCGCATCTGAAAGAATATGTTTAAAAAGAAAAAAGAAAGAAGATCTGTGCGTTTTCTTTCTTTTTCTCAGGGTTTATTAAATTTGTTCATTTCGTTTTTGGTTTTGTTTCACTTACATTCACTATCTAGCCTTTTGTTTCTTTATTTTTCAATTGCATTTTTGGTGTCTAGAGAGCAATTGATTATTTTTTCGAGTAGGCAATGCGTTTTTATTTAGCTAGATGCCAAGAAAAAGGTTCCATCATCCGAATCTGTTTTCGTTTTCGTTTTCTTTGTGTTTTTGTGTTTTCATTTAACGATTTTGTTTTCATTTCCTTAACGTTTTCTGTTTCTATTCGTTTGGATTGTGGACACAAAAATATTAAGCTTCTGCATTTAACTTTGTTTGTTTCAAAAGTATTTATCGGATATTTGTTATTAATTTTTGTAATTTTAAAGCCGGCGGAACCAATCCGAGAGACTGAAGTGTAATTGACAATTGCAATAAAGTATCAAGTACTTATATGTAATGTTAAACTAACCTACAGCCACCAACTCCCTAACACAGACACGAACACACACACATACTCGTACACACAATCCCACATCTTTCTGACAGAAAAAGTACCCATAAATGAAAGCAAACAAACAACAAAACAACCAAAAGAAAAACATCAACAGCAAATAACCCAAATGAGCTCTACAAAAAAAAAAGAGAAAAAAATACACTATTAATATACAAATACATATTTACATATTAAGTTCAGAAAGAAAAGCAGATATGCTAGGAAACTAACTGAAAGAAAAAAGTGTGAGGAAAGAGGAATAATAAGGGAGGATAAACTAACTAATTAACCAAAAGTCAACGCAATGCGCCGTGCATGAGACGCGTGGGCAGCACCACAATGGGTTTTCTATAACGCTCTCGCTAGGGAGAGAGCGTAGAAAAGTTGGGCCAGACCCGGACCCTGGACCCTCGTGATTACGCACCGCTCATGCGTGCCCGCGTGTATCTGTATAATACATGTGTATACCATTTGAGCAGCAACCAAGAAGCTAACACGTAGACGTAGTAATGCATAGTGATAAGAAATCTCTGTAGTTAGGTGGAATTTTCCACGCCAATACAAAAAAAAAAAAAAAAAAAAAAAACTAAAAAAAAATGAGAGAAGAACATTTGAAAAACGAGATGAGTATTATTAGCTGAGTGTATAGAAAAGAGGGTAGAAGAATATAGATCAAGAGATCCAAATCAAATAATAGTAAGGCATGCGACTGCGACTGCCATACCTCTAATCTGATCTGATCTATTCTGATCTGATCTGATGCGATCAGATCCCATCTGGGAATCGGTCTGTTCCAAGGCATTAATGATCAGTTCCGACCGCTTTGCGAATACTTAGCCCAAACGTAGTCAAATAGAAGTAATGTATAAATCGTTTTATAGCACTGTTAAGCCTAAACATATGCAAGTAATTACCATATATGTATGTATGTAGATACATTAATATGCGATCAAAAACTAAACAAAAACTATTGTAAAAGTTAAACAACAAATAACGTTGAATAAACACACACAAAAAATTAATTAAATTTAAAAAATTGATAGTAAGCTTTTTGACGCAAATGTTACACTCACATTAGGAAAATTAACAAAAAGAATTTCAAAACAAAAAAACAAGAATCCCTAGAGCTACAACTACAACTTTTAAAAAGCATATATGGACAACGTACAATCTCAAAATGAACACAAAAAGAAATGAAAAGCAAAAGAAATATACAATAATAAATATATGTTAGCAATACTCAAATCGTTGTGTAGTTTGTAGACACTGATTGACGTTGATTGACACGCGATCATCTCACCGCTGATCGATATACTACATGCATAAGTCAATCAGCAACATTTTAGGAAAAACAATTGTTGAAAGAATATTGAAAAAAAAAAAAAAACAAACAACAAAATTAATAATAATGTTAATAATTATAATAAATTAGCACGAAATGTGTGCACGGAACTCTTTGCATTTTGCATAGAAGAGCGACACAAGATCTAACAAGTATAAGATGTCGAAGATGATGATGAAGAGGAAGAAGAAGCATAAATAGGGCCTACCGAACATGCATACACATGTGTACATACAATACATACTTATAACATATACATACAAATTTTTTGGAAGAAAAAAGTGCCTCAATCACAGTTACAGCAACAGCTACTGCCATACCAAAATTTACAACAAAAAACAAAAGCAACAAAATACAAATACAAACAAACAAACAAACAATCACATAACCAACAACAACAACAGCTACTATATACATATGCATACATACAAATATGTTTGTATGCATACAAAGAACAGTTGTTTGCCCCCCTCACACAACAACAAAAAAACAACAACAACAACAAGAAAACGCTGGCAATTAGACGCCAATAAGAACAAAAACAACAATAACTACTACTACTACTACTACTACCACTTCTACTACTACTACTACAAATAATGATACTTAATTTGAACGAATTGGATCTTAACTGATCTTAGTCCACATCGGCAACAACAACAACAACATCTACTACTACTACTACTACTACAAAACAAGTCATCAACAACAACAACAACAACTACTACAACAAGTACATGTACTTGTGGTACCCTCCACATTGTGTCTTTTATGTACTCTCTACTATTATCTTCTACTACTACTATCTACTACTTCTTCTACTATAATCTGCAACACAAAAACAACTAGCCCAGCTAACTCTTCATACGCTGAATTGAAACGTACGTAAAAATTCAAATTTTTTGGTTTCCTTTTCTTTTTCCCTTTTTTTTTTGTGTAAATACCCTAATGAAGCAGTGTAGCAAAAGAAAAGAAACAAAACACAATAACGAGCACGTGGAAATTGAAACAAAACAATAAAAACCAATTAAGTTAATAAATCCAAATTACCACTTTTAGCCGCAACTATATTTCGAGCATCGTTCGCAGACACCACCCCCCGCCCCCCTCCCCCCACACTCGGGCATTGTCCCTGATAATTCCAAACCTGCGCACACGTAGCATTTACTATTTGGAATCGGCACCTGCCCACCAGCACCCGAACCCATAACCCCAGCCCCCTTTCACTCGCTTTTGAGCCGCCAGCTGAGCAAGGACGTTCATGAAACGTCATGCTGCGCTCCAAATATTCATCGTCGTTAAGATGAAGTCATTACCACCACCATCAGTACTCGAACGCGCGTTCCAATGCCAACAACATGCTTTCCTTCGTACTTACTTACCTACATACTACATACAAGTATATCTATCTATCTAATATATGTATGTACAATAACAAAATTATTGTATACAGGCAACTATAGTATGAACAACCACATCGAAAATAGAAATAAATAATACTTATTAAGAAACGACTGCCCCCCTTAGTCCATCGTCGAATTTTCAAAAGATACTCACAGTTACCCGCTTGAGTCGCAAGAATCAGCAACATGTTGAGCTCAATGAAGAAAAAAAGAAAAATGCATTGAAAAGAAAGCTGCCTCGGCTGCATGTTGCCAAGTATAAGTCAGAAAATAAAGAAGCTCATTCGGCAACATTTTGCAAAGCCTAGGAAGAAATGAGTATGTGTTGGAGCTTAGGAACATGTTGCATACGCAATGAGCTTGGTGGCAGGGGATCGTAATAAGAATAGTGGCTCTATTACTCTCTCCCTCTCTCTCTATATATATATATATATACCTCTGCAACATACTCTTTTCTATCCCACCCGCTCTTTGATGCGAGAGCTTCGTTTCGATAATTAGACCAATACTGCATGATTGTTTCTTCCAACGCACAAGAACGACGATGTGTTTATGAGTGTAGAAATGAATACATATGAGTGTCTGCTTGTATGTGAATTCGAATAGTGCTGTAATGAATGTTCCTGACTGTGTGACTGATTGTAAGCGCGTTAGAGCGTGCGTGTGTGTGCTTGTGTGTGTGTATGTGTGAATGAGTGTGTGTAAGCGATTGTGGTTACTCTTAAACAGTTGTTGTTTAAGTTTGTTTGTTTTTGCTTGTTCGTTTGTTCCTTATTTTTTGTGTTATACTTTCTGTTGTTCAGTTTGTGAATACTAACATGAGTCTGCCTCTTTTGCCTGAAGCTCATATCCTTCGTCCTTTTTTGTTCTGCTGCAAGCACGCCATCAATTATCATAAATCATAAGCTATCCGTACATATGTTATTGTATGTATGTAGATGTAGAGACGAGTCCTTTTGTTAAGATGGCCTCGCTGCTGGGTAAGTAACCATAAATGTTGTGCTGTTCCCAGTTTTGATTCTAACAACCCCATCAACCAAATCATCTCCCAACCACTGTCCCCAAAGCTGTCTAGCAGTCTGGGACTTTTTTATTTTATTTTCTTTTTTTCCTATGAGCAGCACATGTCTGAGTAACTGAAACCGATAATAGATCGTAAGAGGCAGTTAATACATATGTACATATATACGCCAGCCGGTCAGTTTTAAGCACACGCTGTCCGCTTGTCTGTTGGCATTTGGTGACCCCCAGTGGGCTGAGAATCTTGCTGCCGCCGCTTCATTTTATTATAATTAGCCTAACTTACTGCTATGGCTCATCTATTGCATCCAATATTGTGCCTACCTCATTTATTATTATTAAACGCTATCTAACTATTTAAATGATATGTGTATATACGTGTATGTGTTTGCCTTTCAGTTACTTTCCTTTAGTCTCTTCCGAGATATGTGCCCACATATAAAGTCTAGCATATACATAATCATATATATATTTATTATATATAGATTTTTTTTGGTCCGTTAGTGTCCCTCCGCTTGAAACGCATGCTGCCATTGTTGCCAAAACACCCCTCCCACCCCAAAAGAAAACAAAAGGCAATGGTGAGGGCCAGCCTTGGGACCAAGGCCCGTTGTTAGCTCCTTTGCTTGCAAAGTAACCAGCTTGAAAGCATTTAATTCTATGATTTATGTTATGATTTGCTTATGTTCCAATATTCACACTTATTAAATATGGGTATCGATTGATTGATTAATTGATTGACCGCTTGATTTAATTGAATTTAAATTTGGATTTGAATTGAATTTGAATACCGTACGTTTTTGGTTCTGTTTTTGAATTTGAATTCAATTTAGTATGTTGTAATGTGTGTTAATGTTGTTACCAATTTTTATGCTTATTATTTGTTTTACGTTCCCATTTTTTTGTTCGTTTGTTGTCTAATTTCGTTTGTTTCAGTTGCGCGTGATTCGTGCATTCCGCTCGACACTGGAAGACCTTAACGAACGCCGCTCGATGCACAGCTTGCATAGCCTCCGCAGTCCACGGACGGGCATGCCGGCCGGCAGTGGCTATCCGCTGTACAATCTGAATCTGCTGAATCCAAATTATAGCAGCAAGCTCCAGCAACAGCAGCAGTCGCAGCAACAGTCGCACCATCAGCAGCCGCATCAGCCGCATCAGCCGCAGCAGACGCATGCGCATCCAAATGCAACGCTGCCGTCTGACATTTCCTATATTGACGAAGATCCGCAACAGCAGCGCACACCGCACAACAACGGACGCACGCCCCCGCCCCCCACCACCTTCTCCGATGTTGCGTATAACATGCAAAAAAAATTACAAGACCAGCATAAGAACGGACAGAACGAAACACGAATTTAGGATGGTCCCCAATTATATCAAATGCACTTAAAGACAATGCCTAATACTTGGGCCCCCCATCTTGACAACTAACCTAACATACATACATACATACACGTATGCATACATTGATACACCCACATAACTAACGGAACTAACAGACAGACCATGTACGGACCATGACATTGCGCGCTCTTAAGAGCGATCTTAAGAGAGCAACTCTGTACATTTATTTTAACGACGTCGACGCAATCAACTGATTTTATTGGCATCCCTCTCCAAAAGGGGGGCCTCTTGACCTGCGCATTGTCTCCAATGCTGCAGCTGTGCATACAAATATTACCTCTACCCCCAAAACCTCCCACATACCCATTGCTACACACACACACACAGAAACAGACACTTAAACAGAAACATATACACAAATACATGCACACAAACGCATACGCAAATTGATAACAAGAAAGAAAAACCAAACAAAAAAAAATAAGAAAATGATTGAAATGAAGAAGAGAAACGAAAACGAAGAGAGCTTTCTCCGAGTGTGTGCCGCATCCCCGATAATTATTGTAATTTAATATAATAATTAACACTTAGCAAATGTTATTTAAACGCATGATTTTTTATATATTTTTTGATTTATTTGTACATTTAATATTAATACTGTGCTACTCGTATTATGAACTACCTGTACGACAAGCGTTGCATCTTTATTTGCCTACTTAGTACAACTACGTTGGGTGCGTGTGAATTTTCAATGATGATCATGTAATTGATTATTGATTATGTTAATGATGATGATGATGTTATGGTGATGGTGATAATGATGTTAATGATCGTGCGTGCGTTTGTGCGTGTATGAATGTTGAAGCAATTAGCAATGAGCCACAAATTAGTAGGGGATCTTTGAGATCACCAATTGCTGAGATCACAAGATCGTTAAATCGATCACACGCGAGAGAGCGGTAAGAGGGCAAGAGCGTGGTACAACACCTGTACCTGAATCATAGGACGACATTCTCACAACCACACACGCGCACACAAGCCGTACTGTCTACACAGACTTCACAGACTACAGCAACAATCTACTTACTACTCTAAAGAGATCAACATACAAAGCTACATAAACATACATACGTGCATACATACATACACACACAGAAATGCATAAATATGTATGTAGGTGTATGTATGTATGTACATCAGGCCCGCCTGGGCCGAGCTAAATGATAACACAAAGGAGGCGAACTGAAAGTTTTGTTTGTCTCGTCTCTTGTTGTGAGTTCGTTTTTTATAGGGTTAGGACTAAAAAAAAAAAAGTTAAAAAAAAACAAAAACGAAATAATATCAAATTATATATTACGCAATATATTACATAATTCGACCCTTTAACTCCCCCAAAACAAACACATCTACATAACACAATAAAAAAACACACACACATACTTATACACAGACGTCGAGCGGCTGTTAAAAAAAAAAAACAAATCGTGTATTACTCGCCCGAAGGCGCCGCCAGTCTCTAAAAAGAAAATATATTTATTTATTTAAAAAGAAAAAAAACACTACTATTCTCTGTAAAACCCCCTGTTCTCTCCTGTTTTCCATTTCATTTTCGTTGTTATTGTGTTTTATAATTTCCATTACTGTCTTTCGTATATGTACATAAATATTGCATATGTTTTTTTTTTATAAATTCAGCTTTTATCTTAAGTGCGTACCGTGCCTTTTCTATTTATATATCTATCTGTATAATGCATCTAGTAAGTAGAGTTGGTCGGTTCACTTGTGTGTGGCTACGTCTAGAATCGATGTATGTATGTATGTATATCCCTGCATACATCATCAACCACGACACCAACAAAAACAACAACAACAACAGCAGCAGCAAAACAACAAGAACAACACATACTATGTATATGTGGATTTCCTTTCGAGACTCGACAACAACAGCAAGAAGAACAAACCACAAGTGTCTGTTTAAATACATACACACCTACATCCCTTGCATAGTATACTCGTAAACCTCCTATCACAAATCACTTATCACATACATACATACATACATATGTACTTACATACCTAATATTGAATCTACAAATAAAACTGAGCCCATGACTCCATATTTGATGTATTATTATTATTACTATATTTAAAAAACGAAAAATATTAAATACAAAAACTACCTACCATACATCTAGCCTGGCTCCCCAACCATCTACAAACACCTGGTAACCAATAAATTTAATAACCAACCAATATTAAATGCCCTTATCCGAACGAAATTATAATGAAATACCCCAGCCCAGCCAATGCCAACCAATCCCCACTAACCATACCCAATGAAACCCCATGTATGTAAGCCCTAGAATCCCGATCCAAATATATCCGTACCCTCCTCCACACCGTAGTCTTACGCTATTTCTATTCTATTGTACTTTATTCGTAATTTACTCGAAAGAAATCTTTGATTGAAATCTATGTAGCAACTTTTTATCGCAGCAACACTCAACTGAATTCAACCTGTAATTTCTCTTCCCACTTATTGTTTTCCATTTTACTTTTCTTTCTCTCTCCAATTTTAAAGGTAATAGGCGGCGAATTGCAAGAACGCTTGATTCCGGTCCCCTATAGCAAGAGCAACACTGATCAAGCTGTAAGCCTTCCTCTATTTTGTTCAAACCTATGTACACACAAAGCCAAAACAACTACAACTAAGCCAATTAAAACTCCAAAAGCAACGAACAACACACAATACGATTTTAACTCACAACCAAACTAAAAACAAAAACATAACAAACAAAACAAAAAATGAAAAACAAAAACATCATTTTGCAAATGGAGTTGTTAATATTAAGCTAATTACGATTAACGACTGTCAACGCAAATCTTGTTTTTTGTTCGTTCGTTGGTGCGTTCAATTGTTCGTTTGTTTTGGTTTCGATTACAATTTCGATTAACCAACTTTTTGATTTTGTGTTGCCTACCCCTCGTGGTTATCTTTTTTTTTTTGTTGTTGCGCTCAGTTTGGAAACTAGTTTTGAATTCGTTTATTGCTTTACACTAATCGCCGATACATTTGGCTGCGCCGTGATTCCAGAAATCAGGAATGCGCTGCTCAAGGTCCCGGAACACTGCCACAGAACGTTTGCACGTAGAACTGTGTTTTTCCAATATATTTTTTAATGCTTTGCATGCAATTTAGTTCTTCGATGGTGTGTACTACTATCACAAGTAATGCAATTAAATCTAAGAGCTAACGGTCCTTCGACTCAAACATCAGTACGATTATAGAGGCGAGTAAATAGTGTGGGTAGATTAAGGGCGTTGGGTATCAATGAATCATTCCGATCTACATACATACTACTTATTACGAAATGGTCGAGATGAGCATGAAGATATATAGTATGTATAATGAACTGACAATCCATTGGAACAAAGAAAATCTCAATGGGGAGAAACCCGTTGAAAGATATAGAGGCCTTATGTATAGTTCACCCGGTCGGTGTGAGCGACACAACTATAGAATATAATAGAAATGGAATTGAACAGTACCTAGAACACAATATATCTTTAAGGGCAAAGCTTTAATGTTTCGCCTTTCATTGAGATTCACTTTGTTCCGATAGATATCTAGGAACAATGGAAGCCTTCGGATCCGTATATTAAATGATGTACGGAGCCAATATACAAAATTCATACGCATTTGCTCTCTAAGAGTACCTATTATTCATCATTCCACATTTAATCTTTATTTTTGTTTTTTCCCCTTTTGCTTTCATTTTTTGGAAATGTATGTGTACCCACAATAGGCTTTTTCTAAAACTAAGTTTAGTATACGTAGCTTATTATTGCAAACATCCTGTAGTTAATAATATTGTAGTAAATCTCGTTTAAGATGAAAACATTCAAATTTATTAATATTTGTATTTCTTTTTTTTTTTTTTTTGCTTTCATTTCTTTGCAATTTATGATGATTTCGATTTCCATTTTCGCTTTCCTTCGACTCTCGAACTTTGCACGTGGACATATTAAACAACGAACCTGAATATACATATATAACCATGTTATTGTTGTTAATGTGAATGGCATTTGGTTTATTGTTTAAAAAATAATAATATTTGTTTAATTGCTTGCGCCTCGCTTCCTCCGTTCCTATGCCGACGCCTTGACGCCCGTTTTCCCCGCCTATGCCTCGCGCTGGAATCGTGCGACGAACTAAAACACTTACTTGTCCTAAATCGTTGAATTAATGCATATGTATGTGTGTGTCCGTGTCCGTCCGAATAAATTGCGCCTGCTTGCCAATAACGTCGTTGTGTGACGGCTCCCCTTTCTCCTCTCACTCACTCTCTCTCTCTCTCGTTACCTTGTTTGTTTGTTATCATGTGCATCCGTATTCGCATCCGAAACTGTAACCGTAACCGTTAACTATTTTGCATCCCATTTAACAATAATTAACATATTCTGTAAACTGTAACCGTAACTGTCACTCTGTTAACGTGTTTGTGTATTGTTTTTGTTTGCGTTTGTTTTTTGTGTATGTAAACAACATTTGTGTTTTTGTTTATGATTTTTGGAACTTTTTATCGCAACAAAAAAAAAAACTGTACTTCCTTAAACTGTTGTTTCTGTCTCTCTCTTGTCACTGTTCTCGGTGTTGTTCTTCTCTTTCTACTCGACTTGCGCTTAGATTCGCGTGGTAAACGCCTTCCGGCAAGGCCTCGACGCCCGTTACGGTGAGCACACCAACACTTCGCTGGCTGAGGTGCTGCGCAAGCAGACTTCGCTGAGCAAACGCCTTTCGGAGACATCTTCCATTGAGTATGCCGATAATATACCCGATGAGCTGACTATACCAGAAATCGATGTCGAACGGTTATCATCCCACAGTCACACCGAAACTGCTGTCTAAAAGCCAACCAACCACAAATACCAAAACCAAGCCACAGCCACCCACATCAACTCACAAACACACACACCTACACGTACTCCCATACATGCATACACATGATCCGTATCAAACAAAAAACAAGAATGAAAGAAACAAACAAACATTAAATGCGTACCATATATGAATACTTAATATTAATAACTACATAATACATACAAACAAACATACAAACTACATACCTACTGAAGGGAAAAACTGCAACAACATGCATCCAAAATTTGAACCACACGCACATCAACAGCTACAGCAACAACTTCAACAAATACGAAAACAACAACAACTAGAACAACAGGCGTTCACACACATGCGCAAATTACCAATCCAAAAAGATCGATGGGGCTAAAATAAAATCTCCAAAGGAAATAGTTAAAGTTCTCAGAACTGCCAACCCAACGTTAAGAGCTAAAAATAAAATGGCGACGAAATGGCGTCTAATACGAAAAACCACGAAGGCGGCGGCAAAGCCACCAGCCCCAACCCCCACAACTAAATTTGGGTCTAGCTTGTGGTAATATATGATGATAATGGTGAATGAAGATCATGATGATGATGATGATGATGATGGTGGTTAAAGTTAATGTTTTTTTTTGTTTTTGGATTGGCCGCCATTCTTCCGCGCATTGCCCGAACACACATGCATATTGAACACCTGAGTGTGTGTGTGTGTGAGAGTGTGTGTGCGTGCGTGTGTGTGCTCTCCTCATCGCCAATGCAACAATCTGCATGCGGCTTGCTAAATAAGATTTAAAATAAAAGTAAATTAAAAACAAACAAACTAAAAAAATAAAAACCCAACAAAGCAACCGCTCGGAGTCCTCCAGGTACGCATGGTGGTGGTAATGATAATGGTGAAAAAATATAAAAGAAAAAACAAAAACTTCCGCTCCCATCTAAGGGAGCTTGTGAGGTAGTGGGCATAGTTACATACATAGACATATGCAATGCAATACATACAAAGAAAAATCTATACTGTAAGCAAAAAAAACAACTATCGTAAATTCGAGTGGCCTAAAGATACTGAAAGTTGATTCAACAAAATACAAATAAATACATACAATACAAAAATACATACATGATGTAAAATGCCTCTACTCCCCCACACATCTACACACGAACACAAGCGACGCAAGTCAAGTCGCGTATACTCAAGCCATTAATTATTATTATTATTATTACATACATATAATGAATAAATGAGTCAATAACGATGTATTGTTGTTTTTATTGTTTCATAATGGTCGGGTGGAGCGGAAAGATGATGGGTGGGGAGGAGTACTATGTATTTACAGCACGGATGGATAGACATATGTACATATGTATATCAGGTTGCAAAATGCCATCGCCACAAAAATTGAAGTTTTTGGATGGATCTCCGAAAACAGTCACTGTCAACGTCCATTGATTTATTTATCCGTCCAGAAGATCTCGCAAAACACAAATTAAGAATATTTTAAAAATAAAACCAATATATTCAACACCATTTGAAGACGTTCCCATCAATCAGAAAAGAAAGTGTTCTTGCCCCACCAGCAGATCTATATTTAAAGAGTTCAGCTATGATGTTACACTCTTGAAAAGAGCTAGATATGTAAATACGTCGCCTCTTCAATGCTGTGATTCCCTTATCGTCTTACATTTGGACAATTGGAAAAATAATTTGCTGGACAAATTGAATTGTGTTTGTTTTTATATATCTTTATGTATAATTATTTAATATTGTACAATATGTTTATGTTTACACTAGTAATTACGTTATGGTTTTACACCTACGCATTAAATAGATGTTACAACATTGTTGATTTTTATATATGTATGTAGGTATGTACACATATTGATGCTGCCGCTGTTGGTTGCAATTTCGTTTCGCCGATGTAATATCAGTGTTTTTTGAAATGGTTTTGTTTTAATTTTTGTAAAATTAACAACTAATAAAATGACCAGCCAACGGTTTTACATTTACGTGACCATTATGTGAGGAACACCGACGCCCTCGTCGTTTTACAAACGCTTGTTGCGGGTGTGTTGCACAGTGTGTAGTAGCAATTTTAAAAACAGCTCTCCTCCTCAACGATGATATTTATCTCGAATAATTTATATATGTGTGGGTATGTGTTGATCTCAGCCAATTTGTTCCGATTTAAAAGATACCGAACCCGATCCCCTTTATTAGTAATTGGGCGACGATCCACGACGGAGGCCAGAAACAAAAAGCGATGCACAGCTATAAAGGATCCATTGGGATGAAGCGCTATGTGGTTTCGTAGCTCGTTAGCAAGGCCGCGTCGACAGGTTCCAAGCAGCGGGGACAAGTGAGGCTGCGCATCAGCCAATCGTCAATGCAGTGCAGGTGATAAATGTGCATACACGGTAGATAACGCACTGCCTCATCGACGCAAAACTCTACCATGCAAATGTCGCACTCGCGCTCCTGCGTCTTCTTGGCGCTACCATCGTAGGTGCCAACGGGCAGATGTTGTATAAGGCCCATCCGTTTGGCTTTCTTAATGTTGACCTGCTCGTCCTCTGTGCTGGCTGGACGGCTAACAGATGGCGTTGGATAGAACACTTGCTGAATTGATTCATGCTGAAAATTATACGCAATTTCATATACATATGTATTTATAAAATATGTATGTACATGTATGGTATCTAAACGTTGCATGACGTACCTGGAATATGGGACCACCACCAGGATCAGATGCAAACATTTCACTGTTGACATCCTGTCCACTTACACTCATACTTTCACTACCACGCAAAAGTGAAATGTCGTCGGATGTGCTCATTTTCAGGCAGTTACCCATCCTACAGCACTTTCTGCTCAGCTGGCCTGCTGCACCTGCCACAAGAAAGACAAAACAGAAAAAGAAACATTGCAATATGAACAATGAAATTGTTATTGCGTGAGTGTGTGTGTGTGTGTATATGCATATACATATGTATGAAGATATACATTTGTATATATGTATATCTTTGTACATATACGAGAGGTACATGTAGATAAACTTTTCGAGATTTGCGTTTGTTTCCCACCTAAGAGTACGTCCCGTTTGGTAAAAATCACTTTTAACATACAAGGACAAGGCTCAAAGGCAAATGTAAATTTAAGTATTGTATCTATGTCGTCACAGTTACATTCGTTAATTGCTCTGTTAAAAATTTATATGTGTATTGTTTGCGTATTTGTATTTGGTCGTCGATTTCTGCTGCACTTCCCGACGTGACATCTTCTTCTTCAATTGTTGTCAATCAATCGAATTTTGCAGTGCTGGAAAGTGCACCGGAAGTCCAAAATATGTACTCCATCGACGTTTTCTGCTATACTATTAATAATTCATTCAATTAAAAGCTATATTATTTCTCATCATTAATATAGATACATACAGCTAAAGTGTATTACACTGTGTTTATCTCGTTATACCACTGCATTTATCGAAAATCATCATTTGAGATCAGTGTTAAAAAACACCTGTTTATTAAACAAACAGCAACGGAACTCACAACCAAAAGAAGAAGAAATTTGCGTTGGCAAAACATGTAAATAACTTTCGAAAGCTAAATATCCAATTCAAAATAACTAGGACTCCAATTGGAAAGAGGCTTCAGCATGGAGGAAGAGACAGTGATTTTATTACTCCTGGTGGTCGTAATGCTGGTTGGTTCTTACATAGCCGGCAGTATTCCTCTAGTGATGAAGCTAAGTGAGGTTGGTAATAACCATATAAGATCTAACGTCAGCATTTAAATGCATCACTTCTATTTTTCAATCAGGAGAAATTAAAAATTATTACAGTGTTGGGCGCTGGCTTGTTGGTAGGTACTGCTTTAACCGTCATTATACCGGAAGGCATACGCTCATTGTATATGGACAGTGATCGAAGCTCAGTGGTGGCAGCAGCACCTAAATCCTCGACTGGAGCAGATGCAGAGGCTGTCGTGGTGGTTCCAACGACGCCAGATTATTCCCGTACCATTGGACTCTCTCTCGTGTTGGGGTTCGTCTTCATGATGCTGGTAGATCAGGTTTCGCAACACAAAAGCAGCAATGGCAGCAATGGTAGTGACAAGAACATAACCGCCACTCTTGGACTGGTGGTTCATGCAGCAGGTGTGTGTTTCCTATATTATTCAAATATAACCTTACCACTTAATACATTTTCACTTTTATTATGATGTAACACAGCGGATGGTGTTGCTTTGGGCGCTGCTGCAACAACTAGCCACCAGGACGTTGAGATAATTGTTTTTTTGGCCATTATGCTTCATAAAGCACCAGCAGCATTTGGACTCGTTAGTTTTCTTCTGCACGAAAAGATCGAGAGGCAACAAATACGAAGGCATTTAGGCGTATTTTCATTATCCGCACCCCTGTTAACAATTCTCACATATTTTGGCATTGGTCAAGAGCAAAAGGAGACACTGAATTCTGTAAATGCCACGGGCATCGCAATGCTATTCTCGGCAGGCACATTTCTGTATGTTGCCACAGTACATGTACTCGCTGAACTGACACAAGGAGGCCACGGACATCATCAGCAAAAAACCACCACTCACGGACAATATGAGTATCGTGTCCTAGAGGAATCTCGTGATGGAACCACTAATGAGACGAACGGCAGCAGTTTGTCTCAGTCGCACAATACACAAGGTCTGCGATATAGCGAGCTTGTGATCTTGATATGTGGTGCGCTATTGCCGCTTGTAATTACGTTTGGACATCAACATTAGCATTGATACCTTGTCCAGTATGCAGAAGAATCAAATAGATATCTCTCGCTATCATTCCTTCTTCACATACTCCTTAGATTGTAAATAAGATACCTTAATAATGTGGCTTTCCTGCAATATATACATACAAAAACATATGCATATGTACATAATATATGTATATACGATATATTATATATACACACATATACATTATACAATTAGTTGTAGCTCAAAAAGGCTGTTGATGGGCGTTAATGGTCATACCCAGTTACCCATGTTCATGTGTGTGTCTGAATGTTTTGTGAAAGTTAAATTCAAATAAACAATAAATAACGCACGAATGCAAATTAGGTTAATTACTAATGCAAACTTTTTCCAGCTCCCTTCCATCACACCGACTGCACTTTTTACAAATTGCCAAAGATTTGAAGAACCCTACTAATTGTAACTCTATGTGTATATACAACAATGAGTAATGCCTTCTTTCGTATTTATTTATTTTCGGCGGATGGAGTTTGTCTATTTTACGTCTTGTTCAGAATCCACGGGCCCAAAAACCCAGCTATTAGTTGGTCTCTCCGCTGTTTGTGCTCAGCCCTGCTCCTATTTCATAAGGAAAGCTCGCTTAAATATTCTTAAAAGTTGCTTGCTTGTTGCTGAAAAATGAGTTTTGTAGAAAAAAATTTCGCTGGAATTTATCTTGTGTCTATTAGATGTGATGCGACTGACAAATTAGCAAACGAGACGCAGACTCCGTTACGGCCAGCGGGCCGCACTGCAAAGCAACAGCGCGCCGCTCTCGTGAATCGCGCAGAGACACGAAGTGTCCTTAAGCTATGTTCAGACTGCAAAAATATGCGTAACTATATTTGCAACGAAAGCGGAAATTACTTTCACAAATGAAATATAAGAAAACTTAGTACTTACCAACTAATCAAAGATTAATAAAAACTCTATTCACCTTCTTTATCTTCTTTGTAATTTACACTTCAAACTGATTTTATTGTAATAAGGTAAAAAATTTGTTTGTCAATTCTGACATAACGCTTTATAAAAAACATTAAGTTGATTAATGTCAACTATGACAATTTGCTTTTGATTGAATGTGTGTATTTCTATCATTAGATCTTTGGAGATTTCAGGATATAACAGCAATAAGTCTAATAAAGAAAAACTACCTATGTATATGTAAATATGTATATGGTACAACTACTAATGCACTAGCGAAATAATATTTGAAGCTTTACACATTTATGACTCACACAATCTAATCTATAATGGAAACATACACGAATCAGCTACAGTTTACTAAGGAACATTATTATTATTAACCTTGTGGTTTTTTATTATTTAATTATTTTTCAAAAACTGTTTTAAATTCTTATTTGAATAATTTTTTTACAGGACCGCCCTTTTCTTCTTCCACCATTTTAGCTGAAAAAATGACATACTTGTACATAATAATTTGCAGAACATTTTGATTAATTTATTAGTTGCAAGGATAAGTAATTTGCGCCATTTTGATATTTCATAAGTAGGTGTAAGGTAATAATAAATGTATAAATACTTAAATGTTAAAACAAGTCAAATTAGCGTTCGAAAATAATGTTTATGTATTAGTAGTGATCATCGTCAGTAGACAAAAGGAGTACAGGGTGCGCCATCTTTTATGTCGGTATGTAAATATTGAATAACTTTGTCATTAGTGAACTGATTGACTTGATTGATGTTGTTTTCAAAAATTAGTCTGAAGAAATTGTACAGAACCAAATTAAATAAAAATATCTCATACTTGAAAATCGGTTGTTTATTTTCAAAGATATTCAATGTTTACATACCGACATAAAAGATGGCGCACCCTGTATAATGAATAAATCAGCTTGAAAGGATACTACAATGAGTGTAATTTTTTAATTAAAAAAATACCTTTCAAGCAGCAACACATTTAAAACAGGTTAAAACAACACCGACTTTTGATAGTTGTTAATGATAAGGAGATATATGTGTAGACGTTTCTTAATTGTGTGGGCGTGGGCGGAGTGCACCCGTTTAATGGCAGCGCAGTCGCCCCTTCGGCTGCGCCGCACGAAGCGATATCCGTACAAAAGCGGGCGTCGTTGACGGATACCAGCATTGGAAGTTTGGGATTTTTGTGAGCACGTCGCACTCCCATTGGAGCAAGCGTGAAGGTAGCAGCTACTTCATTACTATTTAGTACCATCGCAATTCATTTATCCATCAGAAACGAAGCTGAGCTTCCGATATGGGCTTGGCACTGAGGCAGCGCTCAGTTACGATGCTTAACTTGGCCATTCTGTCAATGGTATTGCAACAAGTTGTTGCAGTTGCCGTGCAAGGAGGCCACTTCGACGACAATCCCGACACCATAAACCCTGACCATATGGAGTATGCGTTCGATGCGGAATTTGGTGAGTGGGCGTTTGAAATAAAAACTGACACGCACACCCATCCACACCCGCCCACACACATTTTTAATACATGTACATACATATGTAGATACTATATATATTTATATATACATAAATTATGTACGTATCTGCAAGTATTTAGTTATGCACTTATATAATAATGCCATTCAATTCTTGGCAATATCCAATCGCACAGAAAACAATAATCGCTTGGGTCCGATGCTGAATTCTGAGGAGCTGAGAACGGCAGAGCGGCAATGGAACCGACAAATGGACGAGGTACCTGAGGACTTCAATATTGGCAATGCAAAGTGAGTAATAAAGTCGAAAAAGCACAGCGTGCTTATCTATATATGCATTTAATTGAGAAATTAAATCCAATTCAGTATAACCGAAAGAAAACCTTAATGAATTAATATAATTCAAATATTTGGGAACGGTCAGACAACAACAAAAAAATTATGATTATTATATTTTAGACGGTCACATTCTTCCCGCATCTATATGTACCGCAGAGGCTGCATTCATCGAGGTGGCGCCTGCGACAATCGCCCAAATGACTGCTGCTTTAATAGCTCCTGTCGATGCAATTTGTGGGGCAGCAATTGCCGTTGTCAGCGCATGGGTCTCTTCCAGAAGTGGGGCTAAGTCCAATTAGCCAGATAGCGAGCCAGTCGGATCGGAATAGATGGCGAATCAGCGGTGTTAATGGTTACTTGAATTATATATATATATTTACGAAAACAAAAATGGAACGAAATATGCATAGATAGAGGTACATAAAAACTAAATATCAAATTCATTCCTTAAGCCATACATATGTATGTAGGTGTGTGCGTGTGTGTGTGTACGCATGTCAATTAAATAAATGTTCTCGCATTAAAAATGATTACTATAGAATTATTTGGGGCGTGTTACTTATTTATCCCAGATCCCGATACTGCTCAAATTGGGGTATAGAATAACCGCGGTTTTTATTTGTAACGATTTCGGTATATAGTTGTGTGTAACATCGCATTTCGTAATTTATCATATCTTATTACGAATCGTCTTTCTCCATTAGCAGTACATTGTTGTTCATTACCAATAATTTTAATTTAGTTGTTGACCAGTTTAATCATCAAAGCTGGAAGATAGTAAGAAATTCGCAGCCAGTTCTTCGTCCTTTTCGCAAGCAAAGTACGCTTGCAAAACAAGCGCTTCCGGAAAACCCAACGCCTTAAGCTGCAATCGACGCATTTCAATTCAAATTCTGATTAAATAAGTGCAAATCTAGATAAGTACCCGTTCTATGGCATCCTGATCCTGGGTGGTCAGACGAATGGTGGGCATACCCTCTGGCTGTGCAGCGCTCTCTCTATCAGCAGCACCTGTGCTTGCTCCCTCGCGTTCTGCAGTGGCAGAGCCGCCAGACTGTTGTTCACCACCAGCGGCAGTACGCTGAGCGCCTGCATCAGCAAGTGATGAGGCAACTAAATTCTCTATTCGGCGTGGGGCAGCCTGTGTGCGAGCAGCGCGCTGAGCATTGCCACCCGCTTCGCCTTCTAGTGGCTGATTTAGCATGTTTAGAAACGCATCCTGGTTCTCAGAAATAAGATGAAGTAAAGCTGGATTTGTTTGACCGATCTGCAAAGCAATATTAAGAAAGAAAAATAATGTTCCATTTCTAAATTAATGTGCCTATGGACCTACCTGTTGTAAGACGGCATGTAGAAGATGAGGATTTTGATATATTAGGGAACGCATCTGTAGAAATTGTGGTTGACTACGCAAGAATTCAAAGGGGTCTGAAAATGAGTTCAATATAAACATTTTGGGTGAACTAGTGATATTTATATGGAATTTCTTACCAGCCGAAGCATCGCCTGAGGGTTCTCCTGTAGGATCAATATCACGCAAAGCGTTGCGCAAATCTGCGGCTCTGGTTGGCTCATCAACAGCACCTGGATTGAATGAATCTTCTTCTTCCGGTATGCCGGTAATGAGATACTCAACAGCGCGCTCAGGATTATTAAAGCTGGCCGCCATAGCACGCTCGACCTGTTCACGGGGATAACCCATTTCAACCATGGAGGCAACAGTGCGACTATATTCCTCGCCCACTAGCAAATTGGACTCGGGACGAGATTGCAAAGAGGCATTGGCCAATTCGCCGACTAAATCGTTGCTCGAATATGGTCTCTGGGCAGCGTCATCTCCTACAGCAGGAGCAGAAGCTTCGGCACTCGACGCTTGAGCTTCACTTGTCTTGTCACTAGTCTTTCGCTCTGCCAACGGCTCTCCTTCCTTAGTGTCAGGCTTCTTGTCTGTCTGCGGGTTATCTGTGGTTGTGACAGGAATTTCTGTCGACTTCTTTCCGGCATCCTCGTCAATTTGTTTCTGCTGTGGAGCACTCGATCCACTAGCTGTGCTGTTGTTGCCACCGCCGCTGATGTCACGTGTCAGCATTACCACAATAAATTTCTTCTCATCAACTTTGTATGAATTTATGGTGCGGTCATCTGTCAGAATGACGCCTTTAACAAGCATGGAAGAAAAAAAAAAAACGTGAGCATGCAACGCGCACTTAGAGGGGGAACAGACACAACGATGCTTACCAGCGTAAATCAATTTTTGTTTCTCGACTATGTATTCCACGCCGCGTTCATTGTATATTTGTTTTTTTAGTTCCAAAACCTAAAAAAAGGATGCAAAATTTGATGCTCCGTTTATGCACGCGTTTGCATGTGTATGCGTATGCATATGCACTAATGTAAATACATGGGTGTACACATGAATGTGTTTTATGCCGTGGTGTCACTCACTGTTTTTTCCGGGTCAAAATCAATGGTAAAAGTTTGTTGCTGCAAATTTTTCACGGTGATAATCATGTTGTATTCTTATGCTGGATCTCCTTAAGTTTGGAGATGATTTCTATGAACTATGAATTATTTTTAGATAGGCAAAACCTTTCCAGGATGAGAAAGCTATTTTGCAAATTAGCGATGTGCGATAGCGATTGTTGAACTATGTATATCGATTTGATGGGCAATGCGATGACAAATGGTGGTAGGACAGTATCACGGTTGTTTCGATAACTTTTTATTGTTTGACATATCTTGGAAATCGTGGCGCCAATAAAATCAAATTGAATTCTGGAACTGTTGTTTTGAAAAGAGAACTGCTCAATATATCAGAGTGCTCTGAAATAGGTTGTTATGTTTTGATTTTGCGTTTACTTCAGCAAAAATCATGCTATGCCACAAATTCGTAATTCCTTCCCCTTCCTTCTAATAAAATCTTGTCCCTATTTAAATTCTCACCGCACAGAATATATGTATGTGATTGAAAACACGCTAGGTTTAAAATGCTTTATTTGCAGCTATGTAATTATCATAAATTGTTTTTAATAATAATTTAACAGGTATATAACAAATATGTAATTTCAAGGTGGGTTGAATTTTCGATTTTTCGTTTTTTAAACTCAGTTTCACTTTATCAATTATAAATTTCTCTATTGTTTAACTCTTAATTTTAATCTCATATTTCATGTTCGCACTTCATCTCAGTAGACGCTTGTTCCGGCAATGGTTGGCTAATTTCTTTATAGGTATTATTTAAACTTTCAATGTTTATTCGCTAATTGCTTCTTCTAGTAAAATATTATATAACCTACCTCCTATCATACTAAATAGATTCTGTTTTAAACTATATTTAAGATTAACATGACCGTTTTCGCACTTTTTTCTTTTATTGTAAAAGAAACAACAATTCGCATTTAAGTAACTGGTAACAATGTCGTTTTACGAGGTAATATTATAATCTAATAATTTTAACAAATAACTTGTATTATATACATTTCTTTTGTGCATTTGATCTATGTATGTATTTATTTTCATTAAGAATTAATAATATTTCTTCGCGTCTCCATCTCCAAAATAAACGACCTCCGTCATCAGCATGGTGTGTGTTACAATAACTATATAATGTATGTATATATGTATGTATGTATATAATTATTGGACTGCTATACGTAAGTAGTAGAACCCAACAAAACAAGGCAAAATTTCTAGATTCGGCATGCAGAATAACGAACATGAGTAGATCGTCACGCTAATTAGGAATTCATATGTATATATTAATGTTGTATATAATATATATGTATATATCATTGTATATAAGTGTTGGCCCAAAAATTGTGCTACAGGTTACTTATATACTCGTACTTTCTACGCTTTATCGCGACTCTGTCTGTGCGTTTATAAACATCACAAGGTGACAACAAACATACATATACTCTCTCTCTCTCTCTCTCTCGCTTTTGCTCCCTTTCACACACACACACTATCTCTGTTTGCAATCTTTCTCTTTCTTTATCTGCAACGGGTACACCAATTTGTTAGACAAAGTGATACATGGGGAGTACGTAATACATAGTCAAATAATTGTTGCTGAAAGTAGCTTAATCGCTTTAAGTTAATACTTATACAAATTAAACATGAAAAGAAATTTAAAGACAATTCTTACAATTTTCAACAACAATGAACAATGAGTTAAATCGCAGCTACATAACAGTTTTAGTTTTTGTTTTCGTTATCGTTTTGGTTTTTTGTTTTGTATATGTTTTTGTTTTTTGGTTTTTCTCCTTTTTTGTTTTTTGTTGCTGTTTCAATGCGCTGAAACGATAGCAAAAATCGTAATTTACACAGTTCTAAATATTATTGCTGTGTCTGTGTCCCTATTTATGTATTTCTTACTCTCAAATATGCTTTATATGTGCAAGGTGTGTGTGCAGCCTGTATTAAATACTGGTAAATTGTTTTTTCTTTTCCATTTCCGCATTTGTTATATAATGAATAAAGTTATTTGTATAAACCCATTTCAATAACTGGAAATATAATTATATGTATAGTGGTGGCTATACATATACTTATATTCTCATTTTTTCGCATTTGTATATATTAATATACAATTATGTACGTTATATGTTAAAATGTATTTTAATTGTTTTTCACCCTTATATTTATTCAGGTTTTAAGCGATGCCACTGTACTATAGTTTGTCGGGGCTTCGAAATCATATCCTGCCAATGTTTAGTTTCCGAAGCACCTGACCCATTTTTACCTGCAAATATATAGAAATACACGTTTATAAACAAGAAGTAATTACCCATTTAGAGATTCATATAAGTGTTGTTAATCATTTTCATTTACCAGCTAGTAATATTCTGCCTATCAATTCGTTTCGCCCGATATTATCAAAATCCATAACCATAACGTCTAAAGAACATTCGCGTATTTTTTCCCATGGTACATTGAAACTAAATGATTCATTGAATACAGGATTTAAGGTACACGTAAAAATAGGCGTTTTTCTTTTCTCCACCCGCTTATCACCGAACTGAAGCCACACCTTTACGTAAGGATCTGGAAATGGGCGTTACGAATGTTAAAATTGTTTCCAATTATCGATTCAACAGATACTTACCAGACTTGCCATTGATGTCCTTAGCCTTCAGATTCCTCGCTTTTATCAATGTCAACGTTAGCACTGAGTTTGAAGGATGATAGCAGAGTGAAGATAGCAGTTCCCCGCATTTGTCCTTTGCTGGTGGCTTCAATGCCTTCCAAAACGATTGTTTGCCAGCAAAATCAACCTAAATAAAATTAATATTATGTAAAATATCTCGAAAGTTATACTACATACGAATATAGTGTATTTAACTTTAGATGCCTTCATCGCTTATTGTTAAAGATAATTACATCTCATGAATAGATTACTATTTACTTACTTGACATAGCGGTAAAAATACTTCACCAATAGAGTCATCACGGGAGAATCGATCATAATCAAAGACGTGTAAGTGAAGCACCTATAAAAAAGAGAGATCACAGGGGATGGGATAGGACACAATATTATAGATATGATATATAACACATATATTGTACTATTTGTGGAAAACCGAAACTTACTCGCGACTGTAGTTTCTGTATTGGAAAACCTTCAAAGTAAAATGTTTCGTTCCATCGGGGATTCAGCGTTCTACGTTTTATTTTAGTTTCTAGGCGATGCTTTTTATCTGGTAACAATGTGACTCGCACATATGGATCTGAAGTACCACTTAAATCCTTTGCGGGCAGCTCTTTGCCCTGAAGAACCTTCAAAATTAATGTTGTGTTTTGGAAGTCATATTCCAACGAGAAATGGATTTGTCCCACATTTTCACTTGGGTCTGAGCTATCGAGGTACATATCTGTCATGGAGATGCTCTTATTCTACAAAAATCAGAAAATGAAAATGTCACAAATCACACAATAACTGAATTTGTCAAAGAATTTGGGTATAGCTGCTATCCCAAATAAAGAATAATGGTACTGTGTTTCTTACCGCAGCATCTTTAGAGGTACCATCGCTTGCACCTCCAGGTGTGGAAGTGTTGGATGACTTAACTGGTGTGGCTGTGGAGCCGCTGTTTAGAAAAAGGGGACTAATTTTATTCTATAGCTGTAAATATCTGTACTAGAAATATTTTAGAACCTTCAGCAAAGACCTGGAAAGAAACTCAGATGTGTCACACCTATTGAGATACTCACCCAATTAAAGGAGTTCTTAGATTCAAAAAACCATTTAGTTTCCGATTAATGTTGTTTTGCAGAGGAGTGGTAATAGCTTGCGGCACCGGCACTGGAGGCTTACTAGGTGGATTTGCTGAATCAGCTATTTCCTGGGTAGCTCTAAAGGATCCAAGAAGAAAATATAGCACATTCAATTGATTTATTCAAACTGATTGAAAATGAAATTCAATTCAATATTTTTGAGATGCCATTATTTGATTCATATCTACATTTATTATTGATTAGCAATGTGACATCCTCAGAGATCTCCGTACATACATATATATCTAATATATTGAAGTACCAATCAACGTATGTTTTTTTGTTGCATACATACTACTTGTATATATTTGTAAGTATGTATGGACTTACCTCAAGCTATAACTACTGGATTCTTCATCTTCGTTCGGCTCAATAAATTGGAGCTGTGATCGTTTATGTCTCCACCACAGATATCCACCGGCTAAAAACAAGGCTATCGCAATGATTAAACCCAAGATAGCGAGGCAAGCTATTAATATTATGCTCGCCATATCTGTAAAATAGAAATGACGTTGTAACAATCAATTTGAACACGGAACCTGTCGAGCAAAACAAATTACTCGAGAAACGTTGAACAGTTTACCACCCGTTACGAACTGCCTGCCAAGGAGTTACTATTATTGGGGTGGTAGTCGTAATCGTAGTCGTAGTCGGAGTCGACTGCCACTGCCACTGCCACTACCAGTGTCACTGTCATTGCCATAAGCGACTAATTGGGGTGTGTATATATACATACATACATACATATGTATATACATACATATATACATACATATGTAGGTAATACGACGGTATGGCTAAGCCGTTCACAATCTGATGTAAACACGTCGCGTGCACCTTCTGGGCCTTTGTCTGCCATAGCGTTTTCTTAATTACTACAAAGCCGCATAACTTAAGGTGAGACTTAAATGACGCACTGCATGGTTTCTCTTCTTTCTGCTGTCTTCCTTTATTATAATCATTTTTGTTTTTCTCTTTTTAAAATACAAAAAAAAAAAAAAAACAAAACCAACAAAAAAATGTTATGGTTATGCAAGCTTCGGTCGGTCGGGTCGAGGCTGTGCCCGAAACTTGGTCACAAATTCTTCTTCTCTTCTCCTTGTGTGTTGCTTGTTTGACGAGCATGATTACTGGTGTCTGACTGTCTGACGGACTGGTGGGGGCGGGGCAGGGCCTCCGGCTGGAGCCGGGGGCGGAACTGGCACATCCTTCGGCTAATTCGATAGCGCATGCATAATTGAAACGTATACGACACATATTGCACCTTTTGGGGTCTTGGGCGCATTTATAATATTAGTTTTTTTTTTTACCCCCCTACTTTTACGCGCACACACCGTCACAGGAAATGGGCCGAAGGATATTTTGTGTTTCCTACATACATATGTACATATATACATATGTATGTATGTGTGCGTGCTTCTGTGTTTTGGGGGTACTTCTGAAAACTGTACATACTCGACACGACTGCCACGGCAATATCTAAGCATATAAGTAGGTATCTTCTTGCATGAAAAATTATTACACCGCCGCATTCAATTGCTGCTGCCTCTAGGCACACACACACACACACACAGAGAGAAACACACACACACACACACATACAATACATGTACATATATGTATATGGTGTGAGGACCAATTAGAGGAGGTGTGGGTGCGGGAGTGGAAATGTGCACACAGTCGACTTGGCCGTTTGGAGCACCAAAAATAGTTAACTGCGTAATACTCGTAGTTTTATCTCTGTATAGGTCGATGTGGATATTGTTGTATGCAGCAACTGTTTAACAGTTTTTTCGCTTTCGTTTTTTCACCAAACACACATCTACAGATACATAATACACACACACACACACACACACACACACACATACACTTATATGTACATATATATGCTATATATGTATATGGATATACATATATGCGTGTGTAGGAGTGAGATGAAGGAACTGCACATAATAACTTATCTATCAGACTTTACCATACGATGTTGTGTATCAGTGTATCGGGCGATAGCGATGCATATGCGTTTATTTTCACTTCTTTTCCTATTTATGCACGCCACTCACACACTCTCACTCACACACACACACACACACACACACACACAGAAAGAAGGGGCTCTGTTTAGTTGTATGTGTATATGTCGTAAGGGATAGGGGCTGATGTTGGAGATGTGGGAATTATTGATATAAGCCATAATCATTTTTTCTTTTTTGTTACCCTGTGGTTGTTTTCATATAAATGTGTATATCATTTAAATAGGCGAGGACTGCAACTTCACTTGTTCGCATTAGTTTTCATATGATTTGAGTTTTAGGCACATGTACGGAGTCTGTTCATCTTTTTCGCGACGAATATTGTATATTAGTTAATAAATATGTTTTTCATAATTTTTGTTGTTCAGCTGTTTTTCTCCTTGCTCGGTTTTATTTATTTGTATTTTTTTATTTTTATTTTCATTAAACCACTATACTTCAGATGACTTATGTATGTATAAGTAAAAGTGACTGCGCAGCACGATATAACAGCAACCGAGCCCTAAAGAGAAACACTAAGCGCGTAGTCCGTGAGAGGAAGATGCGATATTGGAAACATAATGTTAGTTTGTCTGTTATTTGTTCGTATTTTATTAAACACAGAAAGCACACAGTGTTTTTCTTGACACGTTTCTATGTATATTAAATGGATAATTTTCGGAAATTCATGTGGTATACTTCAACTATTTTTAGCTTGTAGTTATTGGAGTTTTATGTAGGAAAAAAGAAGAAGCTCGGGCACTTGTAACAAGGAAAATACATTGAATGGACTTTTTGTAATTACAAAAGTCGTCTGTTCCCATAGAGCATTACGCTTGAAAGCTCGCCAGCCTGATTCACTGCGCATGTCCAGATAGGAGCATGTGTGTTTATACTCTGCACCAGTCGATGCGCCTAAAAGGCTACTTCAGTTCTTTCCAAATGCGAAACCGGCAACCAAATGGGGATACATTAAAACGTTATCACAAATCCGTTGGGTACAATTACAGATGTAAAGGGGATTTTTTGCTTTTAAATAAAATTAATTTTCGAAAACATGCAACATTAAATGCCATATCGAAGGATCAAAAATATTGAGCTCATTCACAAAACTCGCCCAAAGGGTAGATAACGAAGCCAAGTAATGAAATGTTTTCGCTTTAAAAATATATAATTTAATGTAAAATTGGAAAACTCTAGCCTTTTATATGTACATATGTTATGTGCTATGTTACGGCCCAAATCTACAGGCCGATTCATAATAAAAAAAAAGAATTTTAAAAATAAAAAAGTCACAAAACCAAAACTACGCCAAAATATAGACTATATGTATGCGTTAGAAAATGAAAATAATAATAGTAATTTTTTATTACCACTAATACTAAAAACAGTAGGCATTATTATATTAATCCAAATAATAATAGAAAATATAGAACTAGCATAGAAAGTGCATAGTAATACAATTCAACTGTAATATTTATATTCTTATAGAGTGCTAGAACTGTTCGGCAAAGCAAGCCCCTAAAACGCTGCAACAGCAAAGCTTTTACCGATTTCAATTTCAGATAAATGCCAATAATATTACTGACGCTTGTTTTTTGCTTTGCGATAAGACAAATTGATTCCCACGGGAGATATGTATGTGTTGGAATCATTTATAGTGCATTCCATGGTCGCTTTGGTCGGTATTTGGAGAACTTCCTGTCGCCGTTATAAGAGTTGCTTTAAAAGCGGAAAACTTTGTGGTGAGAAGCACACGCATGTATTTATGTATGTATGGCATGTATGTGTGTATATATATCTACTTATTTGTCTGTGTATGGAAATGGACTCAATACCGAGCTGAGCTTTTCAGTGTTATCCCGAATATGTACTCGATGCCACAGCGATAAAAAGCACTCGTATCATTCCGATGTCGGTTATCAAAAGATACTTCTTACATATGTACATATGTACGAGTATGTATGTATGTATGTATGTATGTAAATGCATACTGAACTTTGTCAGCTGGTATTTCAGTTGTTTATTTATAACTCTTGAAACAAATCCACAACAAGTGAGCAACAATAACATAGATTACAAACTTAACACATTGGTGCAACCAGTACAGTCTGAAAAGAGCAGAGAGAAGGTACTTTTCAGCATGGATCCGGGTCAGGAGATGATGCGAGCATCGTGGATACCTACCTCTTCCACCTCACTAGTGCCTTAGGTATGGTTTCCAATGGATCGTTTAGCAAGTACTGTCGTATGCCTCGGAAGTACTGCTGTAGGAACAGTTCCCAGTCCAACTGTTTCATATCGAAGAAGAATATGCGTTTGTCCAAACTAGACATTCTTTTCCAAAGACCTTGGACATTATCAATTTGAAAGTCCCACTCGCGCATCGAAAAGTAAGCAATCACGTTCATGAACTTATGGATCTTCTTATAGGCCGCCAGTAGTCTGCGAATTTGAAATCGCCCCGATTTAAGCAATAGTTGTAGAATGCTGAAAATATTTCACATACCGCGGCTTCTTCCCAAAACACAAGCAGGACATGTCGAATAGCAGAGCTGGCAGATAGTGGAGGAATACTATGGAGAGCATATGAAGGACTCTATTGGGAGTGTTTGAATAGCAGAGATACCAGAAGGCCTTTAATGTGGGATACATGAGTCCATACTTTGTTGTTTTCGTTGTGAACTCTCCCCAGGTTAGCTGATTATCCTTGGCTGTGCAAAAGTTATAGACCGGCGGCATATTCTTTGCCGTTTCATCTGTGTTCTCTTTGAAGCTCCTGCACAGAATACACAGATAGAATATAGTTTAGAGCGCGTTACAGGGGCTTGCTAATAACCTAATACTTGTATCTCTGATGTACATCCCAAGATGTTGCTATTATGCTATTAACACACAGATCCACCGGCACCATATTCGCCACTGCATTCGGATCACAGCGCAATGTTCGTATCACGCCAGTACCAGCGCCAGCTATTGCTCCCGTGGGTCCGTAAAAGTTATCGATCCAGCCACACACTGGATCCTGGTAGGTCGAAATAACTGAGAGACATTGAAAAGGTGAGAAATACGCATTGTTAATACCCTTGCTAGCCATACCAATGCCCGGCCGAAATATTCCAACAGGCAGATCTGTGGCACTATTCTTAACAACATCCTCGGCTACGGCCTTTGTAAACGTATATGTGTTGGGCCATTTACCCAACAAGCTACAAAGAATGAGAAAATATGTAAATATTATCAAAAATATGCCATTTGTAGGAAACCATTCCCAACTTCTCACTGGGGCGTTATGTGTTCCAGCAGCTTGTCGGGTATACATTCTGTCATTAGCATTAGATTTTTAGCATCGCTCGGTGGGGGGTAAAATTTCTCCTCAATTATTTTCTGCGGGCACTGCGTATAGGCTGTGGAAACGTGGACCACACTCTTCAGATTTGACATTTCTTTGCAGAGCAACATAATGTCGTGAGCGGCATTCACATTTATCTTCATGGCCGTCTTCAGTTTCTCGTCGAAGCGCACTGTGGCTGCCATGTGAAAAACAATGTTGACATTATCTATTAACATTTTTCGATCTTCCAGGCATAAGCCCAGGCCGGGCAGCAGACAATCGCCCGCAATGCCTTGGATGTGAAATCGAAATTTGGGAGTTGTCTTCTTCAAAGTATTGAATATCTGTAAAAATAAAAGTGCACCAGCAATTACAATACAAAATTGTATTTATTTATTTATACTGGCCTAAGCTTAAGTATTACTTGTATTTCTGTATTTTGGACCAGTCTATATAACTCATTTAAGAGCATTTATAACAGCCTGGCTCAGTCTGAGTATTTTGTCCGTCCATCCGCCAGTTTAGGAATAGTATTCCCCATTTGAAAATGTTCACTTCTTATTTAATTCAGTTTATTGATGCTAGGTTGCGTACCATATCTATACCTAAGGCAAGTCTTCAGTGATTAGAATTGTCAATTTATATAGTCCCGAATATTATTGACTCTTCTATTTGCAAGTAATTACTGTATCGGCAATGTGTATGATTGCGTTATTAAGTGCTTACCAAATAGAAATACAATAAGAAAGTATTGTCAATATGTTTATTTCATGCAGAAACATTGGGTTGAGTAATGGTTCAGACGATTGGCCAATAATCTTTTAATGTACAAAATCTACAGCCAACAATTTCGTTTGTTTAGTGGACATCGCTGTTTATACTTCGATAATTACTGCTTTTTAATGTTATAAGCAAAGCCGTTGATATAAATTTTTTACAACTGGGACATAGCCAAGATATTTAAAGGAAATGAAACCTTACATACATAATTATACTTGTATAGTAGTTGTGTATAGTATTTGCGCATAAACTGCTTGTCATTTTATAGGTCATGTATAGGCGTGTATGTGTCGATTATTTACCGGATCTTCAAATATTTCCTCCACTCGAGTATGCACATTTTTATTTTTTTTATTTCGCACAAGCACATAAATCGTATTTATTCCAGGGCATGACGTAAAGAGCTTATTGAGCAGAACTAAAGAAACAAGAAACAAGTTGCATATTTATATAAAAAAAACACACACACACAGTCTTTTTTTTTTGTGGTAACACATTTTCCCAATAAAAAACACTTGTCATACTTTTTCCCAAAAATCCAGTGCCTCCAGTAACAAATATGGTGGATCCATAAAACAATTGCTGTATGGCCGATAAGTCTTCCGCGTTGGATGACGTATACATGTTGCTACTTTTCAAATGAACAGATGCAAAACTCGTTTACTATTTTGTGATCCTTAGACACTTTTAATCTTTAGATTTTTAAAATATTTTCGTAGGTTTCAAAACTACTCGCTATGTAGGGCACACACTTTCTGCACTAGCAGCACTTCCACTTCGATTTCAATTTCGATTTCGCAATAATTCACATAAAAAATAATAATAATATGAAGACTAGCTTCCGCAGGCGGATGATATTAAATAAATTTCAATTTTTTATGCTCTGGTGCTATTGCTGCTGTTGCTGTTGTTGCTGATGATTTCTTGTGGCTTTTTTACAGACAACAGCAAAATAATAATAAAAAAAAGAAAGAAGGGGAAAAAAATGCAAAACAATTGTGAGCAGATGGAGGATGAGCAAAGCACTAATTGCGCAGATTTTGCGGATCAAACGATGCACCAGGCAGCAGCAACAAAAACAACAACATAATAATAATAACAACCAGAAGCAGAAGAGACAGATGTGTGTGTCTGTTATATCGGACAAGCCTAACTCGTGTGTAATGATTACGACTACGAGTACGAGAGTGTAGTGTACTATAGTTAGTGTGTGTGTGTGCGGTGTGGTGTGGTGTGGTGTGGTGCGGTGTCGGTTGACGCCGCCGTTGACTGTTTTCTGTTTGGCTCACACAATAACAGCAACACCAACAGCAGCAACGACAGCGACAACGACAACGGCGGCAGCAACAGCACCAACAGCACCAACAACAACAGCAGCAACAACACCAGCAACTACAACAACATCTGCGACTTAATCACTTTCACTTTATGCTTCGAAAAACCTGATATTGGACAGCGCCAAAACAAAGCGCGGATTTATTAAAACACACGTAATGTTCAATTTTTTCCTATTTATGCCAAGTGTTAAAGAAATTTCTTATTTTGTTTATTTAGTATGTGCGCACCACACACACACACACAAACACATACATACATATGCATGTGTATACGTGTGTGTGTGTATGTGTGTGCCTGCACGCATGACAACGTCAAACGTCAACGTCAATATTCGAATTACAAATACAACCGTTACGCAGAATGACGTTATATTGTTAGCATATCAACGATATCAACAATAACAACAACAATGAGAGCAAGTGACAGCAATAGCAACAACAACAACAACAGCAGCACCAAAACGGCAGCTCTAAGTAGGTACGAGTAAAATTTATTATTATGCGGATGTTGAGTTTAATTAGGACGTGTTTCATTTACAATTTAGCAGAGTGCTGCTTGCGGACTACTACTTGGGCTCGCGTTTAGGTTTGTTCGGTTTGGGTGACGATCGGCGATGATCGTACGGGACCGAGCCGAGCCGTGCCGAACCGGACCGGACCGAACTGAACCGATTGGACGTTTTGGCATGCACGGACGGGTGACAGTCGCACTGTATTCACGAAATTTAAGCGAATTGTATAAAAACAATAACAACAACAATAAATATTCAGAAACTTAAAACAACAAAAACAATAACAACAACAACAACAGGCAAAAGCAGCAAAACGCACAGCTCTACTCAAAACGAAACGAAACACCAAACAAGGGCGCGAAATGCGATCGACACCGACTGCTGCTGGCTGGTGCTGAGTGACCGTCCGTCGTGGTGGTGGTGGCAGACCCAACTACAACCTGGCCGCTGCGCTTGCGCCGGGCATATTAAACGAAATAAACGAAACAAGCGTAAATTGAAATTCATTTTCATTTTCACATTCTCATTCAATCATACACACATATGTACGTATCCACGTTTACGTTGCACACATGTATGTATGTATGTGTGTATAAATAAACAACACAGCTTTGTTTCTGTTGGTGTTGTTGCCTGCATATATGTATCTATGTATGTGACACAAGTGTGTGTCCGTGTGAGTGTGCGCGTGTGTGTGGTCACTACAAGTGTGTTTGCTGCAAACACATCCCACAAATAAGCAATTACATACATACTCGTACGTATGTACATACATACATACTAGCATTACATAAGCTGTATAATGTACAGTGTGCTGCGACATACATAAATATGCACTCATACATATACCTATGTATGTACATATGTATGTGCATGCACGTTATATTTCGTTTACATAAGTACGGTTATTACTAATTAAAACGATTAGAATGCTAGAGTCGCGTTCCAAATAATACTCAGCCATTACTTCTTGAACAATTTATTTATAAGCAAAATGTGACATAGAAATTTGAGATCGAAGAATAAACAAAAAAGAGTTGTGGTGGGTGGGAGGTGCATCGAAAAAAAGATAAACATGCCCTCGTTGGATCTAGATGAATTTAAATCTCGTTTTTGTAGATTTCAAACTTTTCGATAAATAGACTATAATTTTTATACCCTCAGAAATCCTTGCGTTCATACACGCGAATGTGTCTGGAACGACTCGTCCTGGTAAGAAAGTCAAGAATGTATGTACACTGTAGACTTTGTGGTGTGCCTCCTTCTCGATGTTACAAAACTAAACGATTTCGTAATACCCTTTTCCCAAAGCTTTTATCATTTTATGTTAAAATTAAATTTGGAAAATGTAAAAAGGACATTTGTAATTAATCTCATTTGTCGAAATAGGACGGGTACGAGGCAAGAGTGTTGGACAGTTGCGAAGCACTATTGTGTAATTTAAAATATAATATAATGAATGTGCTTTTACACATGCAGATGTCCGTATGTATGCCTCTCTTTTGTGATAATTTGATTAACAACTCAATCATAGATAGTTGACTTTTTTGAAAGCAGCTTGGAATAGTACTTTAAACGAGAGATATTATTAATTAGTACATTTTTAAGCAGTTAATTAACACAAGCGTTTGATGAACAGTGTGAATTTTGTTTTGAATGCCCTTCAATTTCAGATAACTGACCGTTAAAAACATACATACTCGTATGTATATAATTAAATGATTGATTGTAAGTTACTTTGTTTTGTTAATTAATTAATATGTTTACCAGCGGAGAGGTGAGCCAAACACCATTAGTAGACATTATTGTATAGTTTTTTCTTGGGCTTTCTTATGATTTAAGTTGGAATTATAACGTTATGTTATTAAATATCTTTATTTTATTTTATAATATTATATAATAATATAAATCATAGTTTTTGTATATGTATCGACAGCACTATTTGTTGATTTTCTAAATAAATAAATAAATAAATATTTATATAGCCACTTGTGTTTTTTAGGCAGTTCACACTGTATTTACATCTGCCATCTACATACAAGCACTACACAAAACAAAAAAGTGACCAATGCGACTTTTGTGCGGTCGTCGCTGGCGTCACTGTCGCTGTCACTGTCGCTGTCAACGACGACGACGACGTCGACGTCGCTGCTGCAGTCGCTGCAGCGCAGCGCAAGGCAACGCAACACATGCCAAACCAAACTTCAATTAATATATGCGCAAGCTCGAAAGATGTCTTAAGTCACAAAACGGTTCGTCAAACGGAAGCGACTAATTTTAAATACAGTCTGGGCAGCTTAGACTTACTACACATACCCGTAAACCTCTAAGCAAGCATTGTCACGTCTTCTTCGTTCCGTACACTACTTATTACTAATAATACACATACATATCGCAGCAGAGAAATTATTTAATTATAAGTAGTTGAGGAATTCAAATATAAGTGTTTTTGTGTATGATCGTATGTATGTATGTATACAAGTCTATGTACATACTCGTATATTCAAACATACTAGTATGTATGTACATGCCCTTATCTTGTGGCATCTGTAATGCACATTTGGTAGGCTAGTGTGTTTCATTAAACTAATGAATACTTTTGTTGCTCCCATCTTCTAAGCACTATGTACATACATACTAGTACAGCTGCGTTTAAAGTTACACCTAATTCTGTTTTTACGCGGTAGATTAGTTCCAGAAACAACCGTGTAAAAAAGACATGATCATTTGCAAAAATAGGTGATTGGTTCCTTATCTCTAAAGAAATATACATATATGCAATTTTGGATTTTCAAACCGTTTTATATCAAAATCGTGTAAAATCGTGTTGAAACTGAATTGAATAAAAAAAGGTATAAATTATGAATTTGTGAATTTCGACACCGCCTTCCCAAAGCTGTAAAACATTACTTGGTCGGGGTTTGACAATTTCCTTCTGTACGTTGCACCACCGGTTCTCAATTGGGTTACGATCTGGGGGCGAGCCATTGGTCCTGGAACCACTGTTGGGACACTTGTGTGCTTCGCATCAATGTCCTGCGGAAACACCCAAAACAGTGGCATATGAGTATATGATTTAGAGAAAATATTAAAATGACAAAATCCATTCAAGATTGATTTCTTTTGTCAACAGCTTTAGGTTTGACAAATTTATCATCTTCAAATGCATTTAATGCAAGTATATACATATATGCATATACATAGATCATACAAATTGTTCCTTCAACCATCCAAGGGCAGCTACCAATATTCCCATTTTTTTTTCTATCAACACTGTTCTTTTACAAATCAAAAGAAAATAATTTTCCCGCATAGAAGAAGTAAGAATCGTTTCGGTATAAACAAGACTTACAACAGAGCATTCTGCAAAGCTTTTTGCATAAGTTCATCCATAGACACTATATATATATAATTATAATTTTCAAAAGAAGACATTTTGAAATTCAAGTCAAGTATTTGGAAAATAGTATGTGACCATACTTCCTAATACACCGTCTTGTGCATACCAGACCAGTGTCTAAATTTGAAAGCCCAAATAAAACTGGTGATGAATCGGTCAGTCGTGACACACAGTTTTATTTGCATATGTAACTAGATTAATAGAGTGGCATTTTTTTTGTCTCCGAGCCTATAAATACTTCTCATTCAAAGTACATAGCATTACAAATATTTGGAAACTTAATTTTTACAGAGTTAGGCATTTAAAAACTGTACGTATATATATATATATATATATATATATATATATATATATAGTATATGTTCCTTATACTATAGGAATGAGAGAAATCGATGAGAAATACGTACATTATATAGCATACTTAAATAAAACGCTTTCTAAAACGAAATTGTGTTTTAATTACTAAGTATTAATAGTATTAGCATACAAGAAACCGTTTAAAAACTAGGGAAACTCAATCGCATTGAACATTACTTGTAATTCATGATTCATGATTTTTAAAAAAGATGAGATAAGTTTTGGGTGGATTAATTTTGAAAGACGTTGAGGCAGGGCCAAATATTGCTGCCCATTTGGTTGAGTCTATGTCTATGCAGATACAAAAAATACCCTTTAGTGGGGAGTATCGAGAATCGTAGACTAGCTTTGCACAGCTTTTATTTTCATGGTTAGTCTATTGGTCAAAAACTGATCCTTGGAGCAGCTTATATTAACTAAGCAGGTAATATATATGTGGGGGCGAGTTCGGAGCTGGACCGAAACGAATGTTGGGAGTAGGTGGTAGGGTGGTGGTCAGGAATATGCGCATAAATAGCACACCCACTGGCAGCATAGCTGGCATGCTCCAATACTTGGGGGCTATAAAAATACGCATGCAAGTATGGAGGCGACATAGGCATAGGCATAGACATGGGCAGAGCTATAGAGGCATAGTCACGTATTATGCATCGCATGTGCAATGGTGAGGGATGGTTGGGAGGGAGTGGGAGGGGAGGAGGGGGGTCGGTGTTGGTTCATTGCGGGTCTTTGCGAGCGTATTGCAATTCCTTGTGTTGATTTGAAGAGAGCTAGCCGTAAGGCCATTTGCCACATGCGCATTACGAATTTTAATAAGTTTGCAGGCATGCGGCAGGCAGACATTGTCAGAGTTGACTCTCACCTCTCTCTCTCAGTCTCTCTTGCGAGGCGCTCCGATTATCCCGCTCTCTGTGATGATGATGTTGGGGCCTCTCGTTGGCCGTTCTGAAGCACAGCAAGCACGGTGAGGAATCCATTTTTAGAACTGAACTGCTTTCATTTCTTTCATTTCCCAAGCTAGACACTTTTGGCTAGCAATGGCCTACGGGCTGGTGAGTGAGTTGGCGTTGGTGTTGGTATTGGTCTCGGCCATTGCGAAGAGAATCCGGCGAGAGTAGAGAACTTTTGGCGCAGTACTAGCTTTAGAGTAACAATTTTAAATTTAGTCGAAAGGTATTCGCTTTGCACAACGCACCTACTCTGTCTCAATTTGGTTGTGTGTTGTGTGCTTGAAAAGTATGTACATACATCCTACATATGTACATATACATATATATATATAACGTATATAGTGTATTTACGGTATAAATACCTACATACCACACATGTACCAAACGAACCAACCAACCAACTCAACTGAACTCAACTCAAAATAGTCATTAATTGCAGAAAAATGTACATATTATTGGGCTAACATTCGGCGACGAGTTGCCATTTCTTTTGAATATTAATCATAGATAGTGTAGTGTGCTGCGCAATTGTTAACGGATTCAAAATCGGAATCGGATTCTGGCGAATTGTGTAACTCTCAAAAGAAAAGGAACAAAAAAAAAAAAGAAACGAGATAACCAAAAAATGCATCCCGGCCGCAGACAGAATCAGAATACGCCGTAGACATAGACATTGTGTAATATTGCGATTGTAACTTGGCCAACCCATGACGGAATTCGTCTAACTTATCGCAACCTCATTTCCTCCATTTTGTCGCTGTTGTTGTCGCCTGCTTCTGTCATTGTTGTTGTTGTTGTTGTTGTTGTTTTGGTTCTCACTGTTTGTTGTCGTGAACTCGAACGGGGCATAGACATAGGCATGGGCATGGTTATGGGCCGGACCATAACGGAACTCGACGTTATTGCATCTAAAAACTGAAAATATGTGCAAGTGCGAAGGAAGAACAAAACCATACACACACAGCATGAAATGTTGGTTGTAATAGTAGAATCGTTACATTTAATGTCTACTGTTATTGTTTAATCGACATTATTATCCCTGCATTTGGGGTGCAAATATGCGTGATGCGCCATGCACTTCGTATCATCCGCCACGTGCGCCTCATTTTAAGCGTGCTTCGTATGTCTGGCGTGTGTCTGTCTGTGTGCGATAAAAAAAAGAAGAAGAAATGACTATCCAGATGAGCTATTGTTCCTTCTAACTGTAGACAGCTCATGTTGTCTAACTATATGATATGGCTAATGGAACTTTCACACAATTTCATATTTCAGCAAATACCGTCATGTCTGGAATGTGAAAACCCAAATTAGAATTATAGAACGGCAGCTTCAAGATCCCCGGATGTAAATATTCAATATCTTTTCAAACCGAACTCAAACACACCTACACACGCACACACATACACACACACTTACACACACACACAGACCCACACACACACTCAGAGAGAGGGAGAGAGCGAAAATAAAACCAGTTGCTTATTGGAATGTTAGGAACATCGTAGAATTGAGCTATAATGCATTTTTACTAGATGGAAGGTGGACGGTAACTAAGGTAAGTGAAAGCCAGCTAACTATACATATACATATATGTATATGCGTATGCATGTATTATGCATATAACGTGCCACTCAGATATTCACAGATAGCTATCCGACTCTCCATTTAAGATATTTTTCGATGAAGTGCATACAATAAAGAATTCAATGATAAAAAGACTCAAGGTATGTTTATACCAGACACATTAAGGAGCTGTATGATCGAGACGGACGTATCTTCTTATTTGCAAACATCATCGACGGGACAGGTAAGAAATGATGACCCACATACCAATATACAAGTACTTAGTAATAGAGTGAACACAATATTCCAAAGTATTGGACTTTGGAGAGAACGAGGCAATTCCCGTTGCACGACTCGAACGACTGGAGTCCACATAATCGAGTCTCGCATCCCTGATCTTTCAAGAACCGCAATCATGTTCACCCCCATACTTCACCCCCATATTTCAACCTGTTGAGGTGTCTAATAATTATAGTCACAACTACTCTTATTTAGCATCATACACATACTACGTACACCCCTCCATTTGAGCACTATGAATTGAAATTTGTGATTGACTACAAAAAAACTAATCAATTTCTACACTAATTTTATTGTTAGGTATGAAAATTGCTCCGGATGTTTAGGAAAACAATTGCGTACTCGTACCATAATTCATCATAAATTCAATAAATATTTTAAATGTAATTAAAATCTAACTATTAATTGATTTTTTTACATAAATCTTGATGTCTTTGTGTTGATATACGAATATTTTGATTTCAATTTTAAAAACGTATTTGTACTTCGACTGCATCTTGTTGTCTTTTAAACACTAATCATTTAAATGGATTATGCAAGAGTGTCTATTAGTATCATTGTTTTACATACTATTATTGTAAGCAACTAAGATAACGTTTTCGATTCGGTTTCTCCTACACATACAAGTACCGGCAACACTCCGATTGCCAGTCTTCAATTTATTGCATTTTAACAACAAAACCCGGGCTATTTATCCACCCCACCAGCCCACCAGCTCACCCCACACACATACATACATATTCAGTATCCACTTATACATATGTACATCACCTACAAAACGTATGTAGTCAGACTTGTTATTAGTTTAATTTCCAAGTACAGCGTATATATATGTATGTATGTATGTATGTATATATGGTCGTAGATCATTTTGCTGAAACCTCGACATACTAGACATCATTCTGTGTGGAATACTTGTATCTACATACATACTCGTATGTCATGTAGATCTTGATGAGCGCTATCAACCAACCATTGGAAGGTGGATCTGTCTACCAACATCGACACAGCAAAGATATTCCCGAATAGATCGACCGATGTGTGCCTATCATTAGCATTATTATTTGTATAGACCAGCTGATATACAGCTGCCCACGTCTGAAGTAACCATTACAAGAGGATTTTGAATAGTTTACCCATTTTGCTTTTTGGAAACAGAAAAACCTTATCTTATTTCGCATGGAACAGCTGATGCATATGTACATATCTTTCATCTTCGAAGCATCAAAGATAGCTTTACCAATTTCTTTTTGTAAGAAGATTTTTCCCCATTTTCCTCATTGTAACCAGAATTTCAACCCGTTTTCCTCGCTCTTCAACCCCTTTTGTGGCACTATTCGGAAGGTTCTACTTATTTACCTGTCCACGTGTCATCTTTTCTTGAAAAGATACATATGTTTTAACAAAGTTGTTTGTTTTTGAAATGTTTCATTGCAAATGGACTTTTCAAATGACAACAAAACGATTAGATGGAAAAAAAACCTATACACTTAATATGTCGATTGTTGTCTTACACTCATCAGCATAGTCTTTCTAAAATGTTTCCCAAACAAAAATAGGCTCCAAGGTTTTTGGGAAGAATATGTTATACTCGATGTCTTTCTGTTTTTATCTTTTTTATATAGCAATTCAATTCGAATACATTTTCGTATACATACCTAATACATTTCAAACGTTTTTCTTTGTTTGAGAATGCTTGATACCATAATGTTTTGTATTCATAATGTAATCTAAATTAAATGCGTTTAAGTGTAAAATAAATGTATATGTCTGTCTATCTTATGTAAAATCATTATCCAGCAAATCCAAGCTTTCACAATGTCCTGAGCTCTGAATTTTTCAATGTAACACATGAATCTTTTTTATACCCATTGCTCTGAATTTCGAATGATGTATGTACTCGTATGTATGTATGTATGTATGTATGTATAGTATGTGCCCACTTACTTACATATACATAATCAAATAAATAATATACAAGTTAAAAACTTGTTTAGTAGTGAGCTAGATTAGTGCAAGTGTGAAACCTTTAGTATGCTGGCCGGTTGGATCGAAGCGGAACACTCACGTATTTTATCCTTATCCTTTTCCATATAGGATGAATTTCACCCCTTCATTGAGGCGCTTTTACCATACGTCAAATCATTTTCGTACTCTTGGTTTAACTTGCAAGCAGCGAAACGAAAATATTACAAAAAACATGAGAAACGAATGTCTCTGGAAGAAGAAAGACATTGCAAGGACGAGCTACAGGTAAGGAGCTATTCACATGTCAATCCAAATATATATTCATCAATTGGTTGCGCTTTCAATTTCGATTGCAGAATGAAAAAACTGAGGTGAAGCAGAAATGGGCTTCTCGGCTGCTGGGGAAATTAAGAAAAGATATCACTCAAGAGAGCCGAGAAGACTTCGTTCAGTCGATTATTGGGAAGCGCAAATCGATTTGCGTTCTCTCTAATCCTGATCAGAAAGGCAAAATGCGACGCATAGATTGCCTGCGGCAAGCTGACAAAGTATGGCGTCTCGACCTTGTGATGGTCATCCTATTCAAGGCTATTCCATTAGAAAGTACGGACGGAGAACGTCTAGAAAAAAATCCAGAATGCTTGCATCCAGGACTTTGTGTGAATCCATATCACATAAACGTCTCTGTGAGGGAACTAGATTTATATTTGGCAAACTTTATAAACACCCACAATCCATCAATAAATCCTGCAACAAACTCAACATTGCTATCGACCCCATCAGTGGCCGTGAGATCACCACAAATGGCTCTCTATAGCCACAATCGCAGCAACGCAGCAATCGATAGAAAGGACGACTCTGACAGCATGGATAAGAATAATAAGAGCCTGAGGCATAATCCATACAATGGAGTCGTGTGTAATGACATTATTTTGGCAACGGGTGTATTTTCCTCCCAAGAACTTTGGACCCTGTCAAAAGGTAAGAATCCAATTTAGACAATGGGTGGGGAAATCGGTGAATTGAAAATTCTGTTCTGCCAGATTCCATATTAGATGAAGTCAACAGCTTACACACCAACGTCATCAAGAGGGAAAACATGGGAACTGCTTATGACTGCAATACATATCAACTGTCTTCAGAATCACCAATGCCTAGTTCTCAGAGCCTAGCCCCAGCAAGCACCATTGTTGCCAATCCGGTTCCAGGGGGTTACAGTAGTAAGTCAAATAGGTGTATAGTGGTATATACATTTTCATCATCATCATCATTATCATATAAATTTCAGTTGATTTTGTGGATCAGAGGAGTGTGCATTTGTCGCATTCCCCTCTACTGCGATCCGATGCCCTCAATGGATCGAACGAAGCGTGTAAAATTGATCAGAGTACTTCCCCGCCACTCATTTCCCGAACAAGTGCATCCACAGAGAACTGTGGCAGCAGTTTCTCGGTGATCCTACGATCGGCAGACAGCAACAATTCCAACGGGGACTCAACAGTGACAACAGACTCGGCCATCTCATTGCATCGTTACACATCATTGAACAGTCGACCGATCACAAGTATACCGCAGATTCGTTCAACGGAAGGTAGGGAGAAAATTCAAATTGATGAAGAAACAAATAGTTGTATAGAGATCTGAGAATCTGTGATCTGTTATCTTACACCCACTTGCATATTTATTTCTTTGACATGTCTTCAATGTTTAGCACTTCTCCACCATAATTGCTCCACACTGCTTGCAACATCGGTCAGTCCCGTGAATACATTGTATTATCCTCAGCACAGCAGCCCACCCACAACAACAACAGCGGCCGACGAAGAGCAATCTCAGGCACAGACACAGCCCCAGTCACAGTCGCAAAACACCCAAAGCCATCACTCCGAAAAATATTCAACGGAAGGTCATGATATATCTGATTTTGTCACGTACGTTTGCCAAGATACTGGCCATTCGACAACAACAATAACACCGGGAACCGCAGAAAATCATCCTTTTCAGCATACCCATCCGCACGCTACAGCTACCCATGTCCATTCTCCCCATTATCAGATCCATCAACAGCTCCGAAACTCCAAACTAACAGCTGCACCGTCGACACACTACCAGTATAGTACAATGTTGCCGCCCCCACCACTGCCACCGATGGCGCGGCCGGTCGCAATAATACGCACAAATGGAGACCTAGCAATGGTCCAATCGCCGCCCCCATCCTCAGCAAACCAGGCTTCCAGTCTATCCAATGATACGCTCTGCGTCCGCAAGAGCGGCCTAAACGACGACAGCAGAGGCACAATGGAGAGCAATAACAGCCCCATTAACTCAGAAACGGGACCACATAACGTCAACTGCACTACGCTAGTGACAACATCATCGCCTCAGCCCCAAGCTCCGACAAGTCCCCAAGTCTGTATAGAAACAGGGCGGTGTAAAATGTCGCCGGTCGCCTGTAACTCGTTGACCCGGATCGCAACCCAAATGTATCCATCAACCAATGGTCGGGAATATTTCAACCACTTCCATACGCAATCGACATCGGTAAGCAACAAGAACTTTAACCATCTATGCTCGTATATCAGATCGCATTAGAGTTCTATGATCGCTGATCTCTCTCTCTATCTCTCTCGTATATATTTGACACTGCAAATCAGTAGATCAATATTTTATAGAAATTAGACATCATTATAGAGTCTCAATAACAAATACAAATAGTATATGTATGAAATGTTCAGGGATTTCTAACAGCTTAAAACCTATTCAAAAAATACATTGACTTGGCGAAACCTATGAGAAATGTCCAATGAATATATTTTCAGTTGCTCGGATATGCCGGTTCTATTTCAACAATGTCTGGCGTCATCAGCCCCACAAATCTAAGCCTATACTCGACTCCTACAATGGCAGTGGCCTCCGCACACCGCTCGAGCGCCAGGTCCCGATGGAACTCAACACTTCTCACTGAGGACGAGTTCAACATAATTCCACACTCTGTATCTAGTACAAATATTGAAAATGCACAAGTTATTTTAATGGAAGATTGTAAGTACAAGAAGCGACTAAAGTATTTCAAAAGCTATAGCCAGACAGGCAAATTATTTATTCTAAATTTAAAATTCTAAGCACAGCATATATTGATTCTATACTACAAAAAAATATTTATATACTTACTTTTGATGCTTTATTATAATGAGATTGTGTGCAAATTATTTGTCTGTCTGTCTGGCTGTCTGAGCGTAGCTGAGTTCCTCAATTCAGATTTTAGATTTAAATATATAATCTATTGTTTGCCCTTTTTCATTTCTCAGCAGCAGGTCGCTACACTGATGAATATGCTGCGAATCGTGACTATGTGTCGTGATCTACCATAAAGATATTGTCAAACAGACTCTTACGGCTATGGGCATGCCAGAATATGTAATGCTAACCTTAGGTCGAGCAAGTATAACTAGCGATATTCTAAATGTAAAAATACTCGTAAATATGCAGACATGGCATAAAGAAATACGAATTAAGCAGATATTCTGAAAGCAACTTTGCGAGAAAGATTGCTGGGATGGATTGAGACGGAATGGATTGGAAGTGTGTTGTGTTCGTGATCATTACTAGTTCCAACAATCGGGGGCTCGTTCTATTTGTTCCTATGGGCATGTGTTTGAGAATTATTTCATGTGTATATACTATCTCATAATTGAAACATCATATATACATAGGTTCTGTGTAGTGGATGGAAACTCCCATCATCTCATACATACTCGTACATATAATATATATAAATATATATATATATATATATATAATTAAGATCCATTAAGTTTATACGAATGCTACGGTTCGAGCAGCCTTACCTATATGCCTAATTATGAGTTATACCCTTTCCAAAACAATAATTTCTTTCTTCTTTGCTTTCTGGGCAAGGAGTAAGGACGAAGAAGGCCTTTCAAATTTGATTTTGTCCAAATAGTCCATCTATGTACTACAAATATATATGATTTTCTTGCATTGAGCATTGAGTTGATTTCCATCATTCCCATCATATATATACTCTACTATGTATATCCTCTGTTCATAGTGTACGTAGGTCGCCTTTAATCGAAGCTGTGAACCGTTATATTTGACAAGGTCATATCTGGCTGATGATCTGATACTGATCTGATAGATAGTCGGATAGTCGGATGGACATGGCTAAATCAAGCTGTATAATCGCCTAAGCAAGTATATTTATATGTATACGTATGCGTTGCATAAATGCGTTTATATAAATGCCCTTTTGGAAAGAGTATAAAGGCCTGAACTGCACCTAGCGCAGGTTAACTAAAAACTCATTACTGAAAACAAGCAAGCAGGTGTATTTTTAAATATGTGAGAGTTATATTTTATAGGAAATCAAGTAACAATAAAGACTAAATATGTAACGAATTAGAGTCCTAAATAAGATTAAAAAATATGACAATAGTAGGCTTAAAAAAAAGGTGACAAATATTTTAATCCACATTAGAAATACCAAAAAATTTGATAATTTCAACACTTAGTACATACATACATATATAACGATTTTGGGTTAAAAGCTCAGACACACACACACACACATATATATACACACACAAATACACAACTTTTCGAAACGTTTTATTTGAGTTTGCTAGTGATACATAGATATGTATGAATAACCCTTAGCGGGGAATCAAAATACTTATATTTGTAACTTGGTCCAATCCAAATAGTCTCTCGAGTACAAGAGGGACAATATATACGTATATGAAACGGCACTTTGGTCGCAGTGCTTGCAATCGAATTCAAATAAAATGTCTTGAAAAAAGAAACTGAAATCGAAATTAAAAAAGAAAGAAAAAAAATAAACAAATACAGAACTGCAAAATTGAAAGAGTGTAATCGAATTAAGAACGAATACGAACCGAAGAGGAATATGTATGATTTATCCATTACTATGCCTAGTTTCAAGACCTGTAGTACTGGTCAAGCTATAGTCTCCGAAATATAGGTACGCAATTTAATTACGAGTAAATACCTACCAACCTATGTACTATGTACGAATGTATATCGTTTGAAATATCTAAATTATTTGATGCTTTTCAGACATCCTGCTCGGATATTTGCGAAAACGCACAAATCTATACACAATGCAACGAAACTAAATCTGTCAATTTCTTTTGTACTTATGTACTATATGTATATGCAATTGTTTAATTCAATTATTTAGACAGTAAACACTAGAGTATTATGAGTTGGATTATTGCATTGTCTGATGGGGCAATGGGGTATGTACTATATACTTATAAATACGCAATGCACCCATTCATTTACATATTGGTCGTATATAGGTGATAGTGCTTTGCAAAATTTATATGAAAGACTAAAAGAATATACAGGATAAAAGGTATAAAAATTCAAAGTGTTACACCTTTTTAAATTATGATTAGTACAATAATAGTTTTAAGGCAACGGGCATGTGCAAAAAACTGAAAAAAATAATTATAGTACGTTTACGAATTGGCTGTGAATATAATCTAATGCTATTGCTAATGTTTGTAATTTAGTATAAACTACGAGTGCTTTCAATTAATTTATATGTATTAGAATATACATATACATATATAAATAAATATATATATATCTATATATTATATAGAAACTTCATATGCAAACTGTAAAGATCAATAAAATTTTAACAATATTGACATTTCAAATGGTCAGAAAGTCAATTTTGTTAAAATATAATAAAAAAAAACAAAAACAAAAACGATGGCCTTTCATTTCAATTACTTCTTCACCTCCACGAGCTGACGAGATTCCTCTCCAAAACTGGTAAGCCCTACTTAATCTCTTCTCTAAAATATATACTTCAATTTCTCTCCCGATTAGAAGTGTTTCTTTTCAGTCTGGAGAATCGCTAGACATCTCTCATGTCCACCTCTGGCATACTTCCCTTCACAATCTTATTGTCAAGCAGCAATTATGACTCTAATTCTTATTTGTTGGTTCAACTGTTATGATATTTCTGACCTACTCTCTATCTCTCCCATTCTGGCTCTTGACCCTAATGTTTTATTGCTCTTTTTCAGTTTCCGTTACTAAGTAGCTATTTATATTTTAATTCTTTTGAATTATTATGTTCAATACTCTACTAGAATAAAATTCCTCCAAAGAGTGGAAGTCGTTGTAAGATATTGGAAAATATGTATTCCCACCACAGCTAATATGTTTAATTTGAAATTCTGCAACTGCTTAAGAAATAATGTAGATTTTACGGCCATGACTGAAAAAACAGTTTCTTGTCTTGTTTTTTTTTTTTTTTTTTTTTTTTTTTTTTGGTGGCCACACGGGGTCGAATATTGTTGTTTGCTTTATTTGATTAAAGGTTTTCTTTGTTATTGGCACAATTACAATTTAAGTCAAATTTTTATCCCAATTTGGTGAAACGTTTTACATCATTGTATGCCGATAACGAACAGCTGAGTCGATGCGCGAATAAACATATTGCTTTCGCCTGTCAGCTGTTAAACATACATATTGCAGTGTGACCATGAAGAGCATGGAAATTCGGCCACACCAATAAATAGAATACAATCAAATTGAAGGCTGATTTGAATTATCCTTACTACTACATCTGCTAGTATAATCGCTTTTTTCGCATCAAGTAACATCAAATTTGTTTTACTTTAAAATTCACAAAATCATAACTACTTTGTTTTCCATCGTACCCCATTTACAAATCTTCCATCGTTTGTAGTTCGTAGGACTCTGCCTGGTGTTGTGATTATTTGTAGGTTGATATTAGAGACTCCTCTGCACTTTTAGCTGGTTAACATGTCTCTATTCTCTCCGTCTAGATGTGCAATCGTTTTTGGGCTTTATGGTTACATATAAATAACTAGCAAGTCTTGCCCGTCTTTGATGGACTCAGTATTTTTTTTCCGAAAGCTAGGGCATACAGTACAATACCTACTGTGACCATACTATTTAATATTTAGATACATATGTATATTGTATGTATGTATGTAAATTACTGAAAAATTAAATTACAATATTTTGAAGTTTAATTGTGTATTTTCTGAAAAATTAAATATAAAAATTGTGGGCGCCCTCCTCTGCGATTCTCATACCAAGTACCTAAGCGTTGGCAAATCGAGAATTAAATTGAGACATTTCGGATAAATAAAATAATAATATGGTGGCATTAAATTGTGAAATTTCTGATAAATTAAATTAAACTATTGTGGCCGCCAACCTCTGCGATTCTCATACCAAGTACCTAAGCGCTGGCAAATCTACAATTAAATGTGGAATTTCTGAAAAATGAAATGATATGTAATATTTTGGAAATAAATTATGAAATTTCAGATAAATTAAATTAAAATATGGTGGCTGCCCTCCTCTGCGATTCTCATACCAAGTACCTAAGCGCTGACAAATCGAGATTTAAATTGTGAAATTTCTACAAAATTAAATAGTAATATTGTGAAATTAAATTGTGAAATTTCTTAAAATTAAATAAAACAATTGTAGGCGCCCTCCTCTGTGATTCTCATACCAACTACCTAAGCCCTGGCTAGTCGAGAATTTAATTGTGCAATTTCTGTCTATCTCTATTTACAGCATTCAAACTATCGATAGTTGCATCCATCGATACTCTCGATAGTTCCATCGAAGTTTGAATACAATATAAAGAAGATTTGAGATTTGAAATCAATTAGAAGAAATCAACATTTTTATTAAAAACAATGGTTTATCCACTGTTTGCGGCTTAAGAAAACACCAGCAATCAATGTTAGTATCAATAGTGCCATCGATATTTCTCATGCTCTACTATTTGCTTTGACTGTAAGTTTGTGAGTGTGTGTATGTGATGTCCCCAACTGTTTGATATTCGCTTTCTTTGTTATTTATTGTTGCTGTATTTCTAAAGTGAAAAACATATTTTTATATATTTCGAAAATCGTTGGATGCTTGTTTGTAGATATAGTTATGTTGATTGCGGGCCCGAAATTTGAAATCGATCGGACAAAATTAGTAACACAAACTTTTCATTTTAAAAATATTGAAGAATATTAAAACCCCAATAACTCAAGCTCCAAGACAAATTTCAAAAAACAGAGTATGCAGTTTTTTTTGTATTCTTTCATAGATTATAAAATTAATTAAAAGTCATATAAAATTTAAAGCTGATTGGTGGAAAAATGAAGATACAAACTATGTTTGAAGTAAGTATGGCAGGACAAACTGTTTTATATATACTTGTATAATGTTGATCTTTCTCGCCTTCTCTTAAAAACACTCTTTTTGTCTCTCTTACTATGTGTCTCGATAGCCATCACCGGGAAAATCTCTACTTGTCGGTTTCTCCCACCGACTTTTGGTTTTCATTTAAAAGTAGATAATGCTTTGCGTAGTTTTCTGTGTTTCTTTGTTCTTCTTCTTCTTTTTTGGAAGAATAAGGAAAGTGAAGAGACATGTACGGGTACGTGAACTAAGTACATTGTATTTATTTATGTAAGCCTAATATTAGGGTAATATATTTAAAAGTATTTACATTTAATTAATTCGCTTAGAGCTTGGTATCAATTGCTGCCGCTTGTATAGAGGTTTTCTTCTGACTGTCTGGCCTTGCGAAGTATTTGGAGAGATCATATCTTTGTTGGCATTTCTTTCGAATTCTGCAGTTTTCGCGCTCAGTGTCGCTCCGCCAATATTAGATATACTTGTTGGTAGTCTCGGCTCCGATACCTTGCTGCTCGCTATCTCGCGCTCTTCAAAACATAATAGAGTTCAAATTATTAACGGAATCGTAATGGGGATACTCGTTTATACATGCCTTGAAGTCCGCCGCGCTTCGTAGATTTTGAAGACGACTGTTCTGGAATTGATATTTGAAGGCTAGCCGAAAAGACATTCATGTTGTTGGATGTACAGTTATCTAACAATATAGGAGTCGATTGGCGCCTTTCTTCACACAGATCCTTGAAATCATAAGGTAACCCCTTTTCACTGCTCCCGGGGCCGAGTATGCCATATCTGCAACACAGTACAAATTTATATTCAACATAATCAATTGATAAGTCATAAGGTTTTGTTTACCGTATGGTTTCCTTCGGGGATTCGAAAACCTCATCCGACGAGCTGAAGGTATCGGGTTGATTCATAGCCGATTCTGCCAAATGCATGTGAGTTGGACACGGATTGGCTGCTTCACAGCTGTAATGTTGTATTGGAGCAGTGGGTAATAGGTAATGACCTATTTGATTAGTTTTTTATGTATTACTTACCATTCAGTTACGTTAACTTTGCTTGAAATTAGAGCGTAAAGCTTCTCGGGACATTCGTCGAGCATTTGGGAATAAACCACATCGATAATTTCACCAGGTACTTTGAAGATCTCCTCATAGTGATCAATCATTGTCCTGTAAAATGTCGATGGCGGAATACCTATGTTACTATAATTTTATTGAGAGCCCATACTCTGGCGTATTACCTAATTACATTAATAGCATCACTCATATACTCGTGCTCTCTATTCTCGGCTGTTTTAATAGCCGCGTCGCGCAGAACATTTGGAGCGAAAACTGTGGCTAGGTTGCTGCTGTCCATCTTGTTACCATTCATATGGACGGTTCCATCACTGGCCCGAATATCGTCGCTGTGGGCGGCGACTTTCGCCAGAAACTTGAGCAAAACGTACAGAGTGTCTCTATGGGCGATTGGTAATAGTTTAACTAGATGAGATATACCTTCCAGCTGAAGACGGCGATTTCGTATTCCTGAAAGCAGCTCAGTTTTATTTATTGAATGGTTTTTGGAAAGGTAATTAGATGGACGTACTTTGGGTTTCCAAAAAGGATGTATATAGGTTTTTGCAAAGCAACGGCTCTGGAAGATCCCGTAGGAATTCTTTGAGTAGCGTGGCTACATCATGTGGACATGTATTATTTGGAATACTTATGTTTAAGCTCTTGTCGAAATCGTCACGCAACTGTACGAAATCAAAGTTAAGTTTCCAATTTTTTAGAACAAAATAGTCTAATATTATACTTACTTGTTTCACACGCTTCTTGGAGGTGCTAACACGAAAGAGGCCTACTTTTTGTAAGCCATGCTCCTCCAAGTATGCTAGACAGCACATTATGAATGCGGGAACATTTAGTTCCGAAGTAACTTTGGATTCGGCATCTATAGCGGCATCGCTGCTGTTATTGTACCCGAGCTCCAGTTCGTCATGTCTCATGTCGGACTGACTTCTGGAAATTTGCATGGACGACGACTTCTTCAGGTTTGTGAAGTAGCCCGCAAAACTACTTCGCTCTGAAGAACCATTGGAACCACTTTCCAATGTTTTCGACGGCAAACTTTCACATGAGCGCACCTGGAATGGCAAAACAATCGATCAATTCGATAACTCCTTAAACAACTACGAGAAGCAACAGCATTAGAGTAAGTTTTTTTAGGGATACGTACATTGTCATTCAGTTTGGTAGCACCTGCACTTCCAGCAACACTATTGCGAAATACTGACATCAGTGAATGTTTTGATCCAGGTAAGTCGACCTCACGTTTTCTATCCCTCGACAAGCAGGATTCCAAAGTTGATCCAAATAAATTATCGCGCCCATCTTGATTGATTAAAACGACATAAAAGTATACTTTATGAGACTCTCTGCCGAAAGTTGCAATCTCGGGTTGCAGTAAAAAGAGCAGCGGCAGTTTGTTGGTTAGCTTCTTGGCCTTGTAACGTTAATAGTTATTTAAAACCGCTAAGTTTTGTCATAGCTTGGCATCCAAAAGTATTTATCAGTGGATTGGATAGCAGATTTCCGCTAATGCGATTGCTCGCGTTGTTTAGTTTTTTGTTGTTAGTAAACAGTATTTCCAAAAATAATGCCTTACTGTGATCGTCCTTTTTTCCAATATCGAAAAAGCTTGTGGTTATAGCTTTTTTCTTTGGAATAATGCGTCGTTTCTGAGACTTTCTATCAAAATCTATTGAAAATGGGTAGAAAAATTCACACATTTTATACATTTTATTCAATCCATATGAATATTATAGTAAATCAGACCTATATTAACTGCAATGTTTAGTTCCTTGATTTTCTCAACGGCAATATGCATTAACAGCTTTGCTTCTGTTTCCGATAGTTTTTCCAACGAAGTATCGGTAATTTGAAATTTATCGCCGTGGTCCGATACCCATGTACAGTTATCCTGAACACACAAAAAGTCAAACAATAGACAAAAGATAAGTGCTGTTGACTAATAATACTTACCGTGGGGGACCACTTTTGAGAATGTATAGATGCGAAATGTTGATCATAATTCGGTCGATTTTGACTTTTTGAACGACTTCTCCAAATTTTCCGTGAAACGAATTGCCCAACGTTAGATAATGATTTCGATTTTTGCATATTTGTTGTTTCATTTTTGGGGCCTACAAATATAAATAACAAGATTCTCTTCCTGTTAGTAAACAAGCCATTTGGTAGAGCATAAAAGTAAGGTTAGTGTGCATTGGCAAGACGCTGTACCGATCATCCATATACTATATACATTTGACTATCCATATATTGTGTGGATGGGTAAGTGTTGGAGCGGTTCTTCCTGCAGCGACAACATTACGTACATATGTATCTACATACGTTTATGTATAATAATTTGATTGGATTGTGTAGTGTTTGTTGTTGTTTTGGACTCAAAACTGCACTATGAGAATGGGCCTAAATAGCTTAGTTGAACAGTAAATAGAGGAAGACCAGTCATATCGATCGTCTGCGATGCGACTTAATGTGATAATAAGCCAAAGTTATGGATGAGCACGCTTCCTCAGATGACATTTTGATCTTTATTCAAATACTTACTCAAGTGTGCTTCACTAATGTTCCCATTCTTGCCGTATTGATTGCTTGAGGACTGAGATTGATTAGCGTGCCAAAAATTTGAAAGGAACTGGGAACCTGAGGTAAGTAAGCCACTAGCGCCCCTCCCGCTTCGTTCTTTTCCATAATGGTCGGCGTTTGTGGGTGAGGTTGGGGCTGATGTGCAAACGGTTGGGGCATTGCTGGTGGAGGTAGGGACATTCGGATTCGGATGGCCAGCATCTGTTTCACTACGACCTGCCCCAATACTCTTCTCCCACTCCAATTTCTTTCTGATGCGCTCATCGAGCGCTTTCTGCCAGTCGATATGGGCATTTTCCAAAGTTCTGGAGCTCTCATTCCCCCGAATGTAATCGAGTGCTATAAGTGGCCAGGCATCCAAAGTTTGAACGGCCTTGTTAAAGTCCTCATCCATTCCGGGTGGATTTATTTCACCCTTTGCTTTGATATTCCGCAAGTTGCGGTCATAGTTGACACGCTTAAATCGGTTTGCATCAGCATCGTGGACACTCTTCTTCCTGGCCATCCTCAAATAACGTTTGATGGTATCACTCACAGACTGGGAAACGTCCTCGTTGTCAATGGAACTCTTTCTGCGATTCGCAGTGCTGGGGCCGTGGCCGTGACTGTGGGCATGACCTCCATGGCGGTCCGACTCCTCCTCGGATGCTGCTGAATTGTTGTTCCCATTCTCGAACATCAACTCCTCCTGCTTCTGCTCCTTGTAGATTTCAGCCAGTCGCTTCAGCTCGCTCAATTGTATGAAGTTGGTTTGCGTTCCACAACTATTGTAGCTCTTCTCAACGTGCGGATGACGTTTTGGGGGTAGTAGGTTACTTTTTGGCGAGGTTGAACTGAGGTTCAGGGTATTTGGTGGTTTACGTGTCCGTTTCGGTGTTTCTGGCACCACATTGACCGTGACCGGGCTTTTTGTTGAGTCCGGTCGATAAGCGTTTTTGGTTTGATCTACCTTAGATGTAGGAGTTTTCGGTGAGGTATTTTCGTAGCCACTATAGTTGAACAGACTTGAGAGTGAGGCAGCACGAGATAGATTGAACTTGCCTTTGGGGGGCTGAGTGGAATGTACACTTAATATACGGTGAAGTTGTTGTTTCTTTAGCGTATTGTATATTTTCTTCAGCAGCGCTTTATCTTCGAGAATCGTTGGAGTTATACTTTCTACAGGTATGGACAACCCACCCAGCATAGAGCTCTGAGATAAAATTTTCAGGCGAGCCAATATCTCAGCTTCGCCCAGCTGTTCAATCGATTGCGCCGACGCTGTTGACTTTGAGGAACCGGCCAGGGACTTACCAGACCTGCTGCTGCCCAATGGACGCTGGGAGCTGGGGGAGGCGGTTTGGTCGGGTCTAACTGTTTTGGTGCCTAGAAGGGCAGTAGTTTTGTATGCATCGCGAATTTTTAGATACGACTGCAAAAGCTCTATAATTTGATCAGCATTCTCTTCCTGAGTGGTACGCTGGGCGTTTTGGCTCTGACTACTGTGTCGGGAGAGCAGCTTGAGACGTCGCCTCGAGCTCTTGGCAGCGCCTGCTCCGGGATAGGATGCCTTGCGACGCCACAAAATGAAACGGGGCTCGGAGGCACAAACGCGTTGAAACTGGGCTTCGATCTGGGAAATATCGTCCGCTCCATGCGTTACCCCATCGGGAATGAGTTTACGACCAGCATCCGTCATATACCGCCAGGTTTTGCGAGTGAGTAACCAGCGTTCCCGTTTTTTGTCTTTTTCTTTTGTACTGCAACGACGTCGTCCGGATGTCGTTGACAAAACTCTACCTACGGCCTTTGAAGTACTAGAACTAGCTGTCGGCTGACGAATGGCACAGGCATGTTCTTCGGGGGGGCTAGCGACTGTCGAAAGAAGATCCTCTCGCTTGGCAACCGTAGCTTGGCCTTCCATTTGATTAAGCTCATCAAGCACACCATCTAATGGGCCCGATCTTTTTTTAACCACGGCCACCGGACGACGCAAGGTGGCTAGCTGTGGCTGCTGTCCCGAGGGACTTGGACTTATCACGTTATCTCTTTGCTTTTCCATAATGGGGTTCTTTTTCGATGCCATCTGAAACAAACGCAATCATGAATACATTAAGGTCTCTCCAACAGCTTTTCCTTCTAGTGAATGGGTATGGATCAAACCACCTTCTTCTCCACATATGCTCTACACATTTCAGATGATTCCTATTCTAAATGGCTAAATGCCCAAGTCCATTGCTCCTCTCACCCTCAAACGCAATCTCTGAGCTTAGTTACAAGTATTGTAACCACAAGAAAAGTCTCTCTAAAATGTACATAGAAAATTATAATCACTACCGTATTATAATATTTGCCGATCAAACATCTAGGTACATAGTATAGTGTAGTATATCAACCAAACTGATAAATATAGTGCAATACGGTTATACAGGCCGTGCCGTGCCGTGCCGGGTCGGGCCGCTCAATTCAAAAGATGTCACCAGAGGTGCCTAACTTTTGCCAATTGTTAAAAGTTTCGGGAGCTGCAGGAATACCCGTGACATCCTATTGTAGGTATTGTATTCGTATTCATACACACATAGAGGCGTAGTCCAAATGTTATGGCAGTTACAAAAAAAAAAATGTGATCGATACACGGTTTTGAAGTGCTCTTCCTTTTTATTCCTTTAGTTTTTGGTTTTTTTGATATGAACATATAGTAAGTGTTGAAAATATTACGAGTATAATAAGCGAGAAGCACATTTTCGAGCATTTTCAAACACAAATATGTTCATACATATATGTACATATATATACATTTTTTTATTTATATATACATATATTAAACATACATGTATGTATGTATATAAATACAAGTAAATAGCAGACACACACTCACACGCACACGCACATTTATTTATACATATGTATGTATATACGTAAGTATATGCATATGTATGTGTACATATGTATGTATGTACATATTTTCCACTTCAATTTGTACATATGTACATGGATATATGTATGTATCTAATGTACATATGTATGTATGTATATACATAAAGGCTAGCACTCACAAAAATTATCGCATTATGATGCATACATACCTCAATACTCAATGTATTGTAGTTATACGATATTATCAGAATCCTCACTTAACATTTTCATGCATGGGAATACAATTATTTATTGATATGTTTGTATGTATGTATGTATGTACTCGTATATCTGTGTATCCGTATGTTTGTATGTATGTATGTATTTTGGTAAATTGTGATTTCGGTTTAGGTTTAAAACAATATTGTAAAATATATAATAAAACAAAAACTCCGACAATTGAAACTGTTCAACGAACTCAACTCGCGAGAATAACGTCGAAATTTTTTTGAGAACATGTATAAAAAGATGGAATACATTTTCGAAAAAAAAATCAGCTGTCTTGTTGAGAAATTATGGATGTATGTATGTATGTATTATGTATTTTTATATACATACATGTGCGCATCTGAATATAAATACACTGTTGCTCACACACTCACAGCCACTGCTGGGGCATTTCTAGAGGCAGACGGTCGGTTGGGGGCGAGTGGGGGCGAGTGGGGGCGAGTGGGCGGACGGGCAGACAGATAGACAAATAGACAGAACAGACGACTACTAGCGCAGAGTAAACGATAAACGTGTACATGTACATGTACATATGTATGTATATCTCAATCATGATGTTGTTGCTGATCATGATGATGTTCAAGAAACGGCAACCAACACGTTGCTCAGGTTAGTACAAATATCCAATATTTCATTTGTTTGAGCACTCTCGGGATTTGATACACTTTTTAAAAATGAAGCCTCTTCACCTGTACATGCACATATGTATGTGTGTGTGTGTGTGTTCGAGTGTATGTGTGTGTAAGTGTATCTGCTGTTCGTTTATCTATCTGCGTGCGCTTGCCTGTCTGGCTTTTGTACGCCGATGCCGATGCCGTTGCCGTTGCCGCAGCCGTGTCGTTCCCGTTCCGATTTATATGTTCATGTTCATCTGTTCTGTTTATGCAAACTATTCTCTCGAAATTCAAATTGAAATGATGGGGGAAGCATGCTCATAGGCAATAGTCAGTCTGTATATATGCAAGCACTATAATATACATACATACACACATATGTACAGATATCTACAAATATACGCTATGGACAGACGACTATGGGATGGGATGGGATGGGATGGGATGGGGTGGTCGGCAACTCCGTCTGTTTAGCATACCCGTAGGTAGTACCCGAGTAGTCGCACTCGTCTGTCTACTCGTATTTTCTTTGATGACACTGACTGTTCCGATCACGCCCTTTTCAAAATTACGCTCTTCAGGTATCTAAGCACATACATACATATACTACATACATACATATGTACTCTTTGAAATATACACACATATATACAGATACATACAGACATACACACATGTGTGCAAATGTATGTAGGTATTTTTGAGATTTGAACATTTTTGTGATTTGTACTTGTATATTGTGTCCACCTTATAGCCATGGCTCGAAGAAAATAATAAAAGCAATTGCGTACAACTATAATTGTTTTATATACGTATATATGTATTACATATTATAATTTTTATTGCATATGACTATAGGAATTACACTTAATATTGTATATTGAATACTTTGGTAAACACGTTCTTTTACAATCGTTCCATTGAAATATGTTTTTAAGCTGTAAAAGAATAGAGTAAATAAAGTATAGTTAGCATTTTTCAAATATCTCGATAACGATTAGTAGTAGTATTAGGTTGTATTCTTTCATTTCTCATTATCATTATTAGCTATCTCAGTGCATCTCTGATATGCACTTATTGTATTTCTTTTTTATGTATGTATTATATATTATATATAATATATATATGTATATGTATATGCATTTTAATACATACATATGTACCTATACATATCAACTATAAAATTAGTTCTAAACGCACCTTAAAAGTACGTTTTCAGTTTATGGCTAAGTTTCCTAAGTTAGTCATCTCTGACTTCGATGTATATATTGGGCTAAATTTGAGATTCTTAACAACGTTTCCTCTGATATGATCAAACACATAAAGATGATTGCGGAGCAAGCACTATTCCCATTGGCAACACTCGTCTGCATCGCTGCCGGTTGTTCGCCTGCAAATTGTTTTAAAAACAATATCTATTATAGCAATGACATGAATCCAAAATCTAAAGAATATTGGGTACCTGTTAGCACGTGTACCCGTACGGAGGCAGGTATGGCCCCATTGGGCACACAAGTGTAGTTACCAGAGTCCCTTAACGATGCCCGAGTAAGCATTAATCGACTTGTGGTGCCTACATCCGTTTTCTCGGTCTCCAAACTGATGCCGCCACGCAAGGAATCGAAGTCAACAATCGATGAGCCATGGTACCTATAACGCACATATAATATTCCAATCAGCACCATATCGAAACCTTCGGAAATGCTCCTAACACCACACATATTACCATAAAACAGAAGACGCATGCACGTTTACAGAACAAGCCAGGGCGATGGTGCTATCTCGTTTAACGTGTATTTCCGTAGATCCCAATATTTTGGCCCGGGCAGCTGCATAGGAATATTACAATACAAGCATCACATAAGCACAAATAATTTCAAAACGGAGTGGCTTCTTCACGAGCGGTTCCAAACTACTTGTATCATAAATTATATATTTCATTACAATCTACTCGTAATCTACTCGTACATAGGTACTTAAAAAGATCAGTCTGGTCCAGAACACAATTTCTATGGTGCTAAGACCGCCATAACGGTGCAAATAACAATACATTTAATATTAAAATAGATGATCTAAAACATCGACTGCAGCCCAAACTGAGAAGAATGCGAAAGGTGTGGTTCTTTTACAGTAACTTTGGTTTTTAACTTAAAAACTTAAGACATTGATATATGAATGCCTTCCACCGATTTCTAAGTATTGCGGAATCAAAATTAGTGCTTGTATACAAAAAACGATTGAGTTGCGAGTATTAGGCTCCGAAAGTGGATAGTGTGGAATTATAGTTTCCAAGCAACTTTTGAAAACCAATGTATTTTTCGAGTTCAAAAACAATTATCAATTGCATGTCCGTATTAACTAATATTGAATTATTGCTAATCTTGGCTTATTCCCATTGCAGATATCAATATTAAAAAAGATTCACTTTAAATATATTTCATATCAATATTACTACCCTGTATTTCAAACACACATATCCTAATTATTTCATATACATTTTTTTTTTATCTATTGAACTACAAAATCTGTTTTGAATTATGAGCACTATATATTAAATCGCTAACTTTTCCTACTAACAGCCCTTTTTTGGGATATATTTAAATAAGTTGGTTGATAACAAACACTATCATGTTACAAGGTGGCATCGATGGTTCACGATATTTATTCCCAAAAAGATCAATTTTGTATCGTTGTGATGATCGTTATCGTTTTGATAATGAAAGATGAAATTTGGAAAAAGAATTCTTACTCCATCATCCTTATTTTTAAATACTGGATCTTCCATGAATATATGGTAACCTAAAATCTGTACAACTTATTAGCTTTACTGATAACCAACTTGTATTTACACTGTGTATATGTATATTGTTTGATATTTGATTATCATATAAGTGTATGTGCATATGCATAAATGAATTCTAACCTTTAGAGTCATAGTAAAGTCTCTCCGAATTTCTATCCCTGATATCGCTCTCAGCTGTAAAGATAATGTCATTTATTATGTTTTATGAGTACGGGTATTTGCTTTTGCTAGATTAGGATATATACAATTAGATTAGATTGCTTCCATATTAGATTACGTTACAAGGTGGAATTCTTTGGAGCTATGTTAGGTTAGGTTAGGGTGGGCTGCGTTATGTTACAGATAGTATGTGGGTTAGATTATGTAGGATAAGGTTAGATTCATTTCGATTTGAAAAGATTTGGTTTAATTGGATTATATGTTGTTATTTTAGAAGGTGTTAGGTTAGGTTAGGGTATGTAAATTAGATAAGGATAGATAAAGTTGGATTATCTTAGGTCAGATGCGATAAGATTGGAATGGTTTGCTTTACATCACGTTAGATTTTGCTGGGCTATGTGAGGCTATGCCTAGTTAGGTAGTTTTTAGTACTGGTTATTGTATCCAACAAATCAGCACTGGGCCGACCAAGGTTGAACGAAACTTTCAATGCCAGATAAATATACACTGGTCGGCACAATTATTTTGACGAGAAGAAAATCATACATTTTTGTCAATAACTGGTTATTGGTTTAAGATATCAAAGGAAATTTTTTTTCTCAATTCCATATTGGTATTACAAACTTAAAAATAATTCAAAGGATATATTTTTATAAGGACTTTTAAAATTATAAATCAAGGTAATTTTCATGGGTTGGCATAAGTATTTTGACAATGGATATTAACAAAAAAAACAAAGCTTAATACTAAACAAAACATAAGAAATTGATGGTAGATTAATAAAATGTATACCCGCCTTTGGCTTCGATAACTTTTTGAAGACGTCTTGGAACTGAGTCCACTAAATTTTGAAGGACCTCTAATGGTATCTCTTTCCAAAGAGAAGTGACCTCGGAAATAGTTTCTTCTTCGGTTTTATGCAAAGACGCATTTCTTTTACGTTTTACAAGAGACCACACATTCTCAATAACGTTTAAGTCCGGACTTTGTGGTGGCCAATCCAGAGTAGTAACACCAACATCGGTTAAAAATGCTCTTATCATTTTGCTTTTGTGGCATGGGGCGTTATCCTGTTGCAGGATAAATGATTCTCCAATCAGCCTGTCACCGGAAGGGAATGCGTTTTCGTTAAGGGTACTCAAATATTGTTGCTGGTTCATTGAGCCGGTGATGGGAACGAAATCACCTAACCCATTGTACGCAATGCATCCCCAGAACATGACTGAGCCTCCGCCATGGCTCACTTTTTGACATACGGGGATATTTTTTTGTCTTTGAAACTGTGGGAGCCTTACAAAAATCTTTGTTTTTGATGAATTGTATTCAAAGGAGCTTTCATCTGTCCATAGAACGCTTCTCCAAAACTCTTTTGGCTTATGCAGATGCTCCTTTGCAAAAGCCAATCTTTTGAGCTTGTTCACCTTTGATATGTAAGGTATGTCCTTCGCTTTGTATGTCTTAAAATCTACTTCTTTTAGGCGTCGCCGAACAGTACGCTCACTGATTGGAGTCTTGGTCGACTTATTCCATTGATCTGCAGCAGCTTGCGGCTTTAAATGAATATTTTTTTTAAATTCCCGCAATAGGACTCGATCTTCAATGGGTGTTGTTTTGCGGTTAGCACCTGATCTAGGCAAGTTTTTGACGTGATTGTGGGTCTTATATTTGTTAATTTGATAGTGGACTGTTTGCCGCGACAAATTATATTCATTTGCAATGTCTTTTGGTGCTACGCCGGCATTAAACTTCGCCACTATTGAGGCTCTAACAACATAACTTAATTCTGTCTTTTTTACCATTGTATCGATTACTTTTGAATCAAATTTTAATGAAAATAATGTAAAAAGGTCAACAAAAATTGTTACACCAAAGTTATTTTAGTATCACTTGATAAAACGTACGCGAAAACGGCGACAAAGATTTGGTCAAAATACTTATGCCGTGCCTGAATCCGCAGTCAACTCACATTGTCATTTGTAGAAAGAAGGTGTGAAGAGTAATAGGCAAAATATTTTGCCTACATATTGTTGTTGCTATGAACTCTATATCCCGTATGAAAATTGTACCGTTATTCCTTGAAACTAAAAGCAACCAGCACCGATAGTCGTGAGTACAGTTCGTCAAAATAATTGTGCCGACCAGTGTAAATAAGTTTAGTACAGACTGGCGCACGGATTTGTCTATTAATCACAACCAAACTGAAAACAAATACTCTTTTGAAAAGGTCATAAGCCAATGGGCAAATTGAGTAATCGTTCTCGCCGTCTCTCGCCAATTCACTGGAAAATATAAATAATGGGCCCATTCAAGATCTATCTCATTCACCTGTGATTTCCAGTGTAACTGCCAAATTTATTTTGGGTTCAGTGTTTACTTGACACTCATAAATTCCGCTGTCCCTTGGTTGTGCGTAGTCGATTTTTAGATCCCAATCATCGCTGCTGGGGGGGTGTATGACCGAAAAGCGTTGATCACCGGTATAGGTGTATATGTTTGTTGTTAGAATGTGGAGATCTCGCTTACGCATCCAGGAGACCTGCACGTAGCAATGGAAGGTGCGAAGCAAGACGAAGATGCATTTAGAATTCCGAAATTTCCAGCTTGATTTTTTAACTTACAGTACGATTGCCTTTATTTTTGACACGGCATCTTAGAATTGCAGCTTCATCGACAACGGCAGACACATTCCTTGGACTTATGTCGTCAAAGTAAGGCCGATCTATGGTTGTCAAGTCTAAATTTTCATGAAAGATGAAATTAGATGCGGGAAGCAAAAGGAAAACTATTGAATATATTGTAAAATGTTCGGGCCTACCATTGACATTCAAAAATGAAGACGCGCTGATATGATGAAGGCAAATGTTGAAATGCAAGATCAAATATATGATCGGTTTGATTTTATTGGAAGAGTTATCCGAACTCGAGGACCTCACAAACGGTACACTCATTCTTCTCCAGTTCTATTTATTGTTTCCTTTTGGTTTCACTGCTAAACCTCTTTAAATGCGATAGCACGTGCCTGGAATTTAAGCAAGCAAGTCAATTGATAAATAGTAGTTCCTAATGCAAATGTTTGGCGCTATAGACGAGTATCATACCTTGAAATTTGGTGAACACCGGCCGGTTAGTGAGTATTAGCATTATCATTATCATTATACCGCTGCATTAACTTCAAGTTCAAGCCGATCGCGTTCAGAGCATTTATTGAAATAATTTCTACAATTTGTTTGCCGGAAACCTTAAAAATAGCAAAAGAATATCAATATGAGACTTACGAACCCTTAAGGACACTGATTCCGATGGATTTATACGGCGCTGCATACTATATGGGTACGTATGTATGTACATATGTATGTATGTATGCGTGTATACATTATCTGCACAGGGCGATTTGGGGAACTAATCGTCGCATAAGGATCTAAAATCGCATGGGTGTACATATGCTTCGTTTGCGTCACAATTTTTTAGTTGTTCAACTTTGTTTTGGCGCATTGCATTAAGGTGTACATAAAATGATGTTTTGTTGTAGAAATTTTGTGGAACCCCATTCCGTTCAGATTTAGACAAACAAGCTCGACTAATACATAAATAATTGTCTGGCACCTATTTGTTTAATATCCGATTCGAGCTCTGCTCGCGACTTACTTTTCAGATTTTGATACTGATGCTGATGCTTGAAACCTTTTTCCCCCGTACTTTTATGAAATATGTACTTATCCACACACGATTGTAAACATCTTCTACAAAAGTCGCTGCGTCCGGGCACGGGCAACAAACGCGACGATTGCAATATTTCGACGCTCAAAAAATCGGTGCGGACATCTTAAAATATTAATTCGCGACGAAGGAAAACAGGATGTATGTATTTAGTATCGTATTGGCGATAGTTGGAATTGGTTTTCTATTATATTTCTTGCATTATTATTGTTTTATTTCTGGTCAAAACTGGTTATGCTGCCAATTGAATCCACAATGCCTTTTTGCACTTTAATGCGCAACTCAGTTTTATTCATCCACCACCATCCAATATTCCGAGTACATTCTACATCATATTTGCGAAACGGGGAGCTTTTTTTGGAGGAACGAGAGCTTTTGCTGTTCATGTAATGTTTGGCAAAAGCTCATGCATGCGGGGTTGAAACGCGCGCTGATTTCTTTGCAGGATGTGTATAAGAGAGCCAAGATACACGCTACATACATACATACATACATACATACATACATACGTGTAGTATGTATGTAGGTGGCAGATGGAAGGCACTTCTAACCCTAATAATTGTACGACGAGAGGGCCAACTCAACGCAATTCGCTTCGATACAACAACATTTTGCGACAGAACCTGCGCAGCAACCGATACGATATTTCAATACCGATGCCAGCTAATATACTTACGAGTATTCTCCTCAAAGTCCTGTGCATTCAACCCGGATCCGGGCATTGAAATAACGAAATTATAGACACTGTCAACACATACTATAAATGTATGTTGGTACATCATACTATACATCAGAGAGTAATCGTTTTAAGCAAGAAATTATATTTTGCTGGAATTACATATGTAATAGTATATGGCGCTAGAAGCTTTACAATTTGTTCTTTAAGCAAACCATAAATCAAAAATAAAATATATTTTTTATAATTATTATTATTGTTGAGACGCAAATGAACAAACGCAGTAAATATTTATATAAGGCAATCATTCGTGTATATATAAATAATATGTCGTAAATCAAGGATCGATCGAAAAGCACACAATACTCGTATTATCGCTATTATTATCAGCTTTAAAAGTCCGAGTATGGCAAACTGTCTGCTGCAACTGCGGGTCTTTGACTTAAAAAACTCCGTTGGCCAGCATTGCCGGAGCCACCTCCCCATCCGCGAGCACAGTTGTTGAAGCTCTGGCCAGGAGAGGCCGTTCGAGCGCTCTGTCCATAGCCTCCATAACCGCCACCACCGTACTGCTGCGCATGAGGCTGCGGCGACACCGAAATGGGCGATCCCTGTCCGATGGGTGAGCGAGCTCCCCCGAAGGGAGCGGGTGATACATTGCGAACTTTGGAGTAGCCGCGCACATTTAGATTGCGTTGGGGTTGATAGCCAACGTTCCTCTGCTCGGGCTGCTCGAACTTCGATAGTTTGTCGAAGGACAAGGGCGAGGGATTGAAGTTGACTGGGGGCGCATTTTGTGACGAGGTTTGTGGGACTTTCTGGTAGCTAGATGGAGCATAAAGCTGTTGTTTCGGCGGAACCGCTGAAGAGAAGCCAGTCGATGGCTTCGACAAGGGGAAACCACTAGACTGGCCACCCGGTCCATAAGCTGACTGCCCACCTGGTCCATAAGCTGACTGACCACCTGATCCGTACGGTGATTGGCCGACTGGTTCATAAGAAGGCTGGCCAGCTGGCTCGTAAGAAGATGGTGCATAGGACGAGGGACGTCCATAGCCATTGCCCACATTATTCGATGGCGGCACATATGGGGACTGGGCCCGCGCATATGGGGACTGCACCTGTGGTGGAGACTGTACCGGAGGTGGTGCATAGCTAGCTAGGGAGATCTCCTTAGGCACATAAAGACCTGAAAGATAATATAGCAATTGTATCATAATCATTATTTTCCACAGATCGAATCTTTTTCAAGCATTTACATTTGCTGAGGGCTGAGCCGATTAAGCGTATGAGTGAGAGCGAGAGTTCTGTCGATGGGATTGAAGGAATGATTGGAGTTTGCACTTTTAGGTGTGACACACACGGTAACATTTAAACACGAAACAAGAGGATCGTTATTTAGGTTCAGATCTTGCCTTGAACATCGATTGACCGATTCGACATATTTTCCAAAGCGAATGCGTCTTGCATCTTCAATTCAGCATTCTTCGATCGTTCTTTGAGAATCGACAATCTGGAGGCCGTTTGTAGAGCTTCTTCGTATTGCTTTAACGATTGTTGTTCAAAGGACGATATCAATTCGCGAACGTTTACTTGCTCGCTAGTTTCTTCGTTGCCATCCCCAGAGACCTTGGGCTCTGTACTGCTGGCAGCAGCAATTTCACGCGCCTTTTCACGTGCGATTTCGCATCTCTTAATGTTCAGTTTCAGTTTCTCTTCCGCCTCCTTTTGGGAGCGTAGGTAACGAGCCAGATCGCGTTGCTTCTGGAGCTCTCTTTCGCGACTCTGCTGTTGCAAAAAGTGCTGCTGAAACTCTTCCAGCTGTTCCAATCTGTTCCGGACATCGACCGTGAAACTGATGTCAGGACTTTCTTTATACAATTCATAGTCAATGTCAGAGTTTTGCGAATAATATATATCTCTATCTCTATCGTAATCAATGCTGCCGAAGTTGTTGTATTTGTTCGCCTGCTGAAGAGCTAATGTCTCATAGTATTCGCGATATTCTGGAACAATTGTGCAGAAACTAGTGATTCGAGCTAAATTGTTGTTTGAAATGAATCTCAGTAGAGAATGATTGAGGCATATATGTATATGAATAGCGGTAGCATTAAATCCATACATCTAGTCATACGTATAGATGGAGAGTTTGCTAAAGTTTAAAGTTACCTCTTGGCAATTCCACTTGGGGACCTCTCCAGCCCTGGGCCACACTTGGCTTGTAAGCCAACTCCCTCTGGGGGTTGACGGGCTGCAGCGGCTGGGATCGTTGAGTGACAGCGCTTGTATCGTAAGTCTAAAAGGAGTTCCACATTTCAATAAAGTTATGTATAAGCATCTAATCTCATAGAAACTTAAGTTTGGAAAGTATTGGTTTTTTTTTTTTTGTGAAAAGTGTGAATACAAACATTTTTGTATGAATCCTGCTGGCTTCCATAGGTGGTGGGAGCTGGTGCTGGTGCTGGTGCTACAGGCAAATCGACATAATCGCGATTGAAGTACGATGGCGATGCAGCTGGCGGTGTCTGGCTGGGAAATTTCGATTCCTCGACAAATGCCGAACTGGCCGAACCAGTTTGGAGGGCCGCCTCCCATGGTGATTTGACAACCTGTACGCCTGGCTTCGAGTATTTCTCAATTAATTGATCCTGATGGATATTCAACTGCACCCGATGCTTGCCAGCATCTGAATATGCAGGCACAATACTGGGCGAGGTGGGTGGCTTTGGCTGATACTGCTGGTAATCTGGAATACCAGATGGACTGTGAGTGCCAGCATTGGTCTCATCGACTACCCAATTATCAGCTTTTCGGCGCCGCTTCGCGAAAAGCTCAGCTCCTATTTGGCGATGATATTGTTGTTGGCATTTGGCGGTTGGCATTTGTTGTTGTTGTTCACGCATGGCGCAGTTAAGCGGGTGAAGGCAGGCAAAGCAAAGTTTAGCGCGTTGTAGTACACATGTATGAAAATAAAATGTTAATTAAAATATTCTCCAAAATATGGTTTTATTTTTCAAATCAACGGGCACAACAAGTAACATTTACGTTAACATAAGCAATCATATCGATAATACAAGCTAAGCCGAAAGGATCACAAATACTCGTGTATCCTAGGTATATCAACAGATTATCCATGATGCATTAAATGCTCATCTTTCCTTCGTCATCTCTTAATATCCTTGCTAATACTATATCATTTTGTAATAGTAGCAGCAATATCGCAAATTGGGGTCCCACTATTAAACATTCCTTCACAAAAAAGAAGTACAGTAGATGAAATATTTCTCCTTATCCAATTTCTACTCTGCAGAATCGATAAAGGCCCAGCCCAGTAGGACGTGTAATATAATGATCTGAGAACTCATTAATAAAAAGTGACAGGTATTTCCAAAAGCTTACAGCATCTTACTCGTAATTACTAACCTATCATAGGTAAATCCACGCTAGAGATAAGAGAGGTCTAATCCCGTTTTCAAATTCGATATTCTTATGCGTAATAGAAATTGGTAGATTTTCCAAATCTCAAACTATGATTGGTTGGAAACTACATATTAGAACAATTTATTCAATTCTGTTTTCGGTAATTTCAAAAATCACTTTTGTGGGGGACTGCATATGGTTTTACAGCCAATTCTACAGAATGAAGCTGATCTGCACTTTCGAGTATTGCTTATTGTTGTGCAAAATGTATAATCTTAAGATATGGTTAAAGCTTTACCTCTTCCCTTATGCAGTTGCAGCGCAGTTATTAGCTCAGCGCAATTATCAGGTGATAAAAGACCTGTTTCGACATTTATTGATTCTTTCAGTGAGTTATAGTCGCGCATTTGTCCTCGTGGATTCATAATTAACTTTAAGGGCATTTTGTCCAACTTGGTTAGTTCCGGCGTCAAATTCGATTCCGAATTTTCTTTGTACAATGCATGATTCTCAATTATATCATCTTCCCCTGTTTTCGATTTCATATAATTGGGTGTCAATAAGTGAGAATTAAGTCATAAAAGTCATAGAGTTTTAAAAAAATAATAACTAGAGGGCGTTACAAGTAGGGGAAGATGATAAAGTTAGTAATTTATTATTGCAAAAAGCTGCTGCGGCTAAATTGGAAAGTAAAAAATTGTATTTATTACTCGCCGAGCTATGTAAATTAATTGAAATCTTTATTATTCGAATTAGTCTCAATAATATGCATTTGTTGGAATTATAAGTAAGTGTAGTTGATATGTGTGTCAGTATGTGTGTATGGATTTGTATGTGAATGATGAGCGCAAAGGGTTATAATATTTGCCAAAAATTCTTGAAACATTCAGAAGAAACTGACTACACGACTTAAAGAACTAAGAATTAACCTTGATTTTATTATTGTAATTAAAATTTTCTCTAGAGCTACTAACTTAACATTGAATCCGGAAAACAACTATAGATTGACGAAATAAATCATTTTGCTTTTCCGCCTTTAAATTTCAACTCAAATTGAAATTGAAATTGCGATCTCAAAAACTAAATTTGTAATACTTGTAGACTTTTAAATATTAAACAATTTCCGCGTATTTAATTTTCAGCTGCTAATCTACTCGTAATCTTAATCACTTATTTTGATCTATAAGTCCAAATCTGTCTCCAATACTAAGAGTCCTCATTTCATAAAATTTGAAAACTATCCTCTTATTCTCCAGAACGTCAGTTGACTCGGAGAATTGCTTATGCAGGTTCAAGTATTTTGAAATGTCGCTCAATTGTTTCTTTAACCAGATCATATAAAAATCACAAAGAAATTATTTAATTCCTATCCAGCATCTGATTCCCATGTTGGACCAGCAACGGTATTATTATTGTTATTTATTTAATCACAATTATTTTAGGAGGGATTTAGCGGCATCCACCACATTTGTAAATAGCCCCATTAAATGCTAAATGGACATCTTCTCTCTCTGTAGGTCCAGAGTATCTGATATCGTTGCCATAACGATGGTTGCAATACGTGATTTAGAAAACCAAATTTGATTTTGACTCTTCCGAGAGTCCTAGATGTGTTTAAATGTTTGTGTATGTGTATAAATCCTTTTTGAAAAAGATTCAGATAAGATGACACTTAACATGCACCTAGAAATCCATTACCTTGAGCGCAACCTTCATGAACCCATTTTACAGAGCGTTTTTTTCGATTGACATACATTGATTGGCCCTTAGACTTTTGGTTACTTATATCGCTCAAAGAATGCGATATTCGGCGGGCAAGCTCAACCTGGTCCTCCACAGTTGGGTGTAGTGTCGGAGAATAAAATGCTGATGAGGCATATAGCTTTCCTATTTTAAACAAATTTAAAGTCAGTTCATTTTGCATTCAAAGTTACAATTCAAAGAATTCCATACAAAAGGCGATACGTAATCAATGTGTGTGTGTGTGTGTACGAGTATGTTGGCTGAGATACTATCATCGATCTCGAGATCGGTGTAGGGTGTGGAATATAACGCCCACTGTGACCCATCGATGCTGTCAACTACGAGTACGAGTACGAGTGCGACTTTTTCAAATACCAGACTACTAATCGGAGGGCAATTAGTTGCAATTAGCTTGTGGATTAGGCCAAGCCATCAGCTAGTTAGTTGAATGCACTGAATGCATGAGATTGAAGTGAAGGATGGTGGATGGTTGTGGAATGCATGGAGCATGAAAGGAGCATGTTTCGAACCACTGATATATTGGGTAAACTTGTGGCAAATTCAACGGATATTTGAATTTTGTTTTCAAAGCGTTCTCAATTTTACGTATCACCTTTTTGTGTTGTTGTTGTTTCTATATATTGTGGGCATTACTTACGGTTTTTGGGTAAGATTTCGGGCGCATCGGTAGCTGGTGTAAATATCTTGCGCAAATCAACTGTCCTCGATACATTTGTGGATTCCTATTTTAATAACATAGGCAAATGTTCTAACAAAACTTGTATACTCTGTAAGGGCAGCACGCCCAACGGATATTTTATGTAAAATTCATATTGAAATTCGTTCTCGTTGGTCCGTTGGTCCTTTGGTCCGTATGTCCTTGTCCATTTGTTCATTTTCAATTGAAGGTGATTACCGATTTGTGTGTTTGTCACACGAAGGCAGAAGATCGAATCGATAGAAGATACTTAGATATGTACATACATACATATGTGTTGTGTGTGTGTTTGTGTGTGTTTTACGGTGTGTGTCTCGACAATGATTCACAATTCTTTAGAATGCAAAGAATATATAGTACTATATGCATATGTCCCCAACCCCCCGCTCACACCACACTAGTCGAATTACGTACATTTTTTCTTTGCCACAGCTTTGTGCTCAGCTCTAATAAGATCTTTCGTTTGGTCGGATCGTGGCGATCACTGGGCCTGAAACCGCGTTTCCTTTCTATCGTACAGTTATTTAATTGGGATTGCGACCTTGGCAAGCCATACGAACTCATGAAATTTTCGGGCAGAGTTTTAAAATTGTACGAACTCGCACTTTTCAGCATTTTCGGCATTTGAAAATGCTTCTTGACCGTAATGCATAAAACCCGCTTTGTTTTCTACACTAAACATTGGAATAAATAAAAAATTTCTTTGCAAGAGTATAACACCTATGTACATACATACATATTGTGTATGTGAGTGTGTGTGTGTGTGTGTGTGTGTGTGTGTGTGTGTGTGTGTGTGTGTATGTATGTATGTATGTATGTATGCACAAATAGCCAAAATTCTCTTCAATTGCTAATTATAGAGACGGAGACTTCTAGAGAGTCCGATTGTCTCTCGCAAAATATACTATTGTAAAACGACGAGTAGCTCAGTTTCAAAGGAGGGTATTTGTATTTACATACATACATACATACATACATATGTATGTACGTATGTATGTATGTGTCGGAGGTTTTTCTGATTTTCAAATGAGTGTGTTTTATATGTATGTATGTACACGAGAAATGAACACATTCATTTATTAATACAATAACAATAATACACACAGACACACACACACACACATACACACATAGATGTATGTATGCATGTATATTGTCTGCTCAGATCGCCTTTATATATTGCATATGTATAGGTATACTTGTATATCAAATGCTTGCGAGCGCGTTTGTGTGTGCGGAATGGCATGCCCAAAAATCATGAAATTTTTATAAATAAAATATGTGCTACTTTTTTTTCGTATGGGGGGGCAGTTGTCAGGAATTGAGAAAACTGTCTAAACATAAGCAAATGCTAGATGGTTGGTTTGCTTTGCGGCTTGCGTTAAAACAGTAGATTAGCGTAGATTAGCTAAACAGGACAACGTTTAAAGAGATTCTCTGACTGACTCAATCTGAATCAACTGAAGAATCGAGAACATCAAGAACACAACAATAAAAGCGCGCGTTCCATTTTGTACGTTTCTGGTATATATGTATATATATGTATATGTACAATCCCTGCCTTTCTTCGATCGAGCCCGCTTCTTGAATTACTTGGCAAGGCTCGGCAGCTCTGATCCTTTAATGAGTACCAAGTCCTGCCCAGATCTTTTGAGTGATATCGCTGCTGAAAATGGAAGTACTATATGCAAGCATTTGCTTTTGCTTCTGCGTGTTTTTTTTTTTTTTTTTGCTTTTCCTTTTGCTCTTCTCAACGTAGGTAGCATTATAAATAAATATCAAAAAATATTTGAGAGCGACCTTCACTTTTTATCTTTGAGCATCATAATGGTGGGGTGGTAGCCCAGATATTTTATATATGTGTATATAAATATTTATATATATTCGATATATATCTGTATGTATATATGTATGTTGGTGTATGTACATATGTCAGCTTTATGAGTAATATACTTAAATGTGTCAATGTGTTTGTTGCCAACCATTACAAATATATACAAGTCGGAGTCGGAACCGATTTAGGCAAACGACACATAGAACAACAAACAACTTACCTTGACATTGTTGTAGTCCTCTTGCTGGTTAATGACATTTGCGTACGGCTGTGCGGGTTTCTGGTACACCTGTTGATGCTGCTGATATTGCTGATTCTGCAATTGTTGTTGGACTCTCTGCTGCGCCTGCAGCTCTTGTTCCTTCAATTGGTTCTGAGCGATCAGTTTTTGCGCCAAAATCTGTTGCTGCTGTATCTGGTTGGCCAGCTCTTGTTGCTTTTGAATTAGCTGTAATTCTTGTTCCTTCAGTTGCGTTATTTTCTCCTGAGCTTTTATATTGCTATCGATATCCGAAATAATATCCTGGATCTGATCATTGAAGTCTTTCTGCAACGTAAACATTAAGAATAGTGCATAATAAATAACAGATAAAGAAATTTAGACAATAAGAATTAATTACACTTTTTTTTTAATATCAAAAATGTAAAGTTTATCACATTTAAGAACTTTCGAATAATATCAAAGGTGTCAGCTCTGTACCTAATTACTTAATTACCTTTGTTTGCGGTTTTTCTTCAGTGTCTTCCTCCTGAACCTTCTCCGGCACTTCTGCTTCTTTTTGTTCAGCTGCTTGGGGTGGTTGCTCCTCAACTTCCTGCAAAATACAATATTGCAGTAAAACATATTTGCAGAGTCTATTCCAAATACATTATCTGAGGACTCATACGGACTGACAGACGGACCATATGAGATATCGGATACAGGGCACCAAAAGTGCACCTGTCTTTGCTCATAAACTTACCCTATCGCCTTATTAATCAAAGGACACAAGGACATGTCTGTTTATAATACAATTTAACAATCAAATCGATACATACATATATACGTACGTATATGTACAAAACACAGATAGCAAGAACTAAAAGAAATCTAGAGGGACAAAAACAAGACACATGCACACACAGAGAACTGAAGAAACGTGAAAGGGAATACAATCATATACTTGTCCCATAAGGACGTTGCAGGTACGTTTAGGTCATAGCTAGTGGGTTCTGTAATTTATGTACAAAATAAAATATGCATATTTACATATGTATGTTTGTCTGTAGGTGATCTGAATGGCAACATCAATTGCTAGCTTTATCAAACCATTGGAACCTACATATTATGCATCCCTAGATCCCCGCACCTATTAACCCAGCTCTTTAATACAGATAAAAAGCAATAGGAAAACAAGATATATACTTCTTCTGATTCTGACTCCGATTCTGCCTCTGACTCTGTCTCAGCCTGCTCAGGTTCAGCTACAGCCTTTTGGTTGCTTGTGCTCTCCACTTCTTCCGCTTCAGCTTCCGCCTCTTCTTCCTCTTCTTCTACAACAACGGTTTCTTCCACCTCCTCGACAGAAGTGTCTGGGACCGTGGGTTCGGTGGCAGCACCCGCTTCTGCTGATTTCTCGGACTTTGTAACGATAGTTGTTTCAGTTTTTGTTTCCACGGTGTTGGCCGAAGAGTCCGTGACATCAGCGTCGGCATCGTCTCCCGGTTTCTTCGCTACAACAGTGACCGTGGTCGTGGTTGTGGTCGTTGTCTCGGACTGGCTGCCCTCTCCATCGCTCTTCTTTGCGACAATTGTGACAGTAGTCGTTTCTGTTTGGCCATTTTCGTCTTCTTCCGTTTTGACTTCCTTCTTAACTTCCTCTTTGACGGTCTCTTTAGGCTCCTCCTTTACTTCCTCTTTGGATTCCTGTTCTTTTTTGTTTTCATCGGCTGCACCGACTGATTCGTTCGTTTCGGCAGAGCTATTCACTGCCTTTTGATTTTCCTCCGCCTGCGTGGGTTTGTTTTCACTCTCTGCTTCATTTACTTTTGTCTTTACATTTAAAAAAAAAAGAAAACAATATTCATATACATATGTAAAAAGATTATGGCAGCTCTGATGGTGAGAAGCAATTTATCGATCAACTTTTGCAGCAGCAGCACGAGCAGGCAATAAATCAGATTTTGGGAAGCGACTGACAATCCATAAGTTTTGCTTTTTATTTTTCAGTAGCAGGCGAAAGATTTTGATCCAAAACTGGTTAATGGAGCCGGTCAGCAACAGCGACTTTGCTTCGAATTGAATCCTCTTAAAGCCCTTCTTGTCTAACCATTATCACAATATTATTTAGCAATGTTTATTTCAGGTTTCTAGTTGATTTTATTATTCAACCGCATATATACATATATGTATATATTACCAGGCAATGCGAAAACCATTAAAAATATTTGTGCAACATTATTTTATGAGAGTGTTTATGTGTTCTGAATGTGGATGTGGCATAGCAATTAAAACATGCATAAACAGTAGGAATGGGCACAAATGAATGACTCTGAGCAAACATTATATACACGGTATATAGATGAATTATTTATTTTCTGATCTATGAAAGTAAAATAAAGGAATATTAACAATGTTTTCTTACCACGACTTCAGCGTTAGACTCCATTTTTATGCCTTATAGCTTCGTTGTTGATACAAAATCTATTTTCAAAATAACAATAAATAAAGTATAATATAATACAATTTAACAAAAGTTGTAGAAGAGATTTTATGTTTATTTTATGGTTGATGCTTCCCGCCCCAACTAATTATTGCAAATAAATAAAAAAAAATATACGAATTTATATCTGCGCGCTACTAGAAAAAGAAAAAAGTTTAATTTTGCTTCGAGTCGCACCCAAACTGTGTTAAAATTAAACCAAATGTCAAGTAGAAATTGTACTTAAATTTAGCCCAACGGACGAATAAAAACTATGTAATCATAAATAAGAAGCAAGAAATTGAAGTAAACGTTTCTAATTAGAATTAATTTGTATAAGAATTTTCGAGCTAATCGTACCTTGTCACTATTTGGTATAGAAATAAAATTCTTGATTGGTTCTGATTGTATAGTGCGTTTATATAGAGAAATTTATTGTACGAAGCCCAGCACTTACACACAAATATTAAACGCGAAAACCCTTTAAAGGTTGAATTCATTTCGGAAAATATTATATATGTATTTCTTAAACGTAACACAAATCTCGGGCAATAGTGTAAACAAAACAATGTTGAAAACAAACTTGTTTTGTCCGAGTTATAGAATATTAAGAAATTGACTAGGCAAGAATTGTGTACATTATATTTTTGTAGCTATTCACATTTTCTTTTCTTTTTCAGAATATTTGATATGTTCTTGTACATACATACTTGTACATATGTATGTACATATGTATATATGTACGTGGTGGTGTGTACACAATTTGATTGGAAATTGTAGCAACATCTTTTGGTTATAAAACTGATCATCAAATGGGGCGAAAGCCAAGTAAAATATACTGCGCAAAAGAGCTGGGTATTTAAAATATTAAATATTCATAAAATTGTATCAATTAATTGATCGCGGGGATACGGGAAAAAGTGAAAGCATATATGTGCATGAACTTTCGATGTTGCCAGACGCCGAAAAAAAGACATAACAGGTGTTCAAAATCTTGTTCAGAATTAAATATAGATTTTATATTGCTCTCTTCTGTTTTCATTCTTTTCATATCACTTTACCAATTTTGAGCACCAAAAGCTTAATTTTTGTGAATAAAATTGTTACTTCTGGTCCCCATTTACTATAAGTGTTATATATCTTTCGGCGATCGTTGCCTCAGAACCTTTCTGTTAGCGCCAACTCGAAAAAGAGTCTTCTACGAATCCATATGTATGTATGTATGTATGTACATATGTATATAAAAACACCGCCTCATACGTATGAGGCTTATTCTCAATTACAAGGAGTTATGATACCGATATTTTGCGATCGTCAGGCTGAATAAAAGACCGACACATACACGTTTTACTTACAAATGGCTGTGTGTACATATAAACATACATGTATATAAATATATATGTATATATAAACCACGCTGGCACTCAAATTTGTACATTACATAACTTTTAGCATCGCTTTTTATAAATATTCGCTATTTTACACAATGATGGGGTATTCCTTTTCAATTTTTCTTCGATCACTGCACATAGCAATACCGTTATTGCTGCTTTATCACGCCGCATAGTAGTTATTATATAGGTATGTATGTATGTATACGTAAAGTACGGGATATATTTTGATACATACTACATATTTATATTTATAATTCCCGGTTGCATTTTGAATATATTTTCAAATTTTCTTTGTACCACTTTATTGAAAAAAACTATAAAAAAAAATAATAATACACGAATACGCATCTCTGGAATACACTTGAACTAGAATTTTACTTACCAAGGTTTGAATTATTATTGCAAATAATTTAATTTGTGTACAATAAAGCCGTACAATCGAACAGAAATTAGCGCTCTGAATTTTTGAAAGATAATAATAACATTAAAAAAAATGCCGTCCGGACTAAAATAATGACCTCGAGCGAACAAGAATATACGTATGCCGTTCAATTCAAAGAATATGAGTGCACATCAAAGATAGCTTCCACACTGTCCACATTCTATCTTTTTACTACAATGCCTACGTCCACTCACATTCAAAATTTGTATTTTATATATACACATTTCAATACAGTTTTATTTAAAACACATTCTCACTATATGTATATGCACGTTCGCATTTATGTATGAGTGGTTTGTCCGAAGAGAACGCAAACTCACTCACAGCGGCTAAATGCCGCGAGTATATATGTACAACATTCATACATATATTAACATACAAACATACACACTTATGTATGTATGTGCATAGATATGGAGGAGAGATGTGTTTTCTTTTAAATAAGATCAATATTGATAGAACGCACAGCAAGTGCAGGTCACGGATTTGGCTTTATAGCTTGCTTGATACGTATATTTGAAAATAGTTTGATTAAACACACGGAAATTCTTCTGTAAACTCAAAACAAATTTACTTTCCATATGTTGATTTAAGTGCTGTAACGCAGAACTACATCCATCAATATTTAAAAACAAAAAGACTAGCATTAGCTCTTCCTTATTTCGGCAGCATTCTCCCGATCCCAATTCTCTGCGTTAATGCAAATCGAGAAGTAAAATTGTCTAACCAGAATGTAGATACATACATGTATTTATTTTTGTGCATGTGCATTGAAGTTAATTGTGCTAAACAGACTTTAATTTCTAAACCATTGCGCAGAGGCACTATTACCGTTTCTTTTTATGCGACTTATTTAATTTTCGCCTTTTTAAAATCATATCGTATAGGGCGTCCAAGCCTTCCTGTAGACCCTCGCCAGTTATTGCGCACGCTGGCTGTATGTACCAGCCTTTCAATTGCAACGATGTGGGTGCTTTAGCATTATTGCCTTTCTTTGTTAAATGTATGCTGTTTGATGTGGGAGATGTTGTGAGTGAAACACAACTTTTGGCATCGTGTCCAATATTCTGTTCCTTGGTGTCGGAGTCCTCGCGTAGATGCGATGACAGGGTGCCCCTACTTGACGATAGGCTCCTTTCGGAGCTTTTTTCACTCGTGGGTCCGGCATAGCCCAGCGGAGATTGCATTTGAGCCGTTGGAGTTAAACAACGTCCAGCATAACTTTGGTTTGGAGTACTATATCCAACAATATTACCTGTCGAAGATGAACTTGAACTTAGCATGGAAAGATTCTGTGCGGGATGATGCAGCTCGTGAAGTCCTAAAAGTTTTTCTAGTTCCTTTGGACCGCAAGCGTTGGGAAGATCTTGTTTGTTGGCTAAAATCAGCACAGGCACACCCTATAAAAAACGACAAATGTTTTAGATTCATTCTTGTAACACAACTTCGACTAGTCGCAGTAAAAAAAAATGACTTCGCCTGATATTATGAAAGCGTAGAATATTTCCTGCCAGGTTTAATATATTGCACTTGTCTGAACCATTTACCTGATTGTCAGGGCATTTTGCAGTGCGCATTAACTCCATTTTGGCTTCTTCCATTCGTTCAGTGTCAACAGAATCAACAACAAATAAAATACCATCTGTACATCTGTAATAATATACAATTCATATTTATGTTACCAGTTCATTATAAAACAGCTGTTTAACTCACCGTGTATAACTTCGCCATAACGGCCGTAACTTTTCCTGTCCACCCACGTCCCAAACGAGAAAGTGTACACCCTTCGCCTTGCCCGAGGTGCCTTGAACCTATAAACGAAAGCGTTACCATGGGTCAATAAATTCTTCCAGCCTCAACTACAGCATCAACACAAATTTTACCTTTTCGCAATTGAATCCTATGGTGGGCACTGTGTTCAAATACTGGTCGAACTTTAGTCTATAGAGTGCTGTTGTCTTACCAGCTGAGTCTAATCCAAGCATGACAATATGAAGCGTTCCCTGTAATGTGTATGTAATCAGTGTTGCTGATCAATCTAACAATTTAAAACGTTGTCTGTGTGCTTTGAATTACCTGTGATGGTAATGCATCCAGCAAGTTTCCATTTTTCACCATTGTTGCCCCCATATTTATGTATTTGAATTGGTGTTTATTGGTATAGGTTTATGTTTTTTATTACTTTACATTATGACCTCCTCTTCTTTTTTTGGCTTTTAGTTGTCCACACGATAAATTTCAGCGATGGTATGCGACTAAATATCGATAGACCAACCATTTTCATATCGTTGAGTGTCGCTTGTGAATGTATGTATGTGAACAGGGGTTGAAACCGTTATATGCACGAAAAACTATTTTGGCATATTTATGTTAATTTACTATATTTATATAATTTTTTTCGAAACTTTAAGAGCTTATGGTTTCAATAATTTTATGTGATGAATAAAATAAATATTTTGTATGTATATATCGAGCGTTATCGAAGATGCTCTAGATATACACACACATGCAATGTATCTAGTCGTATTTAGAAATACATATGAATGTATCTACATATGTACTTATATACAAGTACATACGTACAATTGTTCTTTGCATTTCTTTAGATTTTTGAAGTCGTTGGGGAAATCAAGATTTTTATTTTAAATTTAAATTTTTTATAATGATTCGCATATGCTTTATGAAATAGTTTCTTGAGCTTTTAAACTGATACAAAGTCCTGCCAATAATTAATGGACTGTAATTAATTTTTCTGCTATTGCTAAATAAAACAACAACAAGGTGTTATCTAGTTGGCACACATTTTTTATTTTGGAAAATAGTGATATAAAAAATAAGGATTCTTTAATGAGCATACAGCTTCATACACTTGCATATGTGTGGGCTCAATTACGCCAAATTTCGTCCTTAATTAAAATAGTTATAATGGACGCCCACATTTGGCATTGCCACATTTGTAGGCACATATGTGGTTCCGGGCGAGCATTTCAAACAATTACGTTTCAGAGCTGGCCTTTGCTTTGATCCATGGCAGTGCATGGCGAAGCGAAGCTCCTCCGCCATTTCAGAACACAGAGACTGATTATCGGTATGCAAGTTCTTTTTTGAATTCCAGCAAAACTCAAGTATGGCTACTACCACTGCCAATGCAAGTCCACAGAGGAGCACAACGAAAACCCCACCTTAAGAAAATAAACGATGTTAGCACAAGCTGATCATCAATCATTATATGTTATGAGAAAGCTTACCAATATTTTCAACACCTAAGGCATTGGCTTTTGACTCTTTGCTCTTATCGTCTCTATTGCAAACATCTCCAGTGTTCTTCCACCATTTGTCATAAAGTATTTGTATAATGCCCTTCTCTTGCAGCTCCAGAATGGCCAATGAAATTTTATCCCTCCATGGCGAACCTTTGGGAGTTGCTATGCCATAACCTTTGGAATCTAGCAAGCCTCCTATCTGCGTCAAATTGCAGTCGCGCTGGACAGCATAGTCCAGCATTGTCGATTCCATTAGGAAGGCATAATTGCCTTCCATCACACGCTTAATTCCATCTTCATAGGTCTTAACAAAGACGGAGGCTTTTCGATTTTCCATGTACCTCCACATTTTCTGATATATTCCAATTTTAGAGTCCTGAAATGAGAAATATCACAAAAGACCCCATTCAATGATTATAATGATAGTTTATTAAAGGTATTCTCACCCTAAAAAATGTCATTGTTGAACCGCCCTCCAAAGTGCCATAAGATATCTCAGTTTGTTCAGCCAAATCCGAAGCACTTTCAATGGGTGTTATCATTCTCTCAACAGTTAAAAACGCAGCCAAATTAGCCGTGTAGGATGATATAATAATGAGGGTGAAGAACCACCAGATACCGCCAACGATTCGCGTTGATGTTGCCTGTAAGAAATAGGAGCTCTTTAAAATATGTTTTACTCATTGTGTCATCAAAGAATATTTGAATGTGTTTATGGCCACTGGAACCAATATTATTGTGCTCTCCTATTTCCCACATTGTGAAGGTTTTTCAATAAGTTTTCTATGCCAATCATGAATACACATTATAATGAAAGAAGAGTAACAGGGCACAATAGAAGTGAGTGTGAAAGTATTGATATCCATACCCTAGGATACAAATCGGAACCTTGTTGCATAAGAGCGCCAATTGCAAACCAAAAACTATTTTTCAAAGTGAAATCATTCTGTATGCTAACTAATTCCAGAGTGTTGTCATCTGACTCATCATCTCCATCAACATCATTTGTAAGGTGTAAAATGTTTTCGTTGTGCAAATGTCCTGCATTGGGGCCCCCATTCGGCTCATCGTTGGCATCAGCAACAGCATCGGGATCGGCATTGGCATCAAAGTCATTGTGTTCATCAGGGCCCTGATTTTCGGGATGTGAATAGTAGTCGTGTTTACAGGACTGCAGGCCTGTCAGTTTCTCTAGCTCGAATTGCTCCTCATTGCGATGGGCTTTGCGAATTTTATGCAAGATATGATCACATGCCATTGGGCAGGGCGGCTTCGAGTGAACCCATTCGACGGGCGAAAATCGTGCCACTATCCATATTGTTAATGAAACAAGTACGTATCCAAATGCTATATAGAACCAGATTTCAACAGCAAGCGGATTCATGAACGAGAAAAACTTTGTTTGCGCGCGATCTGATTTCTGAAATACAATAACAACTTGTTTAAATGAGGGTGCAGCATTTTAAAAACACATACAACGGGGAAACTAAGCACACAATACACAAATTTATATACATTTCAAGTTCGTATGTACAGTGAGTGAGAGAGAAGACATCATGAAAACATCAGTGTGATTTAAATATTTTAGTTACCGTAATCAATACTGTACCTTTGGGTTCAGTCCCGATCCCTGTCGCAAAAATGTTCCCGTTATAAACCAGAAACTATTCGATATGGAAAATTGATTTTCCACAATGTTCGTCTCCTTGTAACACGGATGGGGATTCTTCCATTCGTAGGGTGAGAAACGAGCCATCACGAACAGCGCAAACGAGACTAGGATATAAGCAGCTAGCACATACAACCAAATTTCCATAGCCAATGGGTTCATAAAGGAAAACAGACGTGTAGGCTGACTTGTCGGCACCTATTGGATTTAGCCATTGGTAAATACTATTAATACTACATACGAGTATCAGCACTTAACTCTATGTACATATACCTTCCAAAAAAGCTAAACTACTTTCGTAAAGGAAGCTTCTTTCAATTCGCGAATACCATACAAAAATAAAAACGAAACTACTGAACATACCTTGAACAAAATACCAATACCCAAGTTCATGAAGGGTTTTGTGAAATCAATTACACTTTCCCGTGCATAGTTTATGGTCATGGAAGCGACAGCTAGATCAGCTCGCTGCAGGATATTTTTATTAGTTACGTCGTTATAAATATTGGCTGCTCTCCTGGATATACTTGCCCTTTCCATTAGCTCCTGGACGATGCCATTCCATGAGTTTGTCTCTGGTATGTACACTCCGTACATATTATCCGGAACCAACTCGATTTTGTATTGAAAGCCAACCTGTACAGCTATGGCTTTTAATAAATCAATGCAGAATCCCTCGAATCTCGCATTGCCAGTGAGATTTGCGTCTTCCTTAACCATAACATAGGGCCGCTCCTAAAACAATAAATTCGCAAATATCGAATATATGTATGTATATAGCTTATACTCGTATTATAGAGTATTTCGAGACCCACCTCTCTTGTCATGACCACAAGTGTAATATTCGCAATATTTGAGTCATAAAATGCTGTGGGATCGGATATGTTCACTCCAATATCTGGCTGCCAGTATCCAACTTTTTGAATTCGTTCTTGTTTTAGTTTCAGGACATCAATTTTAAACTTATTACGGCGGCCCTCAATAAAGTTGACCTTTCCAGTTAAGCCGTCGATTGACGCCTGTAAACCATCACAAATATTTCATAGGCGTAGCAAAAATATTCAAATATTCAAAAATATACATAAGCAACCTATAAGCATTAAGCAGCGGTCAGACATGCAAATAATTTGCCCACAAATTGGTGTTATTTTACAATAAGGCCGACAGTTAATTTTAAAAGAATTATTTGCCTGTCTGACCATAGCCTTAGTCGGATTGCATTTAATTACCGAATTAATATAATTGTATAGAGATAATCCATCGCTCCACGTTTTGTCAGAGTTACAGGATATGTTTCTGAACGTAAGTGTGTGGCTACTATCTAATTGCATAAGGCCAGATGCTAAAGCATAAACCGAATCAAACATGAGAGCAGATTGTGTCTGAAATGGATACACATAGACGAAGGTTTAAAAATAAAATGCAGACATTTTAAATAGTCACAATAATGCACCTGAATATATGGGGCACCATTTATCATATCCAGGCCGCTGTGCTGCAACTTTTGCATCTGATCTATGACCTCCTGATATCGTTTACTCTCAACGTCAACCAAACGGAATGCGGTTATATTAACACTGTTGTATCTAAAATCTTCCAGATCATATGTTTCCAGATCCTGCCATAAAGATCAAATATACAATTTATCGTTTAAATACCATTGAAATCATATGTTGAGTTTAATTTTAAAATGAATATTTAAGAGGCATTTCAGAATTGGTCTAATACTTACAAAGGTTGTAAACATATAATGATATCGATGATCGTTCATTTGCAATTGTAATATCTGTAATGATAGATAGTTAGTAAAGGAAATCCTGTTCCTGATGAATGCGTATTAAATATACATATGTATGAAAGCATTAAAATGTTGCCGATATTCAAAATTTGAGCTTGACTTCACTGTGTGATCGTATAAACAATATTGTAAATGGATTAAGGAGAGGCAGAATCGATGTTCTGAATGCATACAGATGTATATTTATATCAAAAGTCAATAAAAAGATTTTTCGTACTGATCGAAAAAATGCTTTTATGTTTGTTGGATTTGTGTCAACTATGATTTTGTAAATTTCCTTTTGGCGAATTGCCCGTAAAACTTGGCGATATGTGTCCGGATTTGCTTGCCTTATATACATTTCGGTTCGCATCTCCGTCGATGAGTGCATCAGGTCCTGTTGCTTGAAAAGACCTATAAAAACATAGCCAAATTAAACTATGACTGTGTATGGGATGTGGAATAATTCATTTATACCGTAATCTTCTTCATAAATAATGGCGACTTTCGTCCAGTTCAAATACACCATTAGGTCCCGATAAGCCAAGTTCATCAGATGGTGTGACGGATACAAATTTATTGAGAACTCCTTAACATTCGTTTCTAAGTCGATGCGCACTTCAATGTGCGGTATATCAAAGGCCTCGCAAATGGACTGGACGTGTCCGGCGAGTAGTGGATCGGTTGGTCCAAAGATTGCCTGAACACCGGACTCCAACTGTCGACACACCTTCTTCGTTGCACGAAATGAATCGTCCCGAGGAACATATTCGATGTCATAGACAAGTTGTGTATTGGGCAGGAGGTGTTTTTCCTTATTGATGCGGTAAATAGCATACTTGAAGGCTGATTCGATGCTACTTTCGCGTTCGTCTTCAGTAAATATGGCACCTATTGCAGAAATTAAATTGCAAACGCAAGAATGTACGCATATTTCCCGGCTAAATTTGTGTATATGTACATATTTACATACATATAGTATGTATGTATGGGTGTACTTACCTACTCGTATAACTGGTGGGAGCGCGTTAGCGATTAATATCATAGATAATAACAACAACTGGATAACGAATATCCTGTAAGACCTATCTAAGTGGCACAGGTATGGTGCACCTCTGCCCATTGACCTCTTGTATTGCTGATGGGTTTTGCGAACGCAGAAAACGTTAGCATCGATTGGACATTCCAATAATGTGGATGGCATATTTTTTGGTCGTTGTCGTGGTCAAATAGGAAGCCCTGTCGTACTTTGGCCAGCTTTGGAACACAAACGATTTCAAACTCTGGTGCTGGTACTGGTGCTGGTTCTGGTTGTGGTTGTGGTTCTTAAAGGCAATCTGCATTTGAATTCTGCTCGTTTTAATTGTTTCCCACGGTAAAGCCGTACTATATGCCATGCGTATCGATTATTTTTTTGCACAATAATTCTGCATGGATATTGATTTGAATGATAACAGCATTCGCACATTAAACAGTATCATTTCGCGTATAAAAACAACTGACTTTTCCAAAACGCACACACACCAGCGCACGCAAATTAAGTAACTGCACTATATAATGCAGTATATTTATTGGCGCAAACACACACATATAGAGCACACGCACACACACATCTCTATTACGATTTTGTGGTGGGAAATGTTTTTGCAAAAAAAACAAAACCGACGTTTATTGTTCAGCAACAAAGTCAATTTGTAATTTGGGCCACCATTAACTTTTTTATCGTATTTATGCTTTCAATGTGAGTCGCCAGAAGCTTTTCTCCAAAGCCCGGTAAAAGCTTTCACCCAAAACGTTTTTCAAAAGGCACGCGCACAAAACTGCAACCGGTTGGTAGTGGCGAGGGTAAGTCAAGGAAGCCAACAACAATCTCTGCTTCTTCTGCCATCGTTCGCAGCAGCCTAACGGCCACTGGCCTAAATACAAACATACATACATACATACATATGTATGTAGATATGTACATACTGGCAGATACGGCAAGTGAGCTGTAGTTAACCCTTCTTCAAACGAGTACAGATCTACATACATAATACAGACAAATCGAATGCCTAAAGATACAGTCAAGTGCCTGCAATGGGACGCCCAGTATTCGTATTCCCATCTATATAGTTACATATGTATGTACATACATACATATGTATGTGTATGAGAGTGTAAGTTGGGACACATCATGACTAAATTATTGGTCATGAACTTGCTGGAGCCCATGACAAGGTACAAGTGTCCTTTTGTACTCACGTGTGTAGGCTAATGACAAACACCCACATTTAATATTTGTACATACATTGTATGTATGTAGTATATATGAATGTATAAAAGATATTGGGCCTGTGTCGGACGGGTAGCAAGGAGTGTGAGATTGGTATTGGTTGGGGTTCGGTATTTGGTTCAAGTTCAAAATAATGATTATGCAGAGTCAGTCTCGAAGCGCCTTTACAGGCGAACGGTGGTGCAGCGGTTGCCGCGGACCTACAATAGACGAAAACAAGACGAATCAAAATGGGGGAAAATGTGAAAGTCGTGGTGCGATGTCGGCCGATGAATCAAAAGGAGACCGAAAGCAAATGCGAAGTAAGTCTGAATCAATTGTATGTTAATATGTTCATATTTTGACCCATGCACTTCGGCCATAAATTAAATTCATCCTGTCTAGTGTATATGCATATCGATTTATACATTAAACGTACAGTCAGTAGAGATAATTATTGTATCTGGCACATGCAAATAGCTTTCATGTGTCCAGTATTATTTGAATGATTTGCATGTCAATGCGAAATGACATGAAACTTGCAGGGCCCAAGATTATGATGATTGCAGTGCGCCAATTAGCTTTAATTGCTTAAAAGGCAAGTTCTACCTATATACTTTTATATATGTACTTAGTATTACGAATTAAGAATTATCGAACAATTTTGCAGATTTTGTAATCCTTTATATTTTTATATTGGCTCACATGTAGAAAATCGTCGAAATCGGAGACTATGTCGTATCAGTGCTTAATCCATCGGACCGTAACGCGCCCAGAAAGACCTTCACCTTCGACAGTGTGTACGATTCCTTATCGACTACCGAGGTTATATACAATGAGCTCTGTTATCCGTTGGTTGAAAGCACTCTCGAAGGCTATAATGGAACAATATTTGCTTACGGACAAACTGGATGTGGGAAAACCCACACAATGCAGGTAGTATTGGATAAAGTTTCCAATTATTCATAAGCTTAAACACTCTATTTACACTTCTTTAAGGGCGAAGGCAACTTTGGGCATGGGCCTAACAATGGCATAATACCAAGATGTTTTGATCATATTTTCGAAACTATCTCTATTGCCAAGAGCGTTAGGTACTTGGCATTGGTAAGCTATTTGGAAATATACAATGAGAATATTAGAGATCTGTTATGTGCGAACGACTCGGGCATTACGAATCATCCGCTTAAAGATGTGCCAGGGGTGGGGATAACCGTTCCCACCCTAACCACGCACACGGTTGTAAACGCAAAGGAGTGTCATGATTTATTGAATATTGGCAACAAAACCCGTATAACAGCCGCCACGTTGATGAACGAGAAGAGTTCGCGATCACACACGATCTTTACCATAAGTCTAGAACAGATCCAAGGATCAACGCCCTCAACACCCGATGGAACGCAGGTGCTCATTGGGGGCATACGTCGAGGCAAGTTGAATTTAGTTGACTTGGCCGGTTCGGAGAGACAGCGAAAGACTGGAGCGTTCGGCGACAGACTGAAAGAAGCTACAAAGATCAATTTATCACTATCGGCCTTGGGAAATGTTATATCTTCGCTGGTAGATGGAAAAACTAAGCATGTACCATATAGAGACTCTAAACTCACCCGACTGCTGCAGGTAAAAAATAACAATAATAGGGGCTTTTGATTTATTTCTCTATTGTCCTCGTTAATCATCTTCACAGGATTCATTGGGCGGGAACACGAAAACGCTTATGATATCGTGTATCTCGCCAGCAGATACCAATTACGATGAGACCCTATCCACATTGCGTTACGCCTCTCGAGCAAAGAACATATCGAATAAGCCGAAAATAAACGAGGATCCCAAAGACGCCAAGCTGCGACTTTACCAAGACGAAATAATGAAGCTGAAGCAACTGCTCAACGAAAGCCATCGGCTAGAGAATTCGATGTATGTGGACAATAACGAAGCCAGGCATTTATGGTTGGAGGAGGAAAAGGCCAAGTTAAGGCAGGAAATGGAAGAAGAGATGGCCAAAATGAGAAGCACTCAAGAGCAGCACACTGAGCGGCAACAAGAACCCGAGAGTATAGCTGAGGTACTGCCAGTGTCCACCAACGAAATTACGGCAGCTACAAATTCAGAAACAAATTCGGAAGAAGAGTTTCAACTGCAAGCGCGAAAGCGAATCGATCTTATAAAGCAAGCATTAATTGGTGGCGAACGTGTGGATGATGTGCAGCTGAGAGAACGGCATAGAAAACGCAAAATAGAGGCTCAGCGTCATCTAAGTGCTCTCGCCCATGCTCTCAGTAGAGTGGAACAAAGCGAGGATCGCGATCTGCTTCAGGGTCACTATGCGAGCATCCAACAGGAGATCAACATTAAGAACGAGCGAATTAAAATGTGTTGCCAAAAAATCAAAATGCTTGAGAGAGAAGTGTCCGATCTGAATTCTGAATTCCAGCTCGATCGGGAGGACTATTTAGACGAAATTCGTCATCTCGGGCGTAATATTAAGTTTTATCAACAGCTCCTCTCCAAAGCTCAGCCCATACTTCGAAAAAATGGCAAACATTGGTAGTATCATTTCCACTTATAGTTTTTGCTGTTATATAACGTGCATTTCTTTTCAGGAACCCCGAAAGTATCCTGGAAAACTCTATTTGGAATGATGATCAAAAGATGTGGCAGCTACCCGAAACAATCATAAACCCATTTAAGCTGCCGCCTGCCAATCTAAACTCCGCATTTCAGCACACCAATAACTTAACGTCTGAAGAGACTAAGTGGACTGAGAACAATGCGGACAGTAGTAACAATAATATTGTACACAAGTCGGACGACGACAAGGTTAGTATTGTATCTGCATTTAAATTGAAAGTACACGTTTATATCCTTTTTAAAACCAGGACTCTGTCGACGACTCGTCCGAATCCTACAAAGTCAACATACTGAAAAATTACTTCCGACCGAATCGTCAGAAAAATAAAGACTATAGCCAACGAACAAAGAGCTCACACGTGTGGAAAGGTGGTAAATATATGTTAAAGTAGCGGTACGCACCATTAAACACATGTAGTATGTAGGATGCTCACTTTATATCAGATTTTCTCCCTTTTTCCCCAATAGGCTAATATGAATTAAGTTCTGTAATTGTTTACAGATATAATACTACGCAACCGAAACGCCCTTCCCATCAATGGGCTGAAATCGGCGCGTCCAGACATCAACTTGAAATCAGCGTCCGACTATGATTTCTTGAGAATTAATAATCCTTTAAACAAATCCTGGAGCAGTGTGGTTGTGGACAAACTTTTGGTACAATACCCAAACAAACTGAACGATACAGAATCGGAGCACAGCGCATCTAGAACAGAGGAGTTCAGCAACGGTAGGCGTAACAATGAGCGCTTTCTTTTTCAATTCATGTCATACAATAACCTGTCCTGCTCTCACCGTTGTACTCTTCATGTTCAGTCTAAATTCACAATATCAATATACATTTTGCTGTATGTGATAATTGCATATATTTTTCAATTTTTATTTACAATTTCATGTTATTCCGTTCGCTATTGGCACGATAAACAAAAGCTTATTTCAATTTAATCCAAAAAATACGTTCTTCCAGCTAATCTCAAGAAACAGTACCATGCTCCCTTAGGCTCTAGTAGACGATCTGCGGATGTTCCCAAAATATTTCTGCCTAATGAAAAAGACACTTTGAAACAATATGAGCCGAAAATAGACGAAAAATAGTGATGACATACATATGTATATGATGTATTGTAAATAAGTAGAGCACACAATATTTTTTAATTTTATACACGCATGACGCATTCTAATATGTAATAAAATATGTTGCACTTATATCGAGAAAAAAAATTAGGGCTGTTAATACCATTGCAAGTACAACCTGTTTTTTTATTTTATAGTTAAAAATAAATGAGCTTTAGTTGACAGTTAAGACCTAGCGGGGCTGTTTCAGCGTTCAGTCCCTAATTTGTTCAGTTTAAAATCCATGTTAATACTCATATGGTTTTTAAATCCTGAGATGCTATGAAATACACTGTATAGTTGATTTTGCACAAGTTGCTGACGTATCATATTCAGAAAATAAATGTCTCTTTTTTAATTCATTATTTCATAATACATACGTATGTAAAGTATTCTTAAAATGTATACATACATTTGTTTCTCTTACTAATCCTTTGATAAACAGGCTTATGATATCCTTATTCCTATCCTAGACCTATGTTCTGCATTTCACTCTGCATACATAAAAGGTGTATCCGACACATTATCACGCATTTCAACTTTTACAAAATTCGTAGAGCTTCCCTCGACGGGACTGCTTGATTCGTTACTGGGACAGGTGTTATTACGCACAGTGCCTGCATTCCGTCTGCAACAAACAAATCGTGGTGAAATAATGAAACACTGTTACACTGATTCTGCTAACCTTAGTTTAAGGCGCATCTACCTACTTGGCTTTCGCATGTGTTAATATATGTGATTTGAGGTTTGTGGATTGGGCAAATTTCTTGTTGCATCCATCGAAGGGGCAAACAAATGGTCTATCTCCAGTGTGTATTCTCACGTGTGTTCTACAATTGATCAAATATTTAATGAAAATGTGAATTATAATTATTATAAATTATCCATGTATGTACCTCAAATTAAAGTCAAGCGAAAATCGTTTACCGCAACCTTCAAAGGTACACTGAAAAGGCTTCTCTCCTGTATGAACTAATTGATGCCTTTTTAGTTTTGAACTTTCCACAAATGCTTTGCCGCACTCGGCACACACATGAACTCTGGGACCATGCGTATGTAAGTGTTTGCGCATCGCAGATGAGTCGCGGAAATACTTATGACATCCCTTATGGGGGCAGGCAATTTTCTTATCATTTGCATAGGGCGAGACTTCGGTTGACTCATTCGGGGCATTATCATTTGCCGGCGATGCTGTTTATACAAAAATGAGTACAAATTATAAATTTTACATGGAACTGCATATATAGAGACCCACTATTACCCATTGAGCCGTTATTGTACAGTAATTGAGGTGGCATTGTGCTGGCATCAGTTTGCAGCCTACCTTGAGGAACCATCCTAAAGGGCAAAGCTCCGCTGGATTCAGATACTTGGGAAGGCAAATCGCAATCATTTTCAGCTTCGGTCTCAGACAGCGTTTGGGTATCGACAGGTAAAACTGCATGTCCACCAAGGAGCTGATTCCCCTGTGCTGCAATCGCATACGATGGTTGTGCTACACAGTTTGGACTTAGTTTACTGTTATTAATCGATATGGCCTTGGTTTGTGTGGGTTGTTTCTTCTCTTTTGGTTTATTCTCATCTATTTGATATTTCTTGTAATCCTTCTCCTGCTCTACAAACTCCAACGATGGCGCTGCCATAGGAGCCACCAGCTGATGGTGTAATAATATTTCATGCGGGTGCTGGAAGAAAACGTGTTCTTGCAACAATGTTTCATCGGTTGGAAAAATACTGTCTTTCCTCGATAGTGGGGAAATTTCAGCTGCATTAGAAACGGTTTCTGTATCTTCGATATTTTGTTCGGATTCCGAATATTCATCATCTGATGTCCCAGAAGCCCACATTGTCACACTGAATTCACCTTCCATTGTTTTGATTTGCACCAATTTCTGCTCCCATCTTCTTGATTTGACATTTGGGGCCATTAAGTTCATATTATTTGCACCCATATCTTTACTATTAAGGCTTGTTCCTGGGTCTACCGTTCGCACTCTGGTCACATCATGCTCTGGCAGATTTTGAATGCAATTCACTATGGTTTGGGGAATTTGCTGCTCGCTATTGTTGAAGGTTGGTTTTGAACTGTTTATTTTAACCATGATATCGTTGCTCTGCACTACGTTGTTGGGTTTTTTCTTCCTATAATATATTAATTAGTAAAATAGCTATATGCGAATGGGAATCATCACAATGATGGCGACTTACGTTTTGTTTAAGGCCAAACACATACTGTCTTTCAATAATGATTTCCCATCTAAATAGGCGCCACTACAGTGCGGCTCTGATTGAATAAATGAATCAAAAACTTTAGCATCTTCAGAATTGAGGGCTCCAGTAATATCATCAGTGTGAGCGATGCCATCTGGGATTATAACTAAATGATATTTATTATAGACATATTAGACATATCAAGCTATACATAACAATTACCTAGCATTAAGCAATGTTAAACTCACCATTTTGAAGGTTTATAGATCGGAGATCATCGGCTTTGGAAATATCATCTTGGACTAGTATCCCAAAACGTTCGTAACCCATAAAGTTACAGTTACTCGAATCCATTACTGTTGAACTGATGCTACCGGACACGTTTTGTACTGAGTTTTGTACTTCACAGGTCATACCAGACATATGAGACATATGCCAAGCTATAACTTTCTTTTAAGGTGTTGTTGTATAAATGTGTATAAGTATGTTTCTAGGTTTCTTTGAGTTTCCTGAGCTATGTTTTAGTAAAAAGCACAACTATGTAGCGAACCGTTGGATGATGTTGTCTAAAAGATATAAAGGAAACATATGTACGTACAAATATATGTATATATTACCATACGTATGAAAACAAAAACGGCGTCCGCTTGCGTCCACTTGCTTGTAGAAATTCAATGGTACTAATGTGTTCCATTTTGAGGCTCCAACGCATAATTGCAAGCAGAAATATGTGTTTTGAGCGACAGCATTATTAAATTGCAGCTATGTATGTAGTTGTGTTGATTTACACACATACATAGATTGCAAAATTTACAAGAACTTGAAGATCCCAATTTTTGTTAGTGCATCAAGAAACACATAAAAACATACATATGTGCATATTCTATCGACTAGAAACAACACAATATAAAGCGCTACCTATATCTTTTTAAGCTATAACTAGTCCAAAACTCTAGTTAAATTTGCGTGTACTTAGCCATACATTCTTACAATGTTATTTTCGCTGGTGTTTGTGTGTGTGCGCCGTGTTGCAGGCGGACAGCAAAAACTAAAGCACGCTCATTGTCGCATAAACACTTTTTATTTAACGCGTACTATTGCAGCCGACTGAGCATGTGCGGAGTCAACGTTTGTGCATTTGTTATTTACAATGAATATCGCGTTTTAGAAAAATAAAACCAATTATTTTATGGCTGCGAAAACAATTCAAAAGAAACCAAGAACGCAAGAAAAGAGAAGCGAGCTAAAGTGCCCTAGAGACGATCAGACACGACACCTGGCATGTTGACAACATATTCATTTTAATCGATAAGCTACTCGATTGCACAAACGATAAGGCTTCGATATGCATGAGCCTTAAACTGCGAAGGGTTGTTGTAAATTACAGGTCTTCGGTGGTAGTTGGCAGCACTAACCATATGAAGTTAGAAACGTAGAGAGGGGGAAAATATGTATATGTATATATATATATGGGACGAGTAACCAAAACTACGCATTCTAAATATGTGCTCCAATAAGTGTATTGTAGAATTATTAGAATTGGAATATGTTGTATTAAAGGCACGTAAAATATAAGACATCAAACAAAGCGAACTTGTCGTACTCTACCGTTTTAAACACACCCACATAGCTCAGCTATCTCCCACTGCTGCTTCATTTGTGTATCTGTATCTGCCGTTTCGATTGTTTAATTATTTGTGTTCGTTCTGGTATTTTGATTGCAGGTAAATGGCAGTGACATCAGTCATTTGTCGAAATATGAAGCGGTTCAAATGTTCCTTCAAGCAAAAGAAACCCTAGTTGTTGAATTAAAAAAAGCTAGCGACAGCAACATCCCAACGGACATTGATGACAATGACGTCCTGACGTCCAACTCCAACAAAGAGGAGCAACAACAACAGCAGCTTTCTGCAAAATTAGAGAATTTAAACTTATCAAATGCTAGAACAACTTCCAGTGCCTCACCAAAAGTGAATTCCAATTCGTTAATGACCTCGCCAATAAAAAACCAAGTAATTGTCACACTACGAGCCTTCAGTGCAGACCCAATTATAGCATCTCCTGCCAAAAAACCAAGTATAGCCACTAAGGAGACCCAGACGGTGGAAAACATTTTTGAATTGAATCATGCGCGTACTGAACACGATATAGTGCGGATCGCGGATCATTTTATTGAGCAGGAACATCATTTGTTTGAGCAGTGTCTTGAGCCTGAAATTGATATAGAGGTAATAACATTTAATATATATTTATTTTCCTGCAGTTAAGCATTTATAATTCTCTCATTTTTTACTTGCAGGAGATTACGCTCTCGAAAGGCGATGTACCTAGTGATCAAATTGGATTGAGTGTATGCTGCAATGGCTTCTTCAGCAACAGTGAGGGCAGTGCCAAAAGCGTTGGCAATAACAACAGCAATATAGGATTGATATCAAACAAAGGCGATGCCTGTGTTGACGTATTTATTAGTGATATTCACCCGGAGAGCATTGCCGAGCGCGATGGTCGTCTACGGCGTGGTGATCAGATTCTTCGCATAAACGGCAAGGACATCAAAAGCAAAGAGGAGGCGGAATCACAAATTGCAGAGAATAGTATGGCTGTCACCTTGCTGGTTAGCCGCATTTTGTATCCTGTAAGAGTGTTCAGAAATACCTCTCAATAAAACACGTTTTTCATAGTTTATTTCTCTACTTTCAGGACGATGAAGATGACGATGATGAAGAGTATTATGTTGACAGCAACTTTGAATATGCAAATAGTTTCCTTACTGATGATTACACAAATGTTGTGGACAAGCTAGACAAAGTACTGATGGCACAAGCGCAATCAATGAAACCGGCCGCAACCAATGAATCATCAAATCAAATCGAATCGGTCAAATCCATTGATCTGGCCCAGTCTTCCGCACAAACGACAGAATCAAATAACAGCCACATTAAGAGTCAAACAAATAGTACTCTAATGGAAAAATGCAACGTTGACCCACCAAGAATATTATCTACACACAACAAACCATCTTTAGACACACATTTGGGTCAGGAAAAAACGTTGAAACTATCCAAAGGCAAAAGTTTACCCACAACGCATAGTGCCGCAAGTGCCAAGGCCAAAAATTACGAATATGATGAGAGCGAGCACATATATGAGACAATACCAGAGGATTCAGAGTCGGAACCCTTGTACTGTTCACCGTATCAGAGCTCTACCTACATGACAGCCATGGGTTCCTGCTCATCTGCGACAATGGCCGAAACGTTGGAAATGCAACAGCAATCCCAGCGTGTTGCTCAATGGTTGGGCATAAAATCGCAGGCAAGAACTGTACAAACTTTGGGGGCCCGTCCAACTTCACAGCACAAGCAACGCAACTCCTCCAATCGAGTTTCCACATTACGCAGCGCATTAACCAACACAAGTGGGTCAAGCAGCAGTGGTGCTGGATGTAGTGCTTGCGGACCTGCTAATGTCGACAGTGAAAATCTCAATGAAGAACTCGACAACTCGTCAAGTGCGTATAACACTGGAGGCTCAAATAACAGCGCCTCGCCTCTAGCATTTGCATTAAATAAAAGTCAAAATATATTAACTCAAGATAATGACAACGTAACGCCGTGCAGCAAGAACCCAATAATGAGCAGCTCTTATCAAAGCAAAGTGCAGCCATTGCAATCACCCAAAGAGCCACTCGTTACCAGCCCCCTAAGCAGCATGTTAGCTTTCGGAAAGTCTGCCGGCATGGGACTATGCTCATCGAATTTCCAGCCATGCGGCCTCAGTGGTAGGTCCCTATATTTGTAATTATTTTGTATGTATATTGACCTATGTTAAGCTTCTTCTTTAGAGAGCACTATTCAGGTGAAGACTGACGACTCAATTGCGGCTAGAATGCGACTTAAGCAAACTGAAGAGCAGCCCAGCCACTGCCCACAGTTTAACGCCCCCAACTTAAGTCGTTATCACTTTGTTAGCAGTCAAGAGGTAAGTACATATGCACGTTCTTTGCATAACTATCGTCTTAATCACCAGATTCACCATTAATTGAAATACCCTTCCATATTTAAATAAACAGGTTGCCATTGCAAACAAGAGTCAAATACCTTCGGTCTCAAATCGCAACTCCATTCTCGTTAAAACGAAAAATGGCCATGAAGAAATTCCAATGGTCTGGAAAGTGAAACGTCGCCCGGACGGAACACGATACATTGTGAAGCGTCCGGTACGAAACCGTTTACCTGTTGTTATCCGCAAGAATATACGTAACAATGAAGTAACTACTACTGAGGATGACACAATATCGGAGGTAAAAATTGGACGCTATTGGACTAAGGAAGAGCGTAAAAGACACATAGAGAAGGCTCGAGAACGGCGACAACAACAACAATTTCCAATACAATAAGCATATACGTATTTAGCTTTAAATAACCTCCACTTGTAGGTTAAACACACTTTTTTATTTGTTATTCAAATGTCGGGTTTCAAGAGCGCCCAAATGTTACTAAACAGCTGGTCGACTACAATATCATAGCATGCAAATACTACATACAACATTTTAGCCAGTTTTATTTGTGTGTATGTAGCTCCGAATCAACAACTATAAGCCAAATATGGAAATTAAAAAACAAAAACAAAAAATTACTGTTAAGAATGATTTAAAATATCGACTTTTAAAAAAAGTCCTATTAGAAATTGCATTTGAAATCAAAACTAAGTTCAGTAGTATAAAAAAAATACAAAAATACTTTCAAACAGATATGTACGTAGCAACACAAATATAGCCAATGCCAATTTATTACATACTTACAATTGTATACCCTACACGTTATTGTATATAATATACATATGTTATCGACAAATATGCATCGCAAAGCTCCATTCCACTGTTGGAAGCAAGATGAGCTAAGTTTCTAAAACGTTTGCCTTTATTGCATTCGAATCTGTCCTAAAACTAAAACAGTACAGCAATTTTTCAACACATCAATTTTCACATTACCAATCATCCCCACACAATAAATTAATCTTTAAATGGCAAGGTTCTAGCGTTTTATTTTAACAGTTTCAACGAACAAAACAAAATAATTTCATTTTGTGGACCTTAAAATATTTACAGGACAAAGGATAACTGCAAATTACGAATCAAAGGGCTTAAACTAGATAAAATAGTTTGAGTTTCTAATTTTTGACGCTAATTCCGAGTGGCATTGTGTAACTAAATACATATGTATGTAGATCAAGCTGTAGTTTGGAAATTCTACTTCCTTAAAAATTAGCTTAATTTTTTAAAAATATAATTGCATGATCTTACTAATATTCTAGTACTTCAAAAATTGCTATTGTGGCTTTTGCAAAAATTCTAGATCATTGGTTCGATGTTTCAATCGGTGTGGTGAACTGAAGGAATAGTGCTATCCTCCTCGCACTGCTGGCATTCGGTGTTTCTAGAAAACTCTCTACACCAATAAAACGCCCATTTGGCAAGAACAAGAGAAAGGACCCTCTGATTCGCAAACTCAAACTCGTGGGCCATGCATCGGAATTCAAAGCTCACCCCCACAAGAAAAACCGTCAGGCAGTATCGATACCGAAGAGATTCGTTTAAATGCGCTGGCATTTCCGAGCACTGTATATAGAAAACGAACCCCCTGGAGCCGATACTTGTTGGGTGGCAGCTCTCTTAAATTGCCCAACACTTCTCGTCTATCGAATAGAACAAGGTAAATGAGTACTTGCAGTGTAGTCTGTAGTGCCAACTCTAAGTTGGCAAGCCCAAGCCGGCAAATTAAACAAACTTTTAGGTTGATTTAATAAAAGAACGCAAATCCAGAACAAATTGTATCTACACTGTAATCTGCCACAAGTTTCAGCAAACTTAACTATTTAACTTAGTATGTAATATATTTGCCAAGCGTGTGCGTTGTTTAATTTAATTTGTTTATCTATACAGAAAAATATATGTTGTGAATATGAATTCGGGAACATGTGTGCGAGTGTGTTATACGGTAAAACTTAAATAGAAATTTTGAGGAATAGTGCACTGTGCACTGCATTTTCCGCTGCAATAATTTTGCTAGTTGCCCGTAGTTTTTGATATAATAGGCGTGGTCCCTGCCGGAATGTGTACCTACCAAAGTAAATGTTTTTATGTATCTACATACATATAATCATAAACGGGGTAGAAACAGCGAGTACTTTCTATGGTGCCGAATGAATCTCATAGATATAGAACATTGTCGAATCAGAATACACTTAACGCAAGCCGCAAAAAAAATGAATAAAAAGTAAAATTTGAAAATAAAACTCACACGCTCCATCTGAAGAGTACAAACATTGCAATTTTGCAATTCCAAAATTGCGATTGGAAAACATTACATACCTGGGGTGTAACTTGTATTACATACACATTTCAGTAAGGATACCGTCAGTGTCAGAATAATGTTTGGGGTGTGGGATATTTCTGCGTTGAGCAAGCGTATCCGAGAGAGGTTACAAAGGGTGAGTGACACAAGATTTCGCTTAAGTTAGGGGTTGTTACGAGGAAGAGAACGCGGTACACAGTCGGATAACAACGCGGCTAAAAAGCGAAATATTAAAACATACAAACGAAATAAATATCTGCCGAGTTCAAATCAGGTTAAATCCTGAAAAAAATATTAAAAAATAGTGCATTGTATAGCCGTTGAATGTGCGTATGCGTATTATGTTTGTCTTTTTGATTTTTGCATTTTATTTTTGGTCATTGTGAGATTGTACATGCTGCATACCTATACACATACACACACTCACAAACACACATACACTCGTGTGTGTATACCAAATGCATTTTCGGTCTTTTTGTCCATTACAGAAAAGGGACACCCGAGCTGCTGCGGCAACGACAAACAATTATAGATTAGAAAAATAATAATAAAAACAAAAAAAGAAATAATTTTAAAAAAATGTAAAAGACTCTAAAGCATCGGTTCCTTGCACGCGCAGAACAAAACATAGAAACGGCAGTAATATGGTCACAGAGATCGAAATCTGTGTTTTCAAACTACAATGTCGGTGAATGGAATGACGCTTGGAGGAATTGCATTTGCCACAGCAGATACTGAACCAGCGCTTGGGATAGGGGAAACAAACCAAATCCAGAATCCGAACATTTTAAGCTCAACTGCGAAACAAAGGAAATATTTCGAGCTGTCATCTGCAGCACAAATGAACACGTTGCCGCCGCACAGTGGATATAGTGCAGTGAGTTCAGCAGCTATAGCTTCGCTATCAATATCGCCCACATCCAATAACACGAACACAAACCTGTCATCAGCATCATCATCGACCTCGTCGTCCTGTGAGAGTGGCATTGTGGTGAGGGATAGCTCCCTATCGTCACATGCCCATGTGCATACGGAAATTTTATCAAAACCAATGACTAAATCACCACTGCATTCCGATTCTCCTTCATCATTGCTAAGCGATAGGCGCTCCTCTGCAATAATGTCTGGTCATGCTACCACGATAGCTGCCACACAAATCACACCAAAAATGCTAAACGATATAAACATGGCCGAGTCAATTCATAAAATTAATCAACCCCATCATCAATTGCTTGAGCAACAACAAAAAGTGCATCAGCAAATACCGCTTTCTGAAGATCCACGCACATTGCAATTGGCATTGGAATTATCTTTGGTTGGCCTGAATGAAAACCAAAACTGCTACGTTCAGCCAACCGCACAAAGCGATTTTGAACTGGGCCCTATTAATGTCGTATCTGCAGCTTTTACCAGGACTGAGGCGAGCATGAACAACCTGCCCTTTCCCACGGCATCTGGAACTGGTCTCTTGATGCCATCGGCCGGCATAGAGGATCGCTCAAAAAAGTCTCAAAACATGACTGAATGCGTACCGGTTCCGAGCTCAGAACATGTTGCGGAAATCGTTGGACGACAAGGTAAGTTCATAAATACAACATTTCTACTATAATAAGACTTTATTTATGACGTTATAGTTATTATAGCCATGTATACATTATTATTATTATTATTAAACCTGAGGTACATACATATTTAGTCATCATACTGTTTTACACTCATTGACCTTTTGAATAATAGTTTCTTGACCTTATCGAATAAATACGTAAAAATGTTTCAAATAAATTATCTCCCTTGCATAAAAATAATTGTAACCTTTTCTTTTACATTTACTCTAATTGATTATCAAATAATGATGTTGTATTTTCCTTTATATAGGATGTAAGATTAAGGCTCTACGAGCTAAGACAAACACATATATTAAGACTCCAGTGCGTGGCGAGGAGCCAGTGTTTGTGGTTACAGGACGCAAGGAGGATGTTAATAAGGCTAAAAGGGAAATACTCTCGGCTGCTGATCACTTTAGTCTGATTCGAGCTTCACGAAAGCCAGCCATGGATGGACACAACAATGGAGCAACTGGGAACAGCGGATCCTTTACCGGGAGCATGGTTGGACGTACTCAGTCGGGGCCACCGTCCCTTCCCGGTCAGATTACCATACAGGTACGTGTACCTTATCGGGTTGTGGGACTAGTTGTTGGTCCAAAAGGTGCAACAATAAAACACATACAGCAAGAAACACAGACATATATTGTCACCCCCTCGCGGGAAAAAGAGCCGATCTTTGAGGTGACTGGTCTGCCCGAAAATGTTCAAACCGCACGCAAGCAAATCGAGGCCCACATAGCACTTCGAACAGGCAGTATTAGCACACACGGCAGTGAAAACGGCACTGAATCATTGGACTCGAATGAGTTCGCAACTCTACATACAATTAATACATTGACCCAGATGTTGAACGATGATTTTAACCCAGACATATTGTCATCTATCTATAAGAACGATATTTCTCCAACTGTGGACTACGTGGATAAAACGCTGAAGAGCATCGATAGCCTGAGCCTTTCCAATTCCTCTTGCTCGAACATGAAGCCCATGCCTCCAACAAACTGTTTTCCTCATTCTGAGCCCGTCGATGTAATGCCCATAATGGGCGCTGATAAACACTTTCCCATATCGGGAAGTGAGCTTCACAATATTCAGAACGCCAAAGTAAATAACATATTCCGCAATAACCAAAACAACAGTAACTCTTCCGCCAACAAGGTTCAATCGTTTTGTCCTCCCCCCACATCCACGAGCACTCAATGCATCTCCACCGGATCGAACTCGGCGAACATTTTGACGCGCTCATGCTCATCAGCCTCCTCAACCGCATCAACAAAAAGCACAAATAACAGCGCCAATAGTACTAACAGCGTTAATACTCCCCCAGAGCTGTTGAATATATGGAAGAATTTAAGCGACTCGATTGATGTGGACGAGGGCATCGGAGATTCGCCAAGCATTTGGAATCTGCCCACAACGGTGGCAGCCGCATCCCATTGCTCGCCAGCCGCTTCGATAAGCCCAACAGATTCGCTCCTCGGAGATCACAATATGACAAATCAGAGAATACGCCACGCGAAGGGATCGTGTGCAAATAATGCGCCCATGCAGCATCCTCCACGTGCAGGAGCAGCGCAGCCCAACAACCCAGATAAGCTCTCATCACATCGCGAATGCTTCGTCTGCAATGAAAAAGAGGTGACCACTGCTCTAGTTCCCTGTGGACATAACATGTTCTGCATGGACTGCGCCAATCAGATCTGTGTGGCCATGGAAGCCGTCTGTCCGGTTTGCAACTCTATCGTATACCATGCCATGCGTATTTTGGCTTAAACGTACGACCAGAAGCGGACCCGTGCTCTAAATTCTTCTAGAGAAAGGGTCGTATGTGGCCTGACCATCGCAAAAAGTAGTCTCCCGAAAGTTGACGATGGTTAGGTGATTAGGGAATGATTCATTCATTAAATCTACATGTTTGTACTTCACTAGATGTGCGTGTACCCAAAACTCTCCTTTTTTCTCACTCTGAAGATTTTATATCAGGCATTATTATAAATAACGAACTCACAAATACTCATCATTTGTATTTGCTTGAAGAACGATGCAGTCTTGTCAAGACCTATATTTTATTTAGCATTTTTTTTTAGTTTAAGAAGAAGACACATAGTATATATACATATATATTTATAAATCTAAAAACGAAAATATTTATATAAATATATATATGATATATCTATGATATATCTATGAACATGTTAAATAATATATAAATATATATATACATAATATAAACGATACTGTAATGAAAAACAAGCCAAAAATAATCAGAATATTATCGCCGAAAGTAGCAAATATTTCAAATCAGGCATATATACGCATTCAAAGGTTAGCCATCCAAATCTTTAATTCACCTGATCACGCAATAATTTGATCAATTGTAGGGTTTCTGGTGATCTAGTTGATCTGGATCGCCTTCAAGGCCTTTCGCATTTTTGTCAAGGCTTCTCATAGTATATATACATATATATTCCTTACCCCTTTTTCAATATTGTTTATTTTATTTTTTTTTTTTATTAGAAAAGTACGCCTATCTAGAGTATTTATGTAAGATTACAAAAAGTGACGGGAATTTTTTTAATTTTATTATTTTACTCTTTGTGATTGAACGAAATATCGTGAAAATATTGTGTTAAGTTTTTCCTGGTTTATAGATTTTTGCTAAGTTGTATCATATATGTACATACTATACGAGTATGTACGAGTATATGAATAAATACATACATAGATAAACTAAATGCATCAAACTGTATTTAAGATAAATGAAATTTTTTACATAAATAGTCTAAAAAGCAAACGAATTTTAAACAGAAGATCATATAAATTTGAAAGAACATATATTATATTACAATTTAGTTAAATTATTACGACGTTTAAGCCGCTTTGTTCGCCATATATTACATAAATAGTCATAGGAGCAAACAAAACGAAAAAAAAAGTGACAGGCACAAAATGTCCCCTAAAAACTCCTAAATACCCAAGACATAAGAAAACCGAAGACACAAACAAGAAGAAAAATCAACGGCAAACAAACCACTAACCAACCAACCATCAACAAACGAATAATAACAGAATTCCAACATTTACTGCTGGATGTTGTGAGGTCATTATAACTATGTAAGTTATATAGTATCTCTATCCAGAAAAAAGAAGAAAATTATATTAAAATAAGTTGACTGATAAATAAGCGGTAATATTAAGCCAAGCACATATACAAAACTTATATAATGTCTAAAAAGGAAAACAAGAAAAAAAATATATATATAAAGAAGTAAATAAATATATATATATACACATATATATATATATTGTAGCTGAACATGTTACAACTATGTATAGTTATACTATTAATGTGAATAAAAAAGACTTATATATCCATAGTCTATCATATTAAAAGACAAACTAACCATATATTGCGCAGAAAACGAGACTAGCTAATCGTAGAAGTCTATTTTTCTGTTTGCTGTTTGGGATAAGCAAATAAATACTCGTCTCTAATATCTATTTATTGTTAGTCCGTATATATATATATATATATATATATATATATATATATATATATATATATATATATATATATATATGCATATATATACATACATATAATATATAAATTTATATTTAATATTGCTTTCACTGAAATTAACTATTTTTAATATTGATTTTTGAATATTCCTCAAACAAAAAACTAAAACTGAAGAGAAGAGCCGAGAACAAAAAGTTGGTTCACAGGTGTAATATATATATACATATATGATTTACCCCTTAAAGCTAAATAAATCTAGTCTAACCAGAATTTAAGTAGTACAATAACTAAGAAAGTGTTTGTTTTTTATTATTATTTAATATTTTTATTATTATTATAATTATTATTACATACATATACGAATGAAAGGATTCTATTTTGATTTATTCCGTTTTCATACGAAATCGTTTGTAGAGTAACAAACAGAAAAAAATGAGTGAGATTAAATAAAATTCAATAAATGCGCAAAATATAGACATCTTTAACTTTATTTGAACATCTCGATTAAATAATTAATCGCATGTAGTTTGTTAATACAATGTAATTTGATACACACTAATCACACACATTTGCATTATTCACCCCTTAATACTAATATCAATACTAAAAAGAAGAAAAACCAAAAAAGAACAAAAAAAAAAAAGAAAAGGATATATGAAAATGAGCAGAAACGAGACTTCTATTATAAAGTATTCATCTTAAAATTGTATGTATGTATGTACTTTGAACTGAATATTTGTGTCGGGTTTGAAAATGTTTTATACTATGTATTATTATATTGGGTATAGACGTACCGTACCGAACCGCTTATAATGAATGTTTAGTTTCACACAAGATCTACGATACATATGTATGTACATCAACATGCAGGAGAAATACTCAACAGTATACATAAATACATACATACACCAATATGTATGCATACAAACAAGTATAGATTTGCTTCGTTTCAACAAAACATACAAGTATATACATTCTCATATTAAGAGTTTATGAAACCGATGATCCAAAGTCCAGTTTCCCAAAACATTTGCCACAATTCAATGTACGCAGATAACTATATAAGTTTAGCAGAAAGGAGAAGAAAAAGTAAAACAAAGAATAGACGATGTGCAGTTTTGGGTGCTCTAAGAATACTTCTTCCTTCTCGTATTCATATTTGCATTGATATTACTGTTCGGAGTGGGTTTTCGAGTTTTTATTGAACCCTAATTAAGACAACCTCAATAGTTTTGTGAGTAGGTGTACGTATATGCATACCCGACCGCATGAAAATATTTTTTTACGCAATATGTAAGTTTTTACTTCCAATTTGTAGACGGAGGTTAAAATATGTATAAATTTACAACGAATATTTTATAAATGTTTCTTATTAAAATTGTGAGGATTAAATACATATACGTATTAATAAATAAATTAAATACAAATTGACGACAAAAGGTTCAGTAATTTATTGATGAAATATTCTTACAAATAGTGAAATATCCGCATTGTGTTCGTAAGAAGTATAAAAATATCTATAAAAATACATTTCATAAATAATCTAAAACGACATACATTTTAACATTACTCAGACAAAAAGAAAGTCATATTCGAATAAGAAATATGATACTTTATATATATATATATTTAAAAAAAAGCAAACAAATATATATATACATAGATATCTATCACTAAATGGTTATATAATAAAAAAAATCTTTGCGAAATAAATGTCTACTGTTTTATTAAATATATGATACGGTTTAATAAGTTGTGTTTATCCAAAAATGATGAAAAATCGGTAAATGTAGGTTGACTTCTAAAATATATACATATGTATGTATGTGGATTCTTTTTGTATTATTTCTAAGCGAGTTTGCGAGTGTACTGAACTGATTACAAAAAATTAAATTTCATTCTAAACTTGACTTTTATTATTAGTATTAGATTGTTTCTTAGTAGGTTTATCATTACAATTTACCAATTACTTAAAAAGTCAAAGCCCTTGGGTATTTCAACTTCAGCCGGCAAGAGTTTGGTATTTTCCTCGTACTGCTCTTTATTGTCCGTTTCATCGTCTGTAGAGCCGACAGACGAGCCGCTCAACGTATTATTCGATCCGAAATGCGCCAAAAGGTTGGATTGCTCATCGGCCATGAATATTCGGGAATCATTGTAGTTTGTCCCATCGATGGATTTCTCATGATCTTTCGATCGTTCAGGAAACTTTTTTGCATTGCAAACAGCATTGGCTTTCTGAACGGGTTCGGCAATAGGTCGCAAAGATTGCGGTAAACTTAGGCTATTAGTGCTGACTTCCACGATAAATGTCTTGCAGAAATCGTTATCAGTCTTAATTACATTAGTGTTACTGTTACTAGCTAATACTGAGAGATTTATTTGGGACTTGGTTCGAAAGCTAAATGGGAAAGAGTGTTCATCGCGATAATCGCCAATATTTTCATCGTGTAGAGTTTTAAGACCAACGCTTTGGTAAATGAATGTCCTCAGATTTTTTTTGTCATATCCATAGACACCGCAAAGCTTCTGGGCATTGGCTGCCTTCTTGCTGGTCGAGCCTGGCGCTTCTTCGACACCGTTTACCGTTGAAGCATTGTTATAGTATTGTATAGCTATTTCCGGCTTAATTATGGTATCATTAAGAATATTCTCCTGTTCAACAAGAGTTAAGGTGAGCCACACATGTCCATAGGCAGACTTGGCATCGTTAACATCGCGAGCAATCTTTTCAGCAAGAGGATTCAGTTTTGAAAAATAGTTTTGTATATACTGATATGTCGGCATCTTTCGTTTCTACAAGAGACAATAGAAAAATTGATCAATAATCGAGTACTCACTTGAGAATCTAAAACTGACCTCAATGGCAAAACTAATAGGAATATAGAATATCTCTTAATCCACCATAAACAGTTCTTTGAGAGCGTTGGGACAATTGAATAGGCAGTATTCCGTCTTCATCTAGTTTAAATGAGACATATACATATGCATGTACATATGTGTGTACATCTGTGAGTATATTTTTATATTGTGTACGTATGTATCTTGTTTATCCGCTGTTCTTTGTTCTCTTAAGCAGACCGTCGCCTTAATTATATTGTTACAAAATTCCAAAAGGAAATCCAAAGCATTTGTAAGTTATCTCCTGAAAATACTTCACACATTAGGAATAATAATTGCCGGCTGTCTAGTTCAGATTCGATTTTATTGATAGGCGGCACAGTCAATAAATACATACAAATAAACGTACAATTGTGTATGTGTATATGTACATATATGAAGACGATTTGCAATTGCTTGATTTTTGATGCAAATGTTCTAGCAACAAAAAACAGAACTCACTTGTTTTCGAAAAGCAGGCACCAATTTTCCATCCGAAGTCCTTCTGTTCCTTGTATGGTATCCTTATGCGGTCTTGGTTATGAAAAAAAACAAACAGAGTCGACTCGCAGTGTGTAATACATATGTATATACACACATATATATGTTGTGTATGAATATAGAGCTGTGTCGATTCGTTCAATGAACCACCCAATTGAACCTGTGAACGCAATTTGGGGTCGCTAACTCACGACCTCTGCTTTTCATAAGCAGTTCGCATGGAATTAAAAATTTAAAATAAAACTATCATTAATTTGTGACAAACTGAGCAACCAACTGTCAAACAAACTTACGTATTTAGTGCAATATACAATCAGAGGAAAGGGAACTGATTCATGAATTTGAAATTAAATGGTCAGCTCCAAAAACTTACGCAACTCTGCCAACTCGCTTAGAATTTCAAGAGCTGTCGTTTGTTTTTTCGTCGTTCTTTTTGAGCGCCATTTTCACAAAATTCAAAATGCAATTCAAATCTTTTGCAACTATTATTTGAACTATTCTATCAGTAGCCTAGATATGTTTGTTTATGGTTGAGGTGTGCAAAAGAATTTTTATATGCGTGGCTTTAAACATTAATATCGATTGTTTTATTCTTCCCTAATAAGTTAGAAATTCATTACAAAAGAAGCGTTTTTAAAATGTAGGTAAAGGTATACGAAAAAATGTTTCTTAGACTGGTAAATATATTCCTGTTACATATTATAGATTGTACAATGCGGATACATAGAATAAATAATTTAGTAATAAATACATATTATAGAATAGCATCCAATTTAAGTGACAGACTTCAGGAGCAGGCGCACTCTACAACTTGCATGTCGCTCCACGTTGAAATTTTCAGTTGATCGCTGTGCTCCTCGTCTAGATGCAGAACCTCGAGCTCTACGAGCTTTGAGGGAGCACAGCAGGGCCGCGGAACGCGACTATGGTCCTTCTGCCATATCAGGCTCTGTAGAAGAGCATGATGATGAGCAGGATTATGGCGTGGGGGACAACGGCCCTGACAGTAACCAGCATCGAACATTTTCGGTTGTATGATAAATTCAAAGCCTGCTATATCCTTAAAGGCCACGTCCAATTGGTGTCTGCAGCAACGCTGGTGAGCCTTGTAGCAATTATTGGGCTTAAGTCTGTTGTGATCCGAACGATGGTGATAATAATTGCTTGTCTGATTGCCAGATGTATTCGGATGATGGACACCACCCTCTCGATGGGTGTGACCCAAATGTCCGATAATATTGAGAACAGGTCTCAGATGGAACCGATCGTCATCCTCATCTATGTTATCTGAACTTGCAGAAACGTCGCTGAGGATGCGAGCTCCCACCCGCCTGCATTTGTCGCACTGAATCTCTATACCCAAGTTCTGGTGGCTCTTGCTTAGCCAGCGTCTCACCGCTTTGGTCACATCGAACTCCAGCCACTGGGTGCGCGTTTCATCGGCCTCACCTGGGTTCTCAAATTCTAGCTTGCGTGCATCCAACAGTTCCCGCTTATTTGACGACAATAGCTGATAAACTTTTAAATTCAGAATATGAATGCGAGCCTTTTTTCGACGATCGAGGCCTCTTTCGAACAGCTGTTGCGTCGATAATGTTGCCTCATCAACGCCGACGCCACAGTTCTTCTTCCTGCCTGACCCATTTCCATATCGCTGATTGTGCATCTTCTTTTTGGTGCCCCAACGCTGGGTCGAGAGCGACGAACTGAATAATAGCATTAGTCTAACATTAGCCTCATCAATACTGTCAGAGTGAAAATGTGCGTCATTGACGCCCAGTGGAAAGTGCAACAGGATATTTGTTTTATCACGTGCGTCATTGTTGTTTGAGTTTAGGTTTGTATTTTTCTTTTTTTTTGTTTGGTTTTGTTTGTTTGTGGCCATCGCCCGGGCGGCACGTTTGTGGCGCCATCGCTTATCAGTTATGTCGCTGAAGCTATTTGAAGCAATGCTGAAGATGTGCAGAGTTCCGGTCGCGGGCACTGTTAAGTGGTCTGGCCACTTCCCCCGCCGCTCCTCAATGCTTTGGAGTCGTTGTAAATATTCTAAATATTTGCTAGTATATTCTACTTGACTTATGTTGGCCTGCAAAGAAAACATAGGAAGACATTAACAAATAATAAATGGTGACAGCGACATTTGAGTTTTATTTTAATTGCCAACGAACATCCAATCTATCTATTATCGTTCCCATGTACATGTCGTTCGTTTCGAAAGCTTTATCGATGGCGAAATACTTTCAAGAATATTCAATAGATAGATGCCCCCATTATGATTAAAACAAAAAAAGCTGTGTACCTGCTTCTATGTATTTCATCACATCAGAGATTGTGTGCGTGTTCGAGCAGAGAGTACAGATCTTAGCCCAATAATGCGCAAGCATACTAGCACATTGGGCTGAAACTTTCACAATATCACTCTATATGGTTATTTTTATGGGCAATTTAGAAACCATTAATTGCCGATACTTGTAAGCAAGGCATATTCTTACCTGCTGAAACTACAATATCACAATGTGAGCACCGATGAGGCTGCGTTTTTTGTATATATAGTACGTTTGTGTATCTATGTATGTATATATATTTGTAAATAAAGTGGGCGAAACGCCAGTTGAAGAAACTTCTAAGCAAATGTTAAAAAGATAATCACCAATTCAGTATTATTGTATGATGATCACGACGCTTCACCTAATTTATGAAAATGTGCGCTTTTTGACAAATATATTTCGACAAATTTGATCGAATTCGAAAACAGAAGCAGGCCTGAATATCGTTTCTTCTAGTTTATATTTTTAAGAAATAAGGATTATGTCTTCAATAGTAAATTGTATTCCTTTCATCGTTTTTTTCCGATTGTTTATGCGACACTATTAGTATTTTATTATTCAATTTCTGTAGAATTGATAGCCATATAATAAAATTCTTAGAAAAGAATTAAATAAATTGCAATTTTCTTTTCGATATCTTAGTATCTTGTATTCCTTTCATCGTTTTTTTCCGATTGTTTACGCGACACTATTAGTATTTTATGATTCAATTTCTGTAGAATTGATAGCCATATAATAAAATTCTTAGAAAATAATTAAATAAATTGCAATTTTCTTTTCGATATCTTAGTATCGTTTGTTTTACAAATAAGTAAAACAGAGAAGCGAAACAATCATACTTATGAATTATTACAAAAATAAATAAATAAAGAAAATTTAATTAAAGATGAAGTAGTCAGAGGTTTTTATCAATAAATTGATGATGAGAACACTGTCAATTGTGACTGTCGGAAATTGATTTCATTTGAAACAATCATGACTAATTTTTATTGAATTGAGCCTTCGGATTAAGAATGACAGCTTCGTCGAAAAATGCGGAACTAGATGTTCTTGGCTTAAGCTTCTTATGTGTAAATTGTGTTATTCTTCTGTATTGTTCTTACCTTTCGCATGTCCGGCAATTTTTTCAGTCCAAGTCCGGACATTACCAATTTTGTAAGCTTTTCCTTATCAATACTTCTGTTGGGACGCTGTCGGTTTTTGTTCGTTTTAAAGCTCTCAAAAGCCTCTACCATCATTTGGCTATCGGCATTAGCATTGGGATCGACCTGCTCCTGTCTTCTCCTATGTGAGTAAATATCTCTTTTGCTTCGAATGGCATTTCCAGACAAATACTGAGAGTTCAAACCACCGATGCCATTTACAAAATGATGTAATACATCATCATCATCTGTGTGGGTACTGGTGTTGGTACTGGTATTACTGCTTTCTGTTTTTGTAACTGTTGAGTTCGGGGTTGTGTTTGGTAAACTTATTCTATTAGCTGCTTGACTTAGAATTATCAGACTATATTCGTTTGAACGAAGATTAGAAATGGGCTTTCTACTTTCAGATTCGTAATTTGTATTTGTATATATATTTGTAGTTGTGTTTGATTTAGTTTTGTTATTAATGCTATAGTTTTTGTTGATAAACTGTATGGAAATATTGGTGTTGTTGTTGCTGGTGTTGGTGTTGGTGTCACTAAGTGGGATGTGATTTGGGCTTTGTGCGTTAAGCGAGTATGCAAAAGCATATCCATAGCCGGTTTGGATTTGTGTACTTTTTGGTGTTCGATGGTGTTGCTGTTGATGACTTAGTTGAGGTTGTTGAGTCGTGTTGGCTATTGGGTTTGCGTTTGAATTTACATTTGACATTGGATTTGAAATGCTTTGGCCGCTGGCTTGCTGGACCAATGTAGTTGATGTGATTAGGAATGGCAACAGCAAAACAATGACTAGGCATAATTGTGCTAATTTGTGTAATGGATATGTAATCAAAGAGTTTCTCTGTCTATATCGGCGAGTCACTCGATCTACCGCTTGATTTTCTTCTGTTTGTATTTGTCTATATTGAGGTCGCGGTCGCGAACTGGGAAAACAAAAATCCCAAATGATCCGAATTAGTTTGCTGTTGTCAATCAAACGAGACGACCACGTACTATAATAGTCGCATTGTCTTAAGTTCTGTTGTAACTCCCCCAGATTGTGGAGGCCGTCATAATTGTGGGGCACTGCCTTTCCAATTGCCTCTCCAACATCGATGCGAGTTCCATGGGGATCTAAAACGTCTTGCAGTATTGCCGCAAAAGATTGTTCATTACGTATTTTCATTGTTATACCACATGGCCACCGCCGAATCGAGAATGATATTGTTTGATAGTGCTGGTTCGGGTTCGGACTCTGTTTCTGCTTCTGCTTCTGGCGCCGCCACTAATGCATTCCGATCTGAGATTGTGCTAATTATGAGATACGGCATTAAAAACAAATATGCGCGTTCCACTGCCGCCTAGCGGGGTCTCTCGTGCGTTTCGTATCGTTTCGTTTTGTGTATTTGTATCGTTTGAGTTTTCGTTTTCGGTTTTGTTATGCGTTTTAATTTACACATGAATCCGTCTATATGATGATTATGCCAGAGAGGAGATCTCCTCTGGTAATAAAACAATCTTGAGGAATTTGTCGAGCGATCGGCGCGCAATACTGTTCAGTTTTTTAAAGATCACAGTTTATCAGAAGCGAACAACAATAAAAAAAAAACAATAAAATAACAACAACAAATATTTTAAAAAATTGTGTATAAAAAATATTCTCTCTCTTGTTCGCACGTCGCTATCAACAGTTACAAAACGGCAGCGAGCGTAACCAGTTCGGTCAGCACTTTAGTTTCGACTAAAACATCCGAAAGCAAATGCTTACTCAACAACCGCAAAATAAACACACAACACGCAACACACACATGCACACACACACACACGCCGCACACAGGTACACATGCATTTGTGTACAACGCATACCCTACATTCGTTTTGTTAAGCATTTGTGTATGTGTCAACGTCAACGTCAAACAACAGCCCGGTCCCCGTTAACACACACTCTCAATAACAGTCACAATCACGCTCAGACTCACACTCACGCACTCTCACTCCGAACATCCTGTAAGAGAAGGTTCACTCACACACCCACACACACACACACATGGATAGGCGCAGGCAAGGCACACACGTTATTCGTGCGACGTTATGAATTTGAATGCAACGGTCATTGCAGATTTTTCATTGATAAAAAGTATTTTGTCTGTGACGCTCCTCTTTGTGAGAATATGTTTACCCGCCTACGATACCATTTGCCATCATCACATACATTTAAACATCCATCCATACATACATATATACATACATACAAACAAACACAGCTAACATCTGCAGACCGCATTTTGCGTATACAGGGCCTCTGGTACGATCTGTAGCGGCCCTAAGTCCCTTTGTTAATGATGTCTTACGGAGAAGGTCTCGTTGAGTTGCACAGTGGCCAATGAACTCCGCACTCTTATTCTCCTTTTGTTTGCGATGTAAAATTTTGAATTTCATTTGAAATTTCTCGAATCGTTAAAGATAAATCTATTTAATGTATATAGACAAGACGAGTACGATTTTAATAGTTGTGTGGGCACTTCTTAGTACTAATTTATGGTTTATTGCTTTCAATTCTAAACTAACAACAATATTTATTTTAAAATACTCATTTACATTTGTACCTTGATGATGTGCTAATTACCCTATTAATACCCCTTGTAAATACCCTCTTAAGGGAGGGATTCATTCAGTAGCTGTGGCCAATGAACTCGGCACTCTGATTCTGTTAATGTATTAAGAAAAGTGAAATCTAAATATTTGAGAGTATGTATTTCAAATTGATCATTCGATTGATTGAAAAACCACCGATATTTATTTCGAAATACATACTCATTTAAAATTGTAACTTCGAAAACATTTGATCGCAACTTAAATAATTAATAATTCTGGAAATAATAATTGTTAGCAGTATAAATGTAAACTCATCAATTTTTTATGCCAACACAAATGCTTCGTTCTCCCTAGTATAGTGTATTTGGGCATGAGCTTAAGTTTTATGAGAACAGAGCTTTTCCAAGTGTTCTTTCGGCTCTCTCACAAGGGGGTTTCGGTTTAACTTGACAGATAATCAACACCTATGTATGTATGTTTGTATATTTGTACATACATACATATGTATGTCTGTATGTATAGTGCGGCGATTGCGGTTGCCGGTTTTACAGAATGGGAATGGTTCGAGTATCTACACGTGACAAGGTCCGGTTATAGGGTAATGGCTGGAGACAGGTGTGAAGTTGGCAGCAGATTCAGATACTCTGTCTATGGGCCACCCGGTATGTATGTACATACATACATATGTATATGCATATAAGCAGTATTGCGCTTCCCAGTGTGTGCGTGTGTGTGTGCAAGTGTATACATGAAGGCACATCTGTCTTTAGAAACATTTGTTTCTTTTTTTATCACAACCTACATGTATACATATGTACATACATATATACATATGTACCCACTATGTATTCTTACATATGTATGTACATAAATATGTACATACATACATATGTATGTTCTGTTCTTAGAAATACCGACGCTCACTAAAATATGCTCACCCCCCAGCTCCATGGGTAAGTCGCCTGATACGATCAGTTCCATTTAAACTGCACTGATTCCTATCGGCCCAGGTGTGGGTGGGCTGAGCAAATGGAATCCAAGGGCAGAGCGTATCCCTACACCCGTATTCGCAGCCGCCTCCCTACCCACTAATACAAGGCGCTCAGGTTCTTCAACTCTAGTCGCCTCAGGGAACCACCTTCTTGATGCAAACATACTCCTACTAGTATGTATGTATACATATTTATATGTATTATAATTGGAGTAGATGTGTGTTTTGATTTTCGGTTAATACAATAATTTAAATTCGTTTATTTAGTTAGATTTTTGTTACAATAATTGTAAAAAGTAAAATTATTTGACACAAGCAATTAACGTATAGATATTTTTAAAGTTAAATTATAACTAATATTTACGCAAAACATGTCACATAAACATACACATATACTTGCACATACATACAATGTACATAATTGTATGTGTGAATACTGTTCCCATTCCCTCTCCTCCACTTCGATTTCCCTTTCCATATAAAATATGTCAGTATATATGTATATATATGTATATATTGATATGTGCTACATATGCATGGCTGTGAACATAAAACTCTTTTTGGTTTTTTTTCTTTTTTTATTATATATTTACTAAATAAGCTCTAATTTATATGAGTTATTTTAAATTAAATTTATCAATAAAGCCTAAGTCAGCCACTCACATACATTCAACACATACATATATACCTACATACATACATATGTGGTATGCATATCATGTTAAGAAAAAGTTAAATAGCTCGTAGAGATAGAAATTTGTAACTTTTACCACTAAATACAGATTACAGATTTAAGAAAAAAAAAAACAAAACAAAGTAGATCGTTTTTCGTTTACACTTTCAATTCGATTTGGCTTTTGATTCGATCTTTAACATTAGGTTGATTTGAGAGTGTTGGATTGAATTCATGAATTGAACAGAAAACTCTTAGACTATTACAGAGCTTCAATGGAGTTACACTTATTCATAAGCTATTTCGTAACTTCTCAAAATTATTTCCCTTTAGAAAATTTCAGTTTGTACTAAATACTGACTGGTCGATGTAATTCCAACTTACGCATACTACGGGGGGGTATGCAAAGATGTATTGTAGTTCGAAAAAAAAAGAGTTGTTAGAATTGCCTTCGTGATATACATATGTAAGTAGAGATTAGATTGAATAGTAGTAGTAGTAGTAGTAGCAGTAGATGGTAGGTAGTCATTAGTTAGTACTTTTCAGGCTAAGCCGGCTTACTTAGTGGTCCAGGGGCGTGTTAGCAACAGTGGTATCGCTATCGTTATCGGTGTCGGTAACGGACTCGAAAGTAAGAATATCATACGGCAATACATACATACATACATGTATACAACGGCAAAAGTGTTGATATCGGTGAATTGTTTGTAGTTGTTGCTGTTGTTGTTGGTGTAGTATCCTAGAGTTAACTTACGTTACGTATGTATCATATAGTTAGATAATCTATGATGAATTAAACTCGATTTCCTTCGCGTGCGCTTCCCTTTGCATTTTCTCCCGTAACCGCGTCACGTCCTCGTCTATTCGAACGATCGCTCGTATTTTCTGTGAATGAATTTGAAAGTCAAGTGTTAGGGGATTCCTATTTGAATAAAACGTACGCTTTAACATTAAATGTTAAATGTAGAGAGGTAATTATAGTCTAATGGCCCAGTCCCCACGTCTTAATGACTAAAATTTCCAGTTTTTTATGCAGATGGTTTTTTTTTTTTTTTTTTTTTTTTGTACCTTCGGGCGATTATTTAAATGGCATTTTGTTTATGCTGTTTCTTTTATGACGTTTTAATTTAAAAATTTACGTTAGCCAACTGCTTGCTTATTATTAGTGCCGTGTGATCTTTTTGATTTCTAATTTCTGATTTCTTATTTCTGACTTTTGATTTCGCTCATGTAGTACTTAAATTCTAAAATCCCAACTACGCACAGACAATGAAATTAAAGACCGCTGTGGCACTAAGTACAAGAAATTTTCCAATTTGTGAGGCGTGGGACGTTCTGGTGTTGTGGTGAATCATGGGTAATACTTAATTGCCTGCGATAAGACTCAAAATATGAATGGAATGATGTATTTATGTGTGATTTCGATTTCTATTTCTATTTGGATATTGCTATTCTTATTCGGATTCGTATTCGTATTGGTTATGGCATGGGGATGTAGTATTTATAAACACGATTATTGTTGTTGTGCTAATTCTGCTTCTGTCAGGGAAAAACCAACTTGCGTCCAAGAAATAAAGGTGTATGGCACATAATGTATGTTATTACATACATATGTATATACATACATACATACATATGTATGTATGTGTGTATGTATGTAGGTATGTTTGTTGAAGGGTAATGGTAATGTGATGAGGGATGACTTTGTATTCGCATTCGTATTTGTTTAGGTGTTGACTCAATGCCGAATGCCAAAGGAAAAACGGCACAGGAAGCGTGTCCAGTTCGCAGGAATCTGAGTCATAATGGTTGAATGGGTGCATGGGTGAATGGGTGCGGGGCTTATGAATGCAAACAAAAGAGCGAGAAACGTTCTTACTTCACACAAATCTCCGGGTGTCCGTTTCCATAACCAAACCATATACGCTGGAATGTAAAGCATCGACGACAAAGCGGTGAACCAACCGAAGGCGTGCGCCCACCAAGGATAACTGTAGTCCAGATACTTAACTGGCGTCCATTGCACAATGTTGAAGAAGAAAACGCCCTGTGTTTGCGTTAGCAATAGAATAGAATCAAAAGTAAACGAGTAAGTTATAAATAGTCTAGCATAATACTTGTACATAATCTAATCTTATCAAAAGTCTGCATCACAAGATAGATTTGTTTGTGGTTTAAATTTTCTTTGACATGCTGCCAGAGTGTATTTACCAAACATATCGCTGGAGTTGTTATGCACCAACAGAACTTCCACCAGACCATGGGATAGTAGCCGATCATATCTTTGATGCCATCGTAGAATCTGTCCACGCCATAGCACCATGATATGGAAACGCACTCGAAGAATATGAGCCACAATAAGCAAAAGCCGCTTACTGCGTACGAATCGAGTATTTGGAAAATGTACATTCCGCCCTAAAAATGAACACAAAAATAAAAAGGCATGGTGACGCAATCAGATTTTTTCATAAGGAAGACTGACTAGGAAAATGGGAATCAGTAGTGGGACCAAAGTTAGTAATAAGTGTAGACAAAATCGTTGGATCAGTATCAGAGTTACAGCCAACCGAACTTACTTGGGATATGCAGGTTAACCCAACTAAGTAGCTGAGAGCGCACACAATCGCAATAAATATCTCCTTGCGTTTTCGCAGCAGCTGCGGCCATTCATCGATTATGGCTGTAATAAAGCCCTCCATAGTACAGAACTGCGAATCCAAGCCAATTAGCAGCAGCATAAAGAAGAATAGGCAAGACCATAAAGGTGATCCCGGCAGCTGCAAAACGGCCGACGGATACACGAGGAACGCCAAGCCAGGACCTGTTGAAAAACACGTAGCAACAGAAGTTAATCGGCATGAATGGAATGGAATACTTGTATTGAACATTTTCGAACCTGATGCAGCCACTTCTGCCACCGGCCTCTGTTGCTCATGAGCCATGAATCCCACCACGGAGAAGATGACAAAGCCCGCAAACATACTGGTACTGGAGTTCACCGTACACACAATCAATGCATCCCTATGGCGAAAAACAATGCATTTACATTACATTATAATCAAGAAAGGATGGGTCAAAGGTACTCTTTTGCTTAACTTACTTATAGACGTTGTTTGTGAATTTATTATAACTTCCCAGGGCCACAAGTGTGCCCAGGCCCAAGCCATATGAGAAGAAAATCTGCGTAACTGCATCAATCCATACCTTTAAATTATATATAAAATTGTTGTAGAGAAAGGTAGAAAGAGAGTCTGGAGGATAATATTTTTACCTCTGAATGTGAGAGTTTGGAAAAATTGGGAATAATATAGAATTTGATACCCTCCAGAGCACCTGGCAGAGTAATACCGCGTATGAGGAGAACGGTGAGTAGCACATATGGGAACAGAGCTGTGAAATAGACCACCTTTCCGGTCCACTTAACGCCCTTCCAGATGCAGAAGTAGCAGAGAATCCATACAAGTAACAGAGTGCCAGCCAGCTCCCAACGAATGTTGCCCATCTCCTCAATGCCCGATGATATTTGAAGAGCGCGACGCCTTGAGGTAACACAGATTTCATAATTCAGTTCCCATCACATAAATAAATATCTCAAATATATGACGTACTCCCAAAACTCTTTCACTGGATCTGTAAGCTCCGATGATGAAATGTTAGCCGCCGCCACCGAACAAATTTTTTGACTAGTTCCATTAATCATCTTGTCCCAGCAGTGCAGACTCTGGCGCTCATACTGATTGACACACTTGGCGGTGTTCCACCAATTGCTACACGTACGCCAAGGCACATCTGAATGGAGTTTTGCATTTCAGATCACACTCTAGACTATTAAGACTTTGGGCTTACCCGATCGCATCGACATGAAGAAGTAGAAGACCGCCCAGGCCAAAATGACAATGTAATAGACGTTCATCCAACAGGACATTACGGCAGCAGCATACCCGATACCTTTAAATATGGGCGCAATTTTGAACACTCCCAGACCCCCGATAGTCAACATTTGGCCCAGAGCCAGCTCCATGAAGAACATGGGTATGCCAGCCAGGAACAACGTTAGGAAGTAGGGGATCATAAAAGCACCGCCTCCATTTTTGTAACACAAATAGGGGAAACGCCAGACATTGCCCAAACCAATAGCTAGACCGACCACAGACAATATAAAGTCTAGCTTGGAAGACCATGATCCGCGCTCAGGCATCTGATCGATTTTGACCAGCTGCAAATGAATCCGAGCAATCGATCGATAACAAGAATTAGCATCAATGTGATAAATGGAAAAATGATAAATGCATATTATAGTATGTATGTGCAGTTTGTCGTGTTGATGAGATATTTTAGATTGACAGGATTTTGGAACCAACCTGTTGATTTGTGGGCGTTGCTGTCGTCGCTGTCGATTGTGCTACGGTGTTTAAGTCTTTTGGACACATCAGTTTACCCATTTCAATGGTCTCGTGTTTCTGTCTTTCCCCCCCATCGCCATCACTCCCACAATTGCTGGACATTTCCGCTTTGGCCTCTATCCCTATCTCCCTCTCTCTCTCTCTCTCTCTCTCTCGAATGTATAGATGGGTTTGTGTGTGAGTGTGTGTTGGTTCTTTTTTCTTTTTTATTTAACTATTTTTAACGAAGGTTATATGGCACAGCTGCGAATAAAAAAAAAATCGTTCAATTAAGCGCCTATTTGCAGAGCTTCACTGAAATCTGACACACACACAGATGTCCACTTTCTGGTGACACATTTGAATAGTAGTATACAAAAAAAAAAGAAGGATAATACTTATAGATCTCTCTACATATTGTTGTATCCGATATGGAACTGAACTCACTGTTAACTGTGGAAATTCATAAAAAAGCGCAATCAGATCTCTTTAAAGTTTCCTAAGAAGCCCTTCGTCATGTGACTGTCATTTTTCAAAAGGATATTTAACCGCACTCGTTGTTGTATTAAACTGCAAAGCTTTCGTTGCTTTTATTATTTATTTGTTTTTTTTTTTGTGCTGTTGTTTTATTTTTGTGGCTATTTTCACTAGCTGTATGTGTTTATATTTACATAATGGATGCAGAACTAAACGCAAAGGAATCTTGCACGCACCCACGACACCTAACAGGCCACTTGCTCACATTCAACTGAATATAACTCAGAGCATCCGTTGATATTCATGATATTCTATTCGTACCAGCGAAACGCTATTTTGTGCATCAATCAAAGCTGATATGCGAGTAATTTAAGCTAAGCTTAGATTTTCAACAAGGCTGGCTGTCATTTTTACATACAATTTAATTTAATAATGATTTACTAAGGGGGTTCCAGGCCATTGCTGAGCTACCGACCTGCTGGGCTGCCACAATGCTTGTTGGGCCTCCGAATCTGTATTTGAATCTGAATCTGTATCTAAATCTGTATCTGACTCTGACTCTGATCGCCGACCGCTGACCCCTCTGGCCGCATGCGCATAAATATATGCGGGCCCATGTCCCACACGGTTCTGGTACGGGTGCTGTCTACAGTCCGCTCCCCATTATAATAAGGTTGATATGCAGACCATACATATGTATGTATATATCTACATACATACATACATGCACACACAATCACAAACACGCAAGTGTGCTTACGAGGTTCGAGTAAAGAGTTTACGGTCCATGCTAACTAGCATTTATGAAAACTACACTGAGGGAAAGATTAACTCCCTGCAGGACCACTATCGACTCTGAAACCGCTGGCTTCGGCAAAATGACGATCTTAATCAGTGCCAGCTATAGGCTATATACCTAATTCTGTTTTTACACGGTCTTTATTTATACGATTTTGATATAACACGGTTTTTAAAATTAAAAATTTCATATATATTTCTTTAGAGATTAGGAACCAATCACCTATTTTTGCACATGATCATGCACATGCACATGGAACGAATCTACCGTGTAGAAACAGATTTAGGTGTATACTATCGATTACAAGCTTTTGGCAAAATCAGAAAATTGGAACACTCAATTGACTAGCTTTAAGGGGCGAGAGACTTTAGATCATAAAGAACTCATACCCTAATATAAAATCTTTTTGCTTTGCTCACTGTCCTCAGGGCAAATGAAAAATAGCTCTTATTATACCCTGTACCCGTAGGGTAAAAAGGGGGTTTGTGCAAAGTATGTAACATGTAGAAGGAAGCATCTCCGACCCTATAGAGTATATATATATATATATTCTGAATCAGCATGACGAGAGAAATCGATCTAGACATGTCCGTCCGTCCGTCTGTCCGCCTGTCTGGATGAACGAAAGGATCTCAGATCTCTCCTAGGTCCGAGAAAGGACGAGTTTATTTTTTTTTGGAATTTTCCCCCCCTTCCCCCGCTACAGAATTTCGTCAATACCGTCCACATTTCAAAAGTTACCTAAACCATACAAAATATATACATAATTTTCTACTTTTGTTTCAAATTTTATCGAAATTGTTTCATGCTAAGAAAAGTTATTAGGGAAACAAATTCTCTACAGTACAACCCTCACAAACTGCAGCAACAAGTGCGCTCTTCTTCTTCCTCTCTTTGCTTCTGCTATGTGCGCATATAACTCAGTGACGGAAACTAACCTGGGTACAGGGTATTCCACTGTCGGGCTTGCTCGACTGTAGCGTCCTCTCTTGTTCATTTAAAAGGGACAAAGAAAATTAACAGAAATACATGTCATCAACCACGTCGGATTAATGCTTGGATATATTTTTGATACGTAGAAATAATATTTCAATATTTTCCAAAATATATTTCGGATATGTTACTATATAACAATATCAATTATATGAAACATCCTCAAATGTGTGCCAAATGTAAACTAAAATCGTTCTGCGGGCTTAGCGAAGAATGTGTGTGTGTGTGTGTGTGTGTGTGTGTGTGTGTTTTGATCATTCCATAAAACTCATTGTAGAAGGCCCGCGATTTTTCTTTAAGTGTAGGCACTTACATATTTGTATGGATGGTCACATTAGCAATAGAACAACAGCAAACTATGTATCTCCAAACCATTTGTGGCACATCTCGCACACAAGCTCTGCTTCTGCTTCTGCCTTTAGCTTTGGCTCTGGCTTAGCTCTGGATTTGGATTGAGTTTTTGTGCATTCACAGATACAGTCGGTGTACATATGTATGTATGTATGTATCTAAATATGAGTATTATATGCATTTATGTATGTATGTATGTATGTACATATATATTTATTTTACATACTTGTGCCCTGCTAGCTCTTAAATGGCAAATACCTACACAAATCTACAATGATTCAGTCGTACTATATACATGTATGTATATATGTACATATATATGTATGTTTAACTGTATAGTATGTGCCACACACAAAAATATGCCTGCGGACGTAGAACACAAATGCCGCGATAAAATATAAATTCAATTACTTAACGGAGCATTTTCTGCCATGTATGTATGTATGCAGGGTATATATGCATGTATTGATGTATGTGCTCATCACTTACATTAGACCCACTTCCGAATCCGATTACATATAAGTAGTATGCCCATTCGTATGTACGTATGTATGTACATGTGTGGTACAAATGTGTTGTACAAATATGCCATATAGACATCAGTCGTCTATTACTGCCCAGGTGACATTCCACTTAGTTACACACATACATATGTACATATGTATGTGCATACATATCTACAGAAACACTGGTATTTTATTTTATACATTTATTACCTTTTCATGTTAATTCCTATGGCTCATCAAATGTATACCAGACTTTAAACACTTTCGATTGTTTTAGCTTTTTGAACAGCACACAAATACCAATTATCGAGAAGGACCAACAACTCATCTATAATGGCTCTCATAACATACATACTTGTATATTCTTTATTTAAGCAGGTTTAGTTTTAAGTGCGCTTAAACGAAAGGAAACTTTTTTTATGGCTCAATAGTTCTCGTTGTTCATTCCAACAGACAGATATGAACTTTAGACGATATTAGTCGTTATATGCATTACCTGTTTACCTCTTAGTAAACCTATTTTTCCCTGGGGTACTGAGTATAAAAAGTAATAGCCTCGTTCGATAAATTTAAATGAGCTTCATATTCAAAGAAAGAATGTGTATATACAAGTAGTTTTAAACTATCATATTACTTGATCAAGTCATAATAATCTTTTATTTATCAAACTCCAGCCCTTTTATGTGCATAGCCTTCTGTAAAAGCGAGTGATGCGAAGCCAATGTCCAATTTCCCATATCCTTCGAAATAAGAATATAAGTTTTTGAAAAACTACTTATTTTTAAATCAAATAGTTCGTTGTATGAAAACTATATGATATACACGTAAGCAGTTATCTGAAATGGTCAGTCTCGTCATAGTGTCGAGAGGAATCCCCGTCATGCTCATCAATAGGTATGTACCTAGTATTACATATGATCTACGATTCTTCCATCTACGCACAAAATCAATATATCCTTACATTTTTCTATAAGGGGGATAAAAATAATCAGTATGCATAGCTAAAGTATAAAAGGGCTGAAACGAGCTTTGTACTCCTAGAAATCAGATGCATATACTTGTAGTTTAAAATTTCTCCACATCAAGCTGAAGCCCTTCGTGACCCCAACTGAAGAAATTTTTTCAAAGGTATTCTTTGGCTCAATAAATAACGTAAATGCAAATTGAAAAAGCTTAATAATCAAAGAAATTAATTGTAATATAATTTTAAATGCCTCTCTAAAAACTGGCATAATTCGAAAGCGAAATTAAAATTCAAAATAAAATTTGAAACACCTGATTTCGAATATGAAGTTGGCAGCTCCTTGGATGCACCATAGAGGGGTATGTGTGTTGTCCTTTTGTTGTCCTCACAGCGCATGAGCCGACAACACTACGAAAGGACATATCAAAAGGCTGATTGTTATTTTAAAAAAATCTCCTGCGTAAGTCCCAATTCAAGCAGCTAATAAATTAAAAACTAATCAAGTCAATCAAAATGTGAGCTCATCTAATATTTCAAAAAGGGTTTAGTTCCGGAAACACTTCATCCGGTAGTTTTTGCTTGCAAATGTATATACATTTAGGAATAAATCGAGCTCTGTGAGTTCGTGTTCCATAAACAAAATCAACATAAACGAACTTCAGTGCATCACCGATGCTTTGTTAATTGATGTCAGGCCTTATTTTGCCGTGAGCAAATGGGGATTATCATCCGGATGGAGGCTTTTGGCGTGTGTTTGTTTTTGTGTTACACTTGAGTGAGAACAAGATAGAACGCTACAGTCGAGCAAGCCCGACAGTAAAATAGCCTGTACTCTCCACAAAAAAAGAAAAATTAAAAAAAAAAAATTTAAAAAAAAAATTAAATTATTAAAAAAAATTAATGAATTAATTAATTAAATTAAATTAGAATATATGTTTATGTTTAGTTTTAACAGCATACATTTACATCACGTACCTATGCGTGTTTATATGCGTGTATGTATGCAGCACAAAGTTGAACCAAAGCAGCAACAACAACAACAGCTGCGGGCAGCGCTGCCGACAGAGGCAGCGCATGAGCAGCGATTTTACTTATGGCTATAACTTTCTTCAGAATTGACCTATCATGATGAAATTTGGCACACGGACACATTAGTACTAACTGGATGTACCTACCAAAATTGATTTCAAAATTCCGAGAATTACGGAAGTTATAAGAAAAAACACGAATTGCGGGGGAGTGGGGGGGTGCATCGAAAAAAAACTCAAACTCGTACTTTCTCGGTCTTAGGAGAATATGGAAACCAAGTTTGGTTATTCTAGCTCTTATACTTTCTGAGATCCTTGCGTTCATACGGACAGACGGACAGACGGACAGACGGACAGACGGACAGACAGACGGACAGACGGACGGACGGACGGACAAGGCTATATCGACTCGGCTTCTCATCCTGATCAAGAATATATATACTTTGTGGGGTCTGCCACGCCTCCTTCTGTGTGTTACATACATGCGCACAAAACTAGTATAGCCTTTCACCCTTTGGGTACAGGCTATAAAAATCGATAGCCAGCCTCCTTATCTGGGTAGCGGTTGAAAAGTGTGTTTATATTGAGGATGCAGAAGGAAATGTGCAGGGCCTTGGGCATATGCATACACACAAGTGTTACGTACCTACACACACACGCACACACACACACGGACCTACACATCTACATAACCGTAAACACATTTAGGAACCTTTCTCTGCATTTAAATAAATATGTATTTATGAAACCTTTGAAATATTCACTCGCAATTAATTCATTATCTTATGTATAATCATTCCAGCTGTTGAGTTATGCGAGGAAGAGACATCCCATAAACAAAAAAGAAGATGATATATCCAAAGTTTGCGTCTCGCCATGTGGTGCTCATGCTCCTCTTTCTCTCCTGGACCTTTGCAGTAATGAGCATCTTCGTTCTGATGTGCGTCTTCAACAATGCCCAGCTACCGTTTTCCCTCAACTCTGGCGAGATTGGTGCCGACAGTGATAAATACACGATACCGCATAATGCGAACATCCAAAATTGGAAATACGGGCATGCCAAGAGCAGTGCCCACGATTTGAGAGAGAAGGGCAAGGAGAGCAGTGATCACAATGAAATACCGGAAATGGATATGGAAAGTCAGCACATATATATAGACGAGGTGGCAAAATTTTCAGACGCCAATGCTGATGCAGTTAAAGCAAATACTAGCGATATTATAGAGCCCGCTGAGGATCCAAAATTAACGTATAGTGTGCTCAATAGAATCGAGGTAACCAAACTTACAAAGCCTGCACCCTCAATCGATAGTGCTTCCGAAACAAACAAGAATGTGGAGTTCTTCGATGGCTTCTTCGACGACGACGACGATAATGAAAGCGATGAGCTCTATAGCCAGCAAATTGCCAGCGGAAGTGGAGCTGGGCCTGGAGCTGCAACTGAACCGCTTAGTTCTATGAAGAACTATCCGAAAAATGACGATTACGATCTGGAAACGAGAAAGTTCATAAGACGCATAAGTCTGAAGCTGTTGCAGTTGTCCAAAAGGAATGCCACCTCTCAGATGCACTATCTAAAGAATGGTAGTCCCAATCTAACAGAGAAGCCGTACAAAAGGGGTAAAACTCATAAGAGGCCCAATGGGGAGTCAAAGAGAAGCAGAACTTTTAAAAGAAAAACTAAATCGATCATGGATTCCGACCAACTGTCGACCACTTACCGGCCCCTAAGCCCAATAGCAACCTCGTCGACGATCCAAAGCACACAAAGGGGTCATCATCCAACCTCATCCGAGTCTCCGTACTGGCTGGAGACTCGCACCCGTCGTATCGTCGGCAATGAGCGGAAGAGTGCGGAGCGCTCACGACAATTGCTACTCTGTGAGAAGGACAAGGCGGGCGGTGGGGAGCTCTGTAGGATGCTGTTCAAGGGCACCTGAGTCCCAGAAATCTAACCTAATCGTAACCTTACGAGTATTTGGTATCGCACAAGAACATAGAGCATGGTGTTACTGTAGTATTATCTATTGTATTATTTTACAAGTATGTATGTATGTATGTCTGTATGTATGTCTGTACGATTATGTATTTCGATTTGACTTTGGCAGGCCGAAGCGAGCAGCCAACTAGCTAGCTAGCTAGCTAGTCTGGTAAAATAAACCAAAAAAAAAGAAGACACACACACACATAAATTACAAATTGTAGTCGGCTTGTGTTTTATTGTGACAAATGCGAAATCAGGCCACCATCAGCATAACTATCCCCATCCTCCCCACAATCCTCCTAATAAGGTAAGTTCTGACACTCACTGCAACAGCGACTGAGCTCGGGTCGTTGACGCTTACTCATACAGCGCAGGGCATAACGCAGTTCCTCAAGCATTTCCAGCCAGAGCGATCGAGTCTGGGGTATGTATGCTCCACTTGATTCAATTGCCGCTGGGCTGGGTTTTAATTGAGTTCTACCGCTGCCGCCCCCATCGCCTCCTCTGGCTCCGGCTACGTCACCGTCGTCATCGCTAATGCTTAAATGCTGTGCCTTAGTCCGATTACGAAAGTTGATCCAAAACTCAAAGAAAGCGACTACTATGGCTACCAATATTCCAGCAATGAGTACGACAAACACTCCACCTTTTAAAGGAGAACATGGAGATAATTATTAAAGACTCTTTCATCATTTCATTAATACAATTACTTCTAACCTATACTTTCCAGGCCGAGAGCATTGGCCTTCGATTGCTTCTTGCCACTTTTTCGCGTGCAGGTCTCATCCGTGTTCTTCCACCACTTATCGTATAACATTTGAATGTCGCCCTTCTCCTGAAGCTCCAATATGGCCAGTGAGATCTTGTCGCGCCAGGGTGAGCCCTTTGGTGTTGCAATGCCATAGCCTAAGCATATTGGAAAGGATGAATGAAAAACTCTAGAAACGATAGATAAGCCAAAACGTAAGCAACCTTTTGTATCCAGCAATCCCCCGATTTGAGTCAAATTGCAGTTACGCTGTACAGTATAATCGAGCATCGTGGACTCCATTAAGAACGCATAGTTCCCCTGCTTGACTCGCTCAATGCCATCCTCATAAGTCGATGTAAAGGCCGAGGGCTTCTTATTATCCATGCTGCGCCACATCTTTTTGTATGTTTCAATCATGGAATCCTAAATGGAGCATCTTTAGGAAATTTATAATAGTTCTCTTACTGATAAGTGAGCGACGTACCCGGAAAAATGTCATTGTTGATCCACTCTCCAAAGTTCCATAGGAGATTTCCGTCTGGCTAGAGAGATCCTCGGCATTTTCTATGGGAGTTATCATCCGCTCCACAGTCAAAAATGCCGCCAAATTGGCAGTATAGGAGGCAACAATTATCAGAGAGAAGAACCACCAAATGCCACTTATAATGCGTGTGGAAATGGCCTTTGGATGTATATCTGAACCCTGTTGCATTAGGGTGCCAATGGTGAACCAGAAACTATTCGAAATTGAAAACTGATTACTTATGGTTATATTTTCCAAGTCGCAGGGGTGAATGGCACGCCACTCGATTGGCGACACCTTGGCCACAACGAACATCGTTATGGACACCAGAAAGTATGCAGCTAACACATAAATCCAAATTTCGATGGCCAAGGGGTTCATGAAAGAGAAAAGTCGGGTGGGCTCAGAGGTTGGAATCTTTAAAGAGAAAAGTATATAGTTAAATAAAAGATGCAACTCAAGTTTTTTCTGGTTTGGCTACGAACTTTAAATAATATACTGATTCCTAAATTCATGAACGGTTTGGTGAAATCAATTACACTTTCCCTGGCATATGTTATGGTCATGGATCCAACGGCTAAATCTGCTTTCTAAGAATAAAAAATTCGAGTATATTATAGATCTTATGAGCAACTTCCAAGACAGATATACTCACATATTTCATTAGCTGTGCAACCATGCCATTCCATTGACCGGTTTCTGGGTCTTTGGCACCATATTTACGATCGGGCACCAAGTCCAAGATATAGTCAAATCCCACCTCATGCGATATCGTCTCCAAAATGTCCACACAAAAGCCGTAAAACCGTTCGTTTCCCGTAAAATTTTTCTCATAATGCATCATAACGTAAGGTGTTTCCTTTGAGATAAAACAAACTGTCAAATTGAGTCGGCTAGGGTCGGAGCTTTGTGCTTACTAAAATGGTAATGACCACCAATGTGACATTCATAGAGCCAGAATCAAAGAACAGAGACGGTTCAGTAATATTCAGATGTCCTTGGGGTGTCCATTCCCCAACTTTTACAATGGAGTGTTGCTTCAGTTTTATCAAATCAAGCTTAAACTGAACTCGCTGACCTTCCTTAAATTGAATGGGACCTGTAAGCCCTTTCCACTCCACCTGAATAAGATCAACATTAGAATACACAGATAATCTGCAAAAGGTAAAGTTGAATCGGATACCGCGTTTATGTAGTTTATCAAGCTGAGCCCTCCATTCCAGGGAACCTCATCATCGCAGGTCAAATTGGACAGATGTAGTGTGTGGGACTGCTCCAAGGTTTGCAGACCAATGGCAAACACATACACTGAATCATACATCAGAGCTGGGTTGGTCTGGAAATTTGAAAATTTGAAACCTTTGGTCACAATACACCCCACTAGAGGACGATGACCAACCTCAATGCCAACGGCATTTTTCAAATGAAAATTGGATTCATTGTGCTTCAATACTTGTCTGTTGTATGTTTCTATATCCTTCAGAATTTCCTTCACAGCAACATCGCTCATATCAACCAGACGATACGAAGTGATATTAACAAAATTATATTTAAAATCTTCCAGATCGAAGGTTTCCAAATCAAAGCTGGTGAACAAATAGTGATACTTATACTCATTCATTTGTTGTTGCAGAATCTGTTTTGACATTACAACATGGCAAATAATAGTATCAGAACTAAAACATAGAGTACACGATGTGTAATTCAAACTCACATTTTTCAACAGGAGCGAAATATCGGCCGAATTGGTGTCGACTATGATATTATGGATTTCCTTGTTTTTGAACTCATTTAGCACAGTGAGGTAAGTCGATGTGGAGACTTGCCGAATGTGGACTTCCGCTTGAACCGCTCGCGATAGCTGATTGAGTTCGATAATGCCTGCAAAACCATTGCCACACCAGATCCAAATAAGTGTCCTTAAAGTGAACTAATAATATACCTTACCATAGTCCTTTTCGTACAGAATACCGAACTTTGTCCAGTTTAGGTAGCGTATTACGTCAATGAAGGCATGATTCACATATTGCTGCGAAGGATGCACGTTTATGGAAAACTCCTGGGTTTTCGTATCGCTTCTACGTTCTATGTCTGGTATATCGAGAGCGTCACATATGGAATTTATGTGGGTGGCCAGAACAGAGTCCGTTGGACTAAATATGGCCTGAACGCCGCGTTCAACTTGACTGCACACTATTCATACAAAAGGGAGAGCTTACCCATCTGCATTCATATAACCCATACCATACCTTTCTGGACAGCATCGAATGAATCGTATTTGCTGACATATTGAATGTCATAGATCAACGTTGTATCGGGCAAGAGGCTCTTATCTCGATTTATCCTATAAACGGCATATTTGAATGCCAGCTCGGCATAACTTTGTTGGGCCCCATGTTTTGGAAAAAGCGCCCCTTTAAAGCAGCATAGATTGGAATGGATGGGTGGTCAAATAAACATCAGCTAGAGAGGCTGGCACCTACCAATCTTAATCACTGGCGGAGCCGACTCCACTTGGGCTAACGAAGTCAGTAAAAGGCTGAGTAGAGCCGTGTTCCCCATAATGCAGAGAAACCTTTATTTTTGAATTCCAGAGTGCAACTTATTTGTTGGCCTACTACCTGCTTCTACCAAGAAGCCACATAAATGCCCCGATATCATTGAATCAGCTGTTTGTTCCAGTGGCTAAAAAACAACCCTTGGTTGGCATTGGTGACCCCGACGGTTGTGGGCCGGTACCGCTTTCAAATGGAAAGCAGACTTGATGTTTGATAAAGAAAAGTAAGCGGGTACATTGAATTTAAAATATTTATTTTCAAAGACTTATTTTAAATAAGTTTTATATGTATTAGGTATGTGATAAATTGTCTCTTGTATATCTTAAATAACTTTTCTCCTCCATTCTGATTTCCTCGAAGTTCCACTTATGTTCGTTTATTTGACTCATATAAAGACATGAAAGTAATTTATAATTATTTATTCCTTTTTTGTTTGTTGTTTGTTTTCGCAATAACTGTTGTTGTTTTTATAATTATTTTTGTTTTTATTCTTCTCGCTAACGTTATTTTGTTTCAATATTTTCATATTTGTTGTAAATAGTTGTAGGCATTTAATCAAATTACACATATAACACATTTATACTACAAATAATTTTGTTATTGTTATTCTGGGTAGTGTATTTGTTTTTTGTTTTGTTTTGTTGTTTTTATTTATAATAATGGTATTCTCATTATCTCTTGTTTCTCAGTGAGCTTCTTAAAACAATTGTACTTCGATTATTCTGCTACAGTTTAGAAGTGAAACAGATGGTGAATATGAACATGAACGCACATCTACATATTTGTATGTATGCATGTATGTATGTTTCTTTAATGTATGTATGTGTGTGTATATGTATGTGAAGATTCGACGTACAATTATCGTTGGTTGGTTGCTTACATACATACTATATGCTAAAAGTTTCTGCATGTTGTTCTTACTGTTTTTATTGTTTGTGTCTATTACTGTGTGTATGTGTATATATATACATATATATATGTATATATATATGTATATATATATATGTATATATATATATATATATATATATGTATGAGTGTACATCTCAATGTTACATGTACATAGGTATGTGTGTATGTATGCATGCATGCGAATTGGCAATTTAGATATTACCATTTCTCACCTCCTATTAGCAAGTAAGTATGTAGTTATCGTATTTAAAGTTCATATTGCCTTCTGGTTGAATTGAAATGTTATTGGCATTGCTGACATTTTGTTTGAAATCACAGTTTTACAAAATATGTATGTATGTAGAAGCAGTTGGTTTCTCATTTCAATTTCTCCTCATTTTACGATTTTTTTCTCATTTTTCTTAATCGTTTTCTTTTTGTTTTCTTTTGCTTTCGCATTTTTCTTTGAAGCATTTATTGGCGCACTCCAGAATTGTTTGTTTCATAGCTTATAGATTACAGATACGGACAAGTCAATGCCAACTCGAGAGTATTATTTGTACATACACAATAGCCGAAAGTTTAATTAATAAATTCAACATATTTACATACGTATGCACACATACACTGCTTATGTACATACATATGTGTGCATGTGCATATGTATGTATGTATGTGTGCATGCACATAAAATGTGTATTCCACAGTGTCATCCTTGGGACCACCTCTAAAAAAAATATAATAAGGTAATCTATACATATTTATTATATATGTATGTATTTCTGTTGGCATAGTGTAGGTTTGTTTGTTTCTTTCTCTCCATATAAAATATACATACAATAATATATGATTTTTCTTATCTGATTTTTTCATAGTCGAAGCTGCCTGTGCATAAGACCTGAGCAAGATTCAAGCTGAAGAGTTGTGTGTGTGTGTGTGTGTTGTGAGTGTATCTCGAAAGTCTTGGCTTTCATAGGCACTCGCAAGTCGCTTTCCACTAACCCCAACCCCCTCCGATCGGCGTCATGAAACTAGAGACGGATACCTATGTATGTATTAGTATATATGCATGTATGTATGAATGTGTAAGGCTCAAGATCAGAGACTCGGCTTTGTGTGAACACAGTTTTGAGCTCGGAAAGAGCATTTTAAACAGCGTTTCATTTAAGTTGAGCGATGGGAAGCGCGATCCGAATATGATATCAAATAAAAACAATTTAATAACTGTAAAATTTAATGCATCACAGTAAAAATAACAATTTAAAAAATAAAATAATGATAAAAACGTGGAGCAGTTGGAAATGTTACTTATGGTATGTTATTGTGCTCAACGTCAACGTTAACGTCCCGAAGGATAGCAGTTAGTTAGTTTAGGCCTCCTAAAGGCTTCGTTTAATTTCGAAATTTGTCAAAGTCTCTGTATTCTGTTCACTTAAGAGGCAAGGTGCACCCAAAGAGTGATGGCATTTCACTAAACATTTGGTTAAATTAAACAAGACCCAAGCCAGGCTTGACATAATAGCTGCAACTGGAATCTGGCTGGCTAGAGGGCAACGTTGGTAATGGGTTCAGTTTTTCTTGTTTTTTGTTTTTTTTTTGTGTTTTTGTTTTCGTTTTTTCTCTTTTTTTTCTTAGATCTGAACCTTAGTTCACATTATAACTACATCACGACACTTTAAAGGCCAATCCCAAGATTCTTCTTCTCCTATAGTTGTTATGGATTTTTTCTGTTTGTTTTTTTTTGTTTCAAAATTTCTTTTTATTATCATTATAATAGCAATTTCTTCGTAATTAAGTTTTGTTTACCTATTATATCTTTAAATATGTATGTACATACACTAAATTTGTCAATATGTAGTTCTACTGACCTTGCAAGCACATGTTTCAAATTCTTTATAATGCGGCATTAATTATGTATGTAGTATGTAGGTATGTATTTCTTGTTGTGTTCTGTTCTTATTGAATTCTTGTTTTGCTCTTTGTTCTTATGTGTGGTATTCTTCGTCATTAGGCTTTACACTTCACATTCGACGTACAGGCGAAAGGTAACAATGTGTGTGAGTGTATGGTGTGTGTGTGTGTATGTGTATGTGGGGAAACTTACAATTCCCTCAAAAAAGAATGTTAGCGTCGTGGAATATAGCAAGTATGTAGAGTACACTGGAGTAGTGAAGTCAGTTCGCAAAAAGTTCATATTCGTATCTTTTCTCTTATGGACTCCAATATTTAAAGGCGATGTTTTCTAATTAACTTCATTGGTATTTTATTGAGAGCTAATTATGTATAACCGAATTATTTCGGTGGGAATGCTTTAGTGAAAGCAAAACCGTAATATGATTATAACTTCCTATTATATAACACAGGTGATTTTTTGGGAATACAAACACAAACAAAAAAAAAACATAGAGGACGTTGGATTACTATAAACTGAACGGGTCACCCCACAAATCTAATAAATGGGAGCGAAAGAGTCGGAACACTTGTATGCAAGTCAATATATAAGCAAACGATTCAAGTACTAGTTCGAAGTACATATATTGGTTTTCAATTTTCATCTTACATATTACAACCCTATAACTCTATGAACGATAAAGAAAAATAAATCTACATGCATACAAAATTCTAAGTCCATTCGTCTATCAGTCGATCCACTTTTTTTTTTTATATACTTCACAACATGCTCTTGCTAATCCATACATTGTATTCAAATTCAACAATTTTGAAACTAATGTGTGTCTTGAGTCACAGAAAGGTGGTGGCCATGGTCAAACTAGTCATCAACAATCGAACAAACAAATTGAGATATATAATCGAAGTCAGATTCTCTACCGGTTGGTCTGGCTTGTCCTTGAAGTGCCGCCTGATTCGGAGTAGTTTGGCGCCACGTCGAGTTATTGCCAACGGCGGTTGTTACGCTTGAAACGTTCGGTTGTGACGCAGCCGAGTTATTACCACAGTTCGAGGTATTTTTCCCAACATTGTTGCCACCGTTATTACCAGTTGATCCAGCACCACCACCGGCACCGCCGCCGCCGGCACCACCATTAACTGAGCTGCTTACATTACTGGTGCTTACTGTACTAGTGCTACCGACAGAGCCGGGACCACCGTTGCCGCCTCCTCCGCCATTGTTACCACCGCTGGTGCTAAGCAGATTGGCTGCATTGGGTCCGTTGTTGCCGCCATTACCATTGCTTCCATTGTTGCCACCGCCGCCACCTCCAACACCGGGTGCATTTCCGCCAGCACTGGAGCCGCCGCCATTGTTGCCAGAGCCACCATTGCCGTTGCCACCGTTATTTCCACTCGGTGTTATTGCGGAATTGGTTGAGGACGGAGCTTGTGGCAAGTGTTGCAGTATATTCTGTACTTCATTCTCACTTGGCGATTCAGCAAATATTGTAGTATTACCGAGAACACAGTTATTTAGAGCCATTTGTGCTTTGTTAGCCTCCTCCCGCGTTGCGTATTTACATAAGGCAATTCCTTGGTTTAAATATAAGTGAAAACTAACAAGGGGGCCATGTTGCATACACAAGGTACGTAAGGTAGGACCGTCAATCTGAGGACGAAGTGCAAATTGGTATATTTTTAATGTAACTCTTCATGTTTGCGGATTACTTAAACAAATGAATCTAGGCCTGCCCAGGCCAAGTCCGGCCAAAGTTATATATATATAGATAAAAATGTAGATCTACTTATATATGTACATAGGCATAATTCTAGTTGGCCCTCACATTTTCAAAGAGCCGATTCTGATTGTAAACAATCAATAAATCACAAGGAAACAAATTTTTGAAATACAGATTCTCAACACAATAGTTTTTTTTTTGGCGAAGTTTATATAAACGTACAATACATATACCAACTTATATGTATTATAAAGAATATTGTTATTATATGATACTAACAATAAACAAAAGAGTATTTACATATACGATTTGCAATATTGAAATTTTTTTGTGACATACCTGCGCAGTAAGATTTTTCAGGAGCAGCCAACATGAGGCCCAAGAAGTATTACCTCCTGTCCAGGTTGTGTTGGTGCTTGGAACACCTCGACTAGCTAACCAGCCGTTAACGTTTCCGGCAGCCGTACATGTTGTTGTAACCGTAGCCCCGCTGCCAGATTTGTTTGTACTTAATCCTGGCGGTGGTCCTCGAGGTGCTGCTTTATTTAAAGGACTTGCCCATAGTTCAGAGGTGGCACATGGTTGAGTGTTGTCTGCCCAACTATATATATAAATATATTTACAAAATAAAAACCATCCAATTACAGAATGAGGAAGAAAAGAATGTTTTATTATTTATACCTTTGGAAATTTTGGTTTGGGGTAAAACTCCATGTTGACGACGTTAAACTTAGTGGCAGATCAGTCGGAGAGTTTTTGCCAGGGTTGGCAAAAATATCAGCATCTTTTGGCGTCGGATTTATGGACAACGGAGATCTAGCTACGCTACCTGGAGTTATGCTGGGATCGTCTTCTATGTTCTTGATCTGAGAACCCTTATGAATAATTTTCTCTTTGAATATGTTATAGACATGCTAAAAAAGTTACAGTTACCTTCCACGGCTTTCCAGGTTCAAACTCTTGCACCAAGTCAGTGTAAGTAGTTGCTGTAGATGGCTGAGCAACTGACCAGTCTTTATTCTCGTTATCAGGTGATGGATCCGGCCAACCGTCTGCAATATTCCGTCCAGTTGACCATGTACTATAACAATGAAATATATGGTTATACATTAGTAAGCTATATCAGAATTAGTTGTTTGGAATATAAAATCGAAACGCACCCATCATTTTGTAAGCCCAATGGACCCATATTGTTTGAGTTACTTGTTAAGTTTTGCTTTGTTGCACCCGGAGCACGTGAAAAGTCCGTGCTATCTGCAGTCATGTCCTTTTCTAATACTGGAAGCTTCCATTGATTTAATCTGGATTGTTGATTTGGCGCTCCTTGATATCCACTAGGCTGCTGGTAAGAGGGAATGAGAAAGAGAGATAGACAGAGAAAGAGAAAATACACGTGCATATGTTAAACATGTTTCAAATGTCATAAAAGCAGCAAAAGTCGCTCCGACTCCGACTCACCTTATTTAGATTGAGTTCGGAAAAGCTGCCCTGCATTGCTGTTATAGCATCATGGCCTCTCAAATATTCACTGCTTGCATGTGCAGGCGGATGTTGTTGCTGTTGTGAGTTTTGCTGCAAATTCTGTTGTTTAATGTAGATTGCTTGTTGTTGATTTATTTGGCTTTGTAAATTTTGAATTTGTTGCTTGTATTTCGCGATAGCGACATTGACAGCCATAGGATTTGCACTATTGCCTCGTGTTAGTGATTGCTGCGCGGCTTGGAGATGCTGCAAACGCATAAGGTAAGAATGTGTAGAAAATAATATCAGTATATTGGTGAGGACCTATGAAATATGACATATTTATAAATGTATAATAATTACCTTTATAGTGCTAAGTAGTTGATTCAAGAGATTAAGGGTATTTGGTGTTAGTGGCTGGGTCAATATTTGACTGGATATAAAGCCACTATGTATAGCTAATTGAATTTGCTGTCCAAGCATGCGTATTTGCTGACCAGACGGCTGATTATTAGTATTTGATGCGATGTTGACAGCTGCTGCTGCATTTGCTGCATTCTGACCAAATGCTACCGAAGCATTTGAATTAACTGACTGAGGTCCGACAGCTACGGTGTGTGGAACTTGACTCAAATATTTTTGCACTTGCAGGGCGGCTATGTTGGGGTTGTTGCTGCCTCCTGTTACGGCAGTTCCACCCATTAGGTTATTCTACAATATAATAGAATGAGATAACAAAGAAAATATTTCAATTAAAAAGTTCAAATTATGTCTATTCAAGTTTGTTCCTTTACCGGAGGGAATGACATCGAAGGTTGTGCGGCAGCAACAGGATAACGTCCAGGAAAACCGCCGGTGCTTGTAGAGTTCGAATGATCAGCATAGGAACCGAGTGTTTCATCATGACGGCGCCAGCCTTCCATAGCTAGTGATGAATTGGCTCGCAGTATGTCAGCTGCTTCCTCAATATTCATATTGGCACTTACTAAAGCACGTTCAACATCCTCTTTCTTAAATCCGCTGTCAACAAGTATACGATATTGTTTGCTCTGTTTGATCATATCCGGATTGAGGACCCCTACTCCCACATTAATGCCAGGAAGCTTCTGTTGTGATTTTCCCACAATGCCTCCATGGGCACTCCAGTCAGTGCTGATGTCACCACTATCATTGACACCAACACCAGCTCCCGTACTCCAGCCAGAAGTGGCACTTGCTGTTGGCAGTTTGCTTTGCTTGTTACCCCAACCACCACCGGACTGGTTGTCACTCCAAGAATTTGAGCTAGCGCCGATTTGTGCAAGGCCAGCATTTGGCTTGTCGTCGGCCCAATTGGTGCCAGCGACATTGGGACCACCGACGCTATGGCTTTCATCGCCCCACGAGGTTACGGGATTTCTGCCACTATTGCTTGGGTGTACCCACATGGTTCCGTCCGGCTTATGTTGCCCTCCCACACCACTAGGGACAATCGATGGGGCTAGGCGAGCTTGAGGTCCAACGACAGCCGTCATGGGATTATTGGGATTACCACCCGGTACATTGTTATTTCCCGCAATGCCGCTGCCAACTAAGCCGGCTGCTTGATTTTGGCGTATCAAATGGCTGCGATTCATTGGGTCGGTCATATCTTTCCAGTGCGTACCACCACCAGGTACTCGAGTTTGTTGTCCCCAAAGCGACGTGCCATCGTCATAGTTTGGTATATTTCGACGCTGAGGTGGCGGCGATGGTTCTTCCCAGCCACTTATTTGCTTGGAGATATCCTTTGGACCCACTACAGCCTGAGCTGTGCCCCACTGTGCTCCAATGTTCGCAGACACGGCACCAGCAACACCACCAGGACCAATACCACCAGCTGTTGCAGCTACATTCGTTCCAGCACCTCCAACAACTTGACCGACCATCTTGTTCAACGTTGGAAGTTGATTATGGGAAATTTGTTGATGGTGTCCCCACATTTCGGACGTTCCATTAAGTCGGCCAGATATACCACGGGGATCACCACGTATAGGGTCGCGCGGATCTAACATGCGCATGTCACGTGGATCCCCTGAAGGTGCACCACGCATAGGATCACGCGGATCGACACTGCGAATATCCATTGGGCCTCCTGCGAGAGGACGTATCTCCCGGGGATCTCCCCAGCCGTTCCCAGTATTACCAACATTACCCCCACCTCCGGCAACTGCTCCTGGCGCTGCAATGTTGCTAGAACCACTACTGCCTAAACGAGCAAATGAAAAGTCAGATGCATAACAATTATTTTTATCCATATGTGGATATAACTTACCTCCTGGGGTTACCACAGGCAGGGCACCAGCACCCGCAGAATTGTTATTGCCTGTGGTTCCAAGGCCCACGCCTACCACACCCTGGCCCCATTGAGGACCCGCCGATGACCCGACACCAGTGCCAACGCCAGCAGCATTGACACCAACAGCAGCCGCCGGTGCTGCAGCACTTGCCGGGCCTGACCAAACGCTTGTGCTGTCTGCCCCGTCATCATCTTCGCCCCAAGTGCCACCCAAATTCGATGAGGGCGTATGGCCCCAAGAAGGCTTCGGTTGTTGTTGTGCTGGCGGTTGGCCACCATTTCTCAAATTCGATTCCCACAAATCCGTACCATTGTTTATGCTGGGCTTCCACATGGGCGGCCCAGATGGGTCCTTATTAGCCGGCTCCGGTGAACTGGGCACCTCCCAATTTGTATCTTGATTGACATGCTGGCATCCCCAGCCATCCTGAGAAAAGAGCGCTTCGCGCATTGTATTCAATTGTTCCAACTGATTCTTAGCTGCACTAGCTGTTGTTGCATTCCCAACTAGTTCCGCAACGATTTCGCCACCAACGTCATTGTTAATTGATAAACTATTACTATTGTCGGTAATAATGTCGTTTATGTTATCAATTGTTCTGACGTTGCTGCAGCTGATGATGTTTGTTGTGTGATTTCTAGTCACTCCGTTATGGGCAAAATTTGTCTTTCCACAATGATCACTATTTGGTATAGCCTAAACAGACATAAAGGGGTAAAGCAAACAAAAACATAAACGCCACATGAGTATTGAATGAAATTCAAGTAGTTTTCGTCGAATGCAATCTATATACACATGTATGTGTTTGAGGAGGTATACCTTTCATGTCTAACCATAATAATAACAAAACACAGACGTAAATGAAAATAAAACCTCTTGCGTTTGCACATGAGCTAGTTTGCAAAACAAAAAACATAAATATATATATATATAAATATGGTTACGCCGTTGGAAATCATGCACAATATCACAGGAAAAATATTTAATACAATACACACTTTTTATAATTACTGATATGTATGTTTTGAGTAGGTACACACATACGTACATGCGTCTATCTGCATACTTGGCAACTCTAGTCGGCAGTCATTGACGCAATCACCCTATTTAACTCTGTACTTTTTGTTCACTCACACAGACGCATACACAAATACAGACATCTGAAAAAATATATATATATATACAAATGCATATATAAATATATATATATATATATGTAATATATATGTACATATTCTGTGTATATATATACGTACATATACAGATGAATTATACTATATATATACATGTTACACACATACTCAGCGATTTCGATTAAATAAGTGTGTATATGGATATGGTATGTATGTACGCTTAAGCAAGCAATACATACATACAAATATACAGAACTTGAAAAAAACTTCTACAAAATGGAGAAAGACGGGGGAAAACGAACAAAAGTCAACGAAAACGAAACGATTGCGGCGGAAAATATTTTTTTTATAAATATTATGCGAAAGTATCGATTTAAATCATTCATATTCACATTTGCTGCACTGAACAATTTGAGCAAGCCGTTCCGTCGATTTCACAAAGTACATACATACATACATACAAGTATGCACCCATAAAATAAAATTTTCTTATTACTTTTTGAAGGTTTGTGTTTTATAAAACAGCTAAGTATTATTGCACTTACTATCGAGTTCTTGCAGTAAATTAGTTAAGGGCACTAAAACATTTTAAAATAACAATAATTACTTTTTTTCGATGTGAAAATGTAACCACGACGAAGCGCACGTTCAATGGGGACGGTACGAGTTACTAGCGTATGAAATGAACGACGAAATACGAACACCAACACATATGCAGCAAAACGGACACGGACATGGCGATGGCTGCTGTTTAACGTTGCCACCTAGTCACAGTTTAGTCGCGGCCCTTCATCTTACCAATGAACACTGCTGTACAACAGCCCTGAATGGTTGCCAAATCAACGTAAACGTTAAAACTACAAATGCAGCACTTACAGTATTAATATTTGAATATGAGGTTAAAATTACAATTTAATGAACCTACATTCTGCGCATTTTTGTTGTGTGTTATATAAGCCATCTATTATTTTGAACGAATCTTTTGTATTCCGACGGTCACTCGCTACTTAATGCTTTAAAAGATATTCATGAGTAATTATATAAAAAGTGCGAAACGCGGCAACTCTGTATTTGAGGTTGTATTTTTATCTCTTTTCAACACGCGGCGGAGGCGCACAATTAAAAGCGAGAGGGCAGATGACTTTTTTCCCTCATTCTTTTCATGCAATTTTAATCGAAAATGTTGTTATTGTTATATAGGCGGCTTCCAATACGGCATTATGTAGGTACATACATATATATGTACATTCATATGTATAACAGTCAAATGGCCGATCATAAAGGCATAAAAATATGTCACTGCCACTAGCATGGAATGATCGAAAACCTTTGGCTTTTCTCGCATTTATTTTCGTTCGATCCTAGAATGGTTTGGTGTACGAAACCACATCTAAATGCTAGACAAAGTAACACGTATATATGTACAAACATGCTACATACATATGTATATACATACATATACTCATTTGTATGTATGTGCTAGTTTTCACCTTACAATCACATTTAGAGGTCTGGCTTTCATATGTATGTATGTACATATGTATGTATATTTGAATGTATGTGCTCCCTGCAGCAAGTGTTTAGGCACACGCACATACACCTACACATCGAGAGCTACACATTTGCAAATTTGTTATACACATACACGAGACGTACATACATATTTAGGTTATATATACACACACATTCATATGCACTTAAATTTGCAAACAGGTTTTTAAATGGCCTAAAATTACAAATTGCAAAATTAGTCTTCGTTAAAGCTATAACTCGGGTACATTCTCTTCAATATGTATATGTATGCACTAAATCTATATACTTAGAGAAAGGTATCACATTGGCAAAAATACATATGTATGTATGTATGTATGTATTAAGCCATCACAATACATATTTGAAACACACTTGAATTAATGCGGCCGACACAGGCTGCATCCCACGCAGATGTTATATGTTTTTATTGTGCGCGCTTTGCTATGCACATCTCCGTTTAATTATGATCGTAAATTAATTTAAATACCGGTATCAGTTACAATTCTATGCCACAAGCTTTTCCACAAAAAACTGACTCTGAACCAACTAGCGATGGCAGCCAGATTCGGTGTATCGGAAGATGTCGATACCTGCGGAGGTATCGGCACAGCACCGCTACTTAGTAAAAACCAATTGGGCAAAATTTCAATAAGCTTTTTGCCCTTCAATAACTATTTTCTAGATTCTAGCATACATAGATACATACAGGGTGCGCCATCTTTTATGACGGTATGTAAATATTGAATAACTTTGTCATTAGTGAACCGATTGACTTGAGTAGACCAGTGTTGAAAACCTCAGTTCAAGAAATTGTACAGAACCAAATTAAATAAAAATATCTCATACTTGAAAATCGGTTGTTTATTTTCAAAGATATTCAATGTTTACATACCGACATAAAAGATGACGCGCCCTGTATATGTATTACATTAATGAACAAAATAAATATGTACATATTTATATAGTTGTCTAATAAAAGTTAAAGTTTTAGCGACAAAATTAGGATTGTGGGAAACCATTGCTTTTTTATTAACTTTGTCATGCCTATCATATACTTGTATGTATGTACACATGTATGCATGAGCCATTTGTCCTTGGTGTTATAAACTTTCACACCAAACTATAGCTACTGCAACGATGCTCCGGCCGGGTGGTGATCCCTGGCCAGACGACGTCCTAGTGACCATCACAGGGTGTTGCTACGAAAGGAGAATAACGATAGGGGATAGTCATAAGCGCAACCTATAAGCGTAACATACATAAGTGAAATTATAAATTGAAGTTTTGGAGAAGCTTTGGCAGCCAACGGAGGAAGAGCGTTTTCGATTTTTCCGCACTAAACAGATAAAATAAGATCACAATCTAGTCGGCGAGCATCCCAAAGAATTGAGGAGGATTGCTACAAAAATTGTTGCAAAATTAAGAATATCCTGCCTACACACTATTACAATTACTCTTTCAAACTATGCCTATTTTAACACTTATCGTCGTCCTGCTCTTTTATGATGGAACCCTGTGACGTCGTTTCACTACCCCTTTAGTCCGCCAGGGTAGCAGGGTGCTGCTGTTGGTGTCGCTGCTGCTCTGCGGCTGCGCGTCGCGCTTCGTAGTAACAAGTCTCTCGATCTGCCGACTCGGTTCCCCTGACTGTGCTTTCTGCGCCTCCATGCCATCCTTCCGTATTGTCATAAGCATTTTATTAAACGCTGCAAAAATTATTCCATCTCGGTCCTATTACTTCTCTGTTAGTTTTGCGTGATGCATTTTGGCGCTCTCAGCTAATCGACAGTGCTGCCCATCACCTGTTGCGGCGTTGTGTAGCTGTCAGCTTTTTCCCAGCCAGTCGCCAGCTATTATTGCTCCACGGCGTATAATTTTTCGCATTTACTTCTGTTGGCCACGTTAATTCTCCCTCGTCTCAGTCTCCCCTTCACCTAGGCTATTCGAGTAACTTAATTGCAGCAGCGCAGTGCTTGCCTCTGCGTTCGATGCACAACTTATGGCACATTCGGGTCGCCATTGGAAATGGCGTCCGAGCAGCGCTCCCAAAGGAAATTGAGGTTAAGCCAGATGTGATCAAGGCTAAAAAGTTTCATAGCATCCAGCGTTGTCTGTAGAGCGTTGGAATTTTAATCGGAAGGTCCAGGATTCAAGTCCCTGTTCGGGCGCCACTTTCAACAATGCGATTTACAAGAGCAAAAAATATTTTGAGAAACTATTAATTGTACGAAAAATACTGATACCTGCATAAATGGGATAGGGACTGTAAGAGCTAAAAGCGAATTAAATAAAGTCAACCAAAATTCAACAACAGGAACGATAAATCTTTATGCATGACTTAATTCTTGCAAAATAGGGGAAGTGCACTCATTTAAATTTTTGAATAAAGCCATTGCGCCAATTTTGTAAATAATTTACTATTTATATTGTGCTTCGTACACATGTCATTAAGGAGCAACGCATATATAAAGAATAAACATGACGAAGAATATTCTTTGTTTCATTCTGATTGTCTGATTGTATTATTAAGATATATTATTCATCGCATCGCTCGAAATTCCCCCTCCATGAACAATTGTGGTCAGAAGAATCATACAATATACATTTTACAAAAAGCTTAAAATATTTAATTGTTTCGGATATCTTGTATTTTGTGTCTTGAATGCTGTGTTTACAACCATCTTAAATCGGCTTTTACTGTGAAGGTGCAACCAGAGCTTTCATAGAAACATATTTAACTAGAATTAAAACCCAATCCCAATCCCACGTACATACATATGTACGAGTTTGTCAGCAGATTCAGTGAAATTCAACATTACATTGGGTATCGATCTTTATTATGAGTTTTAATTTTAAACGATATAAAACGACTGACGCTACAGATTAAAATAAAATACATGCGTTTGTTATTATTAAATAATACTGGCTGAAGTCCAAATCTGAAGACGCAATCAACCTACAATAAATGGTTTATTAATGTAATTCACTGCCTGCGCTAGACACTTATGTATATGCTGCCATCAATTCGATAAACTTATTGTAAAAGTCCATGAGCCATTTTGGGGGCTTTTGAGATAAACCAAAACTAATTATAAGAATTTATTTTGTACATCTAAATTATGAATGTATGTATGTTTATGTGTATATGTGTATATATGTGTAAATGCAATTCAAAGAGCCTGTTTGCATTAGGGACGAATACGAGTAGTCTGGTCCACTAACACTGTCCATTTATGTATATTACTTTAGCTTCCTCGCAATAAAAACTCTCTCAATGGTGGTAAGACGAGAGGTATTCGCCCCTTATATAAACAGGGTTTTGAGTTCAGCCTCATTAACAGCATGTTCGGTAGAATGTGTGAAGGTGCAAAACGTTGTTTGTTATTTGTGTTTTTTTTTCGTTTGTCATTTTATGTTTTAATGTAAATGCTGTATGGACGCTACGCTTAAATGCATACATTATTAAAAACTTCATATAACATTTTTCCAGGGATCTGTGTGTGTGTGTGTGTGTTTGTATGCGTATATTTGTTCGCTCAGGTGTTATGTGTCATGTGATATGACATAAACCGGCAGTGGACAAGGAAACGGCAGTGGGAAACATGAGAGACTTAAGTTATTGGTAGCTTTAGACTAAAAAAACCCCAAGTCGGTTGGTTCCCTGGTGTACAACGTCACTTGTTTTTTGTTTTAACACAACTCTCGCATCTCTCGAAACAATACTAATCCATTGTAATTGTAATATAGCCCTTTCATAAAGTACATACATGTTTTTCATACATATGTACACACGTAATATAAAATGTATGTATGTATTAGCGTAATGTAAACAGGGCAGTTTGTTTGTTTGCTTTTTCGTTTGTCTATGTATGCATGAATGTATAAATGCACGCACTTACAGCTACTAAACTACAAAATGTACCTTAATTTGTAATATCTGTTCTTTCTCGTTTCGTTTTGTAATTCGCACATTAATGTCGTCCTATTTGTATATATGTGTGCTATTAATTATTTAAATTTTAATTATATAGTTATGCAGTGGCTTATATAGATGAACACATCGCATACGTACATATAGCACATATGTGCATATATTCATATATATAATCCTATGCATATGTGTTGTGTATTTACATCGTATTAGTATACGGGCTATATTACGATATCCAGCTGCCTCGCCTGATGTAATATCTTTTTTTGGTGGCCTACTAATGTTATACCCATATCGGATAACTGTTGAGCTGTTAACCTTGAGATCTGTACAAAAAATCAGATAAGTTCACAATCTCAGTGGCGACAATGCTGGTGACTTACCTGTTGAGCACTCACTAAATTAGCCTCTTTAAAATGCTGACTATATCTGGACATTTTAATATTTTCAAGCCATAAGTCAGTGCTTATGAATATGTTGTGCCCGCGTTGTGTATCCAAAACCTGTGTGCCATCATTCTCAGGCGAATTTCTGATTGTGAGCAGTGATTGGGGTTGCCGGGCTAAATTGTCCAAAGTGGACACAATGCTGGCAAATGTTGGACGATGTGTTCGTTGTTTTTGCCAGCAATCCAACATCAACTGGTACAACGCTTCCGGGCAATCCATTGGCGCGGGTAATCGATACCCCTTCTCTATGCTTTTTATCACATCCTAAACGACACCAACAACAGCAAATTATGTACAAATTTGTATCACTCTCTCTCTCTCTCTCTCTTTCTCTCTCATTATCTCTCTATCCCTTTCTATCCAATATTATTTTACCTGATTCGACCAGTTCCAGTACGGACGCTCTCCATATGACATAACCTCCCACAAAACGACTCCATATGACCAAACATCTGAGGCGGATGTGAATTTGCGGAATGCAATCGCTTCTGGTGCGGTCCACCGTACAGGTATTTTGCCGCCCTGCACATTATATTACATTGTATTATATAAAACATTGGGAATAATTGCCATCTTACCCGTGTTGTGTAAGCATCGCTAGCATTCTCGATTTCCCGAGATAGTCCAAAGTCGGCTATTTTGCATATTAACTGGGCATTGACGAGCACATTGCGTGCCGCCAAATCTCGATGCACGTAATTCATGTCACTCAGATATGACATGCCACTAGCGATGCCCCGCAGCATTACAATTAGCTGGATTGTTTGGAATTTGCCATCATTGACACGCAAGAAAGTATCCAAGCTGCCATTTTCCATATATTCGGTTATGATCATGACGGGATTGGAGCGCGTTACCACGCCTTGCAAATATATTACATTAGGATGATCGAACTGGCCCATTATTGAAGCTTCGGTTAAAAAGTCGCAGCGCGCTTTCTCTGAAGATCCTAAATAAATTTGAGAAAATTGTATTATCTGGCACATCAGTTTAATTGATTTGCAAATCAGTTTATACCTGGTTTTAGTGTCTTGATAGCAACATCTATGTCCTGGACAAAGTTTGGAGGGATTTTTAAGCGGCCACGGCAGACATCGCCGAATTCACCACCACCTGAACATACGAGTAATTTTAAAATTATTATTTAAGTTTTGACAGCCAATAAATGAATGAGTATTATGCATTATTATATGTATATTACCAATTATTGCTTCTATAGTTATATAATTTGCATCGATTTCGCGCGCAAACTCTCGAATTGCCTGATTTGGGTCTTCATATGTGTGGGGGTCCACATAACTGCGGCTGTTGCCAAACAATGGGGTTGTCACTGTAAACAGAGAAGGAAATATCACAGAAATTAAATCATTTTCTTATGCTTTCTTACGCTATTGTGAGTGTTTGTGTGTGTGTGGTTTTAAAAATTCTATGATATAATATGTAACAATACATATTTGTAATATCCTGCTCCTGTTTATGATAAAGGTATTTAATAATTGATAATTGTTTTAGTAAAAGTTTGTTTGTTATTGGATGTATATGTAATAATTAGTGAGTTGAAAAGCTTGACTCGAGGCTGCGGGACATGCAAAATGATTTCCTGCACCACTTAAAGGTTAAAAGTACACGCCTCCAAAAGAGAAGTAAGGAGAGCAAAACATATACAAAATATATACCATTTGAATGCAGAGTCTTGACAATTGGAGTTGTATCCATGGCATTTACTAAAAATAAATAAAATTCAAAACATAATAGCATATATATTTATAATATATATATATATAGAAATATATATTAAACAAAACAAACTTATAGCGAACAAATTTTAGATGCAGGGTATTATGTATACGTATTTAGCAATGCGTTGTTGTTGTATGTAGAAATACTGTATAGCCAGAGGCCATTTGTGTTAAATAATCCGGCATCGGGCTGAGTAAGTCGTCGCAGATCTAAGATCACACTTATTTTTTCTTTATTTTATTTATATTTTTTTTTTTTTTGGTGGGGTAGAGAACAGTAATATAATTTAATGTAACTGGCAAAAAACGAAGCATAGAAAGTTTCGATCTCCATAAATACATACTATTTTAAATAAGACGCTTGCACTTATTAAATGTGCTTCACGTCTGCCTTTTCAAGACGGATGTTATGTGTGTACCTTTGTAGATTCACAAATCACAATCAATCTAGGCACAACATTAGTGATAAACAAATGAATCAATCAATCAATGTTAATACTAATTGCATTAAAATAAAACTAAAAGCAATTGTTGCAAGTGTCGGTTTAAGCTAACTAATTAATAATTATTTAAATTGAATTTATTATTCGCATAACTTACTATATGTCACGACGAGTCCTTAAAAGAGAGAACAGTAGTTGATGGGATTGAAGGAAGGGTAAATCATGGTTAACGTTATTGGTTTTTCAAAAAATTTAACAATCTTACATATTTTACACAATTCAAATATTCAACCCAGCGAAGGCAAAGCCCCCATTTCAATTGACACGCTATATTTCGATCGTCCAATACCAAAAATATATACCTTTGCACACGAACAGTATATTATAGCCAAACCAACAAATTTCAGAGCTCCGACAAAACTCTGATAGCTAGATTTTGATTTAAACAGACGGACATGACCGCAACGCCCTTTCTTTAAAGGAGGGTCGCTCTCGATTTATGTTTCAAAGTTTTAGATATCTGTGGAATGTTGTATATTGTACCTTCGTTGCTAGCGTAGTCCATGGGCAGTGGCAAGTGATTGCTGGACTTCTTATCGAGCTCATCTTGATGCTTGGAACGCAAGAAGTAAACCGTCGTCACTATGAAAATCACCAAGAAGAAAACACCTGCCACAATCGCTCCAGCAATGAAACGCACTTGAACAGAATCATCATAAACTGTTAAAAAAAAAATAATGGACATAACAAATTAATGAAATATCTTCAAAAAAAGATGGTTCTAGTTGTCATACCAGAACTGACTGGCTGATGGGTTTGGGCATAGACAATGTTGCTGTATGAGCCAAAGCCATTGACGGTTTTGCAGCGTACTTGGAAACCGTACTCTGTGTTCTCACTTAGCCCCTCGATGTGAGCTTTTGTCTCCTTGGTGTTTAGAGCGGTTTTATTCATTGCATCCAGCTCAGGCTTAGGGAACCAACGCACTTCGTAGAGTTCTATCGGCGCATCGCTCTGCACCGGTTTGTCCCAGACAAGATCAGCATCCTTGCTGGTTATAGCCAGAACGCGTAAATTGAAAATAGTTGAGAGTATGGCTGATTCGGTTGTGAAAATAATCTCAGCATGTTCAGTCTTGATTTCGTTGAGATCAAGTTGTTGATTCTTCGTTGTTGTACTTGACACATTGCTAAATTGTACTTCGCTGTTCGTAAAAGTTTCGTTTGCATAAAGCGTCGGATCAACCAAATACGATATGCCATTGGTTGCATGCACCTGCACAGTATATGTGGTAACCGGTTCCAGATTGGTAAGCGTCAGTTTTGTTTCGTTGAAAGTGTCCGTTGAGGGATTGAACATAACATTTGAGTTGCACATGCTACAGCGAATCTTGTACACGACATCACTGCGATATTTCTCTGTCTGGCCCATGCCAAACTCATCCTTCGCCGGCGCGTTCCATGATATTATTGCACTTGTTTGATCAACAAATAATACTGTGAGATTGGTTGGAGGTCCTGGTGGCTTATAGCAAGGCATATGTCTTCCATCCCGTGGATGTCTATAGAAGCCCGGTATGCACTTGCATAATGGCGACGCTGTACTTGAAGTGCTGGAGTTCGGCGGGCATGGCACACATTTCCGAACCTCAGCTGACCTGAAGGTCCCAGCAGGACATTCTACAAATTAATAATTAATAAAAGTTTGAATAAGTTGTGTCTTGAATCCAATCAAATAAATTAATAAATCAAATAAAATATTACAAAAAATTGCAATTCCTAAACCACCTAATGGACCACAATAGGAATATTGTTTACAAATAGTTTTAAATCGTGCCTTCGATCTGAAATGAATTAAGCATTTCAAGGCTTTACTTAAATCTTTTTAATCGAAAGAGATGATTTAATCCGTAATGGTTCCACTTTTCTTCCTTTAGCTGTTTTGTAAGCCGAATAACTATTTATTTTTCGAGTTTTCAAGAATTTGTAATAAATAAAACACGATATTATCGAACAAATTGCTAAATAATTAACTTGTCCCGAATGTCTAAAAATGATAAAAGGTTGTACATAGCTAATCAAATATAGGGACATACCGGTACAGGTTTTGTTCACATAATTCGGCTCGTAGCCAACCTTGCAGCGACAGCCGCCGGTGAGGATTGTCCATTTGCCATCGCCTTTACACAGATAGGTAGGTGGTTCGTAGGGTTCCGCATTTTCAACACAAGTGCCGTTTTGTTTCTCAATAATTGTGATCTCCCTTCCCGTCGGTGTCTCGTTGAAGTGAGCAAAGTTTTCAGTTACTGCCGGGCATGTTATATAATATACTTTTACCGCCAGGACACTAATGCAAGCGCCCTGATCACGGAAGGCGAAATACACGCCTTTCTTCGTTACAGCTATGCTTTTGACTTCCGTGTTTATATCAACATCAGAGTTCTGATTGAAGCGCCCCTCGCCAGCCGCAATGCGTGCAATTAACTTATAACTGTCTGTTTGCCATGGCGGGGGCTCTCTAGTTGCTGCATCGAACTCGTAGAACAACAAACTAAATGTTTCCTTGCATGACAATGCATTTCCTGTGGGATTTTATTATTAATGTACAAAGGTATTTTTCACACTTATTAACTGAAGGTTATTACTGGCTTCGTACTTACCAGGAAACAATGAGCAGTCTCGTATAGTAAATTGAATTTCAATATAAAGTCTATTGGCTGGCCCGCGATCGATGAATGGGGACCACAACCAATTGTTTACGTTATGATAGGCGACATCGCAAACCACATAGCTGCGCCAATTAATGCCCTTAACGAAATCTGTGAACGATTCTTCCACCCACTACATAAAATAATGGAAATGGAAACGAAAATAGTAATCATTATGTAGTTTTAACTTGTCCCTTCAGCTCACAAATTAAAATTTAAAGGCTTAAATTGATGAAAAATGTATACTTACGCCTGGGGTTTGAGCTTGGGGACCGTATGGGTATCGTGTCCATTCCAGCGTGGCCTCCCGAGTTGTATCTAATAATACAACTGTAATAGACAACAAGAATGACAAGAATTGATAACACAATCAAGATACAGATCCTTCGAAAGTTTACCTTGATCGGCGCTGGCAGGTTGTAAATAACAAAAATTAATGGCGATGAGCACAATTAGGTAATGTAATAATGACTTTCTACGATTATCTGATAAGCACTGTGAAGCATTGTGTTGGGGAATGCATTCCTGAGTTCCACTGCCGCAAGAGTCTTTTCGTATTGACGTCAAAGTCCTCAACATTGGCACAGACGCAGTTTCGACCCTGCTATTTGTGTTTATGGAAGCCAATCTGTTTGTTGTGGAAGAAGTTGTTCCGTTGCTACCCCTTCTGCTCCAGCTCTGTAGCATATTGCAATGCTTTGATTGCATTTTGTGATGATTTGTGAAATGTGGGATTGACTGGATGTCTTTTTTATTTGTACCTCTCTCTCACTTGTCCTTATAACGGAAAGGGTTTTGCTTCAAATGTCTTCGTCTGAAGCACTGGGAAAGCATTGCGGGAAAGTCATGTTGATGCAGGAGAACAGAATCCCCAAAGCTGCTATTAAAAAAGAAAACATGCATTCTAAAGTTGGAGTTTATTGCACAATTCTTATACGTTACATTCGTACTATTTTAAGGATAAAAAAGACAATGAAATACGAATGATGAGTGTTAATATATAACTACAAAGTTTTTCAAGGTCGATTTTGTAAATTCTTCAGATGGGCATGGAAAACCCGATGGCGAAATATCTAAATTCTCTTAAATCGTGCTAGAGGTTAACAAAAAGTTAATATTTGACAAAAGAAAACACAAACAAACAATTATACAGGTGCTGAACCACCTGAAATAAATCGAAAATCTGTTTTATGCGGTTCAACGCACGATAAAAAAAGTGAGTTATAGAAATGAATAGATAAGTAGTAAATAAAAAAGAGTACATACATACATATGTGTATGAATAATGTCCCTCTATTCAGATATGGAATTTATGTTGTATATAATGGAGGTTGGTTATATATTGTTTAGTAGGTATAGACATATGTACATATATGCGTGGGGGTTTTAAATTTATACAGAAATATATTCGGCTTTATATACATATGTATGTATGTAGATTTATCGGGTTAAAAGAGCGTTAATCCAATTCAATGTATCTCCTACATGTTTGTATGTATGTAAGTGCGTGAGCCACCAGATAAATCGTATTGGGGATACGCTATGGCCGCTTCCTATGCCCAGCAAGCGAATGTGCTCTAACTGCATACATGTGCATACATATGTATATTGGAAGTATGTGCATATATGTAGGCACATATATCTACTTAAGAGCCAATCTCGTTCATAATTTATTTTAAATCAAAATTACTCCGAACGAGGACGCAGAAGTTTATTTGCACTCTTACACCCACACATGTAATCCACACATGTATTCGTGTATGTACATATGTATATGTATAGATACCTGCATATACAGCTGTCTGTGTTAAGATATACACATATGCCGCGACTGGGTTTTTATGTATTCCTTTATATACTCCGTTGAAATATATATTTTTTATACAACTGCATTTATTGCAGCATTATATATTTCCAGCACGTGCACCAAGGATGAACTTATTTTATTGTTTTTGCATTTTCATTTTTGTTCTCTTTCATATTCAGCTTCAGCTTGACAAATACACACAAGTACACACAAACACACAATTTTCCTGTACGCCTCAACAACAAGCCACAAATTTCAGCATCACTGAAAAGGTTGCATGCGTATATTATAATTGGTCACATCACAATCGCAAACAACTATTATTCATAGTTATTATATTTGTTGTATTGATATTATGTATTAACAATCGTGCTAGCCATTTTTAGTATAAGTAAAATGAGCAGCACAACACTCAACAAACTCGCGATAGTTTCCTAGCTCTGGCGCATGGTATTTTAATACCGGTTGCTTCTGTGGTATTTTGTTGTCTTTATATTGGAGGGTGGTTTGGATGTTTTTGCACACTGTCACTATGCAGCACTGCAGAGGTAGAGTCGGAATCAACCCTGTTAAATAGTGTATATGGGCAAAGAACTATTAAAAAATACCAAAACCGCCCATCAATTCAGAATCAGATTTTAGAACGGCATCGATACCACTACCAATCTGGGTCTAAATGAGCGATACTCACCTGAGTCTGAGTATTCAGATATTCACAACGGCTTTCTAAGCTTTTCAACTAGTTTTTCAAAACGTTTAGGGAGCGCGTTGTGAAAATGTGAATGTGCATATCGATTAGACTCTAAATTGGGAAATAAGGTTTTTGATATTGCCGCTAAAACTATATTACAGTTAAAATTTGTGATTCTGAAACTTGTGTCAAAAGTCACAGGTACGTAAATATTACTCATCACTAATGCATTAAAATCGAAGTGGCGACAGCGACTTGAAAAATCAATCGGGTGCGTTTGGTGTTCGTGTTTGAAAATTCTTACTGGAATGCTTAGTAGGTTTATTAATAGCAGTTGTTTTTTCCGGAATTTAGACATTAACGTATTAATTACTGTATCCTTGCGCCTTAAGCTAAAAACAAATTTGCATACAATAAGAAACGTGAACGTGAACGTTATTTAAACAATCTTTTAGCCATGATTTATATATACAATTAACTTAATATATGTATATACGAATTGATATATGTCGAAATGTTTATATTTGTATGTGTACCATCCATGTAGGTGTATATTTAATCGAACGAACTCATGTAAATAAAAACTAAAAAAGAAAGAAAAAACACAACAGTACGTTGAATAAGATGATAATAAAAAGCATTGGTGGAAACCAAGCACTTGGTATACACACACATATATACATACATCTCAACATCTGCATACGTACATACATAAACACATATACGTTTGTATATATATGGGCATATGCATCTTCGAAATGTAGAATTTGTTTACGTTTACGAATTTAATACGAGCTGATTTCCCGTGCTGGGCAATTTATTAGTTTGCTCGGGGTGCCTCAGTTTAAAGTTAGTAGAATTGATTTTGTATTTGCCTACCATCTGTGTGCGTGTGTCCATTGGAGTGTGCGGTTGGGGAGAAAATATTTATATACCTGTGCAGGCATTCCAGTATTAAGTCCTCGGCTTGCGCCCTCCAACGTAACGTAACCCAAACTTTTTCTCTGGGGTAACATTTTACATACATGTGTATCTAAATTTAATATTCTGCTTTTGCGCTGAAACCTGAAGTGGTCCAGTAACAACTTTTTTATTTTTTGTTTAATCGTATGTGGGGGCATTCGCATTTGCAGCAGCACGATTGGCCTTCTTCTAGTTTTCAACACAGAGATCAGGTATGTAACACTACTACAAGCACGTATTGCGTATGTATGCATTACCTTTGTTCGAGTTTTGTTCACATGTATGTAAATACATACATATGTATAGAGCTCTGGCTCTGGCTCAGAAAAGAAACTGAAACTGAGAGGCGCCAACTTCTACGATTTGTGTGGGCTAGGCTATAGTAATGTATGTGCGTGTGTATTCGTCACGAGCATCAGCATCATAAAGTGTCTACATACATACCAACATACGTACCTACATATGTACATATGTATATCTGGCTAAAAGGCGTATACTATTACTTAAAAGCTAATTTCAAATAACAACTTTCCTTTCCGTGCACGTTACGACTTTGCAATGATATAGTATCTATGTAATTATCTTGAGGAATGTAAATTTGCGTGTTTACTTGCAAATCGGTTCGCTTCGATTTCAATATATGTACATACATACATGTGTATGTACATAGATTATATACAATGTATTTACATATATGAGTTGTATTTTCAGAAATGGATCACAGTATATAAATAAGTACATGCATAAAACAATCTCACTGGCGATCCGAATGCATGAATTTATTTGCTTTGTTTTTGAAAGAATGAATTTGTTGTTGTTGTATGAATCCAGCAAAGCCATCAAGACTTTTGATTGGCGGGCTTATCAATCTTTGGAATAACCTTTGATACTTATTATTATGCTTTCAAAATCAAATGGAAAATACAATTTTAATCGCGTTACACTCCTGCATTATAGACAACGAAATTACTAAAGCCCTGTTGAAAACCAAGAATAGAATAGCTTGGTGCTGATAAGAAAGACCCGTATATGTACACATATACAAAAAAACATTCATATATACAATCATATATACATTCATATATGTGTGTACATATATAAGTATACATATATACATTTTTCAAATTTTATAAATTTGTTTTCAGAAAGCGCACCCATCATTTCGACAACAACGGTAGATGTTATTCCTCTTGATGCTGAAGTAATGAGCATCTAATTTAAACGCTGAGGAATACGATAGACCAATTTAAAGTCATGCCACTGTTTGGCAAAAAAGATTCAGGCAAAAAGTCCAAAACGAAGGACATGAAGGACCTTAAAGAGTTAAACAAACAAGTGTCAATCGAAGAGAAATACAATCTTCATGGTCTTCTGGGCACGTAAGTATAGTCCCGCCCTCGTCTACCGTTATTTTTAAATCTAATTGGAATCTTGCGTTACCCGTTTGTTTTTAAATCTTTCCCTCTTTCTTTTCTCTCACCCTCTATCTCTCTCTCTCTCTCTCTCTCTCTCTTTTCCTCTCTATTTAATAATAATAGAGGCGCCTTTTCTGAGGTACGCTTGGCCGAGAGCAAAGATTCGCCGGGTGAACATTATGCGGTTAAAATTATTGACAAAAAAGCTCTAAAGGGCAAAGAGGAATCATTAGAAAATGAAATACGGGTATTGAGAAGGTAAGTAAAATTTTAAATGCCACAACTAGTCCCTTCCTGTGCAATAGAATGTGTAATCTTTTATGTGTACACTAGTGTATTCTTCAATAATTAATTTGAATGGTTGATTTGCAGGTATTTGTAGATCCGCTACACAGTCTAGATACAGCATTTATTAAGATGAAAAGGCCAACGCCTGTTTAACAAACAATCGCTCAATTGTTCGTGCAAAACAAATCACGATTTTGGTATTCAATGCAACCATTCCTATGCCGCTTAATACTTGAATGGTGTTGAATGCACTGAGACACAATTTTATTGACAACATATGCGATATATGTATTAAATATGTGTATGTATATTAAATAATAGGTTCTAGTTAGTAGTTCCCGCTGTTTACTCTAAAAACAATAGAAACAAGAATATACTAATTTGAAATGCACATGTATGTACATATATGTATGTATGCAGCTTCTTAATTCAGCAGAAACTGTTAAAGACTGAATTTACTCGATACAAATCTTGGGCTAGAAATCGTAAATCGATCTTATCGATCCTTGGTTAGTCTTCCACTCTGTAGCTCTTAACCTTGGTGATCGTTAGCCAAAAATATAGACATATAAATTTTTTTTTTACAATTTCAAATAGTTTTTTTTTCAGGCATGTTGATCAATTGAGAAACGTGACATGAGCTTAAATGTTAAATAAAGGAAACAGAATTACATTCCACCGAATCGTGTCTTTAGTGTATGAACAAAAATGATTACTAGTAATTTCACTTTCCATGTAATTCGTGTCAATTTTGATTTAAATGCCTTAGTTAAATGTGATTCGGAGCCACTTACCAATATTTTCTCACGTTTTCTTTTGCGTTTGCATATTTGCAGTTGCATTTGAGTTTGCATGCCGATACTCGTATTACTAAATACTTACATAGGACACACTCCTAGCACACGACCGCAACACGAACATGTCCAATTCTAACTCCGATTCCAACTCCGATTCCGATTCCAATTCCGACTCCAATTCCGATTCCAATTCCAAGTCAAACTGCATTTGTTTGTCTCTATGGCAATGCCCCCCTATCTGTTCACCATCTAAAAATCTGATCTGTTTGGTTTTTGTTTCATTTTTAAAACTTTTTCTTCTTTTAATTTGCTTTCTTTCTATGTAGGTTCAGTGCAAATCATTTCGATGCCAACAGTCCTAATGGAACGCGGTGAGTGTTGACCCCGATCCCACTCGAATATGAAAGAGTAGTCAACGATTCCCAATTAATTCCCGAAATTCCATACATACGTGTATGAACAATTTGGTGGATATATATATTTATACATATAACTGATTAATAATGAGGATATGTTCGTTAGATGATTCAGAGACCCCCTTGACTTGCGGTTAACCGCTCCCTAATATTTCGTTTCTGATTCGATAATAATGTGTGATTCTAGCGTATCGGTTTTGAGGTTGGACCCTATATTTAAATGAAATCAAATAAATTTACCATTTACCATTCTCCTATCTTGCTCATGCTCTCACATTTTCCGCAAATCTACTTGCAGGCTGACTCATCCAAATATAGTCCAGCTGCTGGAGACTTATGAGGACAAGTCCAAGGTGTATCTAGTCATGGAGTTGTATGTTTCCCATTTTTTTTTTTTGCAAAACCCATTCCAAATTTTTGACTCACTTATTTGCAATCTATTTGTATTTAATATACAGGGTGACCGGTGGAGAGCTGTTCGATCGTATAGTGGAGAAGGGTTCATATACAGAAAAGGATGCATCCCATTTGATAAGGCAAATTCTCGAGGCTGTTGATTATATGCACGAGCAGGGCGTTGTGCATAGAGATCTGAAGGTAAGCCCTAAAAGATGGGAGAAGAAGGCGAAATCGAAATATCGTAAACTATCCGAAACGTTGTGTTCTTCACAGCCCGAAAACTTATTGTACTACAGTCCCGATGATGATAGTAAAATTATGATAAGTGATTTCGGCCTTTCAAAAATGGAGGACTCTGGCATAATGGCCACAGCCTGTGGCACACCGGGGTATGTGGCTCCCGAGGTACTGGCCCAAAAACCATACGGCAAGGCCGTTGATGTTTGGAGCATAGGCGTAATATCATATATCCTATTGTGTGGTTATCCGCCATTCTACGATGAAAATGATGCCAATTTGTTTGCGCAAATCTTAAAGGGTAAGTGAATATTTTAGACCGGCGCCTCTCAAACCTATTTCATACTTGATTCTATGCTCCTATAGGTGAATTTGAATTCGATTCTCCGTATTGGGACGAAATAAGCGACTCAGCCAAACACTTTATAAAGAACATGATGTGCGTTACCGTCGAGAAGCGTTACACATGCAAACAGGCATTGGCGCATCCCTGGTGAGATATTTTTGGACATTTGTAAGTTTTTACAATTCAATTTAATTTCTATTATCCGTAGGATTTCCGGAAATGAGGCCAGCAGCAAGAACATTCATGGAACTGTTTCTGAGCAGCTGAAGAAGAACTTTGCCAAGTCGCGCTGGAAGGTTTGTGTATATGGAAAATGCATTCTATATATGTACATGCATATACATATATGATTCTATACGATTTTTTTTTTATTTGTAGCAAGCGTATTATGCGGCCACAGTAATCCGTCAAATGCAGCGCATGGCGTTGAGCAGCAATAGTAATGCTGCACTGGATGCGGCAACAGGAACAGCAACTTCGACTTCCACACTCTCCACAACGTCGACCACCAACACCAATACGAGCACCAACATCACCACCACTTCCAGCACGGCTACTGGTAATGGGAATAGTGCTGGGGATGAGCAGGGATCTGGGAATGTCAGTGGCAGTAGTAGCCGTGCCAGTGTTTTTCAAGATAGCACACAAAGAACAATAGCACAATAGCTTGGTTATTAATCTTAATATGTAAGACAGTCCATGACAAGCACAGCAATAACAACAAAATGCACAAAAACATCAACAAAAACGAACAACTATCGTATCACCAAAGAATATCGCCAAATTGCAATTGGTAGTGACAATGCGAACTAAGTTATTTATTACAAACATACGTACTCACACAAATTAGCTCGATCGGTAGTTAAAGACGGGCTTTTATTAAATCTATCTATCTCTCTTTCTCTCCCTACCTATCTATCTATCTATCTCTCCTAACAACAATGTATCGAATCTGATTTGTTATTTTGTAACATTCTTCTCCTTCAAGAAATTTCATTTTGTTCGTTTTGTTTGAATAGATCGATTCAAGTCTAGACGAACAAAATGGAGCAGAACCGAAAAAAGTCCCTTCAAGGGCGGATCTGACAAATTAGCTAGCTTTCGCGTTTAATATTCTAAATGAGGGGTTTCTATTCAAAAAATAGGTTAATTTGAGTTGATGGAAAATCAAATATTAATATTAAAAGCATAAAGAATAGGTTAAGACGTCGCACTGGTAAGGTGTAGCAGTCATAAGTCTAAGATACATATTGTCCAGATATCTATTTGTATCTTGGCATAAAGGCCTTTCAAATTAATGCACAAGCGAGTAGAATCCCAAGCCTAAGTGTTTTTCGGGGGGGTCGGATCTATAAAAAACAACAAAATTATTTAAAAAATACAGAAAATTAAACAAAAACAAAATCGGGCATAAGCATTTTTCCGGCATCACTTAGAATTGATAAAATGTCCATGTCTTGTACTTATTGAATAAACTATCTAAACAACTTGGCAGAATCTTCTTAAGCATATTTAAATATGTATGTATGTAATGCACATCTGTTTGTACTTAAACTGAGAGTCATTGTCATTGAACGTTTATTTTGGATGCATTTATTCAGTGATATCATACATATATACATGTATTTGCATTAGCCACGCACAGATTAACAAGTAATACCAATATTAATTAGATAGGAGGTGGTTCATTAAAAATGCGCTCCACTGCACATTTTAATTGCCCTTGGCTGAAAAAATAAACAAAACAAAATAATAATTAAACAAAAAACCAAAACTGTCGAATGCATTGCTTGGCCCTTGAGGCCACCCTACACACGCATATATGTATATGATTTGAACGCGGCGGTTTCAGGTGTGTGATGTAATAAAACAAAAAAAAAAATATGATAATGATAAATAAAACCGTTTGCCGCAATATCAATGCTATGCTAAGTATCAGAACTTGTTAATAAGTATCCAAAAAATACTTGCAAAATTTGTTTCCCGATTATAATATAACTAAATACCTAAGCCATTTCTTGTTATTATTTTTTCTATAAGTCTATACATATACAAATTCTTAAACAAAACAAAACCAAACGAAAGAACACAAAAACTGGTGTGCACAATTGTGTAAAAAATATGGGCGAATCAATCAAGAAAAGAAAACAAACTCAAAATAGATGGTCAGCACATTTTGGGTCTAAAATTTCACAATTTTCAACTATACATACATACACGTACTTACATAGAGTATGTATTGTACAGATAATATAACAATTGCTTGATTTTTTCCATATTTAACATTTTATTAAATAATACTTTACAGTTACAGTTAAGTAAACTTAAAATTACAATCCAAATATAAAATTTATAACCTTGGATGCATTTGCTTACGAATGTAATTGCGTTCCACAATGAAACGAGTACTAATCAATATGTAATGTGTGAAAGAGTGTGTGTTTTACTTTTACTTCTTCTTGTTACGCTTGCGCTTTTTATCGGATCCATGGACTCGCTTTCTGGTGATGCAGACACGACAGAACCAATCCTCGTTGTCCTTGGGCTCCACAAATATGCCAACGCAGACCCTGAATAAGAAATATATTGCCGTTTCATATTTCGCATACATACTAATAAAAGCAATCAGACGTATTTGTGGATAGAATAGGACTAGCTTTTTCTAATAATAATTATGCCAAAACTGTACATTTTGGACACATCGATTTTGAAAATAAAAGCCAACAAAAATGTGAAATTCGCCTTTTTCGATCGGAACCAGATCAGATCAGACCAGTTCTATTCGATCTATATATGTATATAATTGGTTAAGAATACATACCAATGATACCACGCATCGCAGCCATCACAACCAATCATTGCCGAGCCATCGTCCACCTTGCCGCATGCTGGGCATATCCAAATGCGATTACCTTCAGCATCTACATAGGATGATGGGCGGTTTGATTTAGCAATTTGTGTTTGAAGTACCTGTGGGGTACCATCGATTTTTGGCGGCGAAACAGCCATGCTAGTACTACTACCGGGTGGTCCAGCAGCAGATCCGAGTGCGCCGCTAGGCATCGGCTTGGGTGGTGGCAACAGTTGATGAGGTAGCAGGACGGAGCTCGCTGGCATCGTTTGGGTGCTCGGATTGATTGGGATGGTGCTGGAGACGCCAGTGCAGAGTGAGGCAGCTGTGGCTAGTGAGAGGCCAAGTGGTTGCTGATTGGTTTCACCTGAAAACAAGCTCGTTAGGAAAGAATGTCAACACTACTTCACATTGCATTTTTGCTTCCTACTTTGTTTGGGCTTTGGAGGCCCAGTGACAAGAGGTGAGAAACGTGCTAGCTCTGGGGATTGGTCTCGTTTGCTTGGAACTGCGGTCGCATGGCTGCTTGTCTCTTGTGGTTCTTCAATCGGCAGCGGTGTGGATTTACGATCTAGTTTTAAAGTCAGCTTCGGGACCTGATTGGGTGATAGCTCCATCTTGGGTGAAATGTGTCCCGTCGCTAAAGGCTCGGGACCAACAAAGGAGGGCGGTTCGACGCTGATGGGTTCAAACAGAGGTATTGCTTCAAGCGCACCGATAGGTGGTTCTTGTGGTTTCATCATAACCATTGCATCACCTACGCCCTGAAATTATACGAGATTAGGTACTTTGAATACCGACAACAAAAAAGAATACAAAGAAATCTAGCTAACAAGTTAACTGCCAATATGTTATTGTACTTGTATATATCCCTCACTGCCTACCAAGTTTACCACCACAAAACACTTCACGTTTGGCTATTCATGATTTTCAATTCTCGATCTGTTCTCATAATCTCAATCTGTTTTTATAAACCAAAAAGCCCACCAAGAAGGTTTTTTTTTCTTTCTTTTTTTTTCTTATTGTAATGCTAGTCCATCATTCCATCTGAGTGTTAAAGGATTTGATGCTAACACAAATATACCCTTTTACTTCTTTTTAGCGAATAGTATAAATATTGTTAGAAAAAAAAGAAACCAATTGATTGTTATTAGTGGAATAAGACTCAAAGCAGTCGATTTAAAATAAAATTGAACGAAAACATTCTGTATTTAATACTTTACTTTCTTATTGTACGAGAATTATTTATTAACTTTCTTACAAAGATAAATAGCTACCTACCTGTTTTATTTTCTTTTTATCCTTCTTCGGTTTCTTATCTAGAGCTTTGATTTTGTCACTCTTATGAAGATGCTTTTCTTCGCTGCGTTCTTTATTCTTAGACTTATCTTTCTTGTCTTTCTTCTTCTTAATTTTTCCGTCCTTGCCCTCCTTTGGCTTTTTGAGTTTCTTGTGTTCCTTGTTCCGACTTTTCATTAGGTCTAGACTCATAACATTGGTTGGCGTAATTGTGACATCGTCATAGTTTCCCGATCTCTCATAATTGGGCATCATGCCAGACTGATCAACCGAGATGTTGGTCACTTGAGTAGAGGTTGGAAGAGTTATGGAGCCAGAGGTTGCGCCAGCCGCCAAACTTGTAGCTGGTACTGTTCTTGAAGAATACGCCAACCCACTATCCTCACGCGACAAAGGAATTAGATCGGCGCCTCCAGCTAGACAAAATTTATCGCTGCCACCCATGAAATTTAGGTCAAAAGGGGTATTAGAACTAGAGGGGATACTGGCTTCCTGCTGATTTAGTTTGAGTGAAGTCGTCTGTTTAGCCTGCTTCTTGATCTTTTTGGCTTCTGGAATTGGAGATGGAAGTGGAGTCAATGTATGATGCACATCGGCAACTTGGGGCGGTCCGTATGGAAGATTTGGTGGCTGAATTAAGTTTGATTTTGTGTTGTGTGTATGTGCGAAAGAAAAGTTTGTTGGCGATGGTTTTGGAGGCGGTTGCTTTTTAACAGCATTTGATTCATCCGAATCGTCGGACACTTCAATTGGATCACCCAGATTGCCTGTGCCAGATGGTGTTGACAGCATAGCTTTCGGCTTAGTTTCCTCAAAGAAACGAAGAGTGTTCGATTGCGACGATCCGGATATGGACGCTGAGGAGTCAAATTCCGACATCGGTGTTGATACGATTTGATTATCTCCAATGATGCGTTTCATGTAACCAGGAATCAGAGGTGCGACATTGCAAAAGCTTCGCTCTGGTTGTGACTCCGGGAGTGGAGCTTTCATCAAGTTAGGCAGCTTGGTTTCTGAAAGTAATGCAAATTTTAAATATGAATAAATTTGACCTTTACAAGGACTTGTTCGCCGTAAAATTTTGATTATATGACAGAAAAACGAACTTTAAAAAACGTGTGTAATTATTAACCGCGATTTTTAAGCACGACACTTACCAGGCGGTTCGATGTTAGTTCGTGAAACGTTATTTGCACTTCCGGGGGATGCCATAAATTGTGGTAAAAGCATGTTTGGTCCGAAACTGTTGAGACCTGGAGTCGGAAAGAGTCCAGGGCCCGACGGTATTAGGCCTGGTCTTGGCGGAAAGGACAGCAAAGGCATGGGCAACAAAGGGATGGGCTGCATGGGTATCAGTGTATCGGAGATACCAATATTGTGGTCTCTACTAACGATTGGTGACAAAATATTTGGATTTCGTTTCTTAGTATTGCCGGGAGATTTAGCAGAATTCGCAGCTTTGCTTGGTGGTATAAGTGTGATATTATCTGTAACATGGTTTACGACCGGCGGCATTTTCTTGTTTACTGCATCTGCTGGGATAGCTTCCATGGGGAAACTTTCATCCGTTTTTAAACCAAGAGGATTATATTTTGATTTGTACTTTTTCCGTTCTTTTTTCTCTTTTGTTTTGGGTTTCAAAGTTTCCTGATTGGGTACTGGGGCCAACGGGGGGTTACTCGGTAAGAATTGCGCCGGTTCACCAACTTGGAATTCGTCAATGTTGCTTAAGTTTAATGGCTCCATGGGCGTCAATTCCGGGATCAGTTGGGCTTCATTCATTTGAATAACGCCTTGTTCAAACGGTATTGCATTCATCTTATTGTATCTGACTTTCTTTGCTGGTTGCATAGGTGAACCCAAAGCATCGGTAGTTAAGAGTTTTGCCTGATTTCTGCTGCCTGGTTTTCGACCACGTTTCTTGGGCTTTGAGAGATCTGTGGCCATCATGTTGGGTTGTCGCAAGTGAGGTATAGAATTTGGCGTCACAGATACAAATCCGCCCACGTTAGGAATAGGTAATGCAGGTGCTGGTGTTATGGTGGTGCCAGATGGCAGATTTATTAACGGTGTTCCATTAAAATTGTTGCCAAAGATATTCGTAGATAGACCCATAGGAAGAGTGGGAGAGAGAGCCGCTTTGACTTTGGCCTTCGACAGCTTCTTAAAAATATTTAGCTTATTGCGATCTGGTTCGCTGGGAAGTTTTATTTCCGGCGGCATTGCCCCTTCATCTGTTTGGCATGCTTCTCTTGCTAACGCTGCAGCAACCATATCTTTGCTTTCTACCTGTGTTTTCGGAATTTGTGTTGCCATTGGCTGCATAGTGTTGTCAGTGTTTCCAAAAACAATCGGTGGTTTGTTCGCCGCTATATCTTCTGATGAAATGTGATGCATTATACCTGGAAGGTGCCCATAGAAGGGCAACGGTGTGGATAATGTAGGTTGCTGCTGCATTTGTAGATTCTGTCCCTTCAATTGCTTTATCATTTCCTTTTCCTGATGCATTTGCTTCTTTCTCACTTGCTGTAAATGCTCCTTCCTTAGTTGCTTAAGTCGCTGTTTGGCCTGCTTATCTCCTAGAGTCGACAATTTTTGCAGTTGAGGTATCTCCCGAAATGCGGCCTTTGGTTTTTGAGGATTGCCGCTGGGGTCCATTGTATCTTTTGATTTAGACAGCTTTAATGCTTTTTTCAAAGCCTTTTTTTGAGCTTTCTCTAGAGCTTTGTTGTTTGCAGATTGCTCTAATGGCCAAGGAATGCGTGGGAGAGGCCGTTTTTTGTTTTTCTTCTTAAGTTTTATGTCTGCCACCATTGGCTTAACTTCTGCAATTGGGGTTACAGTTGGCTCCTTTTTATCGACATTTGTTGCCCCTTCGGTGGGCACACCATGTGTTTCGGTAGGCATGGGCTGCATTGAAATTACATCTTTTGAAATTGTTGAATCAATGGGTGTATCATTTCCAATAGAATTGATGGTTTGTAGTGGTGGCGGTGGTGGCGATGGAGGTGGTACATCCAGACCTTTGAATTTGTCTGCAATGGACATCAGATTATTGTGCGTGTGATTAGTAACAGAAATATGTTCAGATTTTATTGCCAATGCTTACCAATAATATCAGGTACAAAGGCACTAGGCAGCTTTCCTTCGATTGCTGGTGAAATATATCCTCCTGTTGTCATTACTACACTACTGATTTCACGTGTAGCACCTCCCTCCACATCCAAGTTACGTGCAGATGGGTGAAGCGGCATGCCTGCGTCGACAGAATTACTCCATGGAGTTGCGTTTGTTGATGGAATGTCAGCATTTGGCTCTTGTGATGGAAATAATTGGGACGATGGGAAGGGAGACGGACTACTGATACTTTTGCTGCCATTTGGTAAGGTTACCTCCCCTCCTGCTTCTAGTGCAGATGCCGGCACCATGTCACCCTGCTCCAATTGATTGCCACTGCAACCAGCCGACGAATGCCCAGATGAAGTTGGCTCTGTTGGAAGCATGGGTGGTAAATGCTCATATATGTGTACGGGTCGTGTCAGTGTTTCCGAACTGCCCGGCTTGAGGAAATTCATATTTGAGTTTCTCTTTACCGGAAACTGTGGGATCTCCTGTGCAAATTGCACCGGTTCGACATTGCCTATGTAGTCTAGCAGATCTGGGATATTGATGTTCAGACTCTTTAAGCTGAGATGTGTATCCTTCAGGTTTGGTTCAATGCGATTCGCTGTCGTGAAAATAAAAAGTCAGTTACGAAAACAGGAACATGCATTATCATATATGTATTTATGTATATATATATGCATGTATGTACGTGTTTATTCGCGCCTGATATGCATGTACATGTATATGTACATATGTACGCATATATTGATTAACGTAGATATGTACATACATATCAACGCAAATGTGCATGTACACACAGGTACATACATACACGCAAATGTACGAGCTGTACATGTTAAAGACTTAAGCGTAAGCAAGCACTTACCATGCTCCGTCTGGCTATGCAGGTCACGGGCGAACTCTTGTAAAAATTTGTGTAAAACATCTTGCAATAGCTCTAAGGGCGCAGTTTGGGCGCTACTGTAGCCAATAGTTTGTGATATTTGAGCAACAGCGATGCGTAACAGATCCGCACAATATTTATCTGTCATTTTCTTGTGTTTATATATCTCTGTTCCAGAACACAATGTCGATATCTGTACTATCGAAATAAAGTCTATCGCGCGACAGCACAGCGATATATTTAGCGATTTTTAGAGTAGCCTGGACTGCACTGTGACTGAGTCTGTGTTACCTGCTGTGGATGGCAAAAATTAGAAGAAGATGTTAATTGTACACTGTTGGTAAAAAAAACGGATGGTAAAAAACAGCCGTTTTAGATTTGTGCGGTTTTAATTCGGATACTTCGGATCCAATTACGTTAAAGGTGCAACTACAGCTGTTTTATCATAAATATATATATCCAAAAATACGCAACAAACAAAATGTTAGTATAATACATCGATTTTTCCAAACTTATATGTGGGTGGTAAGCCGAACTCTCGATCTCTTGAGTTTTTTGCCTCTGCACATTTTACTGCAAGTTACTGAAAAAATTAAAATTGTTTTTTTATATAAATAGGTATTAAAGTGTAAGTTATATGTATTGTGATTAATAAATGTGTAGCACAAATTCTACTTGTTTAAATGTGCAGGTGCAGCCATATGTGAGTGGTTATGTTGTATGTATTTGGCCGTATAGAAGGAAGTCAGTCAGACAAAATGTGTATCTCTTGGATACAAACACACATATACATATCTAGATATGCATGTATATGAGTGTGTTTTTTTTTAACATAAAATCTCCTATACACATTCATACATATGGACATATATACATGCGTACTTATGTACATATGACTTACATTTGTATAAATCTATGTGATTGTGTTTATATGATCTGATTAACGAAAAATCAATCAATTATTTAGAGTTGAGTTAAAAATCAATCAATTTGAATACAATGTGGCATCGTTTTAATAAGATAGAGTGTGTGTGTTGCCCCCAAATTGTGTCACCATCAACATTAGCAGAGTGTTATTTATTGCTCTAAAGCTAAGTCATCATAATTATATTTATTTATCTATCGTTTCAGAACGAGGGTGCATTTACAAATAGTCTTCAGGATCTTGGCCATTTATCCAGACGTCCAAAACAATGGCGTTGCTACTCCGAATATTTTGTGTCCTTCTAAGTTTAACCATACTTAGTCTTGCATTTGCATCTTCCGTTTCAAATTTGGCATCGTCCACCACTGGGATTGTCTCATCGAATGAAAACGATGATGAATATCTCACACAACGAGGTACGTTGCATTTTATTTCTGATAAGGATATGTTTATTGATATTGCAATCTGAAGCCGTGAAATATCATTGTATGTGTTGTTCTTTTATTTTCATACCTTACTCCAACACACATACTTTATGTACGTTCATAGATAGATTTATTTCACATACATTTACATAAATTTATGACCGCATGCTCTACGGATTTAATTATTTAAGCAATACTATGTATGTATGTATATAGAAAAAAAAAGTGTGTGGGTGGGAAACCAGAGAGATGATGATACTATTATCAGCATCATCATTAGCATTAGCTGTGGAATGTGTTCACTCCAGATTAAGAACAGCGGATGCAGAACTTTCAGGTAGAGAGACGTGTTAACAAATCAAAATGGGATTGCGCAGTAACGTAAATATAGAAAATTCTAAATTTAGTTGAATGTTTTAAGAACTATTTTTGTTGTCACATTCTACAACACATTTATGCGGATATTCCATTATGCATTTTAGAGAATATATTGGAAAAATCTTATCACGGTTTGATTCGTGAAAACGAGACTTTAGTGGAAATTACGCCGTTAATTAAAGTAGACGAGGAGAAAATCTGTAACTTTCGCATTCTGAAGAAGCCATACCATGAAATACCATTTCAGGTAAGTGCAATCATTAAATTAATACTCCACGCCATGATATATTATATATGTACATACAAATGAATATACGTACGAACATATAAATAATACACATACATTCATATATGTAAACATTCTGTATACCTTTCAGATTGAGTTAGTAAACAATTTGGGTATCTTGAAGGCGCGTCGTACGCTGAACTGTGAGAAGAGGAAGAGCTATCATTTCGAGATTGTGGCCATATACTGCGATGGAACGCCATCGAATACAGCAAATGTGCATATAACGGTCATCGATATTAACGAGTATGCGCCGACTTTCTTGCAGCCGTCCTATGTGACCGAAGTGGATGAGGGCCGTCTCTATAACGAAATAATTCGCGTGGAGGCATCGGACAAGGATTGCACACCGCTGTTCGGCGACGTTTGCAAATATGAGATATTGAACAATGATGAACCTTTCACCATCGACAACGAGGGCTCTATTAAGAACACCGAGCCGTTGTCCCACAAGGCATCCCACAATCACATTCTCTCTGTAGTCGCCTACGATTGTGCCATGAAAGAATCAACACCCATTATGGTTAGCATTAAGGTTCGTCGCGTGTGCGAAGCTAAATTCTTGGGAATTCCTGAACGTATCGATTACACCGTAAGTATGTGTGTGGAATCTTTGCCCAAGTCAACTCAGCTTAAAAATCGGATGTGAATGGCTTAATAATTATCAATATTATTATTACTATTTTTGTTTCCTTCATATCATTCAGTCTGGCAGTACTGAGAGCCTTCAGCTTTTCCCCAATGCCCGCCTCGACCTTTGTGACATTTTTTGCAATAGCGAAGAGCTCAACATACATGCATCCATTGCGCTTAAGGTGAGAGCAATTACAGTTTATTAAGTCGACTATTTGCTATACATACATACATATGTATGTACATATATTTGAACTAAATAAATGCATTTAATACTTTGTCGTTGTATAGACCAAGCACATATCATTCGGATGCGATAGAGATATATCTAACTGTTCGGCAAGCCTTACATTAAAGGACCTGCTCCCACGAGACGTGGAATGGACCAAGGAATTAAGTTACGATGAGGGTGCAGAGCCTATATTTCACTTTGATGGGTCGACCGGCGTCGTTGTTCCTGATACACTGATTGGTCGCCATGACTTCTCCACCCATCCGTTTGGTATTGTCACCATATTCCGTCACGGCAGCCAGATCTCGAATAATAAGCATGTGAAGGAGCACATAGTTTGCAGCGCCGATGATCACAAAATGAATCGTCATCATATGGCACTTTTTGTGCGTAATTGCCGTCTGATTTTACTGCTTCGCAAGAACTTCAATGAAGGCGATCTCAATATCTTTAGTCCCGCGGAATGGCGCTGGAAAATTCCACAGGTGTGCGACAATGAATGGCATCATTATGTGCTGAATGTGGATCAGTCGTCTAAGGTTGAGCTCTATATCGATGGTGTACGCTTTGAGAGCTCCGTTGAGGACCGTCACAGCAACCCAGAGGTGATCGATGACTGGCCACTGCACGCAGCTCACGGTGTCAATACAACCTTGGCGGTTGGAGCCTGCTATCAGAGTTCCGAGAATCGCCTCAAGCACGGCTTCAATGGCGACATTTCCGAGGTAAAGGTCTCGGTCAATGGTGTGCTCTCGGTCGATGACATTAAATGCGGCACCAGCTGTGCCGAGCATTTGCTGCCTCCAACAGACACACGCCCTGATTCCGATTCTCAGGTTCAGTCCAATGCACAAATGAATGAGATCTATATTGAGGCACAGAGCAAGCATAAAATCGAGCAGTTGATGCGTAAGATTCAATACATCAATATCAAGCAGAGTCCCACTATCGGTCGTCGCAATATTGAAGTTCGCACAACCATGATGTGCATTAACCAGAGTGCTATACGGCTGCCCACAATTGAGACGTATATTATGGTCAATGAGCCAATTGTTGCAGCAGCCATAACAGATTCAGCACCGCCTAGTGATGCAGATAAGCTTAATTCGGCTACGATGTATGCCGTGGAGAAGGTCGACCCACAAATGGACCATGAGAAGGGTGTCCGAAAGCCGTCCCAAGATGTCCATGTTGAGGCCAGCAAGATAACGATTTCTGGTAATTATAAACGACATTTATTTTTGTATTAACAGTCTGCCAGATTCTAGCTTCATGAACTCTTTTATTTGAAATAGTATTTTTTCAAATTGAGTCCATAATTCGACTGGCTGTAAATACATAAAAAAAATGGCAGTTTGAAATATCAATATTAATTGGGTGAAAACTGAAGAATGTGTTCATTTTCTGCTTTTAGGCACAGCAAACAAACTGGTTTCGTATCAAGAAATCAAATCGGGCGTCCACATCTTAGATAAAGTTCACATTGGCGTGTCCGTTGACAACGATCATAAAGTAATGTCCAAGGAATATTTGGACTCTTGCAGCGTTGTTGTGTTCCCCTCATTGAATCCCGACCATGAGGAGATATTGATTGACGGTGATGAGTCGCTCTCCTCCACCATGGATATTAAAACCAATATTAATAAGGATGGTGTCGAAATGCTTGGAACCGATTCCATACGCAACTATCTTAATGTATTACGTGCGCTGGTCTATAGTAACAAAAAGCCAGCCTATTATCTAAACCGTGTGTTCAAATTGTCTTGTGCACAACTTAGCTCACAATTCAAGAGTGCCGAATACACTCTAACCCTAACAGTACTACATCCCAAACAAACTTTGTCCAAAACCACAAACGCTCCATCTCTGGCTGGGGCTGCTGGAAATTCCAATTCTGCTGTTTATCGCATCAATGATCGTGTCTCCAATGATGAGAGTGGCGATCAAGCTACTGGTATGTAATAAATAAATAATCCCCTACACACACTCTTTTAACATGATTATGGTTTTCAGACACCAAACTATTTTCATATGCCATGATCCACACCAATGACGTACAGGAGCCGAAATCACATGTGCACTCTATTGTCCATAAAGGTGGGGATATTAACTGAAACTATGATAAAAGATGATGATGATGATATATTTAATTAAAATTTTCGATTTCCCCCTTTTTAGCGGAAGCATCACACCCGACCATGCTTATTATCCTAATATGTGTTTTCCTGGTCATCTTGCTCTGTGGAGTTTCTATTGCTCGCATCAAAAACAATCAGAAGTATACAGATCGACACCAGCCGTGCCCAAAGGTATGTCTTTTTCAAACCTACATATATACAATTAGGCAGGCGATATTCGATAATTTAACTTTTTGCTTTGGCAGATTGCCGATGAGGGTTTGATCTGGGATGATTCCGCATTGACAATTACTATAAATCCTATGCAAACAGATGCTGCATCTGAAGAGAGTTCCGATTCTGAGAACTCCGATTCAGAAGATGATGAAGGTAAGTTGCGTTTGGGAATGTATGGAAAATAGATACAAATGTATCTATTGGTATGAAACATGTGTTTGTATTGTTATTGACTTCATGTGCGTGATCTCTGATTTCGTAGTTATTAAAGATGGATTCGCCCACATCAACATAAACCAGCTTGAATGGGACAACACCAACATGTTTTCAACGGCAAATTAAAAATGGATGCGAAAATGAGTGCGAGCTTTGCGCAACTTTCTATCCAAAACAACAAAAAGAAGAAGTTAATATTAAAGAAAAAATATGTAAATGTGCTTTTTAAATATAAACTCAAAGATCCATAACATAACAAGTAATCCACAGAATACCCCAGAGGGGATCAGAAAAAGAAAACAATTAATTGAGTACATTAACTACATATATGCGAACCTTTTTTCGTTGAGAATGTATGTATCTTAAATACGTTACGTATATGTATGTATGTAGCAAGGACAAGGAAAACAACAGGAAGATGCAGATTTTGGCCATGAAGCTGATGGTGATGAAGCTGAAGATGACAATTAATCTGACGTTCGTGAAGATGGTGATGAAATACAAAAGAAGAAAAATTGGAGGGCAAGTGACCGCAAGTGACAGAAAGTACATGTGTAATCTGATCTGATCTGATCTAATCTGAGCCTAGCAGAGCCGAGCCGAGCCGGGCCGAACCCAGTCGGGTACCGGTACCCAGGGTTCGTTCCACAGTGTTCCACAGTGGCAAACAGATTCTGTACACTAACTGTAACTAAGACATAGTACAATTATACAAGACGGCGGTCGAGCCGGTGTAATAAATGACATATACACGTACATACTACATAAGAACAAATCGGTAGATTTTTAAGTTAGCGAAACAAAAACCAACAAGAACAAAAACTAAGAGAGAAGCAACAAATTAACAAAAATAAAACAAAACAAAAGCAAGTATTGGTTTCCATGCCAGAGCAGAACATTAACATGTAAATCTGCATAAAAAGAATATAACAACAACAACAACATCCATTGAAAGCTAAAAATGCATCCAATTTAACAACAACAACAAAAAAAAAATGAAAAGAAGATTTCAAACAAAAGCAACAACATCAGCCACAACAACAACAACATCAAGAACATCAAAGCCAATGATATCCAGTTGTAGGGAGAAATGTAATTTCATTTCATTGTTTCGTTTGTTTTGCGTGTTTTTTTTATTGCTCTTGTACTTACGATGGTAGTCGTATATACATATATAATATACACATATACTTACGTTTATATACTACATGTGTGTGTACATGCACGCATACATACATACATATGTGTGTATGTGTGTATAATGAGTGTACGCCTTTGCACACACATAAGTTAGATTTAAAGAGCTGTCCATATCTATGTATGTGTGTATGTGTTTAGAATCTCAAAAGCAACATTTCGAAGCAAACTGATTAATCAATCAATTTGCACATCTTCTTCATTTTCTGTTATCATTTCATTAAGATAACCAAAAAAAAAAAAAGAAAAAAACGAAAAAGAAATCCACAAAAAAACGAAAGCAAAAAGAAGATCGAAGATTCGAATTTTGCTCATTTGCCATTGTTTTTCTTAATTAGTAGTTGTAATTATAATTATTTCTTTTTTTTAAACATAATTTGTGAATTAAATAATTATTTTCTGTTATGGGAAGTAAGGGTTTTATTCCCCAGTTTGTATTGTAATCGTACTTTGAACTCTGCAACAATAAAACTAAGCACTCCCGCTAGCGATAATACATAGTAGCACATATCCTTTTTTATTGATTAGTAAGTAGGGCGGATTGCAACAGTTGAGTCACGGCATAGTGCTAAATGGTGGATCGGTGGATCTGTCTAGATTCAAGAAGCATTTCAAGTTCAAGCTCAAGTTAACCTCAAAACTTAAATAATAACGGTGTATAAGCTTGCACTTATAAATGATATGATAATAAATAGTTTCGCATACAGCTTCCGTCGGTCTGTTTTTGTATCGAAGAAACATATCTATGTACGAATACTAACTACCTATTCAATCCGCTTATAGGTATAATGCCTGCATGAAGGAATATCAAAGCATACCAAAACCGATACCAATCCATTCTTTAACAACATTTTGCTTGACACGGCATTATCCCAGTGGTTCTCTATGTTTCTGCTGGCCCCATTCTCTATGGTGCTTTATAGACGTCCTATTAAGTTAGGTTTCTAAAGCAGTTAATAAACTATAGCATACAACATATGTATGTGTGTACCTACTCAGATATTTTAGTTCCATAACGACAGCTATTTAGTTGCAAATCATATTTACCTACGAGCCGTTTCGGAACTGGTGAACTGGCGAGGAGAATAAGTTATAGAGAAAAGGTCTCACACAATGGGGCCTCAAAAGCCGAGCTTCCCTACTTACTCATAGATAACATAAGCACTAATATTCAGACCATTACCCACTAACTAGACTTCTCCAAGGACAGCAGAAACAGAAACAGAGACGCCACGATTAGTGCTCGTACCCCCAACCATCGGATCATTGATGGGAAATTTTGTGTATATAAACAAATATATTTATATTAATAGAGCAACAATTAATAAAGATGAATAAAATGAAAGCTCCGCCAATCGAACTACATTGTGGCTCAATGAAAGTTGTGTTCCTTGTGAAAAGCCGCTTTCCAAAGCGCTTTAATTTCGTCCATATTTAGATCGTATCGTAGTTCCATAGATTACCGCAGAATGATTTTTTGTAATGTGTGAAGTCGTTGCGGGTCGCACGAATACAAATATAATAGAAAAAATGAAAAACGAAAAACGAAAAAGTAAAAATAAAGAAGAGTAAAGAAAATAAACGGAGAAACATTCCATTAAATGTAACGAAAAATTAATTGAAATCTTAGTTTATATGTATGTACAAAGTCATGGACTTTCTGTTACTTCGGCTATGCTTTGTTTCTACATATAGCAGAAGTGTTATCCAAGCGCAAAGGCCCTAAAAAATGGCGAATAGGATCATTCCGATTCCAAGGGCGGCAGCTAAGAGCAAAACAGACAACACACACACGCATAAATATATAATAATGTTAATTACATACATTATAAAGTAAAAAGTACACAATTAAGTCAAATATACTTGTATGTATTGTATATAAACAAGGACGAATTATCCAGGACGTTATGTGCGTGTAATGCCCTAACTCCTGTTAAACGCACCTTCTATATACATACAATATACGAGCATACTATATCATGGAGAAATAAATGCTTCTAAATATTGAAATTACCGTCTTCTTCTTCCTCATTTTATTTGTTATGTTTTTCAGTAAAATACTTGTAAAATGCATATTGGTGAGTTATTGAAAGCGTTGAGAGACTTACCGATGGAATTGGTATCCAACCAGAATGCTTTTCTGCTCTTGATCCTTGTTATTGATAGTGGGGTGACGAACCCAACTTTCCAACAAATTTAATATTTTTGATTGTTCCATTAAGCCTCACTACTCTATATCCTGGAGTTTATAGCTGTTATATGAACGATTGGTGCAATCTAGTTCATATTCGTTGAACGACTGAGGTAGAGAGAGGCGCAGTAGAGGGTATACGAGTACAAGAGTCAAACATTAGTGTACTACTCTACTCTCCTACTCTTCTTTAGTTAGTGAATTTTACTTTTATTACACATATGTACATATATTTTTGTAAACGGTCTGCCTGTCTGTCCATCCTTCTATATGAGCTCAAGATGAGATTCTTGAGTGATCCCAGCCAGACATACTTTTCCGATTTCTTAATATATTTTTTCTCCAGCTCACGATCAACTGATCAATTCTACAATTCTGCAAGACACTATGCGGACAAGCAGTTGCTTTTACAGATTGAGCGGCTTGTGCAAAAGGCAAGCAGTGCCAAGCAGTTCGTTTCCTTTGACGCTGTTGCTGCCAAAATTTCTGTCGAATTAAAATTAGAAAAATAACTAAATAAATAGCACTCTAACATATTCAAGAATGGTTGAATGTCCTGAAAGCTTTCTCCCCAGGTCCATTAAATGTGAGAGAGATCAGGTTTAAACATTATACACCCAATTTTGTTGTTGTTTTTATTATGTACCTCATATGTGTGTAAACATAATTTGGTTTGTGTTTTCTTAATAAGCTATCGGGTTTCATAATCGGTCTAAACTTAATTACATTTATGAGTACGCGTACGATTTAGAGTACGATGCATATATATTTATATACGAAGACCTTAGACGTATTAAAAAAAAAAAAAAAATTTTATCAATATTTGTAATATATTTTCATATGAATAAGTTAAGAAATTTAAATTTAATTCGTGCAAGTATTTTCATAATGCAACATTGCGTTATGTTTTCTTTTGTTTTTGTTTTTTTTTGTTTTTCATATCCCGCCCGTCCTCTGCCCCTCGCCCACTGCCCTCTGCCCTCTGCTCCTCAATGGGTCGTCAAGCCGTCCATTAACTGGTCCAAAACTGTTGTATTCTTTGAATTTCTCGATCTCGATCTTGATCTTGGGCACACATCACACATCACAGGTGCTGGCTTTCAGTGATTGTTCTCCAAAGTTCGGGAGGAGCAGCGTCAGCGGCAGAGGCATCGGGATCCGGATAGGGATAGGGATCGGCATCTGCTTATAATATGTACATGGTCTGCTGACATTATTTGGTACAACACATGCTGCAATGCCTACATGCATGACAAATATTGGTATTATGCTGATTCATACATGTTATGACATATGTACAATTTTTACATAATATATGTATAGATGATATTCAAATTCCTATTAACTAAAATACATAATTTGAAAGTTTTCAAAAAACTTGAATGGTTTTTGGTTGAGTTTTTCCTTAATGGACATTTTGGTTTGATTCTTCTCCTTTCTTTGAATAATTATATATATTTATATAATATTTCCTATGCTCTCTATATATGTAGGTCTCTCTCTTAATTTGTTATCTTCCGTTTTTTGTTTTTTGTTGTTGTTGTTTTTTTGTTGTTTTTTTTTTTTTTTTTTTTTGAGTAACTCGTACATATTGTGTGCTTCCCTAGGAGTAAATGGTACAACATCTGTACAACATTGCAAGCTTTGCGTCGTGCGAATACAAATACGAATACAAATCGATCGAATCTTAAATGCAAAATTAACTATTTGTATGAGAATTGTTCTTGTTGAGTTGTTCAGTTGCATTCAACAAACAAGCTACCGATCATCCGACGATGAATGAATGAGCAACTTCATGACCTGCCCGAATCTTGGTTGAAGAATTGTTGATTTGGTGATTTGTAGACTTGTAGACTTCGGTTGATCTCGAGCTGGTGTGTCCGCTGTTTCAGTCATGTTGTCTTCGGTCTCTTATACTGCAAGGCATTGCCACTTCTCATCCAACAAGTGTAGCTACAAGTCATCGTTGATCAGACCCAAGAGATGGGGGGCTGGCTCTTCCGGCGGCAGCGACGTCTTCTATGAATATTCTTCTAGAGTTCGGTGTAGCATCGGACAGGTATTCGATTAGCCTAAGGAAATAAAGAGTCGCTGCATACACTAGACCAGGAATATGTCAGAAGTTTCCGACTTGGTGCACGCACTGCCAGTCGGTGAGGCTGCCGATGCCAGAGAATTAGCCCGAGTTGCCGCCAGGGGTGAGCGCAAGTCTTGATTCAAGGACGTTTGATTTTGACCTCCTTCATAGTAATAAGATGAGTCTGAAATCACATTTACATAACGAATAGTCCGATAAAAAACTCGTTGGTCAACAGTTACATTTAGATTGCGCAAAGATTGGAAAAGATTAGATCATTAAACTGGTTAACTGATGGGGAAGTTGAATGTTATCTATCCTTCTTCTTCACACACTCGTACATCCTGTACCAACAACAGGAGAACCAATAAGAGCATCGATAATTTAATCTGGTTCTAAATTGTAGCATGGCCATTTTTGTTTGGGCGTGAAGACCCGGATTGGTTTTAAATACTTGATGTCTAATCTTCAGCAATACTTACTTATCAAGCTGCCGCTGGTGCCATAGCCATAAGATCCATACGCGCCCCCATATTGTGTATAGGCGGGACTATATGCATAATCTGTACTGGGCACGACCGATCCGCAGGCTGTAAATAAAATTGAGAGTATTACGATTACAAAATAGAACACAATTACTTGTAATTATAAAACTTCACAAATCGAAGGGATGCAACAATCAAACAAAAGCAACTCAAGATACCTAGTTAAAACATAACTACGGTGACTACAAACAGTCTAAATACAATACAAACATACATAGGTTATCAGAAGAGAGAGGGAGAGAGAGAGAGAGAGAGAGAGAGAGAGTTCAAGAAGTATAGTGTGGCTACGATTTCAGGGCTTCTTGACACTGAACTAGATCTAGAAGATAGGCATGCCAGGTGTTTTAGCTTTGGCAAAATATCAAGAAGGGAGACAATTTCCAATTGAAATTGTTTCCCCGATTGAATGATGCTCTATAAAGTCGAAGCTGAAAAGTTTCCCATAGAGAGAAAATGCATCTTGTATAGTGTGAACGAGGCTTAGTGAAGGATTAAATATCGGTATAGTTGGTCTTTAATGTGCGCCGTCACCATGATTTGTGTGTGCTAAGTAGTGCAGTGGGTCTACATCCGAGCTGGTGTGCACTGATTAGGCACAGCCACGGAGATGGAAGTGGGCGTGTTGGCTCCTCCAAAACTCTTGAGAATCTTGACTTGTGCCACAGCCGCGTGCGACTCGACGACGAACTCAACTGAAGAGAATGGAGTGCTGGAGTTGTGAACTTTTTGGAGTGCTGGAGTGCGTTGAATGGTGACTTGAACACTTGCCTGCGGAGTAGTGACTAAAACTGGGCAGCATTGTGGGTGTGGAATAGATGCCCACACTATTGCCATTGATGGGGGCTGTGGATCGGGAGTCCGCATTGCTCGCCGACGACGGATTGCTGCTGCCACTCGGCTGCAGGAGTATTAGAGATGAGGTATTTGTGTTTGTCGGTGGCAGCTCTTGCTGTTGCTGCTGCTGCTGCTGCTGTTGTTGTTGATGTTGTTGTTGTTGCTGTTGCTGCTGCTGCTGCTGATGCGACTGGTGCTGCGTCTGCTGCGGCGTGAGATGATGGATGTGATGCTGCTGCTGTTGTTGCTGTAGATCGTGATGTTGTTTGCCATCATTCCGGTTGTTCTTGTTGTTGTTGGCGTTCTCGTCCCGTCTGGCCTCGACGAGAGGCTCCTTGAGCCGCAGACTGGACGACGTCTGATCGCTCTGTATTATGCTGGCTGCCACACTGGGCGAGTCCGAGCCACCTGAGCCGCCGGCGACGCCGCTTCCTTCATTACCACGCCCGGCCGGAGAGCTGGCGCCATTGTCCAAGGGCGTTATTGTCGCGTAACTGCCATTTTCAATGGCGATTGCTGATTGGTAACCGTCGATTAGTTTCATTTTAGTTATGAGAAGAACTCTTGCTAAACAGAGCTTTTCATTCAAATTGGGGCCTCAATAGCAAAGTTTAATCAAATTAAAAAAAAAAGCTTTAAAATTATCCCTGGATTGGCTCATTCGGCTCACACTGAAGAAATAAATTGATTTTTTTTCAAGCCGCCTCCCTAATAGATATCCCGTTCCCAACACTACTTCCACGTAATCGTAGAGTCCCTAAACTGTGCCGATCGCAATACTTTTCTTACCTGTGTAGAACGGCGATATGGTCTGTTCCTGTACATTTGTACTGAACTTCATGTCTTGCATACTAATAGGCACTAGGGGCGTTAACGAACCGCTGCCTATATAGTTGAACAAGTTTCGAAGGAAAACGATGTGGGGGAAAAATTAAAAATTATAAATAATTAAATAAGAAATGCGAGCAAATAGTCAAATTAAAATGCACATGCGTTTGACAAGCTAAACAAGCAAACATACTTCTCGGTATGAAGAAGTCAAGGCGCCACTACTCTGCCCCTATTTACTCACCAATTGAGGGTCCGATGGACGGGGTGTAGAGCGTGCTCTGGCCCTGCGATATTGTTGCAATGCTATCGTACAGCATGGACGAGTCGTTGCCAGCTCCTGCGCCTGCAACCGTTGTGGGAAACCCGTTGGGCGCCTCATAATATGCGGGCGCCCCATTGCCATTGGTGGCTGCCAGGCTGCCCAGCTCTGATAACAGCTTATGCTCATCCTTAATGCACCATTTGCCCGACCAAATCTGTAAAACGATCAATTGCGTTTCAATATAGTGCCTAAATGCTAACCGAAAACAAAATATAATTGCTACTATCGAGCTAGCCGGACAGTGGAATACCCTGCACCCTAAAGCACTTCCGTCGCTGTACTTTTTAGTAGCGCTGAGAACGAAGAAGAAGAGGGGAAAAATATCTCTACTATAATAGTGCTGGCATAAGACGCTTTGGCTAGTAACTTTTCTTTTAGACAACGCCATTTGGATGGCATTTAAAATAGGGCTATAGTTTATGTAGCTTTGGAATTACGAACATTATTGAGGAAATTGAATAACTAAGAGAGTCTTCATACCAAGTCTTCGGGTGCATGGCTTAAAAGTTGTTAATGGGTAAGTCGATACATTAATATTGGCATGAAGGGAATAATTTGATGAAACCACTTATTCATTATTTAAAATAATAAAAATATGTGTAATGAAAACGCGGGAGTCAATAGATTGCTATTCTAACAATTTAATTTAATAATTTCATAATTTTACTTTAATTATTATTTTCAATTTATTTATTATTATTTATTTTCGTAAAGCCCTTAAAGGTATGCAATTTTTCTCGTTTTTTCTTGAAATATATGGTTTTAAAATTTTCATATAGTTTAATTGCAATTTTGTTGCTTTCAGAATAGATTATTTGATGACTTTCTCTAAAAAAAAACTTAAGACAAAAGACTTACTTATCAACCCATTAGAAACATAAAAATATGTCTATATCGTGAAATTGTATTTAATTGTATTTTAAGACACAAATTTGTTATTATTCTGATAAAACATGATGAGCAATAATGAGCAACATCGATGTAGACCGACAGTCTTCTCCTATACATACGTCAGAAACAAGTCAAGATATTGACATTCAAGGTCAACTGAAAAATTGATACATCTGGGTCCGAAAGAGTTAAATAGATTTTCTACCCTGATTAGCTTGGTATATTTATATATATATTTATATATACATACAAGTATGTACATACACTTTTTGTAAATTAATTTGAAAATTATTTGGGAACAATAAATGCTATTGCTAAGGGGAGTGTCGTCGGAAGATCGAATGTTTTAAACACTACAAAGTCCTAAGAAAATGTATTCAAATTACTATAATTTTTTGATTAATGGTTAACTTTGCTGAAGACAATAATTGGTTTTATTTTCAATTATTCCCGAATTCGATAAAACTAGGTAGAAATGGGATCGGTAAAGTGTGCCAATCCGTAAAACTATTGAATTGGGTTTTTTTTTTTAAATCTTTATTCTTTATTTAAGATCTGACCTAAGGAGGACCATTATTAGATGTCATGGATGGTTGTGACTATTGAATTGGGTTTGAAGCCCTTTTTCTTGGAGCTAGTACTCGAGTGGTAAGCACTCTTAAAGTCCAAATACCTAATCCTTTTGTGTGGATGTAGATTCAAATAAGTAATCTATGATTTGAATCCGTGACCATAGATTATGAAGTCACAGTTTTTGAGCGTTAATTGCTTGGCAAACAATTAAATATTTGTAAAATATGTGGGGGAGCACTTACGTTTGGATAGATCTGATCGCCGCCGTAGGTGAGTCGCTGTCGCTTGACGTCGTCTTCGGAGTGCATGTTGACATCGCGGTTCTCGTCTGGAAGGAAAAAGGAAGGAAGGATATGAAATGCAATATCGAAGAAGGGGTAAGAAGGGTCCATTAGCGGGGAGGTCCTGCCCTTAATAACGCTGCCATTTTGCTCACTCGTTATGATGTTAATTAAATTACTGTAACATTTGCCTCTTATGTATATTATGGTGTGTCCCGTTATCCTGCGGTCCTGTCGTCGTCTTGTTGTCAGCTGGCCTTGCCGCCGGCAGGCGCACGTGCCGCTTAAGTGCATTTATGGATTGAGCCAACATCGAGTCACAACTCAAACACATACGCCACAACCACAACGACCGAGACCGAGACCGAAGCAGAGTGTCCCAGAACCCAGAATATAGCAGAATATATATGCATACTTGTATGTACATATGTATAGTATGTGTGTGTACATACACGTACATACAAGTATACATAAATATGTATTTACGGCCACACAGCATTGGCTGTTGGCTGTTGGCGGTTGGCTGTCGACGCAGGACACGCAGGACATGTCGGCACGTTGGCGTTGACATTTGAAATATTTTCCGAGGAAATTACATATTATAATGGAATTGAGAGTGTGAAAGCGCGATGCGATTGTATGCACATGTGTGTATACTTATATTTATTTGTGTGTGTTGTTGTTGTTTGCACACAAACCACACGCGACTGCGACGGCGATGGCGACGGCGATGGCGACGGCGACGGCGAGGATGTGTGATTGTCTGTACCGCTTGCCAGTGCACCGTTCCATCCATTCATCACCCAAAAGGCACCCAGCGGCTAGGTGTGTGAACGCACTCTTAGACATACCCGAACCCGAACTCTAAATAATGCGTCAAAGGATGCATTGTTATTTAATGGCCGCATTGTCATTCCCCATCCATCCACACGATTTGTCCTACATTTCAAGGACTGTATAAGTATACAAGTACATGTGTGTGTGTGTGTGTGTTTATAATCGGCTGAACAAATAAATAAATATCCGTAATAGGGCAGTTATTTCATTTCTTGTACAAGCACTCTACAAATAGATGCATAAGTATGTTCACAGGTATGCCATTAACGAAATATATTTACACAAATGAGATTGACTTTTTAACAAAACTCAATTGACGAAGAAATGTTTGTTGAGCTTTTAGTCAAATTTTGTAGCTGGTTGAAATTATTTCAATCTTTCGAACATCGAAAAGAAAAAAGAATTATATTAACCATTCTCTGCTTTAGAAAACTTTCTCTAACTTTGGGAGTCAATTAGAAATTTCGTCTTTACATGAGGGCAGTGAGAAATTTAAAAACGCCGTCTAATATATCATCATACCCGTTATTTAACTAGACATATCCGCAGAAGTCGGCGAGTGAGAGTATTATATGGATCTGATTTTTTTTAACATCAGAAAATGTTCAATAAATTCGTTAGCACAAACATTTACCTTTCCTTGCTATTTATGACTTTGATGATGGATGATATTCAGAAGATGACTTATCGTAATCGACTATTATTCGAATTTAAAAATAATACGTTTAGTTTTTATTAGTTATAGTATGTTATGAGACCCATAGAAACCCATACTTGACCAAGTAAATTGCTATTTCTGGTACTGAAAGAATTATATTAAGTTCCTGATAGATATGTTCATTTTCTATCGCTCCAATGACATGAATCAGATTTCAGATTATCAGTTCCTGATAGGTATGTTCATTTTCTATCGCTCCAATGGCATGAATCAGATTTAAAGCTATTGGTCGTCTTAGCAAATTTTTGTGATGCTTGCAATATAGCAATGGCTTATCAATGGGAGATCGTTGGATCCGAAGACTATTTTTAATTTTATTATAAAGATAACCTTCTTAGTTAAGCTTCATTTACTCGTAACAACTGCAGTAAATATACTCTTGTGTATTTAAGTCTCGTCTCAAGTAGAGAGAGTTTGTCCACTGGTTAATATGATAGTTCAGATCTAGGTTTATAAAAGATAAATCAATTTGCAAGAATGTGTCTATAATTTATGGAAAAAAAGAATTCTATCTACCGATTTTGGTCATCTTGGCATACGTTACGATAATGTTGAGCCTTTTAGAAACTTTGCATGGAAAGAAGAGAAATACTATATTTAAAAACGGGTGTGTCCAAGCCCAGGGCTGGCGCCCGTTTGTCTTGACCGTCCCCCACACACTATGGCCATGTGTGTGTGTGTGTGTTTGTTTGAAGGATGCGACTTGTAGACACAAAGATGGCATCGTTTTCTTTGGACGCACAGGGCGTTGGAAAAGGCATGGCAAGGGCGTGAATATCTGGCTCTTCTTGACTTGATTCATCGTAAACTTTTTAATTCACACCCTTTTGGCCACTGCCTGCTGGCGAGGGTGAAGAAGCGTAGAGCTCACGCCCATTTTGCAACCCCCTGGCGGCCCATCACACTAACACTAACAGCAGCAGCAACTTGAGTGGGTGGACGGGACAGATGGGGTGGAAGGGGTGTATGGGGCAACCCATCAACCTGCCCGACCTTCAATTGAAATGATTTGAACAAATTTGCCACAAATTCAAGCCTAAGTACATACATTCACTTTTGTCCCCGGGGGAATCGATAAGCAATCTCGAAGAAATTGCAGTACAGCGAACAACAATGGGTCGACTACTTGGGCTTGGGTTCGCTTTCAGATTCCGATTCAGATTCGGGTGCGGGTTCGGGTGTGCTACTCTGTGTCCGTATTCGGTGTTGGTGTTGGTGTCGGTGTCGAGCTTATGCTCGGCTTTATTGCTTTTTTATTGCCACGCTGGTGCCTGGCAAGTACGTAAGTACATCTGTACATATCAATATGGTAGATGAGAAGAGGAATAGAAAGGACATTGCGTGGTGAGGATGCGGACGCACCCCTATCGGCGATGCGTCGTATCATTGACATCTATGTTGGGCTTTGTTTCTGGCCAGGAAGGCGCAGAGCAAGCCAGAACGGCTCGTCAATTGTCAGTGAAACATTATCATTATCTGTTGGGTTTCTGCCAGCAAATGCTGTCCTTGTTTTTGTGGTTGTTGTTGTTCTTGCTGTTGCTGTTGTTGATATCGTGTGGAGGGGAGGGGAGGGTTGCGATTGCTCACTTTGCCATTAGTGGGCGATTATTGAATACGACAAGTGCGCGCAGCGACGGCCGCGACAAATCCAGTCGTTGAGTATGATTTCGTTATTACTTAATGCCTACTACTACAGAATCCGCCCGAATCCGCCCGAACACGCCCAGACCGCACAGACCGCCCAACCCTCGCAACGCACCCAGCAATGAAATATGACAGAGCAAGTGAAAGCCAGATACCGTCTTTCAATGGCATAGCATCACCTAATTAAGATTTTATCGCTGGATATGCCCTTTGGATGGAGTCTCGGGGCTTCTGGTTACTCATGAACACATGTTCAGGACCATGCTGTTGCCATCAACTGTCTCCGCGACGGCGACGGCGACGGCGATTGCGACTGCGGCTGTGGTCGCATTATGAGCTTAATATGGCCACAAAACAAAATGGTATATCGCTCGGTTTTGCTCTTCTCGACTCCAGCAGGACTGACAAGTGGCAGATTCCGCGATATGCAAATTATGAGACATGCAAATAGGGTTGGGTGTCAAGAGAACCACTCAAAGTGCATTAGCCGTCGACTTTGTCGGTGATTTTTTTTATTAGTGTTGATAGCGGAGGTAGTACGAATGATTATCAAAAATGAGAGCTCTAATTGGCTCTGCAATTTTCTATCAAAGTTCCATGGAAGATACAAAACATATGAGGTTTTTTCTCTAATAAAATATTTGTGATGACCCCGACTGCTTCACTGATCCATTGACAACAACTTTGAAAATGAAATTTAAATCCCAAAATATATAATCACTAAGAATGTAATGTATTAGTGTTGATAGCCGAGGGAGGGCGAAAGATTATCAAAAAAGAGAGCTCTAATTGGCTCTGCAATTTTCTATCAAAGTTCCATGGAAGATACAAAACATATGAGGTTGTTTCTCTAATAAATATTGTGATGACCCCGACTGCTTCACTGATCCATTGACAACAACTTTGAAAATGAAATTTAAAAGTACTTGAGCCATCCAATATTTTGATATATACATATATTTTTATTGAATTGCATTTGATTCTTGCTGTTCCTTTTTGTTCCTAGGTTACAGATTAAATCAATCTTCTGCCCACATTTTACTGTTGGGTTAACTTTTGTCCCTTTTTCGATTTGTGGAAGTTTCAGATTATTATTTTTTTGATTCATTTTCGATTCCGGCCATCTTTGTGTTTTCAATATTTTATTCGATAATAGTTTTCGTTTTTCCAATGGCTTTGTTTTTAATAAAATGGCCTTTATTGTGTAACAAAAGTCCTCCACTAGATACTTGGTATATCTCTGAAACATACTTATAAAATAAAATAAAATATGGGTGTACTTACCATGATCCTCAATTCGTTTGCGCTTGCAATTTGGATCCGTGTTGGCGCTGTTGTTGTTGTTGTGCAGATGATGGCTATGCTGTATGCCCAGGATTCCGTTGATGCTATAGCCAGTGGAGCGCTGCTGATCGGCGCCCTGATGACTACCGCCAGCATTGTTGTTGCTGGTGCCATTGCTATTGGCGTTGCCGGCATTCCCGTTGCCATTGTGGTGATTGCCATTGGCCGAGCCCGTGCCCCCCAATTCCTGCATGTGCGCCGCGACGGCAACCGCTGCCACAGCAGCCACTGAGCCGGCCCCCGTGCAACCACCGGCTCCGGAGGATGGGGCGTGCGTAATGACCGATGCCGAACTGGCTCCTGCGTTCGTGTTGCCGCTGGCGGAGGTGTTGCTGCTGTTGCCGGCGCTCTGGGTCTGCGGCTCATTGCCGTTGCCCGTGCTGCTGTCCAGACTCTCGGTCGCCTGGTGCCCGCTGCTGATGTTCTGCTGTATCTGATGCTGCTGGTGGTGATGGACATGCTTGGCCTTTTCCGCCGCCTTGTTGCGCACAATTCTGCAAGATATTAACGTGGTTTAAAAATTATAGCAGCTCGATAAATATGTAAAGAGTTCCAAATATTTAAAGCTCTGTTAATAGACAAATATATAAATATCATAACTAATAAATTTATGTTAATAATTATATAAGCATTTGGAAATTAGTTTCCACTTGAAAGTGCCTGCTGATTTACGTATTTGAAAAAAATCAAAGTCTGTTTTAAGAAAGTTCGTAAAAAAAAATGTTTTCTGATGCCGAGCTATGAACGAACAAAAATATTGGTTTTGATTTGTTATAGATTTTGTATAAATGCTTTTTATAGATTTTATAGCTATCAGAAAACACGGGCAATAAATTTGTAAAAACTAAATTTTTATGCACTCGAGTAGGTTATTATTAGAATATGGGCGGATTCTTTGCATGAAATAAATTGGCCACCTTTTCGCGTTAATTCCATTTAAAGTGCTCGGCAAAAGATTTTAAACGCTTTAATTTAAAATTTATTTTCGACCAATCAGTCGCACATTTAAAACACTATCGAGACTAAGGTTAACGAACTTAGTTGGGTTGGTTACACATGAAAAGCAAACTATTTCCAGTGTTTTCTTTCGAAATTCAATTTATTCACTTCTTAAAACTGTCATTTTCAATTTATTAAAGCTGATTATAGATAACAAAACTAAATAATGTTCAGGAATACAAATAATGATAATTCATGAAGTAATAATTAGAAATATTGCAGAACCTCATAAATTTAAGAAGCTAATAGAATGCTAATATCTAAGAGTTGGAAGACATCAAGCTAAGAAAAAATATCGTATCATTCGAGAGCGAGATAGACAAAAGAAAACGGTACAGGTACAGTTGCATTGTCAACTGGCTGGCAATCTGGCGCCACAAATGGAGCCACAAAATGGCGTCCGTCTAATGCTATTGCACAAAATTTCAAAACATTTTCATTCCTCATTGCCTTCTGGTGTCACTTAATATGCTAAAATGGAACGGCGTCTCATTTCTCTCATGGAGTGGTGGCGGTGGCGACGTGAAGTGAGGTGGAGGTGGAGGTGGACTAGGAGTTGGAGTTGGAGCTGGAGTGAGGGGAAAAAAACCAAAACGATAAACGCAATTTCTGTTTACAGTTTACAGTTGCGACGGCAGCCATCAGACTGAACATCAAGCTGTAGGTCGCAACTGTTGATGGTGCTGCAGGAGAGCAGAGAATGTGACACGATGGGGCGGGCGGAGAGCGAGCGAGAGAGTGGCGGAGGAGGGGCCAAAGGGGGCCATGCAAACACTGTGCTAGCATTGGCGGCCATCTAATTTACATGCAAAACGAAGAAAGCATCGACACTTTATTGTATCGCACACACACACACACACAGCCAAGCAAGCACAAAAGCAAATACATACATATATAAGTATGTACGTGTATATGGCAAATGGAATGGGAAGAAAATGGGGGATGGGGAGAGAGCAATCGTGACTTTCGAATACGCTGCCAGCGGCGTATTGGAACACTTGTAAGATGTGGCAGAGATTAAATAATTCTTTTAATCGGAAAAACTTCGAAAAATAAACACTAAAAATAATATTTCAATCAATCAATAAACACGCTAAATTAATATCTCTCAGATTTGAATTGTGCGTGTAACTAAAGCTATAGTCGGACAGACAAAATGTTGACAAAAACTCCTTCAATTGAGCAATTCAGATTTAAATTGTCAGTCTCACTCAAGCATGGAAGCGTCTAAGAAGAGTAAATGCTAAATAGGTTTCTTGTATTGGGAAATTAAATGAGTAAAATAACATGAAGATATGTACAGTTGTAGAACTTAAAAATTGTTTTCAGAGCAGACCCAATAAATAATATTTACAGTAACGAGCAATCCATCTGTTCTATGTATATTATACAAGACTTGGTGGATACGACTCTTAGTGTTGAAATTTATATTTGCTTCAAAAACAAAGTAATAGATAAAAGTTTCCGATTTATTATGACTTTTCGTTTGAAATAAAACTCGAATGATTTTTGGGCTTCATCAAGTCTAGACCACAATATGAAATGCTCACAAAAGGGAAGCCCTAAGCTGCAGTACTTAGAAGCTGAGGCAATTAACTTAGAAAGAGGTGTGGTTTTGCAATTTAAACTCATCGATCGAATATGAAAGGGTAACTGGAAATGATATTATGGTTATTGTCAAAATTGTGCAGCATGGACTTTATGGCTTCTGCCACGCCCTCTCTCAATATATAGTATATACGCGTATAAAGATATTGTACATTATGTCAGGGTATAAAATGGGTCGTTTAACAGCAACAAATGTGCACGTGATGTTAAGCGAGCTGAACTGTGCTGAGCTGGGACAAGGTGATGGATGGGAGGGGCAGTGAGGCTAGGGTGAGGAAGGTAAGGCTAGGGTAGTGTGGCAAGGGCAAGCTGACAAACCAAAACATAATATTATGCTGCCCGTCTGGCTCAATCGTGTCCAACACAACTCCCACCCCACGCCCCAGCCCCAGCCCAAATCCAAGCCCAAAGCCCAATCCAAGCCCCACTACCCATTTCCACTCCAATCTCCCGATGTCATTGTGGGGCGTTACCGCTTAGCCCGTGTGCATCGATTTCCAGTGCCAATTTCGATTAAACATGTTTCAATTTCTGTCAGCTGGCCGAAGTGAAGCCGATGTTGTGGACTTTGAAGCGACAACAAATTTAGTTCGCCTACTTTGCCAATTTCGATTTTTTCCATTCGCCATTGATGTGAAAGATTTGTGTGCAGTAGAGGCGAAATTGATTGCCATTGACGTGGGGGACAGGCACATACATACATATGTATATACATCCACATATATCCATATATATATAGTAGTATGTATATGTATGTACAAATGTAAGTTAGACAGACATGGGTAAAATGATGGGTTGTGGACAAGGAAATCCGGTGGCAGCGATTGTGATTTATGGCAAGCCCATTGACTTCCCAGCCATGATTTGAGGTTTATTCCTATCTGCATACACCAAACGGGGGTAACTAGTAAGGACATTGTACAGTTGTCCTTGTCCTTGCCTGGCCTGGTCTGGCCCTACCATGTCTAGTTAGACCGCAACATCATCTTAGCCACTGAAATGTCTTCAAAATTGTGTGGCAAGCTTTTACAAACTTTTCTGTTATACACACGCAGCCAATTAAGTACAAGTAGTACGAGTATCGTCTAAATGCCAGAATTTACATGCCTGTCCGCCACTCCCCCCCTTCACTGTTTACACCCACTTGAGTGCGACCACCAACAACACCAAAGCCAAGTTTCTTCCAACTACTTTGTACGCATTAGGTGAGAAAATCGCAATTGAGCCTCAGCCATCGACTGGCCGATGCCTCGATGGGCGCTGTTTTTACACACAAAAAAATGCAATACAAATCACTTTTATTTGTAGGACTGAATCGAGTTTTTTCGACTGAACCAATCCTAGTGGGATTTTAAATAGTCATAAATAAAGAACTAACTATAGTGTTGACTCGTTCAGTCAAAATGGACCACAATTTAAATGAAACGTAGCATACTTTAAGGGCTTACTTTCCAGTTTTGCAGTCTATGGCAGGCTTTCAGAAAGTACTTTAAAAAGCTACTAACGAACAATTGAAACAATTCAAAGGATGTCACAAATAAATGAAAAGGTTTCATTATACAAATAAATTGATTGTCATTTAGGAGTGATTTATACATTTCTATTTCAATTCGCCATATGAAACTATTTCATCGGAAATGAAGTTTTAAAGTTATTTGTATGAGTACAAAAATGTATTTCTTACTTAATTACAACGTGCTAATAAGCTGAGATTTCTCTATTAACAAACTCCCCCGTAAAAATTGGTAATTCCTAAAGAGAAAAACTGTAAGTAATATTACAACAAATATAACAGATTTCCCTCTATAAATATAATTCGTTTTCCTTTGCAAAGTTTTGTTCGCTTGAATTTGTTTCTTTTTATACCCTGTACCCAAAGGGTAAAAGGGTGTCTTAGTTTAATACGAGAGTGTATATGTAACACACAGATCAGGGTGACAAGATGAGTCGATATAGCCATGGCCGCCTGTCCGTCTGTCTGTCTGTATGAACGCAAGGATCTCGGAAAGTATAAGATATAGAATAACCAAATTTGGTATGCAGATTCTTCTAAGCCCGATAAAGGGGAAGTTTGTTCATTTTTCCGATACACCCTCCACTCCCCTCTATTTGCGATTTTCTATAATTGCCGTTATTCTTGGCATTTTGAATTGAACGAACATTTGGTAGTCACATACAGTTAGTGATTATGTGTCCGTATATTAAGTTTTATTATGGTAGATTAATTAGAAGAGTGTATACAGGGTATTTAAGAGTTGAGCCCGCTCCACTCTAGCATTCCTTTCTTGTCGTTTTTTTTTAGAGTGTACCCCACACATGTGTAAGTAAACAGAAGTGGCTGTCTCGTACATACATACTAAGAGAGCGGGAGCTGGGTGTGGATAAGTGTACCTGCAACATCAACGTTGACATCATCATGAGGCATTAGAGACTTTGTTTGATATGTTTATATGCACATGTATTTGGCGACAAATCGTCAACTGGCTAGCCTGGGCCTGTGTGTGTGTGTGTGTGTGAGTGGCTGTTAGATAGACTGCGTGCATTAGGGGGACTGCGAGAGTACTGCGAAGAGTACTCGTAGATGTGACAGTATGATGCAGTGGCGGGTAGGCGATGGGAGGAAGCACTACGCTAAAATTACCCCTGAGGCTTCGCTGTTTGTAGCGGCTAACTCAGGCGGAATCGAATCGAATTATGTCAAAGGACAATCACAATCACATCCACATCCACATCCACAGTCGATTCAAGTCGAGTTGAGTCGAGTCGAGTCGAGTCGAGTGATAGAGCATGGGTAGTTGGACAGCGTTAGTGCACACAATTGGGACATATGTTTGGGATGCACGGAGTTGTGCGCTGGCGTGCTTTGCTTTCTTTTGATTTGTTTATTTGGCATTGTTGTTTGGCAATGTAGAAGGGCACAGCAGCAACAACGTAACCCTAACCCGACAAATTTAGCCGGGGGCTGGCTTTGAATGCAATGAAAGTCACTTTTATTAAGTGACTGTCTCCTGGGACAAAGGAGTTATCGTCCATGCGCATTTGGATTGGATTGGATTGAATCAGTGCGCAAAAATCAAGGCAGTGCATAGAGGCTGGCATTAAAGTGCTGAAGCGGCCAAAGCTAGCTTTAGGATGCGCCTCTGTGGCATAAATATGAATATGGGTATCCACAGGAAGTGGCAAGCTTTTACAGCTCACCAACAAATTTGCAGTTAACTTTTGCATTATTTAAAATAAATTGCTGTTTATTTTGTCAAGATGTAGGAAATCAAAGAATTCATATTGTAGAAAATTAATTTGAAGAAGATAAAGCGTTGTTAGGGTTGAACGGTTTTTTAACATCATTTTATATTTCTTCCGAGAGAGCCTGAAAAGGCGTTTCTTCTACTATGGCTTTTGTAAAAAACTAATTAAAAATCACAGTAACTCCAGTTGATGTCTTTTAATTACTACAAGTACTTTTAACGTGTTCACGTTTCCATGTATGTACGAGTATGTGGGACTATTTTCCCTTTTGCCATTACACCTAGACAACAAGCCAGGTTCGTCCTTACCTACAGCGGGAAGATGTTCTTAGTTGGATCGTTATACAAACATTATTATTATTCGATCATTTTTTAAATATAGTACCACATTATTTGAATATTATACGATTAATTCGAATTCAAAATTTGTAGTAAGAAAATTTGTACCTTTATAATAAACAAGGAGTTGGGATTGATTGCCAGCTGTAATATTTGTTTGCTTTTAAAACTTAATAGCTGCAGTAATTATTTTGTTTAAATATAGCAGCAATTAAATTTGATTGGTTTTTGTTTTACAGTCTGAGTATCTCTCTTTCATCGTTTCTTAAAATCTTAAAAACTTTCTTATTAATTTGATTGGTTTTTGTTTTTTTTTTTACAGCCTGAACATCTCTTTTTCGTCGTTTCTTAAAAACTTGATTGATCATATACATACTCGTATATAGCATGATATATATAGCGACTTAGTGACAGATTGCATGAATTATTTGACTTTAAAAAATTAAAATAACTGTCACGACACTTGTCCGGGAAAATTTGATTTGGACTGCGTGTGTGGGAACTCATTGGCATGAGAGGTGTTTTCTGGGTCTCTAGATATGAATCGCAGTCGCAGTCTATTCTCACTGTCGTGGATTGCTCGTGAATTGCTCATTTAGCTGCTCTGCGACGACAACACATCATATCAAAATGTAAGACTCGTGTCAACACAAGGGCACACTTGCTCCCACACCCTCCTCCTCCACCTACATTTGTTCCCCGTCCTCCGCTCCCCCTCGCCCGCGATGAGGCAGGAGCATCATCATCATCATCATCAGTGGCCACATGTCAGGCGCTTTGCATAATGCGCAGCGAATTGATTCTGAATGGGTACACGTGCCGCATGCGGTCGCGAATTCCCCATCTCTGTTGAGTAGAAAAGAGTGAGAGTGGAGAGAGAGAGAGAGAGAGCGAAGTGCTCTGTTGTTGTAGTGTGTGTTTGGGTGTCCGTGTTTGCAAACATGTTGTCTAAAACTAATCGTACACTCAGGAAAATATTGGGTGATTCTCAGGTTTTCAATTTTTGTTTCTAAAATCTAGTATCAATCTAGATTCACTTCCAAATGTAAATGACGGGCAAGAATTGACTTTAATTCCCAAGTGGTTGTTTAGTATAAATACTGAGATGTGTGAATTAAATTATTAATTCATCGTAAATATTATCAATGTTGAGAAAACTGTGCTTGCAAACATGTTGTCTCAGGAAAATATTGTGTGATACTCGTAGTAGATGCAGACCTAGATTTCAGGTTTTCAATTTATTTTTCTAAAATCTAGTACCAATTATTTATTATTATAAATTAAGTATTTATACTAAACAACCACTTGGGAATTCTTGTCCGTCATTTACATTTGATATTGAAACTAGAATATCAAATGTAAATGAGGAACTAGAATTCCCAAGTGGTTGTTTAGTATAAATACTTAGATGTGTGAATTGAATTATTCTTATTAAATTATTATTATTAAATTATTATTATTAAATTATTATTATTAAATTATTTTTATTAAATTATTATTATTATTAAATTATTATTATTAAATGATTATTATTAAATTATTCTTATTAAATTATTATTATTAAATTATTCTTATTAAATTATTATTTGCATTTGCATTATTCTTCAATACTGGAAAATCTCAATATCTATGTTTAATTATTTGGATAGTTAGAATGTCTGCTGAAATGCAGTGTTTTGTACTTGTTACAAATATTTTCGTATTTACCCTACTACTTGTATTGTAAGTGGAACTAACTGCTTTTTCTCGGAGTGTCGATTGTGTCGATTTGGCCGGCGTTGAGCTGCGAACAAGTGCGCTGCGGCATGCAGTCGGGGATTGACTTTATTCACCTCGAACGCCGTTCGACGCTCGACGCCCGACGCCCGACACCCGACGCTCGTCACCCACAGCTTGCCACCCACTCTGTGATCACACAATTATTACAGTCACTGTACGCTCCGCTGTGGGCTAATTTATAGCAGTCGGTATACTTGTATGTAAGTACGAGTAGAGGAGTAGAAGCTTTAGAGCAGCTGCCTGCTGGCAGCATCCTTGGCCACTGGTAAAATGAATTATGGTCAAAGAGGAAGTGCGTACATTACAGGACGAGTATATATATTTGTGTTTGGGTGCGCCTGTCCTGTCCTGTGCTGTGCTGTCCTGTGCTGTGCTGGCAGGACGTCGTCGGCACGAACGTTGCCACCGGAAGACGGAAAGGAAGCTGGCTTTTGTGGTGGTCGTGTGTCAAGCATTGTGCCGCAATTATGAACGCTAAAAACTACTTAGATATTTTTATTAGCAATGGCAATGGCAATGGCGATGGCGATGGCAATGTGGGATGCAGTGGAGCTGGAGTTGGACCGGCACGAGTTGGAGCTGTACTGTACTCTACTGTACGTGAAGTGAGCGGCGGAAACGGAAGTAAGCTGCATGACAGCAAACAAACATACTAACACTAAAAGAGCAAGGCGGACGTGCGCATGTCCCTGATGTCAGACAGAAGGGTGCTCTTCCATTCGTACTCGTAGGATTACGTGTCTACTCACCGATTTATCGAGGATACACTGGGCACATTGTCCTGGGAGCATATGCCCTCTGCCAGCAGCCGATCGCGTATCTCCCAGGCAAACATTGTGGGATTCTCGCGCTTATAGTTGGCAATAGCATCGACCACTGGCGGCGTGGCGACCTTCGGCTTCGAGCCGCCAATGACGCCGGCCTTAAAGCTACCAGTCTCGTAGTATCTGTGAAAATAGAAGGATCAAACCAATAATAAGCATTTTCAAATATACTAGAAAAAGAATATATGAATGAGATATACTTCTGTAAAAGCATAGACACGTACAAGTATGTATGTGAGAAGCGAAAAATGTAAATGAAGGGACAAATTTGCGCCTTCATATATAAATAATGTGTGTATGTGGCCTGTGCACGGGTGCCCAACACATTCGGAAGGACCTCTCCCCCACACTCTCCTGCACATTTCTCTCTCAGTAGCTCGGTGGCACGTCGACGGCCGCAATGATTAATGCATCCATTTCCAAACGGAACCAGCAATTTTACCATTTTCAATTAAAAACAATTTGAATGTCAAGCAACGTTTAGGCTAAAGGCCCGACAGACTGCTGCTGTATCCCGATTCCAGCCACGACTGCACGACTGCCAAATTGAAGCATTGGGAGTCATATGGCGCATACGACACATCTACTTCTATATATGTGTATGTACATGCATGTGTATGTATAGCCTATATATGTATGTACATGTGTACATATCGCATACATGTATGCGAGCCAATGCACCCAGACTCTGACTCTGACTCTGACTCCGAGTCCGACTCAGACCCAGGATAGAACCGCAAAGATTTATTGTCCTATTTGTGATACGTGCGCTGGCCGTTTCTCATTCTCCCACACGCACACACACACACACACACACACACACACACATACACACACACTGTATCCATACGTATGTTCATATAGATATGTACATATATTTCACTGTGCATTTGCATATATGTGTCCAACTGATGAAGACGAGTCGCATTTGTGTGCAACTCTCAGGCCACGAGCTAATGAATCCCAACGCGATTCCGGGCCCTAATTACTGACGTTTAGAGAATCAACCAGCAGCATGAACCGGCAGCTAGGAATGTCCCTTTAAGTCTGGTTAGTCCCCATTAAGATCGTACAGTCAAGTGAATTCAGCAAATTATTACACCTAACACTGTTCTTACACGGTTTGAAAACTAACAAGAGGGAACGCTACAGTCGAGCAAGCCCGACAGTGAAATACCCTGTACCCAGGAAAACTTCCGACACATCCGACACATAGCAGAAGCAAAAGGAAGAAGAAGAGCAAACTTGATGCTGCAGCTTGTGGGCGTAGTACCGGAAAAATTGCTTCATTAATCACTTTTCCAATAATAAACCGATTTAGATGAAATTTGAAACAAAAGTAGATAACTACAAGTATATATAAAATATAAGTGCAAAGTTTGGTTAGTGTAGCTTTTGAAATGTGGACGGTATTTAATTACCAATTCTGTAGCGGGGGAGGGGGGAAATTCAAAAACGTAAAATAAACTCATATAGACTATGCTATAGACTAGTAGCGTCTGCATGCCAAGTTTGGTTTACGTACGCCCAGCAGTTTCCGAAAACCAGGTGTTCATCCAGGCAGACGGACAGACGGACGGACGGACGGACGGATGGACGGACGGACGGACGGACATGTCTAGATCGACTTCTCTCGTCATGCTGATTCAGAATATATATACTGTATGGGGTCGGAGATGCTTCCTTCTGCCTGTTACATACTTTGCACAAACCTAATATACCCTTTATACCCTACGGATACAGGGTATAAAAATTTTATATGTATATGGTTGCACGACTTTATTCCATTTAGCACGATTCAAAATAACACATGATCAATGTATTTTTTACACGACTTTTTCTGGAACCACGAATCTACCGTGTTAAAACAGAATTAGGTGTTTTTATTTCATAAGATCCGTATATCCGGTTTGAGTAGAGTAACTTCTTAGTTCCCTTTATTCACTCTGGCGGAATTTTAGTCGGTATTATTTGTAGTCTCGAATGTAATCTTTTTAAACAAGGCCTAATTTATTTAGTTTCCAAAAATGATCGAACGATGAAATTTTAAACTGAGCGTTAATCCCATGATAAATATTTTAAAAACATTTGTAGCTCTATCTGCATATATATAGTAGTTTCTTAAGATCCGTGTATGAGTAGAGTAATTTCTGAGTTCCCTTTATTCACTCTGACGGAATTTCAGTTGGTATTATTTTTAGTATCGAATGTTATAATCAATTTTGTTGTCAAAAATGATCGAACGATGAAATTTTAAACTGAGCGATGGTTTCACGATAAATGTTTGAAAATCATTTGTAGCTCTAATTGTATCAGATTCCGGATGCCTAATGGCATCTATCTACAATTCAATCCGATTTACAAGTACAGACAGTGTTTAGTGTGCTTTATGACTCACCTTGATAGTATCTTCGAAACACAGCCATGGCTGACTCGCAACTGGCGTGATATGTCACAGGGACGGACACCGTTGTGGGCCAGTTCAACGATGCGTTGCCGGACGACATCGGGCAGGGGACGGCCGTTTACGAATACGCCTCCCAGTTGATTGACGCCGCCGTGACCTGCGTTGAAATTGAAACAATATTTAAAACCGAATGCAATTATTGTGTGTAATTATTTCATTGCGCCACTGTGGTGCAGGTGGGGGGCGGCACATTGGCGATGATTGCAAAATGCAGTGGCATGCCACACACTGGTGAGGGTCCAAAACCAATACAAGTAAATAAACGAAGCCCATGCAGCTTCAACATCGGCCAGATAGTACTCGTAGATAATAGCATTTCTGATCTAATTTGACCAAAGCTAGTTGTGTCCATATGAAGGGTTATGGCTTGCAGCCTTCAATAATTTGCTGACTTTATTTAGAGAAGAGAAACAATTATGTTTTTCGGCCCTAACAGAAGGTAAGTCTCGGAGAGCTGATAATACCAGAATTTTGCCCGACCGAGCCCCAGATCTCAGCCTTGAGCAGAATCGTCTTTAGTTTCTGGCGCTTGCCATGTCTGCATATACTTGTATGTACTTGGTAGTATAATGAAATCGGTATATTGCGCTTGATACCTATAGCTGACTCAATCCAGCCTATGACAGCTGTAGATAACCTTCAAGGGAATCCGACAGACCGCACTCAATGCATTAAATCTGGAAAAATATTGAATTTATAAATAACAACTCATAAATTAGGATTATAGCCAATAGCCCTGCTGACATCGATGGATCTTGAAATTTTTGGAAGCAATCAAATCATAAATCGAAAAAAAATTTTCACTAGACTGTACAATGTACGGACTAAGTTTTTGATTATTATATGCGACATTATATATCATATTTTCAAACCGCAAATGGCTAGCAAGAAAAATGTATAGCTCAAGTTTCTTTTCTGATTAGATGTGGATTGTGAAAGACTTTTATAAAGACTCAAGGGGTTTCTCAGACCAAATTGTCTAAACCAATGCGCGAACTAAGTTAGAAATACTAGTTTCTAGCCGGAAAAAATTTACATTCATTAATTTACTTGACAGAATTAAGGTTTTTGAAGCCCAAGCAAAGGCGAGCAAGTCATTTATTTTGAGAAAACATCCATACATAGGTTCTTTTTGGACTGGTTGATAGTATTTCTTTCGAATTGCAAAACATCTCGGAAGCCAAAGTCGTTTGGCAACCTCGCTAGAGCAAGCAAGTTATTTATTTTTTGAGTCTCGATTTGTAAAAACACATCCATACATAGGTTCTTCTTGGACTGGTTGATAGCATTTCCTTCGAATTGCAAAACATCTCGGAAGCCGAAGTCGTTTGGCAACCTAGCTAGACAAGAGCACGCACTCGTAGTATAGCTTTTTTATATACAAGTATGTACTATATGTGTGTAGATTTATCTCACAATTAGACTCACACAATTTGCTGGGCCCGTTGGAGCATGTGCCTATAATTGTTGGCACTTGCACATCACAGACGACATTTCGCCGAAGATTTCGCTCGCAGATACCCCAAAGAGATGACTTGGATGCTGCTCCATACTTAGCACTTGCACGAAAATACGAAAAGATCGTCGCTACCAGGGACTGGTACTGGCACTGGTGGAGGGACAGGCACAGGGACAGGGGCAGGGACGGGGGCAGGGATAGGCACTGATCTGCTGCCTTTCAGGGGGGACAGCCTAATGATGAACATGCTGTTGAGTTGTCGTTTACAGTCCATTTACATTTTTGCACTTGCATCGCCAAATCAAACAAAATGTGACCGACGCACAACAAAATGAAGAAGAAGAGGAACCGCTAATTATGGCAGAGTCGAGCGACGGCGTCTATTGAAGGCGGTAAGTCTCCAAAGCTGAGAAAGAGATGTCTTTGACGTTTGCCGATTCGGAATTAAAACACGCACAACAGCAGGCATTCCACTCACAAACCCTACAAGGCTCTCGAATCCTATTGACAACAAATAGGTAACTACAATAGGACTTGCAAAAACTGGAGAGTGGAAACATTTCTCTGATAACGTAGTGTGTTTATTGATTTGAATAAAACTGATAGATGCTGTTGTTGTTTCCTAAATATGTGAACATGATTTTAAATAAAGATGCCTTGTAATTTTAGAGCTAATGTAGATTCAAATCAATAATACAATACGACGCGTACAGATTGGGAGTAATTATCAGAAGGTGTTTTATCTGAGCTTGCCCAAATCTGAAAAATCTTGAAAACTCAATTGGCTGCACAAATATGTTAGCCCAGCTGTAAGGAGTCTATAAAAAAAAAATGAAACCTATAAGTATCTTCACATGAAAAAATCATTTGCACTACGAGCATCATTACTTTAGATGGAAAGATATTGAGAAATACTTGTAGGTTAAATTCACATGCTGCAAAACTTGGTGAATTCAACTCCAGGTTGAATAACAAAGGTGTTGAACAACGACGGGTGTTCCATTTCAAATATCTTCATCGTTTAAAATTCTTTGTTTTGCTCCTTTTTAGTTTTAACATATAAACAATGAATATGTCCTAGTTAATTATTTCGTTTGACAATATTTTGTTTAATTTTTTAATTATATTTTCTTAAGTCTTACGTGCTTTATTTAACTTGAAGTCTATTGAAAATATTATAAAGTTTAAGCAATAGTTTGTTTTTTGAAAATATATTGAACGGTTCAGTTTTTATACTATAAAACGTAGCGTCCTAGTTAATTATTTCGCGCACCTTATATCCACAGAGAGGAAAATAAATGACTTATTTAAATGGATTCATGTCCACATTCGCCGATGGAAAAACTATTTAAATCTATAGAAGGAACTTATTAGATCGGAATCTATATGTAGTATTGAATTTTTGTAGAAGACTTATTTCACGAAATGAATTATAAAATGTTTTCAAAATCGAGGGGGAAATGCTATCAGACAACGTTGTTGAATAAACCGAATCGGTATTTCATAAAAGCTGGTCTGCAAATCATGACTTTGAGAGACACATTTAAATCAAAATATTTAAATATTTCATTAAGCTATATGTCGAGTGGATGGATTTGAAGCGCCGTACATATGTAGCTGGAAGTCAGGCAGCTCCAGCTATTCGGTGATTATGAATACCTATTGCCTGGGCATGGCCATGGCAGATGATACCGATTGCATGGCAATTGCCAAGAAACTGGACATTGGGCATTTGACATTGGCACGGCTGTTCTCAGCGGGAAGCCGACGCATCGCGACGGTGATAATCAGCTAGATTTTCAGATTTCCAGATTTTCAGATTTACCGATTTTGGTGCAGTTGTTGGTCGATTTTGACAAGCGGGGAGGGGGAAAGCGGCCTCTCTCGGTATTGCCGGCGTGTCAAGGTGGACAAAAGGCCTTTTGTTTGAATGGCAGAATGCCAAATGGCAACTGCGATTGTCATTTAATGAAGTATCTATTGACTTTCAATAGATGTACGCACAATACACACAAACACCCATCCACACACTCATCATCCTCATCCTCATCATCATCCTCATGCTCATCCTCATCTGTTTCAGCCAATATTTGTGTACATTGAGCGAGACATGTGTAAGTAGGGAAGTAAGCACACAATCGTTTCGGGGTTTATTCTATTTTGTTGTTGTTGTTGTTGCTGTTATTGCTACTACTACTGCTGCTGCTGTTGTTGTTGTTGTTATTGTTTGTATTTGTATTGTCGCTGCAGTCAGCGCTCCTTTGAAGCCCGACCCTCGGCCAGGTCCGGACCTGAGCTCTGCGCTTTGCAGTTTTGTTCCTGCTTGCCATTTGCCATACCATCGTATACCCATTGTGTGTAATACATTTCACTCTGACGCCACACACTCCGAGATAGGGATACTGAAGCTGCCTCTGCCTCAGCCTCTGCCTGAGCCCGAGTAGCCAGATACGATCCCGAGTGCCTGCAGTTGCGATATTGCGCAACACCTTTGCCTCTGACTTACCATTGATTGATGTAATAATAAAAACAACAGCAAGAGAGCAATCGAGCCACAGAAGGCATGCCAACACACATGAATACATACATATATACGAGTATATATGTATATCGTTCGCATACGCACACAATTAATTGCATTAATCTTTTGAGGGAGCAATGTGTTGCACAAACAAAAGACAGAAAATTGAAATAATAAAGCAGCCGAAAGCAACTGTCGAAGTTTTATGACAAGGCTATGCAGATTGGCAGATTGATTACGAGTCGACTCCGATTTCTAAGTGAATATATAATTCTAATAAAGTTTTAGGACAGACATACTTATGTTGGGCCCGGCGGTAGAGGAGACACGATGACGCCCAAAATAGTTTACAATTTAACGATTTTCACCAATATTGCACATACTTTATATCACACTTGATCGGATGATGATTCAATTCGAAGTTACCGCGCGAAAAGAAATCACTCTACTATACACATACCTATTTACGAAGAACTATGGTTTTCATTTTCGATTGAAATACATGCTTTTTGATATATAAGAATTAAGTGCGCTGAAAACCAAATGAAAGCACTCTTAGATTAATCAAAAAAGAATTCACTCTTAGATTAAGCGAAAAGAAATCACTCTAAATTCCCATACATATTTACGAAGATCTGTGCAGGAATATGGTTTTCATTTTCGATTGAGTGCGCATTAAAAGAACTGAATTGAAGGCTGAAAACCAAGATAAAGATAAAGCTCTCCCTCTACCAGAAATTAGCAACAGATGTAGTGAAAATGCTGGCTGTTCAAATAGTGTTGAATTTATATGATTTGGAAAGTAAAGTTTTGGTTGCTAGTACTGCTTAGGCACATCAATTGATTCGTAACAATATGGATTTTCAGTTGTTGAGTTGTTAGGCAAGTTTCAAACAAAAAGCCTCAAATAAATATCATTTTGGAATACTAAAAACGAATCAAACCCCACAGATTCGCATTAAAACCGTACATGGATTTCTTTTGAAGATTTTCGTTTTCAAAATGTTGTAGAAATTAAAAATAGTCTGTTTTGCTGGGGCTACAGCCAAAAATAGCGGCACTATTAAATTGAAATTTTAGCCACTATCAGTTATCAATATAATTACAATTCAGCATTGAATTTAGCTTTAGAAGTGTATCATATTAATGAGGGAAATGTTACTCGCTTTTTTTTTACATTACTTTACAATTATTGGCGAAAACGTGCGGCTAAGCTGAATTTTTTGGATGTTTTCTTTTCTTTTACGCTAATACTCTAAGCTATTTTGAAGGTAAATCGTATTGAATGGGGGAGGTGTAGAAAATCATGCAACAATATATCCAAAATGTTCCAATAAGTGTTAGCATTTGGCATTACATGTATAATATTCCATCATGTTTTGGTTGTAGCGATACGCCGTAGAGAGATCCATGTTCCTGATGTTGCCGTCGTTGTTGTTTTTGGTTTAAGCGGGGTTTTAACACTTGATTAAGAATCCGTGTGATTTCAATGAGGCTTTCTTCACGTTTGGTTGTTGCTATTGTTGTTGTTGTTTCTGTTGTTTTTGTTGTTGCACATTACAATTTGGAGAGCTTCGGGCAGATTATTCAAACAAAACAAAACTAAAAAAATGCGATTCGATTCGATTCGATTCGAATGTGGATACTTTTTTGCACGCCTAATCAACCTTTAACTTCGTTGCACAGATTACTCATTCAGTTGCATTTTTGGACTTTTCATTAACATTCTTTATATACATATATGTATTTATATATTCGTATTTGTCGGGTCGCACTTGAGCACTTTTAGGTGTACGTATTTGTGTGTGTATGTGTGGTGTGTTTGGACTTGTAGCTATGGCGTGTGGGCGTGTGTATTTTTCAGGGGATTCACTTGGTTGTTTGTTTCAGCGCTTGTTTAATGATCGTCTCACGTAGTCGACATGTGATAATTTACCGGCCAGCAGCGACATTACCGTTATCTCTTATTGACGACCAACTAAAGCGGACACTTTCCAACCGATTACAGAATCCGTTGAATGCGAGTGCGAACGCGAGCATTACCGAAAATCAACACCACAGCCGATTTACATGGTCGAGACGTTTACTACGGCCATATCCACATCTACAGATAATGGCAGCTACCGATGCTGGGCGCGGATGATACTGAACAAGTTGGCGACGTTGTCTATTTGGACGAACGACTTTCATGGACCGTGAACGTAAGCCTGAAACCTGAAACGTGCAACGTAAGCGCGCGCGTCCCGTTTTCGCGATGTCCTCAGTCCACAGGCACAGTCCTTAGTCTTTTGTAGAGATCTTTTGCATGGCTTGTCGTTAGCAATAGCAGCAGCAGCTTCAGCAGCAGCAGCAGCAGCAGAAGCAGCGATAGCTATAGCTCTGGATGTAGCTGTAACTATAGCTATAGCGTTAGTCGTTCGTCGTCGGGGTCGTGGTCGTGGTAGCGGCGTTCGTTAGTTGCCGCTCTTGGTGTTTTACTTATTAAAATTGCGTTTTTTTGTTCTCAGGCTGTTCGTCGTGCTCGTCGTCATTTGCTCTGCCGTGCCGTAAAATGTTGATGTTGCTATCCATTTTTTCCGGACTGTTTGCCGCTGCCGCAGAGAATCCTGCGCACGGTTTGCTTGTTATCTAACTAAGGGCATTTTGCTTATCTCCGCTGCTTTCCACCAACGGTTTCCTACAAGAGTTTGTGTGGATGTCAATGCGTCTGTGTGTGCGTGTGCGTGTGTGTGAGTGTGTGTGAGTGTCAACGTGCTGTGCGTTTGCAACTGTGACTGTGGCTGTGTTAGTGCGTGTCTGTGTATGTGTGTGTCCTTGTTCAGCCACCGCCCAACCACATCGGCTTGCGCGCACTTCTCGACTGCCCGACTCACTGCAGCGAGCCAATGAAGACGAACCAAAAAGCCGAGAGACAACATCCACATCCACACACACACACACACACACACACACACACACACACACACACATCCAAACACTCATACACACACAGAGAATGTACGCAACGAGCTCAGCGCTGCCAGCGGTGGCTGTGGCTGTGGTGGCGTTTTTCGGTGTTGGCGGCGGTGGTGGCAGTGCGATTCTTGTTCTTCTTGTTGGTGCTGTTTGCCAGTGTTGCTTGATTTTTTTTATATATTTTTTTTGTACTCTTTCTATACATTTTTGCCGTTAAATGTTCATAGGCAGAAGCGTTGCACAGATATTACCGCATGTATGTTTGTTTGTATGTGTGTATGTAAGGAGAGTGTGCCCTCCTTAAAGAGCACAAAAGACAAGTCAACCTACACTACAGCACTAACCCGTATAAGACAATTCATGACAATACTAGACAATTCGGAGGGCATCATAATACACAAGCAAGCAAATAAACAAATCAAAAATCATTTTCCAATTGAGATTAATCCAGATGAAAACCAGATGAAAAATACAATTCATTTCAGTATAACTTCGATATGCCATTATATTTTTTTGAAGGGATAACTGAAGATGAAGATGCAAGCAAGCAAATAAACAAATCAAAAATCATTTTCCAATTGAGATTAATCCAGATGAAAAATACAATTCATTTCAGTATAACTTCGATATGCCATTATATTTATCTGAAGGGATAACTGAAGATGAAGATGCACGCAAGCAAATAAACAAATCAAAAATCATTTTCCAATAGGGATTAATCCAGATGCAAAATATGAAAAATACAATTCATTTCAGTATAACTTTGATATGCCATTATGTAGGCTTACTATTATTTGTCCGACATTCTCTTATGCACATATTTAACTAAAGGGATAATTGAAGATGAAGATGCTAAGCAGTCAGAATATTCATGAAATGCATAGCTTAGTATAGTAATGAAAGATAACATAGTGAGAATCGTGTCCTTAATTTCAGTAGAGTTTCTATTTTGACCTCTGAGTATATAAAATGTTTGTTTTATTGCGTGTTCACTGTAATGAACGTGTATTGTCTATATGTATGTTTGCATTTCTGGCAAGGCTGCTCGGGTTACATCTACATCGACGTTACTTTGGAATGTTTAAGCGTTTATCTGTGGCTGTGTCTGTGCACATATGTGTATGTGTGTGGGCGTGTGTGTCGCCTCCTCTCATGTATTGAACCCTAGGATCTGTGTCATTGGCAAAGTCATTCGTGGACAGCATTATTTGCAAAGCTTAGGCAATGCATTGTTTAGCTAAAATGTAACGGTAATATGCAAGAACCGAGCAAACTGCAAAGATGCTTGTGATTTCTAAATTTAGATTTCTTCGAAAAAACTTTCGTCATGCGAATTCTTGGGTTCTTAAATCGTAACTTTTTTCATTCACGCAAGACAATAAACAGCGACAATCTCTTTGATCAAGTATTTTACTTTTGCTTTATTGATTGGAAAATTGCGCACATACACACAAATATACATACATTTATATTTATATATACATATATAGGTACATATGTATATAGTATGTCTTGCATCTTTTAACCGCAGCAGTCACTTTCGGCCTTTTTTCGGCCTTAGCCTTTGTTGTTGCCGCTACCTTCTTCAGTCTGCCGCTCGCTTCTTTTACCCACACGTGCACAAACTTTATGGTTGCTGCTGCTGTTGTTGTTGCTAGAATGCGTATACATACTTGTTTTGATACGCACACTCATACAGACATAGATAGACACACACACACATGCACACGCAAACGCACACATATGGACACACTCATACATTGGCTGGCATGCTGCGCACTCGCCCACAGATGCAGGCAGTAGGCAGCAGGCAGCAGCCGGCGGCCACAGCAACAACAGTAATAGCTGCAGTGGCAGTAACAACCACGCACCCGAGATTTCCGCCAATCACCGTTAAGATGGCGGGCTGTGCCTCGGCATCGCACCAATCAACGCGCGCGACACTTGAGAGTTTGTCGTTTGCCGTTTGCTGTTTGTCGTTGTTGCTTTTCTATCTACCACTTAAGCCTCTCGCTCTGCTCTCTCGCTCACTCACTTGTGCGCTCTCGCTCAATGGCTCGCATGTGGCGCTGCTGCTGAAAAACTCATAAGCAAGCAGCTTGCTGTAGTTGTTGCTTTTGCTGTCGCAGGCCCAGCCCCAAGCGTCAAAGTCGAAGAAGCGACTCCTGTTGCTGTTTGTACGTTGTTGTTGTTGTTATTATTTTTTTTCTTTTTGGTGACATTACTATTTTTGCCTTTTATGATGATGACGGCAACAACTACAACAACAACAACAGCTACTGCACAACAAGTATAAAGACAAAGTAATTATGTTAGCGACAAAAATATTAACAAGCGGTTTTTTGTCACTGCGCATATGTATGTATGTATGTAGGTGTGTGTATGTACGGTATGTATGTACATATGTATGTTTGTATGCGTATATGTATTTGAAAATGTAGATGGCGTCGCTGCCTTTGATGTGCCGGAGCGACCGAAGCGGCATAGCACGAGACGCCATAAAACCGACCGTCCGACCACACCCCAAGTGCCCCAATATAAGAGAAGCCCCCTATTCCCCCAACAATGTTTAACGGCACGCTTTTGCCACGCTGATTGAAGATTTATATATAATTCGATTATGATTAACTTGCGGCGGTTGCTGCTCCAGCTCCACCTCCACATCCAGCGCCAGCTCCGGGTCTGGGTCTGGCTGCTCTAGCAGCTCGTGCCGGGCACGGGCTTATGCATTAATGTCAGTCAGTAGACGCCCACACAGGCAACACTTCGGCTTTCTTCCTCTTCTTCTTGCTGCCGTTTGAAGTGGTTTTAAGTGGTTAAATTTTTGACACATTTGTCTGCCCCGAAGTACTTTAATTTCAGTGAATATTTTAATACGCTGAGTGGCGAGGTGGGGCGAAGTTTACTTTCTATCCGAATAATACGCCTCGAAGTAAAGCCCGCGATAAGAATTGTGTGGGAGACGATATACATATGTATGTATCGTGAATGGATCAAATATGGAAGTGTTTTAAATTCGCTAATTGAAATCTATACCTAAAAATAGTCGAAGATGAGTTATTAAATGGAAGCTTTTTGGGCCTGGATTTTGATTAGTGAGTTTAGAGCGTTAGCCAAGTTAATGCCAAAAATATAACTATATTTCTTAAGAAGCTTACATTTTAAATTATTCGTATGAAATGGAAAAAGTAGCTCTTTTAACTCAAAATCGATTCGAAAGTTAAATTAGTTTCCCCTTATTTTGAGCTCTGCATCTAAATGGATTATTATGGAATCGTAACAACCAAGAGGAGAAAAGGAGGAGGAAAGTATATATTTTCTAGATTAACATGGCAAGACGAGTTGATCTGTATAGTATATCGGTTTGTCTGTCTGTATGAAGTATCGGATATTACTACTATAAAGCACAAAGCTACGTATCCAGGTACTTTGAAGTTGGAAAGGCCATTTTTATAATTTCAATTCAAATATTTGTGGAATTGATTCCTTATAATAGTTTCACAGTATTTTCAGATGGTTGAATGGTGTTTTTTTTTCAAACTAATTATGAACACTTTGCAGAAAATGAATACCATGGGGATAGCTTTTTAAATTCTGATATTTTTTGAAATGCTCTGCGAAGTAAAGTATTAATAAGTAATATATACTTTATATTTATTATTTATAAATAGATGTAAGTGAGAGTGGTAGTATGTCTAATTTAAGAAATACAATAAATCGCCGCCTTTCAGTGTTTGTGTATAATCCGACATTAGGAAAATGATAAACGTAATTGTCGTTTTTATAATGAAGCGTGTTTAGGAAAAGTTTCCTTTTCAGTACTCGTTGACATTTTAGGGTCGGCCGCATCGCCCTTATAAAAAGTTCAAGCATTTGGACCACAGGGCGCTGCTGCGCTGTTGCTAATGTTGCCAGGTCGTCAGGACTACCCGCAAAGCGCAAATGTTGGTTTGAGGATACACATACACATACACCCTGACACTCACACACATACTCACACTCGCACTCACCTATACAGTCGTGAACGGCCGTGAACGTGGGTTTCATTTTGGTGAATTATGCAAATTATGGTTGTGATTCAAATGCCAGAGCTCGGAGCAGAGAAGGAAAAAATGGCTTTTATTACAACGCATAACAACGACAGTAACAGCAGCAACGACGACGACGACGACAACAAACAGCAAACGCAACAACAACAACAACAACAACATAATAATAATTAAAACAATCCCCCAAGGATGTTGCTCGAAAAGTCAAAACATAAGTTAAAAGTGATTTGTCAAATAAAATTAACAGGACAGTGTGCTGCAGCGCTGTGATGGAGCGAGCGAGAAAGAGAGTGTGAGTGAGAAAGATTGTGAGAGAGGGGGTGCTGGGAGGGCTGTTCCCGGCGAGGCCTTTTTGATAACATTTGAACAGGCAATTGGGAATTGGGACGCGAATTGGTAGTGGGACTGGGACTGGGACTGGGATGGGTCTCTGAGTGATTGTGGCAGATGATGATCATTCCTGGTCTGGTTCTGCTTCTGCTTCTGGGCCTCGTCTGGGTCTGGGTCTGGGTCTTGGTCTTTCGAACAGATGGGCTTCTTTTTCGCGTATCACATACTTGTACGCGTAAAATGCTTCCAGCCCAACCATCGCCCTACACAGATGGATGTGTGCGAAAGGAATTGAAGAAAGACGGCAATTCACAAATGAGGCTTGTGGGAATTTGTACTGGCGTAATTGAGAGTGTTGTGTGCCATTCCACTCTCTGGGCTATCCAATTTCGGCTCCAGTTATATGAAGTGCTCCCATCTTTCTCACGTTTCCGGTTGCTGGCAAAAAGGAATGAATGAATGAAGTCCGAGTCAGAGTCAGATGCAGAGTCAGATGCAGAGTCAGATTCAGAGATGGGAAATCGCTTTGAATCTGTGGCATGGCTTTTACATTACAGGTGTTTTGCACTCATGCGGTTAGTGGGTAGCTTGTCAACATGTTCGCAGATATCCAATGCTCTCGGCGTTGCCGACTTGGGTTTGTATCATCGCATCTATTTTGATGCTTCTTTTGCGCAAATAAAACAAAACAAAATAGCAGAAAAAAAAACACAGCAACAACAATCACAAATGAATAAAATAAAAGGAAATCCAAATGGTAATGTAATGTATACCCACCATCCTAAGCATCTTGACTCTGGACTTTTGGTCGGTTGATTGGCATGTAAAGGCCGACAACGACAATAATCAGCCAAGCACATGAAGCACCACCATTTCAATCCGTAACGTAGACCAAGAAACAAACAGAAAAAGCCGGTCAGCAGACAGGGACTGGCCGAGAAAGAGAAACTAAAAACGCTTTTGCGGTCGGCCTGCGTTTTTTTCAATTAAGCACGTAGTTATTTGAGACATTTCCCACTAAGCCACTGGATAGCAGGTTGATCGTTTCGGTTTTATGTCGGCCTACTCTCAATCGTACAGGCACAGGCACAGGCACAGCTTAAGGTAAAGGTAAAGCCAAAGATACAGGTGAACGACAATACAATGCTCCTCATCGTCACCATCACTTCTCTCCCCGTGGTTATCACTATCGATATCATTAATGAACATCCGTTCGACCCTCAAATCGTCAAAAATGCCATTCGACTGCAAAACGATCCACACAATTGAGTGTGTGAGTCGAGTGTGGAGTTTAGTGTGGAGTGGAGTGGATTGGATTGGATTGGACTGGACTGGAGTGTGTGGGAAATGGGGTGGGAGCTGGTGTCTGTGCAGGCATGCCAGTCCTCGATTGAAATGTGAACAGAGCGGCCTTAATTGCTTATTTGCAATCTCTATCGAAGCTATAGAAAAGACAATTCTCACGCATTCATCAGCTCTTTACAGCTGATAGCTGAGATCATGAGCACAGCGCTTATATCAGATCAGATCAGATCGCTAATATAGTAAGCACAGAATATTGAGTTCAATTCAGTTCTCTAAGTGGGCGAGCCTTTTGAGTTCATAAATATTTTTAGGAGCATACTTCTAGGACAAACTAATTATGAATACTTTGCAGAAAATAAATAACATGGGGATAGCTTTTTAAAATCTGATATTTTTTGAAATGCTTTGCGAAGTAAGGTATTATTATTAGGAGCATACTTCTAGGGCACGATTCCAAGCAATTTTTGAACAAAGATATATATAAAATGAAGATTTGAAATTGAAAAATATTTGTATTGTTACTTACCATCACCCGAAATGCTGCCTTGCGAACTATGTGAGTCTTCTGAAAAAGAAGAGGGAGAACATTTCGCAAATTCACAATAAAATGTAAACATATAGCCAGTTGAATGCAAATCTATATGAAAATTTATTAACTACAATTTCCTTTACCGACTAGCAGACTCACATCCAAAACTAGTGAAACTTTTGATAGTATGTACATATGTTTAAAGGAGGGGTTAAATTTGTAACTCTTTAATTCGAAGAAATCATTAAATTACATTTGGGGGTATTGCAGAAAATAAATACCAGATGTTTGTTCTGTTTTAAAGTATTTTCATATTTATCTACTATATATCTATACATCTATTACCACCTGACCGCTTCAAGCTTGAAAAAATAATTTCAAATAAGGCAGAAAAAACATGTCAAAATCGATAGTATATCGGATCTGGTGGGGTTCAAGAGGCGAGCAACGATTTCAAAAAAACACTTTTATATGCGAGTATGTACAATATAAGGGAATACTGATTCTCACCTGTGCTATTCTGGGCGTCGTTCATGGCCGTTATCCATTCGACAGCCCCGTGTGTCTGCGACATAAAACTATTGGCAGTCGGAGGCGTAGATGTGCCTTGGATTGTGGACACGGGTGTCGAAACGCCGCCAACTACGCCATTCGTATAGTCATCAAATTTGTGAACTGTAATGGGAGATATAAAGCAACTCATAGAGAATAACATTTACGGAATATAATATTCAAGGGAAGTCATAAATTAAAGCAACACAATCAAATAAGCGAGTTAAAAAATAATTGACAACTTTTTAATTTGAAAATGTAGGGGCGCTTATATATGGAAACTACCATTTCGCAAGTATTGGATCTAAACACTTCATGATAGTCGTAGGTATGTATGGTAAGTACTGTCTTAATTGTTATACCAATTAATATTATCGAATCAGTCGGAGAACAATTGCCTACAATGTATATCTATTTTAAGAATTGTTTGTTTAATGAGGCAATTCTTCTTTTTGTTAATAATTAGTTTTTAAATTTCTTTTTGTAACTCTCGAGCTAGGACCCTTGACATATTTGTGTAAACATTGATTACAAATCTATCGAATTTCGGCGGTGTATGGAATTGCTTCAAATCGTATCGGAGCGACTGAAAAACCTAGCTTGCAAGCTTATAAGAAATTGCCGAATTTAGAAACTGTGCGCTCTCCTCTGCGATTCTCACGACAAACGCGTAAATGTTCATTCGGTTTCTAGGTATAGGCGACTTGTGCGTACCGTTGGAGGTTCCTTTGAACTTGGCCAGAAGCGACTTGAGCCATATGGCATATGCATCCGTATCTAGTATAGTACTTATATGTTTGGCTAGGAAAAAGGAATGTTGGTGCACGAATTGTTGGCATTGCAAGAAAAGCGGCAGTAGCCGTTAGTTGATTGTGTGTGTGTGTGTGTGTGTGTGCTTTACTATTTGAATGAGGCAAGTTTTTGTTTTTTCATCGTCATCGTTTTTCATCGAAAGATCCGTGACTAAAAACGAAGGAATTCTTCCATTTAATTCTTGTTCAAAATTCGTACATAACAAGAACTTACAAAAGACTGAACAAGCGATGTCGTCGGCAGCAGGCAGAAGGCTGCAGCGGCAACAACAACAACAACAGCGACGGGAGGAGGCAGAAACAACAAGAGGCTGCAGCATCTGTCTTACTCTGAGGATCAGGAAGAAAACATTTGCAATCTAAACCGACGAAATTTCAATGTTCGGAACACTTGTTTTAGATTTTCCTGCTTTCCTGCCATTGCCCCCCTCCCCCCCGCGCCGCTCCACACACAATTGGAGCCGCATCGGTAGCGACTCCAGGAACGTTCGCCGCGCTTTGTTGCCATTGTTCTTCGGCCAGCAACGTTGACCAGCTCCAGTTGCAGTTGCAGTGGCAGTGGCAGTGGCATGCAAGTCAGGCGCCCCCGTACCTCCTAGAGCATAGAGCATCACAACTACAACTTACTTATGTATATTTCTCCTAGGCCTTTCTGTTTGCCAAAATACCAAATGTAAATGTAATGAAAATTTAATCTTTTGTTTAACTCTCGCCACCACGTGGCGCATAAAAATGTTCTGCCTGCTGGAGCTCGTCGGCATGGTGGGGATGGTGCGGGCTTGTGGGTCTGTGGGGCTGGTGGGGCTTCGGCCCCCGTCACACACCAACTGGCGCGTCAACAAGCCAACATATCGACCAAGCAGTACATCCATAAACTATCATTTGTTATATCGTCTGTATTCATGGAATTGCGAACAACTAGTGCTGCCTCCTGAATGACCCACAAGTTTTGGCCAATTTGTTCCAAGGCGCGTGCACTTAACTCCTATTGAGGGGCAATCAACAGGCGCTAAAATCTTGGTCTACTTACAGTCGGACTTCTGCATAAGGAACTTCACTAGGAAGGGAGTGAGGAAAACTTCCGGAACTTGGAACAACACGAGTGCCATTTCAAATAAAGAAGCAGTCAAATAGATATCTAAAATATTAAAACATAGCAGTACCTTAACATTTTACCTTTTGAGGGCAAACTTTGCTTGAAGTCTAATGAAAAATTAACATGAAAATTTGGTACTGCTTTTCCTTATAGATACAAGTTGAAAGGAAATTGTACAATCGAATTGTATGAAAAAATTAAAAATGATGACATATATCAAAAAAATAAATTAAAGTGCTTTCCTTTTAAGGTTTACTGCACAATAATATGTTGTGTTTTCAATATAGATGGGAGCTAAAATGTGAGGTTATTGTTTTAGTGAATAAATTATTTCCTTAATCTGAGTCCTTAACCTTTAGGTAGTCCAGGCCTGCAAATCGGGACATTCTTCAAGATGCACTCTTCATGAGTTTGTTCGGAAAGAAAGGGAGAGACTTTTGATTATGAAGTACTTTAGAATTGAGATTTGTGAAAATATGAAATCTAACTTCCTCTTAATATGATTTTTTGGCAAGGCTATTAATAAATTAAAAGCGATGAAAAATACCTACATATATCAAAAATATATAGTAAATGAAACGTCTATCCTTTTAAGGTTTACTGCACAATAATATTTAATGTTTTCAATATAGATGGGAGCTACAATGAAAAGTTATTGTTTAAGTGAAAGAATTATTTCTTTTGTCTGATTCCTTAACCTTTAGGTAGGCCAGGCCTGCAAATCGGGACATTCTTCAAGATGCACTCTTAATGAGTTTGTTCGGATAGAAAGAGAGAGAGAAAGAGACTTTTGATTATGAAGTGCTTTAGAATTGAGGTTTGTGAAACGTTCTTTCGAATTTGTGTTTAAAATTTGAAGTAAATTTAAATAAGTGGCTTATAGAAAGATTTCATTTAAAGGCTGTTGTCCAAAAAAGACTAAATCAATTAGGAAGTGGATATAGTTGTCGATCATATAAGCATGAATATTTGGAATATTTGGGGGCAATTTTTAATGCATGTGTGTGTGTGTGTGTGTGTACGATATATACTAGGGCTGTTTAAGGTGATGGGAATGGGAGCTATAACTTACCCTTAGTCTTATCATCCATTTGCGTTGTGGTATAGACAATGCTGCCCGCTGTATGATGATGATGTTGGTGCTGATGGGTGAGGTGTTCGCCGGATGGCGCGTTTTGTAGTGTGTGCAGTGTTGTCGGTGAGACCGTCAGGTGCTGCTGTGGTAGCTGATGCTGTAGATGGCTCGTCTGGCTGCTGGTGAGATGCGCTTGGCTGCTGTGCAGGGGCAGGGACTGGGCTTGGGTTTGGTGGGTGATGTGGCTGTGGTTGAGGTGCTGGCTATGGTGCTGCACTAGGACCGGCGACAATGTCGCAAGCCCATGGCTAAGATGTGGCGGCGTCTGCATCTCCATTATGAGCATATCATCAACACCTGCAAGAACAGAAAATAGAGGCAACTGATTTTCAAGTGGGGTCAACGTCAGCGGCTCAACTAACAACAGCTTTGGTTGTCTCAATTTTTAAGCAGCAGCTACTTTAGTAGCCATTCGATACACTTGCTCCTCTTCGTCTCTTCACCTCCTCGGCCACCTCTTCTTCGTCTGCCTCCCTGTACATAATTATAGATAACAAGCGAAGAAGTGTGCTAAGAGTTGTGGCGCGTGCTAGTCGAGAGTCTGCTCCCCAACTTATACTTCTGCTTCGGCTGCAGTTGCAGTTGCAGTTGAAAGACGTCTTTGTTTTTTGGCTCGAAGCGCGAGCACGTAACTACAAGTACCTGCCGGGAATCACAGTTACCAACAAAGAGGTAGCAGCCAACAAAATAGGCAGCAGCAGTAAGGCAGAAGGCGATTTTGCGATCAACAGCTACTGACAAAACTCGTAGCATACTGGATGGACTACAGCAGCAGCAACAAAGGCAAAAGATAAGCCACACCATGGCCTCGAAGACTACAGAACACCCTTTCTAAACAGACTACTAAGTGAGTTGGCTGCAACTGCCCATATATTTGAAATTTTTGAATAAAATATTTAATTTGGAAATTGCGTTTAAATTTGAAGAAGGATAAAGAAATATATCAATTTAAAGGCTTTTTTTTGATGCAGTATTCAAACGGAATAAAGAACGTATTGTTTATTCAAATACTCCGCCACAATGTATTCCTTAAAATTCAAGAGCCTCTAAAGCTGAATATGTATGTATATATAAGTATATATTGAATAGGTAATAATAATAACTGAGAAAAAAACAGATCAACAAAAAGCACTAACTTTACTATACTTCCACCAAACTGCCTGGGCGAACGCATAACGCCCGACTCCTGTGCAGGGTATTTCAGCAGCAGCAACGATCGGGTTAAGCATCGCAGTACACGTTCAACCTGCTAATACATTGTTACGAGTACAAGAGGCACAGGCAAATCATCGACGTCAACGTCATAAGCAGTAGCTTAAAGCTAACGAAACGTTTAACCAGAAAATCGATGACGATGACGAGGACGAGGACAGCAACAACTACAACACAACAGCAACAACAACAACAATAGCAATAACAAAGAGGAGTCTATCGAGTATTGGAGCAGCACTGATGCGACGAGTGCGCCGAAGAAGAGAGAGCGAGTGTGTGTGTTGGCCAGATAGAGAGAGAGCGTGAGAGTGGGAGGCAGAGAGGGGGGGCAACGACAGTAGCGAATATAGCGGCTAAAGCAGCTGAGGCTAATCCGCACTGTAACCGCAATAATAAACGGCAAACGGGCAACGGGCAACGGGCGATGGGCGCTGCGAGACGGGCATCCCAACAAAACAAAACAAAGGAAATTACAGCTCGGATCGGCATGCTGCCAAACACCAGAGCCTCAGATTCAGATTCAGTCTCAGTCTCAGTTGCAGTTGCAGTCCCAAACGCAGCTTTTGGAGCAGGAAGGAGATGGGATGACGACGACAAAACGATAAAACGATAGTTGCGGTGACGGTGACGGTGTGATGATGATGAAGGAGATGGTGACGTTAATGGTGGTAACTGCATAGCTGGGCCGCTTCGCGTTCCCGTTCCCATTCCCGTTCAGATTTGATAAGCTCTAAGGTCCAAATGCAGAGCACAAAATGGAAAATTGCATTAAACTGGAGCAAAAGAGGCGCAGCAGAAAAAAGTCGGATATTATGCTTACATTACTGATTTCAATGTCTAATTTCCGCTTCACAGATAAATCGCTGATCAATGCAATTTAATAATATTTAACTCAAAATTCGGTTGTGCACTATATTTTAGAGCCAAATGCAATAATTGGGAAAGTCGAGCTCTGCTTTTACCGTTCGATAACAGTTACTTGGTATGCAATTAAAAGGAAGGTAAAAGACGGACGGAAAGCTGTACCTGAAAATAAGTAAATAAGATCATGTACCATTATTTCGAGCAGGATTTTAGAAGCAGTGAGAGTTAAGATTTCTGACAAGTCATTTAATTTATATCTCTTCGTTGGTGAAAACAGAAGAAAACAACAACAAAGCATCAGTTAGATACATTTAATATCATATGTTTTGAGCTCAGAATAACTGCTACTAAGCCAAAATAAAAAGCTTATAATCCTCCATTTATCTTAATATACATACATATGTTTGTAAGATGCATCGAAATAATTTGCTCCTTGGAGCTGGTCTACTTCCCAATAAGCTCACTTATTGAGTATCGTAATAAGTTTTAATAAATAATTTTCAGGTTTAAGATGGTAATGAAGATAACTAACTAAGCATTACTAACCGACTCTCCATTTCGGTTTGTTTATTCGCGTTTATTTTCATTCGAGAAATACCCGCTCTGCGTGACATTGTAAACTATATCATGAAACTATTTGTGTGTCTGAGCCGGTCTTCGGGCACTTTGCAATCTCTAGCTGACAAGTGCACATGCCAATGCAGAAGATAATACCTACTACATGCACAAACACACGCATACACTCACACACACACACACACACACACACACACACACATGCATAGATGGGTGACCCATTCATCTATGACTTATGTTAATAGATGCAAGTTTACACGTGAGTGCATTTGCATTTGTTGCATACGTACATGTGTGTGTATGTATGTATGTATGTTTGTATGTGTATCTGTGTGTGTGTGTTTGTTTCCCTATCAATGTTTTAATGTGTATTGGTGTGTGCTGTTGCATGCGTGCGCGCAATTGCATTTTTCCCGCTCAATTTTGTTTTCTGTTGTGTTTTTTTTTTTATAGAGCCTGCCATCCTGCCCGTCTGCCTTCCTGTTTTCCTGCCGCTAGCTGCCCAAATGCCTAACCACCATCCGTTACTGTTGTGTTGTTGCTGTTGCTGTTGTCCTTACAGGTCGCACGAGCTATAAAAGGGGCGCGCGCGCGCTCTTCCTCGCTTCCTCATTCACCTGTTGTTAATTGACCTTTTTCGGACTGCCGACTCCCCTAAAACTAGGGTCATTTGCAGTCAAGAAGTCAAGTGTGTGTATACTTCACGCTATACTTGTCTGTACACATACACACATACAACTACACGAGTACCTGTGTGTGTGTGCGGCTTTTGTTTGCAGTGAGGTGTGGCGGCATCGGCGATCAAGTGCCGATGCTGACGCCGCTGCCACCTTCGACGCAGATGCAGAGACAGACGCATCATCTATTTAGAGGAGCCCAGGCCCAGGCCCGTGCCCGTGCCCGAGACTGAGCCCTCAACTACCATCTGTTTGCATTCAATTTTCGCTTTCCGCGCGCTCACCTTTTTTCCGCAGACAACAGAGCGCGCCACAAATTTTCCAGCCCTTGGTCGGTGCTGGGTCGTTGGTAGTTCGTAGTTGGTGGACCTCAAATGGACCAAATGCTGCAGCAGCAGCAGTTTATTGCCTCCCGACCTGAATATCTGATCGGATCTGATGACATTAGCCCGATTAGGCGAAACGGCTTTTGTTTTTATTGCTCTTCTTAAAGTTTGATCAGACAGAAACAAACAAGAAAACACTAGATGCAGGGCTATATAATAACTGAATTATACAGCAACACAATAATAGAGTCGGCTTTGTAATTGTGCATTTTAAATTAAATAGTAATAATACTAATAATAAAATCAAAAATCAAAATATATCAGTAACACAAACAATAAGAATCATAAATAGTGAGAAAATAACACAAAACTTAAATTAAATAGAAAAGATAACTAGTTACTGTAAATAGTAAAATAAATAAATAAATAATATTAAGATAAATAATTAAAACGTATTCATTTAAATAAAAATAATGCTAATTATACAAATTACAAAAAAAAGAATAAAATAATGAAACGATTAATTAAAATAAAATAATAGTATAGGTATGTAAATAGTAAAATAAATAATAATAAGATAAATAATTAAAAGGTAATAATTTAAATAATAATAATCCTAATTATACAAATTAGAAAAATGAAAATATTAATTAAAATAAAATATTAGTATAGTAATGCAGTAAATTATAAATCGAATTAAATTGTACAAAAAAAAATATTATTAATAAAAGCAATAATAGAAATTAAAATAATAATAATAATAAAAATACAATTAGTAATAAAAATGAAATTTTCAAATAACACGTTTCTGGCCAACTAAACATTTAGTGAACATATCGGGAATCGAAAATAAAACTTCATCTGCTATAACGTTTAAAAGTTTGTTAGAAACATACATTTTATTTGATTATCTCCTACGCAATGGTCACACAACTAATACTACTGACTCGTCCTTATTGGTTACAGTTCGCATGAAAAGCAAAAAGTACATATTCTAAGCCCCAAAGAAAAATTAAATATGCTTTATCTAAAACTAGTAAGTATACTCTAAGTTTTTCCCTTATGGAATACATTTTCAACTTGTCTAAATTAATTCTCTTATCATTATGAATTCTGTTTTATGTATTTACATTAATTTTCCTCTTTTGTCATGGTGCTTTGTCAATAGATGTGAACTGTGCCTGAAACCGGAAAGGTCGCTTAGCCGTTAGCCGATATTAGCCAAAAAAAAAATATAAAAAAAAAACAAAATAACCGTCCCACAGAAACAAAAAGCCACCCCGCAAGAGCACGCAACATTCAACAGTCGGGAATGGAGAGTCGAGAACTGAGAGTCGTCAGTCAACAAAGAAATTAACTGAAATGAAATGCATAAATAGGGTGAGGAGGCAAGGCAACACGAGCTCTAAACTGTGAGCAGGACCCGCTTAGAATGCGCCTGCAGAAACGAATGATCGTGGGAAGCGCCGCCACCACCAACACCACCACCACCACCACCGACATAATATAAAAACAACAACCACCGGCACTTGCACTTGCGACACTTGTTGTCTGCTGTTAGCCGCCGTTCCCATGCCAGCTGCATTCCGGCGGGAAAACTGGGAAACAGGCAACATTTGGGCCCGTCTACATCCACGTCTTCGTCTACGCTTACCTTTACATCTACCTACCGATGTAAACGGTTAGAAATGATAATAATAACGAATGACAGAGACCCCCATGTCGCCGGCAATCAGACAATCCAGTTGTGCTGCTGGTAGCAGTATAAACGAAGAAAGCTCTGATAGCAGTTCTGGATATTCGAATAAATGACTCTATTCTAGGGATTTCGAGATCAGAAGTGAATCTACTATGAAGCGTACTCCTTCTTCATATCAACATTAAGGGTCCTCTTACAACTAAACTAGAAGTGTGACTTGTTGAAGAAGCAGAAAGCTCTGATAGCAGTTCTGGATATTCGAATAAATGACTCTATTCTAGGGATTTCGAAATCAGAAGTAAATCGACTATGAAGCATACTTCTTAGCAACATTAAGGGTCTTCTAACAACTACACTAGAAGTGTGACTTGTTGGTGGAAAAAGGACGTTAGCCAACGAGAAACAACTTCTATACGTATTTCCGCAGGATTATTCTTGATTGCTGAGTTCTAGACTCAGCCTCATAAGTCCTTCAACATAAGTTTTAGTCAACAGTTGACGAAGAGCTGCTCAGTGAAGACTTTCTTGCTAGCCCCCAATGGAAGAGTCACACCCTATAGATAGGCGTTGGGGAATTTAGAATTTCTTGAGAAAAAATTGGGTATATAAATGGGAATACTGTTTATTTCCTGGATTTAGAAAAGGGGCTTCATTTAAAGTCCGGGCACGTTTATATAAATCCATCGCATTTGCGAGCATGACGTCATATATGGAAATTGCAAAAAGCCATGGCCCCAAGTCAGAATCGTTGATGGCCACAAACCCACACACACACAGAAACAGAGAGAGACACACACACACCGGCAGGGAAATAGGTATATATATATATATATACTGCCTGAGGGGGAGGTGACAGCAGATTTTTATACCGCCGACGAGTGTCTTCTGTGTATTCTCTTTTGACTCACTTCTTGATCGCGTAATACATTCAATTTGAAAAATAAAAGTGGGAAAATATAAGCGAATTTTCACACACTCGAGCCGAATAATGGCAACAGCGACAACAACAAAGATGGGGACGTGGACGCTGGCGGTGTCGGAGGGGGGTCTTACAAGTAGACGCTGTCGAGGGCCCCCACCGAGGCCTGCAAGTGAACTCTACGAAAACGGGAAAAATAAGCTCAAGGTCAGTAGCGTGGGTAAAAACGCAACAAAGAGCCTCACAGCCTGGTCTTGATCTTCAAAAGAGACACACAACATACAAAATACATAATAGATAATACATAATTGTCGCTTTGAGAATGCAAACATTTGTTGTTCTTCGTTGCGGGAGAGGAAAAAAGTAAAATTTTTCTATATATACAAGTATATGTATATTTTTTTTTTGGGGGCCTTGACTTAAGTTTTGAGGTGTGGTTCGGCAGGATTTCACAGATTAGCGATAGCGACCTGACTTACTCACCAAAGCATCGCACATATGTGGAGGGGTATTACTTATCGATGGACGACGTTGGTAGAGGAAACTGGAAACTCCTTCGCACTATATAGTAAGCACTCTAGGAACACTCGACACTCACAGCTAGTAGTGATACATACGAGTATATGTAAGCATGTAAATGGGGTTCGTTTGAATAACATATAAAAAAATTAAAAAAAAAAAAAACAAAATAGAAAAGAAAATACAGTTGTTTGTACCTCCGATCTTTAATGCACGTTCGGTATAAGTAGATTAGTGTACCTAGGCGGCAAGATATAGCTTAGTATTGCACCTAGAGCTATTTCCAAAGACGGTGCTCGAACATGCAACCCACTACATATGTACAAACGTATGTACGCGTATGTGTGTATATAGGGGCTATATGTTCTGCCCAAACTTTGGCTATGTTTGGTATTATTTGTATGTTTTTGTATATATATATTTTTTAGTATTTATGTAATATTGTAAGCGCAGCCTTACATCATTTAATTTTTAGATCGTTTAATCGCCTCCGACGTATTTCACCGTTTTTATTTTGTTTTTATTCTTCTTTTTTGAATCGGTCAGTATATATATATGTAGTATTATTTATTTGAATGGATCTCAGCGAATCGATCGGTATCTGAACAGACAATTTCAGAGTAGCGCGCTTTCAAACACTTTTTGTTGAGTTGTTGTATGCGCGCTGCACTTGTTGTTGTTGTTGTTGCTGTTGTTATTATTGTTGCTCGTGCCTGGCGATACCGATACAGGTGGCCAGGTAGGACCGTACGCGAAGAGATCTCGAGCGAAACTGTTTCCACTGTTGAATGCCAATGGACGGCGGAAGGTTTTCAAAAGCCACTCACACAACTCAGACCGACCGATAGTCGTCGATTCTTCTTCTGTATGCTTCTGCCTCTGCTTCTATCTTCGTGTGTGCGCTTGTGCGCTTGTGTGCGTGTGTGTGTGAGTGAGTCAGAGGTTTGAGCGCTTGCTTCAAACCTGGCTTGGCTTGGCTTGGCTCGGCTTGGCTTTGCTTGGCTTATCGACTGCCACTGGCCGAGTGAAAAATTGAAGCTCGCTTTACGGTTGGCCGGTTACGGTTTCGCTCAAACATGGTCGCGACTAATCGGGAGCGTTGGCTGCCTGGCTGCCTGGCTACCTGCCTGGCTGTACGAACGAGACGCTTTTGTCATGATCATGCAGAGAGACTATATGTACACACATATGTATGCATGTGAACGTATGTGTGCATGTGTGATTGCTGTTTGCCGATGTGTGCGTGGAGGCGCGCGCGTGGATTTGAAGACTACAAATGTATAGATAGGTACATATGTATAAATTATTGTACATATAGTATGCACAACAAACGCACACTCAAACTCATATTTACATATGCACACACACATATATATAAATGTACTTACATATGTATGTATGCGTACAGTAGGAATCGCCTAGAACCAGATTCGCTTTGCGCTAACGTCGCCCCAAAATTTGTTCACTTTCTAACATTTTCTGTAAAATACATCGCTCGACTGAAGATTTCACATAATCAGAAAGTAATTTGAAAGGAAATGGAAACATGTAGGAATTATTGCTACTGTTGAAAAATACGAACAGGTGCTTTTCTTATATTACCATATACATAGTACTAAATAAATGTGCGTAGTACATATGTTCGCAGAAAACTTCAATATCGCCCAACAACATAATTCAAAAACATATAAAACCAAATCAATAATAACCTTTAAAATGCGAATTTGAATTAAAAATATTACAGAATTCCTTTTGAGGTAGAAAAACATCTTCTTATTGTCACATTTCAAAACAGAAAACTAGAGTTTTGAATAAGAATATATTTGCGAAACAAAATTCGATGCATAACTGAATACAGACAGACATATATTTTAGAATCTGCTAAATAAAAAAAATTCAAAATTCTGTGAATCCTTTTCTAGGAATACAATAGATTCTTGAAATCTATTTATTTGTGGAAAAATCGATATAAACTTGTACATAAATTCTTTAATTTTGAGTTCCGCATTCAAAATCATAATAATTCGAAACAACCTTTTCAAAAAATGCTTTTAAAAAGATAAAACAACATTTTACTTTATGGTAATACTTTAGAAACAAAGAATTTCCGCTTCCTTTCTTGGAATAAAAGAAATGGACAACATTTAAATTTATATACTTATTAAATAATTGGAGCTAAGACCAAATAAATAAATAAATGTTGAAAAGTTCCAAATACTTGTATGATTAGCACAAAATGCCTTCAGAAAGATATACCAACTATTTTAATGTACAATAATATAAAATAAGAGAAAACTAGAATTTAATAAGTTTAAAACATATTAATATTGTATATTAAATAATGTCTTAGCTTAGCTGAGGAATTTAAAGCTGAACATTCTAATTTAAGCTAATGGAAAAATGTAGAATACTCATACATAAGCCGCACGAATTTTAGCTTAAAAGATAGGCAAACTATTTTAAGAAAAATTTTTATATAAGCAAAGATTTCAAAATTCTTAGAGTGGAAAGGAGAATTAGGAAATCACTTATTGTACTTGTACATTGCCACAATTTTAAATATTTGGGGGACCAGTTGGACTTAATCATTTGAAATCCTATTGGTATATTCGGAGGCTAGAAATCAGGCTAAACAAATCCTACCAAATCCAACCAAATTAAAAAATAAAATGTATGTATGTAGTTAGTTAGATACAAAGAAAGTTAGGATAAACCCTTTCTACTGGAAATTGTTCGAATCTTGAACTATTGTGGCGCATTTGGTGCAAAACTCGCTGCTAGAAGGGGAATCGTCTTAAGGGGGTTCCTCTTAAGCTGCTTCTACTGTACATTCGCGCATATGTTTGCACACACGCATACATATGGGTGTGTGTGTATATACATATATACATATACATGCATATAGTAAAGACGCGCTGTTGATTTCTCCTTATGTGCCATACAGTTAACGTTTGTGTTCATTATGGCTTATGAATTTCTCGCTATAAAGCTGAGAATAGGAACAACAACAATGCTAATCAAATGTTAAACATTGGAACAGCACCAGCAGCAACTGAACAACAAACAAAACAAAATTCACAAAGTAAAATTTAACACAAAAATAAATAAATTAAAATAAAAAAAAAAAAACAACTTTCCCAACTCATTTTCGAACGGAAGTGAAGCCTGAGCCCCGTCACAGCAACCCTCTTTTTGTGTGCCGGCCCTGTTTTGGTTTTGGTTTTGGCCATTCAGGTGCATTCTACAGGTTGACGAAAATGTTTGTATGTGTGTGTGTGCGTGTGTGTGTATGTTTATAATATACTCAACATTCTACATACGTATGTACATATGTGTGTATGTATATAGGCATGTACGGACCATTATATTGTAGAGCACATCAGACAGAAAGCCAAGCTTTTGGCAACTTTGGTACAGTTGTGATCGGTATAAAGGGGGTGCTGGCACACACACACACACACACATACTGTTTATACGTGCTTATTACCACATATGAGTCCATGAATCCAACAATACATACATATGCATATGTATGTACATATGTATATTTATGTTCACAGATATGTGATATACTTACATATATACTCGTACCTTATGTGTGATGATTGTGCTCTGTGCTGCTTCAGCGTTTGTCAGTCAGTCAGTCTGTCAGTCTGTCTGTCTGCCGGCCTGTGTATGTGTGTGTAGCCACATACATGTGTGTGTGTGTGTGTGCGAGATTTAGTGGCCAACTATCGGCACGCAAGCGAGCGAGCAAGCAAGCAAGAAGGCAGCCAGGCAGGCAGGCAGGTAGGCAGGCAGGTGCAGGCATTTGGTAAGACGGCGCGTGCCAAGCAAATCAGCGACTACCGTTTGAAAAACCACAGTGGGAGGCTGATTACTGAACCGTCTCTTAATCGACGCTGACGACTGCGACGGCGACGGCGTCGGCGGGTGAGGCTGAGGCTGCGACCGCGACTGTGACTGAGAGTGTCTTTCTCGGTGCTCTGCTCGCTCGCGCAGAATACTGCGAATGCGAATAGAAATGCGTCTCTGGCTTTGTTATGGCTTGTGCTTCTTCTTCTTCTTCGGGCTTGCAATGGCGGATGATCCAACAGCGAGTTGGAAATAAACGCTGCGCCTACTTTATAGGCCACAACTTACAAACGGAGCCACACGTCTTAAAACCTTGAGCCTCTCATCTAATTTTTCGTTCACGTCTGTCGCTATGGCGAGCGCTTTGAGAAAAATCTTGCTACAAAGCGTGATTGACAGGGCAGGTGTCGATCTTTATCCCCAAATCCTAATGCATCTGTTTTTTCACACTTTCCCCTCTCTATGTTGAAAGTGCATTTATTACTCGTGAAATTATTAATCGATCAATGCATTTCCGCATTTAATACTTTACTTTAGTCTTAAAGGGCCGTTCTTCAGCACTGTCAAAATTTCAAATATAACAAAAAATAATGGCAATTAAATCGGCGTACCACTTTAGGGGAGCACTCTGTGTGTTTTTATTTAAATAAGCATTGTTGAAGCTTATTCCAAAAAGTGATTTCAACAAACTCAAGAACTAATTTCTTTGAAGCCTAAGCCATAAGTCTCGATGTTTCAAAAAGTTACTTACTCCGATTTTTTATCAGCTTTTTTTGGAATCAGGAATCTAACCAATTCGTGCTACCTTGGGAATAGAAGCGTCTGTTTGTCTACATCCTCAACCTGTCAAATCCTTTAATCTTGCAAAATCTTTATGTTAAACAATTTGAAAACAAGCGCTCACAACTCATATTTATAATAATGTTGGGCGACAAAATGACGTGGGAGTTACAGTCCAAAACTATTTTAAAAAAACACGCAGTCATTCGTTGAAGTGCCTGTATTTTAAGAGCAAAAGAATTCATGTCCTTCTCACAGTTTCAGTCGCTCTTGAGTGCTTCAATCAAATGCTTTTATTAATCTTTTATGATTGGCATTTGGAAGATATTTTCTGGGCTAAATCAATCTTGATTGGTCTCATACTTCAGTTACGATTCGAGACAAAGTTAAGCAAAATCGATCTATTTTGGCAAAATTAAATTCTTTTTTTTTTTTAAACTTCACTTCAGCGTTTTTCACGATCAAGACGCATTTCAGCAAGTCCTTTAAGGTACGAGCCTCTTGACTGCATCTGCGATTTTCACAAATTTTGGCTGGCCAACATGATTCAACTTTTCCCGGACCATCTTGAATTACGTATACCACTCGTAGACTAGTATCACTATAAGCTTGTTGGGGTACATTTTAATTGCCAGCCCGGTCCTATCTTCTATCCTTTCTATCACAATTAACGAACTCGGTTGGAAACCTTTACAAAATCTGACAATACAATACACATATTTCCATGGAAGTTGAATTATTAGAATCCGAACCCATTAAAAAAATATGTCTTGTACACACACTCTTAATTAACACCTGGCCGACCTAACAGATGAGATAGTCAGGCCCCACATAAGGAGAAATATCTGGTAACAAATGGTAATACAGCAGCATAATCACACGAATGTGGACATACGATATCCAGATTTGGGGAATGGCTGCAGCCTCGAACCGCAGAAGGCGCCAACTGGTGGGCTTGAAAGCTTAATTGGTCAAAATTCTAAATATGATTGTTATGGCCTGAAGTGCTATGGAAATTTAAGGACTACTTTACATAAGAAAAGGAAGGAAATGTTTTTCCACCTTTTAGCTGTTTTTGAAAAGGAACTTAGATTATTAGTTTAACTTCTGTTTGGGGTTCTTTCTTTGGCCCAAAGCTGCTGCGAAAAGTGTTTGCAGTGCACTAAATTCTAGTCGTTTTTGTGCTACTATTGGATCTGGTGAGTCTCATGATCACGTATCAGAACGGCTTATGCCTTGAACTGATTCGGGAACTCCATCGGTATTTTTTTGTTGCCTAACAAATTTACTTCGCATATTCGCACATATAGGAATTTTCCAACCAATTTTGCCTCCCGTACTTGATCTGTTCCGAATTATAAAACTGCTGGAGTCGCCTGTAAGAGGCAATTGACTTTATAGAGGCAGGGGTATGTAACTCCGTCGAGCCGTCCATCCGTTCCTTTGGCAAAAGAAAACGGGACGATGACTAGAGACTGCGGACTGCAGAGACAACCGGCAAAGAAGACAGCTGGAGCTGGACGAGTGGAAGCGCGAGCGCGGGCTCGAGCCTAGTTAGAGTGCTGGTGTTGGTGTTGGTGTTGGTGTCGGGGTTAGTTTTGTGTACGGACATTCAAAGAGACATACATACATGCTTGTACATACATACATACATACATACATACATACATATGTGTATGTAAGTATTTTCCGTGATCGCTCTGCCTTCCCAAGTGAAAATTTCTTAACGACTTTTGCAGCCCGCGCTCTTACCAGAGAACACCTGTTTGACAGACGCAACCGTGACGTTGCGGCGCGCCGTGTTTCGTGCGATCACAAAAATCCACCCTATGCCTTCCCCTTCCTTCCTTTCACACACACACACACACACACACACACACACACACACACACACACACACACTGTTGTGGGCCAAGCAGCGCACAGTGAAACTCGGCTTTTGAGTTCAATGCTCTACATATGCGCGTACAAAAAACAAAAACAAAAAAAACACATACGCGAGTATAAAAATTTACAATACTACATGCCCATACACATGAATATGAAAATACAGAAATGCCTGTAAGCACATAGGGTGTGTGTATACATACATACCCAGTATGTATGTATGTACATATGTATATGTATATTTATGTATAGCAGGTAAGGCATGAATCGAGACCCCTAAAGTTTGGCTTCGTACTCGCATGCAGCATGTTTGCATTTAACTGGGCTTTTCTTTTTTCTTTCCTCTTTCCATAGAAACTTTTAAATCACCAACAGCAGCCCTACAGATAAATGGTACGTGCATGTGCGTGCATGTACGTGCGTGGGTGTGTGTGTGTGTGTGTGTGTATGTGTGTAATTATATATCGCACATAAAACCCAATGATTTAGAGTGCGAGCTCCATAATGTCATACGAGCAAGTAGTGAGCCGAGATGAGAGATATACTCGTACGCTCAATTATAGAGTTCCACTTTTCTGAAGCCAGGGAAACTGTGGGGCCTTCACTTTCTCAGAGTTATAGCATAATTGATTTCTTCTACTTGTATATCCTTAGAGATAATTGTTTGAAATGATCCTGTGATCCTATACTAGAATGTTCTCAACATCAACTCAATGTCCTTGACACCATTGACAAATAGCTCTTGTAAACAAGCATGTTGAGCACTGGATAGTTGCTATAATATACATAATATAGTAAATAAATAATTCAAATATAATACTTTTTTATATAAACTCCTTTTTCCTATCACGGAAAAGTTCCGAAGTATTAATACAATCCACGGACAAATTAAAGAAACAATGACTGCTTGGAATCCTAAAGGAATTAGAATGCTTCAAATAAAGAACTTATACTCAGTTTGGAAGGATGTGCAAAGGAGCGTTGTAGAGGTCCTAATAAAGAGACAATTTTAAAATTGAACTTTAAGATATTAAAATAGAATAAAGAAAGCACAGTTTGTTTTTTTTTCATTTTTCATTATTTAGAAAAGCTTATTTATTTCTTAAGCCATTATCGCTTGCTACTCACCAGTAATAGAAACTACATTCATTTCCAATTGTTTATCCTTGAAGTACTCTCTCTTTTCTTAAATTCATTAAAGCTAAAAGGAATTGGAGCGATATACGAAATGAAAGCTGTCTACAATTGGAAACTCTTTTCAGGTCTACTTAAATACCATACCTTAAGTTATCTAAGGGAAATTAATTCTGGGATGGACTGTATTACAATAAAATATAAAACAATAAAATATCCAGCGTAGTCTGTCTAGTTTCTTAAGCATTATATTGTAATTCTTGTCGTCTAATGTAGTGCAAGAGTTATTTATTAAGCTAGGGTCTGACATGCAAATAATTTGCACTGCAATTCGTGTTATTTTAGAAGCAGGTTTCGTTTGGAGCACAACTTTTATTCCGTTTTTTGTTTTTTTTTTTTTAATTTTTATTCTCTATTTAAGATCTGTCCTAAGAAGGACATTTATTAAATTATTATTACTTGTGAGACTCGACCAGCTTGTGTGCAAATAATTTGCATGTCTAACCATACCTCAAGACTTCGTATTTTGTATTGTAGAATGGAACCAATTATAATACGATATCAAAAGCTATAAGATAGTTGTGGGCTGTGAGTTACTTTAAGTAGCGTTCGTAGCACAGAAATGTCTACTAAATTAATGAGTCCTTTATGACTTGGTGCAAAGGACCCTAGACTAGACCCTAGACATACTCGGTCGATGGCAGATAGGTAGGTCTATTATTTCTTGTAGCTTTTCTTTTTTGGATCAGCCTACTAAATACTTGAGTGTACATACCAAGTAAGTGTGCTTATGAGTAGTGTGCCTGTCTCTCTGTGTGTGTGTGTGTGTGTGGTGTGAGTGTGTGCGTGCGTGTATACGTGTCTGTATGTAGAGTCATCCATAGCGCTCGCTCTTTATTTGAACAATCAGTATTCATATGTTTTCGGTATGAAATTCGGTATTTCAATCGTGGCTCGTGGCTTTTCACGGTCTGCAGGCCAACCGAGACTGCTTTTAGCTGTTTCTTTTGCTCTTTGACTGTTGTTGTTGTTTTTGTTATAATTTTTATTTTTTTTATTTTTGTTGTAGTTAGTTAGTTGTTGCTGTTGCCGCCGTTTGCTGCTGCTGCTGCTGCTGCCTCTGTTGCTATTATGTACTGCGTATTACTGTTGTTATTATTATTGTTATTGTTGTTGTTGTTGCTGTTGCTATTGCTGTTACAGTTGTTGTTGCTGTTGTTGTTGCTGTTGTTGCTGCTGTGCTAGGGCCCTCTCCTGCGTTTTCTCGCGTTGTTTTTATTGCTTTTGCAGCTTGTTGATTGCAACCGAGAAAACAATAATTTAATAAGACAACAAAAACAAAATATCATACAGACATACATACATACATACACACACAAATATATACTTAAACAAACAAACACACACACACATACATACTAGGCATACTTGTATATACATTCGAAATCAAAGAAGACATAATAATATAAATGGAAATTGCCATTAAAATAATAGGAATCGCCTGTACCTTATAAATAGATAAATACTACCATACCATACGTCTATGTACTCTGTATCTTAAATGCCGCCCATAGGCCACACTATTAATGAATGCAATTAAAAGAAAAATCCGTTACTCTGTACTTACATATATACACTTATATATATACATACTACATACATATTCGTTCATATAGCAAGACAAGACAAGAGCAATGCATCAATTATTTCAAAACAATTTCTCGATATACATATGCACCTAATATACGATTGTAGACTATATATTAGCCCCTAAACTCGTAACGATTATGCTTCGGGAGACTATATAGGACCAATCGAAAGGCTAATTCAAAATCTCAAGGAACTGTGTGTAAAGGGATTTTATTTAATATTAACAATAATGTCGCAGATTTTCTAAATCATCAAAAAATGGGGTCAAGTCGTTTAACTGAAAAAAGCCAATGAAAGTTTATGGTTTATAGTTTATTAAGCAGATATCCATCTATATTTTCTTGGCAGTTCTTCAATGCATATTGTCTCTTTCTGAATAGCAAAGTTTCTCTCCGATTTACTGTATCCGCATTTTTAATTTGAATCCATCGATAACTACAAGTAAGTTCCCTCAAGTTCGCAGAAGTTTGCAGTTCAAGTCACCATCAACTATGTGTTTTCTTTCTTTTCTTTTATTATTTGCTGTGTTTTGTTAATTCTCAAAGCTTTTCATTTAATTATTTATATAACGTTGCAACTGAATGTACATTTTTTGGTTCTCACCTTCTCATTGCAATTAAGTCTAATAATCGCTTGGGTTGGTGCTTAAGAAGTCTTCATTTATTTTTGTAGCTTAAAAGTTTATCAAATATAGTAGATTATTGGTTAATTTTAAACAATTTTAAAATTTTAAAAAATCTCATTATGATAGATTCTTCTATTCAACGCGGGAGCAGCAATAGCATGAGAAGTACAAGTATAAGGAGCCCCAGCATTTGAAGATATACAAGTATAGTAGAAGTATAGTGACATATAGAACAGTGTAGAATGGGACTGTTCTTAGCCACCATTCAGACACGAAAACTATGCATATACATATCTCTTCACATAAGGTTTGGAAGCACAACAAAAAACTAAGGAGGAAGGAAGAACTTCATAAATATACATCTTGAATTCGTAAAATATCCTATAAATTAGGTTAATATCTGGTCCTTATGCTCAGGTTTACATCTTACACTTTAAAATACTATGTAGTTCACTTATTTATCTGTCGCTATGCGCCGATTCGCAGCAAAAGAATTCTTGTTAAGTTTTCTCACAGAAGGGGAAAAATTGATAAGCCAGCACAGTTTCTGTTTTAACCCCTTAAGTGGTAAATAAATGTTTTCAACAAAACTACGATACAATGAACATAAAAATTGCAGTTAATTTTTATTTTTCAATCACTACACATTACTTCAAAGCGAAGGGACTTCCATATTTGTCTAAAAGGGATAAATTAAAATTAGAAAAAAGACGTATATACAAGTATTATATGTATTTGAGAGGCATAGCCGACCTATCTCTTCTTTCATATTCTAGTACTATTGTGCGATTTTCAATCCGACGACTCAAGATTTGACTTTAGCGACAACAGATGTTTTAAAAGTTCCCAAAAAGTTTACGATGATTTCGATCTGAGAAATAAGTTCAGATCTAAGCAGCTATTACCATTAATTTTAAGTAAATAGCCGGGAAAGCACATCACTAGCATGGAAAAGGTTCTGTTTTAGTGATATCTGATTCTAAGATTCTTGTAATAAGCAGGCGCCAAAATTTTTTTTTTTATTAATTTTACGTTATTTTGTTTAATTTAGTATAGCACGTTTAATTTATTTTGGCGAAAAATCCTTGCAGTCTGTGAAGACTGCACTAATAGCCTTTCAAGTTGTTTGACATTTCTGAAAACTCTGAGCAAGTGCTAATGGTTAATGTTTCAATCAAAATCGGAATTAGGAAGTAGAAGGTACTATTGTGGAATTGTTTATTTCCACAGCAAGTGGCGGTTTGAAGTAAAAGTTGTCGTCTTGGCTTCGTGTCATCCAATCGACCATTATGAGCCATATTTCGTTCAAGTAGCTGTCATATAAGCAATATACACTGGTCGGCACAATTATTTTGACGAGAAGAAAATCATACATTTTTGTCAATAACTGGTTATTGGTTTAAGATATCAAAGGAAACTTTTTTTCTCAATTCCATATTGGTATTACAAACTTAAAAATAATTCAAAGGATATATTTTTATAAGAACTTTTAAAATTATAAATCAAGGTAATTTTCATGGGTTGGCATAAGTATTTTGACAATGGATATAAACAAAAAAAACAAAGCTTAATACTAAACAAAACATAAGAAATTGATGGTAGATTAATAAAATGTATACCCGCCTTTGGCTTCGATAACTTTTTGAAGACGTCTTGTAACTGAGTCCACTAAATTTTGAAGGACCTCTAATGGTATCTCTTTCCAAAGAAAAGTGACTTCGGAAATAGTTTCTTCTTCGGTTTTATGCAAAGACGCATTTCTTTTACGTTTTACAAGAGACCACACATTCTCAATAACGTTTAAGTCCGGACTTTGTGGTGGCCAATCCAGAGTAGTAACACCAACATCGGTTAAAAATGCTCTTATCATTTTGCTTTTGTGGCATGGGGCGTTATCCTGTTGCAGGATAAATGATTCTCCAATCAGCCTGTCACCGGAAGGGAATGCGTTTTCGTTAAGGGTACTCAAATATTGTTGCTGGTTCATTGAGCCGGTTATGGGAACGAAATCACCTAACCCATTGTACGCAATGCATCCCCAGAACATGACTGAGCCTCCGCCATGGCTCACTTTTTGACATACGGGGATATTTTTTTGTCTTTGAAACTGTGGGAGCCTTACAAAAATCTTTGTTTTTGATGAATTATATTCAAAGGAGCTTTCATCTGTCCATAGAACGCTTCTCCAAAACTCTTTTGGCTTATGCAGATGCTCCTTTGCAAAAGCCAATCTTTTGAGCTTGTTCACCTTTGATATGTAAGGTATGTCCTTCGCTTTGTATGTCTTAAAATCTTCTTCTTTTAGGCGTCGCCGAACAGTACGCTCACTGATTGGAGTCTTGGTCGACTTATTCCATTGATCTGCAGCAGCTTGCGGATTTAAATGAATATTTTTTTTAAATTCCCGCAATAGGACTCGATCTTCAATGGGTGTTGTTTTGCGGTTAGCACCTGAACTAGGCAAGTTTTTGACGTCATTGTGGGTCTTATATTTGTTAATTTGATAGTGGACTGTTTGCCGCGACAAATTATATTCATTTGCAATGTCTTTTGGTTTTACGCCGGCATTAAACTTCGCCACTATTGAGGCTCTAACAACATAATTTAATTCTGCTGTTTTTCCCATTGTATTTATAACTTTTCAATCAAATTTGAATGAATTTAATGTTGAAAGGTCAACAAAAATGGTTACAGCAAAGTTATTTTAGTATCACTTGACAAAACGTGCGCGAAAACGGCGACAAAGATTTGGTCAAAATACTTATGCCGTGCCTGAATCCGCAGTCAACTCACATTGTCATTTGTAGAAAGAAGGTGTGAAGAGTAATAGACAAAATATTTTGCCTACATATTGTTGTTGCTATGAACTCTATATCCCGTATGAAAATTGTACCGTTATTCCTTGAAACTAAAAACAACCAGCACCGATAGTCGTGAGTACAGTTCGTCAAAATAATTGTGCCGACCAGTGTATGTGTATATCTGCTATACTATATATGTACATACGTATATAAGTAATTACTGCCTGGCATATCTGTAGACAATCAAATAATGACGAGTGCAAAGATTTCACTTTTGTGCGACATTTTTGTCAAATTGAAACTGCCAAGGGGGGGAGACAGCAAAAAAGAGAGACTGGATTTGTTTATAGATATATGTACTTATATATGAGTGGTATTGTAGCTTTCCATACTTCTACCGCTGATTTTTCGCTGATCGTGCTATATGGGGGAGCAGAGAGAGAGAGAGAGAGAGAGGTGGAGAGATCATCGCCACGTTGCAGAGCAGAAGATGGCTGACCATTTCCACGTTGAATTCATGATACCATCCGAGCCCAAGTGGCTCAGCGATACTTTGTCAGAGACATGCAAACATCCATATTCATCCATAAGCACCCATACAGGGGCACTTGGCTTATATATTCACGTGCGTGCGTGTGTGTGTGTGTGTCTGTGTATTTATAGGAAAAAGAAGCAACGAACCGTAATTCCTCAAACCACTAACACAATCAAACGCGTACTGCCGGCACATTATGGAGCCATGGCTGGCCTTTCTGGTCGCTCGTCGCTCGACGTTCGTCAGCGCCAGACCCAGAGCCAGAGCCAGAGTTAGAGTCAGAGTCAGAGCACTCTGCAGAGAGTCCCCGGTAGCTGCTGAGCTGCTGAACACCGGACGGTCATGGCTGGGAGGGAGGATGGCGGGCAGGGTTGGGGGCCGCCTGGGTGCTGGTGCTTGGTAATGTTTGGTCTCTGGCCTATTCATTATGGATCGCAAGCAGCAGTCTTTTAGCGTACTACGACTACTGAGTTCAGTATATACTCAAGCATACATACACACACACACACACACACCCTCACACTTACATATGTATGTGTTGTTATGCACATTATGCGCTGCCACATCGGCCGAGTGAGTGAAAGAAATCAGGGGGAGGAGAGCTTTAAAATATGTACATACCTACGAATGTATGTATGTATATACTTGTATGTATGTATATAGGAGCGTCCCATTAACAGATCACAGTGGACGCCAGTTTACAACAGTGCCGAAAGTAGCTGTATATACAGATATATGTATGTATGTACATATGTAGATACATATGTATGTACGCATATATGTAGGTACACGTATTCGTAGCAGTAGCTTTAATGATGATGGCCCAATTGCCATTACTTTGTATGTAGGGTCCAACTTTCTTCCATAAAAAGCTTTCGAATCGGCCCATCTAAAAGCAGAATACGAGTAAGAAACAGTAAATCGCCATTCTCTTTGTATCGGCTTAGTTTGAGTTCCAAAAGTATATAGATATGCTCGTAAGTAGAAGAACATTGTTTTGCAGACAGATAATTGGTTGGCCTTTAAGCATATAGTATATTGTCTCAAATCAATCTGACAATCGAAACAAGAGTCACTGTCATAAGAGCTTAGCTAGAAATTTATTTAAAAAAGAATCAAATAACAATAATAAATAATGATAAACATACATATATAAGAGGTGTTGTTAAATTTCTTTTCGTTTTAATATACACATACAGTACATTTTAGCTTTGTACCTTTAATTCCATATTTGAAAACTGACAGTCCAATTTTTGAATTACATTTATTTTTGAATAAAAAACTTGGATTTTGAATTATGTCAATAAGTAACAGACAAACATAATGTAAATTTATGTGTAAAATCAATAAACAACATACAACTAGCCACAAACAAAGTTCATTTGAATTATTCTTTCCATAGAACGCTTAAGTAATACATAAATAAATAAGCTAATGATTTTTAACAGCTTCAAGCAAAGATGTGCATAAACAAAGTTTTTCTCAGATTAAAAAATAACTCAGTTACTAATAGTGTCTGCTATAGCCGCCCTTAAACAAGCACCTTATACAACCTGCTTAAATCAATTATGTATTTATATTCTTTCATCATTTCCATAAAAATCAGATTTTCAGCTTTGATAATAGGGTTGCTGGCGCCATCTATCTTTGCAAAGCAACCGAATGGTTTGGTGACGTCTGCATTCAAATTAAAAAAAATTTCTAATGATGTTGAGGATGCCAACTTAAACACAGAAGCCATGCATGAGTTGGCAGTATGAACAACGCATAGAATGTGTCACGAACACATATTTAATTGCTTAGTGCTGCCAAATGGCTGAATAACGAATAATCGGGACGCCAGGTGGCGGGCGACACACTCAATATCCTTTCAGCTTTCAAGTGCACTCACAGCATTGACAGTTGCCAGTGTCGTAGCAGGCAGCCAAAATTCGTGGAGCTGCAAACATCTGCGCCCTCAAGTATGCAAGGAACATTCAGCTGTTGCCCCCAATGACAATTCGTGCGAACATTTAGTCCGTTAACATAAAGCGGCGAATACGTTACTTGCCTACGCATCGCGAATTGCACCTTCGCGTACTTTTTTGGCAGTTGGAGTGCATGTTATTTTCTTTTTTTTTCAAATTTCGTTTGGCGTTTTGGACACCATGATCGAAATAAAACTCGCAGTGGATCTAAAGTGTGAGTGTGAAAAATGTGTGTGTGTTTGCCTGAAATGCTTAAATGCCGCAAAAGTGCTTCAAACAATTTCACAATTATTTTTTAACTGGAAAACTGTAATATACGGATGCTGATGCTGATGCTGCGGCACATCGAAGACCATCTATCTATAGAGTGCATGTGCCAGCTTAAGATATATGTATATGTGAAAAATTAAACTGAAATTCGAAGACACAAAGTCGTGGGATTGTAACAAAAGAATTGGAAAGACAGTACTGCTCCAAAAAAAAAAAAAAAAAAAAAAAAAAAATAACTGAGAAAAATTGAAGGCACACGACCACTCCACTCCATTTCACTCCACTCTAGTCCACTTCTATCTAAGCCAAGTCAAAAAACCCAAGACCAAGACCCAAGCCAGTCCAGGCCCGTCCAAAACCCCCACCGGCCACTTTCAACTACTACATACTTTTTGGCTGACAATCGTATTTCACTCCATCCAAGGCGGACAAACGGATAGACGGACAAGACAAAACTATGAGTTTATGTGTCTGTGTGTGTCTGTGCTGCCGTCTCTGTGTCTATGACTGTGTTTATACATATTTGTGTGTGCGTCTGTGCTTGTGCGTGTGTGTGTGTGTGTCCTGACTACATGAGCTCTGTGTTTGAATGTGAGAGTGGAATGGCTTCAGTTTTCGTCAATGTCGCCATCTTCACAAACACAAAGACCACGACCTCAAATGTTTGCTAACGGTTTTTTTTTTATCTTCTTTTCGCACATAGTGTGACGCATAAAAACTATGCGAAAATGTTGTGTTTGGCTAAAATCTTTTGGAAGCAACTCCACTATAACTTCATATGCATATACATACAAGTACATATGTAAGTATGGGTGCTACAAATATTGTGCACGCAAGTAGGTGGCTGCAGATCCTGGAACCCTAGCAACAAGTACCAGAAATTAGAGACCACGCCATGCCACACGTGTAGCACGTCAGGCTGCAATGATCAAAAAAACTTCCAAAACTTGAAAGCTATAAAGCGCACAACAATCAATTCTGCTTAATTACGGACAGGCGGAGAGATCGATTTCGATCTGAAATTTCGAAATGGGAGACACTTTTTTGGAACAAATTTTGACTGTTGGATTTCTGCGCGAAAGCAGACATGCTTACTTGTAGTTTCGTAAAATTAACCTATTACTGGTTTATTTTGCATCTCTATTCTGTATTTTGAAATGAAAGAAGTTGGTTTTTTTTTTACCTATTTTCACATAATTGTTGTTCGATATTAATTTGTGTGTTTTTTTTTAAACTAAACATATTACTGATTTATTTCCTTCTGTATTTTGAAATGAAGAAATTAATTTTTTTTTACTAATTCTTGTTCGATATTAATTGTGTTTTTTTTTTTAAATAAACCTATTACTGGTTTATTTCCTTCTGTATTTTGAAATGAAAGAAATTAGTTTTTTAACCTATTTTCACATAATTTGATTTTTTTAAAACTCTTTTAGCGAATTAAATGCCTATTTTTTCTCGATTCTATAAGTTTCCATTCTATCACACTATACGTATACATATGTACATATGTATACATATATGTATGTATGTGTAAGTAGTGTGTGTTTAATTTTTGTTCTTTTTTGTGGAACTCAACTGGCACTTATTCCCAGCCCAGAAAGGCATTGCTAAATTGGGCGATTCTGTTGAAATGTTGGCAAACATCTCCAATTGTTCAACCCCCCCTGCCCGGCACACGCTTCCATTTTGTTGCTGATGCATTCATCTGAGTGTGTTGCTAACTAAAGGCCATTTCAGTGGCATTCGATGTTTTAAGTAAAAGCTTAAATGTTCCTTTTCGTTAAGTGACTTTCCACAAAGCTGCAATTAATTCATTTTTTGAGTGTAAAACGTGTTTCTTGCACACACACACTTCAGTTTATAAATATGCACATACATATTTACATACATATGTATGTACACACATACATACGTGTGCATACTTGTATGTGTGTATGTAAGTCCGTTGTTATATATGCGGCATATTTTGTGATAGTTTTTGTTTGGCTCTGTGATTCGATTTGAATCGGTTCGATTCGGTCGCGTCGTGCTCGCCATCGCCATCGCCATCCAAGCCAACAAGCCAGCAAGCCAGCAAGCCAACAAGCAGCCAACCAGCCAGTTCGGCAAACAAAACCAAATACAATGGCAAAGGGGCATGGTCGATGATGTGGTGGGGAATGAAATGGAATGGTATGGCATGGTATGGCATGGTATGGTATGGTGTGGTTATGGTATGGTAAGGTCGATGGTATGTTGCTGGGACCATTCGCCATCGCCATCGCCATTGCCAAGCGGCCAAAGCGCCAAAGCGCCGGTTGCCGTTTGGCAAATGATTACTCACTCTCAAGCTTGGCTGACTGTGTGTGTGTGAGTGTGTGTGTAGTGTGAGTGTGCATGTGTGTGTGTGTGTGTGTGCTTTTGCTTGTTGTGGTTGTGTTTTGCTTGCTCTTTTCGCTGCTGTAGTTGGCGTCGTCTCGGCGCATCCTTTTGTCTCTCTGTATGTGTGTGTGTGTGTGTGTGTGTGTGTAGCTGTAAGTGAACGTCGTCTATCCATGTTTATGTGTTTGTGCATGTGTATGTGTATGTGCGTGCTTGTGTGTGTGCGCTAGTTATTGCTTTTGGAAAATAAAAGGCACAAGAACAAGGCATTTGTCACTTGTTTTCTTGTTTGTCTGCCTGTTTGTCTGCTCGATTGTGTGTGTGGCAGCAGCAGCAGCAGCACCAACTCATGCCATATACAAACATACATATACATATATATTTATGTGTGTATGTGTGTGTGGCATGTGTCTGCCAGGCAGCAGCGGTAGCGGTAGTGGCAGCGGCAGCATGCCTGCATGTCCTTTAGTGTTGTTGCTGTTGGCGTAGTTAAAGGTCCCGTTTTCTTTCTTTGCTTTTCTTTGCTTTTCTTTTTTCTGGTTAGATAAAAACGCCTGACGGATGAAATGAAATGTCGATGGTCGTCGTATTAATGTATTACATACATATTAGACTATTTGTGCAATGAGCTCAGCAAGCAAACATCCAAATTATCGGGAGAGTGAGTGGGAAAGTGTGAGAGAATTTTGTGCGGCATTACATAATGAATCCCTTTAATCTCTGCTAAACACATATCTACATAATTTGTATCTATGTACGTATGTGCGTGTGTGTGTTGTTCTTCTTTTTTTTTTTTTTTTGTTTGTATCTTGCAGAATCCAGAATATTAGTGGAAACTGAAAAGACAAAGAAACGAACAAGGCAGAGAAAAGAGACATCTTTGGCATTTGATTGGGGGATCATGAAGCAGCGTCACGATTATAACGGTATAACCAAACTATTGTGAGAAGCAGCCCTGGGCAGCGAAAGGAAAGAGAGTGAGGGAAGAGAGCGAGCGTGCGGGGGAGAGAGAGTGATATGCGCTGCGCCTAAAAGCGAGCTACGAAATGAGATTGGAACTGCAGCAAACGGCGGCACCTACATCAACAACATCCACGTCAAGCAGGTGTTTCTACAACTGTCCGTGCTATTGTTGCCGCCAGGGATGCTGTGTGGTGGCCTGTTGTTGCTGCTGCTGCTGCAGCCTGGGCTGCTTTACACCCTCGGCGCCGCCCTCGCCGCCACCGTCCATTAAGATAAAGCGCTCGCGAACAGGCAAATGGGTCGGTGGCTGGGGCTGCCGGGGGGCGGCACAGCTGGTTGGCGCGATGATCGAGTGCGCCGGATTGGCGACCAAGCTGGCCACCCCCTTTGTGGCCTGGCTGCAGGCGCTGATTGCCAGTTGCGTCATTCTGCATGAGATGGGACAGCCGACGCCCACGGGGGGCGGGAGGGCGCATCCAATAGCACCGGTGCTGGCGGCGGCAGCGGCCGCGGCAGGGGCCACCAACAGCACGGACGTCAAGTTGAAGGAGCAATACGGGCACACCTACACCGCCTACGACATTGCCAACGATCAGCAGTTGAAGACAAACAATCTGTGCAAGATGTTCTGCAACAATCGCAAGCGGCAACGCCGACGTCGCCGCCGACGTCGACGACGACGCCATCGGCATAGCAACAATGTGGGCAGCGGTATGGATAGCAGCAACAACAACAACAGCAAACAGCAGCAGCAACAGCATCATTATCAGCAGCAGCGGGAGCAAGAGGACATCTTCCATTTAAGCATGGAGCAGCGTCATGGACGCGGCCCAAGTCACAGCCCCAGCCAAGGAACATTCCTTTCATTCGAAGCGTTAAAGGCAATCAACCTAACGGTGCCTCCCGAAATGCGAGCTCCGGCCTTCAAGGCGCCATCCCTGTCCTCGCCCTGGCCGGCGTCCACCTCGTTTCGTCACTGCTCCAAGGGCAAACGCACTCGAGCCAATCTCGTTTGGCTCCTCATTGGACTGGTCTGGTTCGAGGTGAAGCTTATCAACTGCAATGCCATAGCCAGTGGCTATGTCTCCAATCTGGTCACCCAGAAGGGGTGCACCCTGTGCCAACTCGAGGAGGGCAACTTTTACAGTGACAAAGGTGAGTTGCCAGCCCATACACAATGCTCGTATAATATGCCTCTGCACATACTCGTTTGTACTTGTATATATATATACATCCCGAAGTTAGATCTAGTGCTTATCCAAATATATATGTACATATGTGTATACATACCTCCCAAAACCAGAACATAAAACTCAACTCAAACTCAATTAGCGTTTAAGGATAAATACTGTAACTGTCTGGCACTTCATCTCCAGAGCAATGCACTCGTGAATATGTCTATATATTAGATCTATTTACATATGTATAGCAATCATCTTTTTTAAATTATTCCATCAACATAACCATATATATCGAATCCTAAGTGAAAAAATATTACATTTCATGACACAATTCGCTGTTTTTCTTTTTTTTTATTCAACAAAAAATAGATTGGGGTTAGGTTCAGAGCGAAATTCTGTATGTGAAATCGCATACAGAGAGAGAGAGAGAGAGAGAGAGATAGAGATAGAGAGACTCAGAAAAACAAGAGTAGCTGCAAAAATTAATTAAGAAATTTACTTCACCCAACACTTACCTCTATATACTTACATACTAGTCGAGTTAGCAAGACCTAAAAATGTTGAGTAGAGCACAGATTACGAAACCACTTGGGTGTTCTAGTCGAATGTAGAAAACTCAAAACCAAAGATTTTAATCGCCTCACTCCCACACTTAGCTCAAGATCAGAGGCCTTTCATTTAATCTGTGTAGCTTGATTCGATTCGAGGCTTATTCAATTTCGCTTCAAGGAATTATCGGACTTAGCCCCCGACTCGTTTAGTTATTAAAAGCATCTTTTCTAAAGCACACAAAATCATTTTGTCGAACCACATATGTATTCTCTTCCTGTTTGTGACTCTTATTCATAACACTTCTTAAGTCAAATTATGTTTGAAAACTTCAGATACTTGTTGTTCTATGAAAATATTGGTAAGAGACGAGAAAAATAAATAGCTTGACATTTACAATACCCGTATATCTATATTTCTGTGCACGGTAATACTTTGTCGATATTTGTCGCTTGTGGCCAGGGGGGTAGCAAAGCCTTACCTCATCAAAGCACCAGGGTCTAGGTCGCAAATAATGGGTGTAGAAAAAAATTGAGTAAGAGAGAGGGTATTATGTTCTCAATGTGTGATTGTACAAGTATTTGGGGGGCTATATGTATGTATATATATATGTATATTATAATCCTAATTATGTAAATTATCTTGCTGTTAAGTACATTTTAAAACTCTATGCCTTACAATAACGAATAAGAGCTCTATTTTGTGTGTATATTGAAAGAAATTTACGCCCATACCTAAGCCCACAACATCAGCCACAGCCATATGCACTTGGCACATACTTGTAGAGTAATTACCTTACCACTTACCAGTTACCAGTTACAATGTTAGCCCACTAAGCCCACTAAACAGCCCACACACCCCACACACCCCTCACACACTCATTCATACAGTACCCGTACAAATGCAACACAAATCCAGCCAACTTTGTAACTTACATAACACTTTACAATTGTAACATTTACACAGATAATCCACACACAGACTACAACAAGTACAATAACAACAACAACAACAATTACTTCTACAAAAAAACTAATCGAAACCATAACAACATCAACAACAACAATATCGCGCCAAGCGACCGCGTTCGCTTGGAGTCGATCAAGCGACAAATTCTGACGAAACTTGGCCTCACCCACAAGCCGAATGTGTCGCATCCCCTGCCAAAGCAATTCATCTGGGAGACCATTTATCGAGCCGAAGGTGGAATGGTGGCCACCGATGCCTTTAACAGCGATCTCAGCGAGCGGCGGGCGCGTTTGCGAACCCTATCCGAAATGAATGTTTTCCACAATCGCCACGCAGTTCCCATGCCTATGCCGATGGCGATGCCGATGCCGATGCCGATGTCCATGTCGATGCCACTATCGATGGCCACAGACGATCAGGGATCTCGGGGTGCGGCGACCCTAACGTCCCGTTGGGCCCCATCAACAGGTAGCAGAGGTGCTGGTGCCAATCAAGGTACTGGCACTGGGGCGAGTAGTGGCGGCCACACTGAGAGCAATAACTTTGGATACACTATCAACACGAGCAGCAGATATAGTCCGTATGAGGAATTCCTGAGGAATCGCACGGCCGTGAAGGTACAGCCCCAGCTGATGGAACAAGACGGAGAGGCTGAGAATGCCGACAACTCTTGGGATGATCAGAGGCAGCTACGAACCTCAAAAACTCGGGCACGCACTCGCCCCCATTCGTATGCGCGTCCGGCGAAAAAGCAACGCAATAATGGAAGTGGTGCCAACAGCTACAATAACAACAACAATAACAACAATAACAACAACAACAGCAACAAAAAGAACAAGTCGAATGCGTACAGTAAATCAACATATCTCATAGATATAAATCGTAGTAGTGATAGTAGCACCAATAGCGGGAGTAGCGGCGGCATCGGACCCAATGATCATCTTTATTTTAACGATTACAGCATTCGCATCCGTGGCAAAGGCCATCAGCAGCAGCACGCATCATCCATGCAGGATGTGCAGGAGGACGATGGGGAGAGCGGTGCTGGCGGTGCGACGTCTGACAGCAAAATGATGCCGGAACAGGACGCGTTCGAGCGAGAAGACTACTTTGGCAACACTCAGGAGATCATCACATTTGCTGAGGAGGGTGAGTAGCACTCTCAATATTTCTCGCCCCCTGGTCAGACAGACAAATAATTTGTTATGCATTTCGCAAGTACATATATCATGAAGTTCGACTTCCTTCTGCTAAAAATAATGCGAATTTGTGTGGAAATTATTTGCCTGTCTGATCCTCACTTAAGTTTGTTATTCATAGTTATAATGTAAGTCGAGGGGAAAGCACTCTACCTTTTCCAAGCGAATGAGTAATTCACGCCAAAGTAAAACATGCTGGTCTATTCCCATTTCCGACTTTGGTCCATTTATGCGGAATTGAGGTTGCGTAATTCACTTAAATCCGATAAACGATAACATTATTTGGCTTACAACTTATTGGTTGATGCCATTTTCAATCCGCTAGCTACTTTTTGAAACGAACAACTCCACAAGTGTTTGAAACTTCGAAAATTTTACTAATATCGATTCCACATAATTTGATCGAACTAGTTAAATAATTATTCAATTTCAATACTTAATTTAATGAATATATCCCAAAAGATAACTGCGAATAGTTCGAGCTATATAAGTCCCGTAAATCCGTTCGTACAAGTAGGTTGGCCAAAAGATAACTAAAGGAAGGCCAATTAACCAGTTTAGAGACGTAATCGTACTTTTCTAAGATTGATTACGCATATAGTATGTGTCCATTGTATACAATCAGTAATGCCAATTAGAAGCACATATAAATATAAAACAGCCTGTTAGGGAATTTGGAGAACTGCTGCAATTATTATATTATATAGAGAATTTCAACTATTGGTACACGCAGTTGTTATTGAAGAATTTGCTTGCATAAGTATTATAAGTAAGTGTTTATTATCTGTCTATCCTTATTTGTACAGCTCTCTATTTAGCGCTTCTCCCACCAACTACTAAATGCATGCATTTATACAAGCAATTAGTTAGCCTAGATGATGGAGATGACGTTGATTGTCATTGGTTTAGAGGTAGTTGATGACTAAGTATTATATACTTGGTATATTTTCTAGAATGGTGGCGCAGGCAGTTCTATAGATGTTAGTAATTTGTTGAGTCCGTTGAGGCATATTGCAATTGCAATTGAAAATGCAATTGCTGCAGCGTTACCCTATACACCTATCCTATCCCATCCATCCATCCATCCATCCATCCATCCATCTATATCCAACGCAGAGTGGTTGTCTATCTTTTAGTTACACTGCGCTTCACTGTCTCTCTGTCTGCGTCTCCGTCTCCGTCTGCGCTCAGCCTTCTTCCGTCTGACGTCGTCGTCGTCATCGTCGTCTACGGCGGGCACGACTGTCTGGGTCTGGCTGTCTGGCCTGAGTGGGTGACAGCGGGGGTGGAGGCGATGGCGGCGGAGGAGGAGGAGGTTATATTGGGCTGCAAAGTGAGAAACAATGGCGAAAATATGCGTTTGCTAAGCCTTGCATGAGTCACGTAAGTTCAGTTGCTCGCACACATATGAACATACTTATGTACACATACTGTGCCCATGCATAGATATGTGTGACAGACACACTCACACACACACACACACACACACATACTCATACTCTGGCATGATGGCTGGGCCGACAGGCAGGCCGTTAAACAGACAGCTGACAACACACGCAGACACGGCAGACTGGCAGACAGATGATACGTCTAACCTAAACAAGTCAATGTTGGAGGGTGGTCCCAGGTCTCCCCAAGAATGTGTGTGTGTGTGTGTGTGTGTGTGTGTGTGTGTGTGTGTGTGTGTGTGTGTGTGTGTGTGGTTGGGTGTATAGGTGCAAGAATTTGCAGGTGGGCTAGGGTAGTCAGTCTCACGCGGATTTCAGTCTCATGTATCAGCGGGTGCGAGTCGATTTCACATCGCATACTCGTCCGACTAGTCGTAGCCACCATAGTCGTGGTCGTGGTCGTAAACTTGTCTCAATGGTCACAAAATTGCACTTCTCGGTTCGGAACGCTCAAACTAACAGACGCTCAGACTAACGGACCAGCGGACTAACGGACTAGCGGACGAACAGACGCTTGGGTTTCAGGCCACTGTGCGTGCGTGTACCTATTTATATGGCCACTTGCGTCTCTCCCCGCGGACCACTTACGCGTGGAAGTGGAGTGCTGTCGTCTGAGTGTTTATTGCAGACTGTTGATGTGGTGAAGTACTTTCACTATTGTTCTGAGGTGTGAAACAAGAGCATCAGACAGTACAAACAATTAAAAATGCAAAAAGAGGAAAATAACGAAAGTACGCCCACTTACCCAACACAACACCTACAAGTACACACGGTGAACCACCAGCATGCACACACACAAGCACACCACACACAAACCACCCATCATCTCAGACCGAGAGTGGGACCGAGAGTGGGACCGAGAGTGGCACCGAGAGTGGGACTGGGACTGAGACCACCTACCAGCCGACTCTAATGGTGGGTAATGTGGAATACCCTGCGTATAGAAACATGCCTCCATTCTACACGCCTGCCAGCTGCCACCTGCCACCTGCGAGCTGCGACCCCCTCTGACTGCCACTCCACCTCTAACTAGAAGCCTCGAATTGGCGCCCTTACCGAGTAATGAAGTCGCTTGCATACTGCCTATGGGCTATGGTGGTGCGAGTAGTCTGCGTCTACGTCTGCGTCTACGTCTGCGTCTGCGTCTCCGTCTGCATGACCTGCCACAGTGCGTGCTTCTGGCCGTCGCGTCTAAGTGTGTCCTTTGTTGTTTGTGTACAGTTAAGGTGCGAAGCAATCAGTTGTTATCCAGCCCATCAAGCTACACAATCGGGTAATATTCACCCCACAGCTCGATTATCCACACGCTCGCAATCCACTCCAATTCCACAACATACAAGTACGACTATTACGATTTGATCGAATTTGTTGAAGAAACCCTTTGGATAACAGACAACACAAATACTACAAATTTATTTTGATCTCATTTTTATTCATACAAGTGGGTATCTTAGATAACTTAATTGGTTCTCTAGCAAAACAACCTTCAGGGCTTTTCATTTATTTTAATACTCGAATCAAGCACAACATCACGCAGATTTAAGATTCTTACGATTAATAAATAGCCACATGAAACATACTTATACATATACAGTGAAAGCGCCCTTAATGGACACCTCTTTATTCGGATACTCTCTTCGGCGGACACTTTTTCTAAAGCATCCGATCGATAAGCGGACACTCCCAAAAGAGTTTTCACTGTTTATTGATTAATTTGTTTGTGCCGATCACAAATATATACAAGTAGTATCTAATGCTAGTTATCTGAGAGACCTCCGGTTCGCTTCTTTTTTTAAACTACAAGTACACCCTACACGCTTTCGTTATCAAATGGCGGTTGGGTATCATAAAAAAAAGTTGTATCTTTCTAATTGTTAGGCCTGTTAACATAAGACATGGAAGACTATGAGCAATAAGAGTTATTTCATTTTCAGGAACACAATATCGCCAGCATCGCATTGTGGAGTTTTCTCCGCAGAAGGCGCGCGTTCCCAATCAGAAGCTTTCCATACGGAGTGCAGAAATCCACATTCGTATCGACAAGCAGTTCGACAAATGGTCTGGCGGGGATGGAGACGCCACATCTGTGGGGACTGATAGGCGGCAGTACGTGATGAACACGAAGCGAAGAAGTCGGGCGAATACACCCCGACAAAGAATCAAGATATGGGTTTTCCAGCTGACAGCAGGAATAAACATCACAGAAAAGGTAAAATTAGTATACATATGTGTAATGAATGGAATCCAAGATAATCTAATCCCTAATCTCTCCCATCCACATCGACAGGGCATCGACCAAGCGTTCCTATTTCGGGCCTCTTTCGAAGTGGACACGGACCATTTGGGCTGGCAGAAGTTCGATTTGACCGAAACAATACGCGATTGGTACGGGGATGCGAATGGCGAGAATCTTAGGTTGTTGATCGACTGTTCCGGATGTGGGAGCCAATACTCATTGCATCTGTTTGAGCTTGCGACGCAGAATGCGAAGCCCCGGCTGGAGGCGACAGCGACCCATGTTAATCCGAATCGGCCTTTTTTAGTGCTGCACACAGAATCGACGAGGCCGCGACGAGTCAGGCGCCGTGCTGTGGACTGCGGAGGCGCTCTCAGCGGTCAGTGCTGCAAGGAGTCCTTCTATGTATCGTTCAAGGCGCTGGGCTGGGACGATTGGATAATCGCGCCGAGGGGTTACTTTGCCAATTATTGCAGAGGCGAGTGTACCGGTCCGTTTCGAACGCCGGACACCTTTCAAACATTTCACGCTCACTTCATAGAAGAGTATCGGAAAATGGGTCTCTTGAATGGAATGAGGCCCTGCTGTGCTCCAGTCAAGTTCTCGAGCATGTCCCTAATCTACTACGGAGATGATGGCATTATCAAACGCGACTTACCAAAAATGGTCGTAGACGAATGCGGCTGTCCATAATGTGAGTATTTCGGATCCAACCTCCTCCCTACCGTTCCATCTAATTTAAATATCTTGGGGCTGCAAATCAGTTGAGTGCCAAAGTTTCCATAACAGAAGCACTCTTGCTTAAAATTTACATTCTGATTTCTTTGAGTACCATATTCCTGTTCAAATCCATAATCTTCACCAACCTTTCCGTTGTTATCTTTCATCTTTGAGAATCTGTGGAGAAAAACGGTTAAGCTAATGTTTTTGTATTTTTAAAAATTGGAACTCACCAAAGCGATAATACAAAGTTAATGATGGCGGTTTTAAGATGATCTCTCAATCAATTATTCCAGATTGAAATTTAAGTGTTTTGCAGCCTTAAAGTAAAAGTGAAGACTCGTAGACCCGATAACTAAACTACTTGTATGAATAATTCTTCTCTTTGTCTCTTTGCAGTGAGCATTCGTTTCTGGCTAAGCTCGCGACTTCCGTCCGTTTATGGTTATAGTCATAGCATAACACAGTTTATAGATACCCTATTCAAAACCTGCTGTACTAACGATTAGTCGGTTTGTTTGCTTTTGTATTTTTTTTTTCTTTTTTTTTTCAAGTCTGTCTGCCGGTTGTTTTGTAAAAATCTTTAATGGCACTAACAAAAAAATATCGAAATTGCGTTGCAGCATCAGTTATATATACAAGTATATATATATACAAATAATACTTATAATATAAATAGTGGTTAGCTGCACATTTTGGATAGGGTATGACGTATTCGGCATGCCGATAGTAACAATTTTTCTTGTTTAGATTAGTTTCAATTGGACTTTACAACGAAAAGCGGGCGATATAATGAATATATATACAAGTATATATATATATATTTATTATTATCTGAGTAATAATTACAAAAGTGCCTAAATTAGCGACAACAATTTAAAAATACATATAAACGAACGCGAAATTAAAAACAACAACAACGACAACAACAACAAAAGCAAAAAAAGAAAACAAAACCCAAAGTAAACAATAAATATAATATAAAAGATAAAGGAATCCATATGTTTAATACTAAGCCACACCTAGTTATGAAGCTGTGCTGTAGCGTAGCCAGAATGTCGGGATGGGTTAAAAATTCGATTTGCCATTTCCAAAGCGAACCACAATGGGTCCCAAGTATCCGTCCCGTCCTTCTGCCCTGAGACCAATCAGTTCATCCGAGTCTCACATAGCCTAGAAGCCTAGCCAGCTTGAAATACAATTTAGTAAAGGGAATTTCAAATACATACTACGAGTATATATACAAGTAGTTTAAAAGATTGTCGAACTCCCCAAATTTCAACATATAGTAATATACTTAGCATACGAGTGGAAGGGATTTGGAAGTGGCACCGAAGCCTCGGTGCACCGAAGCTAACAATTTTTAATGTTTTAATCAACTAGCTAGAATAAAGGTACCAAATTAAATTTCTTTCAGAGGCGATTTACGAGCAGTTATGTCCATTATAAGTAAAAACCCCGTACGATTAACTCACTCGGTCTGTGCCATGCATTTCAAAAAAGCAATTCCTTTCCTATTCTTCAGTTCGACCTATGCTAATTGATTTTTTATGTGCTAAACAATATTTAGGCTATGCATACAAGTATATGTGCTAAGAGGCATTCGAGTTTGTTTTTTTTTTGTAATTTTTTTTTCATTAACTTAATCCGTAGATGTCACGAAATTGAAGGATTATTGCTCGGTTTACGCGTTCGCATAAACTGTCTCTGCTGAATACCACACTGAATAGTCCCAGCCAATGCGAAGAACAGACACAGATTATACTATATTTAGTTATTCATTGATTCACTTACTTGATGACTGGTTGGTGTTGCTTGCTATTTTATGTGTGTGCCCACAGACGGCGTATAAGTACTTATATACTTATGTTCTTTACACATTTAAGGATTTCAACAAGGATCAAATTGATAATATTGTAATCAAACAAAAAAGTAACAACAACAGTTTCAGAACCAAAATACTTTAGAGTCTCCTTCCTAAAACCTATTACACAATACACAGTTTGTTAATTTGTTACTATCTAAGTAAAAATAAAACCATATTTTTAAACTAAAAAAAACACACACACAAGCAAGAACGTGTGCGCTTCTTGCCAACTTTCTATTTTAAAATATTATATGGAAATAGGATCACAATGCTCAGAAAATGGGTAAGTCTAATCGATCGAGAGGATCGACCAATTAGTGGATCCTGAATCGCCAATTTGACACTGAATTCTATTTCTGTTCCATATCCACAATGATTAGAAGATATCCAGCAAGAATTTATCGAAATGAGGAACGCACCCGACTTTCATTCCACATTGTCTAGCTTTTTGCTTAAGACGATTTATAAAATATATCAATACTTGATACAAAATTAGATGAATAATTATTGAAAACTATGCAATTTTTTCCAATTCTAACCATACATACAAGTATATATATTTATATACTTAAAATTTATTTATTCTACTATATTCTAAATTATATCGTAATTTTAGGACGTTTTATCGCAATTGAAAATCGACTGCGAGCGTTAACCGAATTGAACAATTTTGTAGCCCTTTGGTAAGGCCTTCTTTACGATAATTTGTAAATTGTATGTGTCCAATGGAAACGTTTAGAATGCTGCAGAAGTATTTTGGGGAGTCTACTCTATCAGGAACGCAAGTCTTAAAGTGTCGTCCATCCACCTTTGTTAACAACGCTAATATCGGAGAAGTAATCATTTCGCATTAGAGAGAGATAGCTGATGGATTGACTCAACAATGAAGATTCATACGCGCCAGATTTGGCTTTCTGTTTCCCAAACTTTAATGAGTTGATCTAGGCCGTAAGCAGTAGTTAGCTGAAGGAACTAAAGGCCGTCCCGCCCGAGCGCCGGACTAACATTTTGGCATTTCTGTTCTTTCTAATTTCGAATTTATTTATGTCTGTTATATCTTTTTAGAATTTAGTTTTTAAAATGTATGGTAACCGAAAAGTCCAATATAGAGTGAAATATGCATATTTTAATTATGATGATGACTTAAATGGTTTGGTGGGAAACGACAAGAAACTGTAAATGGAACGCGCTAAAGGACTAACTCCGCTAGGAATAGCGCTCCATCTCAATCGACATTTGTCAGAATACGGAAATCGAACTGAATATTAAAAATGTATTTATATTTTTATACTAAGCGGCCCTATTCTCATTGTTATAAACATACTATTCATACATACACATGTACAAGTATGTACAAGTAGATAGTATGTGCCTACATACAAGTATGGCTCCAGTGCTGATGACCGTCGGACGAACCTATCTATGTTCTTTGTGCGAGTATGTCTCAGAGTGTATTCGGGTTCAAATGTATCAATGGAAATCTATATGCTGCTTATCAGCAAACTCAACTCAACTCAACACAACAAAGCCTGCCCTGCCCCCTCCATCTAAAAAAGTTCGTTGAACTATTTGTATGCACTCTGATACCGATACCCCATTGAGCGTAGCCTACGTTTCCATTGCAGGTCCCTTGCCCGTGCCCGTGCCCGTGCCCCGTTCGCATTGGTCTCATAGGGTATGAACCTCTATTTATGGAAAATTTTATGGTCTCTGTGGCGCAATAGAAAGTACTCTTATGTCAGTGAAGACAAGTGCTGTACATTCTCCGATCTGATAAAGTTTGGAGTGATTACTTACTTGGGTCATACTGATTATTACACAGGCACTTTGAAGGTGTTGGTGTTGGTGTTGGTGTTGGTGTTAGTGCTCGTGTTGCTCTTGATGGGTCTTCAATATATGCATGCATATATGTATGTATGTAGCTCGACTAATTAGATAAGCGGATCTGAGAATTAGACCTCTGAGTTGAGCCTGCCCTTTGAACTTTGTATGCGATGCATCCATATAGCTCAGACACTAGCTCAGCAATCTTTCTAACACTTACTGCTGCTTCACACTATTCGAATCGTTAGCTAAAAAATAAGAACTATGTATGTGTAGGCATATATGTATGTACATATGTGTGTGTGTGTGTGTGTATGTGTTTGTGGGTATGCACGAACAAACACCCCACAGTGATTCCATTTAGGCATAAAAATAGAGAACGAATACGTGTATTGTGCGGAAGAGCACAATTCGGCTTTCTATGCTGGTGGCCCAAAATTTGAATATTTCGAGCTGAAGTGTGAGCGACCAGCTTGGTAAATATCTTGAGAAAGATAAAGATTGGCAAAAAGGATACTACCGGTATTCGTGCACACTACTCTATAAGCAAACATTCGTCGAACTGTAATTTTTTCTGTCAGGTACGAACCTCAAGTCATTTTTGCGCTTATCGAGCCGCGTTTTGCTTTCGAGCAACTTTTAATTATATGTATGTTTTTATGTATGTATGTATGTATGTATGTATATAGTAAACTTTCTTATCAAGCATTAACTGCAATTAATGTACACACACGCGCCCCAAACATACAAACACACTTGCCTGTGCCCTCAGCCTCATGCCTCATGCCTCATCAAAGTAATCAATGCAGAAGTAAGTCCAGCACCAGCACCAGCACCAGAAGCAGAAGCAGAATCAGAAACCGAAGCTCTGTATATGCATTTAATATAATCACACATTCACACAATCAAACATCGCACATACAATGTACATATACATACAAACGGAGAAAAGATTTTCAGATTCTAAGGCCTTGGATTCGCACAGCAACAACGAAACGCATTACTCTTGTACTATACCCTATACCCGATGGTTGAAAGGGTATACTGAAAGTCCGAATGCGTGCAACAGGCTGAAGGAGGCCCGTGCCAGAGATCCTATGTATACATATGCATATACTATATACTATATTGTATAACAGGTTGAATCAATTTAGACACGTCCCTCTGTACGAACATCGATTGATTATGGTTGGATATTGGTTTGTCTTTTGCATATATGGCCCCATTATTTGATATGCACAGATCATTTTTGGTGAAACAACGTAATTGCAACTACATACATTCAATAATTATCAGTTTTTCATATCGAAATAACGCTCTGAATGTACAAAAGTTTCATGAAATCGGAAGAGAAGGAAACGATCGGCCTTTAATGCTTATAAATTGTGAATACTCTGAAGTCTCGTCAACATCGTCGCCTTAGAAAACGATTGGATTTTTTCCCTTTATATCCAATGACGAATAAAATATTGATGAGGTGAGCAGATATAACCATGTCCGCTTGGAAAGTCCGATAAGGGACAAGCTTACGTATTTTTTTTTTTGACGTTGCACACCCACAATTTCCAGCGATCGAAAGAAGTTCCAGAAATAAATATAATATCTGTTTTCGTTCAAGTCCATGATGTACACGTAACATCGAGCGCATTCACCAGAGCACTATGATCACTGATCAGTCCCTGGCGAATTCAATGATCAATGATGCGATGATCATGATCACCAGATTTAATGATCACTAAAATGTATCACAAAAATACTACGATACACCAGCTTTGGTTTCTGCATTAATCGAAGCACTGCTGTTTACTTTATTTAAAACGAATATGTTGACGATATTGTCGAGATCAAACGATTCCAGTATAAATAAAAATATTGACAATACAAAATTACCGACTTAGTAGGTAATTTAAGCCTGAAAATAAGCTCCTTCGCTTCATCATTTCATAAAAATATTATTTACCATTCAAATGTAAATGTTTGTAGAAATGCGGTATTATTAGTGCTATTAAGATTTTAATTGTAAATGACAAAGAAGGTTTTTTTTTTTGAAAACCAAGAGGGATTTTAGTGAGGGGGGTCTCTAGTAATGTGTTTTTGTGTGTTTTATCTTGTTGGACTGCGCGATAGGAGACGGGTACAGGGTATACAAGAGTCGCACTTTATTCTATACTCTTTATTTGCCATTTCCAATAACAAAACTATTTACATAGTACCAAGCAATAGACCTTAGATTACAAAATTGTTTATATTGCAATTAATACAAATTATAACATTTTTCATAAACAAATAAGTACGTACATATGTATGTATGTATGTGTACGCCTTTGCGTAGAAAGATCGAGTAAATATGGGAATCCAAGGGTTTCTTCTTTCTTCCCCGCAATCTACATAGTACTATACGTATGTACATCCTACTTGTATATATGTATGTATGTGTATATGTACAGCTGTATGCCCATATAAGTGCATCTAAATATATGTATCTACATACATACTTGTATATACTTGTAAGTTGCTCCCTTTGTCCACACTTGTTTACACATTAGCGCATATATATGTACATACATACATACTCGCATGTACATAAGCACTATATGTACGTACATACGAGTATGTATGATTTTAATGCTAAAGAAGCCCCGTTCTTGTTTGGAATTTTTAATCAGTGGTTGTTACAATTTGTTTGCAAAAATTGCGAAGCCATAGTCTCTATGCCTCTCCGATTCGTGGTTTCATCAGTATTTTAATAGGAAGTATGGGACACGTGCATATATAAATGTGTACATATGTATATATATATATGTATGTCCATAGATAGATTCCAAGTGTTGAATTTAATTCATAAACCATGACAAACACTTTTTGTTTTTTTCGAATTATCAACCTTAAAATACGACAATTCAGCGACAATTTTTGGCAAATTTTAATGAAATCTGCTGACATATGACATGCATATGTACATACTTGTACATACAAATATATACATGTATGTATAGGTCCGGGACTAGTGTATTTATTAATTACATATTATGAAAGTTGCAGGAAAGAGCTATTAATAACACCAACACGATCAAAACGACCAAAGAAAGTTCAAGTACGCAGGCAAAGGCTGTCACTGGGATCCATAAATATGCAAATGCATGCACGCATATGTATGTAAATACGAGTATAGTAGTATATGGATTTAAATATAATTATTCACACATATGTACATACAAGTATATATATTATTTTGTATATACAATGCGCATACATGCAGAGGAGCTGGAGGTGCTGAGCTCGGGTCGAACACACCGATATGTCTTCTGATAATAGAAAGTATCACCCTCACCCTTCGATGTTCGCAGCCAGCTCGATGAGAGAGGAGAGCGTTCGAGAACAGTTAGAGTGCTATGTATGTACATATATATGTATGTACATACATACATATGTACGAGTACTAGCTAGGCTATTCCGAGCCCGGGAACAAACCACCCAGAGCGCCTCTGCTGGCAGGCTAGCTGGCTGGCTGGCTAGCTGGCTGACTGTCTAGCTGACAGGCTGACTGGCTGGTGACTGTGACAGCAGCAGCAGCAGCAGCAGCAGCAGCAACAACAACAACAACGACGACAGCGAATGCGGACGTTTACATACATACATATGTATGTATGTACAGATGTACATATGCACGTATGTACATATGGTTGAGCATGTGTCTGACAGCGCGAGGTATTTAAATTGTGAGTTTATGGAAAATGAGGCTTAATTCGAAGTCGGACGTCGCTGAATCCGTTTCGAGTGCAGTTCGGAATATTTTTTAGAGGCGAGAGTGCGTATTTCTATGAAATCAATTTCGTGAAAAGGAAACTCAGTGCAATTTTCGGTAACGAAGAGGTAAACCCGTCTTATCCTTCAAAAGTGCAATTGAAGCGAACGTGCCACAAACTCTATCGTGCAAAATAAAAAAATAATTAATATTGGAACAAATTGAGAAACATGCAAAAAATATACATACACTGGGAATAAGCAAACCTATTTTCAATATTGTTAATTTTTTTTTTCAATTTTGTTTGTTTTTTTATACATTTTTTTATGTGCCTTGAGCTTTTCAAGAGAATTGGTTTATACATAGATACCTATACATACACACATACCTATATACACATATAAATACTATATACATATTTCTTTAAAAAGCAAACATGCTTAACTCGCGTCCAATGATCGTTTCTCTTTCCATAGGGAAGACCGAGTAGGTCCGAGCCATGATGAGGACGATGAATCCTTGTCATGCATTGCGACTTTTAATTGGTGCAGTTTTCTGTTTCCTCCTCCTGGTGGGAAGCACAATTGCCGGTAAGTGATCATTTTTGTTATATACAAGTAGTATATATGTATGTACCATACATATATTAAGTTGTGGAAAATATTTGTTGCTTTTTATAAAGTTTAGATCGATCTGGAAAAAAAGACGAAACAAAATTCATTGTGCTTTGCAATAAAATATAATTTTTTTTAAATTTTTATTCTTATAATATACAAAATGTTTAATTTATTAAATACTTATAAGCAGCCATTTATTGTGTGCAAGAAATTTAGTATTCATACTTACTGCTTCCGTCTTTAGCTTATACTTGTACAAGTAAGTGATAAATTTCTAGAAAGCTTTTGCCGAAAACAAGAAGTCAACAAACACCCTGCTAATAGGTATTCTCAGTCAGTCTAATGAGACGTTATGAAATGTAATTGATTTAAAAATCTAAATTGATATTCTCACACGAGTGTAGTGGGTGGGAGAAGACCACAAAATCTTAAGACGCGGTATTGCTGGACCTTTAATTTGGTAATGCGCGACGCTTCCTGTTTATGCTTTCAATATACTATAGGACCAGCCTAACATACTTGTAGTGAGCAGGGCAACTTTATGGTACTTAAACCATTTATCTGATTTGTATTTATACAATGAAGCATTATTTTCATCAAAATGAGCGCTTGTCTGCCTTTTGATTGAAATGAATTGAGCTACTCGTACGCGTACCATATGCGTTGACAGCCAGTGGATGTTGTTTTTGAAGAAGTACCGGCATCGCTTCGACCCATGCACACATGTACAAGTATAGTACGCGTACGAATTAGTGTAACGCGTTGAAAGCTTAGGGCACTTCCCATACAATACAACTAGACAAACATGATGACAATCAAATAAAATACAAATATATACAAGTATATGCATATATGTATGTTTTCAAATGACTCGTTGCAGATGGCAGCTGCAGCAAAGGATGCCCCCAATGTAAGTGATCTTTTTATTTTGTACGCTCTTGATGAACACGTCCGTGACTTGAAGCTTTGTTCCACACTTTATAGCTGATAATGGCCTCTTGAAGTATACACCGGGTAATGTCTACGACTATGCATTCGACAGCATTCTAACGGTTGGCCTGAGCTCAGGCCTCGTGACTGAGGCGGACGACACCAGTCTCAAAGTGACGGGCTCGGCAAAGATCTTCGCCCAGGGCAACTGCGGCTACACGCTACAGCTGGGCGCCGTAAAGGTCAGCAACACCAAGGAGTCGGTGGAGAAGAAAATCCTCAGCAACATACAAAAGCCCGTGCACTTCACACTGGCCAGCGGCCAGGTTGAGCCACAAATCTGTACGGATGGCAGTGATTCAGCCTACTCGTTGAACATTAAGCGCGCCATCATCTCTCTGCTGCAGTCGAGCACCGCTGGGGAGAACGAGGTTGATGTTTTCGGCCAGTGCCCTACGCACACATCGACCTCTAAGGTGGGCAACGCCGAAGCCATTACCAAGGTGCGCAATCTGAACAAGTGCGCGCATCGCGAGCAAATAAACAGCGGTCTGGTCTCTGGAGTCGTAAACGAGAAGGCGGGCATTCGCTCCTCACTGCTGCTGCAGGCCGACTATACCAAGGAGTCGAAGATTGAGCGTGGCGTGGTGTCAAATGTGCACCTGGTGGAGCTGTACAAATTCACTGGCACCACCAAGGGCAACTCTGATGTTAGCGCCAAGGTTGTGACCAATCTTGTTCTGAAGTCTCCAGCTGGTTCGCCAGGTGCTGCTCCGGCTACTGGCTCGCAGACTGCCAGCATTATCTTCCAGAAACCCGAGACCTACACAGCGAAAAACATCAACGCCTTAAAGACAGCTCTATCGGAACTGGTGGACCTGACAAGCGATTACGTGAAGAAAGACAGTGCCAAGAAGTTTGTGGAGCTCATCCGCTTGCTGCGCAGTGCCGACACTGATACCCTCTTGGAGCTGGCTGGCTTTCCCCACCCAAACAAGGAACAGGCCCGTAAAGTCTACCTGGATGCACTTTTCCGCACCAACACCGCAGAGTCCGCGCGTGCAATACTGAAGCAAATTAACAAGCTGGACGATCGTGAAAAGGTTATTGCCATATTGTCATTGAATCTTGTTGAGACTGTTGATAAAGATACAGTAAGTCTTGCGGCCAACCAACTAACTCCCAACGCTCGCAAGGAACTTTATTTGGCTGTGGGTAGCCTGGTCTCCAAGTACTGCGCCCGCAATGGTTGCGAGCAAAGCGATATTGACGCGGTTGCCAAGAAGTTCGCCGATGGCCTGAAGGGTTGCAAAGCCAACACAAAGAAGGATGAGGAACGTATTGTGTACGTCCTGAAGGGTATTGGCAATGCCAAGCAGTCATCTGATAATGTGGTCAATGCTTTGGCTCAATGTTCTTCGCCTGGCCCCTCTACTCGCATACGCGTTGCCGCTTTGCAAGCCTCCTCGGCCATTGGATGCAATGCACAACTGCGTGCCAAGGCCCTGGAAGTACTAAAGAATCCCAACGAAGACTCTGAGCTGCGTATTGAAGCCTATTTGAGTGCAATTACTTGCCCGACTGCAGAAGTAGCCAATGAGATTGCAGAAGTTGTGAACAACGAGAAGGTATATCAAGTGGGTGGATTTATTGCATCTAGTTTGAAGGCCATTCGCGACTCAACGGACGCTACACGCGAAGAACAGCGTTATCACCTTGGAAACATCCGCGTGACCAAGCAGTTTCCCAGAGATTATAGACGCTACAGTTTCAACAATGAAGTTTCCTACAAATTGGATGCCTTGGGTCTGAGCGCTAGCTCTGATTACAAGCTGATTTACTCACAACAGGGCTTCTTGCCTAGATCTGCCCGCTTGAACGTGACAACCGAGATCTTTGGCACCAACTTCAATGTGTTCGAGGCCAGCATACGGCAGGAGAATCTTGAGAACGTACTGGAATACTATGTGGGACCCAAGGGTTTGCTGAACAAAGACTTTGATGAGATTGTCAAAATGATTGAAGTTGGTAATGCTGGCGTTGGAGGTCGTGCCAGACGTTCCATTGCAGATGATGCCGCCAAGGTTTCCAAGAAGTACAAGACTTATGGTAGCAAGAACACACACGACCTGAACTTAGATCTATCTCTGAAGCTCTTTGGCTCTGAGCTTGCCTTCCTCAGCTTGGGAGACAATGTGCCCAGCTCTCTGGACGACATTATCAAAACATTTTCCGAGGTCTTCGAAAAGGCTAAGAAGGAGCTGTCTTCATTTGAAAAGGAGTTCTCGTGGCATCATCTCTTCCTCGATACCGAGTTCGCCTATCCTACGGGTGTTGGTGTGCCCCTAGAGTTCTCAGCTCAGGGCTTCGTGGCAAACAAAGTTGACTTTGGTATTAATGTCGATGTAAATGCTATACTGGAGCAGGATTGGCAGCGTGCCACCTACCGTTTGAAGGCCGTACCCAGCGTTGATGTGAACGTGAATGTGCAACTCGGTTTCAATGCTCAGGTGCTGGCATCCGGACTGCGAGTTACCTCCACTGCTCATTCTGCCACGGGAAGCGACGTCAGCGTCGGCCTCATCAAGGGCGCCGAAGGCTTCAATGTCGATGTGCAACTGCCGCGTGAAAAACTTGAGTTGATTGATATTGAAATAGCAACGGAGTTTTATGTGGCCGAGCAGGGCAAGCCACTGAAATCGGTACCTCTGAAGACTGCCAAGAAGCAACAAAAGAGCAGTGGAAATGAGGCCTGTTTCACCCCATTGGAGGTTGTAGGCGTAAAGCTTTGCGCTATTAGCTCAACTGTTTCGGATCTGAGCAGCGGCAAAGTGTCTTCAGGCGATACCTTCAATTTGGCCCAGCCCTTCTCCGCTTCGGTATATGTGGTTACCGAACGTAAGTTCAACTTCAGAGGATCACATACAGTTCAGCAGGGTGTTAGCCAGCAATGGAAGCTAGACTTCAGCACGCCCGGCTCGAAAGTTTCGCATGATACCAGTCTGACTTTTGAGCTAGGTTCCAAGCCACGCACCTATGGTCGTCTTTCCCTCGACAATCCCCAATATCAATTTGCACTTGAAGCTGGCATCAACAACGATCAGCGGGAACTGGTTCTCTATGGTCAGTATGAGCAGGACAAGAACATCAGAAAGAGCAAGATTGGCTTCCTTAAAAATGGCAACGAGTACAAACCAGTCATTGAGGTGCAGGATCAGAATGGTGTGAGCAACAGCATTAATGGCTATCGAGCCGATGGCAAGGTAGTGGTACAGAAAACTGGCGATAAGCAGTCGCGCTTTAGCTTCGAAAACTTCCAAGTGACGGGTCCCTCCAATGAACGCGTCGTAGTCAATGGTTGGGCCGATGTGGGCCAAGCATCACTGAACTCTGAACTTCGCATTGCTCCCGGTCAGGAGTCCTATTTCGTGAAAGGCAACTTCAAGCTCGAGGGTGGTCAATATGCTGCTGGTCTCTTTATCAACGATGAGCGTCAGCCCGACAATGTGTATGGAGGTTCAGCTCAACTTTCGGTTGCTGATCAAGCCTACGCTTTGAAGGTGACTGGCAAAGCAGTGGCCTGGACTTTGGATAGCGCAACAGATCTACAGTACTCCAAGCCTGAAGGCTCAAGCAGCGTGAGGTCCAGCACTTTCTCACAGGAGCTGTCGGTGAAGAATAAGAACAAGCCAGTTGGTGCAGTCAAGGTAAAGGCATCTAGCGATGTAAACAAATTCCAGCTAGAAGCAGAAGCTTCTCGTGAACAGAAGGTCGCATCTTTAAATGTCAAATATGAAAGCAATCAGCGCTCGGTGCATGACTATGCTTTGGAGGCCAATGCCAAACTAAATAAGCATTTCATCGATGTCCTAGCCAAGTGCGATGTGAATGGAAATCTTTATGTAATTGATAATGTTGTAAAGACTAGCTGGGGTACTTCATTGACTGCCAAGGGTGAATTAGGCCAACGATACACGCCTCAGGATGTACACATAAATCTGCAGGGCAGCGCTCAGCTCAGCAACAAGGATAAGCCAACACAATGGATACTCAAAGTCATTGGAACCCCTGAGAAAACAAACAGTGAACTGCGCGTCAGTCGCGACAATGCCGAGCTCGTCAAGTTCACCGGAGAGTCGCAACACCCACAAGACAAAGTCTCAGCTGCTAAGGTGAACTTGATCGTCAAGAATTTGTTAACGGCCAAAGGCGACTTCAAGTTGGCCAAAAATGGCAAAGGTGATCTGACTGCCACCATTGAAACCCAAAAGACTGAACCCAAACATAAGGTTGATATTGACACGAAATTCCATATACAAGCGCCCAAATACGACATTGAGACAAGCATTACGCTCGACAGCGACAAAAAAATCCACCTGAAATCCGAAAACAACATTGATAAGCTGAAATTCTCCACAAAGAATGTGCTTACGGCTCTGGACAAGAAAGTCTCCTTCGATGCTAGCGGCAGCGTGAAAGGCGAGTTGCGCACCAATGGCGAAATTCAGGGTAACTTTGCACTAACCGCCCCCGATGGACGCGTTGTAGATGGCAGTATTAACCGCAAGACGAGCGCAAATGCCAAGACTGGCATTTCTCAGAGCAACATAGATCTGCAAGTCAACGATCAAGATCCCACCAATGGCAAGAAGCGTTCAATAGTGCTTAAGAGCAAGCTGGATGTTGCAAAGAACAAAGATATATCTGCTAACAATCAGCTGACGTATACCGATTTTGATGGTCAGGAAACTGAGGTGAAAAGCCACATCAAGACTGTGAAAAATGGTCCCAAATCGACTCTTGATGCAGGCGTGTCTGCACGCAGCAATCTCCTCTCCCAACCCATCGACATCTCCGTTGTGCTTGAGGAATACCCTGATCAAGGTGAATCGGTAGGCCGTGTTTCGGGAAAATATGGCAATCGCGTAACAACCAATGTCAATGGCAAATATAACTTGGGCGACTCCAGCACGCCCGCCACCTTTGAGATTCAGGGAAATTTGCAAGTGCCTGAGACCGGCATCAAGTCGTTGCAGTTAAGCGCAAATGGCAAGTTCCTGAAACCCGCTGTAGAAATTGGTAATGGTGCCTATGTTTTGGAACTGTTCGTCGATGGTAAAACGGGCAGTGGCCAGTTTGTTCGCCTTAACACTGACTGGAAGGGCTCAAATCAGGAGGGCAGCTACAAATTAGAAGCACAAACCAATAACATGGAAGCCCCTCTGAAATTTGATGGCTCATACCAGCGTGAACAGGCGGGCAGTCTGAGGGAAGGCGATATCAATGGCAAACAGAAGTTTGCTTTTAATATAAACTACGCAGACAAGTACTTGAAATCCAGTGCTGATCTGAGCTATGCTGCTGCTGAAACAGCCACACTACGCTTGAACCTGGACACAAGTGTGGAGGGCGTCAAGAACATCGAGGTTAATTTGCGCAGTCACAAGGCAGTTGAGGACACGTACGTTATCGCTGCACAGGCCAAGCAGGATGGAAAATCCTATGCTCTAGACACTAAGCTCTATCGCTCCTCACACAAGAAGGGCTTTGATATTAGTGTAACGTTGCCTCAAGGCCAGCCCATAGTGTTGGTGGCCATTGTAGAAATTTTGGGTGAGCGCAAGGCCAAGTTTGCATTGGACATTCAAAATCTGATTGATCTGGATTTAAAAATCAACACGGAATCCGCCTACAATAATATCGATGACTTCTACATTACGAACCAATGGACCTCGAAGAAACTGAAACTAGACAACTATGATCTGGATGTGCGCGGCCAGGGCAAGGCCATCACTGCACAGCTTAAGAATGCTCAGGGACAAGTATTTTCGGGTACAGCCACGTACACGCTAAAGAAGGAGAAAAATAAGTCCATCATTGAGGGCCAGGGCCAGGTGCAATATCAGGGCAAGTCACACAGCGGTAACTTCAAGCTGACACACCAACTCTACGAGCTGGCGACCGAAAAGGAAGTTGGCTTCTCCTACACCGTCAATGGTAACTTTGGACCTAAAAATGGAGTTTCCACGCTGAAGATAACAAACAAGGAGTTTAACACGAAGCTTTCCGTCTGCGAGGAGAAGAAGCAATGCACCAATGTTCAGGTACAATCCATCATCACAGCCGACGAACAAAAACTGGACTCTGTACAGCATGCAGTGATCGTTCTAGTGGATCTGCGCGAGCTGGGCTACCCCTACGAATTCGAACTAAAATCCAAGACGACACGTCAAGGCTTCAAATACCAATACAATCTCGATAGCGCCATTGTGTCCGGCAATAACAAGAAGTACCAGCTGACAGCTAATGTGGTTCCCACCTCATTAATTGTAACGCTCGTGCTGCCCAGCAGGGAGGTTGTTTTCGAAACCACCCAGCAGATACCCACGGATAACAAGGTCTTTGGCCATTATGAGCTATCGGCTGCATTCTACATTGACAAGGCGAACCGTCCAAATGATGTAGCTCGCGTTGTGGCTGCCGTGGACGTTGGTGGTGTGGAACGCATTGCCGTCAATGCCAAGGGTCAAGTGAAGCTGGAACATCCAACCATTCGTCCACTCGTCATCTCGGGTAGCCTCGGTGCGAATCGCGAACAGCGTTTCGTCAACACTGAAGTAACCATTGACATCTTCCGCACCCCCGATCAAAAGATCATTGCCTCCAGTGAATTGCGTGATACTCAAGGACAAAATGGCTTTAACATCACCTCGCGTCAGCAGCTTCGCTCCACTGGTCTGCAATTACAGTACGAGCTGAACGCTCATTCTGCCTTTAATACTAAGACCACCGAATTCAGCAGTGGTGCCGAGCTGCAAAGCGCCACCAGCGAACTAAAAGTTGGTGCCTTCGTCATCGCCAACAAGGAACGCTTGGAGGTCTTAGTCAACGCCCTGGACGAACAGATTCTGCATATTGCCGGCAACTTCAATACTCAGAAGAGCATTGTTAAGCTCAACACTAAGCTGCAAGCATTTGGACAAAAGCCTGTGGAAATCACTTCTGAGGTGCACCCAACACTAGCCAAGATCACTGTTAAGCGTCAGGGTCTTGTTGATGCCAATGCTGAGGTCAAACTTGGCAAGGAATTCAAGTTCGATATTGTCGGCAGCGGTAAGCCATTGTTTAATGGACGTGTTGCTCTCGATGCAGCTAATTTCCTGCAGACCACCTACAAATCGAATGACCAGGATGTCGACGGTTTCCTGGTAGGAATTACTTATAATTAATATATTTTTAAATGGCAGATGAGTTACAGTTTTTTTTGAATTGCAGAAATCTGCGGAGGCTGAAATCAAACAAGAGACTGAAGTCGTTACGCAGAAGATTAAGCAGCGTTTCGAAAAACTGCGTCAGCGAGTTGAAGAGCAAGTTAAATTGGCCAAGGAGAGTACCCCAGACTTCCAGAGGCTGAAGGACAGCTATAACTCCAATGCCAAGGCAATTGTCAAGGAACTGGAAAGCGACCCATCATTGGCGCCCATTATTAATGCCATGTAAGAATTTTTAAAATAATTTCTTAATTATTTATTATAAATTATCATCTAAGCGCTCCAGTGCTCTATATTTTTGTAGAAATCATATATGTAGTTTGAGGCTATTAAGTGTGTTATATTTATGTACATCTTTCAATTGAATTCCAGCCAAAATTGGTACGAGAAGATTGAAAAAATCATCGACCAAATTACCAAGACTTCATCGGCAACGTTCGAAAAATTACAGAAGACTGTCGTTGAGCTGTACGAACAGGCGCAAACCGTTTGGAGAGACTCATTGCTTAAGACATGGGAAGAGATTGTAGTTGCTGCGACCAAGCTGGTTGGACAGGCCCGCATCGAAATTGTAAATGCATACACGAAAGCCTTACAACAAATTTTGGAAGTTCTCGAGAAATACGGCCCGGAACTAAAGAATTATGGCAAAGCGATTAAAGAAGCCATCAAACCACTGAGTGAAGCGGCCCAAGAACTATTCAAGGTTACAATATCTGCCACCGAAGAGTTGATTCAGGATCTCAAAGAATATCTGGAGAAACTGCCCACATTCGATGCCATTCGTGATGAGGTAGCAGACAAGCTGCAGAAGCTCCAACTGGTAGAGAAGACGCTGATTTTCCTCAACAATGTCTTCGATCAACTGCAAATTCTGCCACAGACACCTGAAACCACCGAATTACTGCAGAAGGTACATGAGTATTTGGAAAACAAACTGAAGCGACAGCCCGTCAACGATGAACAAGTGCTCGAAGAGCTGGCTAATCTGCTGCTCAAGGCACTGCGCTCCATTTGGGCAGCCATTGAGACTAATGCACCAGCCGGCGTCCCCGGCGCAGCCAGTGGTGATCTGCAGGCCTGGTTCGGCTCGCTACCCAGCACTGCGGATACACTCATCAAGTTGCCCTCACTATTATCCTTCCGCGCTAGTGTCATTAACTTCCTGCTTAACGAGAACTGGGACAACGTCTTCAGCAAGAATCTGTTCCAATCGTGGGTCTTCTTCCAGGACTTTGAACTGCGCGGTCACATTGTCGATGGCCAACACATCTTCACATTCGATGGCCAGCACTATGCCTATCCAGGCAATTGCAAATTGATTTTGGCGCAGGACAGTGTTGATAACAACTTTACTGTCGTCGCTCAACTGAACAATGGAAAACTGAAGGCAATCACCCTGGCCGATCGTGATGGCAACTTCGTCGAGGTTGCCGATAATGTCGCTCTGAAGGTAAATGGCAAACCTGTGGAATATCCACAGAACTTGCCTGGAATTCACGCTTGGCGTCGCTTCTACACGGTCCATTTGCATTCGGAATATGGAGCAACCGTTATGTGCACCACAGATCTTAAGGTCTGTCACATCCATGTCAATGGTTTCTACACAAGCAAGACCCGAGGTCTGCTGGGCAATGGCAATGCAGAGCCCTATGATGAATATCTGCTCATTGACGGCACTCTGGCCACTGATTCTGCTGCTCTTGGCAATGATTATGGTCTGGGCAAGTGCCCTCCTGTTGCATTCGATATTGGACAGGTTGATAGTCCAGTACGCGCTGATATTTGCAGTAAAATCTTTGGTATTGAGTCACCATTGTCGCTAAGCTTCTTGGCCTTGGACTCAAAACCGTATCGCAAGGCCTGTGACATTGCTGTACAAAAGGTTGCCGAGAAGGACAAGGAAGCTGTCGCCTGTACCTTTGCTTTGGCCTATGGATCTGCTCTGAGATTCCAAAATAAGTGGGTCGTGCTGCCAACTGCCTGCCTGAAATGCGCCGGTCCCGCTGGTCAACGTGAGCTCAATGAGGAATTCACCGTTAAGATACCGACCAACAAAGCCGATATCGTATTTGTCGTCGATGTGAACGTCAAACCTGTAGTGTTAGCCAATCTCATTGCCCCAGCCATAACTGAAATACGTGAATCGCTCAAGTCCCGTGGCTTCTCCGATGTCCAAGTCGGTGTTGTTGTCTTCGATGAAACAAAACGCTACCCCGCTCTCCTCACCAGTGACAATGGAAAAATCAACTACAAAGGCAATGTAGCCAATGTGCAGTTGAATGGACCGAAGAACTTCTGCGACAACTGCGTTGAACAAATCATAACTGAGAAGCGCATTCTAGAGCTCTATAATGCTCTGGAGCGTTTGATTAAGAATGTTGTGCCACAGGCCGATGAGAAGGCGTTCCAATTGGCTTTAGACTACCCATTCCGTGCTGGCGCGGCCAAGAGCATCATTGGAGTGCGCAGCGACTCGCTCGAGTACAACAATTGGGTAAGTTGGGGCCGAAAGCGTTCACACATCGTTCAAAAATTTTAAACATTGTATTCCAAATTGCAGTGGAAATTCGTACGTGCCCAAATTATAGGAACTGTGACTAAATTCGACGGCGCTTTGCTGCATCTGATTGCACCAGTAAAAGGATTCTCCTTGGAGGGTGTACAAGCCGAAAAATTAGTTGGTAAGTAGTCAGTTATAATCAGTAATACGTCGACATGAGTCCTAACTAACATTTACATGCAATATTCAAGGTTTTAACTCGCGTCTGGTGGCCACAGTCGATGGCAAGGATAACAAGAAGCGCGCGAAACTGCAGTTCGATAATGATATGGGCATTGACTTTGTACTAAACAACGGCGGCTGGGTGTTTGCCACACAGAACTTTGAAAAATTGAAGGCCCCAGAGCAAAAGAAGGTTCTCAACCAGGTCACAACCTCCATTGCTGATACACTTCTCAAGACCGAAATAGTTAGCGATTGCCGCTGCCTGCCCGTCAATGGTCTTCATGGCCAACACAAGTGCGCCATTAAATCCTCGAGCTTTGTGCCCAACAAGAAGCCGAAGGCAGCGTAAAACCTTTGTCCGGTTCTAACTTTTGGAACACAATCTAATTTTTGATATGCAAAATGTTGTAATGCTTAGATTGTAAAACAATACATAAATAAAATTAAAAATATAAATTATAATAATAGCTTAAATTGTATTATTGAAGATACGCGATTATAATTGTCGACTCATATAAAAAAGCATATAAATCTTAAATCTATACAAGTATATAAACATATGCACATATGTATATGTAGGTCTTAAATCTATGTATATACATATGTACATACATATGTATGCCTTAAATCTATATATGTAGATACATATGTATGCATGTAGTATGTATATAGTATAAATCTGAAATCTATATATGTATGTACATATGGATGTACTTGTATATACAAATCTCAGTGTTTGTCCGCAATTGGCTCCGAAATTACTGAACCATCTTAATACATATTTTCCCCTTTTCCCATATTTGTTCCAACTTAGTACTTAGAATGAAAGGTTTTATCACAATTAATAGCCTATGTACATATGTATGTATGTATGTGTATGTATGTATGTATATATTTTTGTTGGTTTCGTTCAATAGCAGAATGAGCTTATTTTGCTTGAGTTGCCCGACTCATGAAATGCGAAAAACAAGAAAATTCATTAAATGTGATCTGCACCGAATAGAGTCACCGTCATTTATAGCTTCCGGAATGTAATTGGACACGCAGAAATAAATCAGATTCGCTCTCAACACGAAAGATGGCCTGCTGAGCCACAACAACGCGTGCCTGCACTGCCTGAGCCACCTTGTATATAAATATGCGTGCGGGTGCATACATATGATGCAGCCCTGGTTTCGCATTTTTAAATTTTGGACTTCCCCTGGCATTCGTAAACAGTATACGCAAATACATACATACATATAATGCTTAACAAGAGAGGATGCTACACCCGAGCAAGCCCGACAATGAAATACTCTGAGTAACATATGTACATTAATCAGCCTACAACAGAAGCAAAAAGAGAGAACCCCTGCAGTAGTTTGTGTACGTAGAATTGGCCCATTTGGATGTAGTAGAGAATTATATGTACATATATTGATTGCGTGTGCAAAGTTTGGTTTATACATATGTACATATTTTATGGGTGAGATGGTGAGATGCTTCTTTTTTCCTGATACTTTGCTCAAGCCCTATAACCTTTTTACATTTCGGATACAGGGTATAAAATTCAAAGGGCACTCATCTTTTATTCGAAAACTACACGGTACTTAAACGAGAATGCACTGCTAGACAAGTGGGCAAAGCTAGTAGTATACTAACATATTTACTTCTGATATCAGCATACTTTCCCATAATTCACTTATTATATATGTATGCATATGCATATAATTTATCGCTGCTTTGGAATCATCCAGCTATACATCCAGCGGGTGTTTCTATTCAAATACGAGTCCCAGGACTCACGACGATTTTGTAATTGTTTTGTTTTCTTCCAAATTGAACACAACTCTTTGAACTTTGCCACGCATTCGTCTTAGCTCAATCTGCTGGTTCAAATGACTGACCAAAGAGAATAGAGAAGCCAGCGCGGTTCCAAATAGTCCCAGCATCTTTAAAAAGCAATTTAAAAATTTCAATGGACCATTTCTTTTTCATGTGAGTTTGCTATGGCCATGGAAAATTCTCTAAAAAGGTTTTTCTCTTGTAAGTCAGCTGATGCATATTTTTCCTGAAGGCACTTAGCTTCCTCGCAATACGAAAAAAGGGCAACATCAAAATTATTTGCAACAGGTATATATACATGGTTGTACGTGTATGTGCATATTTAAATACCTTAAGCTCGTCTCACACCAGTTCTAGATATTTGCCAGAACTACGATTATACTTCATTTCACTGTAAGTCTCATACTGCTTTTGTCGTACGACTTCAAGGCTTGCCATAATTTCCCGCTTCGTGTCGCCCATAGCATGAAGCTGATTCTGTTAAACAAAGATACATACATACATATGTATGTATGTACTACATAGCAAAAACGGGTCTGCGTAAAATTCGCACCTTGATGTCCAAAACAGTGGCGTGAGTTTACCGAAGCTCATCCATATGGGAAATTTCCTCCATGTATTCAAAAACCCTTCTTACAAGTCTTTTAATGCCATTTCCAATAACGCTCTTGGTAATGTACCGACCCGTATTCATCATTTACATATATTTCTTCATATAAAAAAGCGTTAACGAAAGCGTTTTACACCGGCTTCGGTATTATTATGATTTTTCTTTTGGCTACTTCCATATGTTTTACACAGTGCTGCTATTTTGGAAGAGTTCGCACCATTGATATCGGCTTTCGTATGATATCGATATGCCATTATTTTTTGTATCGAAGAGTCAGGCCACATCCCTGGCATGGAGGAGGCCGAACACCTTCGCTGTTTTCGCGTTGTTTTCGTATTGTAAAACGAAGTTTGGTAAATGATTAATGAAAACATATAAGTACAACAATAATTCCATCGTCTATTTTCCATATAATATCAGAAGCGAGTATTGGTATTTAATATCAGAACTCCGAATGGACTTCAGTAAAAATCAATACTGAGCCTACCAAGATGGATTCCCTGGAGGAGCAATTGAGGCAGCTAACAATATTAAACAGTAGACCACTGCCTCCCAAACGACCTGAAGATGACTACGTTCGAACGGGGAAGGTAGCAGCCTTGGTCGATAACTTGCAAAAATCAAACGCCGCCACCGCCCAACGCAGGATTGCGCCCTCTGTGCCACCAAAACCGTTCAAAAAACAGAACGACACGCCCCAGGTACGTTCAGATATACACATGCATACATATGTACGAGTATATGTCGTTATTGCAATGTATGTATAATATTGTCACATTTTAGGTGCCGCAGAGCAAATTGGTTACCGATACCCGAGAACCGCTTTATTCTCGGCCTTTGCAGGGTTTGGATCTCAATGGTATTAAAGAAAGTGTCAGCGGAGGTGGAGGTAGCAGTGGCACCGGATCTATGCTATTACGCAAACAGCCTATTTATGTAAGCCAAGGCATCGATAAGGCAAACAGCAGTAAATCAACATTGGATAATCCTGCGGTATTAGAGCAACAACTAGAGGCTTTGGCATATCATAAGATGCAGATGGAAAAAAAGGGATTGCTGGGTTCCCAGGCGCCACCGACAAAGACTATAACAACCATTCCAAAACTATCGTCAACATCTTTAAGTGGCAGTAGCAGCACCCAGCCAGCTGTTATTTACAGCAATCTTCGCACATCCGAAAACTCTATGAAAATGGAAGATCCGAAAAATATATATTCCTATATGCCTACTCTGCCAGAAGAAAGTGCTAGTACTGTATATTCAAATGTACAGCAAAGAGGTTGGTAGCGAGTACGAGTGGTAAAAGAAGTAATAATTTAATTGTTTTCGGATAATGTATGTTTTAGATCCAAATTTGGTGGACCCATTAGCAAGGTTCCTATCCATATCTACTCACTCGGACAACTATGGATGCAGTAAGGAAACAGATGAGGAATTGCCACCGCCCAGCCCTGTTAGTTCATCCTATAGTGAATTGCGCCGTGCAACAGATGTATTCGATAAAGGGACCAACTTGGATGATAATTCTGGCAACAAGATGCCTGCCGAAGTTTTGCCTGGAAATATAAAACTTGGCCATAAGAATTATGCCCATCAATACACTTCGTACAGCCCAACACAGCAAGTAATGCATAAGAGGCTTGTAGAAAGGTTGTCCCTGCTTATTAATCCAATCTTTTGTATTTACAGTGTCATTTAAATAAGGCAAATATGGATTACTATGGGTATGGCGGATTGTCACAGGTATATCAAACATTTTTTTTAACAACTCTTTATTTGGAGAAAATTGTACGAATATTGCCAATTTTGAAGAAGCTTTTCTATAATTACAATTAAGGTTTAAATTAATTGAATTTGTGGCTTATTGACCAAGACAAGTCAATATAGGAATGCTCTCCTGTTTAAAATTTGCAATGGTTGACTCGACTCTTCACTTCTGTTTTGATTAGTTATCAAACTTACTTACTTAAATCTTTTGCTTTACAGAGCTCGTCAACATATGATTCCATATACGAACCCATTAATCCACGCCCACCAAGTGAGTTGAGTTCACGTTCCAACTACAATATGTATGCCTCATATGTAAACGGAAGTAGCTCAAACAGCGCCAGTATCTCCATGATGGGCAATATAAATACAAGCGGCACAAATACTCCCATGTATTGCAGTGGCGGAGCTCTCAGTGAAGTCGACCAAGAGCACCAAAGCTACCAGAAAAGGGATGAAAACGAGGACCTGAGCAACTATCTATCGAACTCAATGGATCCCATAAATGAGGTCGAAAATTATGGCCGTTGCTTTAAGTGCAGTGAACGGGTTTTGGGTGAAAACAGTGGCTGCACAGCTATGGATCAGATATATCACATCTCTTGTTTCACGTGCTCTGAGTGCCAAATAAACCTCCAGGGCAAACCGTTTTATGCCCTCGAAGGGAAGCCCTATTGCGAGTATGACTATTTGCAAACTCTTGAAAAGTGCTCAGTGTGCTTGAAGCCAATATTAGAAAGGATTTTACGGGCGACAGGAAAACCGTATCATCCCCAATGCTTCACTTGCGTCGTTTGTGGCAACAGCTTGGATGGTATACCGTTCACAGTAGATGCCACAAATCAAAATTATTGCATCACTGATTTTCACAAGTAAGTTGAATAGTGAGTTTTAAAAAAATGACAAAACCCATGTATTTATATCTAATTATCAATAGAAAATTTGCGCCAAGATGTTGCGTTTGTAGGGAACCCATAATGCCGGAGCCTGGGCAAGAAGAAACCGTTCGAGTTGTAGCTCTGGATCGAAGTTTTCACTTAGAGTGTTATAAATGCGAGGTAATCATTTAATAAACTACAAAATATTTAATTTCAGGGATTCAAAAGAACTGCAGCTGGATTAGAGTAAAACTGTAATTTTCATCTCAACAATATGATTAAGGTCTAATGAAATTTCTCGGTTTTTTTTTCAAACCAAAGGACTGTGGACTTCTATTATCCTCAGAGGCCGATGGTCGTGGCTGCTATCCTCTAGATGATCATGTTTTATGCAAAAGCTGCAATGCCCAGCGTGTTCAAGTTTTAACTAATCGGATGACCTCAGAACTTTAAATTAGTAATGATACATAAAAAGACAACGAAGGAATCTGGTAAATCTGGCTAATATTATAAAAGGCTGTATCATGGTTACATTCGAAGCACATACTCAAAATGTTCATGCAACATTAACATTAAATTAATCAAACAAAGTAGTTCATTCCATATTTATAAACGCAATAACATAATCTCAAAACAGTAATCACATAAATAAAAGCATCAAAATAACTTATGATAAAGGGAAAGTATGTGTTTTATTTAATACATGTATGGAGCTATCAGAGATAACCAAGGACTTAACTTATATGATGATATAATGTTATGGTACGACGATTTATATATGTATATCAGAGCTGTTAAAAATTCGAAAATGTTCAAATATGAAAACACTAATTTGTAAAAGTATGGGTGAGCGAACAGCTTTTGTTTTCCATCATATTAATCATAGGAAAAACCGATGACGATGTATCTAACCATCGATATTAACATTTTCTGGAATCGATTAATGAGGACTTTTTATAAATACCACTGATTTTCCAAGAACATTCGGCTATTAGATATTTCTCATCCGACTATCGAAATTTAATAAAGTATATATTTCGATTTTGTTTTCGTACGAACGTTCCTGTCTCTTCCACGCCCGGTAAAGCAAAAGCTTTAGGCCGGTCATGCGTGCATCATCATGTTACAACGACATGGAGTATACGCCAAAAAGTATGCAACTCCGGTGCTCTTTTTGCGCAAATACGTCACAAACTCCTAAACTCCAAACTTTGCATTTTTCATAGGAAATTAAACATTCTTTGCCTATTGTCGCTTTTTTTAATTTACACAAAAAAAAACGAAAAATGAGCTCCTGCCACCTGCTCAATAATGAAAAAGCTTAAAATAATTGTGACGCCATAAACGAATTGCTTTCTCGAGTGTCTTGAGCAGACACTGCGAAAGACCTGCGCAATGGTTATAACCATCCTCCTTCTACTTTCTGATTTGGAGCATGGTGCAACATGCGGAGCGCTTTTTTGCTCTCTGGCGCCAACGCTCACCACTCAGCCAGAGAGCCAAAGTTCACGGCATACGGCCTGGGATACACAGAAGCGTATAGATATGCATACCTATAAGATACACATACGCGCTGACATATTCCTCCTGGTTAGGCATCAAAAGTAGAGCGTGCAGCGGGCCGTCAGTGTTGAATTCGCTTTGCAAACTAACGGACGCTCTAATGTACAATATAATTTACGTCGCGTGTCGCTGAACGCCAGATAGTCACTAGAATCGTCAAAGGAACTGGCGCTGACAGAGCTCGTGCGTACCAGTGCTTGCATATACACATACATACCTACAGACATACAGACACATACCAATGGACATACCGACGCACATAAATATACATAATGAAATGTACATACATACATACATATATGTATGTACATACATTAATATGTAGATGTATAAGCTAATATGTGTATATGTATGTATGAATTTGCATATGCAGATGAACTAACAAACGGACGGACATTCAGATAGACAGATAGACAGACATTCGTATTTATAACCAACTAAATATATGAACATTATATTAACATACATACATACATATGTATTTATGTATTTACTGTCCTCTGGCTCTCGGCATCGGCACAGATATAAAAATATACACGCACGCATACATATGTATATTTGCTGCATTTGTGTGCGTCTGTGTGAGCGTGTTGCGCGCCAGTGTGTGTGTGATATTATATATCTGCCATATCTGAATATATATGTGTGTTTTGTGTGTGCTTGTTTCTGTGTGTGAGTATGAACAAATGAAAGACACAGTACCGTTGAAAAAATACGAATGTAAATGTGTATATCGACGATTTTTAGTCTCCGCCGATGCCAATGCCAAAAGCACGGCCAAAATCCAAAGCACATTTTATCTTTATACGGCAACAGCCTCCAAAGGACATTGTTATAATATAGCTGTCGACTTTAGCAGGCGATTAAAACACTTGCCAAGTCGCTAACCACGACGTGAAGGCGAAACAACCTCCACGTCGACACCTGGACATGTTTACTGCAGGTCCGTTGACTACTGCGATGGAGACGACGACGTTCGATATTCTTTTTGTATATGCATACATACATATAAACACACATTCTAACATGCGCACATACGTCTGCATATAATATATATATATACATATATATATATATGTATATAATATACATACATATATATATATATATATATGCACATATATATCTATTTTTTTATAATATGGTTAATTTAAATTCAAATAGAAATAATATATTTGCACTCTTGTTTTAAATATCATTCAAATACGTAAAATCAATTTTCAGTTTGTCGAGGTGTCCAATTAAAAAAAATCGAATAGTTGTGAAAATGTAATAAAATACGTGCATAAGTATGTATGTATGTATGTAGGCACGAGTATGTATGTGAATAACAGAGTAAAGTGTACAGTGAATTACAAACATAATGCTAACTTTTCGGGCAGCACGATATTGATGGTTAAAGTGATTCCCTTTTATTTGTATTTCATAACAATAGTTACTCCCCTATGTTAAAGCCGTTGAAAGTTCTTTATACACACACGTATGTACATATGTATGTACATGTATCTAAATGAAGACGTATGCATGTATGTATGTATGTATACATATATCATATAGATTTGTGCCAGGTACAATGTAATTTAAAAGGCTGAAAAAGCAACCTGAAAATGGACGCAAGTCACAAAACCTTACAATAACAGACAGTGATGGTTGCCCACCTTCGCCCACGCACCCGCTTACAAATGTACATACATATGTACGTCTGTATGCATGTATGTATGTCCACACAGCAACTTTAACGTGTACTACATATGTACATATATGCATACAAACATACATATGCACATGTCAGTTAACGGTTTCGAACCACACAAGTTTGAAAACCTGAACCGTAAAAACAGACAAGCTTGATGTGAGACCCATTCGTATGTAATAATTTTTGTTAGCCCTGTAAAAGGTTTTTCGCAGCAGAATTTTGTCCACAAAAATTTACAGCCTTTCTTAGTGGAAATAATGTGGAAAATTCATGCGCAACGAAATTGGAAGTTGGAAGCAAGAGAGAGAGTAAGATGAAGCATCTCTCTTGTCGGCTCTAAGGAGTGGACTTAAGCATTAAAACTGTGAGAGGAATAACTGTGTTCTATATTGCAAAGAGTGATTATTTGTAAATTGTGTTGTTTTGAAAAACCTTAGCAGAAGTGAAAGCCCATTTGAGAATTAGCATTAGAATAGGGATCGCACGGAGGTGCGTAATTTTTCCGCATTGCCATAGATATTGTTGTGCTCCATTTGTGCTTAATGCATCCAGGCCTCCAATAAGGGGCGTGTTGAGTTCTAAAAAAGCACAAACACGCACACACACCGACAAACAAGCCTTGTAAAGGATACATACAGTGGTCGTGCTCGTGCCTAGCTTTACTCACTCGCTTGCAGCTAAACACACACTCTGCTCTGCGGCTACTCGCAGAACTCCGCAGGACTCAGCTCCAGCTCATTTTAGTAAAGAAACAACATTGTTCGCGTTCGCAAACACCTGTCGCGCTCCGAGTTCGAGGCGAATAGGATTGAAAAATTAAAATTCTGGTACATATTCTTGGATATAATAAAAAAAAAAAACACTTTGGAATTGAAGAACTTTAAAAACGCGAAAATATACAAATTTATTTATGAACATACAAATGAGAAATACTACCAAAACAGATTTTTAGAGCTACGTGCATAAACTTTATAAAAATCCTATGTAGCTATGTGTAATAAGCAGGTATGTTCCTAAAGAATTAACAGTCATTGATTATGGTTTAAATCGAATCCGGCAAATACACGAATTGATTACGAATACTGAAGCCACATACAAGAACAAGAAGAATAAGTGCGGCTAAGAACATGTAGTGCCATTAATTTATTAAGTGCTGCTGGCACTTGAAAATCGATTTTTATATCAATCCCCACTGCGTGGAAGTGGAAGCGCACAGGATACTGACGAGTAACTGAATTATACTCCAAACATATAGGTAGAGAGCGCTTTGAAGAGAGTATGAAAAGAGTGAGTAGAGAGGAGAGAGTTAAAATTCCTTGAGAGTGGTTGATTGTTGGTAATAAGCTTGTGCTATATACATACATACATACATAGATATGTATAAAGGTATGTGCATACATACCATGTACGTAACTGTGTTAACTCTTCACTTTCGACTTCATTTGAGCGCATTTCCTGTAGCAATCCAACTAATTTTGTTAAGCCTTTTACTACCTAAAAATATACATATATTATATGCGTACATATGTATGCATACATCCGTGTGTGTGTGTGATTGCATATAGGAGGCATAAAATGTAGGCCAATAGTTATGCGAAGTACCACAATTGCATATAGCTTACATTTGTATGTATGTATGTACATATATGCATACATTAAGACGCATGCAGTAGCTGATGCGCATGAACAAAATTTGCCGCCACAGTTGTGTTTTAATGCATAGGCATAGGCTTGCCCGTGTATAGTCCCCCCTCACTCAAGAAAAGGCCAAAGAGATATCCGTCGATCAAAGTAATTCTTGTTTTGGTATCGAAATTGAACATCGATTAATTGCATTGTGTGTGCCAGCCCTGGCAAATTCGCATTCAAAATATACATATGTTGTGTGTATGTGTGTGTGATTGTGTGGGAGCATTTACATATATTTGTGTGGGCAGCGAAAAGCAATGCCGGGCGCTCATCGACGACTTGCACATAAAATTAAAGAAAATACACTTGTAAATCATCTAAATGTTGTTGTTATTTTCATTTGACTGAAACTGTGTTAACTAAACAATTTACTTGCACGTACATGTGCATACATGTGCATGTGCAGTTATTTCAATAGAACACAGGACACCGGAACAGTTACCAGATAAAGCCATACATAGGGAGCCTGAAGCCTGCAAAGCAACAGAAACCAATTCGCGCAATCGTCGTCGTCGTTTGTCGGAAAAGTGAGAAGTCGAGCCCGCTGCTATACAACGATTGCTGAAATTTTACTGCCGAAATAGATTTTCTCAAGTGTGCCATCGCGATGGCTGCTCCAGCAGCCTGTACGCGTTTTTCGGACAATTACGAAATAAAAGAAGAGCTTGGAAAGTAAGTATCAGCAAGCATTTGTACATATCCATATTAACACTCATATGAGTATACATATGTATGTACAATGTACATATGTATGTGCGATATCGTTAATGCTTTACTAATTTGCTTTTTCTCTTGCAGAGGGGCCTTCTCGATAGTGAAAAGATGTGTCCAGAAATCGACCGGGTTCGAGTTTGCTGCAAAGATTATAAATACTAAGAAATTAACGGCAAGGGGTGAGTACACAGTTTTATTATTACTTTATCATTTCTGTTGTTATCAACACGTTTTGCATTGCGGTGCTTACAGACTTTCAAAAGCTGGAACGAGAGGCCAGGATTTGCAGAAAATTACACCATCCTAACATTGGTATGTTGTTGTGTTCGTGTGTTGTTATCATCTAATGCATTGGCTCCCATAAAAACATAAATATATTCGTACAATTGTCAAATACCGCAACTGCAACCGTCACCGCCATCAACACCTAAATGCAATTGCAATTGCAACTACCGTTTAACCCAACATTAAAAACATACTTACATACATATGTACATCCATCTATCCATACAATAATCATGCATACATACATACATGCGAAAGTGCTAATATGGTTTCACGTCTTTCAGTTCGATTGCATGACAGCATCCAGGAGGAAAACTATCATTATCTTGTGTTTGATCTGTAAGTAAACACTTGCACTTGCACGTGTATGTGTAGTTTAGCATATGCCATATGTATATGTATGTGTTGTTCTAACCGAAACCGATACCTAAACCAATTTTACGATGCGATTTGATGATGATGTGGGAAGAGAAGCTTTCGATTCTCCTTCTCTATGTGAAATACTAATACTATATAGCAATGACTTGACTATTGTTTATTGAGATTCATACTTCATCCTTTTCCCCTCCGAGTTGTTATCTATGTATATGTAATCTATGTATTAATACAACAATCCCTTACAATCTGCACACTAAACTAAAACTAACAAAATCCAAACAAACAAAAAATCCAAGAACAAATTCCAAAACTATGTACGTATGTAGCTCTTAATTGTAAAGTACACAATGCCGTAATTGAATATTGCAAATGAAAACCAAACGAAATCAACCAAAACCAACCAAAACGAATTGACTATACATTTGCAGTGTAACTGGCGGTGAACTTTTCGAAGATATTGTTGCACGCGAATTTTATTCAGAAGCTGATGCATCACATTGTATTCAACAAATATTGGAATCGGTCAATCACTGCCACCAGAACGGTGTGGTGCATCGAGATCTGAAACCAGAGAATTTACTATTAGCTAGTAAGGCAAAGGGTGCAGCTGTGAAACTCGCTGACTTTGGTCTAGCCATTGAAGTGCAAGGCGACCATCAGGCCTGGTTTGGATTTGCTGGTACTCCCGGTTATCTGTCGCCGGAGGTATTAAAGAAGGAGCCCTATGGCAAATCGGTAGATATATGGGCATGCGGTAAGCGGATGAAATTGATTTCTCAATTCAAATTGAAAATATGCAATACAATACGTTCCAATGCGCTGGCTTTTAACTCCCGGTGCATTGTTATTACTGCACGGCCAATGATAATATATGTATATGTGTATCTTTTTTTTTTGTTTTTTTTTTTATTATTATTATTTTTTTTTTTTTGTGTGCTTGTCTCTGTTCTTCGTGCAGGTGTGATTCTATACATACTGTTGGTGGGCTACCCACCTTTCTGGGATGAGGATCAACATCGATTGTACTCACAGATCAAGGCAGGAGCTTATGATGTAAGTGAAGCCACAAAGCGCATATGTGCAAATATCCTTAAATCCATTTCTCTATCTCATCTCTTTGTCTTTGTATCCCTCCAGTATCCATCTCCAGAATGGGACACTGTAACGCCAGAAGCAAAAAATTTAATTAATCAAATGCTCACGGTGAATCCAAACAAGAGAATAACCGCAGCTGAAGCGCTCAAGCATCCGTGGATCTGCGTATGTATCCAACAAATCATCATATTGCTCACACTACTAAGAATTCTTTAATTTTTACCTCAATAGCAAAGGGAACGCGTGGCTTCTGTTGTGCATCGCCAAGAAACCGTGGACTGTCTCAAGAAATTCAATGCTCGACGCAAACTTAAGGGTGCTATACTTACTACAATGCTGGCTACCAGAAACTTCTCAAGTAAGTTCCGATGATACCATCAAATATAACATATAAATTTGCATAATTGGTTTCCACTCCATCGTCCACATTTTCAGGCAGAAGCATGATCACCAAGAAGGGCGACGGATCTCAAGTCAAGGAATCAACTGACTCTTCTAGCACAACACTTGAGGACGATGATGTGAAGGGTAAATATTAATACTAAGTCATAAAACAAAAAACCAATTGAAAGACAACATTAATTCCACCTAACCACGGATGTGTGTCATCAAAAAAGATAATGAAAATGTATTGAAAAAGTGCCCGCATATATGGGTTTGCTTTTTTAAAAAGAAATATTAATATATAGCTAAACGTTTAGTTTCGTTGGGTATGAATGTTCCGAGCACACTATTATGTGCATACAATTTTAACTAGCTGCTCCTTCATCCTCACCAGGATACAATAACAACAACAGAAAAAACGAAAACAACAACATATTAAACAACAACGTAGTTAAAGTTGTCCACCACTACAACACATTCATAAATCGGTTCAAAGGACTCCCCGCACCCCATCTGATTGTATAGCGTGGCTTTACGGTAATTCCAAAAGATTCCATAACTCCTCGCTATAATCAGATCGGGTATTCGAGATCTTTTTGCGCTAAAACAAGCGACATTGTTTATTCTTCTTTATTATTATTAATATTCTGCACTGATTTGCGCCGTTTTTTTTTGAAGAGCTGCACGTATATTGTTTTGCTCTTGTCGTTCTTTAATACATATAGCTATGGTGTCGTATTCAATATGCCTGTGTATACTTGCTCTTACATTTTTATGTTCACAATTATGCTTTTATATTTTTGTTTTACATACAATGCCATGCATTCCAATTCCGGTACATTCTGTTATAAATATATAAGTACCATTCCATTTTTATATTTCATTGATTTCACATTTGTACGTATATTGCACTTGCTGTCGTCTATGTAAGAAAAAAAACAAACAAAGAAACAAAACAAAATTGAATCCTATACGGCTATATGGCTGGGTGTATCGGGCCTTTTTTGTTGTGCTTGTCCCGCGCGCATAAATATGCAAGTATACATGTACATACTACCATATGTATGCAGAGCCGAAACCAGTCCGGAACTGGAACCAACATACTATATACATATATCGAATCAATTAACAATACAAACCCCCATTGGCTTAGCTTTGCATTTTGACATTGGTATACGAATTCATCTCCAGCTCGAGATCCGCCAATTATATGTTAAGTAATTGCTATTTCCTGGCATCCTGTATTCTATTTAATTTTATTCTATTCTATTCCATTCAATCCGAGTAGTCGGCGGCTTTGCAGCATACTTGTTTGAGCTTTATTTGTACTTTATGTACTTTTATCCACAATAATAAGGATAAGTAAGTCCTCTAAAATCACCGAGTGGTTGACAAGAGTCAAAATAGGCTTCGAATAGGAACTTTTATAGTGGAGCTTCACTTAATTACCTATAATAATGCAGGCAAATTATTGATAAATGTGTATGACTGACCGATACAAATTTAAGTACATACTATATATGTTATGTACAAAAATATTTAAGCTATGTATAATCTGTATAGGTACCATGTACGCTTCTGGTAAACTAATAAGTATATATGTACATACGTGTACATACATATGTACTTAGTACATTTTAGTGTTTATCAAATGATTATTTCATTAATGCTCAAGTCTTTGATTTTGCTAATACAGATATTTACGGATATTGTGTGTGTTCACAAATACATACACAACATACATAGATAGATGTGTCTGTGTGTTTGCATAGCAAATTAAATTTTTATTTTTACAACTCGCAGCACATGTGTACGTGTATGTACTATTACATGAGATAATATTTTTGCACCTTAAACAAAGCCAGCAAGCAAAACAAAACAAAAGGCAAATTTTACAAAATACATGCAGTAAGAATTTTCAAATGAGAAAATGCCCAAAATAATTACAAATTGCCTCTGTGTGTGCGTGTGTGTGTGTGCGTGTGTAGATGCTAGAGTGTGTTTGCCAGCATACCACACACACACACGCACACACATGCACAAATTTCATGTATGCATGTATGTAGCACGGTCTTTCAGACAGAGACACATAAATGCACACAGAGTGGGTTAATTTACAAAAATAATCAATTAAATAAAATTCAACAAAATTAAACAAAAGTAAAACAATTACAAAAATACATATTGGAATCAACACAGTTGCGTTTTCAATTATGAACTTTGTTTTTTTTTATTTTTCCTAGAAGATAAAAAAGGAATCGTTGATCGCAGTACCACAGTCATATCTAAAGATCCCGAAGGTAAATGTGAATTATTGAGTAAAAAGTGGTTTGAACACACACCACACACCACCCACCACACACTACTCGCATGCATACAACACTCTCACTACACACATACACACACACACACACACACACATTCATACTCACCTATATCCATACACACAACATACATACGTACACATACTATATACTAGCACAATCAGTTCATCAGTTGATCACTGTTCGTGTTCGTCATATTCTAACTAATTGGGAAATTTTCGATCCCACCTCATCATTGTGTTGAAAATTTGAGCTGGTCCCTACATAGTTCTTACTATTGATGGTCTTGGCTACTACGCTACTAATGAAACTTTTGACTTTCCCACAAACGCCCAAACAGAGAATATGAGATGAGGAAGCATAGGCTTAAGTTTGAAACGTACCACCGCCCCCTATCCCCATTATCTGAATTTGAATTTGAATTCGAGCGTCTTTTGGTTGAGCTCATGTGTCGCTGCTACCTTTCTTATTTTTCGTTTTGGATCCCTCTCAAAATTCATGAAGTATGCTAAATCAGGCTTTGCTTCACCGCTACCACCCACCCACTCTCACATCTTTCTCTCGCTCTAGTTCTCGCTCTCTTTCTCTCTCTCTCTCTCACTCTCCTTCCGTCTATGTGCGCTTGGTTGGTAATTAACAGCTATTTGTTACAGATGCGATGCGTAGGTTCGTTCATACTTTTTGTATTGGTTGGCCAGAAACGAAAGCATGAGCAGCACCTTTGCAAATTGCAATAGACTAGACATACTCGTACATACTCGTATATAGTTCGTAATCTGATTTTTGTTATGGATTAATTCGGCCGCATTTGACTTTCATTTCAGCGGTGGAGCTGTTGAACTTGGATTAAAGAAACTAACAGAAATTACAGTACCAAAAACTTCATTTTTTATACGTCTCTCTTGTCTCTTGTTTGTGTTTTATATTTAAAAAGAAAATACAACAACAAAACAAAAGAACATTCCAAACAAAATCCCAAGGTTGAGACTCCCTAATTGTTGACTTAAGTTAATTAAGGTTTATTTATTTGAACAAAAGAAGAAGCTTGTCACTCGTATTTGGGCACATTCGTTCAGTGTTTGTTGAATATTGGGGAACCCACAACCATGGAAGCAATACCGAAGCAATACCGAAGCCATGGAGATTTTCGTTTACAGCTGGACCAATACAATACCACACATACATACATACATATGTATATTGATTTGATTTAACTAATTAACGACTTGTATATAGAAAGATTGGAACTGCATTTCTTTTAAAATGGTGCTGAATTACAATCCACATAAGGTCGCATGCATATTTATGAAGTTCCCAAGGCAAACACACCGAATACGGACAGTTAATGCTAACTCTCATCTAATTAAACCACATACATACAATCTAAAGCCCGCCCAGATGCCAAGCCAAGACGTACTAAATACTAATAATGCATCCATCCAATAAGTAAAATGCCAAGAGCGCAAGTACCTAACAACTGCTCCAAGCGCTCCAACCGCTCCAAATGCTCCAAATAGCTCCAAACTGCAATCGAATCTGTCGCAAAAAGCTGGCGCGCTAACCGGTACAAATCATTCGAACACTAGGCGGCCGTGGCCATGCAACCCAGACAAGCGTCGACGTCGTCGTCGTCACCCCACCTACACCTCCATCCCCACCTGCGACCTGCGGGTCATCGGTCGCCGGCCTCAATGCCCGACCCGCGGGCCTCGCGCCATTCGGCGTTGGTTATGTAACGGCCAAGATCCAAAATGGTACTGACAATGACAATTTCGAGTTACAACTCCCAACGACAGGCCCGAGTAGCAGTCGCCGTCGGTTTTTAGGTGAGTATAAGTATAATCGAGTGTCAAATTTTGAGAGATGTACTTTGTTCGTACTTTAACACTCAAAAGGAGAAGTCGAATGCGATTCGGTGTAAAAAAAAAGAGAAGCTTACACCTGCAAAATATGTATTTCGTACTCGCTCTCGTCTTCACGATATAAATAATGTTTCATTACATGTTATCGTTTTCTCTCTCTATCTCTCTCCCACAAAACACACCACCAACACACACTCTCTTTCAATATATCTCTCTCTCTTTCTGTTTCTGATCTATTGCAGATCGCATGCTAAGTTTTTGCTGTTTATCCAAGAAGGAAAACTAAATATAAAGTTTGCAAGCGCGTGTATGTATCCTAAGTTCCCGACGCATCTGTAACATCCTCCCCCCTGACATGCACATAGTAACTCTATATGTATGTATATGTACGTACTATGTATAATTTAATGTGTATACATATGTAAACTCTAATTGTTTTGCGCCCCATGTACTATTTTCGAGATAAAGAGTTGTTGGCTCAGGTTGCGCTCTCGCTTTTAATAAAAACAAAACCAAAAATCAAATCGTTTACAAATTGCGCTCGCAGCACTTCTCGTAGTTATGATCACTGCCACATATACATATACATACAAACACACACACACACACAAATTTCAAAAAGTTACAATGATCTCAGAATTCACTAATACACAAGTGTCGATGTAGCCGCTGTCAGCACACACCGTAGATCGCCGAACTGTAATATCCCCCCTTGTCATCCAATCCTCCTGCTGGGCTAGGAACGTTTCTAAGAGCTCGTTAATCTAGTAAACTCTTTCAGCGGAATTTCATTTCTCATGCAACAATTATCGCAACAAATAATAATAATAATAATAAAAACAACCACAACAACAAAAATAATGATAATAACAATAACAACAACAACAACCACAACACATTTCAAAGACCACGTGCCTTCAGTTGATTTATTTATTTTTTGATATGCATATATGTATATCCATATATGTCTGCATATACATATATACATATATGTGTGTTTTAGAAATAAGGATTGTGTGTCCTGCAAAAACTTGCCAGCAAATCTCAGGAAACTCGCAGTGCTCTTCAGGTATGTATGCCTAAATGCCACCCATCCAAATCAAAAAAAAAAAAAAAACTAAAAAAAAAAAAACAAAAAACGAATATATAAAGAAAAATAAAAGCCCCAAAACCACCCCCACCCCCCGAACCCCTCTCACATGCATGCTTCATTCGCTTGCACTCAAAGCATAGATCTATATACTCTTACTATGTATGTATGTGTATGTGTATATATGTATGTATATTCGCATTGTACTCGTATGTGAAAAAAGACCCAAAACTCGCACTACTTTCATGCCCCGACCAAGAAATACATACATATGTACATATGTATGTAATGTGGAGCCCCGGAAGTAGATGTGGACAGACATCTTCGATATACATGTACATATATCGTCTCCGTTCCTTTGCTTGTGCCGCATGCGATTTTCAAATTCACAATTCACACACTCTAGAAACTCGGCTCGATATAATATTTTGATTTTGATCTGAGCTTCCTCTCTCTATCTCTATACTCGTATCTCAATCCCTCTGCCATTCAGTTTGTAGCTTTATCATTTTTATCATTTTTTCCCATATTTTTTCGCTTCGGTATTTGGTGTATGATTGTGGCATGTGCTTGCTATGTTTGCTTCGATTATAAATATATGCTCGTACTATGTATGTTTCACAGAAGCTCATCATACTCGTATCTGCACATAAAGAATTTATTTTGAAAAACTAAACCAAATCGAAAGTTATGACGAAGGAAATTTGTGAAAATCGGAAAATCGCACAACTAAATATCGCATGCAATATTTATTGTGTGTAAATAAAATTTTAAATTCTAAACGATTATTCCAATTTATAGCAGCAATCCGAATTTCGGCTGGTCTCTGTATATGTAACATATCCCTCTTATATTTTTTGGATCCTGTCGCTGGGAAAATGCTTTTTTTCGCAAACACACAAAAATGTTTCCTCCATATATGAATGTGTGTGAGTGTGCGATGGCACCAGGAAGAAAAGAAATAACAAACTCAAATACAATTTACAAAAAAAAAATTATAATAATAATAATGAACCGAAAGGTATTCTTATCCGAGCTGAATCTTTGAATATACTGACCACAAATCGTACTTACACATATACATACTTCTATGTATATGAAAAGGATCTACGCTCCGAACTACAGATGTAGATCGACGAGACACTGAACAGACACTGAACAGACACTGAAAAGACAGTCACCACATTATATAACCATCATCAAGCTATATATTTATATCAGTATCATTTGAAGTGTTTGTAGAAGCAAATTCATTTGTGCTATACATAATAATATAGATACACATATCGTATGTTGTTGTATAGTTAGGTAGTCGTCACACATCCACTTAGATACTCTCTATATATAAATAAATAAATATATATATATATATATTATGTAGTTGGACATACAATACATACATACATATGTATATCATTGTCGCGTACGTCCTGTGCATTTGTCTCGAAAGAGTTTTAAAAAATAATCAAAAAAAAAAAAAATGAAAGAAATATCATTTTGCGTTCTTTACTCTTATAATTTGTCTGTTGCCCATTCTGTTGGCGCTATTTTGGTTATTTCTTATATTCATTGGTTCGTTGGTTGGTTGGATCGTTCGAATGTAATTCTGAATCTCATACTCGTAAACGAATATCATCCGTGGATGTAATATCCCTGTGCAACAATCACTAACATCACCACCATAACACAAAACTGACTTTTTGAAATCCTCGATCCACAACTAATTACTACCCACTACGCCAACAAAGCAGCCAGACGACAGGAAATAATCAAGATCACAGAGCAGCTGATCGAGGCCATAAACAGCGGCGACTTTGACGGATACACGTAAGTCCCATTTACATACTACTTACATATGTACATTTTCCACTAATTGGACATATGTGTGTACTATATATCGATGCTTGATAACATGAGTTTCCCCTTTTCACGCAACCCATATAGAAAGATATGTGATCCACATTTAACTGCATTTGAGCCAGAAGCATTGGGCAACCTAGTCGAAGGAATTGATTTTCACAAATTCTACTTTGAAAACGGTAAGACTGACCTACATACATATATGCAATACATATCTACATATGTACTTGTATATGATATGAACCAACGAATGTTAGATGTTAATGTTGGCCTCTTTTCCCCTCAGTACTCGGCAAGAACTGTAAAGCTATTAATACTACAATATTGAATCCCCATGTGCACTTATTGGGAGAGGAAGCCGCTTGCATCGCTTATGTAAGGCTAACGCAGTATATTGACAAGTAAGTACATGTAATATGTCTTTTAATGAAGAAAATGCCTCCAAAGTGATGGTTTTCAGCAGGGTAGATATACAAATGGTTCGACTTAAAAAGAAGTTGAACTCAGAACATCATACGGTATATATTGAGAGTTTTCATATAGAGTTCAACTTTAAGTTGATTGGGTTCCAGTGATCTCTAAGCAATTTGAAGAATTGTTAATTGTTTCTAAACGGGATACCATATCCATATTTTAGATGAATAATGCTTACTCTATTTACAGACAAGGGCACGCACACACTCATCAGTCCGAGGAGACGCGTGTATGGCACAAACGCGACAACAAATGGCAGAACGTGCACTTCCATCGGAGTGCGTCGGGAAAAATCAGCGGTGCCACGACCTTCGATTTTATCCCGCAAAAGTAGGCTGTGGAGGGCAACGCGGGGCGCACCAATTCCGATTAACCACAACCGTAACAGCAGAAACAACAAAATTCGGCAACAGCAACAACAACAACAAATATGCACACGCCATGGAGGCGCTCATAAAAAACAAATTTAAAAAATAGCAAAAAACATGAATATATATATATACAAAAAAGGCGACACAAATTTAATGTAATGTAATAACGTGTTTGTTTTCGTTCACCCATTTCTGTTTAAGATATATACATACGTATGTGCATATATATATATATAGATATATAGATATATAGATATATATAGATATATAGAGATATATATATATAGATATATATATATATATATATATATATATATATATATATATATATATATATATATATATATATATTGTATTTATATGTTAATATGTTATGTTATGAATAATACTACTACTTAATATCTAAAAATTCAAAATTTGATTCATCCAAATGAAAGAAATCAATATTGTAAAACAACAAAGATGTGTAAAGAAAGCGTAAAGCAACAAAAACCAAAGACATAACAACAACAACAAAAAACCAATAACTCGAAACAATTGGCTGATAGATCGATTGATTAAAATGAAAACTTAAGATAGCAGTTTTGATCCAAGTGAGGCTTCTTCATTGGCAAAAGCAAGATAAAATGGAAAGGAAAAAATAAGAAAGAGATAGGAATAGAGAGAGAGAGAGAGAGAAAGAGAGCGAAAGAGAGAACGCTGAACGAACATTTAAATGAATTAATCTCTAAATAACATTTATCAAACCATTTCGATGTTTAGATATCCCCAACTGTAACTGTGTGTGTGTGTGTGTTCTGAAAAGCAAAAGGATTTAACTAAAGAAACAACAACAAATACAACAGCCATGTGGCTATTAAGTCTGGCATTAACACAGATACATATACTATTACACACAAAACTACTTTTGTCATTAAACAACAAAACAAAACCAAACAACAAAATTTACATACATCTTACATACTTTTTGAAATGGAGTGCCCACAACACTCCAAAGCATTCTCAATACATAAGCAATTTTCAATACAATATAAAAAGGAAAAAAAAACCAAAACAAAAACCGAAGTGAAATTAAATCTTACAAGACAAATTTGTATTTATAGTAAGCCTACAACAAACAGTAACAAATTAAAAAAAAAAAAAAAAAAACAAATAACAAACAGAAAGCATCACAAACGATCTCTACTGACATCTTTACACACGCCTCTATACCACGATATACCTACATACCTACCTACCCACATATAACCCGAAACAATTTTGGGTACTTATTATGAAACAACTACCCAATAAATGCAACCACAAGTGTGAATATAACAAAACAAAAACAACAAAAACAAAACGAAAGAGCGTAACAAAACAAATGAACTAAATACTATAATACAGAAGGAGTCACGAAAGTGCAAAGCATTAGATAATTTATAAATAGCATTTACAAATTTAACTATACCAAAAACAAAAAAAAACAAAAACAAAAAAATTAAAACCAAAAAACAAGAAAAACAAAAATGAACATTAGCTAATTGTTATAAAATTATAGCCGCAAACTTTAAACCAAGAGCTGCGCGTACAGGCAAGCGGCAGGCAGGTACGGTTAGCCAATTAGGCAATCTGGCAATTAGGTGGTGGGTAGATCGGTGGATCGGAATATCGGTAGATAATCTTTAAAGCATCCGCGTCCAATGTCTAATCGGTGCAGCGTATTGGGCCCGCGTATTTAGTTCGGCGAACTGCAGAATCGGGCAACGAACGGCCCGACGCACTGAAACCGGGTTGCTCCTTGTCAGGCCTATGCCGCACACTCACATTCACAATCGCTCACACATCCCTTGATCTGTGTGTGCGTGTGTGCCTGTGTTTTGTGTTTGGGAGTGTGTGTGTACGTGCATACGTCTTTATGTCTGTGTGTCTGTGTTTGCACTTCCGTTGCAATCACAACAATGCAAGAAAACAAAACAAAAACAAAAAACCAAAAAATAACAAACAAAAATGATAAAGAAAACGTTTTATTATTATTATTATTATATTACTATTATTGTTTATTCGAATTTTATATGCATATTTCAATATAAATAAATATTAAATGAAACAAAAAAATTTAAACATTTACCGTACGGTTTGAAGAGCAAAGCTATATGATGAAGAGATCGGGATGAAGATGAGACGAGACGAGACGATGTTGACGTTTATGTTGATAACGATCAAGAATATATAGTATTGCAGTTTGCATAAACAAAATTTATTAAATTCCAAAAATGTCGCGCTTAAGCAGTCTCTCTATTTGTATCTGCATCTGTATCAGTGTATCTGTGTGTATGTATGTATATGTGCGTGTGTATGTCTCTGCGTAGTGTGTGCGTACGTGCGATTACGTGTGAATACGTGTTATCAAGTTAATATTTGTCTAACAATAAGATGATCGACACCTTTTGCTTATGCACTGAATTTTACAAGACCACATGAGCCTTCTCAAAAACTTGATAAACAACTCGGAAAATATCTCTGATATTCGTATTTTGAAAAATAACACAATTACTACTATTCGTCCTAACCCTCCCCCCTCTCCCATCCACCCAGTTACCACACGGAATATGATTTTATGTATTCAATTTCCCCAATTTCATATTCTTCTACTCAACTTCTGTCTTAAAATTTTATCTAAAATCCTCACTCTAAACGATATAGATCTGACCATATATGCATATAACAATCAGTATTATTGCAGATGGGAAGACCAAAATTCAACCCTCAAGTACCGATAAGCTCTATCTATGTATTATGGGCGTACATTTTCGTACAGTAATATCTGTCTACGCATCCCAGAATCTTTAAAATCATCCATTTAACAACCGACAGCAAATCGAGCATACGAATTTTCCAATTCATAACAGCCTCTAGATTATTACGCAAAATACACAACCAGAATAGCACAATAGAGGAAAATAAAATAGCTAAATAAAAAACGAAGTGGCCGTACAGAGAATAACACATTTGAGGAAATAATATGTATTAATTGTAATGGGTCTAGGGTATAACAAATTTAACAACGTATGTACATACGTCTATTAAATAAATATGGAAATTATATTTAATGAATAAATAAAAAAAAAAAAAAAAAAACAGAGCCCAGAACGATCATGTTGTATACATTTTCAATTGAACCAAAGAAACAAAGCAACAATTTATTATAAACCATTTTCTAGAATTTAACATATTTCCTTATATGATCATTATCTTCATACATATGATATATTATGACAAAAAACAAAAATGATAAAGAAAAATTATTACAAAATAAACTCAACTTACAAGTCGAACGAAGAGTTGCTAGGGCAGAGGAGCGCAGATTGAAAACTTTTAACAAATTGAAAAAAAATTGTTTATCGAAATGAAAAAAACGTATCTTAAAACAAAAATAACGATTGCCTATACAAATTACTTGCTGTAGTTGATGTCCTCGATATTTAATAAATATTTAAAGCAACAAATAACGCAAATATAACAGTAATAACTCTAAATTAATATTAATTATTCCATATTTATGATTTATGAAATACAAATACATACTTAATAAAAATTATTACAAATATCACCTTTAAATTAACTTTGATTTTGACAATTCCAGTGGACTTTCGGTTGGCAGGGGCGTGCATTAACAACTACTTGCATGAAAAAATAATTAAATTAAATTCTTAATTTTGTTTATTTATGAATATCTCAAAATATAACCATTTGTACTGGCATTGCATTAGAATTTTGTGCAGTGTACAATTACTTATTGGCGTAAAAGCTGGTAAAGAATAATCTGTGTTCGTATCATGACAGGCCTCTCGCAATTGCTGACTGCTATAACACGCATTCGGCCGTTTTAAAGGGATGTAAAGCTCCGAGCGACGAAACTAGTTATTGCTCTCGCTCTGCGGTAACAATTCTTCCTTGACTAACGGTAGTTTAAGTGAATGTGTTTTAAGCAATAATACATTTGTTAAAAAAATAAATAAAAATGAAGTGATTCTCAAATAAAAAAATACCTAATACAATTTGTGAACGTTGAAATTTAGCTTTTTGGGTAGAAATATATTCGTGTGTGTGTGCCAAGCAGCCAAGCTTTTTGGAGAAAAAGCTACAAGAGGATTTTGTGAGTGTAAGCTATTATTTAGTTTGGTAATAAGGAGTTTTATCGCACAAATGATGGCCGACAGTAAGGCTAAAGGTATGTGCCAATATTAAACTAAGCTTTTTGTAATTAACAGCAAGTATAGTTTAATTATGCTAGTTATACAAGTATATATGTATGTACATGTATACCTATTTACCGCTGTATGTAGATACATACATATGTATAAATAAAATCGTGGGTGTATAAATGTTGCAGTGTTGAAAAAGCTTTGACTGCAGCTACACATTCCCACACGTATACATAAATATACAGTTGTAGCTTGTGCCGCGAGCTTTTTGTGTTGCCCTGTCTTTGACACCAGCTGTTTTCTGAGCACGATAGCTAGAAACAATCGCAAGTGGGTAGGGGGGAAGGGAACAAACTTTCATAGTAAATAAATAGATGTTCATATTGTGTGTGCGTGTAATTTGTTCATACTCGTCTCCAGGCCTAAAACATATACGTCTGGCAACACTGCAACTAACGGCGAAGGCGAGACTAAATCAACCAAGCACATAAAAGCTGCAACTGCACACACAAGGAAAAAGCTTTTTCGCTTGGTCTTTAGTCTTTCTGTTTGCGGCATTGGTGTCGGGTCGCTGAAGTGTCGGTCGGTTGTTCGTGCCAGATGCATGTGTGTACAGAGAAGCAAGAGTTCGGGAAAAATTATCATAAATCTTATCCAGAGTTTTGTTTTGATTCCCGCGTGTCGTCTTTATACATGCTGCAAGAGGCAGCATCGCGGTCACTTATAGTTGTGTGTTATATACATATTTATCATTTGAAATTATATTTAATGTATATGTACGTATTCTATACATACAAAATTATGCATAATGTGTACTAGAAGAAACCAAAAACAAATTCGCCGCCCAATGTGTGAGTGCTATATACATACATACATAACTACGAATACTACCTGTGTGTTTGTGTGTTAGTCTCTGTTTCTGTTTCTGCGTATATTTGTATAGTATATGGATACATACATACGTACATATGAACAAAAATACATGAATATACATATGTGCAGCTACAAATATACAAAAAATATATATGCATATACATATGTACATATGTATTGAGTGCTTGTGTTCGAGCTGCATGTACTTCTACACAAGCACACAACAACTCTATGTACATATGTATGTATGTTTGTATAGGTGTGCATGCGTCTCTATATATGTAAGTGTGTGTGCGCGCCTGCATGGTATCCACAGCAGCAGCAGAAGAGAAGAAGCAGAAGCATCTAGTGAAACCACAAAACAGAAACAACAAAACAGCAACGTCGATAGTATCTTTTATTTTTGTATTTTCTGCTTGTGCTTGTATATCCGTGAATAGGCGGCACACTGGCAACTGGCACTTGCATGTGGTATGCATGTGTGTGTAAGTTGGTGTATACAAATATACATACTTATGTATGAATGTACATATATGTATGTATATATATATATATATATATATATATATATATATATATATATATATATATATATATATATATATATATATATATATATATATATGCGCGTGTGCTGTTCTGCTGACTGCCTCGGCCTCCTCTTCCCCATTTGCACGATTGACCGTCTGTCTGCCTCTTCGTCTGTATGTTATGGCATGTGTATGTACATATGTATGCATGTGCATATGTAACCTACAAATATAACACAGATATTTCGACCTACGCTCGCCTCGTCCTTCCGTACCATTTTCTACTTCTCCGTACGCATCTCCCCACCTCCCATCACAGCCTAAAGCCAAGGCAAGCTAAAACGGAAGCTTTGTAAATTGCAGCCGACAATAAAATTGCCGGCTTCGCATGATGCACCACACAACGCATTCCCTTGATAGGGGGAGAGAGCACCGATGAGTGTATGTGCAAGAGACAGAGAGAGTGTACAAGTGTGACTCCCGCAATGTTCAAATTTCTGTTTGTGATGATTGTAATGTGCGACTTGATCGATCGACAAATTCATAACATCTTTGCAATCATCGCCGGCACACATTTTCATAATGCAGTTTTACATATGTACATACATAAATATATACGTACACACATACAAAGAAACGCACATATGATATATGTACGTAGGTATGTTTGTATATAAACTTTCAGACCATGTGAACTTCAGTGGAACAATACTCAAAACGTACATACAAAATTATTCATACATGTACATAGACGCTTGAACCGGTTAACACCACACACATATATATAAATATATACATCTCTTGCACATACAAACATACACATATATGTATGTATGTACATGTAGAGATCCGTTTTTATTAAATAAGCCATTGCTGAATCGCGGTTTTTGAGTTGGTGATGTTGTTGCTGTGACTGTTGTTGGAAGCAATTGGTGTAGTGGTCAGTTCAGTTCAGGTTTGGGCAAGTGTACATCTGTTTGTACATACACTATGTACAAATATATATATGTACCTACATACATATACATGTACGTTATATTTGTATGTATGTGAAAGCGTGTACGATCACATATGATTGTATGTATTATATGTAGGTATATATTCTCGAGAAACAAATTTTTGTAAAGGTAAGAGATCACCAATTTTCAGATATGTGGGAATACCTGATTTTTGGCGGGCGACAATTTCACCAAAGAAATCGTTTCTGAGCTTTTGGTTGAACATGCATACATAGCTACATATGTACATACATATGTACATACATATGTACATACATATGTACATACATATGTACATACATACATATATACGCGCTTACATGTAATTACTTACTTTTACTTTCAAGAAGATTGTTGCTTTTTAAAATTTGAATCAATACATCTTTGAAACAACACAATAGTCCTCAAGTTGACTGAAATGTCAATGTCTATTGATTATGCTTGTGACAGAATTATTTTTAAATACAAAACCAAGTTTTTAGGTAAAAATGTGATCAATATTCTATTTGGACATTGATAAACTACATTTCTGATTTCCTATTATCTTGCAAATGGGAATTAGTCGATCATGTAACATGCTTCATTCTATTCTCAATGTGTGTAGTCGCATATTCTAGTATTCCCTAATTTTAGAGATTAGTAGAGATCTTTTGTAATATTCGTGGAACATAAATATAAAATATGCTTTGTTTTTATTTTTTTGAGAATCTGTCTATTACTGAACTTCTACAAATCAAATAAAGTCTTGATAATTATTCCAAGGAGTTAATTTGGGGTATACCAGTGCGTGTGTGTTTTTATAGACGATTTCTCTTGATATGTGTGTATGATTGTAGGTATATATACACATAAGTACATATACATACATTCATATATACATACGTGTATTGTACTTGAAAGCAACACAACACCTCTGTCCGTCCGTTCGTGCGTCCGTGCGTCCGTGAGAGAGGGAAATGTAAATTTAGAAAACCACCAGCTCTATGTTCTCACCGGCTGATATATTTTTCTGACCATTCCAATGTGTGTTCTTTTCATAGTGTGTACGCACTTTAAGATGGCAATACATGGTACTGGTATCTAACATTCGACTGCTTTTATCACTGCAGAATGATTTTACATATGTACATACATATGTACATTTATACACACATGTATGTTTTGATGTACTTCAATGTTATGCATTGGATTGATTTTTTTCTTTTGGAAAAAGGAACCCATTCACTATTGTGGCTTCCAACTGTGGAAGCTTTGTAAAGCGCGGCCAGGTTTTCGGCCATATGTATGTGTATATGTGCGGGTGCCTATATAAAATATGATTGCGCATATATGTTCATACATATGTATGTATGTATATGAATATACATACCTATATGTATATATGTATGTACATATATTTTCGGTTTTTGCCTGCTCTCTCTCAGTGGGACACGAAATTTTAAAAACGTTTTTAGACGCAAGACCAAGACGAGAAAAAAAGAGTAAATAATAAACAGCAAACACAAAAACACAAACAATCGGAAGAAGGCGCAAAGCACTGATGGACTGGGCGGACAGTAGGACAGATAGAGAGACAGACACACACACACACAAACGGACTGACGGACAGCCATACAGAGGGCCAGGAGGACGGAATGTTTTAGCCTACCAAGAGCAGAACGCAGCGCAACAGCCTCAACACATCGCCAAAATCCATTTTTAAACATATGTATGTATGTAGGTATGTACATATGTCTGTGGTGTATGTATGTCTATACCTATGTACATGTGTATTCAAAAATAACGTTTTGCTTGTTCGTCTATTAGACCAAACGAAACGATCAGACCCCACATTTTCAGCACGCCCCCATTCATCAACACGTTCCCGCTCCCAACGACGACGACGACTGCGACTGCCTGCCTGCCTGAGTGTCAGCCGCCTGACTGCCCCTGCCTCGGCCCCTACACCCCTCCTCAACAATCCCTCACAGCCTGCCGCCGGCCAGTTTGTCTCGCAGTTCATCACATAACACACTGTGCGCGCACAGTGAGCCCCAAACGTACATACATACGTACATATACATACACATATGAACAAGCGAACCAAACCTACACACATATATGCTTGTATGTACGTATGTATATGTAGGCAGGTATGTATGTACGTACTTACGTACAATATGTTGTATATAGCCAGCTTTCGGACGTTTTGTACGTTGAGTGCACATACAAACATACTTACACACACACAAGCACACAACACCACTCACGATGCGCACGAGAGAGCGATAGCGCCTTTTGCAACCGTGAGGCCTTTTTGGATAATCCAAAAATATTTATCACATTACAACAAGTACGAGCTACATACTATAATACCAACGTGAATTATTTGAGAGTATAACCGCTTTGGTTTGGGTCGGTTTAGTTTTTGATTTATCCATATAAACAACACTACCCTCCCAAAAGACAGTATTTAGAAGCTCATAGTCATTAATGTAACTGAAAATACAAAAACGCTTCTACAATTTGCAATTTGTATTGGAAATTGCATTTTTTTTCTAAGAAAAAATTTGAAGAAGGCCTCAAAAATATTCTCAAGCCATCGGAGCATCTCTTATTATCAATTTGCATATTTGATCATTATTATTTGGAGGAGTCCCTATACGATAAACTAAAACGAATGTTGCAATTGCTGTTGACTCAGTGTGCGCTGCCAGTACAAGCTGACGTCCTCGCAGTCTGCTGTTCCCTCTGATGTTGTTGTTGCTGGTGCGGCCGCTTGATGCAACTGTTTTCGTTTTTGCTTCGATTTCGTATTAGCTTTGTTCGTATTGTTTTTGTTGTAGTTGTTGCTGCTGCTGCTGCTGCTCTGTAGCCAGCCGCCTGCTTTGGCTCTCTGGCTCTGACTCAATTCCGTTCGTTGTTTTCTGTGTTCGTGACAACAAATACACATAAAAGCATACAAACATACATATATAACGTATGTCCGCCTATATATATAAATATATATACATATATATATATAAATATACATATCTATATGTATATATATTTTACATATATATGTGTATATATATATATATATATATATATAGATATATATATATATAATATAGATATTTGTATATATGAACATCCAATGTACAGGGTGCCTTCGACAATACCCATCGACGGTATAATGTTCGCCATACCTGCTTAAAAGAAATTCATTCTTAAGGGCCTACCCAAGTTACTATAACCACCAAATAGCTGGCTGCTCAATTCTGTGACTATTCGCACAATTATATACATATGTATGTATGTTTATATAAACATCTATGTATGTACATACATACATATATTTTACTTTGAGTGAGGAGAGAAGGCAACCAGGAACGCGGTACGCGGGTACATCATTTATTATGCTATCCTCGTGACCTTCAATTGCGGCTCTTAGTAAATATAATATGCTGTGTATATAAATATTTGAGCTAGTTTTTATTCACAATTAAATTCATTGAAATAAAATGCAAACTGAATATGCAGTAAAATGTTGGAAAATTAGGTACAAGTAATGAAATAAATGTTATTGGTTCCCTTCTTTGTGTGTCTGTGTGTGTGTGTGACTGAAAACACATCATCTGTGGGAAAAAATTGGATAAAAACAATACCAGTACTTTTGCACTCCACACCAAATATTTATTCGCCTCTATTCGATGGCTGCTTACTCATTCGAAATCTGTGCCATGAAATGCGCGAGTGCGATACTGATTGCCCTGTTTTCGGTTTTGCCAAAAATTTCTCTTTTGTAGTGAGGCACCCTGTATGTGTACTTGTTATAGGAGCTTTTTCGTGAGTGCGTACTGGTTTTGTTGTTGTTATTGCTGCTGCTGTGGCTGTGGCTGTTGCTGGCACTACTGCTGCTGCTGCTGCTGTTGTTGTTGCTGTTGATTTTGCTAAACTTGCTGGTGCAGTAGTTTGGGACATAGCACAGTTTTGTTGCCATTGCTGTTTTTTTAGCTTCGGTGCATTTGGGGTTTTGTGCACTAACACACACACATACATATGTATGTATGTATGTATGTATATATGTTTGTATACTTATATATAGTATGCGTATATGTACATTTAACTTCAACTGTTGGTATATAACATGTCGAAATCCAGCCTTTATATGCAAACATACATACATATGTACATACATACATACATTTCTATACGTTTCTATATGCAATCCAAAGCTTACATAGAAACAATGCATATAACGTCGCAATTGTATGTGTACTATATATATTTTAGGCATTTGTGCAAACATTTTGGCAACAAATATTACTACATACATACATATACGTACATATGTACATACGTGCATATGAATAAGTATACATATATATTTATACATACATATATGTACATATGTACATATGCATACAAATAAGCAACGTCAGTACTAGATGCCGCCAAAAAAACAAATCAACTGTACTAAAGAGATTTTTAGACCGCTTTACTTTTTGATCCAACTTTTGACCCTGGACGAATTCCTTTCACCTGACGATCATCAGCTGCACCTGCACACACACATACACACAAATCCATGTACATATATACCTCTATGTACATATGTATATATTTTATATGCATGCATAGGTGTATGGGTAGAGCTAAAGGCCATGTCGAAATTTTGAATGTTCAAATTTATAGACACACACATACATATCTACATACTCGTATATATACATACATACATATGTATGTATATATGTCATAGCTATGTACGTGTGCATATACATATATATATATATATATGTATGTATGTATGTATGGTCCAGCAGTTTCTGGCTCTAAATAGAATTGCAATACATGACATGTTGTTAGGCTTGCTTTGCTGCTCTCTGGTTTGATTCAGTTTGATGGGTTGGCTTGTTGCTGGGCTTGATGGGTGTGGGGGCGGTGGGTGGCAAATCTGCATCTGCATTCGAAATATTTGATTAGAGAGCGAGCGTAGGCAGAGAAACAGCGACAGCGGCAGCGGCTGTGGCAGAAGCAGCTGCAACAGCAACAGCAACATCGCAGTCGAAAATCAGTAACTGCAACTATCAGCTTATTGACAATGCACAAACCCACACACACACACACACACACACACAAACACACACACATACTAGCGCGCGTTTTTGTAGCTGGACGCATGTGCAAACTGACGTTGTAGGCAAGCCCAGAAATGCCCACATCCGTACCATCTACATACATATATATGTTTATGTATGTGTGTGTGCGAGTGTGATTTGTGTGTATGTTCAAGTGAGCCCAATACATGTACATGTATATGTTGCATGTGGTCGTGTATGTGCCATCATCCTAATACATATGTCTATGCCTATACACACAAACATACATGCATACATACGTACAAAATGCATCAACAAATCTGCCTTTAGTTGTATATATATATGTGTGGGGGGTGCGAACAAGGATATTGGTATGGTCTGGTCATCCTGATGCGAGCTGCATATGCATGCATGTAACCTTAACTCTCAGTACAAAACAGCAAGGTATCCCATAAAATGTGGTTCACACGCGGCCCAGGAGCCCGGTTTCGCTTGGATTGGGTTAGCGGGTACAGTTGTTGTTGAGTGGGGGAGGGGGCTGGGGGACTATTCTTGGCATCTTCAAGCTTCATGCTTCTCGAATCCAGCCTACTCGATGATTCCACAGTTGAGTTTTGTAGGTTAAAGCCATCGTTGCCATTTGCATGTATTTTACTAATCGACTAACTTGTGAAAATTGCAAATTTAGCAAAGACTCACCAAATTTCGGAGCTCAGGTTAAGATTATTGTGTTAACAACTTCTGCTCAGCTTCTGCATATGCATGTATGTATATAGACGCATCAACATGTTGCAATCTCATTATTTATAAACTGATTTTTAAAATCGTTTTAATGAGTATTATTGTGATTGAATGAAACTTAACAGTTTTGTGAATGTGTGTGTGTCTCTAAAAAACTATTCAATGGTGTTTCAAATATTAATGACAATGAATGTTAAATATTTTATGTCCAAGGCATATGTTTCTACTAATCGTTAGAGAAGTTACAACTTTTCTGAACCAATTAAAAAATACATTTTCTTCGAAGACGGGCAGATTAAATGTTTAATCACGTTCGTTTCATTGTTTTGTAAAGCGTCTGTGTGTGAAAAGGAACAATACGAACAGTAATACGAATAATTGTCACTGTAGACTCAGATCTTGATTGGCGCCAAAATTGAAACCATTGAGAACCAAGGATTGTAATAAAAAAAGTGTGACTTGTCGGAAAACCTCAAGGTCCGAATCGAGTCAATTATAATAGTTATGTGATTCCTGTGATATATGTATATGTGATTGTTATGAACCGTAGTGTAGTATATATTATGTTGGATTTGTTTTCCTTCAGCGTAAACTAATCTTCCTCTCTTTAATTGCAGACTTAATGCCACTGGCAAGTCATCCACCCGCCCACAGTAAACTTGGGAAATCCGGCGAATATCCAATGTCGAGCAATTAGCAGAGCTAAGCAGGCAAAGATACTCCGACCGGGGAGGAAAACCAACAAATAGATTAAATTATAAAGTTATCCATTAAAAAAAAAAACAACTAAAAACAGAGAACTAAAAAGATACAAAGAAACGGGAAGACAGAGAGCACAAGTCGAGTTTTGGTTTTAAATGGATGCTGATTAAAAGGGAGATGCAAGTGGAAAGTTTGTTTGAAAAGGACATCCCGCTGATAAGTAGTTCCTCCACATTTACATTAAAAATAAGGCCAATAACAGCAACAGTAACAATAAAAAGATTACCAAGGCGTGCAAAACTCACGCGTACCATTGAACAAGAAAACGAACAACCACTACAGCCACTGTCGCAGTCCCAACATCAGCAATATCAACAATATCCGCATCCGCAGCAGCAGAAGAATCAACAACAAACAACATTAAAAGTTATAGAAACAGCGCTTTCCCTCTCATTGCCGCTGCGTGAGGCGGAGGAGCGTCTACTGGAAATAGCAGCAGGCACTGTGATGGCTTCAAAGGTGTCCACGGATGATAAATCAGCCACGACGACGACGACGACGACGACAACGAAAGGGCAATGCCTGGGCACTGATGAGACCAGCGCCACTGGTGGCAACAGCAACAATAGCAACAATAGCACCAACAACAGCAGCAGTAGCAGCAACAACAACAGTGCGCTACAGCCAAACAAAAACAAGAAGCCAAACAGCACGTTGCTTAGCAACATTGGAGACGTGGCAGTCGAACGTAAGCGCAAAAAGTTTCCTGCACACATCGAAAACGAGTCGGGTCAAGGGAAGGGGCAGGAAGAGGAGCAGGAGCTAGAAGAGGATATAGAAGACGAACAGCACGAGGAGGAGGATGAGGAGGAAGATGACGATGGTGATGGAGAGCTCGAAGACGGCCATGGTGAAGCCGTAGGTGAAGTCGAAGGTGAAGTCGAAGGTGAAGTCGAAGGTGATGTCGAGGATGATGGCGATGGTGAAAGCAACGATGAGCAACACATGAAGCTCATATTTCCCGACGATGAAGCGCGTGATGAGACCCGAGAAGCCCCGGCAACTGCAGATGTAGCTGATTGTGGAGGCTCCAGGGAGCTGGCAGGGAGCAGCGAATGTGTTGCTGAACCACATTTGAGTGATCAGCCAGTCCCAGGCACACAGGCCATTGAGCACAGGATAGCTGGCGAAGACACCCCGCAAGATAATGCCAACTCCAACAATAGTGACGACCACTATGGTGAGGATCAGCTGCAAGCAGCGACGGGCAGTGAAACAACGAGGCCAGAAGATGCTGGATCAGAAGTTGCCGCTGCCGTCGCCGCCGCCAACAGTAGCAGTAGCAGCAGTAACAGCATGGAATGCATTAATTCCGGCCAAATGTCAACGATACCAGCCACATCGTCTTATGCTAATGATGACTACATAGCGCCAGAGCAGGCGCTGGTCACTAGCGTCGAATTGGTTGTGCCCCCGCCCTCCCACGCCCTTGCCCACTCCCACCACTATGGCGATGTGGCCGCCTCCGTCTCTTCCGCCGCCCTGGCAGGTATCTTTAATGCTTCAGCAGCAGCGGTCGCAGCGGCTGCGGCTGCAGCAGCAGCAGCAGCCGCAACAACAACTTCTTCCACTTTAGTAGCAAATGATAAAACCGATGGTTGTGCAACAGACTCCAACTTGAATGTAAGAATTCCTACTAACTTAACTTTAACAACAGCAACGGGTGATATATTGCTGACAGACCGGCGCGGCACTATATGGGCACCGCATGGCGAATATAAGGATAACAGCAACAGCGGCAGTAGCAGCAACCACACTACACCCCAGCAGCAGCAACAACAGCAACAGCAGCAACACGTCCCGCCCGACCCACTTGAATCGGAGGCGGCGCGGGATACTTATGCCGATTTATATAGAACAGCGCCACTGCCGCCACAGCAGCAGCAGCAGCAACCGCCACCACCACAGCAGCAGCATCGACAACCTGAGCTGCTGCTGCAGATCGAAAAGGAGAATGCTGAGAGTGCAGCCTTTGCGCAAATGGTGCCGTTGCAACATCATCAACAACAGCAGCAGCAGCAGCAGCAGCAACACCAACACGAGCAACAACACTACGCACATGAGCAGAGGATGCAACAGCAGCAGCAGCATCACCATCATCATCAGCAACAGCAGCATCAGCTTCACAGCAACATGTACGCACAAATGCTGCAGCAACAGAACCTTAATGCTCTGCACCATCATCAGCAGCAGCAACAACAACAACAACAACAACAGCAACACTATCAGAACTATAGTCAACAACATTACCCGCATGATCAACTTTTTGGCCTGCATCACCCCGATCAGTCCCAGCAGCATCATTTGCAGCAACAACATCATCTGGAATGCCATCCTCATTTGCAGCAGCAACAGCAACAACAACAGCAACAGCAACGTGTGCCACCTCATCAGCAGCAGCAGCAACAAATGCAGGAGGCCTACCACGAACTCCTAATGGACGAGTTCCACGAAGATCCCAGTTCCGCGTACAAATTGTGAGTAATGTATGGAAACGTTCAAACGTTTGAATTTTCAAATTTGAAAATTCAACCGCGTTAGTTAGTTGTTAGTTGCAACACATAAAACAATAGATTATTTATATGATGTACGTTCGATACTCTTATATACAATCTTATTTCTAATTTCAATTGAAAAAGAAAACAGAAAAATCGCAAACAGATATTGAAGTAGAGATTCCTAAAATAGATGTATGAGATAATTGAGAAACATAAGCTGATGAAAAACAAGTTAACTAATAGAGCGAAGGTATGGAAGGATTTCAGAATCGATTGTGTACATGAATTGAGAATATCGAGCGCATATTGTATATATGTAGGAATGTAATGTAAAATTCGTATCTAATTCCGATTTTGTTTTCTAGAACCTTGTCGCCGAACAATGCGAAGCCCGAGAATCAGGATGACGGGTATGAGACAAGCGCTGGTGATGTCTTAACGCCCAACTCGCACAGCTCATCCACCCACTCAGTCACGCCGCAGCATCAAATGCAACATGGCGGTCTCGGGTTAATGCCACAAACGAAGCACGAGGAGCTCCAGGCCCAACAGCAGCAGCTGCAGCCTGGACAGAATCAGTCGGCCGCCTCATCGAATGCCAAACAATTGCAACAGGCCACTGGACAGCAGCCACCCATGGGATTGGATCGTTTGCAGGTGCGCGAGAATGTGCCGTCCAATGTTGCCGATCCCTACGGTTTCATGGGGGACGATGTGCGCATGTTGTCCCCGGCCAGTCGTCATGGAGCAGGCGGACCAGCCGGTGCCACAAGTTATGTGACAATGGCAGAGTCTGAACAGAACAACGATATGTATGCCTTAAAGCAGCAACAACAGCAGCAGGCAATGGTCTTAGACCCTAGCCTAAACAATCAGCAACCGCAACAGGATATGGGCCAACAGCATCTGCTCGGTGGAGAGCCCATGGGCGGCGACTCAAAATCCTTGATGACAACGCATGCAGGAGTAGACGCTAATCAGTCGCTAGATCCTGACAACGTCGACATGAATGCGAAGCCCACGCCAAAGAGAAGAGGACGCAAGAAGAAAATCATTGTGCCCGATGGTATACCAGTGACTCAGCCCTGGTATGTCGCATTATGCTTCAAGCTAATTATATGTGTAGGACTCCCACAATATAGTTTTTTCTTCTAAATAATACAAGCTTTGTGAAGAGATCAAAGCTCACAATATAAAAACGCATTTTTTCTAAATGTAACTTATACTTCAGAATTTTAAAAGTGCATATATGTATATATTTTATCATCTGGGCTTATAGGCAGAGTAGGGTATATCTTGAGGAGGGTTTTACACTGCAAAGATTGTTTAGTATGTACCCGAATGTTTTAAGTCCAAATATATGTAACAAATATTATGCAACATATGATTAGCAGGACTAGACGAACCGTTATGCATACATATCTACGTCCGTCTGTATGAACATCAAGAACTTCTGAACCATAACAGTTAGCGACACCAAATGAAGACTCGTCCTACTAATACGCAAAGCAATTTTATCACAAATGTGGCTTCGTAATTTTACATTATTTGTGAAAAAATCGCACTACAATATCTGTTTTGTTTATAAAAATATCCTAACCACACTTGGTATTTTTCAGTTTTGTAAATTTGAACGTTCAACTATATATACATACATACATATATATTCAAATTCACATTTTTTAATATCCATCTTTGTCTTTATAGTGATGGGAGTGGAGAAGTCATGGCTATGGCCGCTGGCAGCCTGGTGAAGCCAAAGGAGCGCAAAAAACACGATCGTTTTAATGGCATGTCGGAGGCGGAAGTTATTAAGCGCACCATACCCGACCACCTTTGTGATAATCTAGATATCGTTATAGTGAGTGTAAATTTCGTATTAGCATTAGTGAGCTATGCGCGCGCATTTCTGGAGAGTTGGAGAATATGATTAAACAACGATGTATTTCATTTTACAGGTTGGCATTAATCCGGGACTATTTGCCGCGTACAAGGGGCATCACTATGCCGGACCTGGCAATCATTTCTGGAAGTGCCTGTACCTATCGGGACTGACGCAGGAACAAATGAGCGCAGACGAGGATCATAAGCTCATCAAGCATGGCATTGGTTTTACCAATATGGTGGCACGGGCGACCAAAGGATCAGCAGATTTGACACGGAAAGAGATCAAGGACGGCAGTCGCATATTGTTAGAGAAATTGCAAAGGTTTCGACCGAAAATTGCCGTTTTCAATGGGAAATTGATCTTTGAAGTTTTTTCGGGTAAAAAAGAGTTTCACTTCGGCCGCCAGCCAGATCGTGTCGAGGGCACTGATACGGTAAGTCAAACTGTTTAATATATACGACTATTGTATGTATATGTTGTATATTGACAAACCCAATTGTGCTATCGCAATGCCTAATAATTGAATATAATAATTATGATCAGCCGCATCGAAATAAATATATCCATTCGTCCGCCCGTTTGTCTGTCGTCCGTAGAACAGAAAACTTTGAAACTCCTTATGATGGCTAATACTTCATTCCATTTACAGAGCAAGTTTATTGCAAACCATTTATAATCCTATTGTTTTATATAGTAAAGATTAGCCCATGGAATTAATAACTTTTCAATAATGCTTCTTATGAACATTCATTAGAATCGAAGCACTACATCTTCGACCTGCCATCGGCACGATCGGTGCAAAACACAGTTTTAGTAACAACTCTTTTTTCCCTTAATTGGAGCTTTGTACGTAAAATGAATATAATAGATCCCATAAACACAATTGTGATTCAAATGAATGCTCCGTTTTTCTGGGGGAGAGGGTATTAATGCTGTCCATGTGCATTTATAATGCTTCTTGGCAATATAAGAAGGTCATATACACATGTGGGTTTGTCGCTATTATTGTCATATTATCATAATTTGCATTGTTAGTTTCGTACAATTAAGATAGAGATTTTCCTTTAAATTCCAGTATATTTGGGTAATGCCATCCTCGTCGGCACGCTGTGCTCAGCTGCCTCGTGCCGCGGATAAGGTTCCGTTTTATGCGGCGCTGAAAAAGTTTCGCGACTATCTCAACGGCCAGATACCGCACATGGACGAGGCTGAGTGCATATTCACGGAGCAGCGGATCCGACAATGCTGCGAGCAGGAGACCCTCAAAAACATTTCCGCCGCCATGGAGCACAGTGAGCAGTCTAGTCTATTGTTTGGTGATAATGCGAGGAGCGCCAACATGGAAGGTGGTGGCGGTCCGTGTCCTAGTCAGCAACAGGCGGAGAAGCTGCTGCCACATTTCGGCAGTGCCGCCCCCGACGTAATTGCCCGTGAAAATTTTATGTATGGTGGCGATGAGAGTATGCGAGGGGCCCAGATGGCGAGCATGGCACAAGAGCCAAGGACCGGGCCAGTGGCGGGTCCTGTGCCTGGCCAGGGACAGCTACCAGTGCCGAGCGGCATGAACGAAAATTACATGTCTGCTTTCGGGCCAGGTCTGCAACCGCAGGAGAAGAAGAAACGCGGTCGGCCAAAGAAAATAAAGGGACAGGAGATGATCGATCCGACCACTGGCAATAAAATTTCAATTAATAACCAGCAAATGGCGCACAACGACTTCAACAACATACTCAATCTCTCGATGATTGGTGCTGGCAATGGCGAGACGCCCAAAAAGAAGCGCGGCCGGCCAAAGAAGCTCAAGCCGCCACTCGATATGATGTCTGCGGCTAAACAGCCGCAACTTCAGCAGCAACAACAACAACAGCAACAACAACAACAGCAGCAGCAGCAGGTGCAGCAAACACAGAATGCCATGTCGATGCACACGCTGGCCATGGAGCACACTTCATCGCCCCAGAGCCATCAGGCCCCGCCCAGTCTGTATAATACGCCGCCGCCATCGCACATGCTTTACACGGCTTCGGCATCGCCGATGGCTTCGCCGGCGCTCAACTGCACCTACTCGCGAGGCACGCCTCCCGTGCCGGCCCAAGGTACACCGCCGATTGTGGAGCAGCAACAGCAACAGCTTCTGCTGACGGATCTAAACAAGAATGCCGCACAGTGCATGGACAGCCCCACCGATCATCAGCATCTGGTCTCTGTGTCCCAGCAACAAGCGCAGGCAGGCTCGCATGTGGGTGGGCGCCTGAGGGAGCCACATCTAGGCGAAACACCGCCGCCCAGTTCGCCGAGCATGTGTGCCGTGGACTTCGATCCGCCACCAGATGCCGGCATTACGGAGCGCGCCGAAGCGGAGCAACAGGGCCTGTTAATGGCACAGCAGCAGCAGCAACAGCAGTCGCAGGCAACGGGAGTGCCGCAAAAATCGCAATACGCCAGTCCTGCTCATGACACCGAGTCCCATGGAGGGCCGCAGGAGCATTACCAGCAATGGCTGTCGCCGCACCATCAGTCGCAGCAACAGCAGCAGCAACAGCAAGTTGTCCAGAAGCCTCTTCAGCAATCTCACTCACCTGTGCTCCAATACACGCCCCTTCACTACCAGCAGGAGCAGCCTGCTGAGCATTGGCAGCGTCAGCAGCAGCAACAACAGCAGCAACAGCAACAACAACAGCAGCAGCAGCAACAGCGGTACGACGAGCATAGCAGTCCCTACATGCTGGCCTCACCGCATCACACACACACCCTCACGCACAGTCCTCATAGCCAACAGCAGACCCAGCAGCTGGGCAATCCTCAAGCCCAGATAGCCTCCGATGTGGCGCGCAAGAGCTTGTCCGGCCTGGAGTCGCTGGTCGATCAGATACCATCCATGAGTGAGCACGAGACGAGCGCCATATCATCGGCCACAGTGGCAGCAGCAGCGGCCGCTGTCGAGAGTCGTCTTTTGGGTTTGCAGCAACAGCAGCAACAGCAACAACAGCAGCAACAGCAGCAGCAAAAACGCTGCATGTCCAGCCATCAAGACAACGAAGTGCCGTCCGATACGTTTGGCACACCCTCAAGCAACAGCACGGCGAGCAACAACAACAACAGCAACGTCCTGAGCAACAACTTCAGCGTTAGCAACCTGGCGGCCTCATCAACCACGGACGCCATCGTGAACAGCAGCGCTGCTCACAACAACTCGAATAACAGCAGCCATAGCCATCATAATCTGAGCGCCAATGGCCATAGCGAGTACGCCACACATAGCCCCACCGCCTATCATCATCCGAATCTCATTAGTGCCGCACTGGCAGCGGCGGCGGCCAACAATCAGCAGGCAGCCGCCCATCATGTGCCTCATCCGCAAATGTATATGGATCCCCATATAGCCCCACATATGGCCCATATGCCAACCGTAAATACGATGTATGGAGCAGCGGCGGCTGCGGCAGCGCCCCATCATCATCCCGCCTATGGCCCGGCGGGTCCCCAGCATAGTGCCGGCGGTGCCACAGACTACGGTCATGGTCATGGTCATTATGGATTGCCGAGCGCACAGGGCACTACGCTCCATGTGCCCAGTCCAAACTATCCGTATGCGCATTATGGACACACGCCACCGCAGACCAATTACCCAAGCTATGCGCACCACCACCACTCGCACCATGGACACACGCCGCACCATTTGAGCGTCTTCGAGCGTCTCAAGCCGTCCGACATAAGCGGGTACAGCGGATTCTGATGGCAACAACAACGATACGAGTACAGCGGCTACGTTTAAATGCACACACCAGATGGAAAAAAGAGATAACTACTCGCCGCCCACCTCCAACCGCCGCCCTGCAATATATATATATATATATATATATATACATGCATATAGTATATACATACATACATACATATACATAATACATATGTATTCAGCAATCTCCGGCGTCGCCGTTTTTTGTAGTTTAAGTAATTTTTATTTTTTAAATAAGATAACCAAAGACTCCGCCTAATAAATTTCTTATGTAAGCATACCTACTTACCTACATATATATACATACATATATAAATTTACATTACTACTTATACATACAATACATAATACATATGGTTGCTGTTTTATATTATGTGAGAGAAAAACACAAAAAACAAAAAACAAAAAAAAAATACGGAAAACAATGAATCGAAGAAATGCAAACTAATTTTTACTAAAGGGAGACGACACACATATAAGAAGAAGAACATAAACATAAACAGATAAATCGTATGTATAAGCACCGTAACTGCATATACACCTGCATAAACAATTCATTCAAAATAGTAAATCAATGTTAAAGTTTACTACTATGTGCTACATATTAACTACAATTACTACAAGAAAAACAAAAGAGAACGAAAAACAAAACGAAAGCAAAGAGAGAAAGAGAAAAAAGAAAACAAACAAAAACAACACTAATCATACGTAACTGCAACTGCAAACTGAACGAATTTTTCGAATTTGACGAAGGAAGAAGCCACTTCTATACAGAATATATACAAAAAGAAAATTACATACATACATAGATGTAGATACTATTGTATTTAGGCGTGGCACGTGACACGTTACACGCGCGAAACGCATCGAAAATCCTCCAATGCAAAGACCCCAAGGGCCCTTCATTAGTCCTCTCATCAGTAGGAACGCGAACGCATCAGTCTAAAAAAAAAGGCAGTCCCATTGCGTCTAGCCGACACTGTTCTCGAGAACAGTGTCTGCCCTCAACTTGGGTCGCAATGGGTGTGGAGCGGGAGCGGGAGCGAGATCGAGATCTAGATCGAAAGAGCCTGAGTTACAATCTCGGCTGCACTGCGAACTGAAACTGAATTCAACAATAATAAACTGTAGAATACTTTGAACTTCGTATATTATACATAAATGCTCTATGCTTTACCTTCAATTTAATTTAAATGAAAACAAGAACAATACAAAAACAAAAAAAAAAACTGTTTAAAAAGGTGCAATAATAAATTATATACATACTATACTACTTAATTGAAATGTTTAAATTTTCTTTATTTCTTGCATTAGTACTTTTTTTCAGTTTAGCTTTGTGTAAATACGAGTACGGTACGAGGTACTTTATGTAGAAACGAACAAATGTCTGATTTTTAAAAAGTTTATGCTAATCACTAATACTGTTTCCAGTATGTGTTGGCTTTACCGATGAAGGCACCCCCAAGTTTCTGTAGCACGATCCATATCTGTCAACCACGATCCATCAATGACATTTGTTGTTTTAGTTCGAAAAAGCTTTTAAATAATTTCTTCTTATTCGCATAAATGTCCTTCATATCCAACATCGTTAAGTGACGAATGCAGTACCGTAACAATAAGATGCGTTCCACTGTAGCTTTTACGAATGGGACTTGGCGTAAAAGAAACTCCGAGTTTGGCCCACAATTGTGCAGCATACTTTTAGGGACATATTTTAACTCTTCATGTTACTTCTATTCGCATGTAGAGTAAGAAGTGTTGGAAATCGTTTTTAACAAACACTAACTTCAAAATGATCTTTTGTATGCCCTTGTCGAGCGCATATTGTGTTTGGAATAATGTTTGTAACGCCCAGATGGAGGCATGGCGGATCACATGTTATGGGACAAGGGTTTCTTTCTTCTGCAAAAACGAGTCCACATTGCTTATACGCATCGATTAGGCAATAACTTGTTTATTTATGAAGCAATGTCGACCAACTTGAATAATTTGTGGTTACGTATAATGATGAATTATGTACTCGGATTTAGTATCTATATCATATTGCCGTCGTATGCTACTGTTTCTAATGACGTCTAAAGAGTGCGCCAAGTTAGAGCCGAACCGACCGACTATGCATGTATGTATATTATTTAGCTCCCATTGCTATAAAAAAGCTTAGAAATACATTCGCAAGAGTATACGAGCTTCGGCGCAATGGTCTGTATGTTTTTTTAATCTTATTATTGACAGCAAAACAATGGTCTAGCATTTTTATCATTGTGTTCTGCTTTTGCGAAAAAGCGTTAAGTCGTGTCGACTTCCAGTCCCTCGAAAAGTCGCTGGACGGGCAAACTGGTTATGTGGAACTCTGTTTATAGAGAGGAGAATTTGAAAACGAAGCATGACTTCTGCAGTTTCGAGGCAATAAAAAAATACGTAGCTCGGCGATTCTGTTGACAGTTCAGTCTTGAAGAGGGTGTGGTTAATGGTAAATCCGGAGCAGGAATCGTGCAACTATTCAAGTTCATCCCCAATTCCAACAGGTAGTGTAAGCAAGCGATAATCGCCAATATGAATTCGATTTTTCTTAATATTAGTATAAGTATAGGAAAATTGCTCTCAACCCTGACACTTCAATTAATTTCACATTGATTCGGGAGCGAAACATTTCCGATCGATCAGCACATTGTTAGAGGAAATGAATTCTGGGAAGCCTTGTTAGGGACTGCGATTACTTACCTCTTACAATTGGTGTTATATAATGAGAATTGAAAGTGAAATGCATTTTCGATTTGCTTTTTAATATGTATGTATTTTTCATATTTTTATTTCGTTATAATATTATAATATATGCACATCTCTTGCCATTCATTAAATATATAGGAACTTTATAAATATTTTATGTTGTAAATTCTACGCAATTCTTGCAGCAACTCTGATTAATATTATGATTATTATTCCATTTCTCTTTTTGCGATTTCGTTTTGTTATACTCGTAATGTATGAGAAAATTAGGATCGGAGCTGGTGGAAGTGGAATCGGAATGAAATTCCTTTCATGGGGTTATTTTCTTTTTATTTTATTTTTTACTTTACTATACGGTTGTAAATCGAAAAAAAAATTCTGTTCAATGTCGGCTCGCACAGAAGTTGAAAGTCATCCTAACACCTCCCCGCCCGACATTGATCGCTGATCGCTGCTCTAAGCGCGAACCTTTTACCGCACTCTCCATATGCCTAAGCATGTACGTACGTATGTGTGTATGCTATATATATATATATATATATATATATATATATACATATGTGCAAATCTTTTTATTTATGTAGACAAAACGTCTTACGAGGATCGCGAGTTGGAGTTGAGTTTTGGACATGGAGACGGGCATTGGCGGTGGCGCGAGTTAGCGACGAGTTGAAAGCAGCTAGATCCATGGAGTAGTTAGTCATACTTCTGAAATCGGTGATATGTCATCTGCTTAGCAACTCGGGGAATACGTTCTCTATCCTATATATATTTATATAGATTTATATATAGGGATGAAAGGTGTCGGCTATCAGTGACAAATGCATTGCAAACAGCTTAAGTTTAGTTTTCTCGACCATCATGAACATACATATATATTGATTCTATTTTTGTTTATTTTAATTATCTGTGAGAGTTTCAGTGTATTTTTCGTGTTTCGTGTTTCATTCTTTGTTCGTCTGTGTGTGTGTGTGTGTGTATATGTGTGTGTGTATGTGTGTGTGACTGTTCTGTCTTTCTTATTTTGTCTTTTTGCGAGATTCAAGGTTCGTATATGTATATGTGTGTGTGTGTGTGTGTAAGTACATTTATTTACCTTACATTTAGTATATATATGTATATGTATATATATATATATATATATATATGTTTATATATATATGCATGTATATCATTATGACTAGATATTTACTTTTTCTGCGAGGATTTCAATTTCTTAAATATCGAGTTTGCCATTTATTTAGTTTTTGTTTTTCTTCTTCTGCATCTTCTTCTTCGTCATCATCTTCTGCGTAATTCTCCGTTTGGTTTTTACTTTTTAAATTTTCTTGTTTGTTTCGTATATAACACATTAATTTCAATTTCTTATGTCAATTCAAAATAATTGTTATGCAAGTATTAAAATATTTCATATTTTTATTCCCAAATATGATTCGTGGTGCATACTTCTACATCGGAATGTTCTCGTATGTATGTATGTATATTGTATATATATATATATATTTATATATGTATGTGTCTTCTTAGAGTTAATAGTTGTCAATATTTAATACTATAGGAACTTCTTAGTAAAGTTATCTTCTTTTTCTTCTTCCTTTATCATATAATTTACATGTTACTTGTGTGTGTGTGTGTGAGTGTATGGGTGTATGTGAGTGTTAAAAAACAATTAATGAATGCATTCGAAATCAATTTCTATTTACGGCTGACTGTGCGCTTCGTTCGTTATTCGTACTGTTTACAGATCTAAACTTCGGGACCAATTCTTTTATAATTCAGTTGGTTTCGGATTAGCGGACGGGCGCCAATATTTTGAAAATACATAACTCATAGAAATGAACGAAATTAGGCTCAACTCAATATACTATATAGTACATAGTACCTTTGTGTGTAGCTCGTAGGTTAATTAATTTTCAAGTTTGATTTCAGAGCGAAAATATCTAAGCAAATAATGTATAGTTGTGTTTATATAGATAGATAGATAGTTATACTATATGCATGTATTTGTGTTGCTGTATTATTAGGATATTGTGTTTAAAGAAAGAACAAATTGTTTTAAGTAGTCTTCTTGCTGAGTTGCTGATATTTGTTCCATTGCTCGTAAGTAGGTGATGTGTGTTCTATTTAATCTATCGGTCTATAAATACATTATGAATTTATCTGAATTTATCTAAGTAGAGGCGATTTGTGTTTTTTAAACAAGTAACAGTATGATATTAAGGTTGAGCCTCTACTCCCGATGCTCAGTCCTGTGTTGGAAGCCATTTAGAACTGAAAACTCAATCGTGAAATAGTTTATCCTTCCTAAGATAAAAAAAAACCGTACGTATGTATATGTAGCTTAAAAAAAAACAAATAAAACAGAAACAAAACTAACAAATGTTAACAAAAACCATGTAATAGATCGAACGTCTGATCGCTCCTTCTAATTCTTCTTCTTCACTTCCTCACACTTCCAGGAGGAAAGAGCTCTCCATGCTTCGCCTAATAGAGTAGTGTGCAGGAAAGTATAGTATGTATATAATGGAACCCAGTCGAAACTACTAAATTGTCGTCTGCAATTGCAATATCTTTTATATATATAGTATACATATATATGTATGTTTGTATGTATGTATGTACGTGCATGCAGAAGTACTAAGCCTTGTTGTATGCTCTTTCTTGTTTCCATAAACCTTCTGTTTTGCAAGAGTATCTCAGTCAGTGGAGGCTTTCGCATGATACGATAGATACGATACCTACATATACGAAGGAATGCAACATTGTATGTATGTATGTATGTATGTATATGTACATAAAGCGATATGTATGTATCGCAAAGCAAACAATTGGCACATATTTTCATGTTTTTAATGTTGGGTGCTAGTCATACAATACTTCCTTCCCTTCCCTTCCTCCGTTCACTTATACATATATCTATGTATGTATGTGTGTATGTATATATTAAAAAAAAAACCTACATGTACATTCTGAACTTTTTGATTCACTTTCCAAAAAGAATATCTATATTATGATTTTTTCTTTCTCTTATTTTTTGTTTCTTATCATCTTCCTTTGTCCTACTTGCTGACGAAACTCGACTCTTCCGACGTCAAGCAACTCTTATGGGGGGCTATGTGGATCGTCTAATCAAGCAATATGTTTTAGAAAAAAAAATCCAAAGAAAAAAATTCTCCTTAATATATTTAAATCATATGATCTATTCACTTTTTATAGGAACTCTTTTAGATAAGTTTGACCAAATGTTTCGGTTAAAATTGCAGTGCAATATATTTCTATATATTCCCTCGTATTATAAGTAGTTTAGCGCTTCGGCAATTCTGACAAAGGGAACTTTTTGGAAGGGTCATTCAAGCTTCGGCTTCTGCCGAATACGCGATTATCGTTTTAAGACGAAAAAAAATTGTTATTTATATGTTATGCTTAAACGTTGTAATAGGTTTCGTTTTCATTTTCATTTTTTCTTTTCTTTTAATACTTAAATAGAAAACAAAGGCATAAAGCAATAAAATGCTAGGAACTCAGTTTGCGTCTCATCCAACCCTCTCTTTTAAATCAATCTTCTCCCTTTCATCTCACATCATCTTCTCATCATCTCACTTCATCGTTTTTCTTACATTTGCGGCTGACTTGACATCGCCTTCTACTCATATTTATATTCATTCATTCGTGAATAGAATACAATCTCTTAACTCTTAAGTGTAAAACGGGCTGCACTCATTGTCCCGGACTTATATGGTAGCAATGGTTCCATTTCTGATTTACGAAAGGACTCATTATATGTGTGGGGTTCTTTGTATTCCCCATCTTTTGTTTCTTTCTTCGTTTTTGCGTTTGTGTTTGCGTCTGCGTCAGCTTTTACTTCTTCATCGTTTCTCCTTCCGTTTTGTTTATGTTTAGATTATTGCTACATATATTTTGAATAGTTAGGAACACTTCCGTATAATTTGTAATTCTTACTAAATTAGTATGTTCGTTTAATTTCCTTAAGGTTAGTTTCTTTAAATTTCATGTTATCAATTTCTGTAAAATAGGAACTTTCAAGTTTTCATATTAAGATGAATGATTATATATGTTTTCTTTTTTCTTCTTTTTTGTTATTTTTGTTTTATGTTATGCATCCTTTAAGCTGAATTTGTACGCGTCCGCGCACGTTCTTCAAGCTCCTCCCCTCTCTTTACACTCACAGTTGAAGTCTCGGAGATTCTGCATCAAGTTGAGCTTTGCCACGCATTTCTAGGATGTACTTTTGGGGCTATTAGCCTGTAAATATAGTTATAGAACCAGTCGTTGAATGAGCATTTCTACACAAACACATTACATAATAGAGATGAGAGAGAAGTGCTCTGAGTTGGAACTTACCCACAATCCGTAAATATCATGACTGGTTACCCGCCAGTTGTTTAAACAATGTTTCGTGTTTATTTGCCACCTATAACTATGAAAGGATGGTGGTTACTTAAGTGATCCATTTTTAAGACCTAATTCAAGTACATACACAAGAATTCAAAGAATCAAAAATACAACGAAACAGTCAACGAAAAGGAAATACAATACAAAGGACATGTTAATCGAAAATCATAAGCAATTTTGTTTTGGGTACACTCTAGTTTAGGAATCTTTTTGGACTCTGTACAGGAAAATCTTCAGAGTAGGACTCTGAAACAGCTAATTAACTAAATAAACGGAATCTGTTATGCTTTGGTCAGAAAGGCAAATAATTTGTGCACGGATATATTGAGTTTCACGATAAGAGCTATAACATTTTTGTAAAAAGGTAAGATTTTGTAGAGCAACACGCTTCTTGGAATTGCTGCTAATGGCTTACGTCGAGAATTGGACGAGTTTGTGTGCAAATTATTTGCATGTCAGTAGAAATCTGTCGAAATACGTTCGATTTGAATGCCCTCCACTAGATAGAGGCAGGGCCCATAATATTAGCATCCATATAACTGACTAATCATATAATGAATCAGTTTGAATCGTTTTGGTGGTGAAAAGTGTTGGTTCTCCCCCAGTAGAAGGGGCGATCGAGGACTAGTTTTCAAAAGTATTGTCGACATTTATGTATTTTAGGAACATGGCTTAATACAAACCCTTTACAGTAGTTAAAAACAAATAAACACAAATGATAAATACAAACAAAATCAAATCAATTTGAGTAAAATAAATCATTTATTTTATGTACAAGTTTTAAAAATAATTATGATCTGTTTTTAGTTTTCATTAAAACTAGTAAAAAAAAAAATAATAATTAAACATTGTTCGATTTGCTTAATCTAACCGATCGAGCTTCAATTGCTTTAATTTAGTAGCCATAACAGTAACAGACAGTAACACCCACTGCTAAACTCTAAACTAAATAATTGTGCAATTGCCGGAATGTGCGATCCCATCCAAAGCAATCGATTTGCGAGAGCGGGTACGGGAATATACTCGTTATGGTAGTACTATGTACTAGCCCTCCAGTGTACAGCGAGTACGAATAGAGAGAGAGAGAGCGAGAGCAAGAGAGAGTGTGTGTCTTCGGAGGACTGAACATAATAATATAACGCACTTTTAGTGTTTAGTGTAAACTGGAAGCATTATCATGCGATTCGCAATATGAGGTTTCTCTCTTACTCCATTTATATACGAGTGTGTGTGTGTGTGTGTATGTGTGCGTGTGTTTTTGTGCGATCTCGAGTGATGTGTAATATACATTTATGTCAAAAAAATAGATATACTCGTACTGCATGTAATATCTATGCATGTGCCTAACTTTAAATAATAAGTATGTATAGCTATGTATATATCTTGTATGTATAATATATATATATATATAGTATATGTATGTATATAGTACTTTATAGTATGTTTGTTTGTGTATATATTTCATAAATTATGAATTGCGAGGCGTATGTAAAATATTTCTATTATAGCAGTAATTGTTTAAAACAAAAAAAAAGTTTAGTCTTTGACAATTCATCATTATTCGAACATTGTGTGTGTATTTTAGGGGGTGACTGAGCTTCTCACCCCTTCAACTCGTATAGCGCTAATTTGTTGTTGTTGTTGTTGTTTTGCTTTTGGAATGTTTCTAAGTATGTATGTATGTGTATGTATCTGTGTGCTATATATGTAACGGCACACAATTTTTAGAGATTAGTTTCGGGATGATACAAAACAAAAAAAAATACAAATAAATTTTGATAAAAATAAAGCCAAATTAAAGGCAAGAATCAACAACATACTTGTTACAAACGAAAACGAAACTGAATGATACGAAGACAAAATGCTAACTGATGCGGCACGCACGAATTTCGTAGCAAGTAGCCGCAACTCTCTTACCGGTGATTTGGTTGCGATTGAACAGTCGCTGCATGAGATCGCGATCACTGCCCGCACTCTTGTTGCCACTTCCATCGCCATCGTGTGCAACAACATCGCCGTCGATGACGCGCTGCTCGCCGCGCGGGTGGACGCGCCGATTGCGACGCCCTGCCCCGGAGTCGACCATGGCAACAGCCGAGCCAGCCTCGAAGCCAAGCATCTCCGTGCCGGCTGCCGCATGGTCCACACCCATGCCCGCCGTATTCGAGACGACGTGCTGCAGAAGCAGCGCCTTGGATAGATTGTAGAATCGTTTCTCTCTGGTGGTGGCACCATCGGAGTCATTGTCATCGCTGCCACTGCCGTTGCTGTTCGCATAGAGCTCACTTGTCTGCTCCAGCAAGGCTTTCACCTTACAGATGTGCTCGACTGTGAACGCATGCTTCTGCATATTGACCTGCGGAACTTGGCACAGCTGGCAGTCCTGGAGGGGTTCGTCGGCATCTGAACTGAGATTGGCCTGGGCATTGGCTAGTTGGTTGACTGGGTGGTCCTGGGACAGCTGTTGGCCTTTGAAGTTGGCCCCAGGGTTGTCCTTGCCGTTGGAGCCATCGAAGCTATTGTTGTCATCCGATATGTGTGCGTATTGGCGCTGGTTGCGCGACTTCTTGTCTTTGGCCCGCGAGTTCTGGAACCAAACCTGAAAGCCAGAAGTCGAAATGTAGGACGGCATGAGTTTCGGCTGAACTGAACACTCGCAAGAACGAACAACGAACGCACTTAATCAAGAATTTTCCAAAAATCAAGAATGTCACATTTTCTAAAACTGAAATGTTCGAAATGCTCAGAGTCAAAATCAAAAGTTACCAAAAATACTACAAATAAATATCAATTTGATAAAATTAACAAATAAATGTCTTAAGTTATTAGTTTGAGGAACCTCTGCTAAGCCTTCAAAACGTACATCCTGTGAATAGTCCTACGTAAAGGCATCTTAAAGAAGTTATCAAGTTTCAATATTCAATTGCCCGATAAGTGGAAACGACTGCGAACAGTGGAAGACAGAAAGCTCATTGCTGCAGCACTCGCAAGTTTCATAGAAAGATGCCGCAGAATTTACTCTTTTGAGGAGTGTTGGTTGTAGTTCGGAACCAAAAATTTCCCATTTTGATCTTTTCTTCTGTACGATATGTTTTCCCCTACGTTTTCGGCATTTCTCCCTCTCTCTCTCTCTATCTATCTCTTAAGCAGTTTCAACTTTATAAGATATTACTTTATATACATATGTACATATATTAGCAACGGGCAAAATGGCTGCCGAGCTTCTGCTCTCATTAAGTGCGCTCGTGTCTCTGTGATTTTTATTTATGTGTCTCCATTGCCTGACTGCATGAAATTACCTGAATATCTCTTTTTTCTAGCCCCAACGCCCCATCAATGGCCACATTCAGGGCCGGCACAACTTCAAGCGTGAGCTCCAAGGCGGCTGAGGCAGCAGTATTAAAAGCTGCCGTTGTTCTGGAGCCTGGATGGCTGTTTTGTCCTGGCAGCCCAACAATTTGCTGCTCCCCGATGTTTGCGATGGCATCAACATCCATCTTCGATCTGTCGGCATGCTTCGAGAGCAAGTGCCACTCCAGAGCCGATTTGATTCTGAATATGCCTCCGCAGTAGGGGCATTTCTTATGAATTACCTCAACGTTCTGCCGAAATTGTCCTTTGCGTTCGCGGGCTCGAGAATTTTGGTACCAGACCTACACACATGTGGTATCATCATCATAATCATCATCATAATCATCATCATCATCATCATAGTACTTTGATTGTTTGTTTTAATTGTTTTCTGTTTTGTTTAGTTTTTCTGTTGTGGCTTATATACTTGTATGTATAAAATGAAATTACAACTTGATTTCGTATACATTGCGTTCTTAGGTTGACCCCTGCTTCGTTTTTTCTTCTTTCTTGTTTCTTTTTCATTTATCTTTCTGTTATTGTATTTTTGTATTTGAAATTGATTTTGTGTATGTGTGTGTCTGTGTGTGTGTGTGTGTCTATAAGCCACAGCCAGCAACCTCAGAATTTGTGTGTTCACTAAATAAAATGAAAATAATAAAAAAATGAATGTAAATATAAGAAAATATACAAAAGCAAAAAAACATAAGCTTAATCCAAAACAATGCATTCGGAAGTCCGAAGCACAAATCAAATTATTATAAATTATTATAGAAAGATCCAAGATAAAAATAAAAAAAAAAAACTCTAAATAATATGTTGACTCTTATTATTAGAATGCATTTGTAGAATATTTTGTATATAAGCTTGAAATATTAAGTTGTATATTCCTTTTCCATGCTACCATATATGAACACAAATTGTCTCTTTATAGATATTTTAGTTTTTCCGAACATGTTTTCGAATTCCCAAGAGGATATTGGAAGCTTCTAAAACCCATACATTTCGCATTATTATCTGATCTATTTCGTTTTGGAAAGCAAGTGCAACACTTGCCAATGACTTTTTTCAGGTTTTCTAACTCAAAATCAAATCAAACTTGGGTTATTTTATAATATCTAAATCCAGGGGAATGCTATAAAAAATGAACTGTCAATAAATTGAAAAAGGAAGTTCAGTTCAGTTAGAGGATAAATTTTGAAATTAGAAAAACTAGCTTTGGAAATTCAATGAATGGTAATTGAAAAGATTTTGAAAGGGTTTTGGAACACTACCCTAGGATAAGAAGACATTGAGCTCAACATAAAAAGGATCTAAGATCTACTACTCGGATATATATATTGGTATATAATAGGTCCCCTTCGATATACCTATTGTTAGTTATAAAAAGATACTCACTTGAACTACACGCTTCTTGAGGTTAACCTTTTTGGAGATCTCTTCGAGCATCTTGCGACTGGGATTGGACTCGGTTTGATAGCATTCGTAGAGGAAGTTCAGCTGTTCTGGGAGAATGGTGGTGCGAAGACGCTTGTTCTGCTTAGAGGGTGCATTCAGTTGCGTTGGAGAGTCTGAGACTTCGGCAGCTTTAGCGGCGGGAACGACGCTCTCGCCTTTGGCTTGAGTCGGTGTGTCATCGTTGAAGGTGAGTGTCTGCGAGTTATTCTCAATCATGGTGGCGTCGAGGAAATCTTCCAGATTTTGAAAATACTGTGTCTTCTCCGTGCTGCTCGCCTTGCGTGTTCGTCCGCTTCGCATGTACGGCATTTGTTTGTCATCGGAGGAACGTACTAGTTCCATATCCATGTCATCGACTGCCTCATTGCTGCCGGCATCGTGCTCCGATCCCTGATTATGATGATGATGATGTCGAGACTTTTCAGTTGGCTGCTCCTCGCACCCAAAACCAAATCGTTGTTGGTGCTCCTTATCGCTGGGGCTCATATTGATATTGTTGTTGTTGAGCTGGAGATCCTCCGCCTCCGACGTGGCAGCTGAGACAGTGGGTCCATTGCCCAGGCGACGATGATTGAGCGCGTCCAGCTCGCTGTTGTTGTCCCTGATGTGCGACTGCTTAGCGCAGTGCTCCTTCTCGCCGATCCCTTTCATTTGGTCATCCGCCGTCGCGTTCGGCAGCTGCGACGACGGCAGCGAGACTGCGCCATCAGGTGTTTGTTGGGGCGAGGCAACTAACTGAAAAAACTTTTTCGACTCGTTCAGTTGATAATATTGCAGCAAGAATTCAATGGTTGGCTTTTTGGTTGAGCTAAACGGTTCCTGTTGCTGCTGCTGTTGCTGCTTCGACAGATCCTCATTTTTGCGATAGTACTGATATAAAAAATCATAATTGCCGGCCTTTTTCAATTCGGTCTGTTGATAGAAATTGGTTAGGAATTCGATTTCCACATCCGAATCGGGATGCTGCTGTTGTTGCTGCTGCTGTTGTTGCTGCTGTTGTTGCTGTTGCTGCTGCAGCTGGTGTTGTTGCTGCTGCATTAGAAATTGTTGCTTGAGCTCAGCATTTGTTTCATTCTGCATGAAATACTGATAGAGAAAGTCATATTTCTTATTCGGTGGCTCGAATTCACCCAACGATGGCAACTCATCGGCATTGGACGATGTTTCCGAATACTTGCGCTTTTTCGCTGGCGGATGTTGCTGCTGCTGTTGTTGCTGCTGCAACATTTGTAGCTGTTGCTGCTGCTGTGCAGCCTGTTGCAGACTCTGCAGTATGCTGCCAAAGGGTCCGTAGGTTGCCTCTGGACTCGTCTGCTGCCCGGTCGCCTGTTGGCTGGCGAACAGGGCTGGACTCATCAGATGCATCAGCTGATGTTCGCGCAACAGATCCAGATGTGTGAACTGCAAATCACACTTGTCGCAGTCCAACTTCTGTCTGCCCTGGGACTGGGATTGCTGGGACTGCTGTTGCTGCTGATGATGGTCGAGACTGTTGCTGCGCTCGCGTTGCGGTGGCGTTGGCGTTGTGGATGGGCTGAAGTCGGTCAGGGATGAGGATTTGCTGAACAAATGCTGGGGCGATACGCTCAGCATGTTCGTGTTGCTGCCCGAACTGCTGCTTGCGGAAACCAGAGCGGCAGCTGCCACAGCAGCCACATTCTGGGGATGGGCGCCCAACAGACTGGCGCCACTACTATGATGAATATCCATGGAGGAGTTCGAGTCCTCTGAGCTGAGATTCTGAGCAATTTGTGCAGCGGCTATTTGCGCTTTGGCCGATTTCTTGTTGTTCTCCTCCTTGAAGCAGTGGTTTTTCTGGTGACGTATGAGCTCGTAGTAGCGCTGGAATTCCAGGCCGCACTTCTTGCACTTATAGTTGATGTTCTGTTTTTTCTCTTCGGTCTCGTACAGGGAGTTGTTGGGCTGGTTTTCGTAGATCTTACGCTGCTTCTGACGGGCGTTCTGGAACCAGACGACAATGACGCGCGGCGAAAGTAACAACAGCTTGCTCAAGTACTCCAGATCACTGTCCTTGGGATACGAATTGTTCTCAAAGAACTCCTGTAGAACCTTGATCTGATAGTCGGTGAATCGCGTACGATTGGCCCGCTTCCCACCCGAAGTCGACGATGAATTGGATGAGTTGGAATTGGTCTCGAACTGCGAGCCCGGCGAGTTCTTTTCGAAAGCCTTGCTGCTGATTTGCAATTTCTTTGGCGGTCCCATATTGTTCATATTCCCCATATTCTCCAGTTGCTGGCTGAGCAAGTCATTCATGCTGCTATACAGGTTGCTGGCGGAGGCGCTGTTTGGGGTTTGTGGACGTGAGAGTACATCGGAGCTACCGCTCTCCGACTTTGTCTCGTAGCTGTTGGATAGCACCTGTTGTTGTTGTTGTTGCTGTTGCTGACTGGCGTAGTGTTGGACTGGCAGCACGGGAACATTATTTGATTGCTGCTCATGCAAGTCGGTATCCTGGAGCTGCGATTGTTCCTGCGACTGTTGCTGCTGCTGTTGCTGCTGCTGTTGATCCTGCTGCTGTTTTAGAAAGTTCAGAGCCTGTGAGGAGCCGAGCAGTTGCTGCTGCTGCTGCTGTTGTTGCTGCTGCTGTTGCTGTTTCTTCTGATAGGCAAACTCGCCAGCAGCCATGGCCTCGTCCTGCGGCTCTGTCTTTATTTGAACATCCAACGGAAATGGCAGCAGCGACTGCTGATCCTGCTTGGCGCTCATGTCGCTCTGCTGGCCAAAGCAGAGGTTGTTAGTGAAATAGTCCGAGATGTTGCCACTGGAGTTTGTCGATTCGGGACGCGACTGATTGCCCTTTGGAGCCGGCGCTGGTGCTGAGGCAGCGGCTGCTGCTGAGGCGGCAGCTGAGTCATTCAAGGGCGTCACTTTGGCCTGACCGGTGCGTTCGTACTCCTCCAAGTTGAGCGTGGTCGATGGTGGATTATTGAAGTTGTAGGGTGAGTCTTTGTTGCGTTGGCGTTCCTTGAAGAGTGTGTTGCGGAACCAGTGCTTGACCACCTGCGGAAGGACGGAAAATGAAAATTATAGCAAGGTTTCCTCTTCTCATTTATTTATTTAAATGTAGAGACGCTAGCTGCTTACCTTCATGGGCAGATTCGCCTTTTGGGACATTTCCATGATGCTCTCCTCGCTGGGTGAGTTGTTGATATCGAAATGAGCTCGCAAGATTTTCAATTGATCGTCTGTGATGCGTGTGCGAGCGCGTTTCTGGTTGCTGGACATTTGCTGCTTTACAATTCAGTAGAGGAGTATTAGAGAAATTTAAAAATATAGGCATATATATCGCTGCACAAGTTACCTGAGCATTGGAGCTGACGCTAGCCTGGGGTGGCAGAATGTTCACATTGGATGCCTCGCTCGTTTGGCCGATGGGTGTGGCAGCAGCCGATTTTTGGAGATCAGCAACGCTTGGACTAGCGGATACTCCACTACCGCTGACACCATTATTCTGAGGACCAGCAGAACCGCCCACGCTACTCCCAGTGGTTGCTCCAAATATCAATGGAGGCGCCAGATTCATAAAGTTCAGCGACATCAGGTGATGGAACTGCATGAGATTGAGCATATCCACCGGATTGATGGGCATACCCGAAGCGGCGGCCGCTGCAGCCAACTGCTGCTGTATTTGCTGCAAGTTCTGAAGGTTCTGTAAGCTCTGCAGCGACTGAGCGTTCATGTTGGGGAACTGTTGTTGCTGCTGCTGCTGTTGCAGTAGCTGCTGATGACCCTGTGGGCCACCGACCTTTTGACCGAAGAGCGTCGGCTCTACTTGCAAGTGATGCATTATATCTGCCGGAGACATGCCTTCAACGGTCGAGGCATCTTGTTGGCATTGCTGCTGCTGCTTGAGAAGGGCGGCGGTTAGGGCCGCGAAGTGTTGTTGCTGTTGCTGTTGTTGGGCCGAGTCGAGTGCACTGGGGGACAATGCTGGAGGCATCTGCATGGGTTCCTTTGGCACTGCTGCGAACAGTTCCTTTGACTGCGAGTCTAACTGTAGAGGAGACTGAGTAGGGGAGCGCCTGATGACTTCACTGGGTTTTGTGCCTGCAAAGGGAAGAGCAATACATTGGTAGTTATGTGCGGGGGCTCATACAGATGGGTATGTTTACTAGACTGTGGACAAGTTCCTACCTGATTCATTGGGCCTATTCGCATTGGCGTCAAAAGAGTTGGGATCCGTCGTGGATAGCTTTTCCACCTCGTTCGCGCTACTTGGCGACATAGTGCGCGGACTACCTGCAACGGTGCATTCGCCGGCGTGCGTCTGCTCCATGTGCTTCTGGAGCGCCTGCGTGCTTCGAAAACTGCGCTGGCACAGCGCACACTTCGTGGCGTCGCGCATACTGTGGTAGAGCATGTGGGTTGTGAGCTTCTCCTGCGTCTTAAAGGCCAGCGAGCATTGCTTGCAGCGATATTTGTAGACGTGTCGCTCTGAGATGACCAGGCTCATGTGCGTATCCTTGTAGTGGGCAATCATTGTGGGCAGTGCGGCGAAGACCATGTAACAGGGACGGCTTATGTGACTTACGGCCAGGCAGAGATAGTCGCCGTTCTGAACGGGATAGTGCTGAGTCTGTTGGGCGTGCTGGAGAAGCTGCTCCTCGTGTTTGAAGCTCGCCTCGCACTGCTGACAGGAGAGACCCTGAAGACCTGTGGAGCTGCCGCTGCTGGTACCGCTGTTGCCACTGACGGGTGCCCGATGCTCGGAATGAACTGCAAGGGCTGGCAGCCCTGAAGTAGAGTGCTCCTCGGCAGCGCCTTTCGAATGTCCGCTATCTGTGGCTGCTGCTCCTGAAGGGATACCCACAGACGCACTGGCATTGCCAGAGCTTCCACTTGGCGGTGTGTTCCAGGCGCTCTGATCAACCAGCTGTAGCAGACGTGACAAGCCATCGCGTGCCACACTGTGTACACTCATCAAATGGCTCTCCAGCAACGACTTTTCATTGAATCCGCTCTCCAGACACAACGGGCACTGCACGCCAGAGCTCGCCGCTGCCGTTTCACTCACTTTACTAAGTGTGGCATCCTTGGGCGAGGAGTCGTCGGCACTGCAACGAGAGTTGTCTGCCTCGCAGGCGGCAGTGCTCATTTGCTCCTCATCCTCTTCCAGACGCTCGCGCTTTATATCAATGGGACAGTCGTCTTCAGTGGCTGAGCGGGGCGAGGCAGCGCTGCAACGTTGGACAGCGGCCAGAGCGGCGGCTGCGACAGCCGTTTGGAAAGCCTGGAGAGCCGCTGTGTTTGTGGGTATGCTCATGTAGTCATCATTCTCCGCATTCGGATGCACGCTCTCAATGTGTGCCTCCATATCCTTTTTCGATTGCACAAAGTACTCGCAATGGTTGCATTTGAAAATCATTGTGGACATGCTGGCTGCCCCACTGCTCGAGTCTCCACCACCGGCTGGTGAGCCGATGCGCGCCTGCGCCTTGCCACAGGACGCCAGCGAGCAGCTGGACGTGGGGGAGAATATGTTGCTGTCGGCCGAAGAGGCGGCCACTGCTCCAGCGCCAACATCGCCGGCAACACAAGCTGGTGTTGCCAAGCTCAGACCGTCCGTCATTTGGCCATCTGGAAGGAAGACGGAGCGAGAGGGTGAAGAAGGCATACATACATACATACATACATATGTGATTAGTGATATACCAATGAAGAACAAGAGGGAGTAATTGCCAATGACTCTTCGCAACATTCAAGTTGCGGCAGGGGACTTACTTCAAAGCAAAAGAGAAGGACTACAGTCATACTTTGTGATAAATAACTAAACGTGGAAGGGATATTATTCCTCTCAATACCAAGTTATTCCCATACAGATATTGTAAGATAAGGAAAGGAGCGGACAACAAAGATTATAGCAGTTCTCACTACGGTTTCAAACTAATATTTTAACTGATTGACGATGTTAAGGCGAGTAAATTATAGCAAGCGTTTACTGTTATAACATAAAGCTTTCGTCCCTATCAGTGCATCTACTCGTACTCGCCAAAAACCAAAAGTACAGCAGATGTTTCCTGGATTTCCGGCCACTGCCAACAATTTAAAGGCCAAGCAAGAAACGCGAAAAGGAAAATGCGAAACGCGAACGCGAATAAGTTTGTCTGCATTGGCAGCATCGAATCATTTATGCCCTGCACAATTAAGCGAATAGCCTAAGCGGATTCAAGTTTGCATACCAGAAAAAATTACCAACAGTCCTTCCCATAATGAACCAAAAACTGAAAAAAACAACTGAAAAAAAACAACTTGACTGAAACTAAAGCGATGATGATTACAATGTAACTGATGGTTAATCCAGAGCTCGCATATACCACAGACACAAACATTCACACACACACACATACATACGTACGTGGTTAAACCTTAAGAAGCCCTGCGGCTAATCAATGCGATTGATAATAGGAACAACAACAACAACAACAAAAGCGTCATCGGCAAAACGCAAGTCCATGAGCAACAACAAAAGGCAGACAGTTCGGTCGAAGTCTTCGAGTCGCCGTCCCAGCCCCAGCACTGGTCCAAATCCCCCATCCCAACCTCAGTCTCAGCTCTGTCTCAATATTCGTCTTCATCTCCGTCACCGTCACCATCATCGTCCTCGTCCCCATTCCCCCCCTTCGGCCATCATGTCTCTGTTGGTCTCAGCTGCGTACGGTTAATTGCAAGCAAGGGTGCAGTGGTGCGACCAAATGCGAATATATTTCAAATTCCATTACCAATTTCAAAGCAATTTCCATACAGCCTGATTGCATCGAGTTAAAAAGCCAACAACAACAACAACTACAAAAAGAACACAAAAAAAGAAGGAGAATCAAGACCGCGACTGCGGCAGAGTGTAAACCACTGGGCAGAGAAAGAGCGAGAGAGTGGGAAACGAAATGGGACGAGATGGGACGAGATGGGACGAGACGTTACGGGACAAGAAACAAAACAAAGCCAATGTGTATGTGTGTGCGTATAAATTTGTGAGTGTCTGTCTGTCTGTCTGTCTGTCTGTCTGAGTGTGTGTATTGCAGTGTTGCATACCCGAGCAATAATCATGCGCAGCTGTTGCCGCTGCTGGCGCGGTCACTAGCCACCAACAACACCAACAAGCAACAGTAACAGCAGCAACAGCAACAACAACAACAACAACAGCAGAAGCAACGCCAACGCCACCAACACCACTTACTCTCCAAAAACACAACTCCGACACCAATAGCAACAACAACAACAACAACAACAGCTAAGCAAAGGAGCCGTGCAACGGCAGGCAAAAGGCAAAAAGACCAAAACTCACTTATGACTTAAGATGGGTATCATTATGTAGCGCTTTGTGGCAGCAGCAGCAGCACCACCAGCAACAGGCAACTCACACACACACACACACACACACACACACACACACACACACACACACAAACTAACCAACAAAACGAACTGAAGACCCCAACAACAATAATAACAACAACAACAACAACAACAACAACAACAAGAAAGCAACAGGGACGAAGACTCGCACTTTCAAGTCATTCTATAGTTGTGTGTACGAGGCTTCAACGTTCAGGGAACGAAGACTAAGCTTATTATTCAATAATTCCAAGCATAGTTTTCGGTGTTATATGAAAACGACAATAGCAACAACAACAACAGCCACCGCAAGATCACAGTCTGAAGGCAAAGCAATAGAATACAAAAACAGCTAAGCTTGTGACGAAGTGCATATACCCTTTACCAAAAGAGTTCCTCATTGACGTTGCATTCCTTTCAGTATAGCTGGATATATTTTTCACGTTCTAAATCAAATTTTACGAAACGTATAAAATATCTCAAAGAATTGTCAGAACCCAAAGCCTTTGAGTTTTCTAGCTCTTGCTTACAAAAACATCTTAAAACTTCGACAATTTTATATTGGCGCACAAATTTGTCTTATTTTTCAGAAATGCTTTAAAAAGCCAATTCCAATGAAGATTTTAGTAAATAATTGTTTTTAGTTGAATAATTACTTCAACTGTCTGGCTATTCCAAGCTAATATTTTATGCAAACAGAGTTAATTCCAAATACAACTTTATGAAACATTGAAAAGTTCTTAATGAGACTGTGTGGTGAAACAAACAACTTTCTCAAAAGATTTCGCGGAAATTTACTACATACTTGTATATATTAGATAAGTAATTAATAATTAATAATAAGAACACAGTCTGCAGCATGGACAACGGAATTACATACTTATTCGATTGCCCATTTCTAAAGACTGTCTGAGCAATGTGCAGCAAGCTTCATCCGATCATCGAGCGACTCTTCGCGCTCCGCACGCCTATAACAATAATAAGAACAAGCCCTGAGCCATAGTCAGAGTGTAGGGAGCAAGGTTTGAGGAGCGTGGTTCGCGTCTGCGTTTCTCGATATGGCAAGCATTTCAATTTTGCATATACACTCGGCTCGTGCACCCTACAATGCAATGGAGAGGCATGCGGCATGGGGCAAGATGGGGCATGTGCAATTATTAGTGAACAACGACGCTGCCTGGTGGGTGTGTAGAGTGCAATGCCATATTCGTGGAGGTGGTGGTAGCGGTGGTTTGGTAGTGAGGCGGTGGTGGTGGTGGTGGTGCTAGTGCTGGTGTTCCCGTTCCCCAGCGGTTTATGCGGCGTCTGTTTGTGGCTGCTGTTGTTGTTATTGTTGTTGGTGTTGTGTTTTTGTTGTGTCTCTGCCTGCTCATCAGCCAGCAGACTCAGTCAGTTGGCTGGTTGGTTGGTTGGTCGGTCGGTCGGTCCTGCTCTGTGGTTAGGTGCCTGCGGTCCGGCTGCGGCTGCGACTGCGGCTTCAGATTCAGCTTGAGCTTCAGGTTCGGCTTCGGCCTCGCACGACGCGCACACCGAAGCGCAACGCGCCGCATCTGATATGGGAATCACACTGTGGCGATGTCTGTTTGCCTTTTGGATTGTGGACTGACTGTATGGTATGGAGATGGAGATGGAGCGAGCGAGCGGCGGCGGCGGTGGACTGGCGTGGAGCAAAGTGTGCACGTCACTAATTGCAAATTCGATGGATACACATAATCGTTTTTGCATTCTTAAGTAATTTGTAATAATTTCCTCAAGGGTCAGCGTCAGCGTATAAATCTCACAGCGCATATAAATCGCACCAGGCAAGGGCGAGCGAGGGCACGCAATGAAGAATTTACGTATACGCGGACGCGGACGCGGACGCGGACGACGACGCTCAACGACAGACAGACAGACAGAGAGACAGACAGACGGACAGACAGACATACAGACAGACGGACAGATCGAGACAGACCGAGGGCCGACAAGAAGTTGGGACGCGGGACGACGACGATAATAATCGAAGAGCGGTGCAAAAGAAATTGAACTGAAATCAGCGCTTAATGATGAGTTACGAACGAAACGTATTATACAATGCAATATGGGTATGGGATATGGGCATGGGCATGGGCATGGGCACGGGCATGGGCAAGGGTAAGGGCACAAGCTATAGGATTGGGGTGTGGGGTGTGGGGTATGGACATGGGCATTGGCATTGGGGCATGGCTATGTGGGTAGAGGTAGAGGTAGAGCTGAGACTGATATTAAAAACGCTCATAGGAATCGAAGCTACGACTACAACAGCAAAACACATAATAGCGCTTTACGATTATGCATCTGTATCTGTATCTGTGTGTGTGTGTGTATTTGTAGGTGTGAATGTGTTCGTGTCTGCGAAGATGACAAAATGTGCTAGAAATTTTAACAATTAAACTGATGTGAGTTCAAAAACACATTAAAGAGTTGTGCCAACACAATATTACGACCACTGCCTAGAGAGATTCTACAATATTTCATTGAATTTAAAAGCTCGTGAATGTCCTTCTCGCTTTAATCAGAAGAAGCAGAGAATAATTCCTAATAATTTTTAAAGTCATGGCAACAACAACATTTCTTCGTCTAAAACAAAAGACTGACTGGAGCAAAGGCTACTAGGGAAATCGGAATTGCATCCGGAATTGCATCCTTAATAAGATCTTATCAATTAAAGCTGTCATTCATATCATTCACACATTTATTAGATTTGGTTTCTCTTCCTCCATCGCACTCACTAGGATGGGGCGCACTTTGCGAACAATGCCTGTATCCCAATCGGATTCATCGTTAATTTGTGAAAGCGCCACAGATTTGACAGAACAAAGGACTTTCGCTTCCGCTCTACACTTAACGCACATTCTCGAAAAAGGGCAAGCATCAAAGTTGTTCAACTGTCAGCTTAGTCGACAATGAAAGTAAATGGGGATAAGTCCTGGCCACAAAGCGGACACGTTAGAAAGGGCGAATCCTGCTACCAACTGAAAGGGGAGGTGGGCTCCAACCGAAAAAAAAACTGTCAGTTTTTGTTGAAAGCCACAAGACATTAACTAGCATTGAGTTTTTGATACAAAAAAAAAAATTGATTTCATGCTTGAATATGGAACGGTAATTTGAAAGGGTATACATATTTGTAAAAATACTCTATAGCTAAATCGGAATTTGTCATAGTTTGAGTATAAAACTGTGGCCAGAAGACCTTAATATTATTCTTTCAAAAGTAATAACGATTCTCTACTGTTCAGTTAATGGTTCTACATCGTATATAGCAATGGGTTTCTGTGGAATTCATTAATACTTTTTATTTCTGCTGGGGGTGAACATTTTTGTATTTTTTTAATTCCCAAACTGAAGGAAGTATAGAACATTTTTTCAATATCTGCTCTGATCTTCACTTTTTCATTAAATGTACGAATTTGTTCAATATATTCTTTTATCTTCACTTTTTCATTAAATGTGAGAATTTTTAATATTAAATATTTTAAAAATATAGTCAACCAATTGAGGAGAAAGATTACCAATTGAATGCAAATTATTCTAAAAAGTTATAGTAAGCACTTCCTATTTCTCTACGATTCTTTTTTCAGTTGCGTTGAAATTATTTGAACTTTGTGCGATTTGAAGAATTTGTGCGCAAATTATTTGCTGGTCTGACCATAGCTTAATTGTATGCGGGGACAGATTGATTGATATGAAGGTAGATTGCAGAGGTGGGGTATTTAAAGGCATTTACTCACCTTCGCCGTTGCCTGGAAGCTGTTCGGTGACCTTGAAGACTTCGTTCAGTCCCGGCATTTCCAGATTCTCGCTGCGTCGTTGCAGGCAGATGAACTGCTCCACCTGCATGTGTCGCAGACTCTTCACGTGCTGCACCATCTCGTGGAGATTGCGGGCGGCAAAGTTGCACAGCTGGCAGAGGAGAGCCTTCTGCGAGGAGACTGAAGACTGCTGCTGCTGCTGATGTTGCTCCTCCTGCCCAACATCGGAGGCGTCTGTGCCGCTTCTGTGCATCCGGCTCTGCTGAACGATGTAGAGCAAGTGCTGGAATATCATGCGCATGGTGTCGTGTCTCATCTGCTGCGTGTGCAGGGACAGCTTCTGTATCGAGTTGGTGTGAAAATCACAGCAGTTGCACTTCAGCTGGACAACATTGGCTGCCAGCTGGGGCTGATATTGCAGCTTGTACTCGTTCCTTGGACCGCCCTCGCGTATATGATTGATGAAGTTCAGCTTCTGCAGATGCTTATCCGTCTTGCTGTGCAGCTGAAAGTTGGCTTTCAGATTCGTCTTGTAGTTGCAGAGTCGACAAATGTAGTTGTTGTTGTGTATGACCATAATATCGGATGAGGCATTCGAGGATTGACGCGACCGGTCCACCAGCAAATGCTGATTCAGTTCGTCCAAATTGTTCGTGCTGAAGCAGTCGCAGATCAGACAACTATACAGGGCAGTGGGCCATGCATCGGGCTTGCTAGGTGGTTCCAGGCTCTCGCTAGATGAGGCGACAGCGGCCGCTGCTGCTGCTGCCGCCGCTGCTGCCGTCTCGCCGGGCAGTCGAGCGTCCGCCCCCAGAACCATAACGGGCGGCATCTTCATTGATTTGGGCGAGTAGGAGAATTGTTGTGTGGAGGACGAGTGCTCGGGTGTGCTCACTGGCGATGGTGGCGACAATTTGCTATTGGCTGGCTGCTGCTGTTGTTGTTGCTGCTGCTGTTGCTGTGTGGCAGCGGCCTGTGCGGCAGCCGCATTCTGATGCAGCAGCTGGATCATCAGCGCCTGGTTGTAGGCCAAGTCCGCCAACGCCACTTCGGGCAGAAAGCCCGAGGCCGCCCCACCGGGAACGGCAGCCGCGCCCTGTTGCTGCTGCTGTTGTTGCTGCTGCTGCTGTTGTTGTTGCTGCTGCTGGAGGAAGTTGAAGGCCTGTATGTGCTTAATGTTGTTCTGGAGCACGGCCATGTTGTGCGTATGCTTCTCACTGGTCATGTGGATGCGCAAATTTCTAGCCACCGATGTCTCGTAGCTACAAATGTCGCATCGAAAAGAGGGCTTCGGCTTGGCAGAGCCACCGCCCAGTGGTGCAGAGCTGGCGCTGCTGCTGCTGCTCACCGCACCGACACCCACACCGACGCCAACACCTACTCCGACGCCAGCACTGCCACTGGCCACGGCAAGAGCCTGTTGGGCAGCTGCCGCGGCCGCCGCTCCCTGCGATGTGGGACTCGGGAGCAACATCTTGGCACTGGCCTCCAACTTGCTGCTCGCAGCGGCTGCAGCTGCGGCTGCGGCAACCATGTTCTGGGAACTGTTCAGTTCCTGCATATTATTTAAATGCTTGTCCGACTGCATGTGGATGGAGAGGTTGCCCTTGGTGGTGGTCGAGTAGTTGCATATTTCGCAGCGATAGGGCTTGTAGCCACACGAGTAGGATTCGCCACGTGCCAGACGTGGATGTTGTTGACCTGGTTGGGGATTGAAAGAGAGCGTTGTTGCATGTGTTGATTTCATTTCATCTTTATACACTTGGAGAAAATAAGAATGGTTCTCTATTGCAACTTCTGGGAAGACATAGGAGCTGCTGATGTTGATTCTTCTCTTCGAAAGAGCGGTTGAATATCTTGAGCTACTGAATGATCTGTCTGTTGATCTTCTCTCTATCTATTTCTTATAAAGTCTGGGAAAAGTCTTTGTATATATTATTATGCATTTCTTCTATATATGTTGCTCTGCAGGAAAATCCCAAGTACCCATCATCTCTCTAACTAAGAGTCTAACTTATTATTGAAGGTGTTCTCATTTTCATTGTCGTCTAGTTCACTTTTAAATCTAAAGAGCGTACGAAATTTACAATCAAATCTCATTTTAGATATTTTATACGATTCAAGAGTTCGGCTAAAGAAGGCTAGGAATTGTTTATTGTTCTTTTAGGTATAAAAACGATTGATTACTGTTTGGGTTCGCTCTTCAAGTTTCTAGCTCCACACATGTCTATTAACTGTTACGAATAGTATTTGAAGAAGCCGTTACAATGAAAAATTTCAAAATTCAAGCAACACAATTTTAACTAAACCTTGTATAAGCCCCATATATGTTCTTTGTAGCAATACAGCTCTACTCACAGGTAAAAAGAGAGAGAAACATGATAGACTTGCCTAACACTTTTCTTCGAGTGTACTTATTCACAGTTATGGGAGGAAGAATGGTGTTCAACACTTACCAGCTAAGCAATAACCACAGGCACTCTCACCGTCCGGATGCTTCTCTCGCATGTGTATCTCTAGGGTCTCCTGATATTTGTAATGCCAATTGCACTGCGGGCATTTCAGGGTCTTGCATGAGTTGCGTGTCGACATCTGGACGCCGCTGTTGAGACGAGCCGAGTTGAGCAGCATTTCGCAACTGCAATGACAACAACAACAATAATAATAATAATAGCAATAACAACAACAACAACAATAATGATAAAAACAACAATGATGAGGAGGAGGACGATGATCATCATGATATGATCCGTATATACGGATACATATACATATGTATATGTATGTATGTATGTATGTATGTATGTATGTGTGTATGTATGTATGCATGTATGTATGTATTAATAATAACAACAACAACAATGAAACAACACAAACAAAAGCGTAAACAACAATGTCAGTGTGCAGTCATTTCTCTATTCTTTTTTTTCTTTTTTAATAATAATAATAATAAATTCATACATAAATGCCGCTAACTATTGTACATAAATAAATAGACAAATACGAAAACAGATTCTCAAGCGGACGGACGGACAGATTGTGTGTGTGTTAAGAACGTTACTCTGCGATTGGGTATAATGAATAAATGGGTATGCTTGTATAAACTTGCATGCCATTTATACAAACATGCGAGTATGTGTGCCTCTCCATTACTGTTATGTGTGTGTGTGTGTGTGGTTACTTGTACTTATCGTAATTATTTAATTTGAATTCGAGCCGACTTCATTGTGAGCAAGCAACCAATCCCAATACAAACACACACACACACACACAGAGACATTCAAATGTGCACACAACCCCAAAGTGTTGATGAAATTTCATGATCCCGAGCCCCTGGTACTAGTACCAGTATTATACATAGGTGGGAGAAAGGCAGAGCGAACAGAGAGGGAGACTGGCAGGCAGGCAGGCAGGCAGGCAGGCAGGCAGGCAATCGCAGCACCCAGTAAATTGCGACAATTGAAGCTGTACATCGCATTTATTGAGTGAAATCAGCGCAATTGGTTTAATTTATTTTAGTTAAGCCACCTCGCTTTCGTTCCCTTCCCCATCTCCATCCCCATCCAGCACCACCATCCATAACTATGGCCCCCTTGTCGCCCCCCTAATAGCCCCTGTCCCCATGATCATGCCCATGCTCCATGGTCGGACGCACGTCTCATGCCCAGCTCGGTAACGCATTCATTTAAATGGGCACCCCGGTCATTAAGATTTTTAGGAATTTTGTTTGTGTGTAAGCCCCGGGAACGCCAATAAACACTACCGTTGATTATGCTCCACACATACATACACACATACATACACACATATATATACGATTATATATGTACATACATATATACAGATGTATAGTGATTATATGTATATACTCGCACGATTCCCATGATTACTAACACTGTGCGTTCGGCATTGCTGCTGTTGTTGTGAAAGAGAGAAATTGCAGAAACATAAACCCAAAAGAAGTATACACATCCTATTTAGTTGGACCATTTATGTATGTAGCTTCCCAGAACTGTCATCAATTTTAATTAAGTAATAAACCAATTGGCTTTTTGTCGGTAACCGTTGAAGATCACTTCTATGAAAATACTTGTATACTATATATCCATCGCATCGTCATCATGAATATCTAGTGTGATTTGTATGTATGGTGCAACGTAATTTTCATTTAATTTACTTAATTTCCCACCAGATTCGGCCAAAGTAGACTCCAAAATGGAATTGATGTGAATGCCGGGCCACACTACGAGTAATTTAAAAGAAAACGATCATGCCTTTCATAATATCTCAGAACATCAACGCGTCCGAAGTAATTAAATACTTAAGCAATATATTATTTAAATAGATCTAATATGTATATCTTAAGTCCTTGTGCCAATTTTTTAAGACCAGTTGAAATTATTCAATTCAATTACTTCCTATGTTCTCCTATTTCACATTATTCTCCCCAAATTTCTAATAAGTAAAATCCAAAACATCTCCGAAGACCGATTACTAATAAAGCTCCAGTGCCACAAATATAATCCTTCTCTTATAATCCTTCACAAATCACAAAGCATCATACTAGCTAGCAATTACTAGATAAGTCATTTAGAATGGGTTTCTTACAAAATAAAGCTTTGTCATCCTTTTGTTTTTGGTAACAACATTTAAAAGTGAGAAATTTTAAATGTTTTCTCAAATGTTTTCGCACAAAAATAATGATCATCTTTGATTGGAAGCTGAAACAATATTTAATATTTGTACTTTAAAATAAAACAAGCTTCAAACGTACATAGTTTTCAATTCAAACTTGTTTTAGTCTTATTAACAATTATGTTTTTCGAAGTGGAGATCAATTATAGTTTCATTTTCTAGTTTGTTTTTTTTTTTTTTTTTGTGGCTGTTTCTGTAACTAAGATCCCTTCATTCGTGCTTTGTTCAAACTATTTTACTTGTTAGAGCTAAGTTGAAGTAATATTTATTATTAATATTATAAAATTGAACTAGCTTCAAACTAGATTTCAAACTCAAACTTGTATTGGTCTTATTACCAATTATGTTTTTCGAAATGGAGATCAATCATGGGTTTATTGTTTTGTACTTTGTTTTGTGGCTGTTTCTGCAGCTGAGATCCCTTTATTCGTGCCTTGTTCAAACTATTTTATTTGTTATATCTACGAGTTGGAAAACCCCCCCTGAACCATTGGCATCATCAACACTATGCGAACTACCCATTCACATTCAATTGCTAAACTGGGAAATTGTTGGTGTGAGATGACCCTTTTGGGCACCACAAAACTCTCACTGATGCAATCATACTTGTATGTCAGCATCAATGCTCGTACATATCTATATTCATATAGCCCTGTGCTACTCATAATTAGGATGGTCAAATTCAAATCCCAAAGTTCATTTGCGAGTAAATGAACAACCAACATCGACATCGACAGCAACATCGTCATCAACATCGGCAGCAAGCCGCAGGCGTCTCACGCGCATGTGGAAATTAGACTAATGAGTTATTGTGTGGCCGAGGTGAGCAAATCTATCCTTTGTGCGTTCTGCCCCCTCATCCTCAGCCTTATCCTCATCCTCGTCCTGTTTGGAAGGCATGCTGGCAGCCAAAGTTCAAACAGCAGTAATAATTACGCATATGCGTTCATCCGGCTGCAAACCCCTTTCACTGATGGCCTGACTGGCTGACTTTCTACTGTCGGCACGTACCAGGCAGGCAGGCTGGCAGGCTGGCAGAATGGCAGGCAGGCTGGATGGCAGGCAGGATGGCAGGATGGCTGGCTGGTAGGCAGGCAGGGGCACCCCCAGACATGCGCAGCTACCCTGACGAGCGCAACCCTTACGGTAATGGCAAATGAAGCGCCTTGGGCACTTGTTTTCTCACGCCCAAATTGGTAATGTTACGCCTGAATGACAGATTCGAGTTGAGGCACGAATCTGCTTTGTCTCCCCCACCCCTCCCTTAACCCTTGTCCCTTGCCCTTTACCCCCTTCACCCCCTATCAACGGATTCCAAAGCCATTCGGATACAATTTTAAACCAGGCACATCAATTTGAAATCGTAACCGATTGGTTGGATTTTTTCAAAGACAATAGGTAGATAGTTAAAGCTTATCTTGGTAGTACGCCTAAAACTTGACCTTCCAAATTATCCAAATGTTTTCATTGAATGTCTAAGACGGGCGAATTGAAAACAATCAACACGGAAAATCATTGACAAATTTGGAGAAATCCGTTTTGATTTCATCGTTCCGCCCACAATGAAAATGGAACACTATAAGATACTTTTCGACGAGGTAAGCAACTTAGTGGCGAAAAGATGCTGCGATTCGCAACATTCCTGATTTCAATTTTGTGTTGAGAAATCTATGTTCGTTTAGTTCTATATATACAACTATTACTATGAATCTAGTAGTCAGTTGGGAAAACATGCTATATATTTTTAGAATTCCAATGTTTCAGACGGAAACAATTAGTTTTGTGACGATATTCCACTGCTTGTAATGCGATCCATAGTGATATCATTATAATAATTATAATTAATTATTTTGGGCATCTCGGGTAGCGACCTATTTCATGCTTGCTACTACTTTTCCAGCAGCAAAAGAATGAAAGATCAGACACTAACAAATATAAAATAGTTCGCTATTCGTTTCTCATATCATTGAACGTCTAGTTTTATATTTATAGCAAAATTTCGCATAAGAATTTACTTTAGTAAATCGGGTTTTAATTAATCGCTGACTACGAGTATTTAAGAAATTAAGTTTGAGTTTACTGCGATCAAGATTTAATTGATTTGTTGATAAAAAAAATGCTGAATCGGCACAAACATGGGTTAATTGAAGTTGGCTAAAGCGATTTCTCTGCGACACATCGGATGATCTGTATTTAAAGCGCTGTTAATGGAAGGGCGTACCTGGAGGGGACTTGGAGGACGACTCTAACGAATCAGCGAGAGGGACTTACCGTGCACAATCGACACCTTGGGGTCGTCCATTGATGTGGTCGGAGCAGGCGCCGATGGTGAAGCTGGATGCGCCAGTGGCGTTTCCCACACTGGCCACCGAGGTGGTTGGCGAAATGGGCAACGATGTGGGGTGGACGCCACTGCTGCCGCCCCCGCCACCACTGCCGCTGGCATTTGTGCTGTTCGGCGACCTTTGGGGTGTCAGCGGCGATTTCATGTGCTGCTGGATCTCGAGCAGCTCGCATGTCTTGCAATCGACACCCTTGAAGTCTGTGTGCTCCGGACAACTGGCGATGGCGCCAGCTGACTGTTGTTGTTGCTGCTGTTGCTGTTGTTGTTGGTGTTGCTGCTGCTGATGCTGCTGTGCCGATAGCTGCTGCTGCAGAAACTCGGTGAGCAGCTTGACGCCGTTGGCATTCTGATCGTTGGCCAGGGCGGCCAATGAGGCATGAAAGGAACTGAGGTGAGCATGGGCGGCGGCCGGCGTTGCGTGCATCGGTGGGAATACGTTGCCGGCAGCCTGCTGTTGTTGTTGTTGCTGCTGCTGCTGCTGTTGTTGCTGCTGCTGTTGGTGCAGAGATTGCAGATGCTGCTGCAAGAAATCACCAGCGGCGCTCAATGCGGGATCCGTGGGTGGTGGGGGCGAGGCGGAGACCATTGTGCTATCGCTAGCCGAGGCCTCTGCTACTGCGGCGGCGGCGGCGGCAGCGGCAGCGGCAACGACCTTGCTGCCCTTAATCGACTTATCGCTACTTATATTATCAGTACTAGTGGTTTCAATCGCCGAGCATTCCGATACTCCGTCACTCTCACCGGTCGCTCTTTCCAGCGCGGCTGCGGCAGCGGCAGCGGCAGAGGTCTCTGTTGACGTCGCTGCCGCCGCTAGTGCTGCGGCGACTGCAGCTGCAGCAGCTGGCGATGCAATGGGAGTGGGCGTGGCTGCGGGTGAGGTTGATGACGAGGATGAGGATGCTTTCGATAGCTTATTAGTCTTTGCTGTTGCTGAGTTTAAGGAACCAAATTTCACAGTTGACTTCACTGCTACTTTGTATGGTGATTGGACACTAGATGCCGCTCCCGATCCCGATCCTGATCCTGATCCCGTCGTCGTCGTCGTCGTTGCTTCCTCGCTCTGCGCTCTCTCACTGCTATTGTTATTGTTGCTGTTGTTGTTGTTGTTGTTACTCTCACTTATTAAATCGGCATTGGCATCGTTGGCATCGGCATCCGCATCAGCATCTGTTTGTTCGGCACTGACACTGACACTAGCACTGGCGCTGGCGCTGGCACTGGGATCGACGTCTCCCTCAGCGTCAGCCTCGTTTGATGCACTGGCGGCACTGTTAGCTGCCGCTAATTCCTCCTCTGGCTCGAAAAACTCACCGCTCACGGCATTTACATCCAAGGGCTCTAGGAACGATATTTGCGGTTTCTCATCCATGTTCCGCTGAATGATGGCACTGGAATACTCGCGATTCAGCAGCTGCTTCTCCAACTCCAACAGATTGAGGCTGTGTTCGGTATTCGCATGCAAACTGAAGGATTTTGAATTACCAAAGGAAAGTTTGCATATGAAGCACATTAATATCGGTTTCTGTATGTTGAACGCATTTGTCGTATCGTATCGGCAATGCGTGCTGGCATCTTGTGCGGATACAACCCGAAATGAGTGGATCTTTGGATTGCCACGCCCACCCAAGCCTAGTGCATCCGATGATGTTGCTCTAGAGCCGCCTCTGCCCGATCCCGATCCTGATCCCGATCCTACTCCTGCCTCAATGGAATTCGCTAGCTTTTCTGCTTCTCTCTCGCTTCGCTCTCTGCTTGAAGCTGTTGCTGTTGCTGTTGCTGCTCCTGATCCTGATCTTGCTTTTGATTTTGTCGCTGATGTTGATGTTGTTGCTGCTGCTGCTGCTGATGATGCTGCTGTTGCTGTTTTTGGTGCGGTCGATGTTGTTGTTGTTGCATTGGAACTGTTGACACCGGGCGAACTCAAACAGACGCTGGAGACAGTCGCATTACCTGCATCGATAATATACGCACTCCCGTCAAGATTGTAAACTATTTTGCCATTGAAAGTTTCAACATCAGAACTGGACATTGGAGAGCCGTCATAAGCATAATTGGAGTTCTGCAAACAAATAATAAGAAGAGTCATAAGTCAATCATACTATTGTGAGCTATAACATTTATATTCTTCAATAATATTCTCAAACATGTACATATGTATATCCAATTAAGAATGTTGAGGCATTCTTTCTTGGATAGATGAACAAAGTAATTAATGAACGTGGTTAGAAGAAAGCCTTTCTTCGAGAGATTCTCGGCAAACGATATCCATAGTGTGGTGTTCAGATATGCGCAAATCTTTAGTGAAATGAATAACAAACTATATCTTAACTAACATTTTCGTTTTAGCCATGTGTTTTTAGATGTCTCGAATTAATTTTAAATCTCTTTAAATCTTTTTATCTGCTTGCAAAGAACGACTCTTTGATCCTACAAAAATCTGGCTGATTAACCTGTGCTTGAAACTATGAACCGCCTTTATTTTTTACTCAAAACATATTTTTTTTAGAAACTATAAACAGCAAATATCTATAATTGTCTTTTTACAACACAATAGTTTTCACTTAGTTAAGCATTTTATTAAAAAAAAAGGGTAAATATATATCGAAACAGGATGGCCCATACTTGTATGCCAATGTTAATGTTAATGTTAATTATGCATAAATATTTTTCATATCATTTGCTTCTTTTGTATCATTCCAAAAATGTCATTATTCTAGACGATGTCCTTATGCCCAAGTCTATAAAGTTTCAGCTCGCAGCCCCCCACTGGCGTCTCGAGCTCCGTGCTCTGTCGTGACTTATGGTCAGTTTTCGAGGAGACGTTCAAACCAGTTCGGCAAGATGTGAAGAAAATCAAAGACGAATGTGCGCGTCAAATTTCCAAAGCAAAAAGCAACAAGCAGAAAGCCTTCAACAAAAAATCTAAAGTCCAAAAACGAACGCTCACACAGACACACACACACACACAGATGCACAATCACTGCCAAACTAAAGGCGCAAATTGCCGAGCGAGTGTGTGGCTCGAAGCCAATTAAATGATTCGAATTTCTACAAAAGTTATGCCTCGACGGTGTCGTCGAGCGTTGAAGAAAAGTGTGACAGATATTTCAACCCTCAGCTTAATTGCGCCTTAATTAAACGAATCAGCCAATTTGTATTACCTACTACGAGCGTATATTATACTATATATGTATATATAGCCGATATGCACAAACAACTCTACATTAGTACGGAGGCTAGAAACTGAGATTTTAGCTGCATGATCCCAAAAAAAAAAAACAAAATCGCCTGCATTCCAAAAAGCTCACAAAGTTTTCGTCAAACAACAAAATGTCAAAAGTCAACAGTGCGTGCCAAAAGTGCACACCGACTCGTAAAAATAGGCATTGCCCATTGACGTCCATTGACAAATGTCAACAAAAAGCGAACAGCGACCATATGTACAGTGGATGCTACAAAATATTGGAACATCAGCATCTAAAAGAGTCCCAAGAACCTTCAATCTTCAACCAAAATTGTCTCTCTCCTCGAATTGAGTTCTGAGCGAATTTGTAAAAAGAAAGTATTGGTATTTCACACTTTTAGAATTGCGCTGTTGGTTAGGACAATTTTAATTGCGACAATCTCTGGAGAAATCTCTGACCGGTACTGGCTAACAAACCTAAATAACTATGCATAATATTATTCCTTATTTTGCATAATACTTTTCTTATTTGTCCAGATAATGGACGACGCATGGAAATTTCTTGCATTGCTTTTTAATAAACTGCGGTACTTTATTTCATCTTATTGTAGAGTTTTATTATCTATACGTTTTTGAAAAATATATTATGAAATAGTTGAGAAAATTTCTCAAAAATCGTTTGTCGAATTTCGTTTTGTTTTTAGCCAATTCGTTTTTCAAATATGCAGAATCTGTTAAAAAAAAATTATCCTTTGACTAGCTCAGAGACTATAAAATTTAATTAATGTTGTGGTGTTCCGGTTCATTTAAGTTATATATATGTGTGTATATGTACGAGTATATATACATTTTGGATTTATGGTGTTGTATATTTTGGCTTATTGTTAATCCTGTCGAGACTTGCTAGCATTTAACTGCTTATACTCTGGAGTGGAAAGGCAAAGAGGTAGGTTTGTGCAAATCGAAAAATGTAGCAGACTCCACACAGTCTATAACACATAATTCTGTTTTTGCACGGTTAATTGGTTTCAGAAAAAGACGTGTAAAAAAAGCCGTGCAAAAAAGCCATTGATCATACATATACAAGTATTATTTTAAATAGAGCTACTTAATTGGAATAATATCCTGTAACCTGGTTAAATAAAACCGTGTAAAAACAGAATTGGGTGTACGATATATTCTTTATCCATGCGCATGAACACCTGGATCTCAGAAACTATAAGACCTAGAGGAACCCAATGATGCCTTTTAGATTACGTGAATTTATTTTCCACTGAACCGATTCCTCATCTATGCTTTAACAATCTTGTTTGCGAACATGAAAAATCGTCTGAGAGCGGGTGGATTCATATTAATGGGCGTTTACTGTAAATACATGCATAGTACGTGTACATACATACATATGCATATTTGTGTGCGTGTACTTTAGAAATCTTCACATGTTTATCACATGCATCTGTTCATTTTAATTTCATTTAACAACAACAACAGCAACAACTGCTACAACAAGAGTCGCGGCAGCAATAACAACAACAACAACAACAGCTACTACAAGTACGATGACAACAAAGGTAAGAGAATGCTAACAATATAAAATGGGTAATTACTTGACAATTATCTGAAATGCGTTTTCAAACTGCTTTATAGCTATTTAATGACAACTCTGCTCTGATGACAACTTAAATATGGTGTGTATGTGTGTGTGTGTGTATGTGTGTGTGCACAATAAACAAAGCTTTTGTTAATATGGCTGCATTGACTTGCACACACATACATGGGTGCGTGTGTGTGTGTGTGTGTGCTTCTGTTTGACTGTTCGTTTGTACGCATATATATGTGTGTGTGTGTGTGTGTGCGCGCACTTAATGTACAATTTGCATTCAAACAAATACATAGTAATTTGCCTACGAAAGAAACAGCAACAACAACAACAACCACACCAACAACAATAAAAAAGCAAAACAAAACAACAACAACAACAACGAGAAAAAAGCTGAAATAACGAATGAATCAAAAAGCCGTGAAGAGTTGCAAGCAAAAGTGGTGAGCATTAAACGAAGGGTGCACTTTGACCAATAGAGGTGAAGAGTGGGGAAGAGAGGTGTGGGGAGTCGAGAGTGGAGTGGAGAGAGAAATGAAACTGGACAGAACATAACGAACCGAAGAAGTGCAGAGTATAGACCAGCTGGCACACACAGAAGGAGGGGGGAGCGCAGAGAAGTTAAGGCGGGGCAGGTAAAGCATGCCGTACTCTAGTTGTTATAGTTGTTGTTACACAGTTGTTGTTGCTGGCAATGTTTCAGTTAGTTTCTTGTTGCTGGTTGGTTATAGGTGGTTAAACTTCAAATTACTTTGCAGACAGAAATGATTAAATGACAAGACGACAAATTAAAAAGCTTGATGTTACTTAATCACCGTTACAAAAAACACACACACACACATCGCAGTAGAGTCGTTTGGGTCACGGACGGCAGAGTTTTGCACAAACACACACACACACACACATACACATATGCATTAATATGAGATTGCGTGTGTGTGTGTGTGTGTGTATTTTGCATGTAAACTTAATAAGTCGCACTTTGCAACTGCGATTTGACAAATCACAGCCAACTGCAATTTGTTGCATTTGATGCAACGAAGCACAAACTGACACACACACGCACACATACACATGCACACGTGCATCTACTCGTATGTACGTATGTATGTATGTATGTATGTATGGGTAGGCAGATATTTACTTCAGTCACAGTCAATGGCATTTTTACAGTTGGCATAATCATCAGCATGCACACAATTATGAAGAGCAGGCAGTCGCGGTGATTTTTTCATTCCATTATTTTTTTAAAACAATTTTCTGCATTGATGCACAAATAGCAGCAGAAAGGAATTTAGCAAGAAAACGATCTGTATAACAATAATTGATGTAATGGCAACCAAAACACACAAAATGGTGGCAAAAGCAATTCTCATATTACTCCCCCTTTAAAGCATAATCAAGTCATTATGGATTCAGGATCGTCAGATTCGCAGTTCTTTAGGAATAATTCAAAGAAATAAAGAATCAAGACTAGACCAACCGCATTCTTCGTCAACATTTTACTATCAGTTGTTCAATTATATCAATGCCTAATATAAAAGTTATTAAGATCCTTTATATTGTAACAGGCAGACAGGGACGAATGTGATGACTCGATATAGACATGTCCGTAAGTCCGCCTGTCCGTACGTCCCCAGAACTTTTTAATCATAGCAGCTAGGGACTTGACTTGCCTCATTGTTGTTTTGGCTGCCATAGGACCGATCTCGTATTTGGAAATCTTTTCTTTTATACTGATTCACTATAATCTTAGATTATAACAACGCAGCTGTAGTGGCGAAAAGGATTAGTAGACCCTAATACTACTCTACTGGTTTTAATTCTATCTGATGCAGCCTTTCAAAATTATTCAGATTTAGCTAATCAACTAATTGTCAATCAAGGAATGGCTATTTGCTGTAAGTCGGGCGTCGAAGAAACCTCTTTAAGGAACCACAAGAAGAGGCAAGCTTAATAGTAATGCTCCCACTAGCAGTTACAATGTGTAATTCGTACATACTCGTACATATGTATATACATACTTGTGGCTATGTATGTATGTATTTCCTAATGACAGGTCAAATTAATCTTTTGGCATAAGAGATTGTTCCAATATTCTTTGTTGCGATAAGAATTATTTATCGTTCGTAGAGCTCAAACAATAGGTTCGGTGGCAAAGACGATAAATTATAAAATTAATTTTCAGACTTGGTAATCATATCACGCGTTCATATGTATGTCTATATGTACTCGTATATATACAAGTATGTACATACATATATGTGTATGTGTATGTTTGTGTTCTACAAGAGACAGCTTTTAAATGTTGGCACCCTTTTTACTCAATTTGTTTGCATTACATGAACAAGCTGCGAGTAAGGAGGCATGGGGCTTGTGGCATCTGACATGAGGCATGAAGCATGAGGCATGAATCTAATGTAGGATGTGGGATATTAAGTTTTGTTCGGTTTCTCCATTTCGGCCACATTGCGGCCGCGACAATAGAGACGCGTTCGCGGCTCATATCGAAGCAGGCCGTGACGTTGCTGGGCAACGACTGCAAAAAAAGAAAAAAAGAAGGAAAAACAAAAATAATAATAAAGAAAAGATTGCAGCACATTGGCGTCAAAGAATAACAAGAAAGAGCAAAAATTATTAACAAGGCTAAAAGTGTAATGAAAAGACACGGATCCACCGCAGGGCCGCCAGACACTGAGGAGTGTGCAAATCTGCAAATATACATATACACAGGTACATCTATGTGTGTGTGTGTGCGCGTGTGTGTGTGCGTGGAGTTGTTTGCATACGAAGAAGGCAAAAGCGCGCCTCGCGCCTTTTTTTCTTTTTTTTTTCTTCTTGCAGTCGCTGCCGCTGCCGCAGTCGAATTCAAAGTCGCAGAAGCAGAGCCAAAGCCTAAAGCTGGAGCTGAATCTGAAGCCGAAGTCGAAGCCGCATGCCACTCGATGGTGGTGGCTGATATATCACGGAATTTGTGTGGGTGTACTGAAAAAGGCAAAGACGAACTGAATATAAACCAGTTGAGGAATATGAAAACAGATAACGACGACGACGACGACTCCACAGAAATAAAGACGTACAACAACAAGACACGTGCACACACACACATACACACACACACACACATAGACAAAGCCGCAGCCAAAGTGTACAGCAGGAGCAACGGGTGTTGTTGGGGCAAGGGAAGATGTTGCAAAAGAGAGAACCTTGACTTCCTTTGTTTTGCGTACTGGCAAGGCAGTGAACTTTTCTATTTACAGTGGGCCAGTCAACCAGGCAGCACACACACACACACACACACATACATACTGGCATATGCATATACAGTGCAGCATAGTTATGGTGAGGTCTGGAATAGGTCTGGTAGTCGAGCCAATTCGATCTACAGCACGAATCCAAACGAATACGAATGAATACTTGCAACAATTTTCAGTCAAAATTTGTGCGCGGGTGTAAAAGTAAGTTGGAAAGGTGGCTGACTGGCTGGCTGGCATTATGTCTCAACATTCATACACACACACACACACACATACTGAGTCGCATAGCTGCTTGAACATTCATCATCACGCCTTGGCCTTGCAGCGCAAACGATTTACAGTCGAACTTGCCTAAAACAAATACTAAGCTCCTCAGCAGAAGCGTCAATGGAGCATAACTAAAGTTAATGCATTTTATATTTTACATGCATTTTTAAACAAAACAATTCTGCTTTTACACGGTCTTTTTTTACACGATTTTGATATAACACGGTTTGAAAATTAAAAAATTCATATATATCTCTTTAGAGATAAGGAACCAATCACCTCTTTTTGCATATGATCAATGCGTTTTTTTACACGGTTGCTTCTGAAACCAATCTACCGTGTAAAAATAGAAATTAGGAGTCAAGAAGTATTGCCTACGAAAGCAGAAAGAACCAAATATTTTCTTAACTTTTATCTAATAAATCCACTTGGAAATGCGTTTTCAGAGTAATTCCAATTCACAACAAATTGAATTCAGAACAATTAAATGAAGTCAAGAAATTTTGTTTACATTAGAAATTAGGAGTCAAGAAGTATTGCCTACGAAAGCAGAAAGAACCAAATATTTTCTTAACTTTTATCTAAAAATTTCACTTGGAAATGCGTTTTCAGAGTAATTCCAATTCACAACAAATTGAATTCACAACAATTAAATGAAGTCAAGAAATTTTGTTTACATTAGAAATTAGGAGTCAAGAAGTATTGCCTACGAAAGCAGAAAGAACCAAATATTTTCTTAACTTTTATCTAAAAATTTCACTTGGAAATGCGGTTTCAGAGTAATTCCAATTCACAACAAATTGAATTCAGAACAATTAAATGAAGTCAAGAAATTTTGTTTACATTAGAAATTAGGAGTCAAGAAGTATTGCCTACGAAAGCAGAAAGAACCAAATATTTTCTTAACTTTTATCGAAAAATTTCACTTGGAAATGCGGTTTCAGAGTAATTCCAATTCACAACAAATTGAATTCAGAACAATTAAATGAAGTCAAGAAATTTTGCTTACATTAGAAATTAGGAGTCAAGAAGTATTGCCTACGAAAGCAGAAAGAAACAAATATTTTCTTAACTTTTATCTAAAAATTTCACTTGGAAATGCGGTTTCAGAGTAATTCCAATTCACAACAATTAAATGAAGTCAAGAAATTTTGTTTACATTAGAAATTAGGAGTCAAGAAGTATTGCCTACGTAAGCAGAAAACATAAAATACATATTTTCTTAACTGTTATCTAATAAATCCACTTGGAAATGCGTTTTCAGAGTAATTCCAATTCACAACAAATTGAATTATAAAAAAATAAAATAAATAATGAAGTCTAGAAATTTTGCTTACAACAAATTAAAACTAAATTGTTTTCATTTTATTATAAAGTAAAACATTTTCCAACACATGTGGCTAAATATTGTTATATTGATCCAACAATGCAGGCAATAGATGCCTTAATTGATGAAATTGAATCAGCGACCCCTTTAGGGGCATATTAGCTATTCTAACAAATTTGATGCTCACAAAATATTGCAATAATTTTTATGGGCTAGTTCATACTTGTATAGTCAATATAAAGTACCAGTTGTCATCGAAGAGTCATAAATAATGATGAGAAAGTCTATTTTTTTTAACACTATTTAAGGGAGAGTATTTGCAGGAGCCTGCCGTTGATCTCGGATTGCAACAAGAATTGGTGTGGGCAAGCAAAGTTCAGCCTGGCGAGGCTTGACTGTGGAAATATGTCTGGACAGGCTTGCATAACTTTGGCTTGATTAACAGCTTCAAAACATCGGCTTCAATTCTGAGCATTCAGAATGCACACATTTATTGATCTCTCTTTTTTCAGGTTTCAGTTACGGCTTCGTTTCCAGGTCCCAGTCCCAGTCCCAATCTCAGTCCCCCGAATAGGCAAACCATTAGCTGTTTGCTGGCATGTGTTGTCGCCACCAATGCCAAAAGCGCGCGCGGCAGTCCTTTTGTCTCGAGCCCTTGCGCAGACTTGTGAAAGCGCCGGAATTTCATTCCATTGTGTCTCCTCAGCCTCAGCTTCAGCTTCAGATACAACTTCAGCTTCAACTTGAACTTCAAATTGTAGGTGCAAGTGGGGGCTTCAGCACAGTATCTTCGTCTGCACAACGCTTTCAGTATTGAGCGTTCGTTTGGATCTGTCTTTTGCGGCAGCCGCACTGTTTGGCATTGTTTGCTCGTCTTCGCAGAGGCAGAGCTTCATTTATTCTCTCACCCCGGCTTAGGTAATTAACTAGCCCTTGCCCCTGCCACTGCCACTGCCACTGGCCCCGTTGCTGCTATTGCTATTGACGAACCACCTTAATTTGACAATGTGCGGGAAAGTGCTGCTCAGCCCGAACGAACTATCCATACTCTATTCGAATGTGAATTGTGAAACTAATTTTCAATTATTGTAGCGGCTTAGTTGCAAAATATGCGCCAATATGTAAAGCTATTTAAAGAATTGCCGGCTCCAAAAAATTTAAATTGCTTTTCAAAACTCCTTCTTTCTATACTCTGTACATGAAATGTACAAAAGCGTATTAGGTTTGCGCAAGCTTAAAAATGTAACAGGCAGAAGGAGGCGTGGCATACGCCACAAAGTTTATATATTCCTTATCAGCATGACTGGCATGATAGCATGTCTGTCCGTCTGTCTGTCTGTCTGTCCGTATGAACACCTGGATCTCAGAGACTATAGGAGCTAGACACACCAAATTTTGCATTCAGATTTTGGACACCAAAGAGTTAAATTTGTATATTAAAATATATACCAGAGCTACTCTAATCAATCATCATAAATATTGTTAGTTTGTCGTGTCCGAGGCATTAATATAGTATGCGTTCTTGTAGAGTTTTTTCCTGGGCTTTCCTATCTTTTAGGTTGAAATAATAACGTCATATTATTACATATGTATCTTTATTGAATTTATAATATTTCGTATAACTGTTAGTTGCCGCTGCTAAAGGGTATCTGAGTTGTGCCCTGACCCCATCAGTAGTTGTAAGCATTTAGTTGCTTCTGCTGGTGCTGCTGATCTGCGATAGGGTCGAGGCGTAAGCCCAGAGCGGTGCTCGGATTGCTCATTGCGCCCACTAGGACGCACCTTGGTCTTTTGTTGTTGTTGTTGTTGCTGCTGCCGTTGTTGTTGGACAACAATACAGTCAAACATTTGACAGCGGTACACTTAATAAGGATGCGGATGTGCCCCCCGCTCAACCGATCCGCTGCCTTCTGGTAAATTGTTAATTTTATTTATATTTTTTTTTTCTGTACTCCCTCCATTTTTTTGTGTTGTTGTTGTTCGTTTGTATTTTTTTTGTTTTTTGCTTAGCGCTACTTGCCGCCTTTGTTTCCTTGGATATACAGATATACGTAGATATATGTATGTACATGTATGTGTGTGTGTGTGTGTGTGTGTGCATTGTCCTTTTGGGCTTCAAGTTGCGGGGGAATTCGTCAAAAACACGGAGAGTATTTGCAACTGTCTGTATCGGAGTATCAGAGTAACCGCACACCGCCAACCCTTCTCACCCGGCTCCCCTAGCTACCACCTGGCCCATCCCCCCTCTCAGCCCCTTTTTGCCGGCCTTTTGTCAACCTGGCAGGCGGCACATCCACATCCACATCCATGGCCTTAACCAGAGCTGCAGCTTCAGCTTCAGCTTCAGATTCGGCTTCAGCTTGAGCCTGGGCATCAGAGCATCAGAGCTTCAGAGTTGTCGGGCACACCTATGGGTGTTCACTACCGCCATGTACATGTAGTATGTCTGTTTGTTTGTTCGTTTGTATGTATGTCCGTTTGTATGTCTGTCTGTGCCTTTTTACTGAGAAATCGCCTTTGTTCTCGGCTTCAGCATAAAAAAGTTGCGAATATAAAACAAAAGTGTCACTTGCTGTTCGTTTTTGCTGCCGCGTTTATGCCGTTTTTTGTTGTTGTTGTTGTTGTTGTTGCTGTTGTAGTTGTTGTGGGCAGTGGGCAGGGGCTTTATAGCAGGAGGGCTCTGTGAGTACCTGTGTGTGTGTGTATGTGGTTTTTTGATTTTTGTGCCGTTGCTGTTATTGTTGTTTTTTGTTCCACAAAAGCTTCACAATCATTCATTTCGGTGAAGATCAATGGATCGATACGATGGCCCCGGCATTGCGACAAAAAGGAAACCAAAAGGCCGATGGCTTTGGGCCTCTCAAACTCCCCAACCCAACACACAATTCAAGCAACTCTAAGGCTGCGACTGAGACTGAAACTGAGGCCTCGGAAACAGTAACAGAATCAGAATCAGTATCAGACTTTCAACTTCAGAGGCTTGATGAACTGTTTTCAAAATTCTGCGACTGGTGGCGGTAGACGGTGGTTGTGACGGTGGCGGTGGCAGTGGCGGTGGCAGTGGCGGTGGCAGTGGCGGTGACTTCTCAGCCAAGTCGCAAACGAATTGAAGGTAAGGAACAATAAATTTCATTTATTTGAAGTCTTTTTGTGCCTTCATTAAAATTGTCGCGAATTGTTTCGACCGCATGAATATGTTAATGAATTATTGTCTACACACACACCCACAGACAGACATGCACACACACACACACACACACACGCACACGCACGCCGTGGCGGGAACAAAAGTGTCTTGCCGCCTGGTAGGGTCAACGATGACCGACCAAACGACCGACCACTCTGACCATTGTCACCGCATGGGGCAGCTGAAAGCTGTAGCTGAAGCTGAAGCTGAAGCTGTAGCTGGATAACTAAAGAGCTGGAGTCCGGGCAACGACGAAATCATGAGTCTGGGGTGCAGGCGTGTGAGTCCATTGTTTCGTCTTTATATTTTCTCTCTTTTTTTTTTTATTATTATTATATTCATTTTGAGGCTTGCGGGCACGCATCTTGACGCTGCTTTAGCATTTTGGCATGATTAGCGATAAAAGTAAACGGGATAAGAGGACAGCCATATTATACAAACATACACGTACATACATATGTATGCGTACGCATAACTACATAAATAAATGAATAAATGCATACATACATATGTATGTAGAAATGTACATGCAACCTCAAAGAGCGAAAAGCACGAATGCGGCTGCCGCAACGACAGTTATGGAAGCAGATCCCGATCCAGATAGTTTTAAATCCAAGTGCAACTTCTATACGCAACTACGCGTACTAAATGCGACTGCATTGAAAGTACAGGGAGGCCAGCCTATAGAGAATTAGCTACTAGTGCGAGCTTTAATGAAATTATAAATACAAACGAGTTTATATAATTAGCTGCTCGTATGGACTGCCTTTAATCTGGCTTCTAGCTCTAGAGTTGTCTTCCTATTCATACTCAGCACTCCCAAGCCAGATTTTAATTAACTAAAAAAAAAACTATTTAGCAGATAACGGTAATTGATTCTTTAAAAAATTATCTGTTGATTTTTTAAGCAAATGCAAGTCAGTTCGTTATTTGCAACAGTTGATAGCCGCTTGGTGCTGGAAAGTCCATAAAGCTGAGCTAAAAACGGAGTGCCTTCAATGGACCAAATATATAAAGTGTTGGAAAATGCATGCAACTGCCATTATACACTCATGGGCAAAAAAATAGGTGTGAGCATATATTTTTCAGAAAAGGCTCGGCTTTCATATAACTTTGTTTTGTTTTTACACGCTCTTTTTTTTACACGATTTTGATATTACACTGTTTGACAATTACAAATTGCATATATATTTCTTTAGAGATAAGGACCCAATCACCTCTTTTTGCATATGATCAATGTCTTTTTTTACTCGGTTGTTTCTGGAACCAATCTACCGTGTAAAAACAGAATTAGGTGTACTTTAACTGTTAACTTTTATCAAAGAAATTGTTAGTTTTCAATATAAACATACTTCAGCGTCAAAACAAATAATAAAAGGTTTTTCAAAATATAAAAAATAACTTTTGAATTAACCAAACTAATTCATTTATTCCAAAAAAATTCATAAATGGACAGAATAATAGGTGTGCCCAACATTAGTTATAAGTATTGAAATTTTGTTTTTATGCTTCACTATTTTACTGAACTGATACTCTGAATATCCGCCATTATTCTTGATTATTTTTTCGATTCCAGCAGACATAAAGGATACCAACTTCTGACAAATCTCTACAGAAATATTATACCAGATCAATGAGATGGTATGAAAGTTGTGTGGGTTTTTAGTTGCAATAAAAATATTCGAAGATGGACAATAAAAAACTGCGAACTAATTTTCAATTTTATTTTAAAATAAATAAAAAAAATAGGGGAAAACTAGTTTCAATGTTCATCAGAGACAGCTACGAGTACAGTTCGAGAAAGTTTGCAAAAACATTGCAAGCTAGTATCTCATACATTTCCCAAATAACTGAAGACTAAGAAAACTAATGTCAAAATTCATCACAAACAAGATCGGACAGATAGTGTGTAATCACACAATTGTAGTTTTCTAATCGTTGTCTGCTCTTTGAAACACAACAAATACACACTTATGTACATCTGTTTGAAGGTCTCAAAACTCTGAAAGTTCAGCATCGATATAGTATGTACAAAGGACAAACTTGATCTGTGTACTATACTTATTACATCTGTACAAGTTATAAGCTGATAATCGATATATGTATACTATGTGTGTACTCGAATGCTCATACAAACGTATATACAAGTATTTATGTTTTCCTTTGAATGTGACAGAAGGCAGCAGAAGAAAAAAAAATGTTATTTTCAGGCATGGGCGAATTAGTTAAGAGAGCAGGCAACATCGATATTGATACTGAACAACAGGAACAACAAAAACAACAACAAGTACAAAAATAACAACAACAGCAGCAAGGAGACATTGAGGCAGTGAGAGAGTGAGACATTGAAAGATTGAGACACCGACACCAGCATCATTCAGCAATTCATCATTTTCGAAAAATGAAATCAGCATCCAGCACGTCAAAACGGAAAAGTAGTTAAGAAGCGAGAGGATGAGGATGGGCTGCTGCTGCTGCTTCTTCTTCTTCTCTGTCTTTGCCAACCGTTGCTGTTGTTGTTGTTGTTTTTGCTGTTGGTTGTTCGTTGTTGTTATTGTTGTAGACGCAATCGCCCTCTATTTGCAATGAATAGCCAGCCTCGTATTGAATGCACACACACACACACACACACACAAACATACAAGCATACAATCATATTTCGAGGTACAATATTCTGTGAGACACATCAGCGCGCTATTCTTGGGACTTAAGTCGTCGTCTCAGTCTCAGTCTCAGTCGCAGTCGTCTCTGTTGTCTCTGTGGAAGATGTTTTTGTTGTTGGTTGCAACAAAGCAGCAAAACCAAAGCGAAGGGCGCACCACATTTGAATCCATAAATTCATAAGCAGCGGCAGCGGCAGCGGCTGCTGGCAGCACCCAAGCAGTGAGCTAAAGAATCGAGTTCCGAGGAGTTCAGTTTAGTTGAGTTGAGGAGTTGAGCAGCTTGCGCGCTCACAATGAAGACCACAACTACAGCAACAACAACAACAACAACAGAAGCAGCAACAACAGCGCAAAATAGGAAGAAGACGTTGTGGTAGACGCAGAGCGGGAAGAGAGAGAGAGAGAGAGGGAGAGAGAGAGAGAGAGAGAGCGCGCAAAAGTAATAATAAAAACGAATTAATGCACTGTAAATATATGGACACAATATAAAAAGGACAAAAACAAAGGCGCAGAAACAGAAAAAAAAAAATAATAATAAAACCGAGAAGAAAGGAAAATGTATTGTATAAAAGGAATTGTTTTCTTTTCCTCCTTTTCTCAGAAACGAGTGTGTGTGTCTCGTACACAATGCGTTGTTCTTGGCTGTGGATGCAAAGTGCGGGGAACGGGCGACGGGTAGCGGGTACCGGGCAGCGGGCAATGGGAGCGAAAGAACCGCCGAGCCGCTGAGCCGCCAAATCGAGATGACAGCAGCAAGGCTCGCAGCAAAGCCGCCGCAGCAGGAGCAGCAGTGGCAGCAACAACGGCAGCGGCAACGGCAACAACGAAGTTGCCGGCAACAACGAGAAAATATTGCAACAATGACAACAATAGGCAGCTCGACAGCGGGACGATGTGGAACGACGGGACAACGGGACGACGCAGCGATGTGAGATTTAGCTTACTTGCCAGTTATGTAGATGTAGGCATAAGCATGTCTAGAGAGAGCGATGTGGAAGAGAGAGGGGGGGAGGGAGGGGGGAGTGAGCGACTATGCCCATGACCATAGTGTAGAGCAGCAGAAGTAGTGGTGAAGTAAGAGAAGGATGAGGAGGTGGAGGTGGAGGAGGAAGAGGAAGAGGTAGCCGTATGCATCTAGACGTGCCTGATTATGTGTGTCCTCGACTCTTTCGATGATTGAAAAAGACACACGAAACTTGCAGCACACACACACACACACACACATACTCGTACATACAAAAGTACAAACATATGTGTATATAAATGTGTGTGTCTGTGTGTGTGTGTGTGTGTGAGTACAAAGCTGCTAGCCATAGTAGCCTCGCATCGTGTCCAGGCTCTGCTGCCCTGCTCTGGCCCTACTCTGGCCCTGCTCTGGCTTTAGACTGGCTCTACACTGGCTCTGTTCTTGGATGGGTCCCTGATGCTGTGGTCGGGTTCGCTTTGGCTCGGTCTCTTCTGTTCTATTTTGTTCCTTTCTGTTCCTGTTCTGTTCTGTTCTGATGTGGTGTGGTGTGGTGGGTTGGACTTACCAATTCAATTAGGTGGTGATGCATTCACGCCCATTACAACATTATGCGGACTGAAAGTGGAAGCAAAATGAGACAGTATGTTAGTTATGCCCATACACAAACAATTGCATTTACACACACACACACACACCACTCCACACACACACACACACATACACATGTAGTGTGTGGTTCGGTTTGTGTGATTTAGTGTGGAGTTCTTGGAGAGTGGGTGCAGTTAGAGTTAAAGGTAAGGCCTTGCACCAAGTTTTATCAATAAAGTGAATTGTGCCCGAAGAGCACCAACAGGTTTAAAGCCCCATTTACAAGCCAAATTAAACAGACTCATGACTCATTTACATAAAGTCGCGTATTTCAGCAACTTATTGAATTCAAATTATAAGTGAAGCATACCTTTATGCCATCATTTCCATTGCACTTCTTTTGTTTACTGATTTCTTTAGGAAGTCATTTTTAGTTCAATAATAATTATTATATATTCTGCATTTATAACTGTTCTGATAAGTACAACTTCTATTAATTTGTTCTTTTAATTTGCAGTATTGAAACACAATGTCCAATAAGCAATAGTTTTAACTTTGTCAAATTTTTTCCTAGGCATTTGTTGGTCTAATCTTGTCTAATTAATCCAATCTATGTCAACAATCCGATGTTGTTAGTCTCAACAAATATAGGTAATAAAAAAAAAATTCTAACTGGTAGCAACCAAAGGAATATTGACGGAAGAATGTGTTACGCATTTGAAGCTTCTGCGAAGATAATTAAAAATTAAGACGTCAGATTGAAAACTTTGCTGTTTCAACAACAAATTGTTCTCCTTTCTTACATCTATAACTCGATCTAGGAAATCAGTAGACGCTATCTGCTTTATATATCTTATTGCCTTTGAGTTACAATTATTCTACCACCAAAAACCTTCGTAGCCCCTATATGTTTGTGTCGAAATCACAAAGGTTTGACTTTAGTTTGAACAAATAAATAGAAATATGAAAAAAAAAATGAAAATAAACTGATCTTCATTACATGTGAACCTTTTGTGGTTTCGTATGGCAAACGGAATATGGGCAAGAACACACTCAAATACTGCCCCGTCAGCATAAAATCAATGCAGCATTCGTTAATGAGCTTAATTTGAAGAGAGGCTGGTAAATCAACGACGATGACGACAAAACAAACATACACGCACATACACACACACACACACACACAGAAACAAACGCACACACACTGACATAAACGAATCTAGTCAGAAAAAGCCATAACTTGGCCGCAAGAATGGCCGAAAGTTGGCAACAGCGTAGCAGAGAAGCGAGCGAACGACAAAACATTCGAATCGCATCTGATGTGATATTATTTACAGTTCAGCTCATAATAGGGTTCAATTAAAAGTCAGTAGCCTTCCTTCTCTATTCGCAATTATAGTAAAACAGTTTCTGCGTTGGATTTGAGACAACGCTCCAAAGAAAATATGTACACAATAGTGTATTCAATTGTGGTTCACGGTTGGAGATACTTATGGGTAGTACTGATAAAGATCAAATCGTGTGTCGAATTTGGACCGAATTCCTATAAAGTGTTTTCCCCACTGCATGTCCTTTTATCGTCAATTGCTTAGTTTGTTTGCTTGGGGGTAAGAAGAAGAGCTCTGAATAGTAGATCGAGTTGGTGGTCCCAGTTGAGGCTCTTTAAACAGGTTCGACATTTTACTTGAACCAGAGATTTATATACATATATAGCTGATGTGGGCTGTGAATGTAATACTTGCCAGTACAATAAATACAAGATCTGGGATAATCCCTTTCTCAGGAGCAGAGCATATGAAATACATTTTTCAGCAGGCGACCGCACAGTGAAAAGAACATGAAAATAGAGCTTGCAAAATATATTAAAAAAAAAGCAAAAAAAGAATTGCTTCCCCAGATTTTAAAAGCTGCACAAAATATCTGTCAGTTAGATACTCCTATATGTTTGCAAGTATTTGGCACCAAGTCTAAATATTTTGCAGAACTATTTTTAGAGTTATTCCACAGTGTAGTCTGAATAGTTCGGAAACTACTTCCTGACTTTGCAATTTTGTGTAGTGAATCGATTTTCTGTGATCCCAGAACGCGATTGACATCTGTTCGGGAAATATGAATCAAGCCTGTTTGCCAGCAACATTATGTGTTTCCTTTCCCTCAGCAACGCCTAATAGGTTCGGCGGCTCGCAGGTGACAGCAGACAACAGACAGCAGACATCAGCAGCCTTTAGCCAATTTCTCTGAGATCTGTTTCGTCTCGACGTCCGAGAAGTCGTTTCTTGTAGCCACAAGGTGTGGTACGGCGGCAGGAACTTCTATCAAAAGCTGTTGCTGTTACTGCTGCTGCTGCTGCGGTTGTTGTTGTTGTTGCTGTTGTTGCTGTTGCTGCTTTCTAATTATTTGTTATTACCATTTTGTCTGCTTCGCTGCTAAACTCAGGACGCATCAGGTTTGGGCAACACAAATAATCTGTTGCGCCTGCGCCTGCGTCTGCGGCTAAAGAAGCTGAAGCTGGACAAAAAGTTCTTAAGATTGCGTTCATGGGCACCCACTAGGCAGTACTTTGTGTGTGCACTGAGATAAATATTTATGTGATATATGGGATGCTTCGAAAATCACACAGACTATATTTTTGACTGATCTTTCAAACTAGAAATAAGAAAAAACTCGAATTCAAGTTTCATTTTAAGTTGGAGTTTAAAGAAAAACGTATTCTGCAGTTTCAATAATCAACGCGAATAATGGTACTTGGTATGGATTTTATTTAAAATTGCTTATATATTTATGTTAAAATTTTTAATAAATATTGAAATAAAGAATCTTCTTGGATAGATATGTAAAGCTGTTTATTCTTATCCCAACAGCTGTGCTAAAGTATCAAAATTAATGATAAGAGCCCATCTCTACATTTTATGGAGGAATTAAAGTGTACGTCTAAAAAAATATAAATTGTATTATTTTTATAAATAAAGCATACTTAAAAGCATTGCGCTTAGCTGTGATTTTGATTCGATTTATTTATCTCAGTGTATATGTATGTATGTATGTATGTGTATCATATATGCAAGCCTAATTGTAGGGCATAGGGCATTTGCTGCTGCTGCTGGTGCCGTTGTTGTTGTTGTTGTTATTATTATTATTATTGTTGTTGTTGTTGTGGGCTAACTAAAGAAAAACAATTACAATTACCAGCTCGTCGTCGTCGCCATCGCCATCGTCATCGCCATCGGCCCATGATCGTTGAACCCATTGAAGGGTGAGCGAGCTTCGTCTACGCCCGAGTCTTCGCTTTATTGCCATTTCGTTTAGTTGAACGTTTTCTTCTCCGTTTCTTTATCGAGCAGTAATTAAATATTGCGTTCACGTAATTGGTTATACACAGACAGACAGACAGACAGACGGACGGACAGACGGACAGACAGATGGACAGGCATACGCACATATGTATCGCATGTATCACATGTACGTATGTGTGTTTGAATGTATGTTTGTGTGTGTGTGTGTGTGTGTGTGTGTGTGTACGTTTGTGGCTGCTTACTTACAATTATTCGCGAACGCTGTGCGCATAAAGCTGAAGAGTTTCATTTCACATCGACCAACTTGGCATTTCGGGCATTTGGTAAATCGGCCTCAGTGTGTGTGTCCATGTGTGTCAATGTGTGTGTGTGAGCATGTGGAGCATTAAAAACGATAAAGTTCAATGCCCAAAAACTGGCAACGACATAATTCGTATCACACGAAAAGGTGTTAAACTATTTCAAATGCACGGAGCGCCGCCAATCGGACCTCAGACCCAAAGACCCAAGCCCCAGACCGAGCTTGGATCGGGGCGCACGTACAGCGACAAAAACAACAACAGCAGCAACAACAACAGCAGCAACAACAACAGCAGCAACAACAACAACAACAACAACAGCAGCAGCAGCAGCGACATACACAATCTAATCCGATTGTCGGCATAACGTACGAGTATTTTGTACATCCAAATGAGAGTCGAGTAGTGAGTGCAGTCCGTAGATATCCAAACTGAATCATTTACACATATGTATAGTACATATATATAGTATGTATGTACGAGTACTCGTATTTACGAAAAAAACCCAAACCCATACCCAGAAAAGAGTGCCCGAGGAGCCTTTACACCTGCACCTGCAATAGGACTTTTTCGGGGCATTTAAAGGGTGTGGGCTGTACTTGGCAAAAATCGTAAGATTGCCCAATCTTTCAAGTCAGACACGGGCCACTTACTTGTATGTATGTTTGTCTGAGAGCTTGTATAGGGTAGAAAAAAAATATTGTATATAGTATGTATATTCCGCTACCTTTTTTGTGAGAACATATGTATCTTTTGTGTGTGCTCGTACATATACGAGTAAATACATATATGTATATTTATATGTATATGTATGTATGTAGGTTTTTTTTGCCATAGGAGTCGGCGGAGTGCTCCTCAAGACGAACAGCCTCGCAGCCAATCTACCTTAATTGGCTGCATTGGGGATAATTTTTGTTAATTTTTTGATTGGTTTCAATGTCGTGGCCTGGGAGAGAGCTGATGTGTAGGTCGATATGTACCTACAAGTATACATACATACATGTATGTATAGTGGGATCTCGAATGAAATGCTTCCTAAACACGCACACACACACACACGCACACACACACACACACACATGAGCAATGATTGAAGGCCGTTGGCAGTTGCAATCGGCTTCATTCAAATTGGCAATATCGTGCAGAATTTGGAAGCTGAACCTCACTAAGTATATGTCTATAAAATATCAACTAACTCTAGTTATACATATCAGCTGACTTTCTGAATAGCCGCTTGGATTTATAGACGCCTGAGCTCACAAAAGTAAAAAAAAAAAAAAAACAGTTAGAAGCCAAAAGGAGAGCACAAAAGCAGACTTATTTTAACCTATTTTTATTTTATAGTTATTCTCGAATAGAGAAAGCCACACTTCTGAACCTTATGGTTAAATAAATAATATATTTGATGAGATATAACATTTTGGTAGCTGAACCTCACTAAGTATATATCTATAAAATATCAACTAACTCTAGTTATACATATCAGCTGACTTTCTGAATAGCCGCTTGGATTTATAGACGCCTGAGCTCACAAAAGACAAAAAAAAAAAAAAACAGTTAGAAGCCAAAAGGAGAGCACAAAAGCAAACCTATTTTAACCTATTTTGTTGATTTGTGAAATTGTAGTTGTTCTCTAATAGAGAAAGCCACACTTCTGAACCTTATGGTTAAATAAATAGTATAGTTAATGAGATATAACATTTTCGTAGACCTTCCACTTCTATTGCATCCTCACAGGACACATCGCGATTCGTTTATGCCGAATCAGTCTTCACTTCACTTAACCACTTTCGCGCTGTGGTTGAACTTTTTTATACAAATTTTTAAGTGGCAAGAGGTCTTAATAGTAATTATCTTTTGTTTCTCATTTGCTCTCGCCGTCTCCTTCGTAAACTTGTTTGCTGGCTAACTATGTATTAGGGTCGATTGAGGGAGGGCGGCGGCGGAGGCGGAGGCGGCGACGGCGACGGCGACTAGTAGGAGAAGCAGCTGGAGGAGGAGAAGGAGGTGGAGTAGGGGGAGGGGGACGGGGTATAGAGGTGGCGATGTGGCGATGTGGCGGCGAACGCCACAACAAACGCAGGCGCATTCAGTGCTATCATTACCGCCACAAACACACAGCCACACATGTGTGTGAGTCTGCGAGTGTGCGTGCGTGTGTGTGTGTGTGTGTGTGTGTGTGTGTACAACTATTATTTGGTATGTGCTGCGCGAGTGTGTGAGGTGTGATTGCGGGTGATGGTGATTCAAAACTGTAATTCGACGAAGATGACTCGGAAAGCAATTTGAACAATAAGAGCGACCGGCGCGGCGCAGCGGAAGTTGTCGAGACGCCTTTTCACTCATAATTAAAAGAGATTATTGCTGAAGGAGCTTAGATGTTCATGTTCATGTTCAGTTCATGTTCGACGTGTGTATGTGTGTGTGAAATATGTACCGAAATTCCCCGCTCTCTCTCCCTCTCTCCCTCTCTCGTTCTCTCTTTTTCTTTAGCTTCCTGAGCTATCAATGATGTGCCTGCTTGCGTTGCAGTTTTCGAGGCACAGGCACCGGCACCGGCAACGGCAACGGCACCTACAACGACTCTCTCCGAGTCCCCATGGCTCTGGCACAAGTCGATGATTTCGACTCCGGAGCTCACGGGCTGAGAGCTTGGGACCGTGGTTTGTGGCTGGCTGGGCAACATTGTGGAAGAGGAAGACAATAATGATTCGCCAATATAATGATAATTTCTCTAATAATTATCCCGTAACCATAATTATGGCCACATTAAAATACGAAATTCGTTGAAAATTTTAATTTCAACAAATTTTCGTTCCATCCATTTATGTGCGTAGTGGTTTGATTGTCAGTCAGTCAGTCAGTCAGTCCGTCAGTCAGACAGTCAGTCAGTTAGTCAGGGTGTGTGTTTGTGAGTTTGTTGTGGTTGTTATTATTGCTGTTGTTGTTGTTGTTGTTGTGTTTTCAACGCTTGTGCCCGTCCCTTCGCCGAATTATTTAATTATTTTAATTTCATTTGTAATTACAATGTGCATGAACAATTTGCCAGGGCCCAGCAGACTGACTAAATGAGTGTGTTGATGAGTGTGTGGATGGCTGTTGTTATGTGTTTGAGTGTGTGTGTATGTGTGTGTGTGTGTGCGACTAGCTATGCTCTAAAAATCTCAAAGACTGCGAAAACATTCATATATATGTACATAATGTGAAAGTAGATTATATATTAAATTAGTTAGCTATTAAGAATAGAAAGTCAATCAAATATTTTTATCAAAAGTCAGAGTTTCAAGTTGATTCTTTTTTGCGTCCAATTAATTAGGCTAACTAAACTAATAGTTGTCATTTATTTCATGACATTAGATGTTTCACATTTTAATCTAAATATAATGCTACGTTCGATCTACCTTCGATTAGCTTAAAATCAAAATTTTGATTAAATAATGCACGATGCATTTAAAAAATTTTTTAATTTATGCATATGATCAATGAAAAAACTTCAACAAATTCAACTCAGTTCCATTTTAAATAGTGATCGTGTGATTGACTTTAAGTGACAAAATTTGTTGCCTGACCCCCCCTCCTAATTGCGAAATCAACTCAACTACGAGATCGTGCAACAACTGTAAATTCCGATGCAGACTGGAAGGGTTTGTCATAATCGTTCTCACCCACAACGCTCAACACGTGCGCTAATTAATTGCGGCAGAGCAAAACGGCCCACCCACTCAAGGACACTGTGGTTCCTGGGGGGCCCCTTGGCCAACAGCAACACAGTTGCAGCATGAAGCGGCAGAGCGAAATCAGACGAAATCGGACAAAATCAGAATCGGAATCAGAATCAGAATGAGAATCAGTGTCTGACAGATTCAGAGACCCGGCGTCTGGCCAATGGCAGACGACAACTCCTTGGCCTTTGTCAGCATTCGTCGCAAGCCGTCCGCTACCAATTAAACCCCAACAGTTTGCTTTCCTCGTTTGCCGAAGTGTCGGGCGAGGGTGGATGGCAGACGACGACGACGATGACGATGACGATGACGATGTCTATATGTGTCTCTGCTTCTCTGTTGAGTGTGTGTCTGTGTGTGTGTGTGTGAGTGGCAACGACTAATTAGTGGACCGTGCCCCGTTACTTTACTGCTGCTGCTGCTGCTGCTGCTGGGCAGTGTCAGAGCTTGCACAGCTTCCCATTGGCTCGCGCAGCTTTGCCACTCACTGTTGGTATGTATATTGAAGTAAATATGTACACACAAATACACCAACAAACATACATATTGTTGTTGTTGTTGTTGTTGTTGTTTAGGTTGTTGCGAACTTTGCTGCCGCCGTCTCTGCTGCTGCTGCTGCTGGAAGTTCGCACGGATTGCTCTGTTTGTTGATTCCTGTTCTCTTGTAACTGTTTTTAGTTCTGATTATGTGCTATGTGTGATTCGTGCTTGCATGTGTGTGTGTGTGTGTGTGAGTGTGTGTGTGTGCTTGTGTTTGGTTGCAACGCTGCCGGCATTTAGTCAAACCTAATTGCGAGACACACCTCCGATAATCGCAGCCACTGTTGTTTTTGTTTTTGTTGCTGCTGCGGCTGCGGCTGCGGACCAACGATTTGCGCGATAAAATTGAATTCGACCGGAAGAGCCCAAATAAATAGAAGAACTGTTACGTAGTTTTATTGCTTTCTTTTGCAACTTTCACAGTTTTCGATTGGAAGAGACAAAACTAATGCGTAAATAATTGATGAACAGACTTTGGATTTTCTTTTAATTTTTATTTCATTTGTCAAAAGACATGTACTATAGTTGCTACTGTTTGCTTAGTTCGCCGGCACGCAACTTCAAAATGCTGAATTCTTCATTTAACACTTTTTTTCACAAGAAATTTACAATAAATTAACACCTTTTTTTTGTTTGATGATAAACTCTTGACAGAAAAGATGATCAGATCCAAAACATTAAGTACATATGTGAATCATTGGAATGAGAAAAAGCTTATATTAAAGTACAACTAGGCAAGAAATATCTAGATATTTGGAAATAATAGTGCGAAAGGGGAAAATTCTGCACTTGAAGCTAAGGAGCACATTTTATTCCATTCCCTAAATACTCCTAAAAAATCTGTGATAATGTTAAGGGAAAACCTTTTAATGAGCCCTATATACAAGGAATACGAAAGTTTATATAAAGTAATATATTTTCGCTTGATGTGGATTCATTTGAATCGCTATAAAGCAACATTTTGGCAAGTACTTGACTCTCTTTTGGTGAATTGGCGCTTTCCCTATCTGAGCCACATATGTACATATGTACAGACTCGTATGTAGAATATCTGTGTACCTGACCGGCCGAAACTTTGGCCACATTCCCATCAACAGACTCGACTCATTTGCAATTCTAAGCCAGTGGCCAGCTTATCCACTACCTATGCATAAATATTCGCCTTCTTCTACATCTATTTTTAGAAACGCTGTACTGAGAATTAATGCATTCATTGTTACTGTATCGTTGGTTCGATAAAACATTTCTCAAAAATCTAAAGCAGTTGTTTGTTTCGAAAATCTGGAAATGCAATTAAAAGAAATATCCCATAAAGCTCCGATAAGCTGGTAATGGAACCATTCTGAATAATAAATTGGGCGCTTTCATTAAAAAGTGCTGTAGTTTTCAGGTGAAAACAATTTCGGATGTTTCAAACGAATTTAAATAAAAAATAGCATACTTTTGGGATCCAATATTCGAAATTGCTGCCAATGCTTACTTTTCGTGAAGGCAATACTATTTTTGACCACAAATCTGAGGATTCAAAACAAATGTTGTACGAAAACTGAGCCGATCATATGTTAGCAAAGTTTATATAAATTATTAGAATTTGAAAATTGTTAATCCAAAAGGTACAAAGTTAGCTTCAAGCAAATATAAGGTTCAAAGGAGCTTAGACTTGAAATAAAATATATACATATCTCTGACCCTGTTGGTGAAGATTTATTAGCCATTCCGGCAATTAGTTTTGATAGATGAGAAGACAACCGAGACTGAATTTCAATTTCAAGCCGCATTTCATTTAAATGCTGAACAGTCGCATTCGCAGCAAAGTCTAACAAATTCACAAAAATGCTTTAATTCTGAATTCCCACAAATATATACACATGTATGTATGTATGTATGTATACTTTAGTAGCACATATGTACATGTGTATGTGTGTGTGTCCCACAAATTGCTCAGATGGCGAAGGAATCCTCTTCAGTTGTTGAACTTAGCTGCGAATTGCAGTGCCCGTTAAGTTAATTTCCGTCGGCGCTCACCGAAATGAATAAAATGTATACGAAGGATCTATCTCCTGCTCGCTGCCAATTTCCCTATTCCCCATATACTATACTATACACCTATTTACATTTGTACATAATTTCAATTTGTAATCTGTTTGCACTTAAAGCGGAAAAGTGTAGTGCTTGGTGGAAGAGAGAAGCAGAAGAAGAAGAAGTATATCGGTGTACAGGTACTACGATATATAGAAGAAGAAGGCCGTGTGGTTGCCATGGTGCATCGAAGGGTATACCTTTGTTGATATTGTTATTGTTGTTGTTATTATTATTATTGTTGGTCAACAAAGCAGAGCAGAGCAGATGACGTTTTGGCTATATACCCATTGAGAGAGTGTTCAACAAGCAGGACAGCGAGGAACTACGACGAGCCGGAATATGTGGTGCAAGCAAGTGTGTGTTTGAGTGTGTGTGTGTTTGAGTGTGTGTGTGTTTGAGTGTGTGTGTGTGTGTATGTGAAATAAATGCCACCCTTAACGCAGACATTTCGAAAACATTTATTGACCGTAAAGATAAAAGTGAGCACTTACGAGTTCGAAGAGTAGGTGCTAAAATACACACACACACACACATAGACACACACACACACATACGCACGCACACAAAACAAACAAACTGTGGTCAAACATGCTATATTGTTGCCTAAACACGACGACTACTGCGACGACGACCATGACGATGACGATGACGACGACGACGGCTACGACACAAACAAGCAACCACACACACACACACACGAATAAACACACACACATACGTACTATACATATTGACGTTGACCCGACCCAGTCACGTGAGGCAGCAGCAGCCGGCCAAATAGTCGGCGAGACAAGTGGCAAGTGGCGAGGCGCAGGAGGAAGAGGAAGAAACAAACTAACAATTTGTGACCGTCAAGCATTTTGCACCAATGAGTAAATGTACGAAATTTTCAACAACAACAACAAAAGTGATAAGCACGTATAAAGCATGACCTGTCCATAGGGTAGTCATCGGGGAAGAAGGTGTTTTCTGTTTTTTTTTTTTTTTTTTTTGAGGGAATCGAAGCAACATGATAGAGAAGTGCGTGGCATTCAGGTAGCAGCTGTGGTTGTTGTTGTTATTGTAGCTGCTTGTGTTCGGTTATTAAACTGAAACTGATTAGATCTGGCCAATGCGAGCGATCAAAACTATAACAACAACAATGCATGCATGTATAGTATGTACATATGTAGTCGTATATACATAGCTGTTAATTTTACGATGTTGTTGTTGATATTGTTGTGATATATTGCCAGCTATAAGCTGCTGTAAGGCAGAAAACCAAAAAAAAAATGCATTTTTTGTGCAAATTAGAACGCTTTTTTGAGTATTTTTAAAGTCTGTGATTTTTTTTTCAATTTTATTTCAACCATCAAGAAAGATATTTTGTATTCGAAAATTACATTAGAACATTTCAAGTCTAAAGTATAGCAGTTTTTGTTTTTTTGTTTTTTTTTTTTTTTTTTTTTGAATAAAATTAATTAAAGATCGAGAATGTCAATTTGCATTGCAAGGACTAAAGCTTCCGTTTAACTCCTTTTTCAAAGCTTAGTGTATGTATATAAATGTATATACGAGTGCATATGTCCACAGCTATGCCAGTTGTTTTTATTTAAAGTGTTCTGTTATTAGCAAATAAAATTATTATTACTGTCAGCCATACATTCAAATGAACCACATTCATGTTGTTTAAATTTGTTGAATTTTATTTGGTTTATGTGCTTGCAAGGACATTCATCAAACTGCACTTGAGAGGCTCTACCGTACATGCAGATACATAAAAACTATACATACATACATACATATGTATGTGCATATGATGGGGATGCCGATGCCTTCTTGTCGAAGCGATACACTTAACCAACTATAAATGCCCAACTTTCGTTTGCTTTTGCGGTCTTTTCTTGGTAGGTGGAGCCCCAGACAGTCGAGCAGTCGAGTGGTCGACGCTCGTTCGTTCGCTTGCGCTCGTACGTTTCATTCATTTATTTTGCACCAATTAAGCTCTCGGCTTATTTAGCAAATGGGAAAAGTTAATTAAAGCACACACCGGCAACGACGACGACGACGACAACGATGACGATGACGATGTTGATGTCGATGTAGACGGTTGGCAGCGGCGTCAATTGACGAGGGGGCATTTGGAAGCGACCAATCAGAAGAGCTGCGCCAAAACGATGAGGAAGCGCATATACGGGAGAGTGTGCGAATATTCACACACACACACACACACATGCTCGAAATGTGGCTGCTGCTGTCTTTTGCATGTACATTGTACGATTTATGTGCGAGTTCGCTGTATGTGTGTGTGTATGCAACTGGCAGAGTGGGTGAGTTTGGGGCGTACATACAACAATGTGTGTGTATATACATACATATATGTATGTGTATATATATTCAGGGGGAAGGGAGCAATATGCTTAAATACACACACACATACATACACATTACACACATGCGCTGCCGACGACGACGACGACGAAGACGCTTTTAACTCGTAACTGTACCAAAAAAAATAAATAAATTCACTTGATAATTACATACAATATATGTATGTATGCTTGTATGTATGTGTGTACGAGTATATATATATATATATATATATGTATGTGTGTGTGTGTGTGTGTGTGATGTAGTGTGTTTGTTTATTTGTATGGGCAGCTGCTGCCAGCAGTAGGCAGATTTTTATCAGCACAGCCGTCGCTCTGTCTGCTGCTTCATTCTGCTTCTGCCTTTGCTGCTGCTTATGTGTCATTACGCCACGCCTATGCTATGCGCGCGCTCTCTTCCCCATCACAAAGGAGGAAGAACAAGAAGCAGCAGTGGTTGTGGCAGCAACATTCAGCATCATCATCATCATCCGGGGCCGCCGTCGCATCGCATTCATTGACGCGCATTTCCAACTCCTGCTGCTGATGCTGCCATTCCATTTCAGGTTTAGGGTTACGGCACGGTAATGAGACCTTAAAAGCATCATAAACGAGCGAGAGCGAAACGGAAACGTTGCAAACAGGCAACATCGGTGGCGGCGGCAGCGGCAGCATCCGCCAAAAACAATGAGCAGTACAAAATCATTGCCACCAAATGCGCGACGCATACACAAACACACATACGCAAACACACGCACACATGCGCAGAGAGCCAAAAACATCAGCCAAGATGCGCTTCTCCGTCTCGCTTCAGCCAATTTGAATGCATAGGCAGCAGCATTGGCAAAGACAAAAAGAGCATGCAGAGAGCGCAGCGCATTATTATTTGTGTGTGAGAGAGAGCATGACTTTTAATTAGTTTTGGTTCCTCAACCAGAGAGAGCGCAGAAATCAAAACGGCGCTCCTCTCATTTCTTCGCTCACTAGTTTGCTCAGGCTCTCCCTCTCTTGATTGAAATTCGCAATAACGACATGCAATGATAATAGCAAAATGAAAATGAAAAAAAAACAAGTTCATACACACACACACGCATACGCTTACAGTGAAGCACACACACATTTATACAGTGATTCTCATTTTAGGTTGTGCGCAGCTTGCTTCTTCTTCTTCTACTTCACGTACCCCTTTTGTTGTATTGTAATTGCACACATACACACACACTCATACACACATAAAACACCATGGCAATGACGTTTTGTCGTCGATGTAGCAAACATTGCAGACGAAGAAGAAGCAGCTTCTGTGAGGAGACTAAGTGGCGGGCCCTCAGTCGACGTTGTCGTCGTCGTCGCACCGTAGAATTTTTCTCCTAGTTATATTCGTCGCCCCAACCTCTCGTCCTGCTTCATCCTGCTCCCCTCACCGGTGTAAATATAATGTAAATAAATAATTTATACATAATGCGCTCCGTTGACGTCGACTGCGACGCCGACGCTCCAACAACGACGACGATGCGCACTCCATCTCTCTCTGGCGCATTATGCATTACTCGTCGGTCGCTAGGCAACGACTACGACGACGACGTCGCTGACGTCGGCCGAAGCGCAGTTTGTTGTGGGTGTCGGGCATCGAACGTCGACGTCGGGCGTCGGGCGTCAGGCGCTGGAAAGGGATAGCGAGCACAGCACACAGAGCTAAAAAGCGCGAGGGTGAATGAGCTGAAACTCAAGAGCATAAAGCACACAATTACGCGCACCGCCTCCCCCGCCCACAACCCACAGCCCACCCACCCGCTCGCTTGCTCGTCTGTCACCCAGCGACGACTTTTTTTATTTCTTCGCTTGTGTTTGAGTCTTTTTCATATTTCTTTCAGATTTCTTATTATGCTTACACATTTTCATCTTATTTTTCCAACCACCCCTTCCACCCACGAACACAAAAAAAAAAAAAAAACAAATAATGCCACCCTAAAACTCACCCGCTGGCTTTTTTGTTTTTTGTAATCAATGTTTGAGTGTGTGTGTGTGTTGGGTTGCTTTTCATTGTGTATGTGAGTTTTCTTACGGTTTTTCGCAGGGGCTGTTATTAGTTTTTCTGCTTGGGTCTACGTCGGCGAAGATGTTGAAGGAGGGCGAAGGCAGCAAGGAAAATAGGAAGTAAGGTGGCAATGGGTGGTAAGAAAGAACAGACAACGAGGACGACGACGACAGCAGTGGCAGTGGCAGTGGCAGCGTCGACGACGGCGTTACGGCTATGTTTCATTTTTTTATATACATAATGTACCGTTAGATATGAGTGCGAGTGCGAGTGTGTGTCTGCGTCTGTGTCTGTGAGTGTGAGTGTGTTTGTGGGCATACATAACGCAGCTAAGTAATAAAAATGAGAATTAGAAATGTACATCAACGCATAACTTTACCTGGTACGGTGGTTGTGTGGGTGTGGGTGAGGGAATGAGTGTGTGCAGTCTATGGGTTTATTTGTTTGTATTTATGTATGTGTGTGTGTGTGTGTGTTTCTGTTTGTCTCTGTGTGTGGCATTTGGAGGGAATATAAATTGTCCTTCTACAGTTTTTTGGCCTCAACTTTGGCTTCTACTTATACATAAACATACACACATACATACATACATATACGAGTATGTATAATTCGTTTGTGTTCAGCATTCGGAGTTGTGTGTGTGTGCGTAATTGTATATTACATTTATTTTCTTGCAGGAATCGGCAGAGCGGCCACAGACGCACCCCCCCCCCCCCCCCCCTCACATTTACATACAAACACACACATACAGAGAGAGATTCGACTCATACACACATTGCTACCCGAAAAAAGCTTTTTATTTCAGTATCGTTTTTTATTTTAATTTCGTCGTCGTTGTCGTCGTTTGGTATTATCGATTTTTTTTCCTTATTTTGCTTTTTGCTCATTCCTCCGTTTCCCCATTTACATGAATCTGCCTGACGGAAAAGCTCATTTCTTGTAAGAAACCGTGTTTCGTACGTACATACAGACAAACACATGTACATATGTATGTATGTGTGCTCTTGTGTGTGTGTGTATGTATGTATGTAAATTTGCGTGATTGGGCCACACCCATGCTGGCAATTAATTTGAAACATGAAAGAATTCTGGCGACAAATGCTTCAATAAGGGAGCCAAGGAATATGCCATTAAAATCGTTTGACAGTATATCACAATATATGTATGTATGTATGTACAATAAGTCTGTACGTACATATTTAGGCAGGTTCATACACTTATGCATTTTATAAGTACTATAAAAAGCATCTGCGCACTATATTTAACAATTTTCACGTTGAAAGAAGTATATCAGGAAGGTTCTAATATTGATGAGCAACGACCCCAGAATTTCTTGGTGGAAAGAGTTATTTATTTTAAATATTTTACCTGGTAATAAATAAAATTTGTTTCGCCTCACCTTTAACAACTTAATCTTTATCATCTATGTTGTGTAAGAATTTACAAATCATGACAAATAATGAAAGTAATGGGATATGAAGCCGGCTCTTAGATGCTTTGAAATAGTATTGTCAATCATAATCGAGAAGCAAATGCATACGGAAGCTTCAACGAAACTAAAAGTGATGAAGTAGTACACAAAGAATTATTCGAGAGATCATTATAGGACATCTCGAATTTATTGCTTCATTATATGAAGAAAATTGTTAACGAATCAAAGGGGCTCATCATACATTCGTAGTTCCCAATGATAGCTCACTTGCCTAATGCTAACAATAATAGCTACAGCTCAGCAAAAATATATATGTACATACATATGTATATAAATGTATTTGTAGCTTACACTTCAGTGTGTCCAATAGAAAAGCTGAAGATGCTGAGCATTCTCTGAGCATACATGTGTACACTCAAGTTCATTATCACTACTCTGATTGGTTAATTAGAAGGCAAGCAATTAAAACTGTGCTTCCTATCTTATACACATATATGTATGTATCTTTGTGTTAACGAACTTATATACAATATGTATCTGTGTGCCCAAATATACATAGAATTGTGAGCCATGTATATCGTTCGTTATGTATGTATATATTTGCGGCAACCAATGAGCACGCGAGCTGTTCGCAATTAGCAACAACTCTAGAACTTGACTCGCTAAAGGGTTTCTCATAGTCACCCACAATCGTGAGCAGTCAGTCTCCCTCAGTTTATACTCTTCTCCATGTACACATACACGCATAAACAGACACGGAGCCACACCATACACATGGTTTTATTTACGCTCATTCGCATCTGCTTATATTTGCAGCCTCAGCTTTGTTTTAATTGGTTAAACCGACGCGCTCAGTGTGTGTGTGTGTGTGTGTGTGTGTGCGTGTGTGTGAATGTGAGTGTATTAGTGGAAGGGGGGAGTAGTGGGAGGGGGGCTATGTACCAACAATGTGCTGCAGAGACAAACGAACAGAGGCAGCCTCAACCAGTTACATGTGTGCAGCATGTATGTATATAAGTATGTGTATGTACAGCTCTGGGCTGCTGCGGCTGCTGCTGCTGCTTAATTGCTGCTCTTGTAATTAATTTTTGCTCGCGCACACTCACTTCCTCCCTTTGTTGTTGTTAGTGTTGGGCCAGAGTGAGCGCGCGCGTCGAACGATAACGAATCACGAAGCACACACAACCAGTAGCATGGGTAGACGACGAAAAGCAACAAAAGCAACAACAAGAGCAGCGATGAGTGCGAGATAAAAGAAACTCAAATGAGGGGGGGTGGAGAGCTGAAGAGCTGATGCTGGAACTGCTGTGGTGGGGACGAAAGGCAGCAATTAACTTGCTGCACAATACATTAGCGCACTCACACACACACACAGACACATAAGCACACATACTCAGAGACGCAGACACAGTTGCAGAGACATACACTCACGAGCAATGGCAGAGCACAACGAGTAGTAGTAGACGAAGAAGAAGAAGAAGAAGCAGCAGAAGAAAAATAAGAAAAGGCAAGAGCAAAAAAAACACACATGAACACGTACAGAAGCAGCAGCAGCAGAATCCACAGCCATCAGTCGACGTCGCAGCTGAAGAAGAAGCATCGCACGTTGGGGGCGAGCAACGGCCAAAATGCCGACAAAACCGACAACCGACGGCACAACCAATCAAGTCGCGTGTCGCACTGTTGCTCTACTCTTCTGCTCCAGCATCAGCTTTAGCTTAAGCGACGGCGATGGCAGTGGCTGTGGCTGTGGCGGCAGCTTCTGTGCTTACTTTTTTGCGACTCTCAAGTCTGTGAGAGTAGCGAGTCTACTTCTTCGTTGTTTGCTTGGATATTAAATCTAAAAACCCTATAAGAAATTGAAAACGAAACGAGCTTAAAACGCTGTTTCGTTTCGTCATTGTCTTAACGGAGACTACCCTTTTCCCACACTTGCCTCCGCTCTCCTCTCCAATTTCTTGCACAAACTGGTGCCATCCAATGGCCAGAGCACAGAATGCTTCTTTAATTACTAAGCTCTCTGTCTGCTTTGCTTTGCTTCTTGTTCTTCCTCTGTTGAATGGGCGGCCTTTGTGGATGACCACGAAAGTGCTTCGTCATTGGCTAATTAAGAGCGAGCCGCTAATTACACGACTGCGTCAGAAAAAAGGGTGAATACATATGTACATAGATACAAATACATACTTATATACATATGTATGTACACAATCGGCGCCAATGTGCCCAAACGCTTTTAATTGGCTGCGAAGTTTCACTCGAGAGGGCGACAGACGAAAGGGAACAAGTGACTAATGAGTGATAAGTGATGCTCGTTTGGCAAATGGCGAGCGAATGGGCTGCAAATTGTACGACGGTATATAAACGCACATATATACATATATAAGAATATATACTATACACACATACATGCACAAGCATCTCATCCAATTGAGATTTTCTAGATGGTCTCAACTGAGACGATAATAACACCCTCTGAAGCTATTGGTTAGAGACTATGTAGAATTTATCGTCTAGACTCTAGAGCTATGACCAGACGGCACGCAAATAATTTGCACACAAATTTATGTTATAAGTGTTATGCAGGTAGGTTTTGAAGAGCAAATCTCAGAGCTCAGAGAGTTATTTGAAGCAACTACTATATGCTTATGCTTATAATTCTTATTGAGTTCAATTCAAAAAGCGTTATTTCAAAACACAATTGTGCAATTCTACATTCTACCATTGGTCTGTCTGACTAGTTTGTCAACTTGGTAGTCAGATGTGGAATATGTAGAACAGATGAATATAGCATTAGCTATTTTATTGTTGGACTTAGAAAGCCTCGGATCTTTCAATACGCTAAACCGCTATTAGAATCTTATTGGAAAGTCTGCCGAAAATATTGCCTTATGGCAGCACTTTCTCTCCAAACCTCTGAACTTCAACTATTTCAATTTTTAAAAAATAATTCCAATAATGGCATATTTAACACTAAACTAGACGCTATTTTCAAATAACAATGGATTGACATTGGAGAATTGAAAAGAGGTGTCTTGTTTGTCACCAAAAACCGAGAAGAATTGGTTCTACATGGCGGAAATCACCCCATCATCTAGAGGAAATACGGAGGTACACACATGAGAATACATTAAAGACTAAGAGAAGTACTAATGTTAGGCATTATGGGGTCGTTTCAGAAACCTGCATTTACCCCTTTCTCTCGCCGAAAGTCTCATTGCTTTAAGGCCGTAGTCCTCGTTATCGAAATTTACGACGATGCTAATTAAATGTAGGGTGTTTAAGTATTGTTTGAGCGGCATATTTGTAATTCACGAATAGGTGGTATTTGTGATTCCATTTTTGGGAATTTTCCGACATTACAGTACAAACACCAATTGGAAACTTTTGGTATACTTCTCCCCAACTAATATCATAATGACTCGAAGATATTGTTAGATCTATTAATGGATTTATGGTCTTTATCGTTATTTATTGCTTACCTTGTGTTCTCGGGGCCCCGTGTTTAGATCTGTCGCCTGGTTATATATATATATGTATGTATCTGTATCTCCTCTGTATCATCCTCTGTCCGATGATATTTCCAGCTGTTGCTTTAACATTCACATCGCGATCGATTTGATGTTCGTTATTGGAATTGGTGTTGTGTAATGGATTGATTTAATAATTTGCTTCCTTTCTTTAATTTTTGTACTGTTTATTTGTTGCTTTTAATTTATCTTTTTTGTTTTGTTTTGTTGTGTTTACTTTTGTATGCTTAAATATTATAGGAACTTTAACTCGAGTGCGTAGCGTGGTAAGTTTTAATTGGTATGCGCCAGCATCGTTTGAACTAGGAAGAGAGTTACCTTTTGAGTTTCACGACAATATATCGATTAGTTGGTTGACATTGACATATTCATATGTTATTCATATGCGTATATATGCACATACATATACACACACACACACATATACACACAAACAAAGTGGCACGGTTTTAATTGCAAATGCATGCACGGCAAAAAAAATGCAGAAAAAATATTATGTTTTGCAGTTGACTTTATCGATGGATCCGAATCCGAATGGAGGTGAGTTCCTACATACGATATTGCCTTTTCCTTTTGTTTTGTTGTTGCTGCTGCTGTTATTATTTCCTTAGCCAGCACACATGTCACACTTCGCGGGCGGAACCACAGAGCTCGAGCATCCGGTTAAGGAACAAGAGCAACAACAACAACAACACAACAAGGACAATAATAAAAACAAAATTAATGTGAAAATACAACAAAAATTGTGCGACTAATAAGGAGTCTCACAATTAGCAAAGGGAACGCGAACTCGACCGAGCTCGAGCTCGAACGCGACCAGGAATGGGAATGGGACAGGAACGAAAGCGAAACCAAAACCGAAACCATTCTGTAGAATGGGAAAGAGCTCGAGAATGGGAATGAGGGTGTAATTGGCATTACCGTGACCAGTGACAGGTGACCGACCGACCGACCGACCGACCGACAGACCGACCGATCGACCTGCTGCTACATATTTTTTGTAGTTTTAATTTTGTGTATTATTATTATTTTTTTTTTTAATATTTATTCTCGATTCTCTGTTTAAGTGTTGTGGCAAGCCTCGATGCTTGAACTTTAAATTCAAGATGGCAAGCCAGAGCGATGGCAGAGGTAATTGTAACGGTAGCAGTAACTGTAACGGTATCGCTCGTGTTTATTGCCGCGACAACAGCCGCCGCTGCCGCCGTCGATGTCGATGTCACGAACCGAGTGCAAATGGCCGATGCCCGATGTACAGACAGCTAAAGCGAAGCAGGAGGATCTACGGTGAAGCAAAGAGTGTGGGCCACCAAATGAAATGAGAACTAAAAACAGAAGAGGAGGAAGCGCCAGGCAGAGGGAAAAGTGCGCGGCAGAATAATGAGAAATGTGGAAAAACAAATTTTAATTTCTTAAAAAGCTAAAAAATCATTGGCTGCGTCCCTGGGACAATATTCTTTATATACCCCGTATTCACACACAAACACACACACAAACACGCTTTATGTACTACACATACACACATGCATGTGGAGCAACAGCAGGCAAGGCAGACAAGCCGACAAACAGAAGACAACTAAATTCTATGTGTGTGTGTGTGTGTGTGTACATATTAGTGGGCGGCTGGGCGGACGAGTAAATACCTACACACACACACACTCACACACACACGCTCATGTGTGTAGAGGCGAACGTGTTCACAGCGAACTAAAATTAATGACAACGAGAAAAGGATAAAATAAGTGGGGAATATGCCACGAGGAACGGCAAGGCAGGAAGGCGGCCAGGCAGGCAGATAAATGTTAAAAGAATTTATGTGTGGGTGTGTGGGTGTTTATGCCCACCCCCTATCTTATACTCCCTACCCACAGCCCACTACCCCCTAGCAAGGCGCCCATCATCAGTTGCCTGCCAGTGTAAACAAATACAAATAAATGGAACAAAGCAAAAATCAAGTGCAATATGCTAAGTGTACGAGACGCGCGCGAAAGAGAAGCCCTATCCCTATTCTACACACATCCATCCATACACTCCACAAACACACTCACACACACACACACACGTACACACACCCACTCGGTAGTCGCGCTATTGCACATTCGCTCGATTCGCCCACCGATTTAATTTGCCAACTTCTGCTTTTTGCATTTTTAATATCAACACTTTTACTCCTACATGGTTATAACGAGCGAGACAGTTGTCTCTTTTTCATACAGGCGCGCCACACACACATGCAAATATGTACACACGCACACAGTTACACTTGCGTATGCCCTCCACCCCCACGCAGCACAACCACAACAACGATAGCGGCAACGGCGACGGCAACGGCAATGACGAAAACGAAAAAAAAAACACATTGGCCTTTTTGCATATTTCTCTCATGGACCACGTGCTCATTATTGCGCTGAGACTTTTTTAAAGAGAGCGTAGTGTGTAGCAATTCTCACCCCTTTGGCTCTCTTGTTAGCCGCCGCGCTCGCTCTCTCACTCTCTCTCTCTCTCTCGCTCACTATGAAAGTGCTCGCTCTAGCACTCGCTATGCTCACCGGCGCACACTCTCGGCTCGAAAGCAATTAACAAGATTCTCCTGCCATCTCTCTCCCGCGACTACATGACTGCTTTATGCCATCTCTTTCCATTTTGATTTGATTTAAATTTTTTGTTGTTCTTGATATCTATATGTAAGTAGTAACAAAAAAATATAGAAATAAATTTAACCAAACCACCCCGTGCAACAAAACAGCCGAGTATTGTGGCGCGCGCTTGTATGTGTGCGTGTGTGTGTGTGAGTATATGTGTGTGTGCAACGAATCTGCAGTTGGTTGCACTAATTGCTGCGGTAAAGTCACGAAAAGCGAAGCGACGGTTGTCATAGGGTTAAGGGCGCTACCCTTTTTTTTCTCGAGTTAGCGTTTTTTCGATCATTGAAGTTTCAATAAAGGTACCGGCAACGGAACCACACGACCACATGTCCTGTTTTAAAAACTGCGCCGAATTGACAGTTGTTTGCGGTTTTCATTCTTTCATTCATTATCCTCGCACACTTTCTGGACTGAACTTTTTTATTTTATTATTTAAATTTTTTTGAAGCCGGCAGGACACTAACATGCACATGCACTGAACTATAAATTTAAGTACTTTATGATCCAAAAAAAGTGACTATATACGTATGTATATCGCACAACTCTCTACTTTAAAAGTGCGGATTTCTTTCGACGAGTTCCTTTGGCGGCACGAAATTTAATTTTGAATTTATATTAGGGTTTTTTCCGCTTCGTTTGTGTATTTCAATCAATTGCGATTTGCAGTAAACACTTTAATATAAATGAGTATAATCCAATCTAGAATTTTGAGCTAAGCATATCCGATTAATATATTATTTTTTTGTGTTTTCGTTTCGTAGCAACGCACTTTTTTGTTCGCTTTTAAATTTTGTGTGTTTTTTTAAACTTATTTTGTTTTTATTTGATTTACTTTTATGGAGTCAGCATATACAAGCAACATGACTATATGCCGATATCGATAGAGTTTTATATCACACATGACGACAATGCACTTTAGATGTGAACTTTTTCAAAATTTATATAGTGTTGTTATATATGTGATGGGACTCTATAATTCAGTCGAGTTATGCACGAAATAAAAAAATGACAACAACACCAACAACTTTTCCGGTCGTTTTAATATATATTAATCGTAATTCATATATTTCTCGATTTAGCATCGGGAATTCTTGATTAATATGATTACATATATTTATGTTTAAAAAAAAAAACAAAAAAAAATTATTTGAACAAGTCATCCGCCAAAGCTTGCAGCGGTGCCTCTTTACCTCGTTAACCTAACCGCTCCACCGTCGATTCCATACTGAACGGAAAGTGTAGCATGCGATGTAAGCGACGAGTGCAGAGTCCGAGGAGAACCTGCACACAGCCGAACGAACAGAGAGCGAGAGCGCAGGCCGTCGGTGAGAGCACGTGTTTGTACTCTCATCGCGTGGAGAGCCAGTAATGGGGTAATTATTGCCACGCAGAGTGGTAATTAGGAGTGAGCAGGACAAAAGATGTGATAAAACAATGTACCAATGTGCTTCGTTCTTTATGTATGTGTGCGTGCCTGTGCATCTGTGTGCGGCACTCTTTGTGTATGTGATTCGCGTGTGGGAGCAGTCTGGCCGTCGGCATGGCAAACGTCGCGCTTTTAGCATATGTACTTACTTGTACATATTTATTATTTTTTCGCCAGGCCACAGCCCACAGCCAGTAATTAGGGCACTCAGAGGCGTCAGCAAGTCTCTGTCGATCAACATTCGTAGTTATAGAGCCTCCAATCCCCCCCCCCAACATAAAACAATAACAATAATATTCCAGGCTATTCAATCAGACATGTTAAAATTTCCATTCTATATGCCGAAACGCGTATATTTACCAATTAGGTAAATGGCTCATTCCAAGAAATTTGACATTAAAATCATATAGAATCGCCAATTGTTGCAAATTTTTAAAGACGCACAAAACGCTTGTAAATATGCAACTTATAAACAAAATTTTACCAATATCCGTAAATGCAATAATCATAAATTTCCCAACTTCTTTTATGAGAATCGTGTCATTTTCACTTACGGTTTTTGAACTTATTTTTTAAGTTTTTAAATAAACGAAACATTTTAAATATGTGGGTGAAAATATTGAAAAAATGTTAACGGAATATTAAATATATAGCGTTTATTGCTAAAAAGTATATAATGAATTTATATTAATTTATAAGATGATTACTAAAAATATATACATATTTAATTTAATTGAATAAGATATCGAATCATAAATATAGAAAATAGAATTACATGCATGCTTGGTAATCCAAATATCGCAGATCAGTTAAATAAATACATAAGTAAATAAATAATAAATAAGGGATAAATGTATTAATATTTTAATCAGTTCGGTAGTTCATAATTATAGCCATTACATACTATATTTTATTGATAAATAAGGGAAAATTGTTGACAACCTATGAAAAATGGGCATTTCGGTGATCACAAATCAGCGTCATATTCTAATACCAACGATATCATAACCATCTGTAGCATTTATAGATTTTAAGCAATGCCCCATAATGTTCCAACATTTAATCGAGCACTAGGAACTTGACGAATTCAGGTATCTGTGAGTTTTTCATAATGTCTCAGTACATTTTTAAGGGCTCCATGGAAATCGGAGCAGTATGTACTTATGTTATATCTGAAAGCTGCCATAGGAACGATTGGTGCAATAATGTTTAATTTGGTTAAAGGACTGTAGGAGAGGTGGGATAAGGTGACCTTAACTTTTTACTCCTTTTTCAAATTGAAATTTCACTTGTGTAGATATAAGCCAGTTCCAGTAGTCGCGACCCCGTCGCCGTCCCTCTAGCAAATGCAGCACTTTGGTTTCATGTGCCAGCTCTGATGTCAGCGTTTTTGTCAAATCGAATCTTTGGCCCGGCTTGCAATCACTTTGGCAATCCGTTTGCAATCCATTATTATCCACTCATGTTGTCAAGTCGATGGAGGAAGTGTCTCACAGGCTCGCAATACCTTTCGAGGTATGCATGGACGCTTCGGGTGCAGGATATGAATACACAAAGGAGGGAGAATAGTAATAATAATAATTATAGGCTTACTTAGCGGGCTTCCTTTTAATATTGTAAATTGTAAAATGTACTGCACATTAGTACGCTTTACTTAGGTTTCAACACAGCAGCAATATTGTTCTAAACTTATAAAAAAGGTAACATATTTCACAAATAAAATTAGCTGAATACCATATTTCAATTCCTTTAATTGGTCTAACAGGCAGATGCTGATCAGATAAGACATAAGCGTAAATACAAACATCTCTATATAAGCCATTTAAAGAGCTTTCAAAGCCTTCAGCACGAATCCTTGGTTATTTAAAGACAAGCAGATAAATAGAGGGAAACTATCAAGCTTTAAAGAGCAGATTCTGGACCTGCCTTTAAATTATAAATCGGATTTAGAGCATCGATCAATAGCTTGAAGATATTACAGCTAACGTTCTGCTCCCGTTATATAGATTATACAGATCTTGTGTCTATACTAATATTATAAAGAGGAAAGATTTGATTGCTTGTTTGTTTGTTTGAATCGAAAAGGCTCCGAATCTACTGGGCCGACTTAATGGATTCTTTCACTGTTGGGAAGCTACACTATCGTCTTAAATAAAGAAGAGTCAAATAATTGCAGCCATGCACTGAAACAAACTACATATTCAATACATTGTTAAAATATTTTTTATTAATATGAAATGTAAACAACATCAATTTTTAGTGAATGAAAAAAATTAAAAAATAATCATTATTTTGTAATTTTTTTTATAACACCTATAATGATTACAGTCCCTGTTTAAAACAAAGTATGTCTCGAATGAACAAGGATTATGTTTCACATTAAAAAAACATTATTTGTTGCACCTTCTCTCACAATAGGTTCTCAAGTCTGACATTAAATGTTTATATGTAAATAAACCCCCTAGTTGGAGGAATATGTTGTTTACAGAGACTGGAAATTTCTCCTGAGTGAGTGATTGAGGGACTAGCTTCGACTGAGTATTTATGTTAATGACTATTTTGGTTATTGTAGTTTAAATGCCAATTTTTGTGGAGGATACACTCGTTTCGAAGATATCAGGGATGCTCCATAGCTGGGACTTTATTTATTAAAGTGAATGAAAGTTTCACTTGCACGGAGGTTTCTGTTGCTATGCACAACGATATATATAAAACCAAAGCTTCAGTTGCATTTATCGAGCATCAAGAACTGCCCAAGATGGATATTGTAGTTCAAATATTATCGAAAGTGAATTAGGGACAACAATTGGCTAGAATTTCAAAGTCGTTGCCAAGGTTTTTAGCGATTTTCTGGTATTCAAGTGAAGTGTATTTAGTGAGTTATTTTTTCTCCTAGGATTTAGTACCAATATCGATCTGCATTACGTACAGTGGAAAATATCTATTTCAATTCTAACCCTTATTTTACGCTATGTAACTAAAACTGAAGCTAATTGAATGCACTACCTATGTAGTTTTTAAATTTATTTAATAGGTGTTTTATAATGTATAAACTAATCGTGCAGAGATAGCATTATTTTTCAAAACTTTATTTTCCCAAAATCAGTTGAGGATTGAACAAGAAAATATAATTTGAATTTTTTGAGGAATATTTCCAAAAATTCTTCTAAAGTTTTGAAACTAGCTTTCAAATCTTAATAAATATATACATACATAAATAAGATGAATGTATGGAGATTACATTAAAAACAATATAATATAGTTGAAGTAGCAGAAAACGGTAGGAGTGTCAATGAAACCCCTGTGAACCCTCAAGATTAAGTAGATCAGCACTTTAAGTCGATCTTAATATTTTACGAAACATATCGTGGAGCAGAATTAATGGTTAATGTATTATAATTAACGATTAACGAATTAAATGATTTATGTTTTTTATAGTGTATAATTCTCTATTCGAAGAGGCACATCCATAGATAGTGCAACAAATTGCGTTTAATTTTAATACAAATATTTAGAATTGTCAAATTTTTCATAAGTTGGTGTTATAAGTAATGGGAATACTTTCATATGACTTGAGTTCCTTCTTTCCGGGACTTTTAATTTCAATTTAAGACAAGAAAGGAATGCTAAAGTCGAGCGGGCTCAAAAGAAATATAATTCCAATAAAAAAATAAAAAATAACCCAAAAAAAATAAATAAATTAATTAATTTAAAAATTACAGGGTATAAAAAAATACCCATATATGTATTGCTAAATATTTTGGAAAAACTTCCTAAAACATGTGGATTTGTGATTAAATTACAATAAATTGGCGATATTGGGAAGTACATTCAGAGAAAATCAAGCATTTTCATTTCACAATAAAGTATAAACGATGTCCGGTAGTAAGCTCGGAAATACTTCTCTCAAGCGTAAAAGTCAAAACATGTGTAATAAAAAACTTTATAAGAAAGTCGAAAATTTCGATTCGTTGAGGGGATTATTGTTTGTCATACGGCCGATTTACAGCCAAGTGTAGACAAACAAAAACTGTAAGCATAAAATTTCCGAACGAAAAGGTTATTAAAGAAAGAAAACTTAGGGGAAATAATGGAGATAGTTGAAAAGTGAGGCTATTAGAGAGAGCTCGAGAGCAGCTGGAAAAGATCGTCATAATGTAGGCATATAAGGTTATGGATATTTTAAGGAGAAGATAAAAATATATTCTTGTTGGCTTGCAGAACTAAAGGGGTAAAAAAAATTGTGGGCAGTTAGCTCTCCGATTAGCAAGCGATGGAAGATTGACAGACAGAAGTCTGCTCTGAAGAGCCGTTATTTTAACTCGACAGAAGCGAGAAGATTCCTTCTCTTCACCCATATATTGTTTTGGAAGTGATTTCGTATACTATTTCGTTTGCTATTAATATTGATATACAGATATTGAATGCTATTCATATTAATAGTGATAAATTATTAATAAGATCGAAATATTAATATTGATATACAGATATTGAATGCTATTCATATTAATAGTGATAAATTATTAATAAGATCGAAACATTAGCACATAAAGTCCAAAGCGTCCGTACATACAAAGGAAATTTTCAGAATTCCTTACTCAAATCGACCCAACAGTGCTGAAAATTCTTATACGTTTTTTTAATATTGATGGAACTTGATTTTAGAATGTTTGAAATCTGTTCAGATTTGATAATCAATTCTTTTCTAAAAATTGAAGATTGTTTTCTATTTTATTTCTGAAATGCACTCATTTAATTATTGATTTGCTAAAGCGTATTAATATTATTTGTAACTAGGACGTCCACACTCACTAAATTTATAATCCTCATCTAGGTATAGTCCAGTAGTAAGAGGGCAGATTTTATGTTGTCGGCTCTCCTGAACAATTAATAAAAATCCACACAATTTAAGTACAACTTTTTCTTAACATTTTTCAAGATTAACCCACCTGGCATTTAAGCATTAATAATCCTCACACACTAAGTAAGCAGCTATAGTAAAAAAAAAGGCTGACAACATTTCGGAGTCATAGTCAATTGTGCCGGGATTTTAACTTAAGATTAATGCATACTCGATTCCAGAATCACTTTCTGGCCAAAAAGAGATATTGGTCAGTGCTGAAGCTAAATAGTATGTATATACAGCATATACATACATTATGCTGTCCAAATTTAATAAAATAATATAAAAAAATATATCACAAATAAATCTATATATATAAAAATCAATGCCACTTTTCGTTGTAATTCTGTAACTCAAGAACGGACTCACCTATCCAAACCAAATGTTTAGGCTTTGTTCGGACTATTTAGTAGTTTATGTGAAGTTTGCACAAAATCGGACGAGCGGTTCTTCATTTATCAAATTTTTTGTAACAAATTAATTCAATAAATGGCGGATCATTTTGTTAATGGGGATTTCGCTTTAAAATTTAAACTTTTTTAGATGGGGATTGTGGTGTGAATTTGGAGGAATCATGTTTTTCACATGGCCAACTTTATGTTGCCTGTTCCAGAGTCGGTATCCCAGCCGTTGAAAATGGAAAAACAAAAATATTTTGTATCCAAATGTTTTGGATTAAGTTTTAAAATAGCTAGCAATTAATAAAATATTTTTTTATTTGAATAAATGTACCACGTACCGGGTCGCTAGTATAAATATAATTTTTTTATATACAACAAATATTTCAATAGCATAGAGTTCGTATGACAGCTATGTAGATATAGAGATGGTTCTAGATATACATATGTAAATGTAAAATGTGCCCTTCAAAAAGATGCCTCCAAAACCATGAAAGGAGTAGTGGACAGACAGACGGACATCGCGTGTCCTTCTGCTGATCATACATACTCGTAGACATGTTTACATAAAACAAGTGGTCTGCCATTATTTCCTCGGAGTGTTGCAAACTTACACAACAAAAGCCATATATCCTTACACAATTCAGTAATGGCTATAATAAAGGCCACATCGGTGTAGAGTCGCTCGTTCAATAGCAGTCATCATTAGAAATATATTTTAAAATAGACACAAGCTTCAAATCAGCATCAAATGATTGTTCATTTATTTTAAAATTATTGTGCAAAATTTGTTTGAAAATTCTATATAAATATCAAATGTGCGAATAAAAGTTAAGCCGAACTCGAATGAAATGTTTGAAGAGCCCAAATATTCTAAAATAAAAAAATACCCTCAAAATGGGCTTTCAAATGCGAAATTACAAGATTTTAGCGCCAGAATTGTGCTAAGCGGTAATAAAACATAAGCACGAAAATAAATAATGGCGAGTCAGAATGAAGTACTTAGGTTTCTCGCAAATAAAACACAATACTATACACACATTCATATACGCATATTGTAGTAAATATGTATCGATGTATGTACATACATATGTATTTATAAATGAAAATACGAATTGCGATAAGCACAATTGAATGCCATGCCTGTGGGAGGAATATGTATATACGTATATACATAATACACATACATAAGTATGTGTGTATGTAAATGTGCTGGAATGTGAAAATTAAATACATAGTATCTACTTATAAATGAAGGGGCAATGTTGCATAACCGAAGCCAGAAAAGCACACTCAGTGCGCTCGTTCTGTGCTCTGTTTTAGATCGAACACCTAATCCACATTTATTTAATTGAAATGAGGCAGAAATGGCAATGGCAATCGCAACATCGGGAGCCGTTCGATGCTGAACTCCATTTTTATTTTAGCTTAGCCAGAAGAGCGGTGCCGAAAAGATGCTCCACCCTTTAGGAATAATGTGTGTGTGTGCGGATCCATTGCCGCTGACATCCAATCCATTCTGCCTGCCGCACTGATACAGATGCAGCAGCTGCCACACGCGCACACACACACACACACACACACATACAAGCACACGACCGACACACACATACCATATGTGTGTGTGTGTGTGTGTGTCCTGGCGTACACGCATGCATATTTTCTCATTTCGAAGGAAAAAGTCACACTCTTGGCAAAAAAAAGAACGTAAAATTCGCGTCTGCGTTTACGCTTTTAAATATAAATGAATAAAACACGCATGCTAGAAAGAAGAAACCCCTTTGCGACAGCACACACACACACACACACACACACACACACACACACACACACACACACACACACACACACACACACACACACACTCACATTCCTACTCCCACTTCCACTTCCACACACCCAAAAAGTGCGCGCCGTAACATGTGTGTATGTATGTATGTACGTATTTACGTGCTCATATGTGTAGTATATACATACATACATATTTAGATTCATACAAACATACATACATACACATATGGGTGTTTGCATGAATGTAAAAAAACACCTAACTCTTGCGTGAGGACATTGCCAACAGCACACACACACACACACACACACGCGAATACACAGAGACTGAAGCACACATACATACATGCATACATACATAGCTACATATGCAGAGGCTCTGTGGCTTCACAGCATCTCCAAACACTTGCACGGCCAGAGTGGGCAGAGGGGCCAGCGGCAGAGGAGAGGCAGAAGCAGAAACAACTTTGGCAGCCAGTCACCAAAGCTAAAGGCAAAGGCAAAGGCAAAGCCAAAGAGACGAAGATAAGATGGCGAAGGCAGCGACGCCAGCAACGCCAGCGACGCAGTCGAAAGCAAAGACGAAGACGAAGACGTTGGCGATGGTGATGGTGATGGTGATGGCGAAGGAGAAGCTGAAGGTGAAGACGAACGCAAAGGCAAAGGCAAAGGAGTCGGTCGTTCCATTTTTTGACTAACGAGCAAACATTTTTAACTCCTTCGCAATTATGTATGCATGTTTGTATGTACTCGCATATATATGTATATATATAAAGTATGTGTGTATGTGTATGTGTATATGTATGTGTGTGTATTTCATTATGAAAGGATGCGATACACATAGACATTTGCACAAGTCTCTAGATACACACACACACACACATACACACCCATATTTACATATTTACATGCACATGAGCAAAGGCAGATGTGAACGTCATATGTAGATTTCCACATATAAGCACACACACACACACACACGTACATATTCGAGTTTGTATGTATGTATGTATGTGTATACTTATGCACACACATATGAGTAAGCTTGCTCATTTCGCGGTCATGGGGCGAAGGCACGGGTGAGGGTAAGGGTAAGGGTAAGGGTGTGGGTAAGGCTACAGAGACGGGCTCGTAGTCGTCTTCTTCGCTGCCATTGTGGGTGGGTGGGTGGATGGTTGGTTGGGTGGCAAGTGGGCGGTGGTTGGATGGCTGGTTGGTTCTCCTGGGCTGGCTGGATAGCTGGCTGGTTGGTCGGGTTGATTTGGTTCGCTCGGTCGTTGGCAGAAGAAGGTGACAGCAGGCAGCTTTTTAATTCTATGTGCTCACCATATTTATATACCACACATACGCATACACACAAACAAACAAACACACACACACACACACACACCCCGTATACCACCCATCCACCCACATATGGTTTGGGAATAAGTTCTACATACAATGTACATATGCATGCGTCTATATACGTGTATTGAATTGGGCCTTTTCATCCTTTCTTAGGGGCAATAATTACTTACTTATTTGTCCTGAATTTGTGGGCGTTGGCTAATTGCCGCTAACGACTGTTCTTCGTCCATTTTTAATACCGATGTCCCTTAGTGAGAAGGCACCTGCTCCCCAGACCCATTTACATCACACTATTGCGCCCTTAGCTCTGGTTGCGTTAATAATCTGTTTTATTGGGCACCTACATTCAATTTTTAAGGACCTTCATCGATTTTGAATGCACGGCAAGGTAAGCAACTGGTTTCTTATGTTATTATGATTATTACTCTTGACCGATTAGTGGCTCATTAATTTGTACCTTTGAAGCTCTGAAGTATACAATTCTTAAAAACAAATCAGCTTAAAAGTCGATCTAAACTGAATGCCTGAATCGATCGAATACTACAAAACTATATTCCTCTTCTCGCACTAAAATTTCTCAAAGGGCATTTCGCTTTCAAAAAGATTATAGAGAAAAAAAAGTGTATGTAGGTATCAAAAATTATACTGTTCTTGAAGATAAGCACTAAATGGCGGTGTCTGTCCCCTTCCAGTTTCGAGCGGAAGTATTGAAAAGAATTCGTTATCTCCAAATTTGGAACTCTCTTTGGACTCTTTTTGAAAAAAAGACATTTCAAATAAATTTGTTCAATGCATTCAATAGTCAATTATTACCAACGATTTCTACACATTTCTGCAACAGGATGCGACACAAATATTTATCAAATGAGACCATGCTAGTACTTCAACGACTACAATATTGTTGGGTTTCCTACTCAGTAGGTGCCGGGAATCTTGAAAGCTTGAGCAAACATGTCTCTACTAGTAGAAGAATTTTTGAGATCGTTGGTGCTTTCGATTGAAATCTTATCACCACCATGGCCTAATCTTACCTATAAAATTTGACGAATTGGTTTGTTTGTGTGTGTGTGTGTATATATAACAAGCAAAAAGAAGCCTTTTCGAACACATAATCAGCATAAGGAGACAAATCGTTCTGGGCATGTCCGTCTGGATGAACGTTTAGATTTCGGAAACGGCTGAACCCACATTGCTAAAACTTGGTATGTAGCCGCTGCTATTCCAAATGCAACACAAGTTCATTTTATTTGCTTGCATTTGAAAATGGATAATGACTTGTTGATGGCAGATGTGACAAATTCATGAAAGAATTAAGAGACTTCCCCTAATTCCAGTTAAATTGTCCCCAATGATTTCCAATAAAAAAACAAAAGTCCAACAAAACAAACAAAAAAACAAGCATTTTTTGATTTAAAATTTTATATCATATTGTATCAAAACAATTGAGTTTGGAATAGTTATTGCTATTATGAATAGCTAAGATTAGACATATGCATATACATATTTGAGGAATGAAATGATGTAGAAAGTACATACTTTTTTCATCGATAGTTAAATCATATATTGGTCCTTCTGATAATTATAATATTTTTGAACTATCCAGCAAACAAATCAATTAAAAGAAAAATGTAGCTAAGGCGGAAAAATATTTCGATTCTTATGATCTGTCAAAGAAGGAATTCAATCTTATTAAAGGATCTAATACACCAAAAATAAATGTTCGTATTGGTTTAAACAATTTAGAAGAGTGATTTAATAATGATCGATAATATTGATTATACGAGTATGTATGAAGAATTTGAAGTTCTTGAAGTTTTCGCATTTGATTAAATCGTTTCTAATAAATGCTTATAACGATGATGCCTTGGATCCAAATGGAAAAATGTGCCCTACTCTGAAAACCATTACAAATGGTTCTGTTCATAACTGATTGATACGCATAAGTCCAAATTTTGATGTGAGTTTTGAGTTCAGATTAGGTAATTAAATGAAAAGATTTCAAGATTTTGAAACACAAAACATTCTTTTCATTGTATATTTACAAGTAGGATTCTGACTAAATCCGCGCGATAATAAAAGACTTTATGGCGCACATGTTTGACATCCGGTTTTTACAAAACGAATTCATTAATCGATTTTAATTCGAACGCTTTCCGGCGACTGAATTAATATACAATTAATAAATTCGCATTAATTACCGCTGTTGTATTCAAAGCATTTTTATGACAGACTTTGGTGTTTTGATATTTCAAGTGAGTCACATTTTTGTTTCATTTTTTAAGCATAATTTAGCTAAATGTTTATTGCTTTTGTTAGACCTCATTTTTCTGTCATGAAGTCACGGAAGCTATTTTTCGTCGATTTGAAAAATGACATTAAAGTGTTTTTATTCTGCCATTCATTTGACAATTTTGCGTTGCAATTTTTACCCCTTATTGATATTCTTCCGTGTCTAGGATAAACAAATTTAATATTTGTTCAATAAAATGTGATATAAAATATAAATATAAATCTAAATTGATGCTCTTAAGTATTATTTGTGAACACAATGTATATTTTAAAGTATTGCATGTAGTCTGATAATGAATTTCTTGATTTTTTTTTAATATTTACAAACATTTGACCAAGGGATTGTGCCGAAATGCAAGCAATCTAATTTATTTTTGAAAATCGTTCCGTTGTTGTTAAATTGACTTATTTTTGTAACTAATTAGTTTTGAACGCAATTTGAATGCATTTTGTTGAAAGATATGCTCCCGAATTGAAGTTTTATTTTATTTATTTTATTTAGTAAATAACAATAGTTCTGTCGATACATTCTATTATAATTATTAAGTCGATTCGGTTGACTCCAATCGAAAATCTATTCAGAGAACTGCGAAGTTCAATTCGAAGTTCGAACTCAACTATTCTTTTTTTATCTTTAAAGAGAGCCCCTCAATTTTGCTCGCATAGTTCTTTCTTTTTTTTCTTTTTATGATGATATAGTCCTACAAAATGGAATTATTCAAAAAGTTTGAAAATCTATGGTTTTTTTTTTAACTGTTTTAGTTTGAAAAGGAATTACCGATAAATTGCTATATATTCATAAGATCTGAATATAATAGACTTTATCTGACTGATTTTATATTTAATCGCCTTTTAAGAATAATCAATTATGTGGAAATCACAAGCATTATTTAAAAATGTTCGGATACAGTGTATCACACGCTCAACTGACACCTTTTAGTTGAAAATTTTAAGAGCTAAGAAACCGTTTCCATGCCTTTTACACTATTAGGGCAGTTGTAGGTCGGCAGATGGATAGTTGAGGAGCAAACACTAATTGTTCACAAGTGCGGGTGGGGGGAGTTCCAGCGAACTCAGTGGCTGGGTGGGTCGAGTTTTGACTCGTAATTAAATTTAATGAATTACGAGTACACCACACACTTATATACAAATATACATATATGTGTGTGTATGTACGTATTTCTCATTGATCCCAAACTGTTGGAATTTATTGACATTGATTCGAATACACGGTATCGGCAGTCGATGCTCTGTCAACCCAAATCATTAGCAAGTTGAACTTGGCTGGCCCTGTCCCCTTCTGGCTTATCGTTTCTTTGCTGGCACTTTGGATAAGGCGTAGTGTTTGCATATTAATTAATTACACAAATCATTAACAAATAATTGTGCACAGTAATAAAACAGATGGTTCACGTTTAAACGGAGCCACTCCCAACTTCGTTTATGCATTTGCATAAGCAGCGACCAGACGACTCGATCCGACTCGAGTCGGCTCGTGGAGAGTCGTGGTGAGTCGTGGGGAGTCGAGATCGAGACGAAGGTGAAGGCGAAGACGGAGACGGAGACGAAGAGACACGACACTGAAACGATCGGTGGGTAAACACTGGGCATGGATGGGCACTGGGACAGGGGCAGAAGCAAAACATTGCGTTACTTACTTTGCGAGAAATCTGTTTTCACACACGCATATGGATATAAAGAGCCCTCGGTTCCTATACATACCTACATACATACATACATACCTACATATGTGTATGCAGTGGTTGTTTTAAACAAATACAGGTGTTCAAATAAACTGTACGGAACTAGAAATTGTTTATAAATGTATTGTATTTAGTGACCATACACACACATGCATACATACATACATATATTTATGTACATATGCATGTGTGATGAAAGCAGCATTGTTGAATAAAAATATAGAAAAAAAATCACCCAAAATAGAAATCACCCAAATCTTGAACTGTTCATAACTTTTCATTCAAGCTGGTATATGAACTCTGTTGTTCTGCTTTTAAATGACGTGGGCTTTTATGTTATGACATTGACTAAAGATCTGAAGATCTGTAGATCGAGGAGGCTCCAAATAGTGCTAAACAGAGGGCATTGCTTGCCAGCTACTCGTCGTGGTTATCTGCTGCTTGCCAGGTCCAAATTAAGGGAGGAGATCGAACACAAGCAAAGAGCACGATGATAAATGTTGAGGCGAGCGTAGAGCGCACAGTCGCTGCCAAAGTTAGACTCAGAGTCAGAATCAGAATCAGAATCGGAGGCAGAGCCAGAGCCAGAGTCCCAGTCACAGCCGCAGCCGCAGCTACGACCTCTTACCAACAGGTATTGTTTGCCTTAGCCACCTTGCTGCGCGCTTCACAGCGTGCTTGGCTTTTAAGGTGTGAATCTGGCACGAGCTCGCGTCGCTAATATCCAATATGCTTATAAAAAACAAAAAACAAAATATATATGTATTTATATAAGACAAGAAAGAGGGCTAAACGCAATAAGATTGACTATGCTATACCCTTTCCATATCCATTTCCATCGCTCGTTTGTTTCTCTTCTTAAATGTAAGTGCTGCTGAAATCTAAAATAAACTTGACTAGCCTAAATGTTAAAGGAATCTGCTTGGCAAAAATAACGGAGCTAGCTAACATGGTCTCCGAGATGGAGTGGATCAGACAGACAAACATCGGTCCGATTAATCGTATAAATGATTGTGTGTTACATACATTCGAATGAAATGAAGGCACCTTTTTTCACAAAACGCATGTGTGTGTAGAGGGTATAGAAAACATAAAAAGGTTCAGCTACGTATTGGCTTGACTCTTGGATCACATCAGCGTCGCCTTCCCCGCCGCAGTCGCCGTCACAGCCACGCGCCGCACCTCGCCACAACCACAAAGCGCGCGTATATGTGCTGGCTATCGATTTCAGGCCGCGGCGATCTGGGTTGACGTTGGCGTATGTACGTGAATGTGGGTTATGCTAGTGTGCGAGTCTTTTGTTTCAAAACTAGATCTGTAGAGCTTGCTACATATGCATGAGAATCTAGACAAAACAAGCACCGATATAGACGGACAGACAGACGCACACGCACACGCACATAATTTGAGATGCGCGCGCTTTTCTATTCCGATCTATTGCTAACAATGCTGGGGCCACAGCCATCCCCACCCCAGTCCCCCGGTGTGGACTTGGACACAGTCTCAGTCCCAGAACTATACCCACAGAGCCCTGCCCAAGCCCATCATTAAGTACCATAATAAAAACGGCATAACCACAGACACTCGGCGCGCCCCGCTACGCCGTGTGCAGTGTGATCGATAGCTGATCGGCATTGCTATGCTTCTATTTCTATATCTTCTCCATTCATTCATTTCATTCATTTGGCCATCGAACTGTCCAATCGTCCACTCGTCCCACAGTCTCTACGCTCCTCTCTGCCCCTCTACCCCTCCATTCAAGTCATCCGTTCCATGTACGAGTGTATCTATCGTGGTTGTCGGTCCGCTCGACGCGTCGGCCCGTTCGTTTGCATATTTATGAATTCATTCAGTTTGGTCCATTCATTAACTCATTCAATTTTATCCGATTAGTCGAGACAAGCGCGATAGTTTTCACAACTCACACGCATTTGTAATGTTTTGGTACCGTAACATTGGAGGTGATAAAATGCTAATTTGGAATTAATTTCTTGAATCGCTTCACACACACAAACACAATATATAGGTAAATGTATAGAATATACTTATGCTCGTATATGCTTGTAGTAGATAGGCCTGCCTCTCTACTTCATGCTGTGTGTTTATTTTTGAATGGAATCCAATATCAATACAATATATTAGACGTAATCAGGCAGTCACATGTGTGAGCCGAGCTCAGATTTATTGAGCAGAGCTAGATAATGCTTGGAGGATTGACCCGCAAGGACGAGTGTGATGCCTTTAGCCGCTCATTAAGAGATGAATAAATGCTCTAGTAATTCAAGGTCTGGAAAGTATCCTTATCTACGAGTGTACCCAACTACCTACCTACAGCTACAAATATAAATCGTTTGTTGCGCAGCCTTGTGTTTATGTTGTCTGTCAAATATTGGTTGGGACAGTAACAAATTGTTATCAAGACCAATAGACCGCCGTCTTGCCAGTGTTAAGTCTGCAAACACATTAACTACCAAATACCAAAATAAAAGTCTGAACAGGCACATCTCAGGTATTTCCACATTTCCACGAGATACTCGTAGGTAGATAGGCAGTGCCAGGACCTTTGAGCACTAAAATAAATGTTGAAGTTCAAATATTGGGCAAGCAGATACATACATACTTGTATGTATCTGTTAGGTTGCTAATGAAAGCATACAGATCGGCCTTCCGCGCAACATGTTCGCTGTGAGCGCCTCTTCCCTCTTGCCACACGGCTCTAGACTAGAAGAAAATCGGAACCTTTGCGACTCCTAAGCTTTCTGCCAGACTCGAATCTGCCCTTCGCAAAAAAAAAACGAAGCCTACACTGATAAAAAAGTTGCATAGTACAGATGAATATTTTCATATTAAATTTAAAGTTCTACTACTTCATGTTCAAATCAAATACAAACTTCGCAAATTTAAATAAAAACATATTCAATTGCTGATTCAAATGTGAGTATTATTTAAAACAAAGCGTAAATCTTTAATCTTTAATGCTGTACCATATTTAATATTAATATATTCAAATAACAAATAGTTAAATTTAATATTTTTCTCAACTTTAATCTGATGTTTTTTGTAGTCGATTTAAATATATTAGATTTATATGAAACTTTAATTGACTAGAACTCTCAAGTCATTCAATCAGCTTTTCTTCTCTTTTAATATTAGTATTGATCTTAACTATATAGAAGGCAACATAATTAATTGATAAGAATTAATATTCAAAAGAATTTGAAAATTACTTTCCGCTAAAAATGTTTCTATACAAAATATATATGTATATAAAATATTCATTATGGAAATGTCGTCGTTATTGAAAAGAGTTAAATACAGTAGAGTAGACAAAAAAGTAGGAGAAATATTTTATAATTATAAAAAAAAAACCTTTAGCGTGAATCAAACCCAAGTCCCCATCATCTTTTGTGATTTAATATCGTCACACATTAAATTTAATATTTTAATATTCAACTTGAAATTAAATACTTAAATTTACGTCGTAGTTTTTTATGAGTGTACCTTTTTTTCATAAGTAGAGTATCTCACATACATATATACTTGTAATAATAATCTTACATATCTAATAATTCTAGAGTCAGAGAACCGTCAACAAAGAGCCAAGCAAGTCTGGCTGTAATTTTGGATAGGAACAATCCTAGAATAGTCTAGGAATAATATTAAAAGACTAACCACAGCCAGCACGGAATATTGCAAGATTTCTAAAGTTAGCTCCAAGTTTGAAAAAAATTGTCCTTCTTTCGCTGAACTTCTTTATAGATGGGTGGCGTTTTTTCTTTTCTTTAATGCTGAGCCGTTCGAAATGTTTGTAAACGAAATCACATTGTCATCGATTGTAAAAATGTTGGTGGCTCGACAGGGTTAACAGAGTTCAAAAAGAAGACACGACGAAGACACCCGTAAGCTGATCAAATGCTTAGAATATTGTAGTTGATATAAATATGTAGTTTTACTATCGATTATGAGTTCGTTGGTCAAAAGAAAATAACGTTGTCTAATATTAGCAATATAGAGGTATTTTAAGCCCAAACTCAATGGGAAGCCGGAAAGACTTCATTCATTTGCATTGTTCAGAGATATGTATGTAAGTTTTACAGATGTGTGTAGAAAGCGTCAGGGAGCTGTTCTAACGATCGCCAGCGTGCAAACAAACAACATACATATGTATGTATGTGTGTATGTGTGTATGTGTGCGTATGGGTGTGTGACTATTTGTGTGAATGAAATCGTAAATTTTAGAGTTAATAAGCAGAGTGACTGTGATTGTAACATATTAGTGCCTGCCTTAATCACATAACCTATGCATATGTATGCACCTATTTGTATGTGTGTGTGTGTATGTGTGTGTGCGTGTGTGTGCGTGTGTAGAACCGGTATGGTTATGGTAATAGGCATCTCTGTTTCTGTTTATGTTTGTGCCCACATTGACCATCAATAGGCTGAGAAAGGCGGGCCCCATCCCCCGTTCAGAGCATACGAGAAACCCATAAAGGTACAGTGTTAATCGGCTAATAGAAATAATAGAAATGCTTAGCAAATCAATCAAGAACCAACTACTTTACAAGTAGTACTAATGATTGATCTGATTGATTTGAGTCCTGCTAAATTTTTTGAGTAAGATATAATTCTAAACGGAATGGATGGACAGATAACTCCACTAAATAATGGACGGTAAGGTTTGCCAAGAATTGGTATATTTTTTTAAATAAAAGCACTCTCTGTCTCAGTTACATCTTCAGCTTTTTCCTTCCCTAGCTTCTTATCGTACAGTTCCAAAGATCGATTAGAATATACCATTTTATTGTTCGTCAGCTAGTGACTTAGTTTTATCTGAAAATGCCGGCACATTCTCTTATCGTATTGGAATTGGCAGGCATTTTAAAAACTATTTACCTGCGAATAGCACTTTAGAATTAGTTCGAATTTTGTAAATGCCTTTAATTTACGAATCTTTAATTTAGAGTTTCTATTTAATACAATTTTATAAATATCTTTAACTAACGAGTCTTTAATCTTTAATTTAGAGTTTTTATTGGCATGCATTTTGAAAACTATTTACTTTCGAATAGAACTTTAGAATTAGTTAGAATTTTATAAATATCCTTAATTTACGAATCTTTAATTTAGAGTTTTTATTTCTTATTAATACAATTTAATATGTTTAATTGGGAAGTCTTTAAAATTTAATTTAGAGTTTTTATTGGCATGCATTTTGAAAACTATTTACTTTCGAATAGGACTTTAAAATTAGTTAGAATTTTATAAATACCTTCAATTTACGAATCTTTAATTTAGAGATTTCATTTCCTAATAATGTCATTTGAAAACATTTTGAAGACTATTTACTTTTGATTACAATTTTAGAAATATCGTTCGAAATTTTTCTTGGAGCATATTCGGAGCTTGGGAATTTCTTCTTATATATACAGAAGCATGGCTTGTCCTCCTAGTAATGGCTTTATCCGTACCCGTTTAATTCTGTCTTTCAATATGTTTGTAAGACAATCAGCAGCAGGCGACTGTATTTCGGGAATTGAGAATGCGCTACTGGGGAATTTCTACTGTAGTTATGAATGCCACAGTGTCTTTTTCTCGTTAGATTTTATTGTCTTCTTCTTATGATTTCTCCCGTGATTTTAGAATTTTATGATTCCTATTGACGCCTTTCCACTCGCTCTTGTTGACGTTTTGTTTTTGTAGCCGTCGCGTAAGCTGACTGCGCTGCCAAAGCCCCAAATGAACGAGCGTATGAGTGCGCCGGATTTGTTGTTGTTGGTGCCTCTTTTTTTTTTAAAGCGCCAAAGTGATCAGATTATATTTATTGATACGGCGTTCTCATTTTCATTGACAAGGATGACCGTTCGGCCGCTCATCCGTCCGAATGTCCGAATGTCCAACTGTCCAGCTGTCCACCGTTCGTCGTCTGTCGTCTGTCGTTCGACCCACGCCTGCCACACTCTGTGCCTCATATTTATGTGGGCATGCCGGCTTGTCTGCGGCGCTGCCACCTCCGTCGAGGTGATAATAACATTATGGATGATGTCTACGCGTCTGCCTGTCCGCATGTCTACCCTTCTGCCGGCCGGCCGGCCGGCCTGCCTGTCTGCCTGTCGTTGTCGTCTCAGCCTTTATATTTGTTGCTCTTTTATGTTGCTGTTGTTGTTGTTGTTTTTTCTGTAATGTGTTCTGTAAATAAAAAGAGTTCGCTTTAGGTCTTCGTCTTCTTTTAGTGGACAAACTAGGAGCGCTGCACCAGAGACATTGGCATTGGGAATGGGTAAGGGAATGGGCATCGGAAAGGGGCTTGTTGAGTTTAAGACTGACACCTACCTTCCTACCTACCTATGTATAGTATGTGTGTGTGTGTGTGGATGCATCTCTACCTACCTACCTGTACGTTCAGGCACATTCATTCGCATTCATTAGCAATTAACAGCTATAAGCTATAAGGCATATACTTGTAGTATGCTTGCATGCATCTTCCCAATTCGATGTCCATAATCGTTGGCTTACACGTCGCTCGCGTTACCCATCAAATCAGCTAACAGCGAACGTGGCAACTATTTGTAATCGCCCGAACCACACCAGTTGCTGACGTCCCCTTCCCCACACACGAGTACGTATGCACACTTTACTAAATTGTCCTTAGCTAAGTGAGGTAGTTGTATTGGCTTGGCATGACAAAACCTCGCGTTAAATGACACCTTCACCTACCCGTTAAGGCACAGCCCAGATGTGGCATTCACGCAAAAAAGCGGGCATTCCCACTATTTCAAATTGCTGGTCAGTGGTTAAGATTGGATGGGACATCTCGACAAGCTTTTATAGTTTCGAACGACTCCCTCGGAGGTTATAATATTTAACCTGCTTGTTGATCCTTTGATCTATTGATGAAAACATCCCCTTCCTACCAAATGAAATGAAGATATGAATTTTGGATAGAGGTTAAAATGCATATTCGGAATAACCCTATTAAGCGAAACTAGACCTCCCTCGAAGGTTAGTTATTATTTAGCCTGCCTGTAGATCTATCGATCTATTGATGAATGAAAACATCCCCTTCCTACCAAATGAAATGAAGATATGAATTTTGGATAGAGGTTAAAATGCATATTCGGAATAACCCTATTAAGCGAAACTAGAACTAGATAGGTTAGTCTTCTTCATAATTTACGAAGCAAAGACACGAGAGTAGAAGAAGGTTTTGTTAACGGTTTTTCTGAAAACAGATCGATCCAAATCTGAGCTATTATTTATTATTTCATTCCTTCATTAAAACCTTTTACCCAAGATACAGCTTTATTATCATAAGCCCTAATATAGTACATACATTGTTTTCATATCTAGAACTCCACAATAATAAAAATAAAGAAATAAATCAGAGACTGTAATCAGTATAAGCGTTATTAAAAATTGACAAAATAATCATTATTTGCAGTCCCTGAAAAAAATTCAAGCCAGGCTGAGATACTCGAGATTATTGAGAAACATTGAGAAACAAGCAAGCATGTTGAGAGGAAAAGTTTTGCAGACTCCATACATTTGTTGACACTCTAATATTCTACTTGCATCTTTTTATTGTATTTATTTTATTCATTTATTTTAACATTTGTAACTTAGAATTAATCTACAATCACAAAATTTGGTACATACAAGTATAAAAGTATATGTATAGCCGGATATTTTTATTGTATTTACTTAAGCTTCTATGACTTATTACTTACTCGACTTATCAATTAAATGAATAAGGTAAATAAATGGAATAAGACAAATAAATATATTCTGATTGTGGATCATTAGTCAGCCAACACAAATGGATGGAAATTAGTGAGCTTGAAATCTCTTCTTATAATTTTTGTGAAAAGCGCTTTCAAAAGAAAAATGCTTTTAAAAGCCAAAAATATTAAGACCAGTCTGCAGTGTATGTTTTATTCGTTGTTTCGAGACATAAATGTTATGGTTTGCTTGTTTTCTGTGTTTTGTTGTAGTTGTTTTTTTTTTTTTTTTTTTTTTTTTTGACTAAGACAAAAGGAAAACTCGAACAACAAACGAGGATGAACTGAACTTGACCGAAATTTTACTTGGGGCGTTCTTGATGGCCGGGTGCGGCGCAATTGCCTTGCCACTCGCCACTGCCACTGGCACTGGCACTGGCCAACGACGACCACGACAACCGACAACGACTGGTCACTTGGTCAGCGTCGGCGTCGGCGCCAGCGCCAGCGTCGGCGGCGCCGTCAGCGTCAGAGAGTCAGATGGACCTTTTGTGTTGCGTGCGTGTTATCGCAAAACTTTTATCACCTTGTAATAAATTTAGGCGCGTGCCAAACAGGCTGAAGCACGCAGAGGGCAGACACTCACACACACACACACACACACACACGCAAACAGAGAAACAAACATATGTACAAGTATGCCTGTACCTGATGATGATGGTGTTTGTGTGTGTGTGTGTGTGTGTGTGTGTGAGAGTGTGTCTGAGTGGTGTCTGAGCGCGTGTGTGTCCCACAGACCGGGAATGCCGGCACAGTTTTACGCTAAAAGAACTTTTAGCACAACTGCTTTTGGGTTAAGACACAGGCACCAGCACGAAGCTCAAGACCAAGACCAAGACATCAAACAGAGACTAAGACTGAGACTGCGACTGCGACTGAGACTGTGTCGAGGAGGAGCGTTAAATTGGTCGAACGGCCAGGCCAGGCCAGCCCGTTGACAGGCACCCCCTTCCGTCCGATTCCTGGCACTCGAGGCGGTCGTCATCAACACATTTGACATTGATGGGGCGCGATTTTGTCATCGCACTCTCATACTTGTACTCCCACCCACGGCCTCGATTTGCTGCGTTGGTAATGAAACAAATATGAAGCGCTAACATCAACAGCAACAACAATGCTAACAACAATAACAACAAGAACAAAAAACAACACTTAGAGTGTCCAGTCAGTAGTCGCCTGAACGCCCCTCGTCCTCGTCCTCGTCCTTGCCCTCGCTCTCGCCAACCTCCTGCCACTCGCTTTCGGTCACTTGGACACAGACACGGACACAGACACAGCCATCGACATGGACATGGACATGGACATGGACACAGTCACGGATACGGACACGGACACGGAATCACTGTTTGTATGCGTGTGTGTGTGTGTTTGCACAGCATGTTCATGCGTGTGTGTGTTTGTGTGTGTGTGTGTGTGTGTTTTATGCCCAAACACGCACGGCAAGGTGAAATAAAAACAATGAAAAGTTAAAGCTTAAAGGCCGACGCGCTGCCTTTTGCTCTACAACCCCCCGACCACCTACACCACCTCAACCACCTCAACCACCCCAACCACCATCACCACCCACACCCCCACCCTCATAACTCTCTTTCAGCAAACTGTGGGTGTTCGCGTGGGTGATGTGCCCGCCTCGCTCGCCTTGTCCAGCTAGAGGGCGCAGGAAAAGTGGTCTCGGAAATGCAATGACGATGACCCAATAACCCGATGCCATCCATAATCATGCTAATTCTTTAGCTACAAACATGCAAACAATGAAACACATGTCCGACTATATAAACATATGTATGCATACTCGTATCTACGAGTACCGTACATGCTAGTACTCGTACTTGTATATCCTGCCATACATTTGTAGGTACAAGAAGCACTTGTCCCGACACAGGTATGAGGTAAGTGCGGAAAAACATTTCCTACAATATGAACAGGGAGATCCACAATTCTGATGTACAGTAAATACTCTGTGTAGCTAACTGGTACTTACGTTTTAATATTGCGTATTCATTTATTGTTTCATAATAAATTGTCAAGTTTATTTAACCCATTTAATGATTGTCCACGATGGACAGTTTTAAATAAAACACACTCTGCTATTAAAAAAAAAAATTGTTTCAATTATTCATTTGTGTAACGAAAAATTGAATGGCCATCAGGTGGAACAAATATGTTAACTCATAAAAGGAAAGACTCAATAAATTAAATTAAAATAATAGAAATCAAAATAACAATTTGAAGCTCAACACGAATAAAAGCACAAAATAATCAAATCGTGAACTCAGACCAAATCGTTTTTAGTTCGTTTCGTTGAAAGCGGCTTTAATTTGTGAATCCTTGTATTAATTTTATTATAAAAGTATAAAGTCGAAGGAAAGAGGTTGTCAGCATAGATAATGATCTGACTTTGCTTTACTAGATAGCTCTACATTACAGCTCATCTATATCCTCACATCTGACAAAGTTAGAATACAGTTGTAACACACAAAAAATATGCTCCTAATTAATACAAATTGTAAATTGGATTGGATTGGGTTTATTTATAAGCAAGTATTGGATTACATTTAAATTATTACGCTAGTCGAAAGGGTAGTAGGTTAAACAAAGTTTGGGATAGGCGGGGTCCTGAATTAGGCCTAGATTGTTGTATATTTCTAAAAGCAGCTAGAGCTGAAGCTGAATTGGTCTCGATGCAATTATCTTGCACTCCATATAATAATTTGCATTGCAATATTTTCAACTTATAAATCAACACGAACATACGAGGTGGTTGGTATACTCCTATATATTGCAACTGAATTAGACTTCATTATTTGATCAAAATACGAAGTTTTCTCTTCGGCATCACTATAAGTACTATAAAGTCATTAATATTAATATAATAATAATAATATTAATATTCCCAAAAGTATCAGCTAGGTATTCAAAAGCTTCTTTGGGTTCATTGTTTCAAGCAGGTGGATTCAATTCGAACTTCAGATATAAATCGAAAACCTATAAATGCTATTTAGAAACCTGTAAAAGGTGTGTTATTTTTAGAATTTAATCAATTAATCAAACATTTTATTCAAGGGCATAGGCAGCTTTTTCCAAAGGGGGGCCAAAGAATCTAAATTTTGATTTAATGATTAATCATATACATAATAGAAAAATTTCAACAAATGCAACTTAGTTCCATTTTAAGGCGAAATAGTGCGTCATAATAATGAATATTTGGTCGAGTTCATATGGCGTCATTTTTGGACGCTCTTGATTTTATTTGAAAATATAAATGTCAAGCCTTATTTTAATAGCTGTTCACATCTCCTACAGATTTGCCCGACATATAGTATTGGAAATTTAACACAATGAAGTGAAAAATCTATGCTATTAGCATTTCTTTCGAATGAAGCATTTAAAGGAAAGGGGGCGGCAAAAATGATGTCGAAAATGAAGTCAAATATAGGGGAAATTGTCAAAATCCCAGTTCTCTCCTAAATTGAACGAGTTATGAGAAGTTGTGCATCATTGTTTTAATTGAGAATTTTGACATTCCGGCACAGTGAAGAACGGAAGCGAATAGTTAAATGAGAGCCCATCCGTCCATCCAACCACTTCATTAGCACCAGCCGAGGGTGACTGCTGCACTAAATCATATAGCATATACATATGTGTATATATGTACATACATAGATGCATGTGTAACTACTAACATGATTTGGGTTAGCCCTGCTATTCAAACTGCTTCCATCCTTCCTCAAACAGCCACTATTCGACCCACTGTTGGTCAACAGTGGGCAATGTTTTCATAAGAAGTCAGATTTATTCGGCTGAGCGCCCATTAGATCACAATGAATTCGAATTTCGTAAGCTGGTAGTTGCCTGCCTGCCTGCCTGAGAAGTGTTTGGATGTGTGCGTGTGTGTGTGTGTGAGTGTGTGCGTGCGAGTATTGTACTTGTCACATCTATTTGATGCGAGAAGCATTTCCAATTCTGTCGCCCATCATCCGTTTCATGTTATTATTGTTGTTGTGCGCCCATCTGCGGGCGGCTTCGACTTTGACTTGGGCTTGGGCTTGGCACAACAACAACTATAACAACAACAGCAACAAGAGGAACAAGAAGAAGAAGAAAAGCAAAAGAGAGCCAGTCACAAGACCAATTTGAGAGCACAGGCCGGCAGGCAGGCAGCCAGCAGCCAGCAGCTAGCAGCAAACACCAGGCATCAAGCACAGTCGGCGTTAATCATTCAGAGCGGAGCGCTTTATTTGTGGCGTCCAATTAAATTCGTTAAGTGCCATAAAATGCCGCCACTCAACAGGCGGCCACCGCAGACGGTTTACGGTTTTTAATCTCAAATTAATGCCACAACAAATCTGTGCGGGTAAACAAAATACGAAATACAAGCACCGTTACTTTATTTGTTTTCATTCAGCATTTTATTTGGTCTTTTTTTCGCTTCATTTTCGTTTTCCTTAATTCCGGAAGTCAAACGCCTTTGTCCATTTGTATTCCGTCCTTTGCTGTCTCCCCTACATTGCTAAGTTTAAACTTTGTTAAAACAATTATAATTGAAAGAGCGACAAGAAACGGACAAACGGACAACCCGACTCCTCCCGCCCCGCCCCATCACCCAACATAGAGCAACGACAACGAAGCATCAACATCCCTCTCAATGCTCGCTCGTCAGTCTGACTGCCCACAAGCCCAGCTGCCCAGCTGCCCGGGTGTCCGGGTGCCCTTGTCCGGAATTACCAGCATAATTATGCATTTAACGTTTTGCGCCACTATTACCGCGACAACATAATTAATTAAATTTCTGTTAAATCTCTTCAGCTCAGTTAGGCTTTGCGCGCGACCGCGACCACGACCCGAACGACTAGGGTCGCTCGTTTGTCCGCGTCTCTCGACAGTGGGGTCAGACTGTGAAAAATCGTTCGATTCTCAGGGTGCGAACAATAATTTAAAGTGCAGGGATTACACTCCAGAGACTGACCAATGCGAAAGGGTATGTACAAGGATCTACCAATTTGCAGAAGAGCTCATCGAAATGGGAATTCGTGGGAAAACACTGTTGCTTGATTCTATAACTTTTTATTTATTATTTATTTTATTTCCTCCTGAACGCCTTTTGTTAACCTCTCCTTAAGTAATAAAAGTATATATTTCAAGCTTGTCCGAATCTTGATAACAAAATCAGCTAACAATAAAATCTATTGCTTAGATTAATATTCATAATGAAGAAAATATTGTGCAATAAATGATCTTGTTGTATCATAAATATGATATAAAGCACTTCAGCAACCCTAAGGCTAATTTAAATTGTATTAGAAGGTTCAATTAACAACGAAAGTATCCTTAGGTGTATTGGAGATATAGGTTTGTAATGGATTCATTCAAAGTCTGAATCAGTTTTTGTTTATCAATATGGTAATAAAATACTCAAATAAAATCAAAGAAAGAGGTAGAAGGGATTTGGTTAGTTGATGGGGACATAGAGTTCGAGTTCATGCCACACACGCATCACATTTGCCTTTTCAATCACGCTAATGGCGACATATTTTGTCAGATGTCCAACGACATGGTAGACAGATTTTTCGAACCGCATACCGCATTTAACGTTAATTGTCACACTGTGCCTCTGAATAGAATAGTATGAAGTATGCCTTGGCCTTGGAACGCGGTGCACGGTACTCGGCCGGATGGGATGTGTTGGGATGGGATGGAATGGGATGGGATGGGAGAGAGCACTGATTAAAACAGATTCATTTTCATTGCCCGTTCCTTGGTGAAAACCACCCCGAAGTGCTGTTGTTTTTGCTTTCTGCTTTCTGGTGGTCAGCAATTGTTTGCTGTTAAGATCGGATTGATTAAATGATTTCATTTATAAGTACGCTTAATTGGTTCATAATCATTTCGGGCTTGATGAGTTTGCGCAAAGCAAATGCCAGAAAACATCAACAGTTTTGGGGTCCGGAATCAGGGTCTAATTCAACCCCTCTACTCGCAATTCACATTTTGAGGCATCCACAACAGGTTGCCTCTGAATTTTGCGCACATTTTATTGTTATTATTGTATTGTTTTTTGTGCCACCAGGTGCAAAACATATAAAACAAAACAATATAACAGCAACAAATAGAAAACTACCTGCGAACAATTTAAAGAGTGAGCGAAAGGGACATGCAAAGACAGAGAGAGAGAGATAGAAGAGACAGAGAGTTCAAGTTCGAGGCCCCTTTATTGCATTTTTTGTTCATCCAAAAATAAAAGGGAAACGCATAAAATGACAGCAGCAGAAAATCCGAGCCAGCATCATTATCAGCACAATTGGTAGTACGAGTAGGAGAATTTCAATTGAGAAAACAATCCCAGCAATAACAGCTGAATAATGACGTTGGACTTGTGGATACGGGTATCTGTATGGGTACTGGTACTCAAAACAATGCTACGACCCCGAAACCGGCAAGTACAGTACGCACATTTTTAAGGGGACTCGTCCGTATCTATGTGTGTCTGTGTGTGTCTATGTGTGTGTGTGTGTGTGTGCATAGCACCTTTGCGTCAACGAATCCTCTTCATTGATGGATTTCAATCCATATCCATCACTCGAAACTGTAAAACTGGACGAAAGGCAAGGGCAAGGGCAATGGAAACGGGAAGGGCAAGAGCAAGTGTATTGCAAGTGTGATGTTCATGTTCTTCGATATCTGCTGCCTTCGCTTGCATTTTCCTTTTTTGTTTTTGGTGAACGAAAATTTCTTTGTGATTGTGCACTGTTGTTGTTTCGAGACTATGGCTAAGACCGAGACTATGTCGAGCCGCTGTTGTGTTTGCTTCTGATCTTGCTGCTGACTCCTTGCTCTCAGGTAGGCGACTTCGACACTATTCAACATAAAGCCAAATTTCCGGTTTAATAGTCGATGTCAGCGTTAGCTCTGCACACGCTTATATACATACATACTATATGTGTGTATGTATGTATATACACGCCATAAGTATAATAACAATAAGTATAATAACAATAATCTAATCCTGAACGCACATGAGCAATAAAGCAATAAGAAAATGCGTTCCGTTTGCATGCTTTCGCAAATCCCATACATCCTTAAAACATATAGTATATTAGTGCATATACTATATATCGTATTATGGCGTATCAGATATTCATTAAATAAATTAAAACCAGCTCAAAATCCATACTAGAAAGCACACTCTATGCGAGTATAGTCGCCACCCTAGTGCCTCACAAATGGGTGGAAAATACGCAGCCGACTGGGAAAACAAAAAAAAAATATATATAAAAATAAAGTAGAAAATAGAAAATCGTTGAAGGAGAATGATTTGTGATTTGTCAATTTACCCGTGAGGGAAACTACAATGAAGACAATGGCCAGACGCTTAGCACACACACGGAGTAGTGACAGTTAAAAGTTATGGACAGTGGTGGAAATGCTGGAAATGCTGGAAATGCTCGTTGATAGATACGTTTACCGGGCCTAGGCCAACAACCTGTCAGAACTGCACGATTGATAGTAAGTGGCAAGGCCAAGTCCATCTTTCTTCACACCATTTAGCAAAACAGATACAATGCATCTGAATGGTGCGAATCTAGTTGAAGTTGAAGTTTAAAGGATCCTAAAAAGGTTATTTTCAATTTCAATTTATTCACATTTCTTAAAAACATTTTGCATTTACAAGTGAGGCTTAGATATCTTAATGTTAAGAGTACAAGCAGCTTAGCCATTTCTACTTAATTAAACAAATTATAGAAATAAAAATGGTTAACAACAATCGACAGTGACATAAGACAGAGACATAAAGCGTAATGACTTAAACCTAATTTAATACTAAGCTAACTAATACAAGTTTTTCATTATTTATAAATATTATATAATATTTATGTGCATATATCTATTATTGAATCTAACGTTTAGGCGAGCAATCCTTTCTGCATTCAATTTTTGCTATTTTGCTATTTATTTTATATTTAATTTTAGTGCATATGTTCTTCTTCAGATGTTTTCATTTAGAAGTATAGCTTTCTTGAAAGTATACAACTAATAGATGAATGCAGTTTTTCAAAATGCAAGTGAAAGTGATTTTTCAAAGCAACTACAAGTAGGCTTTAAACGGACTCTATTTTCCATAAATATTCACATAAAACAAATAAGCGTAGTAAGCTTTAAATGAATGTATTTCTTTATTATTATTTTTTTTCATTAAATAATTAAAGTTATAAATCTACTAAAGAATGTAGGTTGTGGCAGAGTTTTAAAAAGTTCTGTTTTTTTTGATGACATCATATCGATAAAAATGTAGTTACTTGATATATATAGTGTTTATTTCTATTCGATGCGATATCAACTTCATTTATATTATACATACATATTTCTGATGATTGATTGATTTTCTGGGGGATGTACTTCCCACCTCCCCCCTTACCCAACATCAAACGCTCGCTTATATTGAGCTGCTATGTTAAAGCCAACTTTAGGGAAATTGCTTCAACTTGAGGGTCGTTTTCAGCTCTTAAATGCCAAGATGTTCTGCTTTTGAGTTTCCTGCTTTGAACATTTGGCTAATGGTTAAGGAATCGTTGCCAAGAAGGAATTATTTATTTGCAATTTGTGAATTTTGTTATTTGAATTTGAGATAAGAATATTTGAGTCTCAGTGCCAGCCCTTAACATATCTTAGGCCTCTTGATATTTAGAATTTATATAGTTATATATGAGGATGAATAAATAATAATACTAATTCCTGTTCCTAATTCCTCTGGACAATCCAGCTATCGCATTCGGAATTTCACCCAGAAAAATCTGCAAGAGTTTTTAAAGTCTAATATAAAACAAACTCTATGTAGAAAGGTTGTTTCTTAGATTAAATTTATATAAAATATTGAGGCCGTATATGATTGATTTGTGTCGTTGTGTTTAACTAAAAACCGAAGTAAAAAAGGAGATTACCTTTTGCCTCCTTTGGTCTAAAACTGAACTGAGAGTTGAAATTGAATTTCTTGGTGGCTAGAAGAATGTAATAAAAGCATTTATACCTGTATATAAAGACTGTCGGACAATTATATGAGCATGTATATGTAATATGAATGTACTTATGTATATACATATGTATGCATGTATGTATGTATGTATGTATGTGTGTATGATCGGAAACAGAAGTGCTGGGCATCAAACACTCGGCCAATGCAGACGCAATGCGAACAAAATGCGCTGCAGAAGGTTATGAGAAGGCGGAGAAGGAGAAGGAGGAGGGCTAGGAGGAAAGGGAGAAAGAGTAGGAGGTGGCCAAGAAAGGCTGTCTGCATTCACAATGGAGTTGCGCTGTGATGCTGAGCTGTACCCATACACCCATACCCCGGCACCCACTCCACCCGGTGTCCGTGTCCACTAATCGAACGCAACGAGAGACAATGCGGTGTGACATGATACACATACAGAGATTGTTGGAACGGTGGAGCGGTGGAACGGTGGAGCGGTGGATCGGTGGAACGGTGGAGCGGTGGATCGGTAGTTCGGCAGCGGAGCAGGCTAAGGTCCATGGACCATGGCTTACCTCATGCTCATTGTATTAATATTAACGTGCGACGGACAACATCGAGCATCAGGCATCGGGCATCGGACATGGGGCATTCGGACATTCGCGCATCGCGCATCCAGCATTGAGCCTCTCGAGCTTCTTAATCCTAGCGACAACAATGCTGCTCGGCACCGACTACGACTTAAATTTATTCACTGATTTATGCAGAAAAATTTTAATGGGATCTTTGCGAATCTTCTCGTACATAAATGAATGTAAAGGGATGCGGATGCGATAGCCAATATACACCGACACACACACACACACACACACACACAGAGTTGCGCACACCTTCCTCCTTGGTTTTGGTCTTGGTGAGGGGCAGAGAAAACAAGTTTCCAGTTTCCAGGGAATCTTTCGAATCTTTTTCTGAATCTGGAACCGATCAGGGGGAGACAGAATTCGCTTTTGTATAAAACACAATAAATTCATATTTCATTCATGCCTATGTATACTTTTTATATACGAGTATGTACATACATACATACATATGTATGTATGTATGTATGTAAGCATTTGTTTCGATCCTGTCAACGCTGCAAAATGCATTAAATGATGAATTTAATATCGAACGAAAGAAAGAAATGTGGATACTCGCACACAGACCGATTTTCGGGCCAACTTCGCGAGTATCTTGTCTGGCTCGCGATTCTACCCAAGATCTGAGAGCCAAGCTGTAAGATTCGAGTATCAATAGCCATCGCAATTTTTATTCTTCTGCTGTTCCTGTACTGTTCATGAATACATCTACATATATACATGCAATATGTTGTATGTACATAGATATGTATACTATATAGTCGTGTGTATGTTTGTCCATGTGGCAATAGTTTTAATTTGGTTTCATCACTTATTTCATTTAAATTTATACACAAAAGAACCAATTGGGGCCTCGCATTGTCACGGTGCCCTCGACCGGACGTACTTGTAACGTATTTATGTATCGCATATGCTTAATCTCATCTCTCTGGGAGTGTGTGCGTGTGTGTGTGTGTGTGTGTGTGTGTGTCTGTGTGTTTGTACTTTACTTCATTAATACGCAGCCATTTCATGAATTCAATTAAGTTATTGTTTGTGATTTTTCAGAATCAGCCATAAACTGTCCAGCAGTGCCTTTGAAATTCGAAAAACAAGCCCCCCCCTCAACACAAAAAGTGGACATTTTTCGGGAGGCTAACATCTTCTTTGGAGATCTCAATATTTATTAGCATTAGTAGGATACATATACAGACCAAGCTTAGCTGCTAGCTTTGGATATTTCTAGTATCCTTCTAATATTGCTTGTAATGTTATCTGACTAAAATGAACTCTTTTGGCGGCGCTAAGTATATCCTTAGCTTCAAGAATATGGGAGCTTAGAGGCACAGACATTTCCTATGGAGCATCAATAACAGATTCAGAAAGTTGCAGAGCGCAGATCTCTAATAAGTAAACCATCACTTATTCAATACATATTATACTCTAATTCTCATCGCCAAAAATAATTATGATAAGTTCGCATTATATTTATTACATTATCTGCTATGCAATCCTCAAATTATTCGATTAAAAAACAACCTGTTAGGATATTTAATTCAATACACTGTATCGGAGATATTGACATTTTCACTTTTTCTGAAATAATTTTTGAAAATGCAGACATTTCGAGTAACAATATTTCAATAAATCTGATTTAAAAGATTCTGATGAACTAACTGACTGGTTGGAGATCAACACACAGTCTAAATGGCAAGACTTTGCAATCCAGTATTCTGACACAAACGAACTCGAATGCTTATTTGAAAAAGCTATTAATTTATAAATAAATATAAATTTATCTTTGGGCCAAATTTACTGGGGCCTTTTTTAAAATACATAAAATGTTTGAAGCTTATAACTAAATCTTGTAGCAGAAGAAAATTAAGGGCTTACTGAAAACTCTATAAATACACAAAATATAGTTGAATATACTAAATCTAGTTGCGCATTTTCGCAGCCCCGTTTAGTATTGGAAAGGATAGGAGTTTCTTAATTTTTTTTTTATTTTTAAATAACACTTGTATAAAGTAAATGAACAATTTAATATCTCTGAGTTGGACCAGAGATTGACGGAGATATATATTTATTAATTTTTTTATTTTTACTAATTTACTAATTTTAGGATACAATTTAAACTTTAAATAATAAGAAAGCCTCAATAATAACTATAGAGTAATGTTTATTAATGCCTCCGACACGTTGGGGGAGTTGTATTTGCCATTTGACCAGCTATGCCCCGATTCACAGCCATATGTTGTCAGAGACATTATAGATCTACAATATAGTAGAGGAGATACTTTAATTCAACTTAGAGCTATTTGGGTGAAGGAAGAAAATACGTATACATATACTAGTATTCAAATAGAGATTCCGAATTGATAGAAAATTAAATTTAGTTGAACTGTTTTTATGAGCGCAGTTATCCTTAGTTAGTTAATCCTTTGACTGCCCAAATATTCTTATGAAGTCCCTTTTTATGATCATTATTTTTGAAAAAAACACACCTATTTTAGACTTGTGGTGGATCTATGCAAGTACTTATCTACTGTGCGATATTATTATTGGCTAGTCAAGGAAATAAATATACTTGTAAGCTTTTATTCCTAATTATAAAATCGTTTAAATGGTTAAGTAAGTGGTTATTCAAGTTGTTTTACACAATCCGAAGAATAGTACTCTAATACTCTTCATTTTTTGTTGAACTTGTTAATTAAGCTTTTGATAAATGGTTATTCAAAGTTGCATCATTGGGAACAAATGCAATGTCTATTTTCGAATGCACCTGATGCACTTCCTCAATTATGCAGATAAGATGTATCGATGGGACCTGTGATTCCTGCATAATTATGGTCCAGTTAGACCTCTCACCGTGCATAACTCGTATTACAATAAAAACTCTTTATTGTGGTAATGAAGTCCAACGAGGGCATAGCCATAGTCATAGGCAAAGGTGAAGGCGAAGTCGAAGGTATGGGACAGTTGGAATGACAGTCAGCCGACTTCCACGTCCACATCCACATCCAAATCAACATTCACTTCCCCAATCAGCGCGTCCGTGTGGGTTTTCGCGTGTAAATAATTGATGATATCGGATGTTCCGTTACGTTTCGTTTCGTTCAATGTCATGGGGGTGGACAAACGGGGAAACTTTGCATGAGTGCGAATTCATATTCATAAAAAGTGAATTACTGGTGAGTTAGTGCGTGAGGGAGCTGGGGGCTGGGCTCGATTGATGATGGGTGATGGCTGATGGGTGATGGGTGGCACTGTGGCGCACACGCGTGCGTCCGGGGCATACTATATAGCACATACATACATATATAGTGTATGGAAAATGAGAGAATGAAGGAGAGAGGGAAAGTGATAGAGAGCTGGAGAGATGGAGGGCCTGGGGGAGGTAGATAGAGAGAGATATGCGCAATTTCCATCAATTTGGCCAAGTGGAATGACAGACAATTCGCTCGCTCGTACTTTCGCAATAATTATGCAACTCGAGCATATAAAATGTCCCTTTTATGCCTTTTACGACCGCTTTGCGCTAGGTATGAGTTCCCAAGGATGCTGTGACTTCTGCTTTTTGCCAAAATTAAGCTGCGACCGTAACGAAATTAATTATATACCAATGACACTGCGTAATGAGCCACACACTGGCTGCTGGGCGGGGGGCGTACGTGGCATCAAGAGCAGCAGCAGCAGCAGTAGCAGTAGCAGTAGTAACAGCAGTAGCAGTAACAGTGTCAGTGGCAGTTACTCTGTGGGTGTTTGTGTGTGCCTACGTGTGGGTGTGTGGGGGCGTTGGAGGATGGGGGAATGCATAATTGTAATCTTGTGAATATGATGAATAGAAATTGCGAATTACGCGCGTATATTTTCTACAAATCGATATTGAAAGCGTACTATACGCACACAAAACACACTCCCATTGAGACGAGTGCAGGAAATACTTATAAGCATAAAGCTCAAACATTCATCCAGTTGGGACAACCATAGAGATGCTCCAACTCATTGATTTCCTTGTTTGTCAATTAATGTCTCTGTTTCGTATCCATTTTATGAGTAATCAGCCAGAACAACATCTCCCTGCTGGTGGGGCTGGGGTTGTTTTTGGAACTTTACATCCATTCATAAGACTTAGATAAATGGTGCATATGCTACTTGTATTGATTCAATCGATCCTTTAATTTGAAGTTTCAAAATTGCCCTTCAATGCACTGTCTAGATGAAGAACTCTCGAATTTAATTACAAAAGTTCTTACATTCCACATCTTGTGCATAAAACACTTTAAGATAATATTCAAATCTTTTCTTTTCCAATCGAAGGATTCCCAGCGAGTGGAAAGAATATTTTTTTTCATAAGTATAATATTGTTAGGCTGTGATTGAACAAAGAAGTTCCATTATACCCAATTCTGTTTTTACACGCTCTTTTTTAAACGGTTTTGATTTTTGTTATATTTTTTTGTATGATTTATTAATTTATTTGTTTATTATTTCCTAGTACAACAAAAAGATTTCTCACGGTTTGAAAATTAAAAATTTTATATAAGGTTACATGGCATTATTCCATTTAAAATAACCTATGATCAATGTCTTTTTCAACACGTTTTTCTTACACCTCCTTTTCTGGAACCAATCTACCGTGTAAAAATAGAATTAGGTGTATTTATTGCAATTTGAATGCGCTGTAGCAATATCATATTAGATGTCGATAAGGTATAACTTCTTTATAATAAGAGCACTATCACATTGGCTGTTTAGTATCTTTGTTTCTATTAAATGTCGCTTCCATTTATAGCCAACACCTCCAATAAAGAGGTGTCTCATGATCCCACATCAAAACATAGTTGACCTCACTCTCCGGTTCTTCATATCCCCCAAGACAACACACGACACAATCAATTCTAGTATGTTTATTTATAATGATGGACTTGTAATAAGGGTGAACAGTCAATTTGAATAAATTTCAATAGTAATTTGAAAATTACTTAATCGTTAAAAACTTACTTTAAGGCTTACTAAGTAGATTACATGCCTTTCGAAGGCCCATAGGCAGGTAGGTGTGGCGAGCCAACCATTCTATTAGAGTCAACCCTCAATTAGGGCTAGGCTCAGGCTTGTGCTGGTGACCCCGTTTCTGCCCTAAACTGAGTCGATAGGATATTTGATATCGATTGGAAGCTATATCAATGCCATAAACTCTATATTCTTGATCTCTTACAGTTAATAGTAGGTTTTCAAATCAGACATAAGATCTTTTTACTTCCATGCATATTTAATAAATCGTTCATTATTCATAATGATGGGTGATTAACATTATATACACTTTATGGGATGCTGATGTTTCACACATACGAGTACTACAGGATATACGAAGGACAGGTAAAAATAATGTACATCATCGACTATCCCTTTGCGATGGAAGACTGTGCAGAGGACTTTCCCACGGCACACCCGATGGTGCCAAAGACTTTTGGAATATGGGCTTATTAAGCTTTCGAGGTAAGACGCCCGTTGAGTCGTTCTTGAGGCTGTGCTTGATAGACCAACTACGAACAAGTCACCATTAGTTATAGTTACATACAGTTACGCGCAATAGTTTTGTGTTGAGATAAAAGAAGAACGATTTCTTAACATAACTCTTCTTCCCACTTAACTTTTTCGAATTATCTCTTTTTAATCTATTCGGACTACTCTTTAAATATTGTGTGAGCGTACCAGAGAAGACTATGCATAGCCAGATTAGATCATCTATCACCAGGATATTAAAGTTTGGGATTCATCGACTGATCAACAGGAATTGACAAAATCTGGCTGATAAAGTACAAGTATGAAGCCTCTTTCTATATTCAAATAGAATTTGCTCTCGAAAAACTGGAGCAAAGGGTAAGCATATTAAAGTTTGGAAGTCAGGACACTAATTTTTTTTACAAATGCCTGAAATATTTGTACTATTCCTGGTTGTGGAAACAGGGGGAGTTTATGCTTACAATCTATAGTGAGATGAAAACTGGGAAGTGATGATTGGATCGACTGATCAACTGAGATCAAGAGAGGAATTGGCAAAATCTGGCTGATAAAGTATGAAGCCTCTTTCTATATTCAAATAGAATTTGCTTTCGAACAAAGGGTAAATTATTGGACCTTTGTATAGTCACGGGTGCTTAGTAAACCTTAAGATTTAAATGAGTGTGTAAATGCTTTCATACTTCGACACACGTATATCGTGGACTGACCAATGGTCGACACCACAAAACCAGGAGGAAAAACAGCGAAAGGAACTCACGCAACACGAAACACACAACAACAACAACAATGGCAACAACAACAACAACTACTACTACTACTACAACTACAAAACAAGGTGACACACCGCACAAAAAGTGAAACCAACAAAATAGAAGTAACAGTGGCAGTGGCAGTGGCAGTGGCAGGGGCAGTAGAAGTAGAACAAACAACATTTAATCTTGAAAATGTTCACACTTCCGAGTGGCACGTGAACGAAACGCTAACGCAGGGTTAGGGTCGGGCGAAGTGGGAGAGAAATGCCAGGGCTAGCCCTACACGGCCGATACAGCCGGACGGACGGACGGACGGACGGATGGACGGACAGTTGGCGCACTCCTCTTATATTGATGCAGTTAATCGTATATCTTTGCACGCACGAACGAAAGGGCAAAATGCCAACGGACAAACTAACCGACCAACCAACCACCCACCCACCTTTCCACCTATCCTTTCCACCCATCTCCTGCTAACCATCCCCCCACTGTTAATAGCCAGGGACAGCTGGCCAGCTGGCGAGCTGGCGGGCTGGCGTGTCTGGAGTGCGCAAAGTACAAATGAAGTTCCTGTAAATTTCCGGCATACACCAAGGTAAATTAAACAAAGGCAATTAAAGCGTTAATGTTTTTCGAGTCGTGATTCTGATACCGTCGGCAGCGACACAGATTTCTCGCCCCAAGCCTCACGCCCCACGCCTCACGCCTCTTTCCTCGCTCCACACTCTTCGAGCACATGATGAAGAGTTAGTGCTTGTGTGTGCGCACAACAACAACAACAATAACACACACTCTTCGATGGAACAGAGACATATGCCTGGACAGTGAATTTCGTGGGCAAGAGCAGGGGCGTCCTCTTGTACGTGTGGGCTAGAGCTTAGATAGCCGGGTGAAGGAAGGGGGGCCGTCACCGACAACGACCCATTGATAGCCCGTGCAAGACGAAGAATTTGCGGCATGTTTCCGCACATAGCACATCCGTTTTGGTGGGACCATCTTCTTCACTCCACTCCACCCCAACCCCAACACCACACCATCCCACCCAGGTTGTAGACATTATGTTCGCGAGTAAACTGTAACTGCCATTCGGTGCATGATTCCACGGACCTAAATATTGTTTTTAGTTATTAAATTAATACATGACTCTGGCATCCATAAGAAACAGATGAGCGGGAGCGGGAGCGGGAGACAGAGACATGCGTAATCTCCCATTAGGAAAGGCGAGACTTGCACTATACAATACTCGTATACTCGTATACTCGTATATTCGTATGCTTGTTTGTCTTTATATATTGCATTAGTCAGCGGCCTGGGGATGACTGTTTTGGTGGGGATTTCGTTCACTTTACGGTTTTTTTCTCGCTTTCCTAAGGGGTGTGCAGGGGCGTGTGTTGTTGATTTAATGATAAAGTCTGTAGGGGCACAAACCTTATTTTATTTTCGTAAATATTAATGAGCGTTCCAATGCTGGGCGCCCTGGATTAGCAAAGACTGCTGCTACCAGCTACTCATAATAATCATTTCTCTCAAAGGCAATAATAGCGACTCCAACTAATTGCCTCTGTACTTGTACTGTTGCACCAAACTAGTATGGTCTAGACCAATATTTCTTAAAAAAGGGCAAGAATATGAGGAAAATAAAGCGAGCACAATCATGATAAGAATAGAATGGAACAAATGGGTTTTGTTATACTCTGTACCAAAGGGATAAAAGTGTATACTAGATGATTGCGTAAACGATTTTGCAAAGTGTAGGAGACCCTCCCACCTCCCCTAAAATAGGAGAGTTAAATTCAGTTAGTTTGCCAATGTTAGTCTCATTATCAATCTTAACAAAAGTATAAACACATAAAGCACTTGAAGGTACATTTTTGGTACACATTGACAAAAACTACGAAACGTAGGGGAAGTCACACATCACTAAAATCTCCAGCTTTTTGCTCATACTCTCTGGAATCTTTTGCGGGATCTTTTACGCCCCCTTCCAGCTTACATATAGTTCATTACCACAAAAATAGTTACCCCCTTTAGCATTTTGGAGCACTGCTGAACAATATAGGAAACATAAAGTTGAACATCCTAGACTTTTGAATTTTCTGCACCATTTCTAAGAGGAAACATTCTGTATTTTAAACACATACGAGCACAATATATGTATAAATAATTAATGTTGCGTTTCTCATAAATGTATATGCATTTATTCCTCTTGGGCATACCAATTGATCTCACTAGGTTTCGTTGATTTAGTCTTTTAGTTTCCGAGATGAAGACGTACATACAGACGGACGGATGAACAGTCTTATTACTATATTAAATCAGCCGAACTCTCAAAGCTGAAATAAATAGTAAAAATTATAAAGTCATTTCACATCTGGGCATTTTTGTAGCTCGAATGTGAAAAAGGGGATCAACAAATTAATAATATTGTAAAAATCAAGAGGCTTCAATATACCCTATAAATTCGAATGACGTGACCATGGAAAGTGTGAATAGAATAAAACATAGAACGCTAAAAAAAGAAAATATTGAGTTCACTACATTTTATTTTCGTAATTAATTAAAGTCTAAGTAAGTTGGGTTAGGTTGCGATGGCTAGTATTTCTAATGATCTCTATTTTCACGATCTTGATTACTGGTATCTGCATGGATCGTTTAGAATGGATTACCCTGGAGCAAGGAACACCAGCCTGCTTAGTGCTGGGCAATGACAGAGACGTTGATCTACACTTTTCTCCTCTTCCCCACCTCTGAGGAAACTTTTCTTCAAGTCAGTTACTTGCAAGTAATATAACAAGAGAGAACGCTACAGTCGAGCAAGCCCGACAGTGTAATACCCTGTACCCAGGTAAACTTCCGTCACTGAGTTATATGAGCCCATAGCAGCAGTAAAAAGAGGAAGAAGAAGAGCGAACTTGTTGCTGCAGTTTGTGGGGGTTGTACTGGCGAGAATTTGTTTTGCTAATAACTTTATTTAGAATTGACCGAATTAAATAAAACTTTAAACAACAGTAGACAATTATATATAAATTATGTGTGCAAAGTTTGGTTTAGATAGCATTTGAAATGTGGACGCTATTGACGAAATTCTGTAGCGGGGGAAGGGGGGGAAAATTAAAAAAAATAAAAAAACTCGTCCTTACTCGGACCTAGGAGAATCTGGATGCCAACTTTTGTTATTCTAGCTTTTATAGTTTCTGAGATCCTCGCGTTCATCCAGACGGACAGACGGACGGACATGTCTAGATCGATTTCTCTCGTCATGCTGATCAAGAATATATATACTTTATGGGGTCGGAGATGCTTCCTTCTGTATGTTACATACTTTGCACAAACCTAATATACCCTTTTTACCCTACGGGTACAGGGTATACAAAACTATGCAAGGGCGTACGCAGGGGGGAACAGGAGGGGGTCCTTGTCCCCTAAAAAATGTCGTAATATGATGTCCACTACACATTCACGGAAGTGAGTTGGATTTGTTGAAGTTTTTCTATTGAACATACAAGTATGCATAAATTATTATTTAAACGCATCGTGCATTATCTAAACAACATTTTAATTTTTTGGCTGCCTCCTTTGGAAAGTGCTGCGTACGCCCTTGAAACTATATATTAGTGAGGATGATAAACAATTAGCTTAATTAAATGTATAGTATTTGAAGAAAGTTCTGCAATGGGTTAGGTTTAAAGCGGTAGTGTTCTGGATTTAAAATCTCCATGAAAATAAGAAGCGAAGAAAATGGATGTTCATTTTCATTTGGTTGAATTAGTTTTAGAATGAGTTGATAATAGGGAAACTTTGTTAGAATGGTGATTGTGTGCACAAGAAAACAGCTATCCATATACTGATCTGAGGCTGCGATAAGTAATAGTAGCTAATAATTGCATTATCAATTAGCAGCGATGGTATTACTAAACGGTTTATTCATCAACTCAGTAGAATAGGGGAAGCTTAGCGATATGGAATTGCACAAAATGCCTAAGAGTGTCAGTTTCCGTTGACTATATGACATTAATATCAGTGCCACGGAGCACACAGACCACCATATTTATTCATTCATTCATTCATTTATTCAGTCTGTCAGTCAGGCAGTCATTCAATGAGAATTTCCACAGTCGCATTGATTACTAGGCAAATGAATCTAAGTTTGCCAAATGGTTTTTGCACTAAATGTTGTTGTTGTTGTAGCTATAGCTGTAACCAAAGGCGCTCACAAATCGCTGGCTCATGCTCATTGCCTTAGTCGGCATGCCCAGAGCCCAGTGCCTAATGTCCAATGTCCAATGTCCGCTGTCCGATGTCCAGTGGCCGGCTGTTGAAGTCAGTTGAAGAGAGTAGAGTCAGTGGCGCATTGCATTTAATTTAACAAACGGCTGTGGCTGTGGCAGCCAAGGAAGCAGGAAGTAAGGAAGATGGAATTGAAGATGGCACATTGTATTTGTATGCACATAACGGCAGTTTAAATGAATGAACAACCCACCCCCAAGAGTTTTTTATTTTCCTTTTCTCGGCTATTTTCTTGCTCTCTAATATGTAAATGTAAATGTATGAGTGCGCGTTATACATACATACATACATACATATACATATATATGTACATACATATACTATATGTATGTACGTACGTAGGTATGTATGTATGTATGTTTGCATGGCTGTGTGACCGTTCAGAGCAGATTTGGGCAAATGCAAACAATTCTAACATCAAACTCTCACATCCGACAAAAATGCAAGAGGACGACGCAAAAAAGGAGGATGACGAAGAAGTTGTGTCTGTGTATGTGTGTGCTGGTGTGTCTGTGTGTGTGTGTGTGTGTGTGTGCGAAAAAACTTTATTGATGAAAATAATTTACACAACTTCAAAGCAACATTTTAAAGTATGCGAGCACTTCAAAATCTGAACTTTGCATGGCTACAAACACATACATACATATATAAATACATATATATGTATATATGTATGTACATATGGAAAATGTATGCATATACATATACACTTGTATGTCTACAGGCCACATTTTTTCGCGCGAGTATGAGAATGCGTGGGTCGTGGGTTGTGGGTTGTGGGTCGTGGTGTCGTCGAAGTCGAAGTCGAACTCGTAGTCGCAGTGGCAGTGGCAGTCGTAGTCGTCGTCTTTTGTCCTCACCCTCATTTCGAAGGGACCAAGACCAAAACCAGAACCAGGACCAGGACCAGGGTGCAGATGCGCAATTTTGACTAAAAAAGTTCCGAAAACACACAGGCTAGAGTAACGAAGAACAACACACACACACACACACACACACGCGCGCGATGGCAAAAAAATTACACCCACTTTCTTGCAGTACAAAAAAAAACATAAAGCAAAAAAAAAAAAAGAAAACAAGAACTGTATGTAAAAAAAATAACCCCTTACGTGCTCATGTACGTATGTATTTATGCATGTGCGGGTGTAAGATTCGGTGAGTGTGCATACACACACACACACACACACATGCATACATACATACACGTACATATGTGTGTACACACATGCGACTTGGCTGCCCTCTAAAAAAAAAGGGAACTGTACGAATTTGCTCCGCTATTGGAACCGATCGAACTGAAAATAATTTCCATTTCATGGCGGGGGTGACAAAACCGGAGCACAACTCGCAAGTGTGTCTGTGTGCGTTTCCGTGTGTGTATTTACGTGTGATGATATATAGCTGTATATATGTGTGTAGGTATGTATGTATGCCTGATGTAGAGGTAGCGAGAGGGCAAACGAACAATGGATGCAATCTACCGTTAATGGTCATTATTTGCATAGATTCATTAGAAAATCATAGATAATACATACAGACACACACATACACACACAAAATAAACGTACCTATACACACACATACACTTTTAGGTGTGTCTATGATTGGGCAACAGTCTTGGATGCTTTCCTCTACACCCAGTAAATGGGAAAGTACCCACCACATCACTATATCTAAAATCTTGTCATTCTGATCGAGAATATATGAACACACATATATACATAGTGGGGCCTGTCTCACCCCTTACATTCGAACTTAACTATGTAAAATATGCTGCTACCCTTTAGGTACAGGGTTTAACAAGCTATACTATCTGATAGGCATGCTCATAAAATCTAACTAAGTTGAGGAAATTTCTTTCGACATGTGCTTCGATTCCGTTGATATTTGACATTTGGAAAAGGAGACTCTTCTCTATTAGAGTTAAAAAAAAAACATTTCGTGAAGACTCTATTTATAAGCTCTTTTTATACAAGTCTTTTTTTTATTATTTTTAATAATGTTTTCATAAGAAATGGTCGAATTTTTTACTTATTGCTCGACTAAAATAAATAGCTTATACATCCAAATTCATAAAATGTTTAAAAAACTGCAAGCTACGCCCTTTGATAATAATAAAAACTTGCTAAATACAACTAATTCTGTTTTCTTTTGGTTCCACAAAAAGTCGTGTAAAATAATCGTATAAAAAAGACATTGATCATATGTAATAATGGCGTGTTGCCATAGTTGTATATACAATTTTTAATTTTCAAAACGTGTTAAATTAACACCGTGTAAAAAAGACTACAAGTATGTACAAACCGAATTAGGTGCATTGCATACATTTAACAAAATACATAACTATTCCATGTGTATTTGGTTTGATACTTCAAAATATATGTATCTGTTTCCAAAGACACAATACAAGTATATTAAATGAATCTTTCGACTCATTTCAGTTTATTCTAACCATCCGATTCGTAACTTCGTAGCAGATGAGCTAAAAATTGTATTTAAATTTAATTGAAATAGAAGATTTTAAAAGCGAAAATACGTTTATTTACCATAAATAGATACACCTAAATATTTGATTTGATCCAATGCCTGCATATATTTATATATACTACTATGGGATACGGATACAAAAGAGAGTGTTGCTTCCAGATCTATTCAGTGTAGTAAACAAATTTGTAAACTATGTAATTATAGACCCTAAGTATTGATCTCAGATCTATGATATACACATTTTGCGGACAAAACAAACAAACCAGCAGATAATTGAGAAGAGTTGGAAAATAAAATACAAAATAGATTAGAACATCTGTGAAGTGGGTAGCTCTCTAGAACAGGCTCTTAACTACGAATCAGTGGGGCTGGGGTGTCGTTATATCGGCTGTTCAGCTGCTTTCCAATTGGACTCTTCACAGCTAGATTATTCAGCTGAAATAAATAAAAAAAGCAACTACATTTTGGCAAAATCCAAATGCAAAATGAAAAAGAGCGTGAAATCGACAGTTTTATCTGTTTTCAAACATCCTCTTCGTCTGGCAGTCCGGCCGTCTGGCCGGAATTAAAAGTTATTTTCGCATTTCACCCTCAAAAAAGTCGCGATTGCTTGGCAAATAGATGTGTTTGTATGAATTGTACGTTTAATTCAAGTTGCTATTTAATTAATTTTGGCAAAAAGAGTCTTTAAATCAGTGAATCGGTTTGGCAAACCGCAAACAGAACCCCAAATGTATGCTACTCTTTATTTCAATTCCGTTGAAACGCTTTCCATTTGGCAGAATGCCACTCACCGTCTCACTGTCCGAAGGTGTAGGGAAATGGAAGCAGCAGTTCCGATATGCATTTTGAAAAGCAACAAACTATCCCCATATTGATGTCAAATTTGTTGATATTTGTTGCCAAAAATGTCGCATATATGGCAACATATGTGGCTACATGGAATCGAAATTAACAGATGAAGGCAAACATTATACAAGTATGCCCATATACACTGTAGATTTTCCCTGTATGCAGATTTCCCATGTTCTGCCAAATATATATACATACGTATACATGTATATGTATGTATGTATGTACATAGGATACACACACATTTAATTTGTTGTGTGAAACATTTCTAATTTTGCCATCTCTCTCTCCAGTTGATATGAACGTCCTTTAATTTTTGCAAAACCGAAAATAAAAAAAACAAAAAATCGATTTTCCATAATTCAATGTTAGAAATTTCGGATGCTAAAACTGCCAAGCATTTTTTATCCAATTTTTTACGGAGTGGAGAAAAAAAAATGAACTGGGGGTGTCGTTTTTTTTCCTCTTTTGTATTGTTTCAGCCTTGCAGACAGCCAAATGTCCTGACAAACAGCAGTCAGGACGAAATACATTGTGCCCACATTTTATGAGTTGTGTGTGTTCTGTGTGCATGCGTGTGTGTGTGTGTGTGTAGGGTATTTGCAAGACCCACAGCGGTCTACTCTCGAAGCGAACGAAAGGCGAATAAAGAATGAAATGGAAAAAAAAACGGAGGAAAAAACAACCCCGACAAAATTATAATGAAGTTGGTGGTGGCGCAAAAAGCGGCAGGCGGTGGCAGGCGGCAAGCGGCAAGAATGCGCGTTTGAAAAACCAGGGGGGGAGCGGGCAATTTTTGCCACCTTCTGCCAGAACGAAAAGCAAACGGGACGGGACCGTCCCCGTCCCCGTCTCCGTCTCCGTCACCAACACCATCACCACCGTCAGCGACAGCGTCGCCACCCTACACCATCAAAATTAAAAAAATACGTACATACATAAAAAACCGAGATCATCCACGGTGATGAAAAAAAAAAAACACCCAGCCGCGTGGAATATTTATGAATGTGTGTGAGTGAGTGGCTCTGAGTGAGTGAGTGTGTGTGTGTGTGTGTGTGTGTGAGTTTGCTGCGGGGTTTGTTTTTGCTCCGTTTCCACGTTCGTCTTTTTGGTGAGATACAAATAGGGTACAACATTAATTTTTATAGTAACTTTGAATTTCTCAAAATAAAAAAAGATGCCAAAAAATAAATAAGAAGGAAGAAAACCAAAGGCTGCCAGCGACGTTGACGCTAACTTCGTGGAGCACAGAAGTTGACAGAAATGTAAAGAAGTGGATAGGTGGAGATGGGGCGGGAGGGGCGGGGTGCAGGGGCTACACACATACATTGGGGAGCCTGACTTTATATGAAGCTATGTATGTATGTAAGTATGTATGTGTGTGTGTGTGGTAGTTGGGCAATGCCTGGGCTTGTGGCGCTTCTCGTGCATGAAGTAAGAAGGAAAGGGCGTTTGGGCTGTGGATTCTGCAATGTGACTCTTTTTTTTATTTTATTATTACTTCTATGCTTTAGCCATGAGGCTGCTTCCTAGTTTTCCTTTTTTAATTTTTCCTTTTTTATGTGCGTGCTTAATGTGTGCGAGTTTGTGTGCACCCCCCGAGCGTGCATGTGTGTGCGTGTGTGACCCTCATATGGCTCAAGAATAAAATAAATGATTATACACGTACCCTCGCGACGGACTTCCAACTCCGAGACTTCCCATTCTGTCTCAGACTGAGAGGCTATTTGCGAAATAAAAAATGTGTGTTTGAGTGTGTCTATGCGTCTGTAAGTGTGCGTGCGTGTGTGTGTGTACACACTTATCCAAAATATATATATACATACATATATACCGCTGTATGTATGTACGCACTATAGGGTGACTTGGTGGACTTGCTTTCTTTCTTTTTTTTTTTTTTGTTTTGTTCCTTGTTTTTGTTTTCGTGTTGTTGTTGCCGTTGCTGTTGTTGTTTTTATTTTCATTTTTTGCAAGGTGGCTGCTCTAACGTTTTTAGGGTGCCGGCGTATGCCGTAAAATAGAACGCTGTCTAATGAGTAGTTCCCCCCACCTCTGCCTCGCCCTCTCCCTCTCCCTCTCCCTCTTGCGATCCCTATCTCATTTAGTTTGCAATTTGTGAAAGCGCATTTGCGACCGTGAAAACAGAAATGCACAAATGTGTGTGTGTGTGTGTGTGTGTGTGTATCTTATGTCTTTGTGTGCGTGTGTGTGTGTGTGTATGTTTGCGCGCATTACACTTGCAACTCTTTGAACTCTTTGAATTGGAACCACATGCTACAAACATACGCTCGCTTTTCATGGCCCAAATATATGTATGTACATATGTACAAACGAGTAAGTATACCAATGGCCTTTGTGGAAAGGAAGGACACCAGGGCACGTCCGACATAATCAAGGCTCGATATAGTGAACAAATCCTTTACAGCTTTGCGCTACTTTCAAAATGCCTGAGTAGCTTTAGTAGCTTTATACATAACAGTGAGGATCACTTAGCTCAGTTAAAGACACATTTTTGGAGTAGGAACTCTCTCTGGTGGATACAATTTCGACTACTTCTGATTCTTCAAAGTTAACAAATCGAGCTCTTATAGACATACAAGTGTGTAAGTAAAGTCAAAGAATCTGTGTGTCCTTAAAATAAAAACTTATCCGAGCTATACTCGGCTATACTTAATATGGCAGGGCTTTAACAATTCATTTGAATATTATGACGCGATTTAAACTTAGATAAGACTTTTCTGTAGAGCCTAATAAATTTAGGCATAGATCTAAGGATAAGCTAAAAGTTTGCTTCCCACAATGCTACGGCAATACTTCAGGAAGTTTTCTGAAATGTTTGGATCTTTTAAACTATGTATAAAAGGATAAGTCACATTTCATTTCCGAGTAAATCATAATTTAAACTGCGTATGTTGTTATTGTACAATGTTGTTATTTTTAATGAAATAGACAATTATATATTGATTAATGCAGTACTACTAGAACTAATCATTAACACATACATAACTGAATCACATTTAGAAAAAAATTATTGTATACAACTTGTTCGTTTATTTAATCCCAACCAAAATATTTCCGAATTCATCTTTTGTGTTCAAGTGTGTGTTTTTGCGACAAGTGTGCCATAATTATATATTAATTATATATATAATATATATAATATTATATTATATTAATTATATATTAGGCTAACTTACAGCAATAGAATTATGAGCAACTCAAGAAAATATACATTAATCATTCGTATTAATAATTCATAACAAAACACACGTGTAACAAAATTATGCACTGATTCTAAATGTATTGCATTTTACCTCAATAGTAGTCAATTGTTAATATTAATATGACTATTAATATTATACATACATTATACATATATTATATGTAATTAAAACATAAGGAAGCATCTCAAACCCCATAGAAGTTATATTATCTTAATAACCACAGCTAGACATGAGCTGAGCCGATATTGACAAAACTTGAACTCTTCTAGTCCTTTATTTCTTGAATTTATCTTCCGCAAATTTCAGAATTTCTACAATACTAAGCTAAATAAACCGAACGTTGCGTACCTAATTTATATATAATTCTCTACCTTAACTTTGCGAAAAGTTATTAACGAAATAATTTTATGTCCGTATACCTTCCCCAAACTGCAGCACCGGGTTGGCTCTTCTTCTTTTCGCTTCCGCTTTGCGCGCATATAACAATCCTCTAACACAGCGACGGAAGTTTTCTTAGCTATAGGGTATTGGTCGACAATTATTGTTATTTTTATTTTATGCCCAATAGGTGAAATAATGCTTCAGTTTAATGCGAATTACAACAATGTACTATAGATACATATATTCTTGATCTGTATGACAGGACGAGCTAAAATAACCATGCCCGTCTGTATTAACCAAACATGGTATTCAGATTTTCCTAGGTCCGAGAAAGGACATACTTTTTCTGGTCTGTCCACTCTAAAATCTCACATAGAGATAAATAGACACACATAGGCTAGACTTTTGGCAGTACTTACATATAAGAGTTGGTTCGCTTGACTCTAGTATTTTACTCTTGTTTTTAGAGGAAGAAAAAGAAACCAGATCACCTGATTTTGAAGAACAAAAAAAAAAAAACAATAGATTTATTCTAAAACAAATCATGCATATTAGTTTGTTTGTTTAAGAAATTGTTCATTTAGCAGGTCATTTATTCAATCAATTATTTATTCCTGCTTCGCTGGAAAATGTTGTGAACTAAAATTTAATGTAAGAAAAAGAAATATGAATAATATATAATTTTCCAATAAAAATAAATGCATATATGAAAGATACTTTGTTTAAAGCAAAATTATTGCTGTTCATAAGCTTCGAATAGAAAGACACAGCAGATTTCCTTATTTAAAAAAAATAGTGCCTTGTTTTCAATTTGTATCGTATATTGAACGCCAACTGTATTGCGTTAAGGCCCACATTCTACAAATATAAATTTGTAATGCAATTTAACTAATTAAAGAAAAAAGTGGAGTGCCTGAGCCCGAGCCCGAACCTGATTCTGATTCTGAATCAGTGCCTGAGTATGAGTCTGAGCATGCTTAAATGCTTAAATCCAATAGATATGCATATGTGGCCCCCGCTATAGTCGTATTGAGGAATATTGTGGATTGATTTAAGCATCCCTTGCATAGTTTATCGCTTACCCACACACAGAAATACAAAAACACACAAACATACATACAAACCTCCGTGCTACCTACACACAGACATACCTACAAGTATGTATGTAGACTGTGAGGGGTGTGCGTTTTTTAGCACTGCAGAGGGTGACGGCTGCTGGATACATTTTTTTTTTTATTGATTTCCATATTGATTTGTTGCACATCAACACCACCCAACTTCAAAAACGTTTTCAGTGGCGGTGGCAGTGGCCCGTGCCGGTGCCGGTGCCGGTGCCCATACTCGAGCCACTGCCTCACCCTGTCCGTGTACTGTCCGTGCCGTTGGCCCTTGTCTTGAAGCATTATGCCTCGGCTCTGGCTCTGGCTCTGACTCTGTTTCTAGCCCAGCCCAGCCCAGCCCCTGTCTCTGCCCATCCCCCTTTATATCAGTTTTCTATGCAACCAATTTCGACTGGCATGCCTTTTGCCAGGAATTTAAACATTTTAACCCTTTTTCTATGTGATATTTCAAGCGGAAGTCGATACGCGGTCAGAGTTACACTTTCTCTAAACTTTCAATCGAATCGTGACACCCCCGTAATTTCAAATCGTTCTTGAATCGTTGTTACTTCTTGCTGTTGTTCTTTTGTTTTTTTTTTTTTGTTTTTTTTTGTTTTTGTCTTGGTACAGTTAAGCTCAAGTGCTAAGCAGACTTTGCATAGCATATATATATATATATATATATATATATATATATATATTTAAGCTATTTATTTATAAACTGCTTATATTATATTATAAATACATTTCAGGATACGAACTACTTACTAACACTAGTAGTTTTATGAACTTGTACTCATATTCATTCTTAATACTAAAAAAAACTAAAAAATTCACCTTATAATATTTTGAACATTTTAAATAGAACCAAACCAGGTCTAAAAATATATTGTTGCAAATGCTAGCAGATAAACATTTGTGCACATTATTTAGGTATATATGTACACACTTAAAGAAAAGGTTGTTATTAAAACAACGCTACATATACATATATACATACGAGTATATGTACATATGTATATATATTTATAGAAACATACATATATGCGTATAAAGCTCAAGTATTTCCTCATACATAATGCATACGCATGTATTTACATCCATACTACAAGTATACATACAAATATACATACATATGTATGCATGTATTTATGTACCGCATGTCCAGTGGTACATAGGCAACCGAATATGAACGACCTTGGCCCATAAATGACCACCACCTTAACCCACAAGTGCTTACGGACGTGCATACTTGGCCAGTTGGCCATTTGACGTTTTTTTAGCGGCCGTTTCGAGACTCTGGGCGCGTCAGCCTTTTTGTTGACAGTGACAGTGAGCACTCACACAGTGAAACGGATAAATAAATCAATGCTGTCTATCCTCCATGCCCAATGGAATATACATACATGGTATGTGAAAGAAGCACAATTTGTAAAATTTGTTGGCTATACTAATAATTTGTTATGCACATATTAATCATAGCATGCCATAGTTTTGTGACAGCAGTTTGAGTGAAAAGCGTTGGTTCGTTATCAAATAATTGTGTGCGTATGTGTCTGTGACTACGACTCTGCTAATTAACACCAAATAACGCTTATTGCGAAGTTAAACCGAAAAATCATTATTTGAAGCAACTCTAGCGAAGGCAGCAACTGGAATAATACTAATTTTCGTTCAACTTGCACTGATACATACTTGTATGTACATGTACTTAGCCAGGTACGTACGTATATATATTTCTGTGTATACCCTTTCTTTATATCCATTTATATACATAAATGATACATTTTGTACTGACTGACAGATTGGTTATCAACTTACAGCCCAAAGAGTAAGACTTCTCGAAATTCAAGCTTCAAATTTTTCATTAAGCAGTAGTACACAATAAATGAAGCAGATTAATTTATTTTAAGCAAGTATTAAATATTTCCAATTTTCATAATTCTAGCAGCCCCTAAAAAGCAGTAGAAGCCATTTACATACATGTCTAGAAGAATAATCTGGCATTTGAATCCAGAGCATTCGAAGAATATGGATAGGCTTACATGAATTTCTCACATATGGCTGCGACTAACATTTAAAAATATATATTTAAATGAACTTGTAGCGGTTTTAGAGAAATAACATTAAGCAGCGGGTATATTGTAACTGAAATGTATTTAAAATTGATTGCTAAATTATTACATGCCTACAATTCGTATATCGATAAGTTGTATTTTTTTAATAGTTGCAATTCTAGTATCGGTGTACAATGCTATTGTAGGGTTTCCCTGTTTAATCGATATCGAGTTTATTGCATGGCTGCATTGGAAAAAAAGTTAGCAGTACCCGAGCTTTTTGGAATACCTGAGCTCTGCGCATATCAGCTTGAAGCCAGACGCGTTAAAGTTGCGTAGCGGTCAGCCTTAAAACGTGAAATAGCTTGCGCGCCCTTCAAGGAGCTCATTCAAATGTCATTTAATTGACCGTTTGTGTTGCATAAAAATGAATCTCTATTTTATGCCAAATGTACATAGGTACTTCCTTATATAAACTATAATAATTAACATAGAACGAATGTATTTATATTGTATAGTGGTATAAACTACAATTAAAGCTCACTCCATAAATAATTTGTGTTGAGGTGTGAAGCTTTCGAAAAGTGTATGCAAGATTCGATATGCCAAAGATAACTTTTGCACTTGTTATTATTTTTGTTTTATTTTGAAAAGTTGTCAGTTCTTTAGCCGAATTTCTGCGTTGCTGTTGGGGCGTGAGTATTTTTCGGAGGCGATCGGATGAATTTTCAGTGCAAAGTTTTCGTTCAACGGAAAAACTCGTACGTACGTGAAAGCTCCATACAAAGAACCAAAAAGTGCCTGAGATTAAGACCACTGCGGCAGCTACCCACTATACACGATAAAGATCGCTTGTGGCTGCTTTTTGCCTTTCAAAATAAAATCCAATGTGCACGTACAACAATGCAAGAGAGCAGAGCGGTGTTTGCCTATAAATAGAACATTTTACCGAAAGCACATTTCTCCTATATTGTAAAATGATGTTATGCTATGTTATGCTACTGTAATAATGAGAAACCACAATAATTCTGGTAAACGGCGATAGTTGTGAGTCCTAAAACAACACATTCCGATCAAGAAAATCATATCAAATATGTCAAAACGCGTCACGTGTATATCTCTCGTTGATCTCCGGTGGAAGTTGTCTTTGAATTTATCTAAAATTAAACCAACAAAATGTTAAATACATATGTATGTATTTATAAAAATAGACAAAAACGAACAGCGCTTATAGAAACTCACCCTAGATAATTCAAATAAAGGTGATGATAGTTCCCGCAGAGATGCATAAATATACAAACAAACAGAAGACGAACACTTGCAGTCCAATGCACAGCCAGTACCCAATATCCAGTACCTGTATAAAGAGAAAATACATACATATATATTATACATATTTACGTACATACAAGTATTTTCGCTTCGTCAGTTATGAAAATATCGACATCGACATACATGCATATGAACATACATATGTGTGTTTTTGTACATACTGAATACAGACCTGTATATGCATGCCCAAATATTTTTTTAATTTTCGCAACCATCAACGATAAAATACTCCGCCCACAGTTCTTGAGGCTTTCAATCACCTGTACATTCACGAAAATTCTTCTACTGTGTGTCATGGATGAGAGAGCGGTCCATAGTTTATTTTTTATACAAATTATGTGATGCACAGAGAAGTGCAATTCAATTTAAGTGCGCAACTCAGATTTCTGTTAGCCGTAATTTATCTTAAGTTTATTATTATAGTCTTAATTCTAACTCGTCTCCATTGCATTGTATTCACTATTTATCCTGCGCAGTTAGTACTTACAGACATCTGTTTTGATTCTGTTTCTCACCTATTTTTTGCTCTCTATTTAGATGTGGATGTGTAAGTGCGGCAACAACAACACTAGTCTTTCGTTTTTTGGCAAATCAATCATAACATCGTATTATTCATGATGCTCTAGAACGCATATATATATTTTTAAAAGACAAGAACTCGCCAAAACAGAAGACAACCCAAAGAACAATCATGCATTTACAGGAGACTCAAAGGTGAGTTCAATTTCTCGTTCGCATTCCTTAGAAAATACATTGTATATTACACATATTTCTCAATATTAAGTCAACACGGAGTCAGAGATATTCAGTGCAAATACACGTTTGTTTGTAAAGTAAAAATATATGTACTATACATAGATAGCTCAAAATCTGACGAATTAGCAAAAAAGCTATGCAGAAGAGATTTCTCTTTCAAAATAAAATGATTGTGCGAATATGCTTTTTGACACATTTAAAGGATACATTTTTTACATTTATCCCATTCCTGTAATTACAAAACTACAGCAATGGTTATTCTATTAGATTAAATTAATATTTTTTTAATACGTTTAGTTAAAAGTTAAACCTGAATGTCAGACATGTTAATATCCTTTTTGGAATAATAAAATTTAATTTCAAAACGGCGTTCACATTTGAAAAATTAGACCGTTAGTCCGCCATCTCCCCAAGTTAAAGGGTTGTCACCCGCTCAACTTCATAGGACAATTTCCACACCCATACACAGAAACAGACACAGGAGCGGCAGGAAAACCGTTGTGGGGAAAAGTGCGCATGCGCTGCATGGCCTGGAAGATGACAGCTGGTAGCTATCGCCGTTGGTGTTACCATTGACAACTGTCATTTGGAATGGCCCTCGCATGGTCTTATTCTTTTCGTGGTGCGCTCAGACGGAGCTTTACTTGGAACGAAAAGCCCCAAAGCTTACTAATCGATACGCGATTTGCAATTTGGTGGAACATCTTTGCCTTGCAAAGAAAAAGTGACTTGCCGTTAACTGTGAAACCAAACGGTTTAATTATAAAAAACAAGAAGTGCTTTGAAGCTATAAGAATAGCTAAAATATATCTTGAGTTATAGCTAGGAAAAGTAGGACTTTAAATTTTACGGTTTATTGGAAATTTTCCAAGTGTTGTTATACATAATAAGTTAAGGATTACGTGGATTGCACAGTGCAACGGAAGTTTTCGATAATCATAGTTGTGGCGTGGCTGTGAACAATGTCTATTCTTAAATAACGAGGTAAAAACATTGATCAATTGAAATAACTGATAATAAGCAAAGCAGGAACTGTTCCCATTCAAAACGAGCTCGCAAATAATGTCCTTTTGCACAATCGATGGTCCGTTAGCGCAGACCATTTTGCAATTGTGGTTAGAAGGAATTTCCGTAGCTGTGTACATATGTATGTACTTTGAGCCTTAATCTAAGGCCAGCTATGGAATCAGGATGTTAATTATTTCTGAAAAAGAATAAGCCGAACACACACTATCATATTCTTACACCCCCTCGGCTATTCTGCTACAGCATTTATGACATCATCGGAGCAATTTAATTCGCGCACATTGCAATGAAAATATATGTATGTATGTGTGTATATATGTACATACGTACTCGCATATATACGTATGTATATGTACTAAGCCTTTGCCCTAGACAATAGTTTGTTTAATTGCTCAGTTTGTACAAAAGGACACAGAAAAACATAGCCTTGTTCCTCACGCTTAATTATTATCAAGAGCATACATACTCATATATATGTATATATACATACGCCTTTGTATGGATGTATCTGTGTGAGTTTCTAAGCAAAAGGACCTTTTGGGCCTACTTAACAACCAGCTGATTTAAGCTGATTCTGAGCTCTGGTGAGTTTTAGTTAATTTTTTTTCATTTTTAAGGTGTGGACACACTGGTCCACACTAGCTCCGAGCTGAGTTTCGAGCTTCAATTTTGAGCATTATGGGTGCAAGTCTTGAAAATATTAGGACTGAGAAGCATATATGTTGAATATGCACAAACTGAAGAGTGCCTGCTACTGCCTTTTTGTTCTCCTCTGCTCTGTTCCAGAAACGACGAAAATGTCGGTGGGCCACGGGACCCGTTTCAGCAGCAGCAGCAGACGCACAAAGCCTCGAGCGCCCATGCTAAGGGCAAGCCGCATCAACAGCACCACCCCCAGAACCAACCACAGCAGCAGCAGCAGCAACCACAGGAGCAGCAACAACTACAGCAGCAGCCGCAACAGCAACAGCAGCCGAAGCAGGAGAAATACATAAGCTTTAACTATAAGAATCAGGATCCGGACGGGCACTTCCTACGTCTACAGCCGCCAACAAAACCACCACCGGCAATTGGACCAAGATTTCAGCCACACATCCTAGAGAATCTGAGAGCTGGTGCAGGTGACGGTGCGCAAGAGGGATCGGTGGAGCCATCGGAGGAGCATCGTTATCCAAATGCGCTGCAGCGATCAGCGACGTTGCCAGCGAAACACAATCGTTTAGGAGTACGTAGTCGAGTGACTTTTCGAGTACCACAAGCGACGCCTGCGCTCGGCGCAGAGAGAAGCAGCAACATTAATAGCTGTAATCAAGCCGCCGTTGCGGAGAAGGAGGCCAACAAAATGACTTCGGAGGACCTGCTTCAGCCGGGTCACGTGGTCAAGGAGCGTTGGAAGGTGAGTACGAATCCGCCCATCCATCTACTCCTTGACATCATCAATCACATTTTACCTTTTAGGTGGTCCGCAAAATCGGTGGCGGCGGTTTTGGCGAAATCTACGAAGGACAAGATCTCATAACGCGCGAGCAAGTGGCCCTGAAAGTCGAATCGGCACGTCAGCCCAAGCAGGTGCTCAAAATGGAGGTAGCTGTTTTAAAAAAGCTGCAGGGCAAGGAGCATGTCTGCCGTTTTATTGGCTGCGGTCGGAACGATCGCTTCAATTATGTTGTCATGCAGCTACAGGGGAAAAATCTCGCCGAGCTTCGACGCGCGCAGCCACGTGGAGCATTTTCATTGAGTACAACTCTTAGGCTAGGCTTGCAAATACTCAAAGCTATCGAATCAATACATTCTGTGGGTTTTCTGCATCGTGACATTAAGCCGGTAAGCATGACGAGCCATAAATAAATTATTAGAAATCTGTATACATAATTAGTATGCGTGTCCACATACATAGATATTATTTATACTTTACCACTTTTGTCCTTTAGAGCAACTTTTCCGTTGGGCGCTTGCCCTACAATTGCCGTCGTGTCTATATGCTGGATTTTGGTCTGGCGCGTCAATACACAACGGGCACTGGTGAGGTGCGTTGTCCACGTGCGGCGGCTGGTTTCCGTGGCACGGTACGCTATGCCTCAATTAATGCCCATCGCAACAGGGAAATGGGTCGTCATGACGATTTGTGGTCATTGTTCTATATGCTTGTGGAATTCGTCAACGGACAACTGCCATGGCGTAAAATAAAAGACAAGGAGCAGGTCGGGCTAACTAAGGAGAAGTACGACCATAGAATATTATTGAAGCACTTGCCATCCGATCTCAAACAATTCCTGGAGCATATACAGTCCCTGACCTATGCCGATCGGCCAGACTATGCGGTAATTTCATTCAACAATCACATAAATTCCTGACATCAATTTCGCAATTCTTTATTTAAATCGACAGATGCTTATTGGGTTGTTTGAGCGGTGTATGAAACGACGGGGTGTCAAGGAATCGGATCCGTACGACTGGGAGAAGGTAGACACTGCCGGTATTGGCAACATAAATCCAGCGACCAATGCTCCGACACCGGCTAAAAATGAATATATGCACGGCAATATTACACAGATGACTGTCGCAGCCTCCAATGCAAGCGGCACAGAATATGTGAGTTTCACAACCGATTTCGTTTTTGTTTATTAAACACAAACTTGACAAACAAATTTCCAAACTCGATCAGATTCAAAATCGAAATTGGTAAATGTTCTTAATTTCTTAGATCAATTAAGATTTTGGCATTCAATTGTTTTGCTTCAGAGCTAGGGCTTCAGTAGTCATCCATTAGATTTACTTGTTAATCGGGCTTAATTTCGAGCAATTAACAAATTTTGATTGAATCCGGAAATATAAGCCGGTTAGTTTCAAGGGATATCTTTTTCTTCATCATTTTTATATTCCTCTGAATTTTTCCAGTATTTGTTAAAATGTAATCTCAATAGTCCTAAATATAATTTGCTTGTTCACATACAATATTTGCATAATTGTTTAGATTCGGAAAAGAAATGACATTGATACGGCTCAGATGGCCTCAACGGAACCGCTACACATAAAAGAGAAGGTAAATATTAGTTTTTGGATTCATATGAACCTCATTCCACGCACACACACAAACTCACATTTATTTTGTGTGCAGGTGGATAAGAATTGCAATGCGACGACACCTCAGCCCGACTGCGCCATACAGAATCTCAATTCGGGCAATCAAAACATATTGGCCAAGACACCGCTGGCTGGGAATGCTATTCAGCAGCAGCAACAACAACAATTGACTTCCAATGCGGTGGCCCTACCAAGTCTGACAAGTGGTTTGATGAAATCAGCAACTGTGGCTGTGTCCAATCATGAAGCTTCCGCCACGGCACAAGTCAAATCCCCACATGCAGTCATCCATACAAAACGTGGCCAGGCACATGCTGGAAACGCCGCACTTGGCCAAACATTTGGCAAATCATTTGCAAGCAATCAAAACAACTCGGCACCAGTTTACGTAAGTCTGTGCAATCTTTATCGGGATTATATATACTTATATATATTATCCACAGTATCCGCACGCTGATGACAAAATTGCTGCCCTACTACCAATTAAGTTACAGAAGGAAGCAGGACGCAAGGAGGATGTAGTCTCCGTGTCTCTGGAAAATGTGCTAGAGGAAAAGAACGGCCTTAATGCTGTCGATGTGGGCGGCACCAGCAAATCGCTGTGCGGCGAGCGTCACTCAACGCGAGGCGATGCCCAGACTACTGGCGGCGAGTTAGCGGCCACAGATGTTGTGGGACCCAAGCTGGTAGCCGCTTTGGCGCCTGAAAAATCATCCGAAAGCAAACGCAATTCAACCCATGGTGCCGGCAGCGCAGAGGAGCAGAAATCAACATACGGACGCTTGCGGGTGTTGACAGCACCTCCAATGAGTGTGCATGACTTAACAGTTGGTGCCGGCACGGCCTCTGTCGGAAATACTGGGGCCGGGGCTGATGGAATTTCAACAGGGCGTGATCCGGACCATTTGCTATTTGATGCGATAGCTGGCAACGTGGCCTCTGGAACAGTTGTTCCATCGTCTAAAGCTGGGGGTGGACAGCGTGGTCAGGTCTTTTGCATAGCTGGGGGACCGCCACCGAATCGTCGATCAGCGACATCGACCAATTTGCGCCCCTCGTCGGGCGCTGGGTCAACGCAACGTCTGAGCAGCGGTGGCACAACAAGAGGCAGCATGGGTGGCGATCATTCCGTCACACAATTCGCTCTGATTGATGACGAGAACGTATCGGCACTGCAGCAGGTAACCAAGGGTGGTGGCGCACTAACTTTGGCCTCACAATGGAAGAGTCAATTCGATGATTCCGAGGACACGACCGACAACGAGTGGAAACAAGAGCCACAGGTAAATGCAAGGGCACCGAAGGCAAGCCAAGGCAACGGGTCCGGGTTCGGGACTGGGTCCGCGTCTCGGTCTAAGTCGTCGTAAAGCCCAACTAATACCACTAACGACTAACTAAATAGCAAATACCAACACAGTAAAGCTTATGCTATAGTAAATGCTTAAAATGTCCAGACGTAAAAAATTGTTTACCTTTTTCATATATATAGTACTATATCTCTATATACACATACCATATACTATATATACAACAACCTACCTATCTACACAACTACCCACAAATGGGTGCTGCGAATGCGTACTACATATGTATATCTATGTATGTTATTCACCAATATATGTGTATATGTAAATGTTCTGCTATCCCATACAATTAGTATGTAAATTTATGTGAACGTATGTATATATGTTGCGCCATTCCAGCCACTTTTTCAGAGCCAATCTAATGTTTGTTGATTTGTTTTTATTCATTTTCTTTTTTTTTAATATTAATGTGCAAGAAACATGGCTCTTTAATCTGTATTACATTTTATATAAAATGTACATTTGCCTTGATCATAAGTCGAAAATATATACCTCTTGCCTCACAGTCCCAACCCAATTTGGAGCACGTGAACAAGTCGGAAGTGGCATTGCCTAGCGAGAGTGTCAACATAATCGCTACTAGCACTAGCAAAGCTGAAACAGCTGAACGACCCCAAGGAACTGAGCGGGTAAAGAGGTGAGTTCTCTTCATACCTAACCTGCATTCCGATTGATTTCTTAAGTTTGATTCCGCAAATCGAACGTATAACCTAATTAATTATACAACTTTTGTTAGTTATGTACATTAAAACAGACAAATTGACAAAGTTGCGGTTGCAATTGTAGAAACTTGCCTGCTAACAAGCCAAATCATGAGAAGCGCAAAGAACAGCGCTGAATAGAGTAACAAGTTCTACTGAAGACAAAAATGAATGAAAAATATAAAAAAGTTTAAGCAATTAAGCATAAGTGTACTATTGTATCTACTCCTGTTATTGTCTACTTTGGAAAAGTATGATCATTCATTTAAGATAAGTTAGACGGCACTGCCTCTCTCTTTAGCGTAAATTTAGATATGTATGAGACGCGAACACGTCGTTATCATCAAAACAAAGTCGAAACCTCAATCTGAAGACTCCTTTACTTAGATTTCGTATAAACTAAATAGGGTTTTTGTTAATGAGATACGAAAAATACCCAGCCCTAACAAATAAATACCATCGAAGACTAATAAACTTAACTGCTTCCCCATGCGTTTTTGTTCCTAAATATTAGAATTATTACAAAGTTTCGAGAATTCTTAGAAGACTGTTATAACAAAAGTAAAGAACACTTAATTACAACATGGAAGACTATTATCAAAAGAAGGCCTAAGAAATTTAATAACATTTCGAAACTTTTAAGCTATGAGACAGTTTCCAAATATCCGCATGGTCTAGTTCTAGAATATCCTGTCTTAAAGTAAAAATAACTAGAAAATGTTAGACACGGTTAGTTTTTATGATTTTTCATGGGCTGGGTCTATTGAGTCCATATACATATATTGAATTATTGTACATGTCGTTTCCTGTCTAATGTACATACCTACAAATGCAATGTTGTTTTATGATGAGGTGCACCTACACGAACATATAGTATATACTTACATGTGTTATATTATGATGATTTCCCCTACATTTGCCATATAGATACACACTTAACATAGCCGGCATCGAGAACTACGAAACCCTGCAGAATTCGATACCGCACTGTTGGTCTGAGCCGGCGATGGGTAATGTATTACGTAAAGATTTAGAGCCACCTGCTGTACAACAGGCAGCCTTCGATGACACAGTAAGCATACGATTTATATACTACTTTGAGATCTTAATAGCTCTCTCTCTCTCTCTGTAACAACTCTTCTACTCTTATAAGGCAGTGTCATGCACATGCATACTATATACATACATATACATACATAAATAATGTACAAATACAAATACTATATAATATTCATGTTATTCATACGCATATATTCTACAAACATACATGCGAGTGCGTGTGTGTATTACATACTATGTCTCGTGTATGGCACAGCAAAAACTTGCAAACAAATTGCCCTGCATGCGCATTTCTGTGTAATTTAATTGTAGTTGAACGTACATACATACATACTATATACACTAATGAATATATGGCGACAGGTTTATTTTGATTTGATTTGATTTGATTTGATTGGATCGGTATGATACTGTTGGGAGACATTTTAAGCATTTAATTCATAAAGCAAATAACTCTCACACATACTGACATACGAGTATGTGTAAACCTGGACCTGTTTAACTTACATATGTACATACGTATATGGTAGACCTACTCTGCGTACATGCTACCAATACGTATAATTAATGTTTACATTCCGCCAACATAATGCACATGCATCCATTATTTAACCATTTATCTAATGATCTCACCCGGCTTGATCGACTGCCTCTCTTCAAGGTTTATCGGATGGACATAGCCAGGAATGTGTGCGTGCGCGAAACCTATTCTGAAATCGCTCCCTTGCTTAATGCGAAGGCGGCTGCCGGTGCCTATGCGGTGCACTCCTTCCGAGAAAGAGACCGAGACAGAGATAGAGACAGCGACGATGCTGCCAACGTGCACGACTATCCGTCGGCCAACAATCAGCCGCCAAGTGTGGATGGTCCAGCAAATGTGAATACAATGTGCAAACATCGAAACAGCCTTCCCAATGTTTCCCTGACTGATATCTTTGATGAGCAGCCATTAGCGATAAATACAAATACTCATCTAAATGCTGGTGGCGTTCAAGAACAACATTTGGCCAAGGAGCTGACTAGGAATACTGGCGGCGACGCTTTGGCCAGCATTGTGGCCGTGCCCTGGTGTGTTCAAACCACTTCCTGTCAGCGAAGCAATTTGCCACCTCTACAGAGCGCCGCAGATCCCAGCATGCAGAGACTGCAAACGCATTTGCCGGAATGCAACCAACATGTACAGGCCACCAGTGGCGGTTCCAGTGGCAATACAACACAAGGTGACGATGGCTGTGTTAGTGGACGACTTGAAATTCGTGTCATTCCCAAAGGTAGGTCGACAAAAAAGAATTGGTAAATGGACAGAGCCAGACGAATCAATGCAGAGTCTGTTTGTATGTTTGTCTGTATGAACATCGAGAACTTTTAAACCATTATAGCTGGGCGCACTAAACTTGGTGCTTACTCGCTGCAATTGTAAATTGTAAATAACGATGATTTCTTTTTGTTTAGAAAACTCGAACCTTGATGAGTCTGTCTACTATGATGCAGTAGCAGCCGCTGCCAAAACCTCGAGTGGTGCCGTTCCTAGTAAGGGAGCTGTAGTTGGTTATACACAAAGTCCAGAGCCACGTGATAAGGTGCCAACAATCTGTGATGACAAAGAAGCAGCAGTGATTTCTTCATCTACAACTAATAATAATGTGCCCACTAACAACACTAAAGATTTGCCAGCCACGCCCAATGAGATTAGCTGCTGTAGCATCAATCAATCATCGGGCGATGCTCCGATGAAAATTAAGTTGAATGGCAATGGTGGTGGTACCCATAATATCACTCCAATTGGTACGCAATCCAAAACAGGTGACTCGAATACGCAATATGCCAATGCTAATGCCAATACCAATACCAATGCCAATGCCACTGCCACCGCCTCGGTCAGTCGTGTGGGTGGCGGCGATATTTCAACTCCCAGTAAGATTCCAGTACTTACTTCCAATTTGCGTCAGTCCAAGTGTGCTTCTTGGGCGGGCGTTGACACTGCAACCGTAGCAGTAGCAGCAGCAGCAACAACAGCAGCAACAATAAGTGCTATCAATCCTGTGGGAACACAACCACCACTTCAGAATCCACCACAACCACAACCACCACCACCACCACAACTACAACAACAACCACACCAAACACCCAGTTGCGTCGCGGACGTTATTGCCAGCCGCAATGACATTTATTCTAGTGCTTTACAAAATCCTCCTAATATTACGGACTTAACACCAGGTTTGTCCTTTTGTTAGCTTACGCCTTCAATGCTTTCAATGTGTGCTTTGTGCTCTGGATGTGTGCTCTGTACTCTAACTCACATACATGCTTACATAGTACATATGTGTGTGGCATTGTAAATACATACGTAATATTGGGCCGTGGTGTGGACCAGTCTAATTATTCGTTTCGTAACCTTAAATCCTTAAATGCCAAATTGGTCCATGCTTGTGCCTTAAAATGTGTGTTACACTCATGTCTAATTTCACTCTCTTCTCTTTCTCTCACTATCTCTCCCTTTCTCCCTCTCTCTCTCTCTCTCTCTCTCTCTCTCTCTCTCTCTCTCTTTCGTCCGCTCTATGTGTTTCTCTGTATGCAGGTTTGCGACGTCGTCGCGAGTCTACAGAAGGAAAGTACGTAACAGATCCCACACAACTAAACTTAAGATTTCAACGTCCTCGATCTCGCACTTCCAGTCGGTAGGTACAGCAGCTTAGTGCTCGTATTGTGCCTCTTATTGGAAACCATATTAAAATCAACACATGTATGTATGTATCTGTATGCATAGGACGCGTGGCATCCCGACAACAATGCTCGGCCACTTTGATGATCACTCCACGGACAACAGCGAGGATCAGCCCGGCAAGGATTTAGGTACAGCAGACATTGTTGGCTTTGGAACCTTATCATGCAAAGCAGAACCTACCTCTACTTTCGTTTCCCAACCAACCGAGGATGCATTATCAGGCAACATAGCACGGAATCAAAATTTAATAGATACCCAAGTGCGAACTGACATCTCGCCGCCGCCCGGAGATCCAAAAATAGAAAATAGTGCACGCTTACGACGATACAGACATAACGTAGAATAATTTCATAAATAACGATGCAAGCAAGATAGCGAGCAAGCAATAGTTTCACGCCATATTCGTATTAGAGGAGCGCAATAGAAATACATACATAAATTAAATACAAGCAAACAAAAACAAAAACCAAAAAGAAAAAACAACAAAAACTTAGCCATATTCGCTCGTTCAGAATATATATAAATATATATTTAAATTGTAGAGCAATTACGCAGTAAGCTTTAGAGCCATTTTAAGGGTGTAAAACGCAATCAGAATCGAATTCAGACTCGGTATCAGAATCTGGATCAGAGTGCATTCAACTATCGGCGAAAATTAAGCGCATACGCAAAACCCCTTCTCTCAAATATTACCCTATTTACCTACCAGCCATAAACAAAATACAAAATACAAAATAGAACCCTTTGGGCGTGCTAGCTGCTGCAAGGGCCGGTGTCTTATGTAACAAAACAGAAAATAATAATAATAATAACAAACAAAGAAAGAAGATGATAAAATATTATGGACTATTATAATCTAGTTATAATAAATTCTATAGAAGCTCTTACACATGCAGAAGCTCTTTGCTAGGTGAATATCAAACATTAATCATTGTACATTTTGAATTCTTTAATGGAATGGAATACCAGATTTTAGCATATTGATGATTGGTTGCGTTAGATAGTTGATTTGAAGAAAAAAACACGAAAGAAGAAGAAGAAGCATAAAGCAGCAACATTTAATGAAACAAACAAAAACCAAAAAAAAAAAAAAAAAAAACAAAACAAAACACAAGTAGAAAAGTTGAAGGACAAGCATTATTAATGATGAACTTCAGGTATGGATTACAATTACATATGTTCAACGACGGTGTTTAATGAATGGCGCTATAAATTGATCATTAGTTTCAGTTATAAAAAATATATATGTACTATAATATAGACATTGAGGTGTGGCGTTACGGCGTTAATGGCGTTAATTGCTTTCGACAGCATGGGGACTACACATATTTAAAAACAAAAGTGCTTTCTAACAAATTTAAGTTTATTTTACCTACTATTTATTTTGATGATATTTTGTAAACCAAAGATTTCATTAGAAGGAACTTAATATATGATATAAGGGTTATTTCTTTAATTGTATATACGCATATGTGTGTGGAACTTGTAATAGAACAAATTAACCTCAATAAAGTGTAACATTAATTCTACAGTATATTTCGACTCTGCAATCTACACATCCTACCCATCTATCTCTCCATCTATCTAGCTATCTATCTATCTATCTATATATATGTACATACATGCATACGAACAAAATCATAAGAACAACAACAAACGACGATACAGATGAATACACCCATTCTAGTGACTTCTAAGTATTACTGCTACACTCTGACAACATATTGTTATTCATGCAAGCATTTGTTTTTCCATTCGTATAGTATATTGTATATTACATAGGTATTATCATCCATTTGGGACATTTGGGTGCATGCTTGACTAAAAATCGGCATCCCAGCCACTGGACTCCTCGGGCGCCTCATTTGTTTCTTTCGGAAACTCATCGAAATATTTCGTATCGGTTGGGGAAGAAATCTTCGGCACGAACGGTGATTTTAGGGTTTGATTTTCCAAACCATCCCAATCGAATCCCAGGAACCACCTATTTATTATGCCAAATACAGATATAATTGCAATTAAATCCACAAAAAATCGACAGAGAAAAATGATGTACTTATGCTTTTTGACATCCTGCAGACCACCCTTTTGATATCCAATACGCTCGACAGGATTACGACGACACAGCTTTTTCACCAGCTGTACTGCAGATCTGGACATATGAATGGGAAAACTGACCATGTCAATGCCTTTTAGTATTAGCTTGTACGTTTTCAATGGATCGTTTGCGGAGAACGGAGGTCTAAAGCAGAAGTAATTTATTTAATGGCGGAATATATGGAACTGAAGTAAACTACTCACCTAGCCTCCAGAGTCTCATATATCAGTATGCCAAGAGCCCAATAATCGACCGCATGGTCATGACCTTTATTCAATATAACCTCGGGCGACACATATTCGGGTGTGCCGCAGAAAGTCCATGTTTTGGAACCACTGCCAATATACTTTGCAAATCCGAAGTCAACCTTGAAAAAGAACATGTTCTGTATTGTAAAAGATATCCATCCATAAAACTAAAACTACCCCTGAATTTAGAAATACTACATGTAGTATATTCTATTATTAACAAATATTATTCATAAGTTAAAAATTTATAGCCTAAATGGGAGATTTATTCAAATAATTCCCAAGTGGGTCTTCTGCCACATAAATATGTGATTTTTCGGCTATATACCCAAGTATGTAATAATTAGACTCTCATTCATCTTATCATTGCAAAAACATCAAAAGGGAAATTTTTTGAAAACAAGAGAGAACGCTACAGTCGAGCGAGCCGGACAGTGTAATACCCGGTACCCAGACAAATTTCCGGGACTGAGTTATACTCATGTGCCCATAACAGTAGCAAAAAAAAGAAGAAGAGCGAACTTGATGCTGCAGTTTGTGGGCGTAGTACTGAAGTGAAATGGTTTCACTAAGAAGTTTTCTTAGAATTGACCGATTCGGATGAAATTGAAAACAAAACTATAGAATTGTATATAGATTATTTGTGCAAAGTTTGAAATGTGGACAGTATTGACAAAATTCTGTAGCGGGGGAAGGGGGGAAAAATTCCAAAAAATAAATTAAATGCGTCCTTTCTCGGACCTAGGAGAATCTGGATACCAACTTTGGTTATTCCAGCTTCCATAGTTTCTGAGATCCTTGCGTTCATCCACACAGACGGACGGACGGACATGTCTAAATTCGTCTCGTCGATCAAGAATATATATAGTTTATGGGGTTGGAGATGCTAAACCTAATATACCCTTTATATGTACCCTACAGGTACAGGGTATAATAAGTATTCTCTTAAATAACACTATTAGATGAAACTTTCTTAAAAGTATGGCTAGTTGTCTTCCACTCTTCTTCTAGGAAGATTTTTGGTATATAGTACATATGTATGTACATATGGGAGTGAATGACATACCAGCTTTACATATCCCTTATGATCGATCATCAGATTCTCAGGTTTCAGATCTCTATAAACAATTCCACGCGCATGCAGGTATCCAAATGCCTGCAACGCACATGCAACAATAAACTGGGCGGCACCCTCCGGGAAGGCCCCAGCTCTACGCATCAGTGTCCAGATCTCTCCACCCATGCAGGCTTCCAACAGCAGATAAACATATTTGCTGTCCCGAAAAGTGCGGTAGAGCCGGCATATAAAGGGACAGTCACTGTACAGCAAGATGTTACGCTCATTCATAACATGATCCTGCTGATTGCTATCTATAATATGCTTCTTCTTAAGACACTTCAGAGCATAGACGTCATCATTATGTTTGACCAGTTCGACGCGGCCGAATCCACCCATGCCCAGCGTGGTGACAAACTCCAAATCCTTGAGCTGCATGTCTGGAAATGCTGCATGAAGCAAATATGTATACATACATTCCTATATATAAAAGAGCCATGTTTATACCTACCAGGACAGATGTTTTCTCCAAAAATGTTTAGAGGATTTTGTGCGTTGGCCATTTGCACATCTGTGTTATAAGTTTTCTCTTTGAGTTCACAGAGATCGCCAATCAGTTGCATAAACGACTCCCTATCCAAGGTTAGGCACTCCACGCCCGGTTCCAACGCAATAATATTGGCGGTACGCTTGTCATCGTTAATGAGCGCCTGTTCCCCAAAGTAGTCGCCGCGGCAGAGTGTACGAAGCTCCACTTCGCCGGCTGCTGGTAGGCTCTTCTGAGTTACTTTTACAGATCCCTGGGATATCAGGAAGAATGTATCGCCGTTGGCCCCCTGTCTAATGATATAAGTTCCTGCTGCAAAGAACTCCACTTCAAGGGCATCGGCTATCTTGACCAGTATATCTTCGGTCAGATTTGAAAGAAGGGGAACCGATTTTAAAAAGTTAACACTATTTTCGATGCGCTCTAAACCGGTTCTCATCATTATCTGTTGATATATGCGTCGATCCAAAACCCATACTGTCGCATTACTTATGGCCCGCACAGATGCAGTTCTGGTACAGTTATATAAAATGGCAAGCTCTCCAAAGGCCTCCCCGGGCTTTATCCTATTCAAAACCTTTCCATTCTTGATCACATCGAAGTAGCCCGCAGCGGACACATAGAGATGGGCTCCATGTTCCCCCTCTTGTATAACGAACTCGTCCTTGACCACATTCACGGAATACATGGAGTCAGCTAGCTCGCGAATTAATGGACCGTCAATGTGCTTCAAGAAATCGTTCTCTGTTATAGCATCTTTAATCAATTGTTTAGATCTGTAGAGTAGATGTGAAATTTGTGAAATTATTGTTTGCACACAATTGAAAGCGCTTTATGATTTACTTTGGCTTTCGTATAAAATGAAACGAATTACTGTGCTAATTACTAATTAACTTAATTTTATAAATACGACTGGTTATTTAAATTACCTAAAATCCTTATTGTATTTTGGTATCGAGACTTTGGTTGACTTTTGCATGCGCACTTCACAGCTTTCTCCTGATACACCTTGTCTTTTCATAAACGGTGCTAAGATCATGTCCAATTCGTAGTATCGTGGAGAGTATTCGCGTAGTTCGTCTTTCTGATATTTCGATTTGATGTCATCGGTTTCGATTTTCATATTCTCGTATGCCTCTTTCAAGGCCCTCTGAAACCAAAAGAATCCAAAAACAGAATGCATATCTTTAAAGCCTGAAGCTATATTGTTTGTATGTTTTTAATGCCAGCTATATATGTATGTGTGCATGTATGTATGTATGTATATTGGTTTACCTTACATCTAAGCAATTCTTGATGTTTCACCCTAAATTTTAATACTGTATTACTTAATATTTGTCTTAAATAGGCATTTTCCTCCTCCAGTCTTTTTATTTCTGGGTTCTCGCTCATAGAAATAGTCAATGGGCTCTTCTCAGAAGGCATTCTCGATCGCATAGTCAGAGATGTTTTTCGTATCTATATGGGGGGAAAAAATTCAATTGTATTTTCAATGCCATTTACATTTGTAATCCACATTTGTATCTATGTATGTATATCGTCATCAATCATGTTTAAGATAGTACAAAAAAAATGCGAGTAGATATCGCAATTTGTTCACATTTCATATCAGTCCTCACCTGGCTTTTAACATTTGGATCTTGTCGTATTTTAGACGTTCTTCTTATTAAATCAAGTGAATTGCTGGACATGGTGGGACCCAAAATTCCACTTTCTTCGAAAAACTGTTGAGCTCTGTCAAAATTATTGCACCAATCAAGAACTGGCGCTTCTGATATTGGATTCGAATCCTCGAAGAGCTGGAACTTGTTTAAAAAATCACAGCACGCTTTATCAAATATTTCGGAATCGTCGCCAGTGTTGGGACTTTCCGATACTTCACTTGTTGGGCTTTCATTTATATTCTGTGTAGATGGCGTTTGGGCTGATTTTGTCGGTCTTACTGAAACACGCTGCCTCGATTTTGATGACCATAAGTTTATATCGCTACTCGTGAATACGTAGTTTAGATCGGGATGTGAAAAGGATGTTAAGCTTCGTCTCTGAGTCCTGGTCTTCTCGGCAATATTTTGTGAAACCACGCATGGCTGCGCCTCGGATATGGAACGCCTGTGGTCTGGACAATAAGCATTTCTGCGATTTCTATTGAAAAGGACTTTTCGTGCATTTTCCGGCGACTTACGGAACAAGGTGAACTCATTCGAACTGTCCATTTGAGCCGATTTAGAATCGGAACTCTCCGAAGGCTGCGACATGCTGCTTTATGGTGTGTTGCTTGTCTCTTGCGGTCGCTATTATCTGTAATTTGAAAAGCAATCCAATATCGGATTATGCAATGCCGTGGAAAGATTCTCAGATAAGGATAACGAACACAAGCTCAAGGGACTGTTTTTATGTGCATGCTACAATTAATTATCTTTGTCAGCCAAATGAGATATTTCACAGATTCTTTTTTATTCATTTTTCATCTTTCATCTTCAATTTTTATCATTCGCAGTGAGTTTATCGGGATCAAGGCCTTTACTTTCTGCGAAAAACTTACTGCAGGCACGGCCACGAGTAGGCGGCAGTGTCAATAGGCCGTAATGAGTACGTTGTACGTGTTGTTGTTGTGGTTGTTGTTGTTGTTTTCCCGGAACATTTAATAAGCAATTGCAATTTGTCTTTTTTAATAAGTAAGTAATAATAAGCAGCAAATGAGAATTTCGACTGGCAATAAAACAATAAAACGCTCGCCCTGCCGGAATCAGAATCGGAATCTCTGTTATTTCGCGGCTACAGTGGCCAGACCTTGTGTTGTTGGGTTACGTTACGACAACAACGCCGAAAATATATAAATATGAAGTAAGCGGCGGCGACGGCGGCGGCGGCGGCAGCAGCAGCAGCACCAGCAGCAGCAGCAGCAATGATAATATTTGTATATATTGTACATAGATAAATAATTATTTCGACGCAAGCACCCAGATAATATTCATTTCTCTGCTGACTACCTATGCCTTTGCCTCTGCCTCTGGCACCGCCACTGTTGCTGTTGTTGCTGTTGCTGTTGTTGTTGTCGCTGCTGCAGAAAGTTCAATGCACAAAAACGCTGGCTGGTGTTCATACACATGCATGTATTTTAGATACTACGTGAACTAAGAGATATTCGTACAAGCAACAGCAACAGAAACACCAACACCAACAACAATAGTAACACCAACACCAACAGCAACAGCAACAGAAGGTGGCAAGTTTGCCATAGATATGGCTATCATTATCAGCAAGGGCCGATGCCAATCTGCAAACTATATAATACATATGTACAAATACGAATAATTTATCAATATAAATTATAATTTCACATTTTGCTAAATTTTTCATATCCACAATAAATGACACCACCACCACCACCACCTCCGCCACCACCTCAACCACCTTCGATTGGTGTTAAGATTTCTTTTTGAAATTCAGCAACTATGCTGCCCTAAAAATGACAACAACTGCCAGAGACCTCCAAATACACATATACAACCATAGGCTGAGATCTTAACCGGCTTAGACCTGATTCAAAATTGTGGGAGCACTTGATGCGCGTTTGTATCAAAACACCAAATTAATTAGCAGCAACGATCTAATCACAAATGTATATCAAGTCTAAGGCTAAGCGCAACAAAAACAAAAGCGTGGGACACCGCCCGGTAGCATGGATTGATAAGTCTTTAATTTGAATAGATATTAAATGCCATATATGCATAGTATATACAAGTATGTACATGTATTATCAAAACTTATGAAGAGGAAAAATCATCAAAAGCGATCATGGAAGGATTAAAACACAAGTTCTTTATAATCGCTGCTATATCTGTTTAAGATCAGTTCATAGTCGGAATGATTCTGCAATCGGTAATTTGTTGCGTTGCGAGACTCGTTTAGGCCCAGTCTTACGACTTGCTAACTTGTGAACTTTACTGGTTAGCACGTAATTCATAGTTCTAAAGATAAGACAAAAAAAAAAAATAAATAAAAAGTGAAATAAAATCACACTTCGCATCACTAATTTATCTTGTGCCAAACATTTTCATTTCAGCTGCAGCCTTATTTTTGCTCTGTTGTTTCTTTTTTATTTTTGTTTTATTTATTTTGTTGTTGTTTTTTTTTCGTTTTTTATATTTTTGATGGGGATACGGACACGTATGTGTGTAGGAAGTCCGAGGCGAGACGACGGCGACAACAACAGTAACAAAAACGACCACTGGAAAGCCGGAATAGATACCGCTCGACACGACGTTCTCTGCTCAACTAAAAACAAAATCAAATATACGATAAACACTGACCGAATCGAAACGGTGCGCGCGTTTGGGGGCAAACCGAAACGGTAACGCTTTTTATACCTTTTCGCGAGAAGAGCTATACGACTTCCAACTTCCAACCCATGACTTTCCACCAGATCTTGGCAAACGCATTACACACATTTACATGATCATGAGCGACAAGCTGATCGCGATTTCTCTACCATCGTAGGCTAAACTATTTGGGTGCAAGATTGTCTCTTTAGGTCCAAAACAAGGTTATATATAGTGCATATAGACTGATATGCTTTCAGTAGATTACATTTTGGAAATGAATTGAGTGTGAACTGAACTGAAAACCAATCTTTTTTAAGCCGTTAAAACATTTATTTATTAAGACATATTGTAGATACTATTCGCTATTCTGAACAAACTCAAACGTTGTTTAATCGAATAAAACTCGTAGCCAATAACTCATAGGGCTTACTATTTTGAAATAACTGTAATAATAATTAGCAGGTTGGGTTATTCCGGTGAGCCGCCATTGGCAGTTCCACAAAGACCCAAAGAGTGATGCTGAGGAAAAGTTTGGAGAGCGCGTTTCACTGTGTTTTGATAACGCCAGCAGTGCGTGGGGTAGTGTTTTGCGCCTCCATTATAACTTGTTATAAGATTAAAAAAAATTTAAGAAGAAGCAATGATTGTTTTGTATAAAGATACGCGTACTTACGACCATAACACAAAACGCAAGAATCTAACGAATTCGGTGTGTTTCACGTAGATCTCTTCTCCTGAACTCGCAAAAATGCGAGTTCCGCCTTGCGGAAACCGTAGCACAGTTAATAGCAGAGCTTAAACTACCATAAAAACGAAGAACGACTCGAGTTAGTAGGCCAGAACAACAGCTTTCGTGTAAACTGAAATTGTCGAACCGAACAAATGATTATGGTTAGTGGAATAGCGAGTGGAGAGAGAAATACAGCCGACACAAACTCGAGTGGTTCTACTTTGCCGAACTTCAGATGAAGTTCTGGTGATACGTTCAGAAAAATTTCTCATTATTGTTGCAGTTGTCGCAAGTGTGATTTGGCCATATAAGCTGGCGGTAGAACCAATTCGCACACATGGCAGGTAGCTATTCATTAATTGGAAATACTCAATTGCTTATATAAGTCCTGACGAACCCAGCTGACACAACCTTAAATGAGTTTTCAGTGAGTTGACTAAGAAACTCTCTAATTATTTAGAGAATTTCGTATTAGTTGTTGCAGTTGTCGCAGGTGGGTGTTGGTCATATACTATATGTGTACATACCTATGTGTATACTATGCATATATACACATATTTATGTATTCGCAAGTCAAATAGAGCTCTGAAGCTGTCTGCATACTGGTCTGTATGTGTGTGTGTATGTTTGTGTGTACTATATACATACATACTACTTGTATATGTACATGTGTTACACGTCATGCCACTTGATACGCCCAGTCGTAACCTTTAACAGTTATGCCCGTCGTACGTCACTTGCATTTGACTTACGCCCCCAAAAAGGACATTTGCGAGGCATAGGCGAACGGTGACACACACACACACACACACACACACACACACATATGCTGGAGAGAGAAGCTTTCTACTTGCCACTGTTCAGCGGATTTGCTTTCATTCATTGAAAAGTTTGCAAATTCATTCATGGCTTCGTAACTGCGTCAGCTTTTGGCGAGTCCTTTGACACACACTGGTTTCCTACGGCCTACGTTTTCGATGAGATTGAGCTGGATATATTTTCTGATACAACGAGTAGTAGGGGCATTCCAATAACTCATTAATAAACACGTTCATTTATTGAGATTTATACTGATAATTCAACTAAATATTTTTGCATAAGCAAGCATAATTGCTTGGTTAGCTAAAATATTTAATTGGCTTTACATTATTTTGAGGAGATTAGTAGTAATACTTGTAAATAAATGTTATATTCCACACAAGAAGTTATAGGTCCAGCCTAAAGTCCTGGGAGAATATGTACCGAGAGGCAGTGAGAAAATATCCAGTAGGAATTTCGCACAACCAGCCAAGCCCAAATTCAACACGAACAGGAACAGAGGGGCCGAACAGAGGCAAGCGAAATCCAAAGCCGATGCCGATGCCGATGCCGATGCCGAAGCAGGCCGAGTGATGAGTTTATAATAACGGGAGCTGCGAGCCGAGAATTCCAGCAACAGTTCCTGCTAAAATTTCATTCATGGCAGAGCGCAATTGTGTGAGTGACGCACACATCCACAGACACACCTACACACACACACACGCACATACACATACACACACAGATGCAGATGCCAGGTCAATATGTATGTATGTGTAGTCGCATATTGAAACGCCCGCACCCACGCAAATGTCACACACATACACGCAAACATCTTAACACCTATGAAAGGGCCGAACGTGTAAGCTTTTAGGCGCCGAAGCCGACGACGAGGCTGTTGCTGTTGCCGTTACCGTTACCGATGCCGTTGTCGTTGCCGATGCTGAAGCTCACAAAAACGAAACGAGAATCGAATACACAAAACGGAAGGAAGTTAAATACGTGTGAGCTTCTTTCGCTTGCTCCTAGGGGCTGCTGGCTGCTGGCTTCTGGCTGGCTGCTTAGTTTCAATTCAAGTCCACCTACATTTAGTTCAGTTCAAGTAGAGTGTCGGAATAGTCGCAGGACTAGCGCCCAAACGAACAACACAGACCCACAGTATTGCTAACTGCTCCTGAGATACACACAGGCATATAGGCATAGTTAAGATTTTTTTGCACGTTCCGTTCATTGAGAAATTCATTGGAAAAATCAAGTGCAATGGCAATAGCAGTTATCTAGGCAGAGGACATCCATAGTACTGCTATTGTCTTAGCTGACTCCTTCTAAACAATAAAAATTATACCAACAACAATAATGCCAATCAATGCAATATAAAATGCTTAACTATCAGTAGACGCGTAAAACGCTTATTAAAAACAGAAATATATATACATATATATAAATTATAAAATCGTTTTCTATTCCGTGAGTTTGTGCTGAGCAACAACTTTAAGGTATGTATACATACATATATATGTATATAACTACACACCTGCCACACACACACGCACACACACACACAAACACACACACACATACACACAAATACACACACACAAATACGAGCTATAGAGATACAGCGCCAACAATTCTGAACTTTTAAGCCACACTCAACGGTGCTGCACAAATACACACACATACATACGTATATGTATACATACATATATACACATTCGAGACGACCTTTTTACCTTTGCCACCTCGCCTACAAAATGGATTAAGTTCGTGTTTGCAATTTGATTTTCCTTCGCCATTTAAGTTGGGCGCGGGAAATGATTTGCCTGTACGTACAAGCACAAACACACACTCACACACACACACACACACACACACACACATGAATGTACAAAGTGTGAGTGAGCGGTATACATACATACATGCACGCATGCATGTGTATATATACATATACCTACATATGTATATGTCCATGTGTGTGCGTGCCTGAGTGAATATTTTTCTGGGTGGGTCGGCTTTCTTTAAAGCTTTAAGGCGTATAAGAAATGTGAGTGGAGGAGTTGGGGAGTGGAGGACTGGAGGAGACTCGACAATCGACATCCTTTTCGAACTGAGAGAGAAATCCAATTAAAAAAGTTGTTTGTGGTACTTATGTGGCTTGTGAAAAATATAACGAATATCACCAATAAATTGATTCAATAAATTGATCGATGGCTTATGATATATATCAACGCAAATGATTGTTTCCAGTCCATCAAGCTGTCTGTTGCTGTCAGTCAGAGTCAAAGATATTGACTCGATTGTCGCTTGTCTTGTCTTATTGTTTTCTGTTTTCTATTTGTTTTATTTCTTCATGATTTTTTTTTTTTAATACATTTCAAATACTATGGAATTTGGAAGAAGGCGAGAATAAAATGATGAATGTGCAATTACAATTTCCCCTACAGCTCAAAATGGCTGAATCCCTTGGTTATGGTTATGGTTATCCATCGCGTATACGACGTACTTGTATGCGACTGTGGGTGGCTAAAAAATGCGAGGCAGAGCCACTCCTGAGCACCTACATAGCAATCGGAAAATCTCATAAATACCGCAGAAAAGTAAATCAACTTTTAAACAATAACTCAAGCACCAATGCACCAAGCACCAGCACCTCTTAACAATAGAAGCACCAATATTTATTTGTTCGTCCAGCACTTGCACCATACGTATTCTCGTAATGTTGTACAAAGCAAATAATTTCTACTCTTCAATCGCATTAGCACATTTCTACAACTAACCACTTCGAACCGTACTTTGGGAGCGCTTTTAATTCCCCGATGCAATACTAATTTCTTATGTAAAGCAATCAGGCGAAGTACGATTACATAATTAATATTTGAATATTAGAGTATTCGGCACAACAATTTCATTTTTACCACATATTTTCGCATCCAATGAACAAAACAGAAACGATAATCAAAAACTCGAAAAGATATTTCATTTATGTTTCTGCAAATGTGGGGAAACAAATCCTCACAACATTCCCAAAACAATTTCATGTGTCGAAGTGTCTCAGTATCGGTAATGGTGACGTAAGTAATACCGAGTAGACGAACCGGTACCTGCACATGATCAACGAAATAGAGCACCTTTTAGTCTACTTTACAAATCTATCAGTTTAATTTTGATAAAATACAACTTTCTACCACCTTTCTGAATTTGATAAAAACTCACAGTAAAGGGTTTCCTTTACACTCGTACAACTTACTTACATATGTTCTTTTTTATATAGAATTCTAATTTGCTGATTTTCCTGTAAACAGTGCATGCCTTTATGAACAAAACTTAAAATTACAAAATTTAAAATAGCGTTTTATTCTCTCCCACAATTAGCAGATCAACACTATTTAAATACATATCCAGATCATATCAGCCTAAGAAGAGAAGCTACCGAAATTGTTACAATAACGAAGGATCCAGAACCAGTTTTGGAAATCGTTATATGATTTATGCAAATCATTGGATTCAATCTAAGTTTTTTGACGAAGATGCTTTGTAACCGTATATTGGTAGGTACAACATTCCTATATTTTTCTGATTACCACCTAAGCCAACCAAGTGGTCAGTGGAAGAAACGAGACCTTGGAGCTCATCCATCAGCTGTAATATGTATAATCCTTTTGCGTTTCAGAACAAATACGTACAAATAGATATATTGGTTATTTTGATATGCTTAACACACGGAAATGGCAACTTCCTAAATGCTCGTAGCCGTGACTATGCATCTCAGAGAAATACGGATACAGAGAATGGAGTCAAGGGCGTAGACGGTGCTCCCACTGCAGGCAATGGCCTGGTCGAGGGCAGCGATGTGAGTGCTGTCGGAGAAGTTTTTGTTCCAAAAACATTTCCACTCAGTTCCCAGGAACCAACATGTGAGCAACTACGTGCGATGTGGATGTAAGTTTTACTTCATATCCTATAAAGATTAGTTTAGATTGTAAGACCAATGCTGGGAGGATATTCCTCGCCTGAGCGAATACCGCAGCCCTAACAGAATCGAGACAATAACGTCATACAATACTTACATTATCCAAATACGAATTCTAGACCCCATCTACATTTTTGTGGTCGCGCAGGCGATGGGTCGAGGGGCAATAGTTTTGAGTCGCAAAATAAAATAAAAGTAGAGTATGGTAAAGTTTCCTCTATTGTTGAGATATTTGGATGATATTTGGGGACTAATTTATATAATTTAGGAAACAAATAAAATTAGAAATACTTATAATTCCCCTACTCTCTTTTGACCTTAACTCTCGCACAGCTTTTCCAAGAGACAATCTCGTGCAGCAGAGATAACAAATGAAATACCAACATATCGCGACCCTTTTACATACAATGTGTGGGAGCCTCTATATTCCAACTCGCGGACCATGGGCTCGTAAGTAGCAGCAGAAGTTTAAGCTAAAAAAAAGAAGAAACAAATCTAAATTGAAACGAAATGAAACATTTCAGCCTTAGAATGGGGACAAGGGAGCGTTCCCGTTCCCCCGTCTTCGGCCGAGTTGTCAGTCGGGAGCCCATTGTTCCCCAACGTGTATCTTATGGACAACGTCAGCGACTAGTCGATGGAGGTGGCATGACAAGATTCTACGGCGCCGAAACCCGACCTTCGAACGGTCCATCCTCGCGCAGATCCACCCAAAATCGATATGTCGGCGGTCCCAATAGCTCAGTGACTACTTCTAACAGCGGAGGTAATCCGAATTCCGTTGCTGTGCAAGGCAGCTTCCAAAAACTGAAGGAGCTCATTTGGACAGAGCGGGCAAAGGAACTAACACAGCAGCGTCGAGCCGAAGAATTGGCAGCACGAGCGGCAGTTCTTAAAGAGATAACAAACGGCCAAAAGTAAGTTCATTCGGAGGAATAAAATATTGCAACAGCTCCATAATTCTTAAATGCCCGTAATCTCTTAAGTGATTCGGAGACTTATGATAGATTTCATTTTAAAGTAGTTCTTTCAAAGGCCCCCAACTTGTTGGGCGACCTTCAAGAAATATATCCAATATACATAGCTATATTACCTCTGATCTGATTCACAGCATACAGTCGTCTTACAAGCCACCATTTCTCTCGAAATCCGACTCAATATTGATGGATGAGAATCGAAGTCCCGACGGCAGTGTTGGGCAATATATGGACGATGGACGAGTGCCGATTGCTGATGGACAAGCCTTTGGCCCCAATGGCAAGAATGAGCACAGAAATGGAGGAGCCCGCGCATCGGCCCGCAGCTATTCGAGCCGCATGGGGCATGCCTCGGCAGCGGGAAATATATTTTCGGGTAACTCGGCCGCAGGACAATCGGGGCGGGCGGCTCGCATAAAGCTTCCTGCAACTGGGTTCAACTCAGGCTCAGAGCTCTCAGATAGAGATCAGGCAGTTATAGGCATACCAAGGACATATCCGTTGCGACAATCGCATTTCAGAGAAAGAAATCGCTCACTACTAAAACAGGTGAGTTACGGCTTATTAATACAAGTAGTTAGTTGCCAATTATAAGTAATTACATGAAAATAATCATATATTAATACATTTCCCCATACCCCTTAAAAGCACTCTCCTAGCGACTATTTCCAGCGAGATGCAAGAAACTTGAATGGCTTACATATTGATGGAGCAAAACTAAATGGAAACTACCTATCCCCATTCAATCCAATTCCAATTGAATATAATATGAGAGCCAATGGGCCGCTCTATGTCAGGGAAGATTTTGGAGATGAGGAAAAGAGCGGAGATGTTGGTGTTGTGTCGCCGCCACAGCAGCTTAAATCTGACCAATTTGGATTTGATTTCTACGACTACAATGGCTATTAAGGGCTGAATGAAAGTCATAATCCAAATTTGAGTTGATTCGATTTTTGTTCTGCCAGTTCAAGACAAGAATAATTATACGAAAATGAATTGTCTATTCTGTTCGACCTAAAAACTTTCCACATTAGGGTTTATGTATATTCTTCTAACTATTTTTATTATGTAAAGATTTTTGTATAGAAATCGTGTAATGCAACTACATACATATATAAACGGTGTTGTGCCCATCTCGAAAATGGCTTACTAAGAACCTGTACGGCGAATTTCGGTAATGTAAATACAAGGAAACAAATGAAACTATACAAGAAAAAAAAAAGTGAATACATGTACTACAAAAACACAATACGTTCATTGAGAATATCTAACAAACAAATGAAATGTAAAAGGAGAAACGCTTGTCAATTGAAATGTAAAATTTAAGTACAGTCGGCAGAGTCGGTGTTACTTGCACAGACGATCCAAGAAGTCAGTCATAATAAGGAATATGCAAAACAAAATGTAACTTCACATATTAACATACATATTTACTATTTATGAGGACATCAGAAATAGGTAGATGTACTACTTTTTCTAATCTTTTTCGTTTTATACATACCTATTATGTATATGAATCCAAAGATACAAAAATTTCAAGAACAAATATGATAAATTATTGTGTATGAATATGTACTATATAATAAGATTTGCCATATCTTCATATGTTCTTGTAATAAAAAATTGTTTTTTTTTTTTTTAATTCGCTTAGAAGTAACCAAATGCTTCCGATACAAAACAATCATATATGATATGATACGTAGGACGAAGCTACAAATTTTGACTGGAAGGATTAATCAGGATTTCATTTCACTCTTAGCATTCTATCAGAATGAGAATCAGCATCAGAATTCTATTAGAATCTGTAAGCAACTTATTATATTGAACTAATACTGAACACTGAACATTGAATATTGAATACTAACGAATGTAAGGAGGTACGCATTCACGTTTGTATTTGAGGCAAGATTTGACTTGAACCTCAATCGCACACACTCACGATCACAGCAATACATACATACATATGCATATACGTACACTTACTCAGCCGCAGTGTTTATATGAATCAGTACCTACGATGAATTAACTTACACACACACACACACACACATACATATGTATGTTCTTACATGCGTAAGGTTAGATAGTCATACATGTATGTATTTACCTGTGCCTGCATACCCTAACTAAAGTTTATAATGAGAAGGAAACGATAAACAATCAGTACTTACTACACTCAAAGGCAACAAGAAGAACAAACAGTCGTTTGAAACCATATCAAGAGGAGGAGAACAGTTAGTTGTGTGTTCCTTTTAACTCACTTACCAACTTAGTTTGATATTATTATTATTATTGTTTGATTGATATTGTTTCGTTAGATATTAGGTCGTGATATTTTCGTTTAGGGTGTGTATGTATTTAAATTGAATCCTGATTCCCACCCATCGAAAGGCCCCGCTCTCATCGCCCGAATACTACAACACATACTTACATTCATATAAATAAGATTGACAATAATTGGTAGTTCCGTGACAATAAAGAAACGCAAGTTTTTAAATATATGTACATATATACAACAACAACAACAAAAAAAATATATATATATATTTAGAGCAGTAGAAATGAAGCAAACACATAATCAGAAAAAAAAACAAAACCTAAAACAAACAAAATAAAACAAAAAGTAAATGTGAAATTGTCTACGCATGGTTGATGTTTTAAAAATGAACACAAAAACAACAACATATTATTGATATTACATGAAAAAGTATCTTAAGATGTTATGTGAAACCTATACTATATATATATATATATATATATACACTATATATATACTATATCATATGTGTAAGTATTGTGTATTATAATAAAGATAAAACGAAACTAAACAACAAATAAACAAAATGTACGATCAAAGAAGAAATTTGTAGAGGCAATTGTTTCAATAAAATACACGATCAACAATTGAAACCGATATTGTTCTAAATGATTGCTCTCGCTACAACTTAATGATGTACTCGTATGTGTAATTTCCACAATTAAAATGATACAGCGATAAAACATCATGTTATTTTTCATTTGTGTTCTATATTTTTCATTTTATATGCAGCATTGTGTTTGCCATTCTCTCTTAATTCTTCTAATTCCCCTTCTTTCACTCTCTCCATACGTAATGTATGTATATATGTATGTAATATACGTATATGTAATACTCAACGGCAGTTAGTGAAGGAACTTTTCTTTCTGCTGCTCATTGGCGTCCATTTTTCGGAATCTCCAGCTACCCTGTCCATCGAATTCCAGTATGTGTGTATGGAATTTCCTGTAAGCAGATACGCGATAATATAGATGCGATTCAGTATTTAGCATACTTGTATATGTGATCTATGTGATCTCACCATAGGGTAGGTCTGTGAGTTATTGTCAGCAAGGTGATGCCCATGCTCTTGGCAACTTCGTATATCGAGCTCTCCACATCAATAGATACAGCGCTGGTGCACTCGTCGAGAAGGGCGTATCGCGGTCTATGATATAGCGAAATCGGAAATTAGTGAAGTCTTTAATTGGCAATGTGTTTTTGAAATACTCACTTGTGATAGAAGAGGCGAGCAACTGCCATGCGCTGTTTTTCACCACCAGATAGTATGTCCTTCCAGTCGCGCACCACATCGAAACTATCACTAAAGGTAGAAGGTGGAATTCTCATATAATTTCAAACTATATTCTCATCCATGTTCCGTTGTACGTACCGTTGCCCGATGTGCTCCAAGCTGACCATTTTCAAAATATTTCTCAACTCGTCGTCAGTTATGCCCTTGCGCTTCATATCCTCCCGCGTATCGGGATATATGATCTGATCACACAGACTACCAATTGACATATACGGCCGTTGCGGAATATAGAACATACACGGCTTATCCTCGACGGGTCGTGGAATATGCAACTCTCCCGCATAAATGGGCCACAGTCCACTCAGAATACGGAACAGGCTGGACTTGCCGCACCCATTGGGCCCCGTTATCAGAACATGTACACCCGGCTCAATGCACAAGGTCAGACTTGGCACAACAATATCACAATTGGGCGTCACAACTGGAACTGCTCGCAAGCTAATGGACATATTGCCAGCATCGTCGGTGTAGATAATGCGACCCTTGGCTATGGGCTTGCCGTCTCGGAACTCAATAATGCCATTCATCTCATCGTTCTCAGCCACCGTTGCCTTGCTATAAATTCCCTGTGCAGTCTCCTCGAATACCTCTAGCATACCGGCTACCCGGTAAGTGTACCCAGCCAGAGCTACAATCTCTTTATATGACGACATCAATCGTTCTATAGCATCGGCTGCCGAAATCAGAAGATTTCGAGCAGTCGTCAGATATTGTGTGCGTTCGCTAACACTCGAACTTGAATCGTTCCCCTGCCCATCTTCATTGCCATTTCCATCGGCACTGGAGCTGCCCGAGGCACCACCACCAGTTAGAATCGGCAAGGATACCATGACCATACCCGTGCCCGACCACACGTATTTCATAAAGAATTGCTCCAACATGACGAACCAGAGCTTTTGTGTGAAAATATTATTCATTTGATTGACCAGCCGATTGTAGGCCTGACGCAGCTGCTGCATCTCCACCTGAAAAGCGTTAAGAGTTTTGTATTTCGAACATATAGTATTTAAAGTAGTTTAAAAATGTACCTTGTGACCACCATAGAAAGCAATTTCCTCGGCATTGGTAATGATACGCGAGTGTATGTGCCTCAAATAGCCATATCGGTTGGCTTCTTCAGACACCAACTGACCGAATTTTGGCGAGACAATGCGCAGAATGTGAGCCGTCAGTGATATAACGCTGACGGATAAGGCCGGACCTATACATGCAGAAATCATAGACGATATTGAGACGATTTTAAGAGGCGAAATTGTCTTCATTAATTCATTAATACTTGCCTAAAAGCATGTTGGCCTTCATTTTCTGGGATGACCGCATTAGAGCCAAACCGATAAGCATCAGATCAAAGCAGGGCTTGGTCAAGCTACTATATAAATGGGCCACTGAGCTGGCAAACACTGAAATGTCCTCGGTAAGTCTATGAAACGGAATTAGGAATGTAAATTAAACACTTCCCCTATTTTTCAATTCAATAAACCCACCTGTGATCTGCGTTTTCTATGCGACCATCTAAATTGGATACCCTATAGTAATTTTGATTTTTGAAATACAGGCGATACGAATGTCGCACCAATCGTGTTCTATAAATTCAAACGACAATAGGCAAAATGATATTTAGGGACCCGAACACTACCAATTGAGTAAGATTCTTACCGGAAGGCCAGAGCCAGCTTGCTCTCCAAAAATCGAATCATCGAGTTTATAAATGTAGCTGGGATCGCTATTCCGAACCACTTGAGCAGCACAAGGGCGAACTGTTTCACATCCTTGCGCACAATGAACTTGACGATAGCACCTTCCAGAGCGGCCACGTAAATGCTCAGGAATGTGCGGGATATCAGGCACAATGTGTGTACACTAAGCAGGCCAGTCTCATAACAAAGCGCCTGTGGTATCATTATTTTAACCAATCTACTTAGCTGATTCAAAAACTCTTTGTTAAGACCGGGCTCCAGCAAATTCTTGTTGTTCTTCTTCTTCAGTTGCTGCGCCACCAGAAGTTTCTCTGCCTCGGCCAACTTAAAGTCCTCATCCGTCCCATCCGAGTCTGAGCTGGCCACTAGAGGGGTGAGTGCCCCATTGTTGACTTTTGTTTTAGACTTCTTCGCTGAGCCCTCTTGCAAGTTTTTCACATACGGTACGGTGACTTTGATGGTGAGGGCCAGAAGGGCGGTCCCGACCAGAGCGTAGCTAAACGCGTGCTTTGTAAGACCGGTCTGCTCATATTTTTCCGCTATGCGGTCTATATATTTTGATAGCACGGCCATTCTAGCACATCTAAATTAATTCACATTGAGCAATTAAGTGCGCAGGATATCAGTTCTAGCACTGTAAAAACACAAGAAAAAAATCTTTATAATTAATTGTTCTGAATTTATCAGATCTTATTTTTTATAAAAAAAAAAAAGAAAATCATTTTAAAGACCGTCGTTTAAAACGTACTTAAGGATATTACAGATTGCACATTATTCACATAACACTCGAGATTGCGCACATCCGTAGTGCGATTCGTATTCGTCGCACCTTCAGTCTGGACTATTGTAACCAAAGACGATTTGCTGCTTTAAGACATAGCCTAAGGTGGTGGTTCACTTGACGGAAATACTTGTGTTGCTTTGGGTAACAATGTTACCTCATTGGCCATGGCAATACGAAATTTTGTGATAACGATACCAATTTATTGAGAACCTCTCCAAATTCGCAATATGGTAAGCTTTATTGTAAGTGGCACGTTTAAATTTTACTTTCAAGGGTCTCTGTCTCCGTCACCTTCTCCACATAGTTATATTTTCCAGACATAAATTCACCAACACATTACAGACCAGCGTGTTATCGTTTTTTTTTTTTTTTTTTGCTGAACTGAGAAAAGTAAATGCTCCTTAAAAAACAGTCTACAAGCAAATGAGCGATACTATTGCGGGCCTACGATTAGCTTAATCTATCGCTGATAACTCCAATTGGATTAGATTACATATTCGCAAACAATCCCACTATCCAGACCTTTAAACATGTGCGTTGTGTAATCATTTATATTGTATATGCATATATGTATATATTTATATAAACATATATAAAAAGCTATTTATGTATGAATAAGAAGTAATACTATGGTTCCAAGTTCATCGCATCAATATATGTATATCCTTTTTGTCCCAGTTACTCATACAGGCGAACGTTAAATACCAAAGGATCGCAGCATGGAGACAGCTCTTTTTCTTTGAACCATTAATCTCTCAATTGAACAAGTAGCAACAATATACACACGCAAAACTTTTAAAGCCGCCATAAAAGGCTGTTGATTACTATCGTGGAAAAACTCGCAGACATTGACCCATGGACATCCAAAGTACATACATACTTGTATGTATGTATATACACGTGCAATTAATGTTCTGACGAGAAGCGATTAATAAAACAGGAAAAGTATCAATCATAACCATACTAAAGGTTACAAAATGTGAGTTGGGATCATTTTATTGTTGAACTTCCATCATTATTTCCAGATGACGTGTTCAAAGGAAAGTTTTGAAATCTACAATTGGTATAATAAAAGGCAAAAATAATAGAAAGAAGCGCTGACATAAAATATGTATGCTTTTCTACTTTATATCAATTAGAAGAAATCGTTTCTATACATATTGATGAGTGTTACGAAAAGCAACTTGAACTGAACTATTGTTGGGGAATACTACGAAGAAACTTTGTTTTTCTAATGACACATTCTTAGACTCATCTTTTCCATCACAATGAATGGGATGCAATACTAGTAGATTTTGGAATTCTGGGTAACGATATCTAAAGAAACGATCAAAATAATTCTACTAAGAATTATACATAAGTATGTACGTAAAGTGAGAGAGATCGGCGGCAAATGTATGATATTCTCGTTACTCTTTCGGGCAACGCACTAATGACTAATAGATAAGTAAATATTTAATTAAATTAGTCTTTATCGGATTAGTTAAAGTTCAAAAGATAAGCAGTGGAAATAAGTGGAAATCGTACTAAGTACACTTGAAGAACATGGCCACACAGTTCCATAATAATATTATATGGTATCTCTATATTAGTGTATTTGTTCCAAGTGTCGGTCTCTAAGGGGTCTGGCCTAAGGCTGTTGTTATACCCTGTACACAAAGGGTAGAAGGGTATACTAGTTTAGTGCGAATGTATGTAACACACAGAAGTAGGCATGGCAGACCCCTAAAGTATATATTCTTGATCTGTATAACAATAACCGTCTATCAATACCGCACTTTGAGTGATTTTCCATAACTCCCGTAATTTTTTACTTAAATTTGGCTATTATATTATTTTAGTGCCCATGTGCCCTCATCATAGGTTTCATTACGATAGGTTTAATGTAAAAAAGTTAAATCTATCAGTACAATATCTGCCCATGTTCTGCACGCAGCTGTTGTTGTTTTGTTGCTGCTTTGGTTCACTCAACTCTGCACTGCACACACACACGAACACAGAGTCACGCATTGACACACATAGACACAACATTGAGGCAAATGTACTCTTTCAAAAATGTACGTGGTATGTATTTTTAATTTTGTTAATTTTATTTAATTAGTTTAATTTTTGTTTCAAATTAACTAAAAAAAATATATTATTATAAAAAATATTGTTTTTGTGGGAGTGGTTACAGGGTATTTAAGAGTTGAGTCCACTCAACTCTAGCATTCTTGTTTTTAATTTAAAAATGCTCTTGTTTTTTATCTAAGGCAGACAGGTAGATATGATATCTTAAATGCCAAACCAAATACATATTTATGTCTTTCTCAAACGGAATATTTTGGATACATAAACTTGGCGGTTTTTTGCTTTTAGAGAAACAAATAAGTAAAAAACGCACCAGTTTCCGGATCGCACCAGTTTAATATTTACATATTTTTGTTTTAAGCTATACGAAATTCATTTGAGATAAGTGGGGAGCTGATTAGAACCGCGCCACAGAACCCCCCAACTTGGTCAGCTCGCCCCTAGCTAAACACATTGGGTCGAAGATTAGCTGACGCGGAAGTCTTGATAGATTATCAATTGCACTAAGACTTTGGCCCTAAAATATTTGTATAGATGTTTATGAAAACCAAATGATTCGGCAAATCTCTATCACACAAAAAATACAATTATACATTTAAGTGTATATATGTATGTACATATGTACTTTTAGTGGGAACAATAAAAAGGAGGAATGTGCGCTGATGTGCGGAGCTACATACATACATATGTGTGTACATATGTACGTACATACATATATACAGTATGTACATACATACATACGTGTCATTAAATATGTATATTTGTTGGCATCTCACAAATTATTCATGTTTTTGACATTGTAAAATTTTGGTAAATTGTATTGTGAAGGTTGTTTGCTAAATTGCAAATACATTATATGTATGTATGTACATACATAAACATATGTATGTATATATGGATGTTTGTTTGTATGAATGTGTGTACATGCTTATACGAGTACATGTTGAATTGACAGTAACGGCATTCTCTTTGTTAAAATTTGCAATATGCATGCGCTCCTTTTGTTATTATTATTACTGGTGTTGTTGTTGTTTTTTAATTTACTTTGTCATTTTATAAGTGCAAGTGCATAATGGCTGTTGCTGTTATTGCTATTCCTTATCACGTCGTTTTGTGCTCCCACTCTCCTCCTTCTCTTTCTTTGGCTGGAGCTGGAGCTGTTAGCTTTTTGTCGCGCCCGATCAGCTGTTTTTATGTTCGCATTCTATGCGCACTTTATTTTTCAGATGTTTATGTTTCGTTCTTTGAGTTGTTTTTGTTGTATTCGCCTTTATCGAGCTTCTGCTTCTGGTTCCGCTGCTCGCTTTACACCTTAATTCGTCGTCAAACAGCAACTGCTGTGACTACACACTCCAGCGATTGCAAAATACTTTTGACGAGAAAAGCTCCCACACTTCTCCATTCGTGGACAAACACGACGCGAATGCGAAATAAAGCAAAACAATGCAAAATGTACACATAAAATAATTAATTTAGAGTAACGCGAACGCGCAATTGAAGTAAAAACACCAAAGCCACAACAATATGACGCACTCGTATAGTTGCTGCTATTATTAATTTTATTCTTGTTATTGTTGTCGTCGTCGTCGTCTGTTGCTGTATCTGTAGGATGCATGCAAATTATCAGAGGCAGTCGAGCCCGACCATCGAAATGAATCGAAATCGAAATGTAAACACGGTAGCTTGATGATTGTGTGATTTGTTTCTATTTCTGCTGCGGCTGTTTTAGTTGTTGCTTCTATTAATGTGTCGTTGTTTTTGAAGTTAGCATAAGCACACGTTTCCCGATATTTAAAAAGACTTTGCTGAATGTATTTCTATCTTATGTATATATAGTAGGTCAACAACAAAACAGAAACAGTATTTTTTTTTATATATGTGTGGTTCCATGCATGCGGAGCACAATAAAAACACGACCGAACAACGCAAAAGCTTAAAGCTTAATGTACTTGCGCTTAGTTTTTCATTTCCTTTTCTGCGGCTGCTAAAATCGAAATAAAATGTGTTTGAAACGCAAAAGCTTTTCATGAGGCACATTGGTGCTGAAGAATCCAGCATAAATAATACTAAGCCAAACGATTGCAGACCAATTGGACATTTATTAATAATATTCCAACCGAATGATAATGCAAACATTTTCTGTATGTAAAAAGCAAGTTCTGGTTTTCGTATCAATTGTATTATAAATAAACTTGGGTCAGCCCCTAACCACCCACACTTACTTATCACAACCCTTTGGGCCCACTGTGCAGTCCAACATGGATTGTTTAATCATGAACAAGAACAACAGAGCTTTTGCATATGAATTGCCGTCTATTTTCCCACTCGCATTCTCACCGTTCTCAGTTATATTATAATCAAGTTCAACTATGCACCTCGATAAACATACCGGCCCTTGAAAGTGCAAAAAAAGATGTAATGTAAACAATATCTACACATGCGTACTTAAAATAATAATGCCTTACAGGGCTGTAACCCAAAGGTGTTGTTTACTGACCGAGAATCAGAGAATCTCAAACGAAATAAACATTTATCCGAAACACCTAAATTTCAATTAGTCTTCCCACATGTGTAAAGTCGTTAAATTCTAAATGTCATGTAATACTAGTTCAGTGTAGTGTGTACGTGGATTACAAAATAGTAATCATATGTACATACATATATACATATGTATGTATATGTTTGTATATACACGTATGTATAAAAAATGAGTTTAGAGTTTTATGGTGCATAATGCTGCGGTACCCGGTCGCGTACTTTTAACTACCTATGTACGTACAGATGTACATACGAGTATATATAGTATAATTTACTCATTGCACTAAAGGCTGTCAGAGTCCACGGTCCACATAACGCGATCTAGTGAGCAACAATTATAATTTTCAGTTCCACACGGTTGCAAACATCATACTTGGGCTTTGACTCTGGGGTCTGAGGTCTAGACCTACTGTGGTGTGCGTTTGACCTTTGAGCTAAATATTCCAATGGATTAAGCAAAAGCATTCAAATTACCCGGATAACCTTTAGTTTCGAATCGTTGTGCATATAGTCCCATCATTTATTTGAGTGTGCTTGTGTTTCTATCTTTGCATGTGACAGATAACGATCTTTTGTTATAGTAACGATTGCTATAGTAAGAATTTAAAGTCAAAAAATGCTTCTCTCTATATATATATATATATTTATATTTATATATATAAATATATATATATATATTATATATATTTTAAAATAAATTATATGTATATATATATATATATATATATATATATATATATATATATATATATATATATATATATCTATATATATATATATATATATATATAATTTATTTTTAAAAAAATTTATTAATAGCTTCGATCCTAAAATAAAATAATAAAATAAAATTTTGATACATATTTATTTAGTATGTAGGTGTACATGTGGACATGTATATATATAAATATATACATATATAGATATATACTTTTTTTAATGAGAACCTTGTTTTTTCATGTTATTCAGAATAATTAACAATGGCAACCGGTTCTGAATCTGGACCAGGTCCAGGTTCCAGTTCTAGCCCTGAAATAAATGCATGGCGTAGTCAAGCTAAGAATATGGAGGGCGATGAATGCGACTCCAACGATGATGACTCAGTTGAGGTATGAAAAACATAATTTTAATGATAAATGACTTACACTCGACTATCCAAATAACAGTTTTATGATGCATGCTCGGATGAGCAACAGTTGGACCAAACACGAATGAAAATGGATCTAGACACCTCGCTGGAAGAGGCACAAATAGCAATCAATTATTTTTTTAATAACAAGTTCGAGGAGGCACGGACATTATTAAAACCATTCGCCGATACCAGTCTGTATCACTCTATGGGCTATGCAGTTTTCTCTTTCCTAGAGGCAGTCCTTACTTTTGAGCATATTGAAGAGGCATCGGATGAGCTGAAAAAATGCCTTGATCTATGTCAGCGTTTCAAGAAAAAAACCACAATAACCGAGTCAATTGGCCAAACATTCAAGAAGGTTAGTACGTTTATTATGGGTCTTGTAATTATATTTGCATAGATATTCTCGATCGCTTAGAAAAACTTCAGCCAAATGACAGACCTTGAGTGTCACGCCGAACTGTGCATGGCCGAAGGCTTGTTGCTCAACGCCCTGCTCACATTTATTGAGGATGAGAATCTCAGCAGCCTAATCCGCGGTAGCCTTAAAGTACGACAATGCTATAACTTGTATAGGTAGGTGACATTTGCGCGCGTAATCCTAGGTAACGTCTATTTATAACATTCTGTACTTTACAGATCCTGTGAACAGATAATGAAGCAACGCAAGTGGGAATCATTGACACTGAAATCCCACTTCGACAGCGGAGTTCGAATGGGCATAGGTACATTCAATCTAATGATCTCCATGCTACCCGCACGTATTGTCAAAATACTGGAATTTATTGGGTTTACGGCGAATAAGGTATAATTGAATAATATATAGCAAATTATATATAGGTGATTCGGACATTTTGCTTCAATGCTTGTATCGGTTTTGCTTTTAGCACTCGGGTCTAAATGATCTGTACATAGGGTACCAGGAGGCGGGACTACGTCAAGTGCTTTGTGCGCTCACACTCCTTGGCTATCATTTGATGGTGGTGGCAATGCTAAGTCATCAGCATGGGGATTTGACACTATGTCAAGATATACTATCCGCCATGCTAGAAAAGTATCCCAATGGTGTGTGGATTCTGTTTTTTAAAGGCCGCCTAGAGTTTATCAAAGGTAATCTTGTGGATGGCGAAACTTGGTATATTAAATCTTGGCGTTCTCAGGATGTTTGGCCACAATTCCACCACCTGACCTTTTGGGATCTTCTTTGGCTTAATTGGTAAATATTCCTCTAATGCGATTTATGTAACTTACATATATTTTAAGAGACGGAGAGGGGGGTGGGAGAAAACGTTAGTGAAAGCACATTAATTTTCCCGATTCCTTCGGGCTATTGTTTTAGTTTGCAAAAGAAATGGAAGGAAGCCGATGTATATGCCACAAATTTGTTGCAAAAGAGTAATTGGTCCCGTTCTATATACGCCTATCAGCTAGCTGTTATTAAGCTTATGCATAAGAACCCCTCGCAATCGGACATCGGGGAAATCGAGGGACTAATGCGCGATGTTCCCACATGCAGGCAAAGAATCGCGGGAAAATCTCTACCAATGGAGAAGTTTATGGCGAAGAGAGCTGCTCGCTATACGGCGCAAAATGGGAAGTTGATCCTTCCGGTCATCGAACTCATGTACCTGTGGAATGTTTTTAAAGTCTTTAGCAAAAACTATAACATTGCCGATGGCATTCTTCAAATGATCGAAAAGGAATTGTCTTTTGTTACGGCCCGAACTGAGGCCAGTCTTCAGTCATATTACGCAGATAATCGGGCGTTATGTTTATTGCTACGTGGTGCCTGTTTCCGTCAAATGGAAAAGCCAGCACTTGCCCTGCAGTAAGTTAAGCATTTTCAGTACCTGAGGGATATCCTCATAATTTAGATATTCCTTTCTGTGTAGGGACTTGGAAGAATGTATTGGACTACAGAACAGTATTAAGGAGGATACTTTTATCATTCCTTACGCTTACTGCGAGGCTGCATTGGTTCATGCTTTCGAAAATCGCGAAGCACAAGCAATAGCAATGCTGCAGGATACTAGGTGAGGATATCTTAAACATATCTCTTAAATTAACAATTCAATTGATCCTCATAATTCCCATTCCCCCAGGAAAAAGTTCTCACATTTTTCACTAGAATCTCGGCTTCATTTTCGCATTCACGCTGCCTTAATGGAACTGAAGAGCGATGTCACAGTCAAATAATATAACTAACTATAACTGTATTATATGTATTTGTGTATGTATGTGTGGGTTTTTGGGTTTTACGTTTTGTGGACAGAGGTCAATAAAAAATAAGAATTGAGTTATTCGCACGCAGTGTAAAAATAAAGATCATAAATAAAGTATTTGCAAAAAGTTGTTTATCTGTGAAATTGTAACCCCCATTTCTTTCAGGTAGAGGACCGACATGAGTCCCACGTTAGCTAAAAGTTCAGTACAGAAATAACAACGAAGTATTGTTGAACAGGTCCTCGGTCGTCCTCTGTTTTAGTCTAGACCAATTATCAAGCACTTCAACACATCCCTAATATGATTACATATATTTATTATAATTTTACTGAATTATAAAGCGATCTTTTATATGTAAAGCGTTAGCTATTCCATAACATCCTTAACATTTCAACATTTGTTCGTTTTTAAAAACGTTTTTCAATATTTTAAAACGATAGGACATTGGCACAGCTACTGTGTACAACCTAATAAAAATATTCGCATATCTGCATATACATATTATATGTATATTGTGGGTCCAGTTTATTATTTTGTACGTTCCAGCTGCTTGTTAAGAGTTTTAAGTTTTTGAAAGAGTTGTGTCCAATGCTTAAATGTTGTTGTTCAATTAATATGTTTTAATGTTTTAACAATCAGCATGCACCACTTACACGTTTTGATACATTCTTATGCTTAAAATTATTTTTAAAAAAATACACATTGAAATTTTGTTATTATTCGCCCCATTCATTGCTGGCGTTATTTAATCGCGTGGGGTCGGTGTCTGCACAGTTATTGCCTAAATCACAATCGTCGACAAACTCAACGTGCGTAAATGGAAAATGGCCTTTTCGTCCCTTTAGCTCGCCCTCCCACTGCCCATTAATGTTGGTTTTAGTAACCTTAATTATGTCACCAATCTCCAGTTTTAGCGCAGTCTTGTCGTAGGCATTCGGTACCCGCGATTGTTTAACACGAGCGTATGCTGGCAACTTGCGCTGTTTCAATTAACACGAATAATCAATTTTTAAATATGAAAATAAATAATTCTCATCATCTGCACTTACATTTAGATCGGTCTTTTTTAATGTGTTGCTAAACTGGTTTGAAGAAACAGTGGGTGTATCAGAGTTACCGCTCGAGGGACGCGGCGAGCGCGCATTATTAGTGCAAGCGTTTCCAGAATGCAAATTATCAAAACTGTCTTCGTCCACGGACTCATCATACTGTTGACGAAATAATATACATATAAATAAGAGATTTCTTGGTTTCTGTTTGGCAAACAAAATTGTGTACCATCTATTAAACTAAATTAGAACGCACCTTTTGCACATAAGGAACCGGTATTTGTCCACTTCGGCCTAAGGAATTGCGAGCGGTCCACCACTGCTCTTCGTCTTTACAAATTATTGTGAGAACTTCACCCTTTTTGAATGGTAAATCATCTTGATCCTGTGAGAATAAACGAAATGCCGATAAGCTGCAAGCAACATCTCAGTGTTCTTATATGCTTACGCCACTGCCTTCAAAATCGAATTTTCCTATTACTTTCTCAACTCGTTTTTGTGCCGGCCGTTTTAGCGGTGTTGTGTCCAAGTAGTGCAAGGTGTAAAATGTCAATAGCTTTGGCAGATTTTCAAACGACTGATCTCCTATGCGGTAAACAATTTGGTCCTGTTGCTGGATTTTGTTGATGATGTAGTTGCTCACTTTGACGTCTTCTCTAAATTTAAGAAAAATACACACGCTGATTAACAAGAAAACAATAACATAAATTACATTTTTCTACCTCACACAAAGAACATAATCCCCAGCTATTGAGTTACTATCGCGGACCAAAAAAACTCCACGTTCGCGTTCATTCATCAACACTTCCGTGGCATCTTGTCGAGACATCGAACCAAAGTACCAACTGGCAGGAAAATAAAATTATTATTCACTGCGTCATTTATGTACTTCAATGCTAAACTAATCAGCAAACAAAGCTCACCTGCTTTTGTCCGACACATCAAACGTATCCATTTTAGGTGTGAGGTGTGTAGTGCGCTTTAATTTTACTTAACCAACTCCTCCAATCCAAAAATCTAGTCCCCAGCATCAGCACATGTTAATCAATATGTAATGCTTTTGCTGCAAAGATAATTGGGTTGAAAATCAGGACCAGCTTTAAGTGGAGAACTCATTGAGTGGGCGTGGTTTTATAAGCTTGCAAATTATAAAGATGTTTTCATGTGTATGTACATATGTATGTATAATGTACCATAAGCGCACAGACATATATATTAATAATTCGATATGGTCATGTCTTGACATAATGTTTACCGCCACATAAACATAAAACACACATGCATACATACATGTGTATGCAAGTGATGCGCTTATGCGTCAGTCTGCACAGAAAACGATTTAATATGTTTGCATATGTATTCACATATGTACATGTATTTTGTGCTATTCTGCGCTTATATCGTGTGTATATGTGCATATGTATGTGCATACACACAAACATTTGTAGAACACCAAGCAACACAAACAAGCTTTCTACCCGTATTTACATATGTTATATGTGTAAGTTGCACTCACTGGTTTAGTTTTGTTGCCGCCGCTGTCGTAACAAACATAAAAAGGCAGGCTGCAGATTTTTAAAACAATTCAGACGTATATTTCCTTCTTCTTTTCGATTTTTATCTCCACACTTTTATATCCTTATTCTTGATTTCAGAATAGGGTTGTTGATATTTTATCGATATACCGATATTTCACAAATTTATGTAATTTTGCAGACAGCGATACGTCCAATATCGATGTTTTTGTGATGTCAACGTTCATTTTGAATATGGTACTAAATATCTTATGTACATATATCAATGTACAATTTATTATTTTGAAAAGCATTAATAATCAATAAATAATTTAAAACAAATAGTAATCTTTCTCGACTCTTATATATTTAATGAAACAAATCACACCGCATTAAAATTCCGCAGTGTCAATAAATCCATTAATAAATAAATAAATTAAATAACTATACATACATATATGAAAAGCCGGCGTAAAAAATTTCATATTGTTAGCTTATTTTGTATCGGGGCGCAATTATAGAACATAATTTACAGATGTTATAAGTCTGATGCAATGTTAATTATATTAATAATGACAATAACAATTAAAAATATATTATTTCCTCATACCAGAACGAATTATGTTTGAAACCAGTCATCTCTATTCCAGGAGTATTGCAGTGGTTTTATTCTCCAAATTATAGGGACTTGTCTACTCTCCAAATGCACTTCTCTTGATTCGATAACGATGTGCAGCTCTAAAAGTGCTACCAATTTACAATAGTGCTGCCAGCTATTTACCGTATCGGCCATTTTGTAGATTTTTTTGTAGAAATTTGCTGTAGTATTTTCACCTAAGTTGTTGGTGTTGGTGCTGCTCTAATTCAACAATACAAAGAAAAGCCTATAAAAAATACTTTAAGCTGGAAAACTTAATAAAAGCTTTGTACTTTGTGCATCAAAAATGTTTTAAACAACAATGCCAACGCCCAGCTATAAATTTGTGATTGTGCTGCAATGTGTATTGTGTAAAACCAAGAAACTTGTTTGATGTACATACATACAACATATAAATGTATGTACATGTCGCGATGTGAGAAAAATGGATAGTTTTTGGTTCAAAATAATATAAATGTGTAAGTGAAATGGTTGATTATTCTTTGGTGACTGCCAGTGCTTAATTCATTCTATTGCGAAATCTTTTTAATTCAGAAAATGAGTTTATGTTGAAGCCCAATGCATGCTGAATAGGTAGATATGTATGTATGGATGTGTATGTACGTACATACATACACATGCATCTTCTCAAGTATACACACATACAAATGCACATACCTGTAATGCACAAACACACCAAATGGTTGGTTTGTGGCAGAAAGTGAGACGTGTTAGCTGCTACTTTGGCCCTAGCTCTGTACTCTCTTCTAGCATAAACGTGAAAAGAAATTTAACCACTGTATATTGTACAAAGTAATGTCGCAGCAATATTGTGATGCTAGTGTCTATAGTTATCAAATAAATACGATTTAACAATTTATAAACTAAAGCGGAAAAAACATGTACGGTATCGATCGATTCGTGTGCTACATATGTACATACATGTATATGTACGAAGAGCATGTGTGTATATCGTGTGTGTGTGTGCAACACTATGTAAATCGTGTTAAAACAAATACGCGATGATAGCTTCTGCCGTATTCTGCTCTCACCATATTTTATTTGAAGAAGTAAATGTTGGAGATAAGTTTAATACCTAAATTTAAAACAAAATCACGCGAATAAAAAGAAGAAAGCATTTGGTAACTCCTGTTTCGAAAGTGTACTACATTTTTATGAGTGTGTGTATGTGTGTATAATTTCTTTAAGCTACCTCATCCATAACAAATTGCTTAAATTAGAAAATGAAACTATGAAAAATTTATGTCGCAAGCAAGCAAAAAGAGGGCTGCACCCCAATTTTTATTGTTCTATTAACAAAGAATTTGTAAATTGCACAATGATAATTACGCAAAAAACCACACAAACAATTGTGTAAATAATGAGTAATATTCTGTTAGTTGTCTGCCATTAAATGTCTGATACACTTGTTTGTTTTCACTTCATAATCGCACTTTTTATGCAATTATGTGCCCATCGACATAGAAGAATGAAAAGAATAAGTGCTAGGGAAATAACCCACAACAGCTCCATTTGTATCAATTTGTTTTTATGTTTAGCTGTTTATTATTCATACATATGTAGTTGTTTTTAACAACTTTTAAACAAAACTTGCTCTGTTGAAGGAATGAAACAACTCCCCAATTCCTTAATCGCAGCTTTCGGCACATACTCACGGACATGACCTCTTCAACATTTTGCGATATTATCCTGCTGCTTGGTTTTAAGTGTATTCAAGCCGCAAAAGTGCAGTCAAAATATAAGTCTAAAGCATGTAAATTGAAAATTACTTGTCCCACACACACAAACGTATTAGTGTTTTCTTTCCAACATCCATGAATTTGTAGCTTCGTAAAGCTTACATAAATAAATATGCTTATCTTGCAGGGACAAGCCCAGATTTCCCAAATGAGATGTTGCCAAAATGAACTTGGAGCTAAATATGTTCACAAAGATTAGTGATCATAACATATAAAATAAATAAAAACCAAACCAAAAACTGATTCAACCTATCAAGCCTTTATTAGCGATTGAAATATTTGGTTCCATTTCGATTCTATATTGCTTATACATATATGTATGTAAGAACATACACATGTAAAAGTCAGGAGGCATCATCATGTCCACAATGAATCATGGCTACCGCATTGAATTACAACATCGAGCATCTGAAGCGGCAGCCAAAGAAAAAGGCAAGTATTGGGTCACTAATATCGAAAAGCAGCTCAGTCACACTAGCACAACGCTGCATATTCACAATTGTTACCTTTTTATGTTGAATTTCGTTATATGTATGTATGTATGTAATATTCTGGACTATCAAAAATAATTGTATTATCCTGAAAAGGCGCAACTCTAAATGTATCTATTAAGCAAAATATACAGCTTGAAACCAATCACGTTTTAAATAAGAATGAATGTTAGTATAAAATAATATTTTATGTGATATATAATAATAATAAATATAATCCAGGCTCTATTATATAAATAATCATTATATAAATAATCGACTCACGATATGTAGAATAATTGGACTTTATTTTGAAAAGCATTCTAATATCCATCTCAAATATGTTTCTTTTCACAGAAAATGGTTCAGAGTGTGAACGCACAATTTTGGAACATAAATTTACTAAAGACTCCGATGGGAGAGTATTTACAGCAGCCTTTAATTCGAATACAACAAGCACCACTTCTACGACAGCACTCAAGAGGTGGTGTACACCAGTATTAACTCAATCTAAGGATAAACAAAAGTCTGAGTTCAGATATATACGTACATCAAAAGAAGCAATCCCGAACGCTTCAGTCATTTGTGCCAATAACTCAACTGGCAGGAATTGCAGATCCCCTTACCCTTGTGCGAATCAGGCGTTGAGCTATACGCACGCTTTAGTCGCCGCCCTGCAGTCTATAATTATGCATAGGAGCTTGCAACAACGGCTGGTCATCGCCCTGCTTCTGGTTTCTCAACTTATAACTCCACATCATGCGCTGCTCGTCGAGGATTCGGATGTGGCTAGCGTTGGTAGCGAATTGCTCAAGAGCAATACCATGCATAGTAGTTCCAGTAACGCCAATAACACCACACGAAATAGTCCGGCATCACTGGCAATCAATAATACGGCTAATTCAGCTGGCTTGGGTAGTGTGTCCTCATCATCCGCAGTAGCGGCCAACGGGTATTTCGATAAACTAGACAATTTGGAGCGAAGTGTGGCAGCTGTGTTGATTAAAGTGGCCTATGGAACGACCTCGACAACCAAACGTAGCATTCCCGATAATAGCTATGTCCTAGGTCTCACGACCGTGGCGACGCCCCTGTTGACTACCCTAAGGTAAGAAGAACAATTGTTTCATTCTATTCTACCTGCTTTTCAAAACAAGCGCAGAGGAGAGTTAAATGTAAATCAAATACAAATATTAAACAGAAATGAATCAAAATCGAGTTTACATTTTAAGCTGATATAGGGTATAAAGTTTTCATTTGAATGACCAGATATTGTATTTATAATATATTAATATTTCAGTAATTACGATGCATATATACATACAAAAATTGGTTAAAAATACTACATCTTGCACTACAAGCACACAATAACACTTTTTTATAATTTAGTTATGGTATACTACATATATAACGATTTAATATTTGTGGCAGAATTAAGCTATTAGTATACATACTGACAACTATTGGTTTATTTAGGTATCAATCGCCGCATCAGCAACAAAGCAGCAACAGTCGTCACAGAAACTATGAATTGGACCTGGAGCGAGATCATGCGTTGCCAACGTCAGCACCAAATGCTGACATATTAAAGAGCAACAATAATCCCACATATCCAAATCCAAATCGTCATCATAGTCACGATCGAGATCGCCATCGGCATATTTTCAATTCGACGCCAATGCCTGCAAGTAAGTAGATATATGTCTATCCAATTTAAATCGAGTGGTAAAAATTATATCATTTATGCTTAATTTTTTGCAGTACCCAACTTACCTAAAAAGACAAGTGGCCAGCCACCGACGATTCCTATGTATCCAGGCGACATTCCTTTATACTCACCGCCATCACGTTCATTTTTCACACCGCCATTGCCACCGGAATATCAGAATCCATTTGCCGATAAGCCCACACTGCGTGGCACGAACAGCGAAGGTTTGGGGACTAACATTAATAGACGCCCCATTCCTCCACCCAGTTTGATGCCCGGTCATGAGCGAATCCCATTTCGACCACCTGATTTGGGTGTCTCTGGTGGAAATGGCGATGTGAATGTAAGTTTTGTGAGTGCTGTCGAGTCTAAAAAGCCAATGTCAGCTACAACCCTTGGGGCCCTTGATGCGGATCGAAAGAAGGCTCTGAATACTCCATCGCGCGTCAATGAGGGCGAACCGGATCGAAATTATACACATGATCAGGTTGCAGGTGTTGGCACTTCGAAGCAACAAGATACGACAGCAAAGGACGGTGAATCTCCGAACAAGCAACAGGAAGTGCTGCCGAATATACGACGTATTTTGAGCGGCTCCAATGGAAAGAAGAGCGACATACCCGAGGTGTTGCTAAAGCATGTCACACAACGACCCCTGGCAAGCTATCACCATCCACCCTCCTCCCCCATAGTTCTCATTGAAAACGTAGCGAAGGAGAGCAATGGCGACGATGAGAACTTGGCATCAAGTCCGAACATAAATCAGAGTAAGCAAACACCCGCACAGGTATCCGACGATCAGAATATTAAGGCCAAATCATCGACACATTTGCACGATGCAATGGATAACATTGGTGGGGGCCAACAGATGGCTACAACACCATCGGCAGCAGCAGCCATTGGTGAGGCAGCGGCCACATCATCATCCTATGCAACGACGAGTGCAGGGCACTCGAAACATGCACCCTCATCATCAAGCAATATTCTCTCATCATCGTCCTCGACGGCAGCGGGAGGATCGGCGGCCGCCGCTGCTGCAGCATCAGCACACACCACGTGGACCTGGGCCTGGAATATACACATCTATCTGTCGGTGGTGCTTTTCACCATATTGGCCGTCTATTCACTCTACAAAATGCTCACCTACAATAAGCTCACTCATTTATTCTCGCAATCGTATTTCGTTTGTATTCATCTCATCTTGATCAGCATATGCATAACACGCATATTCTATTTGTGCTTCGATGCGTATAATATTCATGGAAGCTTTCACATTTTTGCCGCCGAGCTGTTGCTGAACTTGCCAGCCACGTTCCTGACAGTATCCTTCTCCGTATTGATATTGTTTTTGTTTTTAAAATCGTTGAACCACAAGAACAATCGTTACTCAGCCTTGATACGACCCCTAACGGTGGTTGTGGGCTGTGGTGTCCATGTGGTGCTCTGCATTACACTGCATTATGTCGAATCGTATACGTTGCAGAATCATCATATATACTTTCAACAGCAGCAACAACAACAATTCTATAGACGTCAGCAACAACAACAGCAGCAACAACATCAGATGCTGCAGCTACAACAGCAACAATTTAGCTATTTGCAGGCCACAATGTCGCCAGCCGCCAGTTTGGCGAATCCTGCTCCCCCGCCTCGCGTACTTACACTGATATGCCAGATAATCTATATATTTATATGCCTAAGCTTGGGCTTACTATATCTCTATCTTTACCGCATATTGAAGCGCATATTACGCAGCAAATCTCAAAACTATATACACGGCTATCAGAATCTCTCCTATGCCATACATATAACAATTGCCACAGCCCTACTCTTTGTATTACTGGCTGCTCTCCAGATCTTTGGAGCCATATGCATCTCCACGGTGCGTCCATTAATGACTCAGGCCAATATTGAGGTGGATTGGCTGCAGTGGGGTTATCAATTCTCGTTACGATTGATTGAGATTGCCATAATTACACTAATATCTTGGGTCACCGGATTAAAGACAAGTGTGGGCAATAACTCGGGTGCCCCGGTGAATGGAGATGCACGCCTAGGACTGGGTGCAACCAATGGTGGTGTCTATAGCTCCGGTACGGGACCACCGAATGCCGATCGCGAGAAACACCATGGAGCACATCATCATTCAAACGCGGCCAAATTCTTTTTGAATTGCACCTCCAGTTCAAGTCAAGAGCAATTTGAAACCGACTATCCAGCCATCTGCAATGCCAACACGAATCTCCACACATACACAATGCGAACCGGAAAATTGATATACGACGATAGCTATGCTCTGAACTCGTTGGGCCCCAGTGCCTCACCAGGTGCGCATCAGAGTGGGCGTGGCGGTGCCTGCACAGAATATCAGCTGCAAGAACCCATGTACCAGAGACCATATGATACGGGCTCTATTCGCAGTGCTGTCAACCATAATATTGCCGAATACAACACCCAACCAGGCCAACGATATCACATGCGTCCGCACGATCAGACCCCATATACCGATTATATGACCGATGGCACAACTGATCACTACGAGAATCCAAATTTTGATTTGCGAGGCGGCAGCTCCTCGGGCGCCGGATCTGCTGGTCACAGTGGAACCATACAAAAGCTGAGTAAGAACACGGCTAGTTCCACAACAGCATTAAGTAGTGGTGGGTCCGGCTCCTCGGGCACCTCACAACAACAAATGTTGCTGCTGCAAAGCGATAGTTGTTACTCCGAACCTCTACAGGAGAACTCCAGCTATGAGTTCAACAACTTCGAGCGACCTGTATTCAAAGAGAAAACGTTGAATAGCGTCCCACCCAATGATGAATGCTGGCCAGAGCGTCATAAGCCACCAAAAAGTCGAGATCGTAAGCAGAATAATACTCTCGAACGTGGTGGCTATGAGAATCCGGAGAGACGCAGCTCAAACTCCACAAATTCCTACTCCTCGTCGAATGGTGGTGGACGCTATGCTGGCTATAATTCCTATGATCGTGGCTATTATAATGGCGTGCGCAAAAGCGGCACCCTTAATAATATTGTCAATAATAATGCGGGTCCAGGACGCGCAATGGCAGCCGCGACTAATGCCGGTGGTGGCCAGCGCGTTTCGGGTGCCCAGACATTGTCCGAACGTCAACATTATTATCAGCGCAGTGGGCGTGGTAATGGGCGCGGAGGAATGACAGTCCCTAATGATTTGATATTCAATCAACAGCAACAACAACAGCAGCAGCAACAACACTTGCAACAGCAACATCTGCAACAGCAACAACACTATCAGCATAACTCTGAGGAGGATGAGGAAGACGACATGATATCAGGCAGTAATGTAGAGTGCACCAATTTAATTAACAATGAGCACGGTTCTTGTCTAACCGACGATGGCTTCACAACAGCAGCAACCACTTCAGCAACAGCTAATGGAGGCAACATCGGCATGCAAATGAATGCCAAGGGCGCATTGATGCATAATAAAGGCAACGACGCGCACCTACAACATGTACAAAATAATCCAAAATTAGTCCATCTGCAATTTAATCAACAACAGCAGCAGCCGTCACAAAATACGGAGCTGAGCGCTGGCTCCTCGTCAGCGAACTCCTCCAATTCGTGCACAGCATCAAGTGCCTCGGACAGCATGCTGGTCGCTGAGCAGGGTTTCTTGCGCTTTCGCGCTTTAGAGGATATGAATAATTCAGCAGCTACTGCTGCTGTCGCTGCCACTGGGGCTCCACCACCTGTGGGCATCCATGCCAACCCTGCCTCCGTTTTGGTATCTGCTTCTGCTTCAGCGTTGCGTTTACAAAGTCGCAGCGCGACTGCGGCGCCGGCGCCAGTTGCAGGAGCAGCAGCAGCCCCAAATTGCAGTAGCATGAATGGCATCGATTGCTAAGACACATCCTTTTTTGTGTTGCAAGCATCATCGGTCCGTAATTTGCCTGTCGATTGCCAATTGTAGCTAATTCGCCACTTTCTACTCTCTTCAAACTTGTGATATACATATAACAAAACATTAAAAAAAACAAATGAAATTGAAATTAATCAATTAATGGCAAAAATATTCATACTCAATTTCGTTAAAGACAAAAAAAAAAAAAAAAAAAAAAACAACAACATAAACTAAAGCAAAAAATACAAAATACTGTTGCATAGAAATATGTGAATGCTTGTGTGTAGGATGTATGTATAATATTTATTTTAAATTGCGTACATAATTTGCACACAACGCACATATATGATAACATTGCATAAATCTATATATACTATATATACATATATTCGATAAGACTTATTTTTTTTAGGCAGCTCATGCTTTCACACGCATTTTTACTTATTACAAACAACATATAGTATATATTATTATTATAAATTTTTATCAGAATTATTATACTCAATGTACATATGTCCATGTCCAGCAACACATCCAATTAATCTTAGACTGGGAACGAAACTTGCAAAGATAAAAATAATAATAATTATAATGATTATGCATATATAGGGCACTCTAAAGTACCTTTCATGTTGTTGTTTTGTATTCGTTCCCTGCTCTTAAAATATCGAATAAGCATTAATTAAGTACATTTTAGCGCTAGAGAAAATTTTTTTGTATTCAATTTGTTATAATTAGGACTCAAGTCTGCACTCTAATTACCTTACGACCTTTTAGCCTTGGTATCTTAATTGTGTTTACTTTGCCAAATGTTTCAAATATGTAAATACTTGTATATTTCAGCGTTTTAGGATCAAGAGAAAGTTATGGTTTACTATTTCAACAGTTTTTTTTTTTTTATTTATATCCAAACAAACTTATGAGGTAAAATGATTTAAAGGCAATCGTTCAATATGCTCAAAGGTTAGTTGAACTAACTAATTCTTTTTTTTTGGGCGACAATAATGCAGAAAACATCAAAGTTACATATTACAATATTTTTAGGAGTTTACACAAGGCTTACAATTTAAACATTTTGTACAAAGAAACAATTTATAAAGGATTTTCTTGCAACTGTTTGTTTTTATTATTCTGTTTTGTATTTTATTGAGATGGAAGTCAAATAATCGGTTGCAGGAATATCGTTATAAATTATAATTTGCACAGCTCTTGGTGTATCCTTTGCTTAGTTACAGGCCTCTGTCCGCTACAGTTTCATTGCTCCGAAGTTAACACTTTTCCAAACTTAAGACAAACTAAAATTCAATTGAGCACATTCATTAGATAGATGGTAGATGAGAAATAACTTATGATCGCAATTTAAAGCGATATATCTAGGAAACGACCCAGATGTAAAAAACAAAAAAACAAAACTAGTATCATTTAACGATGTTTATAATTGTCATTTATACTCAGTAATTTAGGCATCTATTTATAGAGAAGAAAAAGAAACCATGTCGAAAATAACGCAACGGCCAAGGGAGAACTTCACATTGCTAGAACAAAACATTGTGGGACGTCCAAAGGTGCTTGGAAATGTTTGAATATTAGTATAAGCTTCCTTGAAATGAATTGGACATGCCATTTCAAAAGTAAAATCGCTCCTAAAAATACCCAGAAATCTTTTAAATAAAACTCGAGCAGCTTTTGTAAAAACAGGGGTCTATGTCACAGTGGGGGGGGGGGGGGGCTTACTCTTAATAAAATACTTAAATGCCATAATCAATTTGAGATAGCCGCTGGCTTCAGCTCAAAATTAGGACGACCTTTTAACACTGAGACATCAACTGCAAGACATGCTCGTCTGCTCATAGAAAAAAAGAAGAAAATAAACAATGAAAAATGTAAAATTACTTATTACAGTTAAACAAAATGAACGAAAAAATATTTACAATATTTGGAGAACAAAAAAAGGCAATACACAATGTTAAAATTAAACATAAATAGTACTGATTAGATAAGGCTTCTGCATTTGTATTATGTAACATTAAATCCATCAACAATAAATGTATTCATAACTATACTTTTACAGTGCTTTTTAGGATGTCGTATTAACATTAAAAATATTTAAATTACGCATATTTAAATCAATGTAAGAATACGTTTAAAGTATTGGTCAGACTATGCACACTTAACACTATGAACATGAACACATTAAATAAGTAAAAATATAATGCTTAGAATTTGATAAAAACGAAAAGGAAAATAACCCCTTATCATACATATGCATTATAGGGAAATATGTATATGAATAAATTACGCATGTATATGAAATCGAGAATTAACGCTAATAATAAAATGACTACATACTACTAAATTCACAAGAAAAAGCGCATTTAATTTAGCAATGATTTTTTGGGAAATGAAACGGAAAATTTTCAAACATTGTCTGCTTCATTAGCATATGATGTGGAGAATTAACGATTGCGCCACAAATGCCAGTGCTGCTTTTTCTTTAGTGTAATCGATTTCTTGTACCGATTACTTCGATAGCACAGCTTGGCAGCACTGTCATCTCAACTCAACAATTAATAAATAGGAAGAGGATGCCTAGGCAAGGGGAAGTTGATTTTGTGGATGCACCTGTGGCTTCCTACTCGAACTGGGTGAGTTAAACTTACTATTCTGAACAATTAGTATTTTTAGGAAAAGTGTACAATATATGGTTTTATATTTATTTTACCTACGCAATAAACGTTGTAACGTTAATGTACATTGTACTGCAAACCTCCATGGATACATATGTATGTATGTACATGAATGTATTTATGTATGTTATACAGCTCATAGATAGTACAATATCATATATAGTATGTATATGCATGTATGTATGTACATACGTACATATTTATAGGACAAAAATGCAATTACTAAACTGAGTGCATTCACATTCGTCTTAAGATTGGAATTCCTTAGAATATCTACATATAACGAAATTACTCACCGTGCTTTGTCTTTTGCTTACAGGTGGGGTTTGTTTTTATATTCAATCTCATTGTCGGTACCGGAGCGTTAACTCTGCCAGGAGTTTTTGCTCGAGCAGGATGGCTACTTAGTCTATTAATTATTATTTTACTAGCTGTCATAAGTTACATTACAGTCACTTACGTGATTGAGTCCATGGCCTGCGCGAATGCTGTAAGGAACTGGCAAAATCTACAAGCCCTACGTATAAGTCGCAACGTAAGAAACCCATAAGCCTACAGCCTTCACAACATTGCACAAACTGTTCTAATTCTGTGAATATTTTTTAATGTAGGACGATGTAAACGATGATGAAGTCGATGCTCCTCTGTTGCCAGCTGCTTCATTGCAGGATCAGATTGTCGGGGGAGGTGATGAGCTGGAACGTGTGCCCTTGACCATACAGAATGCGGAATTCCATTATTATCAGCTTAACCATAAATTTGAATTGGGTGAAATGGCTTCTTTGTTTTTCAACGATTTTGGACGCATCGTCTTCTATATGTGCTTTATAATCTACTTATATGGTGATCTGAGCATCTACTCGGCTGCGGTAGCCCGAAGTCTGCGGGACGTAGTATGGTAGGCTTATCAATTTTTGTTTATATTTGTGTTGCTACTTTCTGTCTAAACTTCTTGGAGTACAGACGTGCATTCGCGGCATCTAATCTCTATGTCTTAAGCGTTTTCAGAGACGTGATCAACCAAACTGTGGAAATATAAGCACAAAACCCTTGAAAGTTGGCATGCTAAGAAATCTTGTATACGAATACCAGTAGAATACCAAAAACCAAAAATTTGATTGACCATATAGCAAAGCCTCTCTTAATTCAGAAGACCATAATTACAAAAATAAGATTACAAATTCTCAAACTAACTTCATATTTAAACAATTTTCCTTTCCTTCTTTTTCCTACTTATCTACCTTATCACATAATCTCGCTGCCAAATATTATTGTGCATATTAAAAGGCTGTAAAATCTTATATATATTTCAATATATATATACTATATATATTTCAATATAAGTTTGAATCAAACACATTTGCTTTCTTCTCATTTTAGTGACCATACAAACAATACGAATGTCTCACAATCGAATATGTTATATTGGCCGGCCGATTTCAAGCATAATGCTATTGATGCCTGCTGGGAGGATCATACTATTTCACGCCTAAGCATGTATAGGGTGTTCTTGATTGGATTTGTTATGATTTTTGGTCCGTTCACTGCATTTAGCGTACAGAAAACGAAATATTTACAAATGGCCACAGCTGCTTTCCGTTGGTTGGGTAAGTAAATATAATTCTAGGAAGTCTACAAATTTATATCAGCACGACAAGTTATTTTACCTAATTATAAATTTTTCGTGCAATGATCTTATAAAGTAAATATCGATTAATTAATTTATTTTTATTTTTTCAGCATTTACGCTCATGATTTGCTTGGCCTTAAAGTTACTGATTACTAATGGCCCCAAAGGACATCCGGTCAGCGTGAATGTTTATGGGATTCCATCACTGTTTGGCGCTTGTGTTTACTCTTTCATGTGCCATCACTCCCTGCCCAGTCTATTGGCTCCGCTTAAACACAAATTAAAAGCTGTGAAAATACTTTCATACGACTACATCGTCATATGCACGTTCTATATTGTCTTAGCCATGACTGGAATATTTGCATTTGAGCATATAGAGGATCTCTATACACTCAATTTTTTACCATCGAAAGTGGATTACTCGAATTTTTTTTCAGTGTTGCTTTACGGCATTGACTATTTTCTGGCGCTTTTCCCAGTATTCACACTATCCACGAGTTTCCCGATAGTTGCAATAACACTGCGAAATAATTTGCAGGCCTTGTTTCTTGACACTATCCACTATGATTCGTACAATTTCTTTGTACGTCGGATACTCTTCCCCCTGTGTACAATCGTGCCACCATTCTGTATTACATATTTCACAGAAAGTCTGGCTAACCTAGTGGCATTCACTGGCAGCTATGCCGGCGCTGGCATCCAGTACGTCATACCCGTGTGTCTGGTTTATTTCTCCAGGCGCACGTGCATTGAACTGCTTGGAAGTGGCCTGAAAAACCAATTTGAAAGTCCCTTCAAATCCAATATCTGGCTGGCATTGGTGCTACTGTGGTCCATAGCTTGTGTATGTTTGGTGAGCATAAATTTATTTAGTTGAGCGCTCAATTAGTTTCAAAATATAGTATTTAATCGGCTGTGAAGAGAATGGTGTTTTCCTGAACCAAATATTTCCACATAATGTACAATAATCTTACGAATTTTAACGTTGTGTAGTCGTTATCCATTATATATTATACAATTGACGAACTAACAATATAATAAAATTACGTAAATAAAATATTTTAAATATTTCGCAATTTCAATTAATCCAATATAGTACAGGGTGGCTACGAATACCATCTGGCGAAATGACAATAACAACAAAAATACTCCACGTAAGCATAAGCACCTACCGCAGAGAGGTTTTATAGTTCATGAATGTGTACATCCTGCAGGGTTAAAGGTGGTGTGTCAGACCCCATTTCATAGACACATATATGATCAACATGACGAGACGAATAAATTAAGTAACTTTTCGGCCATTTCAACGGTATATTATATCATATAGCTGCTGCAGGAACAATCGGTCCAATCAAGCTTATTTTAGTGTAACGTATATAGCGGGGAAATTTTTGGGGGTACAGTGTATTTAGACCGGGATGGCATCACATTAACGTTCTACCCGTTTAGTAATATTGGTTTTATTTGGAATTTTTCAAGTTGTGGCTTTTATTGCATAACATTAAAATTAACATAATATTAAGAGTTTTTTATTGGAATTTAAAACAATAATAATTATTATTCTTATGTGAATGACAAAAAAATTGCAAGATTATTCAAGACCCCTGGGCTTTTGAATTTTTTTTTTTGGGGAGGACTGTTGGACCCCATTAAAAACCATATTGGGACACATAGAGAAACAATTTCGCAACACTCTTACCACGGGGCATACCATTGGAAAATACAGTCATACTGACTTCAAGTTCCACATCCTGCGGTCCTTCTAGTGTCCGTTTAAGTAACAAGTTCATTTGATTGTTGGCCTTATGAGTGCTTTATGAATATGGGAGGATTGTGCACATTGTGAATGGGTTTTCATTATTCAAATTTTGGATTAACTTACTCAAAGTGGGACTCGGACGCACGCTCTATGTTGGCCGCTGCCTGAACTCTGACAATGTTAAGGTCGAAATCAATGTCATCATACCACATAGGTCCACGTAAAGTAAAGATTGTGCGACCATCGGGTGGGATCATCAACTTGGACACAAATGTGATGAAATTGTAGGTGTATGCTGAGGGCTTCGTATAGCATTCTTCTCCCATGCAAACTATATTCTTTTGTCGGCAACGACTATATATAGAACATGAGGAATAAGAACCAATAAAGGATTAGCATTGATCGCTACTTACTTCTTTTGATCGGCATCGTTGATGTACCCATAGGGACAGTTGATCGTATAACACTTATAGCTACCACGAATATTTGTGCAAATATCGGAGCGACCGGTGCAGACATTGTTCGTCTCGCACTCATTAATATCTCGACAGGTGTTCCTATCGGCAGCGAGGGTATAGCCGCGCGGACAGGTGCATTCATAGGAGCCGGGAGTGTTCGAACAGTAGCCCTGGCACAGCTTGTAATCCTTATGGACTTCGCACTCATCAATGTCATTGCAGGTGCGATTGTCATGGCCGAGCTCATACCCAGGATTACAGGTGCACCGATACCCGCCCCAAAAGTTCACACACTTTTGTTGACAAAGTCCCGATATAACCTGACACTCGTCTACATCGTAGCACTGCGCATGTGCCGCCTGACTCAATGAGTCGCTGGATCCGCTGCCCTTCTTCTGGAAACCTGATTTGCACTCGCAGTAGTACGATCCTATTGTATTGAAGCAGTTCGCGTTTGAAGGACACACTGCTGGCTTATTTCGATCCTGGGCGCACTCGTTTATATCAAGGCACCGGTTGACACCATTTGCCAAATGTGTCAACTGATGTCCGGTGGGGCAGGCGCAGACGTAGCCACCATTCCGATTGCGACATATCTGATTCTCGCCGCAGTTATGCTCCCCAGTCTCGCATTCATCAATGTCTAGTTTAAAAAGATGAAGATCAAATTATTAACCTCATCATCTGCATATATCTTAAGAACATTTTTAGATAATAATAGGTGTCTTAATCATATATGGGTAGGTAGCTTATTTATTCGCAGTAAAAATGGAAATCGGGAAATCGAAAATAATGCTATCTCTAATCACAGATTAATGCTTCAAGTGAGGTTTCTTAGTAGATCTAGCTGAGAGCTGATATTGGCTGTACTACGTACCAATACAGGAGGTACCCTCCGGCGTCGACTTGTAACCAGCTTGGCATTGCAGCAGATTCTCACAGCGGTACGAGCCATTTGTGTTAATGCAGCGCTGGTGGGAGCCACACGGTCTATTGACAATGCATTCGTTTATATCTAAAATAAATACCCCCAATACTCTTCAAATTCTCACAGGCTGGTTGCTCCATACTTACCCACGCATGCCCCCAGATTATTCCTGTAGAAGCCAGTGGTGCAGGGCAGTCGTGAGTGGGCGTTGGGATCCCCATTAATATAGGTGGGAGAGTAGTCTAAGCGATTGATGCCCTGACGGGATGCATAGCTGTAGTGATGGGAACTTTCAGATGTTGGTGGTGGCGTTGTTGTTGTAGTTGTCGTTGTAGTGGTCGTTGTTGATGTTGTTGTCTTTTTATAGCAACGAAATGAGCCCTTTGTGTTATAACACTCATAGTCCGAGGGACAATTGTGGGTGTTAAGCGCACATTCATCGTCATCTTGAGGGTCCACAAAAATATTATTAACAATATCATTTCAAAACAAAGTATTTGTGGGTCTTACCCATGCAATTTCCCGTTTCAAAACTCAACGTATAGCCTGTTCCGCAGCTCTGAAGACGCGTACAAACATATGAGCCTTGAGTGTTGTCGCATCTTTGGGTTGACAGACAACTGTGATTGTTTATGGAGCATTCATTGATGTCTTAATGGAATATAAATTATGTGAAGATCAGATCATGTGTGCGCAGAGAGATGTTTTTGACATACCGACACATTTATTAGATGTCGCGTCCCTGTTATAACCGACTTCGCATTCGCATTTGAAAGACCCCAAAGAATTAGTGCACACTTCCTTCTCTCCGCAAACATCTTTTTTGAGGCATTCATTAATGTCGACACAGCTTTCGCCTTTTATCTCAAATCCTTCGTCGCACTGCTTCTCCGTGGGTTTCTTGCATTCAAAGCCGCCAGGATAGTTCAGGCACTCATCGTCGCCCTTGCACGGCTTATCATCGCATTCGTTATAATCTTATGGAAAATAAATAAAAGCTGACTAAATGAATGCTATATAGATGGACAAAACTGGGACTAACCGTCGCATCTATCAGTCGTGGGCTCATAGCGATAGCCTTTCTCGCAGCTCTTGGCCTTTATGTTGAGGCAATGATACCCACCATTGCTGTTATGACAATACTGTGTGACCTTGCATTCGTGGAGATTGTCACTGCACTCATCAATATCGACACATTTCTTTCTCAATGCGTCCATTTTGTAGCCTTTGGGACAAATGTCTTTATCGTCTATATCTCCTTTGTCAGCGCCAACAGCAACGCTTTCATCCTCCTCGTCATCCTCGTTGGAAGCAACATTGTCTTCAACACCTGTGCCTACTTTATCTATTTCGCCTTCTCCGGTGTGCGAGCACGTTACCAAATTTTCATCCAATGCGTAGCCAGGGCGGCACTCACAGCGATAGGATTCATCCGTATTCACACATATGTGGGCGCAAAGGTTTGGTATCTGACGACAAACATCGCCTATAAGTATTTAAGCTTAAACCTGATGCGAAAATTGAAAAATAGGAAATTGGGAAAAGCAACTTACCATCTTCAACTATAGTGCCTTCTTCCTCGTCTTCCTCGTCGTGTTTTATTTGATCGACAAAATCGTCACCATCATCATCATCAGCCACAATGCTGAGTTCTCCCTTCGACTTACCATAATCGATCTCTTCGGAGCCGTCGAAACTTTTATCGTTACAACATAATTGGTAGGACTTGATGGCCGAGAAATATGAGAAGAGCGAGTCTTTACAGCTTTGCTTGCTGGCCTTGACTGCCAGTCCAACCTGACAAGCCCGACAGCAGTCCGCATACGAGGTCGAATTAGATATCTTATCACAACGTGCGCCCTCCAAGGCGGCCAAGCGGCCCAACTCACAATTTTGTTTGTCAATCTCCCGAGAACAACAGACACCGAAGGCAGAATGGCACAGGCCCAGCCACAAAGTCGGAGTGATGGACACCTCTTCGGAATTCTCGCATGTGGTGGTTGACTTGACCGCGTGTCTAATGCCGCTGATGCAACATTTTCTTATATAGTCGGAGATATTTTCTTGGGAACACATGCAAGAATGTTAAATGGGGATATCTATTCGGGATTTGTTATCTCAATTTCAACTTAATGTAGATTTTGGCGAATGATTCTCCTAAGATAGTGCTGTAGTCATCCTACATTATAGCTATCAGATTGTCTTATCTTCTGCAAGATAAATATGTATGTTCAACCTGTTGATAGCTTTGCAGTCTTATCTTTATTTAGGAAAATGCGTGCAAGGCCTTTTATACACATTTTTGCTTCGAAATTTTCAGATATGAATACAAACTTGCAAACATGTCATTAAATGTTTGCTTCTCTTAAGGAAATATTTGAGCAATTAACAGTTCAAAAATTGCGCTCAATTATTTGAGATAGCAACAATAGCGAAATATTCGCAGATTGTGCTGAATAATCGTAGTTCTTAAAATAAAAAATCCTTAAGGATAAAAAGAACTGGAGTACTCATAAATTCTTAAGGATTTCAATTACAAAACAATTAAGCCGATCAATATGAAATAATAAGTTATAGCTTAATTTAACACTACTACTTGTTCACTTACCATCTGCCAGTGTGGACCCAATACTGTTGCCCAGAATTACAACGAATATAATATATATACCAATGCCATAGGCTTGTCCAGTCAATGCAGCCATGCCGATGCTCAGTTAAGAATTCATCAAGGGTTTTATTATTTATTTGTTATATGTGTGGGCGACCGCTGTCGTCTTCGTCTCCGCCGATTTGTGTTGGTGCGTTGGAAGGCTGCCTTGCAACTGACGACCTGCCGGCGCGCGCTTAGTAAATAAGAATCACGCTCGTAAGTTTTTGTGGTGCGTCGTGAGTGCCACAGATACAGATACTATTACAGATACAGACAAGAGCAAGAGAAGCGCGATCGCAAGCTGCGCGGGCGGCTACAGTGGTTGGGGATTATCGTAGATAAAACTCTAGAAAACAAAGCATACAAGTAGTAGTAGTTTGGTTCGGTAGTTTGGTATTGTGGTCGGCTCTACCGAGTATTTATTACCCTGCTCCATTAGTGGTAATGGTGCCAATTAGACAACTGGCCGAATAGTCGAGCAGCCGTTGCCCAAATGTAATTAAATTGATTAATTACTAGTTATTGTAACCCCCTTTTTGTTTCTTTAAATTTCAATTGAATGCGTGCTATGTTCGTACTCCACTACTCCATTCAATTGCATTAACTATCCAGTGACCGCTCCCATTGACTGCTTTGGACCGATATACATTTCTTGCTGTGTAGCCAGTAGTCAGTCGGCCAGACAAATTCTTCTTCATATGCGCATTTAGCTTGTTATCTACCCATGTATGTACACATGTCTGCCAGTAGATACAATGTAATATATGGACAGACAGACATACATACATACATACATACATATGCATGTATTTAGGGAGTAGTTGCAGTACAATTGTGGTCAGCAGTACATGAGGTACTAATTCATTTTAAACACAAACTTATTAGCATTGAACATAAATAAAATAGGCTATTTGATTTTGCCGTTCTATAGTATGACATTGTATTGTACAATTTCTAAAAAATTGAACTTCACTACATTTTGTGAATATTCATGAGTACATATGGATGAACATATTGTTTGTACATATATACAATCTGTATAAACATGAAGGCATGTAGCTACGTAAATATTATTCATCAAACCTCAGCATGCTGCAGAGCTGTTGACATTCACTCTTGATTTCTTGGTCGGCAATGTTTAAAGGTTGTGTTTATACTCTCTGTATGTGTATATGTACATAAATATTTAGGTGTATATGTATGTGATTAAGCATACATATGTATGTATGTATGTATGTACATATGCCGTTTTGGCGCGATCCAACCTACAATCATTTATAGCAAAAAGGTTACAAAATTCGTTATGAATTTTAAACTAACTTTAAGATTAGTTTATCTTTAGCATTGTAACATAATAAAGGTATGGTTTGACACAAACTACACATTGCATGTTATTAGAGACATAATAGCTTTTATTTTTTATAGTCATGACAATAAAATCAAGTACTACGTTTGAATTTATTTGAAGTGTTCGTATTCCCTGCTCTTTTTCGTTTATTTAACGGATTGCGCGGATCGTAAACATCATCACCATACCAGTTATCACCTTTGGTAGACGCATCCTTCGCTAATACTGGCACAGCAGTATTGAAATTTAAGGTGTGCACCAGCCATTCATCGCCGCGAATTTCTTTTTCCACTACAGCATCCTCTGGTTGCTCCTCTTCCGCCTGATTAGTTGGAGTGCTGGGCGTTTGCTTAAGTGTGTCCAACTTGGATCGGAACTTGGACAGTAATTGCAGCGTAAACTCCTCCCTATTTAAAAGTATTTGTTTATCTAAAGGTTCATATAATTATTTATCATTCGTAAACACCTACCTAGCTTGTCCTTTGAGCTGTTTTGTTTTCGCTGAATATTTTTCTTTGGATTCTAGAAACTCATCGATATAATGATTATCGCCGGTTTCTTTTATGGGATTTTTGTTTGATTTTTTATCATCCTCTTTATCATTTGAGAGTAGCTTTTCTTTCGTTGCTTTATCCATTTGATATTGCTTCTTTAGAGAGGCGATTTCTTCACGGATTTTGGACCTGTAACAAAAATGTATACACAGATAAATAAAAGCATTAACATTAAAAATATACGTTTCACATGTTTAAATACGTGACATAGAGTATAGTGCTATCCCTTACTATCCTCCATTTAAATTTAGAGCTCAGATAGCCCTATCTCATTCTTCATTCATAGAATGCACGAAAGTTGTAAGTACATTGAAAAGTAAATTCGCGTTTTTTTTAACACCTTCATACTTACTTTTCCTGTGAGATTTTTAGTGATTTCTCCTTTTCCCGTGTCATTAAAACGTCATCTAATTCCTCCAAATCCTCATCCAAATCTTTAGATTCTGCTGGTGGTGGGGCTAAACGTTTTTCTCGACCCCCCGACCGACTTGAACCTGCAGCAAGTTTCATTTTTATCAGTTCCGAGGCACTCGAAGCTGTTTTGGAGATAGTAGCCGGAGCCTCATCGTCACTACAGTCCTCTGACAAATTCTCTTCACCCTCAACTTTTTCTCTAGTAGGTACACTGATAGGTTCTTTGCTTAGATTTGGATCATCACCTGCATCATGCAGGGATTTCGCTTTGCCAGCATTTTGTTTAACAAATTGAGTTGTTTCCTGCTCATCGCCTTCCGCTTCTTCACCAAAGGATAACAGTCCGAAGTTTCTAAAATGTGTGTAATTCAGAATGAAACTTTTTAGTTGGGAAATCCCTAATTTAAACCTACTTGACACCCTTTTTTTCTTTCTTTTTAGTTTTCTTCATAGGTTTAGCCAGCTCTCGCGGCACAATGTCATCAAAGGGATTGCTTAGCACTTGCGTACTAATTATGCGATGTGTGTGCATTGGCCGCTCCTGGTGATCCACTAAGCCTTCCTCCAGCTTCAGCATATTGTAAATTGTATCACCGGTAACCTTGCCAAAAAGTGTATTTTTATTTTGCAGTTCCGGCGTGGCCGCAAATGTGAAGAAGAATTGGGATGCATTGTCATCGGTTTTGCTGTTTGCCATTCCCACCAGCCCGCGCCTGGTGTAGCGCAGTCGGGAGTGGAATTCATCTTTAAAAGGCTGGCCGTAGATGGATTCACCGCCCGTACCATCGCCATTCGGATCACCACCTTGCACTATAAATCCCTTGACCACTCGGTGGAAGACTGTATTGTTATAGTATTTTTCTAGACATAGCTGCACAAAGTTCCGACATGTCTTGGGGCACTCCCTGGCCCATAATTCGATATCAATGTCGCCAACTGTTGTCTTCAGCAGTACTTTGCCGGTCGTCTGTGGCTCTTGAATATAAATGTTGCTCATGATTTCAACTTAAGTACAGTGTTCTGAAAAGATTTCCAGGTGAAGTCTGCACTAAGTTGTGCTCAATCCTTGTGACCTTTGATTAAAGTGATATGTTTTTTTTTGTGGTCTTTTGAACAATTTCAAATAAAGCGAGAGAGAAACTAGATGAAACTTATGTAGCTGCACCGATTAGCAAAACAAATATCGATAAGGTGCAGTCGATACTATCGTCGATTTTTATTTGATTTTCAATATTTGAATTTGCGCAAGCGCGAAAGTTGTGTAGCCCTGGACGCGCTCTTTAGCGAATGCGAATGTCCCACATTTGTGCGAATGGCACAATACATTGGTAAAAAGGTCTAATCGTTGTCCTGGAAAAACGTATTCAAACTTCAAAAGTAAAAACAAATAGGGGAAAAGTTTACCAAAAATTATATTAAATAAAAGTGTGAAAGAGCATGGCTATAATGTATAAGAAAAAAGCTCAAAATGATACGAATATTTGATTAAAATGGTTAAAAGGAGTAGCGCCAAAATAGATTTTGTGTGTGTTTGTTTGTGCGAAAAATCGATATAAAGTATGTATGTATTATTCGTAGGCAATGCCAAAATCGTTGAGAAACTTTTAATGTAAGTACATAATATTTTAAAGTTTAGTGAATAAACGTTTGTGCGTTTAAGATATTTTATTCTATAGTTTTATATACCAACTCCTAATCTATTTCCGCTTTAAAATATCTCTGTGTCCTGTGCTCAATGATTTGTGTTAAAAAGTGTATACAGTTATGTCGGTCTGTATATCTTAGTGCCTACAAAAGTTGAAAGTCATTAAACTTGGCCTCGACACCTTTTTATAAGACGCGGAAATCAAAGTTTTTACCATCGAATTTGGCTTGTTTTAAACATTTATTAAGGCGTTTTAAGTTTTTATATATGTATGTATATACTTGTATATATATATATACACATTTACATGTATACGAACTTTGGGGTTGTTCCACACGCTTTCTATTTTAGTGGACCAGTGGGACGAGCGCTATTAGCAAAAAAAAACACTCCCGTGTTTATCCTTAACAGCTGTTATACACACATGAAATTTAAATGCCAGCACACTTAGATGAAAATTTCTGATCAGTTTTAATGGTTTGTGTCTCAGCTAATTAACTGTTGGGTTGGTTTAAGAAAAAAATGCTCAAATTTGTATTATTAGTTTATTAATAAAGAAAAATGTTTTTTGGACACGCATCTCTTGCAGATATCTACAAAAATAGCACCGAAAAAATGCATTCCGTCGGTGGAGATTTGCAGGTCGGCGGTACTAGCAATCAACGACGCAACGGCAACCTAAACAATGGCAGTGGTATGGTAAATACTGGCAATCACAATGGCACCAGTCGTCGCAAATCCCTAAACTATCAGCCCCAGCTTCAGTTCAGTCACAAATCAAATTGCGATGACACGATTCTCTGCTCCACTGCCGGTGGACGCTTTAGTCCGCATCCCAATGAGATATTTTTACAGCAGGCTGGTAAACTGACCGTGCCGCCATTGGAGAAATTTGATGATTCGGTCACCTGTTGTCTGCCACCACCGTCACCTGCACCAAATAGCGATCGCTTTGCCGCCGACATTGGACAAACCCAGTCTATAAATGCCAATGGTAATGGCAGCAACCAAATGCAAATGCAGCAACAGCTCAACCATTATCAGCACTCACAACCCTATCCCCTCTCATCATCGAACTCCACATCATCGCTATGCACAAATTCGGGTAGCACCCAATCCTCGGGTGGGGTCAAGCCCGACAACTCAGCTTCCACGGCCAACAAGAATGCGATGGTCGGTAAATATTCGATGAGTGGGTGCTCCCAACGAGCGTTGTCGCCAAACTCTCGATACCGTTTAGATCGCTATCGCGAGCCGCAACAAACAAAGAAGGTAAAAATGTTGGAGAACATTAGCACAACCTCACCGTCGCCCTCAACTTCGTCGTCAACGCGTCTCTTCTTACCTCCAAATGCACCCTTGCCCCTGGTGCAGTGTGATACGTATGGCTATCTGGCCTCTACAGTGCATACACCGGTGAAACGTTATGTGCCCACTCCACCGCCAGCAAGTGATCTGTACACGGATCTGGGCAGTAGCCTTCCAGCAGTAGCCTCCAGTGTCTCCAATGGGGGCTCGGCGACAGCTCAGTATGTGAACACCATGCCTTATGGCTATCGTTCCAGCAAATGCTGTCACAATGACGCAGTCGATGCTCAAAACAGCTTCAATAAGAGCGCACAAACGTTCAATCTAATAAACGCATCCTGCCCCTCGCCTGGCCTATCATCGTCGGGGATGTCGGTGACCTTTTCGGCAGCCTCCACATGCTCGCCCGTTATGACAACGGGCCTATGCAAGGCAAATCGGCCGACGGTCGGTCAAAACGGCATGGGATTGCACAGTTTACCACTCGTTGGGGAGCAATATGAGAAGTCAGTGGTGTGTCCAAATAATGCGCGCCTGACCACGCCCGAAGATGCCGATTCGGTAATTACACCGGGTGCCTCAGCTGGCACTTGTCTGCATTGCAACACTGCCCGTCGCACCACTGGTGTGCATCAGACCACACAAACCACGGGTCCCATCAGTCCCGTGCCCATCTCCCAACAGCCGATCGGCAGCGAGACGTCTATCTCCAAGCAAACTTATTGCGCAGCAGCTGCCAGCAATGGTCACGACCACTCGAACATTGTCACCCTATCGCCCTCCACAGTTGAATCGAATGTCCTGCAGCTGTCACCCACACAACAAATGCAACAACAGCAACAGCAACAACAGCAGCAGCAACACCAACAGGCAAAATTAGTAGACAGCAACAACATGCAATTTCATTGTCAGAATCAAAGTCAACAAAATCAAAATCAGCAACAACAGCATCAGCAACAGCAACAGCAACAACAGCAGCATCAGCAACAATTGTTTACACCACAGTCTACAAATGGTGGCCCCTCGATGATGTCAACAGCCAACTCACCGCGTCTTCAGCAGCAGCAGCATCAACAACAACAGCAGCAGCAGCAGCAGCAGCAGCAGCAACAGCAACAACAGCAGCCGCAACAGCTGCATCACATGCATGTGCAGCCGCAACAACAATCGGTTCAGGTGTTGCCGCAACAACAACAATCGCATCGGTACTCATGCAAAAAGCGGATCAGCTTTTATTTGAGGAAAGAGGTTTCACGTTTCTTCGGCGTGGAAGCGAGCACTGAGGCTGAAGATTTTGCGATATGGACTGGAAGACATCGTCGTTTTGCCATACGACGCTTTGGGGCGCTGGACTCGGAAATTGATTATAATGTGCCCATGAGTCGGGATGTGCGTCCCAATTTGGAGCTGAATGCCAATATGCCACAATTCCATCAGAATTATTATGCACCGGATCGTCCAGATATTTTGCCTGCTCACGACGCACAAAATGTGGACATGGGGCTGCACGGCCGAAGACGAAAACTGTATTCCAATAACAATGATTTCCACACGGGTGATTATGTGGAGCGCAAGGCGTCTGTGGCGCACATGATGATGACTAGCATTAGTTATTTAATAAATATATTCAATAAGCGACCATCTGCCTATGGCAATCGAAGGCAGCGTCAATGGTCGCGCAGCTTTGCGCCGATGCATGTGAGACGAGCTTCCCAGCATGGCGAACAGGAACTGGAGGATGGGGCCATTGCCGATGGACTGGCAGCGCTTGTCGCCGAAGAAGTGTTCTTCGATAATCCATGCGAGCCAACAACATCTACGGCCACGAACAATGTAAACGAAGAGAACGGGGATCTCTTGCGGCAGCCGAATAAACAAAATGCAGCTGCTGGCAGCTCTGTAGGTGTTGGTGTCTACATAGGAGAACGACATCATGGCTGGCGGACTTCGGCGCTAAATGGCATCAATAGTGATATTTTGATTGCTGATCAAAACCCACGTATGAACGTCGCCCAGCAGGCAAATCTGCATCAGGGCAGCAGCTCTGGTCAGGGACAGCCAGTGGTGCGTGGTGTAGCGAGTTCGGGTCGTGGCACTCGGATAGCAGCCCAATTGCTTGATGGTGTCCTGGAGAATTCCAGAAGACCACCGGCACGTCGTATCAAGTATTTCAGTGTGAATGATCTGGACGATCGCTCGGATCACCGACCTTTCTTCACATACTGGATAAATACGGTCCAAACTGTGGTCTTATTTCTGTCGATCGTCTGTTATGGCATTGCACCGATAGGGTTCGGAACCGAGCAAAAGACTGGACAGGTTCTAGTCACCAGTCTCAGTCTACAAACAGTACAGCATGTGGAGCAGCGAAACTTTTGGATCGGACCACGAAATAATGATCTGGTGCATATGGGCGCCAAGTTTGCGGCATGCATGCGAAGGGATATGAAAATTATTGATGTGGTTACCAAGACCAGGAGGCAGGAGCGTGAAACGGCATGTTGCATACGAAACGATGATTCGGGGTGTGTGCAAAGCTCGCAAGCCGATTGTTCTATACGTGGTCTATATCCGACGGTAAGTAAAATTTACTACAAGATTAACAATTATAACAAAAATTGGTTAAAGTACATCCTTAAATTGTCTTAACAATTTAATAGATATGAGGAATATAAAAATTAAATTAATTTCCATTCAAGAACAAGAATAATTGAAGAAGGAATACAACTTCACTTTATTATTGTTTTTTGTAATTTGCAGAAATCCATATCTACGTGGAAGAAATGGTCACCAGGCGAATCAGGGCCAGGTGGTCGTATTTCTGGCTCAGTATGTGGTCTAGATCCAAAGTTTTGCGACGCCCCGGCTTCTATAGCGCCTTATGAATGGCCAGACGATATAACTAAGTGGCCGATTTGCCGTAAAACCAATTCGTTTTCACAGCGCTATCGCTATAAGGATCACACTGCCGAACATATGGTCTGTGAAGTAATCGGCCATCCGTGCTGTACAGGAGTATATGGTGAATGTCGCATAACCACTAGGGAGTACTGCGACTTTGTAAATGGCTATTTCCACGAGGAAGCGTCGCTTTGCTCACAAGTATGTCAAATTTGTAAAGAAACAGAACTGGAACATAACTAAAATTGTTCGATTTTACAGATATCGTGCCTGAACAATGTATGCGGCATGTTTCCATTCTTCTCCGTGGAAATTCCAGATCAGTTTTATAGACTGTTAACATCACTCTGCATGCATGCTGGTGTCCTACACTTGGCAATAACACTTATCTTCCAGCATTTGTTTCTTGCTGACTTGGAGCGATTGATTGGACCCATACGCACAGCTGTTGTCTATATTGGATCGGGCTTAGCTGGTAATCTGACGAGCGCTGTTTTAGTACCGCATAGACCTGAGGTATGATCTGTGAAATCTGGCATACAAATGATTAAGTTTGAAATTATTTGCGATGGCATGATTTTTGCAGGTCGGCCCTTCAGCTTCGCTTTGTGGAGTGATATCTTCATTGGTTGCATTGCTTATATTAATGCATTGGAAGCATTTACATAAGCCCCATTTAGCATTATTCAAGTTGGTGGTATTGTGTGCCGTCCTCTTTGGCATCGGCACTTTGCCATATCAGCTCAATTTTGCTGGTTTGCTTGCTGGTGTGGCCTGCGGTGCTTTCCTGACTGTGTCTTTGGTGCCCTTCGCAAGTTTCACCAAATATGGCCGGAGGAAAAAGGTGAATTCTACAGAGCTAAAGCAACTTGAGCATCGTGTTCTTAGTGATTTACATTTTCCTCGCTTGTATTTCCCAGATAAATCTCATTTGGACGTGCATTATGTTCCATGTGTTTGTGTACTCGGTCCTGCTGGCTACGTTCTACATATTCCCCAGTGAGTTTAGCACATTTAACTTTGGGGATGTGTTCGGCAATAGCTATGGTAGTGCCACAAATAGCAACATTGGACATCCATCTGGAGATGTTATAAGCAGCAGCAGCAGTCGTAAATATTCCCAAACGCAGAAGCCACAATATTATTACCATCATCATTCCGATGACATTATAAGGAACAGTGCAGCATTTACTGATGGAACGGGCATTTCGGTAAGATATATACATACAAACACTCTTGCTTTTGTAAAAAAATTATGGTATCACCCATTTAAAATTTGATCATCAATATCTAAACTATACTATAATTTTTCACGTTTCGTTCTAGCATATAATCCATGCTGAAGGACAAAGACAAAAAAGTGTTCAACACTGGCAAGAGGCAATATATAGCCGATCCTTCGTCTACCATTCGAATCACAGCGATCGCAGTTATAAAAATAACGGAAATACAGCTGAACATGCAAATATATCCAAGAGGAAAGAGATTTTCAACTCTTTAGAGCTCGGTAGATTAAATCTAAAGAATAATTCTCATCTTATATCTGAAACAGGCGCGACGGCAACTAAAACGAATCATAAGTATGTAATTAATATGAATGGTACAGAATTTAAAGGGCTATAAATCCTCCATGTTTTAATCATTGGCATTACTATTTAATAATAATAATAATGAACATAAAATGTGCAATAGTAGAGGGCACGAAAATATATACCTACATACATACATATACCCTAAGAAATCAGATGAATAAAATAGCAGTTTTCTCTTCAGAAAATTGAGACATTGACAAGCAGCTGCACTAATAAACTAAACTCGTTTAAAAATTCAATTCAATTTGTTATCAGCGACAGCGCCTTTTAATCATCTTTAGTCGAGTTACAGTCAATACGTACATATTTGTAAATGCTTAAATTATAGTCTGGAATTACCAACGGGGACGACCTCCACCGCCGCCGCCGCCTCCTCCTCCCCCGCGTCCTCTGCCGAATCCTCCACCACCGCTGCGGCCACCACCACTTCTAAATCCTCCTCCACCGCCGCCGCCACCGCCACCAAAGCTATTACGACCACCGCCTCCACCACGACCACCACCTGAAACGAAAAATTGATTAAAGATTGCGATACATATGAGTATCTTCCTGTTTGCTTTTGTACTTACCGAAACCGCCACCACCGCGTCCTCTTCCACCACCAACTCCACCTGCAGGACCCTTTCTCTTAGCACCTTTTGGCTGTGGTGGTTTGGGAAGGAACCGTGCAATTGGTAAAAGTTTACCAGGATCGATGAATAGCTTCTGATTTGGCTTAAAACTGTGGGCTTGCACATTCTCTGAGAGCTTTATCGACACCGAATAGTCGCGAACTGTGCCGAATATCTCATCAATCTTGCCAATTTGTTCTTTATTTTCAAGGAATATTGGTGCATTAAAGTACGGCACATCATCGATGCCAACTTTACAAACAAGATCGTTTTGGCATGTGTAGGTGAATTCTCCCAAGGGAATAACACGCTCTGGCGGCCCTTGATCGAAATTGTTGCGTCCTCCTCTAAACCCGCCTCCACCACCACCACCACCACTACGACCACCGCCGCCACCACGTCCTCCGCCAAATCCTCGACCGCCGCCGCCGCCACCACCGCCTCCACCACCGCTCCTAAAGCCTAAAAACAAAAATATTAAATTAATGTTTGAGCCGCAAGCCATAGTACACTCCGACTTATTTGTCCCTACCTCCACCGCGTCCTCCCCCACCACCTCCTCGTCCAGGACGTCCAAAACCCATTCTTTCTAATTAAAATAAATGACAGCGTCCAAACAAAACCGGGAGGAAAACAATTCCATAAACACGTGCTTTGAGCAGACAAGTAAGAAAGAATCGATACCGTATATCATGCACTATTTTTAAAGCAGCACTGTCGAAAACTGCTATCGATATGCGACTGTGCGTTCTAAGGCAGCTCTGGCATAAGCATTCGGAGACGGTTGGCAGCATTAAACTATTCTCCATTTTGCTGCTCGCTTGTGGTACTTCATAGATCAAAAATTGAAGTAATTGTTAAAAACACCCAATAATCGTGGTATTTGCAACATTGCTATTGATTCGACTGGTCTTACCGCAACTCGGGCTGTCGACAGTTTATTTTGATGAATAAAGCAGCAAAATAGCATCAAAACTTGTTCGTCTCGGTGACAATTCGTTTCACGGTAGGAAAAATTTCTTAATCTCAATGGTAATATATTGGACTCTAATATTGTTTTAAAACAGTCAAAAAATCACTTAATGTCTAACGGTACTTGCTAACCATAAAACGCAGGACCAATTGTGTGTTTTATAATGATTAACTTGGATTTTTAAATTGAATTGTGTTACGCACCACGTAGTGGTTAATACATACAAGAAAACATATGTACATATGTACTACCTATATACATATGCACATGTAGCAAAAACAGCCAGAGCTACGAGTTCGTCTTGCAAATGACATATTTCTGATGTTGGTAGGCATTTAAGTGCATGTTAATAAACGTTAAAAATCCTTTTAGTGGTGGGTTAGTTGTGGCATTTGCGAGTTAGCATTTGGTCACATAGAAGGTAAGGATGTTTCAATGGGGGTAACTTCCCGATAATTTTTCATTTAGCTGTCACATTGCAATAAATTGCATTCTTTTTTGTTATAAGCAAAATTTCTATAAATAAGTCGTATTCGTTTTGTAGAATCAGGGAATTTAACCCTCGTTTGATTTCAAGGACTCACATACTAGTTGCTCATCACATTGTCTTTCCCCTCCCCAGCTAATGTAATTTTCTGAGTGTGCGTCGTGAGTGCGTGCGTGCGACATCTACGTTCTTGGCGTTCCGTGGATCAGGCGGAGTTGGTTACATTTGTATAAATGAACCAAAACCAAATCCAACAATTGACCTCACACCTATCACAGGCACTCGATCAAAACTACGATGTAAGTGGAAAACGCATTTTGTATAGTTTCGTTTGCATTCCAAAACATATTTTTTATAGGTCGTTAATATGGATGCGGTTCTCGCCGTTATATCTGCATTGGAGGGCACAACGATCACGAAAGAACAATTGGAAGCCACCAGATTGGCCAAATATATAAATCAACTGAGGCGTCGAACCCAAAATGAGCAGTTAGCACGACGCGCTAAATCGCTTCTAAAGAAATGGCGCGAGATGGTGGGAATTCAGCAAACATCAAATGATTCTCAGCAGATGCAGCAATTACAACAGCCACAACAATTGACCCAAAAGCCAGCAATTGGAATACCCACAACAACAGAACAAAGCACAGCTGAAACAGTAGCAAATACCCTCCAATACTCGCAGTCATCTTCTCCACAACCGCTGGAACAGAACGCTGGCACGGAAGGTGTTAATACCGCCATGTTCAAAACTATTTTGACGGCTCCTCATGCTTGGAACACTACACATAATGCCAATTCGCAAGTTACACCAAATCGAAATTATTTGCCCGATTCGCATACTGAACAACCTTCCTGCGTAGTATCTGTTCACAATTTCCACGATTCTTCACCCAGTTTCTTTAACAAATCCAATAGTGGTGAAAGCAACAAAGATAGGGTAGTAAAATCACAGAGAAAAAATCTATCCAAACATTTGGCTGCACATATGTATGAGCATTCATCAAATTCTACATCAAATTTCGCCGTTGGAAGTGAAAAGATAAACGAAACGGCAATTGTTATCGATATAGTCTCCGATTCGGATGATTACGAATCGGGCAATCAGGAGAAGGCTAAGACAGTATCAACCCCATCTTCGCTTGCTCTTCCTCCTGTAGCCTATCCAAAACCTAAGAAAATGAAGAAAGAAAAGAAGCGGAAAGAAAAGGATGGCCGCACAAAGTCCTCTTTTTTATTGAATCCCATTGTCCCTCCTCCTCCAGCGCAGGTTAAAGATACAAATATCATTCCGGCTAAAGATCCAAAATTGCAATCGACTATCCCAGCAGTGTCAGGTGAGTTTTTGATTTATATTTTAAAAACTTAAATTGTAATAATTTACATTTTATTACTCTTGCATTAGAAATTCTCTCACTGTCAAATAGCTCAATGAGCTCATTGCTATCTTTCGAAACATCGACTGGGAATTCATTGGCAAAAGCTCGAAATGCTGCGGATTTGACATTTGCGGGCAGGTTCAAATCCGCCAGCCAAGGAGATACTATTTCTAATACTACTGCTACAATTACTACTGTAAATCATGATAACGAAGCTTTGGCCAATGGCCAGAAAGCGTTATTTATAAATGCGCATGAAACGAGAAGTGGATATGAAGGCGATTTTTTTACAAATGATACAAGCACCTCTTGCAGTCGATTATCTCCATTTGAGGAAGTTGACTCAAAACAAAACCGTACTCAATCAAAATTATTTGAGGATGTTGATGCAGCATCAAAAGAACAACAAAATGATCCTATATATGAAGTGATTAAAACCGACGACCCTTCTGAAAATGCCCTCGCTCAAGTTCCTAAGAAACGTGGCCGAAAGAAAGGTTCTAAAGGCGTAGACTCCGTCATTGCGAAAGAGTCACTTTCTCAGCAGATTTTATTTGGCAGTGGTGTTAAAAAAGTTAAAACCACGAAAGAACTCTTTAATGAAATACAGAATCGCAAACTTAGCGATTCTTCAAACCGAAGTGAGTCGGCATCATCAGCTGTTAAGGATCCCAGCATTGCCACACATCGAGCACAGCAATCGCGCACTTTATTATCTAGGCCAACCTCATCATGCTCAGGTATACCCTAATCATTAGTTCTTCAAAAACGGATATAATTTTATTTTTTATTATTAGAAACTTCAATGCACTCCCCGCAAATGTTGGATGACAATTCCGCAAATGTTACCTTAACAGCAACTGATAAATTTTCAAATAGGGTTGAAGGTATGCATTTTTTCTAAATCTATATATTATTTAAAATGTATTCCCTCAATATAATTGCATTTCCCACATAAATCAAATGAAAATACGATAAATTTTATTTTTATATTTACTTTTCGAAATGTTATTACAGATACCGTTCAAACTGATAGTGATACTGGTACTTCAGAACCATCGCATGATAGCCCTAAGTCTCGAGAAATTAAACGTAGTACCTCTCTGGATAGCAATAGTAATTCTTTTCCAACGTCATCAGCAAAAACAACAGGCACCTCAACCCCAGCAATTCAGGATGATGTATGCTCACAATTAATGCATCTGGTTCACAATTTGAAAAGTCCGCGAACAATATTTGAAGCTGAAGAATCTTACCAGGCGGAAATTGTGCCATGTACCTGCGTGATTTTAGAAGAGCTGCTTGATGTGCCGACGGATGAAAATAATGCAAGTCATCAAGTAGTCGAAGAAAATGAGCAGAATAGTCAGTATTGTGATGTAGCTGTGAAAGTCGATAAACCGGAGGATAAAATTAAACCGGAAAGCTCTACAGTAGAAGAACCTCCACCACCAGTCCCACAAAAGCCCAAAAAATCTATATTTGATTTAGATTTTGATGAGGACGAGGATCTTTTACATTCTCTAATGCAAGATTTGATGCCATCCAAAAGCATTTCAACTCAGCCGTCAGTCTCAGAAATAGAAGTAAAAGTGTCTCCACCCATCGTAAAAAGTGAACTGAACGATGACACCAACAATGTGCAAGTGTATCCCGGTTTTCATCAGGCTGAGTCTGTGGATACCATAGTACCAATGCCAATACCAATGCCTATATACACCATTCACGAGGATCCGGATTGTGCGGCAAAGCGACGTTTTGAAATACAAACCAATGAAGTGACTAGTTTTCACATAAATGCTCTGCATAATTGCTACATACCCAATATAAATGGCAACTGGGATATTATTGACTCGGCGATTGCAGTGACAACAACCGTGACGAAATTTATGGAAACATTGGATTCGTATACAGTTACAGATGGCGCCGATGTTGTTCCAAAATACGGTTCGCTCGTGTATGCGCGCATTAGAAAGGATTTAAGTTTCTTAAAATTCCCTAATACTATCAGAACTAAAATACCTAAAATGCATATTACACCATTTTTAGGCGTTGCCAAATGCCTACCATCATGCCGAAAGAATAAAAGGCTTAAGGATGCAAAGGCAAAGGCGCTTGGCGAAACAACGCTCCTTACAATTAAAAATGAGGAGACTAATAGCGTTATAAGTCTTACAAATAGTTTACAACATAAAATGGAGGAGATTCCCCTAAAAGTCGAAGTTGAGGATGGTATTGATGATATTTTAAACGTTGATATGGAGTATTTGAGCGAATCTCAAGTGGACGGCAAATCTAAAAACAATAATACACATTTCAGCTATAATTTATTAAAATTGGCTAATAGGGATGAGCAGCAAGAGGATAAAGCATCAACACAGACCGCCTTTGATGAGATTGGAGATGATAGTAATGAACATACGTTTGCGGGATCTGAGAATCAGGAAAAAGGGAGCTACAGTCGTCGAAGTAGCAGTTGTAGCAATTCCAGTTTAAAGCAAACCCAACATTCGATCAATGAGAAACTAAGAAACCAGCGCACTATGATCACCCAGCAGGAACGCAGTTCTATGGGCAAAAAACGTAAAAAACGACGAAAACAAAAACTCGACGATTCTGGTGCTCCTATCGAACCAAGGCCGAGAATAAAGCGCATCAAAATCGCCATCAACGGCAATGTGGCTACGCAAAGACAGATTTCAAATATTAGTAGTAGTAATAATAGTAGTGATGATGAAAATGGTGCCACGTATAGTGAATCCAGTGACCGGGGAGACAATGAGGATTCGAAAAGCAAAGTAAACTCTCCCAGTGAGGATGAGTTGGAATCCACACGCAGTCATTCCACTACAATCGACAGCATTGCAGCGGATGAGGAAGGACTTTTAGAAAATGAGTACGATAACAGCGATGACGAGGAATATGCCATAGTTCAAAGACCCATGGGCGGGGGAAGTAATCATATTGTGTTGACAATAAAGAAAACACCAAGTAAGATTAATTCTCCAGCCAATTCCGTATCAGCTGTCTCACCAGCCGTTGCCCAATCAACTGCTTTAACGCCGACTGCCGCTAAGAAAGACTGTTCTGATTCGAACGATCGTACTGATGCATCAATTTCATTATCACAAGTTGATGATTGTGATGACAATGGACTTGATTTGCATAAGAAACAAACAGAGGAGGCAATTGAATTCCATCAAGTGAAGCAGGAGCAAGAAGAACCGCCGGAGCAGCCTATTATCATGTCACATACCTGCCTTACAAATTTGGACTATCTTTGGCGGCATTTTCGCCGTCGTCGTCGCCGTCGCCGTCTAAAAGTTAAAATATGTCCACAAACTTTAGATATAGAGCTAAAACATTTATTTAACGATTCTGTTGAAATAGACAAAACCGTCAAACCGCAAGCCAAACTACATCATAAATTATTTTTTCACGATGAGTTATGCCGACCTGACAGCAGAGGACGCAACAGGCGCATCATAAATTACAGTAGCAGTAGCAGCAGTTGCTCAAACTATGACAGTGATAGCGAGCACGATGAATATTCCTCGTCGGAAGATACAGGCGAAAAGCCAGCAGAAGCAGCGGAAACGGAGAATGTTTTTCATAAGAAAAACAATAAGATTGAGACTGATACGAGCAGCCCCTCGGCATCAAAGGAGGCTGGAGCCACATTTGAAGATTGCCTTAATGGGGACTCGTACTTACCGTCGATCAACGATGTTGATGATGATGATGACGACGATGCTGATACCGATAGTAACAAAGAGTTTGGTGCACCACAAGATAACGGTAACGATAGTGAGGATGTTATTAAGGTGGAAAAACAGGACGAACTTAATTACCATAGATCAGAATTGCCAATGTATAACAATGGTATGTTGCCATCATTCAATTCTATTTATACTGAACGTCAGCCAAATGACACGGCTGGCGAAGTAAAGCAAACACTACCGCTTAATAAGAATTGTGATGATGTTAATTTATATTATAATAACAATAACTTAAGTGTAGTTAAAGATAGCCTCATCTCTAATGATAACATTCACAAAAACGTCACTAGTAATATCTCCGAAAGAACAGCGTTAAATAACATAAAAAGCGAGCAAAGTCTAACGGAAATTGACTCGGAAGTTATATTGCTGCCACGCCCAGAGTATCAGACAGGCATGCGAGCTGTTGCACAAAGCGCCAGCAGTGAGAATAACTCAAACCCAAACTCCACAAACATCCCCCGTATACAACAGTTTAAAGAATGGCATCAAGTTCTACAACTGCAATCCTACAATAATGAACCACTAATAGTTCTGCCATATGTTGTACTTGAGTAAACCCAAAATATTTCAAAATCCAAAACATGACAGCATACATACAAACACATATATACAAAAGTATTTATTGGCTACTGATTGTTTCAACACTAGCGTTGTTAGTGATGTGTGATAGGAAATTAAAGAAAAACTTACATTGGAATTTCGATGGGCGACTTTAAGTCAAATAGTCAAAAAAAAAAAAAAACAAAAAAAAACATATATATGTATATATATATATTCCAATTCCACAAAGCTTGCGTCAATTTACTGTAAAATCTGTTAATGTAAGAGTGAATCCTGCTATCGTACATAGTTTTGTTTGTTTAAAAATTTTTTTTTATTAATTCATCCATAGTCTTTAACAGCAGAGATAAATATCAAAATAAAATAACTACATTTAAAACGACTATTTGAAAATGTTTGCATAAGTCAGCGAAAACAATATTTTTGTTAAATTCTACCGTTAAAACCGTTTTGCACCGTTATATTAAAAAACAAAAATGTATTATACAATATGTACATATAGTAATAAAATGTATGAATTGTAAATAAATTAGTTATGTATTTGTAGGCGTACTGACCTCTACTGTGGTCCGACAAATTGTAGGTACATACATATTTCGGATGCCTTGAAAATAATGTTATTTTTAAATTTAGGAAAGATTTTTATAACCGCAAAAGTGGGAGGAACATTACTCCCCTTACTCATTTCTTTCTTTAGTTTTTCTTAATTGATCTAGTATAGTGGATTTACAAGCCCTAGATATATCCCAAAATTTCAGTCAAGCTTAAAGTGCATTTCTGAACTTATTTTTAAAAATGGAACTATTTTCATATTCATTAATAATTGTTGTTTACTTTGTGAACTAATGGCAACCATTAAAAATTCTTTCTTCTGTACAGTTTCGAAAGTTGTTTTTTGTAATCCATTTACAATTTTAAATTTGAATTGATGTTAAAAGTAACAGTCAAGTGCTCGTTTCAAAAAAGGCAATGATATATATTTTCAAGGCCAACGCATCGCTGCGAGGTTAATGGTGCTTCGCAGCCATGACCGTCGGCAACGATAAGTAAGAGGACAAAGTATCGATCTCTCTGTCTTTTCTGTGCAATAAGACTGAGATGGCACATCATTGTGGGCTGTATGTGGGAAAATTATCGATATAAAGCGATGATTTGGCGAGTGCTGGAAAGCGTCAAAGACAAGTGCTCTAAAAGCCGAATGGCTCAGAGCTTTTACAATTAGTGATAATACATGCCGCTGCGAGCACGGAACCCATATCTTAAATAAAAATAAGTTGTAATGTAATAAGTTGACGCTACAAATTGATCAACGTTCTCATGACGCAGGTTCATGGGTTTAACAACATGACAAAATCTCTCTTTTAGAGGACCACACTAACGTGATAAGCATAAATTCATACACACTTATGCATACATAGATTGGAAATTATCTGTGAATTTGGACGAATATGCGAAGAGTCCCGCGGCTGTGTACATATTTACAACTATTATATGTTTTGTTTTTTTGTCATATAGTAAGTATTGTATGAATGCTAATCTAATACTACATCTAAAAGCCACCATAAACTTAGTCGAGACTGCTGCTGCATTTATAAATGGCTGATTGACTGAGTTGAGTGTATGTGATAAGAGACACAAATCAATAACTGTAACATTGGAGTCAATTTCTCATTACTCATGTTGTGGGAAAAGTGCGTTTGTGTGTATATTAACACTTGTTTATCAAATTCTATGCTAAAGTGCGATAGTTCAGTCATCAGCCATGGGCTCTACACATATGATTTGAATAATAGTTTTTCAGAACTGATTCGATAAGGAACCTTTGTACCTGAAACTGTCACAAAGCGCGGCGCTTTTGCTTCACAAGACATTCCAGTAAGAAAATGAATAACACAAATAAATATACATAAATACCATCGGTCCTTTTAAAATCGCAAGTAAATATGTATTCTACGGACAAACGTCGCTCAAATGTCTTATATGCTGCACCCCAGGAGGAAACCCCAGTCATAGTAATAGAGGCGAACAGAAATGTTTGCAAAAAGCGGACTTTTATTTCCAAGCTGGGAGGTATGTGAATTTTCAATTTGTTGCATTATTAATGATTTATGCCCATTGCATTAGCAGCATTAACTTTTTTTGCAATTTATTATTATTATTATTTTTTTTTTTTTTTGAATTACAGATAAAGTACCAGCTCGGCTTGTGCTATATTTTCTTTCCTGGTCTGGTTTTCTGGTGTCGTTCGTGATGCGTAATGACATTAATTTTGCCTTAGTTGCAATGATACGACCTGAAAATAATACAACCGTCTTTACACCCACTAACTTAACAGACAATAGGTATGCTGCATATGAAAACACTTCGATGCCTTTGGTAATTAGTATTTGGGAACGTAAATGGTGTACAGATAGTAAAAAATTGTTTGCATGATTTTAGGGTAATTCCGATGGGCTGACGAGTGGAAACATTTCGATGTCTTTGCCCTTGGTTGCGGTAATTTTTCCAAGGTACATACACATGCAAAATACAGCTAATAAGCTTTTTCATATGGTTTTTAGGATAACGCCAGAGCTCCTAGCTACCCGTGGTCCTCTGCCGATAAATCCTTGATTCTAGGTTCCTTTTATTGGTGTTATGTGTTAGCACAGGTTGTTGGTGGAGTTGCGACTCAAATGTTTGGAACAAAGAGTGTTTTTGGATGGTCTCAGCTGGCCACGGCACTAAGCAGCTTGCTAATACCTTTGGCTGCCGATATACACTACGGAGCTGTAATTGCTTTACGCTCAATTCAGGGATTCGCTTCTGGCCTTACATGGCCTGCAATGTATGCAGTGGTCGGCTATTGGATACCTTTGACGGAACGTTCGCGTTTTATGTCCAGTTTCCAGGGATTCAGTATCGGAATTGGATTGACATATCCACTATGTGGATTTCTGATAAACAAATTTGGATGGCCATATATTTTTTATACCACTGGTAGCTTAGGAGTTACGTGGTGTATCATTTGGTATTTGCTAGCGTACAACACTCCACAGGAGCACCCTCGAATAACGCAGGAAGAACTTAATTATATTGAACTTAGTGTAAGCGCAGAACTAAGACAATCGTATGGCATGAAAGTGCCATGGATGCGAATATTTACGTCCATGCCAGCTTGGGCGATAGGAATTACAACGTTCGGACGAATTTGGATACATTACATATTCATTGTGAGCGGACCAACGTTCATGGAAAAAATTCTAAAACTAGAATATCAAACTAATGGATTTTTGTCGGGCATGCCCTTCATTTGCTCATATTTTTCATCGGTGTTATTTTGTTATATTGCCGATAAAATGTTATTACATAAACTGTTTAGTTTAACAAATGTGAGAAAGCTATTTACGGCACTATCACAGGTTATTCCTGGTCTACTATTAGCATGGTTAGGATATATTCAAAACGTAACACTATTGTTATTAATTTGGTTTATAGCCGTCATATTTATAACGGCATCCTATGCAGGAGCTATGGCAAATATTGTTGACTTATCACCAAATTTCGCTGGACCTGTTCTAGCATTTTGTCAGACAGTACATATGTCAGCATCCTTCCTGTCACCACTGGCCGTTGGACAGGTGGTCACAGATGAGGTAAGTTTAAAGAAACATTTTTACAAATTACATACTAATATGATTATGGATTTGGTTTATTTATCTTCCGACAGACATCCATTGAGCAATGGCGTACAGTCTTTATAATTGCTTCAATAATTGGTGGTGCGACCTACGTTGTTTATCAGATATTTGCCACTGCAGAAGTACAGCCTTGGAATGCCCCGAGACCTGTTAACGATCAGTTGGAAGAAGAAAGCGAAATACTAAAAAATGCGAACGAAGACATAAATATCATTCCCAAGCCTTAATGTGACACTACTTTACTATATAAAGAATACATATATGTATGCCTATACATGTAATTATACTTAACTTGTTGTATGTACGTACTTATACACAATAGAAATCGTTACGTTAGTATTTTGTACAATATAGTAAAATGGAATGCTAATAAACTAAATCACTGGTGCGAAACTTTGTCGTTTTTGTCTTCTTACTTTTTATAAATGGAGTGATTTACAAAAGGTAATACGAGATGACATGCACATGCAGTTTATAGATACATACATACATACATGCATACACATTTGTATGGAAGTCACGAGGAATACGTTAAAGATTTGCATACACGTGGATGTAATTATGAAAGATTTTTGATTGCTTTGGTTCCACATTTGTGAATAGGTTTGAATGTACGGTTAGTTTGACAAATTAATAGAATCAACAACATATGTATGTGTATATATACATACATACACACAGATATAGGCACATATACATATGTAAATGCTGCTCACCCTGTACTTTTTTATTACCTGGCAATAACGGTCAGTCGACGACTTGTGGGAATCAATTATGGGTATCAAGTCTCGAAAAGGAATTTCATTGAGCCGTTTGTAACGTAAATTCGAATGGATTGTGAACCACACAGAAATACAATGTATGTATGTATGTATATGTACAAACCACGATAGACACAATGGTGATGGTCTTCGTTATTAAGGGTGCCAAAATGAGTATCGAGTTAGCTTTGAAAGCGACAACACACCTACATACATATGTTCGTATATATGTATGTATGTAATTATGTATAAAGCGCCTACACACACATCCATATTGCTTGCTCGCTGGGGTAGTTTTGTGAGCTGAGACACTTTTCGCACGGCACGGCCAACTACATTGATGTACATATGTATGTACGTATGTATGTACGTATGTATGTACGTATGTATGTACGTATGTATGTACGTATGTATGTATTGTAAAAAGTCAACAGTGTAACAAATGACCTTGTAATACCTTTAATTGGTTATTAAATGTAATTTGGGTCGTGTGCTGAGTATTAAATTTATCAACGCCCCATCATTAAAAGTTAGCGTTGTAGCAAATGTTGTCGGCACGATTGTCCCAAAAACAATTATGAAGGATGAGAATGATAGACAAAAAAGCGCGTGCATTTGGGCTGCAGATACTCTATCATCCCCATTAAACATGATTTATCATAAAGAAATTATTCTTTTTTGAAAAATCTTTTAATTTTTGTTGTAATGCCTTTGATTGGACTTTTTCAACAAAGATTTTTTCTACTATTAGTTTCTATGGCCACCCAGAGCTTAATAGAAGTAAAAAATCAGAAATGTATACAAAACTAATTCATTTTCATACTTTGAATTAGGTTTTTATTTTCAAAAAGAAATCAATAGATTTGATTTGCAAAAAACAAAATATCATTAATGATGCATATAGTATGTAACGGTCAATTAGAAAGCAAGAATATTGTGAGACATTTTGAAAAACTCATATTTAAATACAAAATCTGATGACGTTAACTTATTGAACAGCAAAGTTAAAATGCCGATTGATACTATATCGGCTAAATAAAATAATATATATATATATATAATAATGTAATATATATATTACATTATTATATATATGTAAATAAATAATAATAACAGTACACTTATGTATATATATGTATATGGTTTGTCTGCACTCCCGATTTCAGCAGCAACGGTTTCGTTCTTCAGGTGGGTTTTAAAACACTGCGGCGGAATTGAGTTTAGGGTACATGGAGTTTCATTGTCAGGCTTCCTCGACTGTAACCCTCTCGTTTTAATTGTTTTTGTTAAGTACAAGAACTCATAGAATATCTATACATATGCTATAGTGCATAGGTTAAATAAACATTTAGATATTAATACCAGATATTTCAAATGAATGCTGCAAATTTCAACAAACTCAGGCCTATCTTTTCAGCCTTCGGATGGAGTGAATCAAAATAAAAACGCATATAATCATACATAGATGTCTGTACATAACATTAAAAATTCATACATGTACATATATGTATATATTACGATATTAATCAAGGGCGTAGGCAAGGGGGGGCAACGCCCCCCTTCACAAAAAATTTTGCCATTTAAAGTCGACCACACGTTCATTTTTATGAAGCACTATTTCGCCTTAAAATGGATCTGAGTTGGATTTGTTGAAGTTTTTTCATTGATCATATGCATAAGTTATTTTTAAATACATCGTGCATTATTTAATCAAAATTTTCATATTTTGGCTCCCCCCCTTTGGTAAAAGCTACCTACGCCCTTGATATTAATGTATGTATATATGTATGTGGACTTGTTTCTTAACTTCAACTTAAATTTAAATATAGAAAGAAACATTCATATATAAGTATACTTATCTGCTTGTATGTATATATCGCATGCGACGCATGGTCGAGTGAGCCCGCGGAACACTCCGCTACTGCACTGCCTTTGTATATAGTCGAAATGAAATTATTTATATTGCTATTATCTGCATAGCGCAGATTAAATGCTCTTTCACAAGCCTTTTCCCAACTGAAGTGAGTTGCAGTGGAAATGATTGCAATGGAAAATATACGCATTTCTAAGCCGTGCGCCCACACTGCTTTTAACGGAGACTTTTTTCCACAAAGCTTGTGTGATTGCACAGTATTCTTAAGAAAATGTATCTACTTATATAAGTACGTAGTATTAAGTGTATGTATGTACGAGTACATAGCTAAGCTGAATACTAAGTGAACTAACTATAATCAATAAAACTGTTCTTATACACGTATGTATGTAGTTGCTATGGGAATCATTGTACACGATTTTTTAATTGCCTTAAATAAATGCACGGAATATGAATCTGCACTTAAGAGGCATCCAATTAAAAGCCCGCTACATCAACTATATTATGGCGTCACATATAATTGAATTCAATCAATATGCCCCATTAAATCGTGCACCCGTCACTCGTTGTACGGGCATTCGCCGAGTGAGCGGACAGTGCATACAAATTTGCTGAATTGCAACAATTCAGCAATGGCATTGCGCACAAAGTTTATATTGAAATGCATTTATTAATGTCATTGCTGAAATGACGGGAACAATGTGGAGACTTGTAATTATATTTAGCATTTTCTGTATATCAGCCATTAACTCAGACAGCAGCGAATCTGAGATAATTACCGATGAGGGTTTTGAAAATTTTAAGGTGCGAAACTGCTGTTGAATACTCGTAATACCCACATTATCTGAATTCTGTTCACTTCAGAAAGCCAACAACAAGAACTATGCTCGCGTCTATGACGAAATCCGTAGCTATAAGGCCTATGAAGAGAACCAGAAGGTGGTGGAGGAGCACAACAAACGTTTTCAAAGTGGAGAATGCAGTTTCAGATTGGCCACAAATACGCTGGCTGATATGGTAGGTGGACAGATATGTTGGAAAATGATGGGCATAATTTATTTATACAATATATTACTGCCAGAACACCGACTCATACCTCAAGGGATACCTACGACTACTGAAGAGTCAACGCCAACCGAATTCCACTGAAGAGAATGCTGCAGACATTGTGGGATCACCGTTGATGAGCAACTTGCCCGAAAGTCTGGATTGGCGCACCAAAGGCTTTGTTACAGAGCCTCAGAATCAGCAAAGTTGTGGTTCCTGCTATGCCTTCAGCATAGCACAAAGCATTGAGGGGCAGGTTTTTAAGCGGACAGGACGCATATTGAGTCTGAGTGTACAACAAATTGTGGACTGCAGCGTCTCTTTTGGCAATCAAGGATGTACTGGTGGCTCTTTGCGCAATACTCTGAGATATTTACAGAGCACTGGCGGCATTATGAGATCAAAAGACTACAAATATACAGCAAGGGTAATTGCAATTTTATATACACACACATACTACATATACATGCTTATATACTACAATATAAATGAATAGCTACTTTAAATATGTTTTCTGCAGAAAGGAAGATGCCAATTCGTTAGAGAACTGGCCGTCGTCAATGTTACTTCTTGGGCTATTTTGCCACCAAATGATGAAAACGCCATCCAAGCTGCCGTTACTCATATTGGTCCCGTCGCAGTCTCCATTAATGCAACTCCGAAAACTTTTCAGTTATATAGGTAAGTAATTGCTATGGCACTACTTTTTTTTTGTTAAGCTCTTGGCATTACTGAATATGGAAATAGTACAATAGTTCATAGATATTAACTGCGAGTGTATAGCATGCCGGTATTTTTAACGTAGATGTGTTACATCTCATTTATAGTATGCAAACTAATTTCTTGGCTATAAAGCTGTCGCATTGAAAATTTACAAAATATACTCGAATAAGGTCCAAATAGGACTACCATTATCAGGTTTAAGAAGTTTATGTATGACTAACTTGTTTGTTTACAAAGATATCTGATATTGAAGAGTGTTTTGTTACAACAAATAATTTTTGAAAGTCTAAATCGGAATGGACTATATGCATAAATATAAATAAATAGGTGTAAATGTATTTGCTATTGAAATGTTATGATTATATATTATTTAGAAGCGGAGAAGTGCATTTACAATCATCCAAAACCAAACATAAGTACTTCTTTGTTTTTATTTCAAAATTTCCTTCCTTTCATACAGATGTAGCCTTGAATAGGTCTTATACAACAAGACAATTTGTGCCCAAGAAAGCTTTATGTTTATTATTTTTATTATTTATTTTATTTTTATAACAATTTAAACTACATTTAAAAGATAAGAACGCTTAACACAAAGCTGTACAATGACGTCTATTAATGCCTCCGACACGTTGGGGGAATTTTATTTGCCAATTGGCCAGCTATGCCCCGATTCACAGCCATATGTGGTCAGAGACATTAAAGACCTAAAAAACTATACAAAAAGTAGATAAAGGTGGAAAATGAATTCTATTCAACAACTAATTAGAGGAAGTACGAAGTAGAACGAGAAAGAGAAAAAGAAAGAAGGAAATAGAGATAGAGCAACAGAAAAAGAGAAAGATTGATAAGCAACAGAAATTATTTTAATATACGCGAACGAAACGCGTAGGAGGAAACAATCTTACAATACATACTATGTGTTAATAACAAAAGCGAATTTGAAAACCCACACACAGAATCACAAAATGCAATCCAATAATCGCGAGAGGAGAAGTAAGACAATAGAGGGTCAGATTTTTGGGTTCTATTTTGTCAGAAATTCATGACGTCTAACATTTTGAACGAGGTTACTCCTTCATGGTTTATTTTTTTACAAGCATGTTTTAAATCCCTTTACAATTCACGCCAGCAAAGCAACTATGAACATTTTTTAAACTACTCTTATTTGCGGTCCATTTATTTATTTATATTCTTTCATCAATGATATTATTTATTACATTCCCGACTAGTGCTCGTCATTTTCGCTTCAGTAGGCCTCAAGTTCCTTAACACAACCTGGTTTATCAGTTTCGCATGTATAATTGTATTTTATGTGCTCATGCTTCTTTGTATAGCTGAATAGATATTAAAGCCATCTTTAGCGGGATTTATTATTGATAAGAAAGAAGTACTTCCTTTTAGATACGAACTAAGCCACCTAATTTATTTTTCCTATTTAAAGTAAATACATTTCAAATATTCTTTACTACCGTCAGAAAGAATGAAATTAATTCATTTGTTTTATCAAGTCAAAAATTCAACCATCCCCTTTATCCCTTTATCACCAATAAAATGTTGACAGCTTTTGGACTTCAATTATGTGGAGGGACGTGGTTTTCCATTCATCAAATTACCAATATACAAGTATAGTAAACATACGAGCCCTAACCACAATTAAGTTTTTGATAGTGCAACTTTCAATGTCCTCTATTTACATACATACGAGTACATGTATATGTATTTAAAAAATATAATTTAATTACCTTTAATTTCATATCGAAACATACACACGTTTCATAAAAAAAAGTTTAATAAGCAATTTAAATTAGACAACTTTCTTAATACACGAAATATTTTTGACCATTATTAATTGGTACGGCAACAATATTTATTTATTTAAATTAAAACAGTAACATCATCATTATTTGTAATAAAGTAGTAAGTAATAAAGTCGACTATATAAGCCGGTAAGGTGCTTCATGTAAGAAGCCCGGAGGAGGCTGTGCCTTTTATTATTGTAAGATTTTTTTGTATAACTTTATGCTACTATATTAATGCGAATAAGTCAAATATTGTTGCTTAAAGTTAGGTTCGTCGTATGAGAAGCCTGAGGAGGGTTGGTTTTTAAATTAAATCGTATAAATATTTAATAATATGAGTTGTGACATTAAATAAAAACAATCGGTAAGAGTTTGAATTTTTGATTTCCAAGTTGATTTGAAACATTAAGCAAATACTGCAAATGCGATTTTTTTCGGTTTGTTTTTTTATTGTTCTTATTTTATTTTCTATATTGTTATTTTTATTTAGTACTTATGTGCCTTCAAACAATAAGCTTTCCGCTGAACTAATTTTGAATATCAGCAAAAGTTATTGATTTAATTCTAAATAGCAAAATAAAGTGACGAGCTGGTGGTATAATCATGAGTTGCATTTGTTAGTATACTTTAAAATGTCCGTTTATCTTTTCATAGTTTTAAAATCAAAACAGTTTCGATTTTTAAACATAGACTTATAAATTTTCCCGCTCGCCAAACTATTTATATAGATAAATTATTTTAACTAATATATTGCAATGTATCTTATATCTGTTTATAAATAAGCTATTACTAGATAATTAGCTAGATAGAAGACTTACTGCTGACTAGCCTTGTTTGAAAATCGAAAATTGCTTCTTGATATTTTTGAAAACAATATCGGAATTAATCTCAACGATTAAGCTTGTCAACCATTTTCAATGTGTATCTTTGCTTAATCGAATGCGATAAAAGGTGTTCAGGAATCCAAAATTACACCTCTATAAGTGTGTTTTATGAAATCTTGCGCCTCGCAGGTATGCAACACTTTTTAATCGTTCTCGAGCGGATAATAAACGAAAAGTTATGTCCTTTACTATTTTGCAGTGATGGCGTCTACGATGATCCCGCTTGTAGTTCGGATACTGTGAATCATGCCATGTTAGTGATAGGCTATGGCAAGGACTACTGGATTCTGAAGAATTGGTGGGGCGAGAAATGGGGCGAGAGAGGCTACATGAAGCTGCGGAAAGGCCGCAATCTGTGTGGAGTTGCAAATTATGCTGCTTACGCCGTGGTATAAGATGCTTAAATAAATATTTCTATAGTTTTTTGGAGCGTGAGGTCAAAGTTAGCGTACGCCGTAATCCCATCAAAAGTAGGCACATAATACAAATGGATCCTTTAACGGCTTTGCGAGTATGAACGATTGATTATGTCCACATACTTACTCATATATACATACATAAGTGGCTAGGGCAAGCCTAATATCAATGCTCTTGTTCAAAAACAATTAAAATCGAAGTAAGTCGGCAGACACATTTATATGTAAATGCATTCCTCCGCACTCAGACACTCAAATAGGTATAACATGATGGTAATTCTCCAACTCCCAATCGCTTAATTTAATTTTCATGCCACAATTTTGTTGGAAAAGTTAATTAAATTAAAAGCAATATTCACAGTTCGTTGAGTTCAAAATACAAAATACGTGTTATGTGCCAAAATGTATTTGCTTCTGTGTTGATATACATATATATACATGTACATACATACAACGAGTATATGTATTTTTGGGGTCTCCTGTGCAGGCATTTGTACGGACACGGGTATGTGAAAAAAATGATTGTATAAGGTGAGTGGAATACTGAATGTTGCTGAGGGCTGCTTCAGACGCCTTCTAACGGCACACATATTACTCACACAACGGCAATTGTGCAGTTGGGGCGCAGGCGCATCGCTTGGCCACGCCCATATTGTTAGCGAGAAGCCCTGCGATTCGCTCAGCTACCACACAGGACATACCCAGTTTTCGGTCGTGCCCATTGAATCGTGATCGTTGCCTTTTTGTGGTCTTCCCTCATTGGCTGTTCGGTGAGACTGGCGTGCGTTTATTGGACACCCCAAGTGGTATTGTGGACGACCTCCGTTCCTTGGCCTGGCTTTGGCTATTTAGTAAGCTGTGGGTAAAATCGGAACTTTGTTATTCAGTTTTCGCTAACATTCCATGCCGCGCAATTCGACGATATCGCGCTATTTTAGGAGTGCTAAAATGTTTTCCGAAAAAATATCATCAACACTATCTCGTTTAAGAAGCAATACTTCAGACTAAAAACTAACGATCAATAAATTGATACAACTATATGTGTTTTTTTTTTTTTCAAATAAAAGTTGATAACGCATTGTCACCGTGTCTTTAACAAGACAAATACCGAAACTTTGGACTACTTGAATAGGTACAATTAAAAAGAAAATGTATCAAAGCACATATGTATGTATGTATGTCTATAATTATATATGTAATCAAGATAGTTGTAATCAAGCATAGTTGATTGTCTTGAAAACTTATCACAAAATGTATGTGGAATGTTAAAACGACATTGTTTCGTTGGCTGTCGTTGGTATCTATAAAAATTGAATATGGACAGATCTTAGCCAAGAAATTTCTATAGCATATGTGGCTAGCATCCATACATACATATGTATATGCATACATACATACACATAACTTATGTAATTTCCCTAGGAACTATTCGCTGAAATTCGAGAATGCCTGGGAACTATCTTGCATAGAACTATCGCCCCAAGCAAATTTTTTTTATTATTTTTTTACACTTGTAAAATGGTAATTGTTCCAAAACAACCTTGCAAATTCAACCTGCAGCATCTGCAGTGAGTGAGTGTATTTTTTTTTATCTTTATCAACGATCAATGTTATATATACATATATATATATTGTAAGATATAATTTTTAATCATAAATAAGAAACATCCTGATTGCTGCTGGATAATGGATTGGAAAGAGTATGTAAGCTACGGTGCGCTAATGATAGTATTGTTTATATGCGTATACCTTACCTGATATGTTAAATGAAAAAATTTTGCAATAGAATCCATCAACTGCAGTGATACGACGAATACGGACAATAGGTATACATACTATATATAGTACGCATTCATAAAATTTGTTTATTTTTTGACTATATTCGTTTTCACATTAGGGGAAATCTAAAGATGTTCCTTCTCAAGAAGCATTTCATGAACTGAAGCTTTACAACTATAAATACTTATATAAGTCAAATCGGTAGATTCATTTGATTCTTGAGATCCAACATTTGTCTGAATTAGAACCACATTGCCAACTTCAAGGGGATTTTATTCATCTAAAGTTTTTTTTAAAAATTGCATGGATTGGACAAAAATTTTTAGTGAATACAAAGGCTCCATTAATATCGAATCAACGGTCACGTTTGCCGAGCGCTGTTCCTCTAAAGCTCATTATAGGCCTATAGATTCTCAACTGTATAGAAAACTGCGAAAAATACGACTATTTATGAAAGACTTACACTTCCAGGTGATTTCTTTGCGCCTCAATATTTATAAGTTCCTTACAACTATGTGACGAATTTTCAACATATTGCGATTGTTCAGATAGTAAATAAGGTTTTAAAAACTGACAATTCAAACAACAATTCTTTCTTTAAAGCTAAAGGCTACGGTTCTTAATGGCTTTTATTAAAAGAACATTCTTTAAATGGCATATCTGTGAAATTCTACAAATTTGTCTGCAAATTATTTGCCTGTCTGAGAATCTCTGATGACTTGGCTATGTCTTTACACAACTTTTCCTTTGAATATGATTATACAATCATTTATACAAACGTACCACAAGTACATATAAATGAATGATGTGTGTGCCCGCTATTGAATAAAACAAACATTTGTTAATTGGGTATTTAATAAAAAACATATAAGTTGTAGAGTAACATACATATGCGACCGTCTTTTCTGTTCGTACTCGTAACCTTTGTTGAAAAGCACTTTTAATCCTAGAGACAGACTCAAACGCTAATGTACAGTAAATTGTCATAGCAAATCGCATTTGCCTTTATACACGGCTCTTGGGGTAGGGGTCCTATTATAATTAATTAACTCCAATCCACGCTCGTGGGCTCGTTGGCTTGAGGGAGCGTTTCAGGCAATGCGTCGGCAGCCATCGACTCTCTGTACTGGGCGCTCAACAGTTGGGAAGAGGATGGTGTCATTTCATTTAGGTTGGCGTCGGCAAACGTGACACGCCCTGCTGCACTGCCCACGGGAGTTCAAAACACGGGCACGGGCACGGGTACAGGAACGGGAATAGGAATGGGCAGGAGGAGGCGGAGGCGGAGGCGGTGGAGGAGGAGGAGAACAAGACTGGCAAAAGACGTGGTTTCCTATCTGGCACTACCACAGCCACTGCTGCCACCCTCAATGCAACATTAGCAACACAACAACCTAGGCTGCAGTGACAAGCTGACACAAACAAGTTTGTTTTAAATAAATCGGATTGGGTTTGACTGACGTTTTAATTTTAGAAAAAAGATTGTGGAATTTCCGCTTCACAATTCTCACAGTAAGAATAAATCAATTTTATGCGGAATCAAGGCATGGACGCACCGGATATGCAATGCATTGTAAATTTTAGAAATTGTTTATCCATGACAAAAGCTTTAAATAATATTTTCAGAAATCACAAGCGAACAGTCAGAGTAAAAAAAAATATATATACATATATACGGTGGGTGGAAAAGAAGAAGAAAAAAAAACCAGTTCTAATTAGACAAAGTAAACTCAATTATCCGCGCATTTCATTCCCAAAATGTTAATCGTCAAGCAATTTAACCCAATTAAATATGTATGGTGTTTTACGTGTAAACAAAAGGCCATCACCGGCAGCGCCACCGGCACCGGCACCGGCAACAGTACCAGCACCAGCTACGGCACCAGCTACGGCAACAGCAACCGTGGAATACCCATGACGAACGCCCGCCCATCGTCGAGAGAATGAACACGAACGAACACCTATTATTTGCCTGTTGACAGTAACCACTCAACCGAATTATTGCCAACTCATCAGTGGGTATTTTAGTCTTTATCTGCCTCTATATATTCGTCAAAAGGGCATATGCTTTCAAATTTCAACCACCCTTCTGGCATTTACGAGTACATACTCGTACAAACGAGTCTTCTGCTCTATTCTGCTCCACTGTACTATTATACTGAGCTCTGCTGTAATCGTTTTCGATTTCAATAGCCGCCCAACCATATGTACATACGAACATTCTTACATTTCTACATTTATGTGGGGGCGGAGGTGTGTGTGTGTGTATTCGTTCAAAACTCAAACTCTGAAATATGAGAATCTGAGTGGGCAGCCACAGCCACAGCTACAGTCACCGTCACCGTCACAGTCACAGCCATGGCCACAGCCGAAGTGACAGTGACAGCATACAGCACGCCTTATATAAACAAAGCACTCAAATTAATTTGAGGTAATTGCATTGGCATCGCAATCGTGTTGATTCAAATTGAGTTGCGTACGCCCCTCCTCTGTCACACTGTGTGTGTGTGTGTGTGTGTGTGTGCGTGTGCTTGTGTGTGTGTCAATTAGAGGACAGACACAAATGTATATGCATATGAATGGAAAAAATTGAATCATTTTTAAAATATTCATGGCATTCGTGGATACTTTTTGTGTGTGGTGTGTGCCAGGACATCATCAATCACAAATGATATTTTTGCATGTTTGCCATTTCATTTAAATGCAGTATGGCCATAAAATAATTCACTTGTAATTGTACATCTAAAAAAACGTTGTTCAGGTGCATACTCCTGTACCATAGTAGCATACTTGTATACGTACTTGTAGATACAAATGAAATGCACAGTTTTTAGTCAAATTTAGGCTATTGAAAATAGTTAGGACTCTATGAGTCATTTATCTACTAAATACGGCTACAAAACAAACAAAAAAGGATCTAGAACATACAAAACTGGAAAAGCTACAATATTAGATAAAGAATGGCAACAAAATCAAAATCAAAAACCTAGATAGATCAGATATCAATAGAAACAAAGTTAGTATTATTGATTTTCCAAATATCACTAAAAAAGGAATCATCAGAAACTATAATATCGAATCATTACTTACTCATATTAAATAAGTGTCCGCACTTTTTTGCAACCAATATTATTCCATCCGCCTCCAGAAATCACAAATATTATAAAATGCCTATGATGTTGGTAAACAAATCTGAATTTGTTAGAAAACAATACACGGAATCAATATTATTGTTATTGAGAGACCCTGTTGTTGCCATAAAAAAGAGATATTTCTCGTTACACAATAATACAGCAATTCGAAACACACTACTATATATTTTTAAGTTTCATATGTTAATATAGAAATATAGTTTTTGTACACATATTGTTAATGTAAATAAGGTAAATGATAAGTGCGTGGTCTGATCCAGTCAATTGTCAATGTTATTGGATCAGTAACGCCTATTCAAAAGTATATAAACGTCATTTTTAAACATGAATACATATACGAGTATACAGGTTTAGATTGGACTGGCTTTGCCTCAAGGAGTCAAATACTTGTAGTCAAATACTAGGGCGATAATAATGAATGTTCGCTGCTTATGACAAATCCTCAGATACTGATTGCACAGCATTATAACTTTTTATATACGACTACATCAGTAAAATAGAAGAAAGTATTGCGGTAATACTTTGGCTTTTTCTATAATCATACTTGTATGTAAGTATAGTTTGGGAAATTCTCAAGTTCCGCGGTCCATGCGTTTATCAAAAGATCAAAGACTTACTACTTATAGTCCTTACTTTTTATTGCTTTAAATTAGTACTGTTTTAATATCTAAAATTAAAAAAATATTCTTCTTCGATCAATAATTCCAACAAACAAATAATATATTTTGAATCATTTTATTCACCCTTTTATACACTAATACAATTTTTGTTTGCTTGCAATTTTCGAAAAGATCTCACAAATACAAAGTTTTGAATAGGTTGAACGGATAGCACAGCTACATGCACTTGTATTGTATTAAGATGTATTCTATATAAAACATAAATGCATGGAAAAAGTTCAGTTCAGCTAAAACATAATGACAAGAATAATAGAGATGATTTTGGGCAACAAGTTATGCGGAAAAAACAATAAGGAATAAAAAGATTTGATAAGTAATACTTTCAATAATAGACTTGGGCCCAGCACTGCTCTATGAATCTGTTATGTACGGGGGGCTGGAGAAGCTTAGAAATTTGAACTCATAAATACTCAAGTGTATATGGCCACGAGCAGGCTTGCTATATGAGGGAATCCAACGATGCATTGCTAATCCGATACGTTAATTCCCACTCGTTGAGAGTTGCAAAAAAGAAATCAATTAAAACGAAGAACTAAATTAGTATGTGCCGGGCTGGCAGACAAATCTCCGCAATCCGCAACTGTGTGGGGCATTTGGCTTTTGGCATTGTCAGCTTTTCACTGTTCTCGGTGGGCTTCTTTTTTGTTGTTGTTTTTTTTTTGATGAAGCAGTTAACGAAAACCACCCCGTTCAAAATTCCCTAACCTCAGGCAATCATCCCCCTTCTATTTTTACTGACTAGCTAAGTACATCTGCCAGATTGTTGCAATCTGCTGTTTTTTCTAAACACCAACATAATTTTGTCATTATTTACCTCACTGGTTTGTAATTCGTTCAACCCTCTGGGCCGGCTCAGCTCCCTTCGAAAGTTAAGAAGTCTTGTAATCATTTGTTTTGCTTTTTCGCTTTTCGTTTTGCGTTTTAAGCGTAAGTATGTAATAACAGTGGCATTAAACTTAACAATCTGTACTTTATATCTTTTTGCTAACCTTATTATCTTTAACGAATTGTCTCTAGGGACAATCTCCTTTTCAATTATGCCATTCACACGCATAATATAATTGAATAAGGTCCTTTCTGCACACAAGGGGGCGGAATGCCAGTTAGATTGAATAAATTTGTTACGAAATTAATATTGTATAAAATATATATTAGACAAAGATTTTCACAGATGGGATAACAAAAGGGCATACACATGTAACAATGTGTCTGAAATTGCCGAAAGTTTCTTTTATCACACCCCCACAAAATGGCTAGCATGCTGTTGGCCGCCAAAGGGGAACCACAAATTGGAAATTGAAAGGAACTGCATGGAAAGGTACTTGAAATTCACAACTTATCCTTCTGAGGCATCCACTAAAGTTGAATTCATATTGTGAAAGTATTTTACCATTCATATACTCCCAAGCATTGAAAATTAAATCATATTTTGACATGTGGCGATGATAATTGAAAACGCAATAATTTGGGGTGTGATGTTAATAAAATGTGGTAGAGCCCTGCAGATAATTTGTTCAGAATCTCATCATAATATACACAATATATATATATATATATATATATAGAAGATAAACATAATAAAATATATTAAACATATAATAAAATAACAAAACATGTTGACAAACAATGAATCTATAACATTATGCTATTAGTTTTTTAGTCTTTTATGGTCTTTAATGGCAATCCTTATATTTGTATTGATTTTTTAAATAGTTTTGATTTCTCCATGTTATCTTCCAGAATTAGGATTCAATGGATTTTCCCGAGTCCTCGCAAAGATCAATTAGAAGCGCAACACCACCCAATGGAATGGAAAACGATCAAATGCCCATTACTCAAAGGTCAAATCACGTAAGTCCGTTGTCCTTAAGACATGTGTCTTTAGGATCCTGAAACCTAATCAATGTGTGTTCCGATCATCTACTAAAATAAATGTACAAATGAATATACAAATTACCTGCAAAAAATAAGACACTTTAGTTTCGATTTCTTTAGATAGCGTTCTTAATTAAAGTTCCCCAAACCAACACTCTAGAAACAAGCCCCTAGTATATTCTCGAAGGTAAACTCTGGGCTGCAGCTTTAGTGGCTTCTAAGTTCTTGTTCGTCTCATTAAGGCAGGCAAATTGTAAGCTGGATAAATTAACATTAGACTGCTGCTACTTGAAATTTGAAAAAAGGCAATCTCTTCACCGTCACAAATTCATTCAAAAAGAAGAGCAATTAGTAGTAAGTAGGTATTGATTCGGTTTTAAAAACTTTTGCAAGCCGTGTTCAACAAACACGAATAGAACGCATTTCGGGGGTGTGTCCTTAAATCGCAAGTGGCAAACAAAAATAAATCTGAAGTAGACAAATGTTCCCCCAGAGGTATTGTAGTTTACGTGCTGTGCTTTTTTATTAGAGACAAAGACGCTGTTTCCAACTTTAGTAACAAGCAACATAACTACGTGCCATTCAAAACTGTAATTTATCTTTGTAGCGTTTTGTGCAATTGGGTGGAACTCGTTTAAACGCTTCTTCATATGTTCTTTTATTTCGGTGAAGATTGGGAGTTTAGGGTAGAGAGGCGCCTGTGCAGTATCTTAAAAATGTTTGCGTTGTTTTCAAATACGTGAGTGGGGGGCTTGGGACAAGATGGCTTCTTTCTTTTCAACTCGCCAAAGACAGTTAGTAACTAGTCGTATATTAGGGGATATATTGTAACTGATAGTTGTGCAAAATTCGAAATGTTGCAGAACACTTGAACTATCTTATAGATAGTGTAACTTCTATTGAAAATACGTTTTGATCTTCCCAGATACACCATCCTATGAATTTCGATTGAAAATTTAAAAAACGTATAGCAGATTTAGAGAAGATTAAAGGTAATCGGGAATCAATTGCGATTAAGCATACCATTTCCATTTGTACATTAATTTGTAGGTCTCATATAAAAAAAAAAGTATTGATAATAATTATCATGCGACTAACTGATACAGCTGCTTTTGACTATTTTTCTTATGCATGGTGTTAGGAACTATGATATCTAAGGTAATATAAATACTTTTTATTCTTTTAAAACCAATTATTTTTAAGCTATGACCAGACTGCCCATAAGCCAGAAAACAAATTAATTTTATAAGCCAATTCGATTATCGACAAATCAAAGAACAAAAGTTGCTGTATAGTTGTAGAGCTGATGCCAACAATTTACCAAATGCACTAATTATAGAAAAAAACTTTGTTGATTAACGGAGAAATTATGTTATTAATTTAGTTTAAATTATTAAACTAAATTAAAAACAGCCTCAACAACTCGCAGACGCAATAATAATCAATAATCAAAAAGAAACCCAGAAGAAAAACGCAAAATAAATAAATTTTTCTGTTAAAATAAACCATCCTTGGGTATTTAATTATTAGGATCCATTTCTGAAAAGCACAATTTTCTGTGTAAATCGTCTGCATGTCTGGCAGTAGCTTATTAATTCGTACAAGAACGTTGTCGAATTTCAAAAGGAATTCATCATTTGAATATTGATTTTATCTGATGTACAAACAGTGAATTTTTCAACAAAGAATTTTTCTATTTGGAGTTTATTTTTAATGGCTTTCTTGTACAATGTTTGCCTGTTTGACCGTCAATTTAATTATTCGCTCACAACACATTCTCTTTTTTAATAAATTTGCTATTGAAGGCGCAATTAGTTGGTCAATAAATTGTTGCTATACGTTTAATATAAAAATTTTAAGTGGGTCTTAAGCCGTTTACAAAATTGAAAATTATTTGCGCACAACTGATTCATATTTTAAACGTAAGTCAGCATTGGAATGTCACTTTACCAAAGGCAATAATAACTCTATACTCTTAATTATTCACTCTTAAAAAGTATTTAATTGAATTTAATTGTTGGCTACATTTCCGCGTATAAAACTATACTTTTGTTTATACAACCATACTTATGAAAATGTAAAAGTCTTGTATTTTAAAAGTATTCACGAAAATTAATTGTATGACTACAGAGAAGGGGATATTTTTGTTTCAGGTTAGCTCAGTCCTGCTTTATGGAATACCGATTGTGTCTTTGTACATCGAGGGCCAAGAGCGCCTGTGTCTGGCTCAGATCTCCAATACGCTGCTGAAGCAGTTCAGCTACAATGAGATACACAACCGACGGGTAGCATTGGGCATCACCTGTGTCCAATGCACGCCCGTCCAATTGGAAATCCTGCGGAGGGCCGGCGCCATGCCTGTAAGCTCCCGACGCTGTGGCATGATAACGCGCAGGGAGGCGGAGCGTCTATGTAAGAGCTTCCTGGGTGATAATACGCCGCCCAGATTGCCAGATGATTTTGCATTTAATGTGCAGCACAAGTGCGCCTGGGGCTGTCGTGGATCGTTCTTGCCTTCCCGCTACAATTCCTCGCGGGCCAAGTGCATTAAGTGTACATATTGTGGAATGTTTTTTTCACCGAACAAATTCATATTTCATTCGCATCGCATATCGACTAATGACCGTTATGTGCAGCCTGATGCCGCGAATTTCAACTCCTGGCGGCGTCACATGATGCTGAGCGGGCAGCCGCACGAGGAAATAATTCATGCATGGGAGGACGTCAAGGCGATGTTTAATGGCGGAACCAGGAAGCGACTTGTGAGCAGCAGCAGCAATAGTAACGGGAATCAAAACTCACCGAACTCGTCGGCGACAATAAACCACAGCAACAACAACCACAACAACGTGATAGGCAGCACATGCAACTCTCCCAGTGAGAGCGATGAGAAAATGCAACTCTGCGATGAAAGTCCCTGCACGAAACGCCCCACAGATCACCAATACAACTACAGCACTGTGGCGGCGGCAGCTGCTGTTGTGGGTGTAACGGCCGTGGCGGCGGCCACAGTGGGCGTGCCATTCAACTTACATCGCTCATCGGTATTATCGCCACTGCAGCCGTTGCGGAATGAGCACGATCTGTCAATAATGCCACTATCGCGTAACTTTGTCGTCGATTATATGTGGCAGCAGCAGCAGAACTCGAAGAAAGCCGGCGAGGCGACGGCCCACAGCTTTGAGACGTGTCCCATACCTTGGGTGAGACCCGATTTGAATGCCACATCGAGCGCATCAAATACTTTGCGACTCATGCACCACCACCAGCAGCCGTTCAATGTGAAGAACGAGGCCCATTCCGCCATTTGTGGTATATTCAAAAATCGTAAGCTACCTGATATTAGCAGCAGCAATAATTGCAGTGGGGGCAACGGCAATGCCAACGCCAATAATAATAGCGCGGGTGGTGGCGGGGAACTGCAGGATTGCAATATTCCGTCGGTATTCAATTCCTCTGCGTTCAAGCCGGTGGTTGCCTCGGCGGCCATCGTATCTACGTCTCTTTATGCCGCGCGTTCAAGTGACTCGAACAGCAATGTCTACATAAGTCCCGCTCAATCGACAAGAACAACAACAGTGTTGACACATAATACCGTTACGGCAACAACGAACCGCTTGCCAACCAGTGCAATTTTCCGATCCGCTTCAAGTACTTTCTCCCCCATCCTGGACTCGATGCAATCGAGTTTGGAAAGCGAACAAGCCGAGTTTTCCGAATTCGAAACCACACATTTGTCCTCAGTTGCAATTAAGAAGAGCAATATAGGCAATGCTGATAAGTCACTATCGTCCGAATCAGTATCGGACAGTGTTTATAAGCACACAGATGATGATGACGATGATGATGAGGTCGTCGATATCGAGACAACTGAGGATGAAACGCCTATAACTATCATGGAGCCATATAGCGTTTGCCCCCGCTCACCCGTAGAAACATCATCCCATAGCGGCAGCCATTCTGAGAGCCCAATCGATATCGATGGCTTCACCACGGATGCTGAGGATCAGTTTGATTTAAAATCGAATATTTGCTCATATGATAACAAGATCAGTCGCTCTTACTTTAAGGTATGCAATAATGATAAAGATAAATTTATAACGCCATCAAACGAAGTTAACATGGAGGATGAAATGTTGCCTTTGGACGCCAGCAACGAATCCAAGTCCACTGAGGTAAAAAAAAACCAAAAATATTTGTTACTATATTAACAAAATAATCACATATTCCAAATTCATATACTATTTGCATGTTCCGCCTTTTTTATTGTTTGCAGTGTCATCATTATTTCAAAGTCCACAAAACTAAAACACAAAAACTAAAGATTGGTTGAACCGTTCCCCATCTATCTCCTTAGGGTATTACAATCCTTAAATCCCATAATGCATCAGCAACATTCCGCTTTTAAAATAATAGCAATTTGTTTAGGTTTTTCGAATGCAATGTATTATTAATTTAAAGCTATCAAATTGTCCTTGAAACTGCAATATGAGCTGCAAAAGTAATATGTTCCGTTTTTAAATTTTTGCTGATTTTGTATCTATCAAAATCATTTTGAATAATTACAATTTTGTTCACCTAAAAATAAGACACCATTTAACAAAATGCCATCGGTTGTACTCTTAAAACCCTAATTGAAATAGAACCTCAAAAATAATGGTATTCCTGAATGTACATGCAAATCGCTTTTTACATTCACCGCCTTTTAAAAATACACAATTAATAAAAATAATATCAATTCTATGGCTTTTTGTCCGTTATCTCTCCGAAACATTGCTTCGCCATCTCTCATTTGATTCAAAGCAAAGTATGATTGGGTGTATTTAAGGCTATTATAAATACATATTTGATATATTGCAAATCTAAATCCCTTGCAGACATATCCCTAATATAATAGAAGGAAAGCCACCTGTGCAACTCTTAGTTCCTAGGATATTGTTTTAAATATACATAATTATGTTGTTTTTTCTTTAATAAAAGTACTTTATGTCTTTTTCAGGATGCCAATGAATTGAATGGACACATACGAAAGCTAGCCAAAAAAAAGGGCTCCAATCAACAAACAGAACGACAAATCTCCAAAAAAAAAGGTTCAACTAAAGTAATAAACGATAAAATGTTTTCCAAAATTGTGACATCTGCGAAACCTAACTTACAGCGTGTCACATTTCCAGTATTTTTAAAGTCACAAATGACTAGTATTCGTCAGCATCACCAACGCCAGCCAAGTCCCAATTCATTGGGCGACTCTACAAGCAAATGGAGCTACAGCTATCCGATGGGCAATATTAGGCAATTTTATTGTTACGAAACCACTTCTAATGAAAATGGCCCGGAGTTGAATTAAATAGAACTGCAATAAAGAATTACATAATAAGCTATAAGAATCAGTAGCAACATCATGATGGGCGTTAGTTTGGTCTTCTGATGATATATATACATATATATAAATGTAATAAAAATTTAAGAAAATTGCTATAAAATAATAATCGGTAATGGTAAATTAAATAAATAATCCATCAATGCCTTCGGTTTTTTTTCTTGTTTAAATTATGTTTGGAATTAAAAAGTAAATTTGAAAGTAAGTTTAGCGCATGAAAGTTATGTGCACATAAATTGCAACTTCACAGGTGTTATGTAAATATGTATGTATGTAAAAGACGCTCTTCCCAATCAATAACAATCCCTCCCACTTATAAATTTATTAGCAATATAACTACTTTAAAAGATATTTTATTTGATTTTAAGTTTCAATTTTAATGTGCTTCGCACATTTTGTACAGCTTTTGCTGTTCATAAATGCATTTGGCGCTTAATCGAAAGCTATGTATACTTTATCGAAAACTTCTTGGATAAATCGATGCATTTATTTTTGCGATTTTAAATTAAAATGCATCAATGTGCGACATTGAACTTTCAGCTTATCCCTTAATAAAAGGTTGTTAAGCATAGGTATCTTATGCTAATCAGTTTTAATTATATTTAAATTTTCTTTTTACTGGTTTTGTTACTTTAAAATATATGGCTTTTTTCATAAGCTCAACATTCGAAATTAAGTTGCGCTTTCAAGTAATATGACTGTGCATATTGGTTTAAGACTAGTATCAGCCACTGATTAAAACTACTGCCTGTACTATTTATCTTCCTCTTACTCACGCTTTTTGCTAGCTTCAACAAACCTAGAGCATATGAAAATCGGTAATATTTTGATTTCGCTCGTGACATGCATTTTCATATACATATATAGCTATAATTGTCTTCTTCTCAGCAACATTTCAATATCACTATATACATCCAGGTACCTAACTATGATTTTAAAAAGGTATCTTTAAATTAATTTATAAATTATAAAAACCTCCATCCTTAAGCAAATCACAGCGATTTGCGGAAACGGAAGCACGATTGTTTGTGTTGTATTCCAATGTTCAGTTACTTAATGTCCGTTATAAATTAGTCAAAATTTTAAATAGATTAATAAAAGTAAAATTTTAATAAGTTATGACTCCTTTTCTAAGGTGTACAAATAAAATGCGCAATCAAATGAAAATAAATATTTTCGAGTATACTTTGCTTGGTGAATGGAATAAAATATGTTCTGCAACGAAAAGGGCTACGTAATAAATGATATACAAATCGGCCATTGAGTTGATTCCGTGTTAGCGAATTGCGTGAGCGTATTTTGAGGTGGCTAAAATATGTTCTGCAACGAAAAAAACTATCGTAATAAATAATACAAATCGACCATTGAGTTGATTTCGTGTTAGCAAATTGTGTCAGCGTATTTTCCGAAAGCTGTCTAGTCACACTGTGGAATGAAGCTGTTCGATAAATTGTATTGTCACTTCCAATTTTTGTGAATCTTATTTTCTCAATGTCCGATTACCGATAATTTGAATGCTATATGTGCCCCCATAAATTAACTGTTAGTTGCTTAGATATGTTAACCGCGGCAGAGCATACACAGATATAATGCTGATAATAAAATTTTATTTATACAATATAATGTTATATATAAATGACATAATGCAAAAAAACAGTTTCTTATTAATACGCAATGGAAATAAAAATTGAAAACGTGTACACATGTATGTATGTATATAGAAAATAGACTAAATAATTGTTATTTTAAGCGGACATAGAGAAAATATAAATTCACAAATCGTGTTCATAATAATATTGTCTTTACAGCAACGTCTAATATGAAAAACAGTACTCACATTCCATTCAATAAACGCAATTAGAAATATTCGATACAAATGTTCATTGCGGATAATCGCTTTTAAGCGTTATAATTAGCCGATTTGAATTGTTATTGACTTTATCTCAGTCACCAATAGAATACTTTTGGGCTTATATTTTTATCAAAATTAATTAATATAGCTGTAAAATATGAAGCGTTTTTTTTACAGAATAACGTTAAAAGTCTATATATAATATATATAATCAACCTAATTTGATTTGAATATTATAATAAATGAGCTTTACTGCATTCATTAAAAGTCCAAAGAGTTGGCAGCTCAATCACACAGAAAAAGTCGAGTACGCAAATGTTCCATACTGATTTATTAATTTGGTCAATGTACCATCACTAGCGAAAATCAGCCCAAGTGCCACCTCTGCCATAATTTGCGTGCTATCGAAATTTGCCGTGGTAATCGTAAATTATAATTGTCTTTCCTTTTTAAATATTTAATTTGTAGCGTTAATTAAAGACCTGAAAACGTCCTGAGGTCGCAAAATTTTTAGTGTATAGTTGCGAATTTGTGTGCTGCGCTGTTTAATCTTTCCTAAAAAAAGTGCAGATTAACCAAATACCATCTACAGCGCTACCTGCATACATATACATACATAGATATATATATATATATATATACTATACATATATACAACGTATGTGCTTGCACATACAGATGTGCGCATGTTGTTAGTGTTAGTCAGTTTCTGTGGTATGTGGATTGAAAGTCGCAAGGAAAAATGATGTGCAAATAATGGAAAAATCATATTCTTTTTAATTTTCAGTTGATATATATTTAAATAATGAGCCATCATACTGGTCGGGAGTTGAACGGACCCAATAGTGAAAATTATGGACGTACTCAGAAACATACATATACACGGGCCGATTTGCTTGCGATGCGATACGACGACTGCTCTCGCCAGCGTCCCAATTGTTCAAACCGAACGGAATTGCAAAAATTGAATTTTTGGAAAATAAACGTCATTCCGCAAAATTGGGTACCCAGCAACAATGAGAATAAAAATTGTGCAACAACCGAAACGGATAATTCGAGCCTGGCCAATTCGAATGGGTTGGCAAGTTCTCGACGTTCCGTACGAAATCGCGAACGTGCCAACAACTACTATCAACGTTTTGTTTCTGGCTACAGTGAAGAGCCGACGATGCAAACAAGTTTGGCATCGACAACAAGCAACAACAACACTAGCAGCAACAGCACCCTGAACACCCCATATAAATCGTCCAATATTGATCATCGGAGTATGTCTTCATCGCATTTAATGCCAGCGTTCGCCAAGCGTCGTTTTGCAGCAACATCAGGTGTTTCAGCTGAGGCCAATGAGCTACAAAATGAAAAATCCGACACTTTGTCTAATTGTGAAGATGATGGCCCGAACTCTGGCGGCAGTGTTGCAAAGGAACGTAATGGAAGCGTAACTCCAGCAAATTCGGAACAACAGCAACAATTAAAGAGTCATGTTCGCCCTCCTGGTAGTTCATTGGTTTCACTTTCACCCATTCGAAAGGGTGCTGGTTCATCGGAATGGGAACGTTCGGATAAGCGCGTTTCAAATCAACAAGACTACGAACAATCTTCGGCCCCGTCGCCCACATTCTCAGCCACGCGTCATGGTAATCTCAATATGCCAGAGCGACGCATAGGTAGTGGTAGGCTTTTGCCGCGCGATGCTAATTGGGAGTATAAAAATCAGGACGCAGAGTCCTCCTCCATACAGGAAAAAGAAAGGGGGGCTCAGCATGGAAATAGTGTGCATCAGCGACAACGCACCTTCAGTGGTAGACACATGGAGCGGTCCAATGACAACATGACGGATCGCCGCGTCAGTGAGGGACGTCGTCCAGTAGATGGCCGAGAACAATATGAAAATAAAAGGACTGTACAAGGCCAGCGTCGAACCCAAAGCAAGGATAAATTCAATTTTGGGGATGGTGGTGGCAACCAGGGACGAGGAAAGCGTTCCAACAACTATCATATGCACGATCGTCACGAAGAGCCAGAGTGGTTCAGCGCTGGGCCCACTTCGCAGTTGGAAACTATCGACTTACATGGCTTTGATGACCTAGAAAGTACTGACGAACGTGGCGAACTTGAGAATACCGTAAATTCGGAAAGCAAAACAATTTCGCAGAAAGAAAATCAAGCAACTGAAGTTCCGGCAACGGCGTCACGAAGCAGCAGCACTGAAAATGTATCTGATCAACAAGTTCAGGGCAACTTGGCATTTAAGCCCACAAGTGACAAAGACGAGTGTGATAAAAATGCGATGACTAATTTTGGGTCAAATAAGCCGACTAACAGCTTAAATCCTGCCGCCAATTCGGAGGTTGAATTCAACTTTGACGCATTCCTCAACTTGGACCCAATGGATCATAATCTTATGGTTAGTATCACGCATCTACAATTAAAAGAAACTTCTTAAACTGTCTCTGTTTTAAATATTCACTTATTTTTAGGGCAACGATAATGAGCTGCAAGGTGAGATGGGAGGAACATCGCGTTTTAGTCGTTGGTTTGACAACAAAGTTAATCCGAATAATGCCGATGCATTGCCTGCGAGCGATTCGAACGTACTAAATGCTCACTGTAAGAAACTTCTATACATTATTTAAATAAGTATTATGCGCTATTTTACATTTCATTTATTTAATCTGCAGCTATTCCTAGCGTAAAAGATTTGGAGGCACAAATGACTAAAGTAGATCTACGGCCTGAAAGCGCAATGGGCTATAACAATCCAATGGCAGACGTTCAGGTGCATCACAAGGAACATGCGGAGAAACCAGTTCCACGAGACACTGAGGGTTTCAAAAAACTCTTACAGCAGTTGCGCACCCAGAACCAACCCCTTCAACCTCCAACTGTATTATACCAGTTGACTATAAATACATCAGCATTGCCGAAATTCCATCCAAATCGCGCCCATATGATTGAACCCCAACATAATTTGTGCCCGATAAACGAAGCTCTTCTAAAAGACGATGATTTACAAAAGAAATCATATCAACAAATGCAGCAACAACAACAGCAGCAGCTGCAGCACCAACAACAGCAGCAGCAGCAACAACAACAGCAAATGAAACAAAACGAGCGTATGCAACAACGGAATATGGATTTTGTTGCCCAGGGCCCATCACCCATTCCCCACCCACAATTTCATCTGATCCCAAATGCAATGGCCCATAACGTGCACGAGCCCACTGCATCTAATCTCCAAGTAATTCAAAACCAGAAACGAATTGAAATTCAAAATTTGATTCAAAGTGAGTAATGAACTATTTGTTAATTATCCGCAAGGAAATTAAATACCAATTTCTTCACATATTATTTGTGATTGGGAAATTTAGAAGAGACTCTGTCATACATTTGCACTTGTTTACTTTTGGTTTCTAGATATTGCTCGTGGCGAGGTTCCTATTGAGTTTTTGGAACAAGAGATTCATAATCCGAATACTTCGGCGCATGTGAAGGAAATAATTGGACATGCTCTACGTGAATGTGGTAGAAATTCTGTTCAGCAAAAACTAACATATCAGAAGTCACTAAACGATCTGGGTCATCATAATTTGGTGGCAAATCAAGCGGCATTTCAACAGCAGAATGTGTGTCCAAATGTGCCCGAAGGTAATCAAAACATCTCAATCTCTGAATAAATTTGTTTTTATTAATTGGTGATATCTTAGAAATGCCGCCACCAAATGCTCCGTGCCAAGGCTTAAGTCAGCAGCTCCGTCATACAAATTCGCCGACGCCCTTGGCCTTTACACCCACTGCGGTGCTACGCAAAATGACAGCTGATAAAGATGCTGCAACACCCTCGCACGCCAATAATGCCAACAATCCGCAGTATCATTATCAGTTTGGTGCCCAACAGAATAAACTTATTGCTTCACATAATATGGCGAATGCAGCGCAGCCAACACCAGCACTGAACATGCAACCACGCATGATTTTGGGTGGCAACTATGCCATGCAACAACAGCAACAACAACAGCAGCAACATCCGTTCAATGCCAACAGCCCTCAGATTTCACCAAAATTGTTGCCACAAATGGCACAAGCACGCAACCAGGCAATGAAATGGCCAGCAAATGTTAATGCACATGCAGCACCACCAAAATCATTGGGTAAGAGCAGCAATTAAATAGACTAACATACATTTTAGGGTAGCTTAAGTTATTTTGCCTAAATGTTTCATACTAATATGGGACAAAATTATTCTTCCTCCATCGCACTGTTGCCGTTCTATTGCAATTGGCACTCCAAGCTAAGTATGCTTTGGACTGGTCTCGTCAGTACACGCCATGCCCTTTTTTTATGGCATTGATCTGACAATTTCTTTGGATAAACATATCTCTCTCTCTCTCTCTCTCTTACTCCTTCGAAGAGTACATGGCTTTGTAACATCAATCTTGTTTTGTGCAACTCCTTTTATGTCTGTCCACACAAGTGTATTCACATAAATTATATTACAAGTATAAACATTTACAATATTTTAATTCCTCTCTTGCAATTATCACATCCATTTTTTAGGTCGTCCCATACTCAAAGGACCTGTTACTTCTGTTTCGCAACAAATGCCCCTAGCATTTGCATCCAAGTTGGATATGCAGCAAATGCATCAGCAAAGACTCAAAGCTACACAAGGAACAGAACAACGAAATGAGCACCTACATGCTGCACCACCCCCGCATCCACAGAACTTTGGCTTTGCGGACGGTGTACCCCAATTGCAACAGCAACAACAACATCAGCATTTCTTGCAGCAACAGCAGCAACAGCAGCAGCAGCAGCGCCAACAGGCTAGGCATATAATGCTGCAAGTACACATTGGCGATAATCGTCAACAAGCGAATCTACCCATGAAATCTACGACTCCGGGTAATTGTTAGAATATACATATTTTGTAAATACTTTTAACTGAACCAAAGCTAATAATATGTGTTCCCTCTTCTAAATAGGTGTCCCCGACAGCACTGATGCTGGAAACTTGAGTAAGAACAATAATCTTGGTCCGCTCAACTATCTTCGCGAGGATCGTTTGTCGCCCACAACGAACCAGTTGTCGCAATGGTTAGGGCCCGATCTGCTCGCCAGGGCAACTGCTGGCAAATTGCCGCATTTAAATATAAATCAAGCGCTTAGCTTGGAAGAATTTGAGCGTAGTATCCAACATTCCTCAGCCGCTGTGCACAACTAAAACAAGAAAAAGAAAAAAGAAAACCTAAAATATTTATCCCGACTCGAAGTGCTCGTTGAAGCAACCAGTCGAGTATTTTGCTGGGCTCGTGAAACAGATTATGAATAATCGTGCAGCACGAAAAGCAGCGTAGTGTCTGATTATAATTATGGTTTTCAATATTCTTTCCCTTTTTTTTTTGCTTGATCAGTACTTTAATATATATGATATATATATTTATATATATATATATATAATACATACATATATATATATATATATATATAATACATACATATATATATATATATATATATATATATATATATATATATATATATATATTTAATAGATAGCGCATAAAAACACCAAATGGATGGGTTTAAATTGCGCATAAAAGCACTGCAGCTTAATTAAATTTGGTTTGTTTTAATTTAGGCATACAGAATTACAAATTAATGTGGAAATGGAAATGCGATGCAGAAATAATGCAAAGACTCACAACACATAAAAAAACCTACATACAAACATATTGACATCAGTTTCTCCACACACACACATATACACGCATTACCAATCGATCGGTAGTGACATAAAAATAATAATAAAAACTTTAGTCCTAGTGATTTTAACTCAAATTATTTAAAATTTATGTAAAATTTACTGATTGTAGTTCATTAACAAATATATATACATATATATTTCGCTGTACATATTAAAATAGAAAGTTTGTCTGAAACATCTTAAAAGTAACAGAAATACATGCATACGATACATTGGAAGATGTGAAAGTATATGTTGAATTTTTATTTTCCTTCAAAGGAGGGGTCGTAATATATGTATGTATGTCCATACATAGGTCTTGGTACTCCCATATAACACCTGAATAAATAATGTACAAGTAAACTTGTTTCTCTGAAAGGCGAAGCTGCCTCTTTAACTAGCGGAAAATGTATTTCGCACAAAAGGTCTATGGAGAAAGCTGATACCGCCAAACAAAGAATGTGTACATTTCCATACAAATAAAGGCCTTCAATAATGTCTATACATATCATAGATACATATGTATGTATGTACATGAATGAATATGAATATTTTGAATATTTTGCAAGCGCTTTAAACAACATTTCAAAGTATGACGAAGTCAGATGTGTTAAGCCTAGAAACTTCTGTGGAATAACTCAAGCTTTAAAAGCTGAACAAATAATGATTTTCGTTTCAACATGGACTGGAACCATTCACATTTCTTCAACTATGAGTATTTTTTTCACTTTATTTATTGAGTTCCTTAAAACGGGGGCCCTGTGCATCAATGTGGAGTTTTCCGCCAAGCAGTTGTGCTTTGAAATCCTATTTTGCTAAAAAGGCTTTTAAAAAAGCAGTTCAATCATGGCGCTAGTCGGCTTCGAAGCTTTTGGACTACTCGCTTTTTATGTTAATTCAATTTCAATTTAATTTTACTTCCATGTGGATTCTCTGCCTATCGTATGACTGAAGAATATGCATTTATTTATCGATCAATTTGTTCAGCGAGTTTCTATTTTTTTTATGTTTTAAATAAAGCAAGCCAGATTTCTGTTGTACGGACAACATACGAACTTTTGAAATTTCCCTAGAACCTTATCCATACCTATGTATATATGTCCTACGTTATAAAACTGGCTGTATAGTAAAGAATTTCACTGAACCATAAAAATCCCTTCATGCTAATAAATACGATAAAACGGAATATCGACTTACGATATAATAGAGGCATTATGGTGGCAGGATATTATGGTGCGAGCACAGCAAAAGCTCTATGGTGAGTTTTTACAATGTCCGTTAAGTTAGGGGTAGGAACACTAAAGCAGAATTGGGACAAAATACTGTTAGGGGTGGTTACAAATAAGAACAAATAACGGGATACTTATATTTAACTTCACTGCTTGCCAGTTAATTAATTATGCAATTATTAAGTGAGCAAATTCAAAGGAATAAATTATCACCCGAATCTGAAAAAGTTGATTGTACAGAAACTATGAGTTATATGATATTTTAAACTACCTACATTATCCAACTGTTTCGTTACTCTGGCAAAATTCGCGGGAGCGCCTGAGTGTGGTGAAAAACAGGACCCCTAGCTTGAGCGCAAGTTGGATAGAAGTGAGTGAAAATGTGAGCGGAATTGCGAGTGTGCAGCGAGGACATCAGCTTTTGCTCAAAGCTCCTGGAGCTGTCCATTTGGATGCTTAGCGATGTCTCTGTAATTTTCCGAACGACAGTTCATTACTGTTTTCAAGGATAAGCGATGCCCACTTGATGGCAGAGCGAAAAAACAAAACCAGAGCCTAGAACTTAAAAAGTCGTCATCGTCGTCGGCATCGCCATCGACAGTGTCGCCCTTTCTCGTCGTCGTCGACATTGTCGTAGTCCTCGATTTTGGTCCATCAAGACATATTCGCGAAACGCCGACCAAAAATTAGCCAAAGAATTTGCGCGTGTGTGTCGTGGCATTAAAATGCAGTCCTTGTCACAATTTTTTGTTTGTTTGCCATACGTCTTGTTAAATATTAAAAAATAAAACAAGCGCACTAAAAGCCGCTCTCTTTTTTTAAATTTTTTTCATTTGGCATGTGAGCCCTGATGCATAATTCAGATAAGTGCAAGTTATGTTTGGAATCTGAAGATTCGTACGTGAGATATTAAATCAAATCAAATTATAAGAAGTACTACAAGCGCATACAGTTTTGCCATCTGCTTCTTAACAGTGTGCAATACCAGGAGTTTCCACCAGGAGTTGACATTAAATACAGGTATTATGTTTTGGGAGTCTATTTTTGAAATTGTGTTTTTTATTATTTCTGCCTAAAGGCATTCGTTGCTCTGGCTATACATATACTTTTATATGTATAAAATTCTGTGATTCAGGATTAATTCTAAGTTACAGACGTTAAATTAAATAAATAAATTTTATTATTTCTTTGAAAAATGCAATTCCCCCCTACAAAAAAAAATTAGAAGAACGAATATTAATCCATTCGTTTTCAGAATGTTGTTTTTACTTGTAACAATAATAATATATTTGGATCAATATTAATATTAAATATTCAATTGAAATTCATGTTAAAGATGTTTTTGGTTTTTTTTTTTTTTTTTTTTTGTTGGTTTAAATAAAATCAATCACTCTTTAAATTGAAAAGCGAAATACCATGCTTGTTCGATGCATGACGGAAACGTGTGTGTTTGCGTGTGCGCTTAGCTTTGAAAATGCCAGCCATTAGCCCTTTATTATTAGTTGGCGATTCATCATCATAGGCAATCAGTAGGCTCATTAGGTCAACAGGTGCATTTAATAGCCAGCTCCATAGAACGCCTACAGCATTAGGGTAGATGATGTACGAGCCATGTCCTATGACTAAGTATCAGAACGTTGCCATGCACATTAAAATTCAGCTGACCATTAGAGTGGGCTGATTTTGTTCGAGCTTCTGTGATGCACGACTGAGCGCGAGTCCTTTTTGCTGATGGGTTTGAGAGAAAACACAAATCGCTGACGCTACAAATCAGCCACAGCGCATTAACAAGGAAGTTGACTGAGCCTGTGAATGAGGACTGAGGACTGATGCCTGTGGGCTATGTACTGTGGGCTGTGGGGGACGCTTGTGGGGTTAATAGGGGGTTAAGGTTAAGGCAAGCGTACACACGATTGATATGCTTCGACGTGCGCTGGAAAAGCGCAAACATTAACTGTTAACAAAGTTCACGAGCAGTAAATATTCGAGGGCACGCACATAAATACATACATACATATATTCAAAGATACTACTATATGTATATTTTTATAGACAGATGCCCCTGTTTGGCACATCTTTAAATTTTGAGGGGAAGGCCCAAACCAATTCTTTACACACTTGACAAACAGTAAAAAATAAAAATAAAATGGGGTGCAGACGAGAAAGGAGCAGCAGATATTTTATTAACGAATTTGCAATCGGCGCCAATATCAATTTCATCAGCCATTGAAGTCTGATGCTGATAAGACAAGGCAAGACAAGCCGTTCGAAGGGCAAAATAAAAACAAAGAAAGCTAACAAATACGATACATACGTACATGGTGGGTATTATGTATGTATGTGTGCATGGAGGATGTGAAAGTGCGGGCAGACAAACTTTCTATGGGGTAGAGTAAACCACAAATGGCGGCTAAATCAAACCAAAAGACAAGAGCAACAACACACACACACACACATACGAGTATGTACATACAAGTACATACATGCATCTACAAGCCAACAAGCATACATTGTATGTATTATATTGTGTGTCTGTGTGTGTGTGTGTGTGTATATGTAACTCTGTTTGTATCAGAAGCAATCGAGTTAAATTGCGAGAGTGCTCTGCCACAAAATAAATTGCTTGCTAGTTAGTCTTTGAAAACTAGGCATCATTTTTCTTCACCTAGTTTTTATTTTTGTTAATATCGTGCTTCAAGTTATTATGATTGAATCAAGATAGAGTCGAAGAGAGCTGCAGGCCATCTCGTCTTTATCGCCACCTACAACCACACTCCTCACTCGCCTACTCCCCTTACCAGGACCCCCACAACCATAAGTTTAATTTTGTGATTTCCTGCTGGGTGTGTGTGTACCAGTTTGGCGACGTTCCCGTTCTTTGCCTTGTTGGCATTTCCCCAAAGACACAAAAAACAGAACAGAACATAACAGAACAGAAACAACAACAAACCAAAAAGGAGCAAAACTTATTCATTTCACACAACCGCAAACTTTTTTGGCATTCCATCCATTTTCTTAGGCACAAGTGCGTTGGCTTAGCATACTTTTTTTATTACAGCCATTTATTTATGCCGTGGACCAACATCTCAGTCACGCTCACATTTGGGGGCGTATCCAAATCCGAAATCCACCTTTAGAGTAAATTGTCACCAGCTGCCCCAAAAAGCATGCTACACTTTCCTACATACACACACCCATGCATACAAACATACATACTTACCCACATCTCCTTGCGTGTTTGTAATAGATCAGAGTTCGTTTTGTGGCAAGCAATTCCTTTCTGATTCATCTGCCACATATTGTTATTGGTACTGGGTGTTCAAACAGGATTAATTAGCTCGCTTGCCTGTGCACATATTTTGATATTTGCCAATCAAGCTTTTGTTTTTTTCCTTTTAACCACAATAGCATAAAAAATAAGTATTATTATCACTATTAATATTACTTTATAAACAATATTTTTTCATAGCAACTACGACTGCCATTCACAATATAAATGAGAAATTTTTGGTTACAAAATTCAGCTAGAATGCCAGGAACGAGGAAAACATTCATAAATCCGTGTTAGTCTACATTTTTTGTATTGGGGGGAAAAACAAAAGTGCGTTTTAATAAAAGACACTAAGCAACGAGCGAAACAAAACAAATTTGTACGTAAAGGTATTATATGCCTGATTTGATTTAAACAATATAAAGTTTCAACCTTTCAGAAAGTTTCATAAAAATGCGGTATACAAAGACTGATATAAATGAAACAAGTTGCAGTAGAAATAACTAGAGAACTGCTGAACAATTAAGCTTTTTAAGTGTCAACATTAAAACAAAACAAAACAAAACAAAATAGTAAAAGCAAATAAAAACGTTTTAAAATGCAGTAACTTTTTAAAATGCGTTTCTAAAATGAAAAAACTAGGTTAACACATGCAAAACATTTGCACTAAATATGCCCTTTATGCCAAAGCGTCAAAGGATTGTTTAGTGGCCAGATTAGTCATTCCCATCTCTCTGTCTGTCGTCTGTATCAACGCAAGGATCTCAAAAACTGTAGACATTAAAACTAATTAAACTTTGTATACATATTCCTCAAAGAGCTAAGCAGGTGTGTTTGTGTTGTTTATTATTCGAGTTTTATTGCAACTTCCGTAGTTCCGGGAAATTCCTTTTTTACATTTCTTGCAATCACAATTTTGTTGAGCTTTGTTCTGTGTGAGCCTCGTTTTATACTGATTGAAAAACTCGAAAGTTATGGCCATACAGCAGCTGTTGTTGTTGTTGCTGTTTCGGTTCAAGTCCGCTCTACAAACAGAATCATGAACACAGAAGCGATTTATGCAATTGAAGGAATGTATGTATGTGTGTGTGTACGTGTATTATTGTTATACATATAAATCTTTCGAAGGAATTGCAAAATATTTTAATAGGGAACAATTTTGTTTTTTTAATAAATGAAGGAAGTAAAAAGGTATTTAACAGATGAGCGCCTTCTATTCTTTTGTTATCATTTGATTGTCGAATATAAAAACGTTTTAATAAAGAAGTGATTTTATTTGTACAGGCAGAAACTAACGTTCATTAATGTGCTCATTACTGTGTTAATTTTTCAATTGTTCATGGCTACAATAATTTAATAATCTTAAAGCAAGAATTAACCTTGCGAATGTGGCCTTTAAAAGCTTCAGCATTTAGTTAAATGCTCGGCAATTTGGTTCTGGAACAGAAAGGGGAAAGTTCGAGAAATTAATTAATTAAATTAATTATTTATTAATTTATATTATTATTATTAATTTATTAATTCATTAATTCAAATGTTTATAGGCATTTTTATTTGCTTTTGAGTTAAATTATTAAAGTGTTTGACTCTTTGCGGAAAGTTGTCAAAAATAATCAAGGTCGATAGCGCATTTTTATTTTGCTATAAAGGCCTTTCTCTAATTTGTTCAATTCTGTCTTTTGACTTTAAAGCATTTAATGGAGCTTAGACAAGGCTGATTTTTGACAAATCGGAAACACCTTCCGCTAAAGCTGAGCTTAAATTGGTTCCCGAACTTTCGTTTTATATGCATGTATATTTTTTAAAAAGTTGCCAAATTTGGAAACAGGAAGTGGGAAGTGAAAAGTGGGACGAGGCGACCGAAGAAAAACCTGCTGTATGCAGAGGGGCGTATAATCCATTTGCGTGCTGAAGCTAAATTTAAAAGTTTTAGCTTCAATAGCTTAATTCACTTACAATGTACAATCCCCATATGTATGTCATAAACATACGATATGTATATATATGTGTGTGCGTGTGTGTGTGTGTGTGAATATATGTATGTACGTATGTCTGATTCAAAATGAGCGACTGTGGCGCACATGAATGCAAAGCAAGCTCGTCAACTTTGTAACTTTTGCGTATTTGGCTCTGAACGACCTGGCCGCAAAACAAAATACAAAGCACGTTTCACACTCAATGAGCTACAAGAGCCGCAGCCTCAGCAACGCCTACAATCCCAGCCCCGACTCCGACGCCAACTCCATACCCATCCATCCCCATCCCCATACCCATCCACACCCACATCCTCATCACCATTCTCATGTTCCCACAAGTCTCTGCCACATTCTGTTGTTTACTCGAGAGTTAAAGCATAAAGCATCAAGAGCCAGTGCCAGTGCCAGTGCCAATGGCAATCGTCGTCAGGCAAGTTGGCTTAAAGGAGCAAATGTTGACGCCAACTGGCAACGTTCAGATAAATAAATGGGCAAGGAGAACGTGACATGGCTAGCAGCAGAGATGACGAGCCACTGGCCGCTGGCCAGGGCCTGAAAATGAAACAGTGCTGTGACTCTGAAACATTGAAGGAAACTTGGCATTTGTTTATTTATTTACTTATCCAAAGTCCGCAACTAACCTGTCGACATGCAAGTCTCACAACAATGAACTTTCTAAGAAAGCCAACAAAAACCCAAAACAGAAAAAGTTAATTTGCAAAACTATGTCGAAAGCGGCTCGATAAGAACAAAACGTTCAATTGTTTTATTTAATTTTTGTTTTTTGTTTTTTGTGTTGGCTGGCTTGAAAGGCTCAACAGTCTTTGGACTTACAATTAAGATGCGTGATTGAAAGGCTTATTTACATCCTTTCTTGCCTTTGCAGGAGACCTCATAGCAGTAACAAGAAAAAGAAACAATAAAAGCCGAAATATTGTTGCATGATAAGCCAACCCTGACCTAAGCATCCCATTGTTGTCCTTTTAATAATTTTAAATGTAAAGAGCAAAAGATGAGGTCAACTAGGCAGAACAGGTTGTGGGCTCCTCGTTAACAAATGCTAAATGCTTGGCAATAAAAGGAAACTATAGTAGGTACGAGTATGTATGGATGAAAAGCAAAATGTTTTCTTAGGCATGTTGAAAATGTTGAAAACGTTGCACACAACAATCGGGGCAGCCCTTAAAGCGAACCAAAGGTAGTTTTTGTGTAGCAGAGAAATACTATAATATGGACGATTGAATGTTTATTTATACATAAGGCCAATACTAAATTCAAGCATAGGACATAACGTATGTAATAATGTAGGGCCTAATTAAGTCAGACTTTTCCATTTAAAAAAAGCTTTTAATAAGGCAATCATAAATATTTTATAAGTGTTGATTACATTTTTATTGCTTTTCACTATGAACATTAGTTTTGCTATCATTTTAATTTAATTATTGGAGAAGATGAATATTTCCTGTTCCAGTTGAATTTTTGATGACAAAAAGGCTTTCATCGATGTATTAAATTAAATTAACATTTCTAAAAAAAATAATTTATCATATCCATCTAATTATTGGAGAAGATGAATATTTTCTGTATCAGTTTAATTTTTGATGACAAAAAGTCTTTCATTGATGTATTAAATTAAACTAGACACTTGTTAAAAAATAATTTATCATTTCAATCTAGTTATTGGAGAATTTTTTATGACAAAAAGTCTTTCATAGATGTATTAAATTAAATTGGACATTCTTTAAAAAATAATTTATCATTTCATTCTAATTATTGGAGTAGATGAAAATTTTTACTTTTCCAGTTTAATTTTTGATGACAAAAAGGCTTTCATTGATGTATTAAATTAAATTAGACTTTTTAAAAAAATAATTTCTTGATTTATAAGTATGTTGCGGCTTTTGCATTCTTCAGCGGTGGCTGTGAGTTCATAAAATTATTAATTTGATTTCATTTTTTTTTTTTGTTATCATTTATATTTTCCTGTACAATTTCTGTTTTCTCTATTCAATTTAAGTATGGAAAGTATAGGAATGCAACATTGACGAATTTGAAAACGCAATCTACTCATATTTTACATAGAATTTCGTATACCGAGGTTCGACTGTATGTACAAATACACCCTTGCTAATTTATTTAGGACTAATTTTACTTTGGGGATGTACATACAAGTATGTACAATATACATACTTGTTTAAAGACGGCTGCCTAATTTTTCTCCATTATACAAACATCCCTTTTTTTTACAGATATGGACATTCAATATTTATAAATTAGAATTGCAAATATGTTGCTGAGCCAGAAAATATTCCGTGAGCATACAAATATTTTTTGTAAAATTAATTATGAAGGGCATAAGTCTCTCACTATCATGTAAAATAATATGTGCACAACAACTTAATGAAACGATGCGAATTTAAAGTCAATAACAACAAGATATCCAAACCCATAAAAAATCAACAAAAAGCCGGATACATCTGGTGCCGTTCGGTAAATCGTTAAACCGTCAAACCGTTGGACCGTAGCGGTAACGTGAACTGAACGCGCGTGTCTTGAATAAAATGAAGGTTTGTGGAGTCCATCAAAGAAATCTGGTAAGCGACGTCCTCCCGTGCAAAGGATGAGGCGTCTAAGAGCGTTTAGAGCATCATCATCAGCATCAGCCGTGGCACAGACGCCTCATGTGCCATCGTTGCCCCACCATCCTCAGAATACATTGAGCCTCATACGGCTGCTAGCTCTTGCCTCGGTCATTGGTCCGCAAATTCGCTGTATTTTCTGTCTAAGTAAGTGCATAGCAGACCTATTTGCAGACAGATTCAGATAAATTCAGAAATATTGGGTTCTATACATAACAGCTCCCGCATCCGGACTCGCCGAGCCAACACTAGCGGCAGCAAACACAGAGAACAACAGTTCGTATTTTGATGCCTTCAGTACCACCCACACAATATCATCGACTGCTTTTAGCGCAGCTCACACGAACACGAACACAAACACGAGCGCATCCGTATCCGCATCCGGATCTCAAACTTCGGCAGAAACACTACCTCCCCTACCAATTCAGACATCCCCCCTCCTTGTCTATACACCAACCACTTCGACTCGCTCATACCAACAGTATCCGCGCAAAACGTCCGTGAGAATGCAAGCAGGCTCTGAGAGCCTCAGCAGCAGCAGTAGTAGTAGTACGATCTTCAGCACACCAATCAAAAACCCCAGCGACGACAGCGACCACACCGATCATGCTGAGGGTGGCAGTACAGGCGCCATGGACTCGAATCTATCCGGACTAACGACAGCAGCGACTACGCTTAAGAGTGCTAGAAGCACCATGAAGGAACCAATCGATTCTGCACGTTCGAGAAACCATTGGTCTTTGGGAGGTGAGTCAAACCCAAACTCAAACCTTACTGATTACGTCACTTTTTATCAACACCTTTCCTATGGCAAGCGAATTGTGGATGGGACCAGTATTCACAAGCACAGACAAAAACAAAAAAGAGTGTTTTACTTAGCTATATAACTTTTATACTCTGCACCCAAGCGGCTCGTAATGAGCAGTGGCAGATCCAATTTATATATGATCTGTATAAAGATCCGAATTGATGTAACCATATCCGTACATTACAAAGAAAACTTGGCAAATGGACTTATCCATACAAGCGGTATCGAAATCAAATGGAATTGTGGCATTTTTTTTTGGAATTCATTCGTGTAGAGCGACCCCATTTATAAACACAATTTATGTGGATTACTTATTTATTTGTGAAAAGTGCTCATAAATGCATTTTTATTATTATTATTCACTAAGGTTTACTATAAGTCTAAAGAAAAATACATGGGAAGCCCCATGAATTATGAATAAGTTCATTTACATATACAGCCGATTCTGTTTTTACACGGTCATTTTTTACACGGTTTTGATTTACATGGATTGAAAATTAAAATTTTTATATATGGTTACACCATGTTTTTTTTTACACGACTTTTTCTGGAACCAATCTACCGTGTAAAAACAAAATTAGGTGTATATATAATTACTATTAATAGGATAACGCCTTTTTTTAATTTATGAGTTTCAAATGGTGCCTCGCCAGAGATTCCATTAATATGATTTGTGCAGGTTTATTTTTGTTAAATGACACTATTGCCGAGATACACCACAAAATTATTAAAACAGACAGACAGGTAGACAATTTCACAGTAATCCCCAGAAGATATACCCACGCGCTGACTGTAGTAACTAACACAAAATTGACTCCTTCATATATTTTATTTCGATTTAAAGTTCTTGAGCTCTTAGCAATACACTCTATCTTTGTGAATATTCTTAATCATCAAATATAATGTCAGTAGAACAAGGTTTGAATTAAGTTTTACGAGCTACAGAGTCACCTAGAAATCAAGCAAATTACACGCCATGTAATAGAATGGAATAAGTATTCGATTTTGGTTAACTCTTTCGGTTTCAGTTACGGACTCTGAGCGACCACGTACGTTTCGCAGCAAACATCATCACGAACACCACTGGGGGCCGTTCTTTGAGGAGCCCCTGAACTCGGCTGCTTCTGGGGACAACTTGGTGTCCTCGGCACACCTGTTCACAGAAGCTGTGCTCAACTGCCGCGTTGGAATGCTCAAGGACAAAACGGTAAGTAAACTTGAATTATCGCAGACAATATTAAAACCGTTTCGATCGCTTAGGTTATGTGGGTGAGGCGCACCACGGAGAAGGTTTCTCTGCTGACAGTCGGAAATGTCACCTACAGTGGCGATCCTCGAATACGGGTCAAGTTTCAATATCCAAACAACTGGCGCCTATTGATTAATCCCACAAGGAGGGAGGATGCTGGCATTTATATGTGCCAGGTGTCCACACACCCTCCCCGGGTATTTACTACTAACCTCACTATATTAGGTAAATATTTCAACAAATTATTAACAACCAGAGGCTAACGATGATATTTTCGTGAGCAGAGCCGCCATTAAGGGTTATAGATGAGCATGAACGAGATGTGGGCGACCGTTACTACAAGTCTGGAAGCACTGTGGACTTGCAGTGCCAAGTATCGAGAAATTTTTTTCAGAAGGAGCGAATAAATATACTTAAATCAACAGAATCCCAGAGCTCTGTTAAATATAGCACAACCCTGAATGCACTTAATGATACAGCCAGTGATTTAGGCCTCATCGGCAATACAAATCAAACACACACCAAAGTTTCAAGCCAGACACTGGAAAAGTACTTTACTAATTTTATCACATGGGCTAAGGACGAAGAACCTCTACAAGCACTGACCAGTAAACGATCAAGGTAATTATTAACCTTAGAAACCATAACAAAATAATATGAATAATTAATAATAAAAATGGATCTCTTTCAGCGTTTCCGATAAATGGCTTAATAGTCGAATTTCTATACCAGACGCCAAACTCTCTGATAGTGGAAACTATTCCTGCTCGCTCGGCAGACTTTTTACAGTAATCGTACAAGTTCAAGTTCTAACAGGTGCGGTCTATCCCAATTCATCCTTTTTTAATGGCTCCCATATATTCTCATATATATTATCTCCATTCCAGGTGAATTACCCGCAGCTGTCCAACACAACTTCGCCCCAATACGCACGACTATGTGGCCGCCTTTATTGTGGATTTGTTTGTGCATCGTTTCACTACTTGGCATATTTTGAATACAAATGGCATACATACATACATACATATATACATAGGTTCTCAGCTCAAAGATGGGAATTTGGTGTCAGACAACTCAGATATACATACACATACAAACATACATGCATAGTAAATGAATATATGGAAGCATTACTACATACATACCTTAACTCTTCACACTGTCTAAATAGCAACGGAACGACTTGTTAAACGATTTCATACATATAATGGAATTTTAGATATCAATTTACATGAATTTACATTTATGTATGATGTATCGTGTCATCCATTTTCTCCTCGATGTAGTAAAGTTGAACAACTCTATTGTGGGGGTATATACTATGCATACATACATACATAAGTAGTAAAGCCGACTCATCGTTCTATTTGAATATAATGCAAACAAAATATACATAATTGCATTATGTACACCTTTATCAGAGACTCTCCAAATATGCAAGTGGAACTACATCATACCTATGTATGTACATACATACATATACTCGTATGTACTCGTATGTATACCGATTTAAGGAGGAATTGAAAAGGAATGTCCGGGTTTCTTTCTTTAACAATGGAACGAAAATATTCACTTAAATACACATTGCTCATCGAGTCTCTCATATGTATTTGTTTAAGTTGTTATTAAATTATTTATAATTTTTTTTTTAGAAAAAATTACAAGCGTCACTATTTGATGCGTTAAGGCAACCTTCGACACAAATGTGGATTATGTGTAGTTAAATCATTGTACATAATTAAGTTATTTAGAAAATTTATTTGGGGGCAACCAACTTGAACGGATCAATGAAACTAAAATCAGCCACCAATATTGTTAAACTGCACTTATTGTGAACTCATTTCATGGCGAAATCAAAATACATATATGTAACTTTCAAACTAACCGATAATGGTCTATTTCATTTCACCATGGCGAGGAGTTTCCCCTTAACTTCTCGTTAAAATTAAGCTTGCATTTGAATTTAAGATTAAATATTGTGCGATGTGGCAGCTCTGGTAAGTCCAGTTCTTTTTCTGAACTAATGTCTAGATTGAATAACAGTTGGACCAGTTTCCCTTCGAATGGAAAAACGGTCTCATGCCATATATAATTTTATTTCAGATTGCAGCACAGCATTTGCAAATAAATAAATAAATACATTTGCAAGTAAATTGGAGTTTATCATTATTTTCTGAGATTTTGCATTCCATTTAATCGTAATAAACATACATAAGTGGTGTCTGAGATGATTGCCTAGGTAATACGTTATATTCCACTTTTTGTTCAATTATATATATTTTTTTAAATTGAAATAAGTCTCTTTTTATTTGCCACGTCAATTTGATCCAGATCCACAAACATGACTCCAACGATGTGGCAACCACAACCCACTGGGTGGTGGTGGGTGTTGTGTCCAATAAGCAATTGCAAAGCTGCAAATCGGTTTGTCGATAGCTGCTGTTGCTATTAATAAATGAAGAAGACTAAATACATTTACTTGCTCGAAGAAAGCTTGTTTGGTTTAGCTTTTACTTTTGTTTTCATATCGCGCTAAACTGTCCAAATACTAGGTATATACATATATTCATATATTATTCACGTAAGTCTCAATATTTTTGGCCCACACGGTAATCATTCGGATAATTTAGTGGAAGGTGAAACACCTGTGGAAATTTATAACAAATAATTAATGCGTTCAGATAAGGAAATAAAAAAAAGCGTGGGAGTGAGCAGACGCCCAATTAGTATTCTCAATATATTGTGCATGCGAAATAGCAAAAACAACAGCAGCAGCAACAATATTGTCACTTCTGTACATCTGACTCTGACTTCACCTTGACTAAAGTGCACACGAGGTCGAGGCAATGGCAGTGCGAATTTGCAATCTGAGATGATAACAGTAACACAATAATAATATTATAGTATTTATGTACATACGTACTTGTGATTTCCCACAGCTCCCCTGCCAACAACAAACGGAAACAAACAAATGTTGAAACTACGTAATATTTTGGCCATCCCCAACAGCACCGGCCGCACCGTTATCCGGTTAGTGTTTTGGTTTTTGTTTTTGTTTACCTTTCATAGCCAAACAATTATATTTTTGCATTTTTTCAAATTGCATTTATTTATTTGCAGCACCATTACTGTTACTACTGGCTGCAATAATTCCGAATCATGGCTCTCAAAACTGAAGAAAGGGAAATTGGAGCAAACCAAGGAGCCGCACAGTCGCATGTTGAGCGATAAGGAAATAATATATGCACTACACACGCATAATGTACGTCCAGATTCGATGACTGAATATCTGAATAACTAGTGAGTGTCAATGAAAAAACGATTACTTCATCTTATTAAATTCGAATCTTCAAAAGAACAATTGAGCCCAAAGTCAGCTGAAGGGGCTCCTTTTCTTTATGTTCAAACGGTATTTAGTATAGCTTTAGACGGTGATATAGGTTCTATGAATTTTTCAAGAATATATGTATACGTATTTTTTAAATGTAATAATACACTTATAAAATATTGAATGAAATCGAAGAAACTTAAAAGTTCAGGTTAAATATTGAGTAAATATCAAATTTTTTACAGCAAAACATCTGTGGCTTTAATAAACGACAAAAAGGCGAACCTCTCCTGCAATTTGGTAGCATCATGGAACGTTCAAGTGGGTGATATGGACCAGTGTTTGCATTTATGGAAATACACGGGTGGCTTTGAGAAAATCGATCAAGCCAAAGAGGATCTTTGGAACGATCCCGAATATTTGGGTCTTATGAAGGAGCGTTCGAAGCTCTTACGCTCCAGACACTTGCAGTACCTGTTAGCATTCAGCTATTGGCCGCAAATCGAAAGCCGTAGCGGTAAAAATATTTATGAAATGCGGTAAGTCAAGCGGAAAACAAGATGTAAATATGAAAATAATAATAATTACTTCACACAGCTCCTACCGACTGACCCCCGGCACAATGATTGAATGGGGTAATAATTGGGCGCGTGCCATAAATTTCCGTAAGCACAATAATGAAGCATTTGCTGGCTTCTTCTCGCAGATCGGACGTCTGTATAATGTGCATCACATTTGGTGTAAGACAAGTTTGAAATAAAAGATGCACCGACAAATAAAATAATGAATCAATTTTGTAGGTTACAAGTCCCTCCAGGATCGTAAAGAAACCAGAGAAGCAGCATGGCGCTCACCCGGCTGGGACGAGTGCGTCGCCTATACAGTGCCTTTGATTCGGGAAATGCACTGCCGTGTCCTGGCGCCCACTGAATTCTCTCCTACACAATGAGAATGGGGAATGTTTTTTGTAACAATATATACATACATACATACAAGAATCATTGTAAAACGATACGAACGTTGAAAGAGAAAATACATATAAGTCTTTTTCACTGTTGAATAGTTGTAGACGTAAAGTTACAGATTTGTACCTATGTATATCTGCATTTGAATACAGTTAGTAAAGTTAATTAATTAATTTTAAATGCATTTTACTTGAAGCAATATTTGCGGGTCGCCTTATCCAATTGAATATAAACAAAACTAAACTGTCGTCGGTATGTACATACAGTATATGTGTTAAAAGAACCACAATATATATTGCATTTATTTGTGAAACAAGTACAAGTGTATATAAAAAATATATAAATGCCTGTACCACTTTGCAAATTAATATCAATCAAATATCCCATTTGTTTGGTTCGCGCAAATAACTCAAAAGTATTTTACTGACCGATAATTCTTCCACCAATTTACAAAAGTAGATATAATAGACAACATATTTTTTTAAAATACTCGACTTAATACATAAATTAAAGCCTATAAATGGTATGTCATTTTTCTATGCACACTTTTCCATTAAGCACATTAAACTAAAAGTCTCATCGTTCAATTTGTCTTTTTTTTTTGTTTAATGATCTATACATATTTATATTATAAAATTATTTTCGAATCGACGAGCTTGAGATCACTACTTTTTTTTTTTGGTTCACCAATTCAATTGCCGCACTAATTTGAATCATTTCAATGCCAATTGCTGGCATTAGTTTTAACACAGGATTGCAAAATAATAACAAGTAAAAAAGCTAAAGTCGGGTGTCCCGACTTTGAAATACTCTGTACATATGTTTACAATAATTATAGAAAATAAAAAAATTAAGAAAATAAAAAAAAAAAATTTGATCGATTTTACCTCTCTCGGTATTCGAACTCACGTAAAGGGTGTATAATTGCACATTTACATAACAATTGCGTCTGTGTGAGTGTATGTATGCCTATGCGCATCAATTCGTGTCTGTGTAAGCATTTTCGCAGTCAACCAAACAGCAACATCAACAACAGCCGCGGGCAGCGCTTGAGCAGCGCTGCAGCAGCGCTGCATCAGCAAATATATTTATGGCTATAACTTCTTGTTAAATCGGTCTATCATAATGAAATTTGGCATACGGACACATAATAACCAACTGGGGGTATTTCCAAAATTTTAGTTCGAAATTCCAAGAATTACGAGAGTTACGATTTGCGGGGTAGAGGGGGGAGGGAGGGGAATTCCAAAATATACATTTTCTGCGTATTCACATAAGGCATCTGGGACTAAAATTTGGTGTTCCTAGGTCTTATAGTCTCCGAGATATAGGCGATTATACGAATGGAAAATCGGGAAAACCCCCATAGGGGGGAAGTGGGGGGGAAAATCAAAAAAATAAAACAAACTCGTATAGAATACACACATAACGCATCTTTGTGCAAAATTTGGTGTCTCTATCTCTTATAGTCTCTGAGATCCAGGTGTTCATACGGACGGACAGACGGACAGACGGACAGACGGACAGACGGACAGACAGACAGACAGGGCTAGATCGACTCGTCTCGTCATGCTGATCAAGAATATATATACTTTGTGGGGTCTGCCACGCCTCCTTCTGCCTGTTACATTTTTCAGCTCCCGCAAACCTAATATACTCTTGTACATTTCATGTACAGAGTATAAAAATTACAATTAAGACTAAATTAATTACTATTGCCTTCGCAGCTAATACATAGTGAAGTATTCACTAAAACAAAATAATGGACTTTATATGTTTTCGTTTCAAAGCCTTGTGCTTTGAAATGATCTATAATTGTAATTATTGGTGGGAAAGTGCATACTTTAGTTCAGAAAAAGCTAAAGCACATTATTCTAGCTACGATTTATACATTCCTATACAATTTGTAATGTTTAAGTACTCGTATGTGAATACAAATCATTCGGGGATTATTATCATCATGTATTTTGGTTTTATATTAGGGAATTTAAACTGACAGCTTGTGTGTGCGTGTGTGGTTTTCTTTGTGACTTGTAAGTTCCTAATATATTTTCTGTGTAGATGAGATTTACAATTTTCTTCTTTTTTTGCGATATCGGAGCGATACGTTGAGCTGTGTTTGTTCTTGTTATAAAATATGAAATGTATGTATGTATGTATGTGTCTTTCGTGAGTTATTATTTTGAAGATTTTCTTTCCCATTTGTTTTTAATTGTTGGTCTGTTGGCGAACAGCTTTCAGGTGCTTCTTGCCTTGGAGGTGTCGTTGGAAAATCAAGTCTTGATCCATTAGTTTATTGCACACTTTACAATAATACGAACCTGATGGAGTGCGGTACATGGACAAATCCCCCTCAACCTTTGGATCAGTTATACTGACCGCTATGGACTCGGTCTTTTCTGCATCAGGATCAATGTTGACACTACGAAGTTTCTTCTTATGTTTGATGCCATCCAGATGCATTTGCATTTGGGATATCGATGTGACGCTTATATTGCAAATTCTACAGCATAAACTATCATCCAATGGGGCGGCGATGGGCGGACCATTCCCTGAAGCACTTCCCAATTCCGGCTTAATATCGTTTGTAACTTCAGAGCTGTCCGAATTTGGCAATGGATTGCTGGCAAATTTGACGCCAATGCCAAAACGTCCGTCGTTAGCAGTAATGGGCTCGATTTTTGGGTTAGTACGCACCCATTTCCCATCTGAGTTGTAGAAACCACTTCCTGAGGGCTTTCTACGCTTTTGCTCCACCAATTTATGCTTACGGCCGGAATAGTGCTGACGGGCATGTGACAACGACGTCAAGCTCAAATCACAGAGCTCACAGTGAAAAGCATTTGGTCCAGTAGCGCCCACCTTTACCAAGCGCTTTATAGCTGGAGAAGGCAAGCCCATATCTGTATAGTTCTTAGCGAGCCAGGCGCTAATATGACGATCATGTGCCTTGGACTCATAATGATCCTTGGCGTGCCTTATAGATGAAAGCTGCACTTTGCAAAGCTCGCAAGACAGTGGGTGGATTAACAGATTGAGCTCGTCTGGGTAACTCGCATCGCGCCCCGGAAACATTACAATATGTTTACCATCTTTGCTTTCGACAGTTTTTTCATCCAGTTTACGCTTGAGAGGGCGAGACGACGATGGTGGGCAGGCCATTTCATGTTTCCAGGGCGGTAGGAAACGTCTGAAGTTTCCCTGGAGACTACCAAAAGATGGATCAATGCCGGCACCAGCGGATGCGTTAACTAACTCCGTTGGCGAAGCTTCAGTTTGCCGGGATGCCGAAGTACTCAGCTGCACCGGTATGTTACCTGGAGCCGTTGCCTTCAAAAGTGGTATGTGATATTTGCCCAGGCAGTCGGAATTCATAATACTTTCCTTAGTCATCCATTTGCCAGCCTCCACGGCACGAACTGTAAATTCTAGGCGTGTAGTCGACGTAGTACCTGCTCCTGCACAAGGATTTTCTCAGCTGTCACAGTCACTCTGTGAAGTACGACTATTTCAATGTCACAAATAACAGCTGCGATATAATATCAAAAGTAACAGATCACAACGATGAACTACTGTGGTTACATTATTGATATTCCTGTAGATCCTCAATCGATTAATATACATTAATATGTATGTATATCAAGTCAAAATCAGTTAAAGGACCGTCCACTTTAAAATGTAGACAAATAAGATACAAGGCCGAAAGAAAGCATTCGTTTGATTTCGCATTTACGACAAGACTGCAGAATCTGAATGGAGCAACTATCTACTACAATCCATTACTAATCTAAATAAACTGCAGCTGCCATTATCTTAGGACATCTATGTTAATATATTTATCAATATAATTTAATCTGAAGAAGGTGATTAAATAAATTATGAAGTATGGAATCATAACTAAAAAGGTATCGCATCGATTATTTGTTTAAAATGTAGTCACATTTATGTGAATACAATACGTAATGTGTGAACTGTAATGCTAGTAACATATTAATTCTTATGTGTTATTTTTGCATTTCCACATAATTCTGCACATAATTCTGCACATTTCTGCTCCTTACCACTGCTTTAAAATACTCGTTATAAAGTCCCAATTGAAAAAATATCGTTCATCGCTAAACTTGAACTTTTCGATAGCTAATGTCGAAACAGTTTCAGCATCAGTAAAAAATTGGTCGAACAATATTAGGCAAATCTATACTAAAAACATTTTTTTTTGTTGTGTTTATTGAAAGTGAAGTAATTCTTTCTGCGCGATTTCGCTTGTATTCTTCTTGTGGTGTTCAAATTTCAAGGTTTACTTTTGGTAGCCGCGTCCGCCATCACCAACGCAGAGACTAACTCGAAAACGCCGGGGTTTATTTCTGTCAGAAAAAACCGCATTCGGATACATATTTATATTGCAGAGCTCGCTTTTTTAATACAAAATGTCGGAGGAAAAGAAGGTAACTTATCAATGTGTTAAAATAGCTGTTTATGTTGCATAGTTATGTATATGCTACTATGCGGCATTATATATACAAAGCGGCCGGCGTAAAATGACGCCCGAGAGACGCTGCAGCTACAAATACGCACCATTAATAAAACCCTTTGTCTATAAATTAAAATTACCATTTCTACGAGATTTTTTGTTGTTAGAATCAAGAATTTTTTTTATATACAATAACAGGCCGAGACTGAGCACATTAACTTAAAGGTTTTGGGCCAGGACAACGCTGTTGTCCAGTTCAAGATCAAGAAGCACACTCCCTTGCGCAAGCTTATGAACGCCTATTGCGACCGTGCAGTAAGTTTTTCCCACATACATACATATATAAAAACAAAGCATAATAATAAATACATGTTTATTCTTAGGGATTGTCAATGCAAGTAGTTCGTTTCCGATTTGATGGGCAGCCAATCAATGAGAACGACACTCCTACATCACTGGAGATGGAAGAAGGAGACACAATTGAAGTTTATCAGCAGCAAACTGGTGGCGACATGGGAAATTCGTCTCAGAATGCCTGACTCTCTAAACATAAACATTTAAGAATTTAAAACCATATTTAATTGCAACTATACCAATGCGTCGTAAAATAATTCAGATTTAGTGCTGCCTTCTAAAATGTAGCAAGTGGGTAACGGTAAATTATCGTGAATTCTAAATTAACAAGCAAGTTGGTCAGTCCATTAAAAATTTTTATTTCAATAAATCACAAATTTATAAAGTCCATGTAACAACTTCACATTAAATATAAATATGTTCTAAATGTACAAACAGTAATTAAACATCTGTATTAACATAAAGTCAACCATTAAACTATCTCTGTTTACTGCTTAAAATACAAATAGAATTTGGAAACTAATGCTATGACGTTGATTGCATCTCAAATAAATACGTAGATCTCTTAATGTTGGTCATAATTCGCGAATCATAATCAGTTGCTTTTGGTAACATCGTACTTACTGCTATAAAGTTAGTAAATTTATCGAATTATATGAAATCTTTAGGCAGTTAGCTCCAAACTTCTTCACTTTCAAGAGTATTTATTGCAGTTATGAACAGTTTTATGAATAAATTTTATAAAAATAAAGTGTATTTTCAGTTTTAATCTCTAAGCAACAATCCCTCTAAATTTATATCATCATTGACATCGTCATTAACCGAAAAATTAAATTTAAATGCAGGCTCCTTATTTTCGTTTACCGGGATACTTATTGTTTTTGCAGATGACGTATTCGTAGTAGTTTCTACACCATTGCTATCCGCTAAATCAAAGTTGAATCGAAAATCTTTGCCAGACTTTAATAACGCAGACTTTTTTACAAAGCTTGATTTTATATCAGTACTTGATGCTGGTGTAAATTTGATCTGTTTGGAAGCTGTAAATGTCATAATATTTAGTAAAAATTATCTGTTATAAATGCAGTTCTCGCTCACCTAACAACATTTTCTTTTCCTCCTGTTGCATTTTTAAGCGGTAATCACCCAAGGCGAGTTTCATAACTTGTCTCTTCTTTATTAGTGGTGCAGTTTGACTCATCAGTATTTTTAAGTTCTTGGCTGTGTCTTCAGCTGAGGATCATATCATACAAGTATATGGGTTTTGTACATACTTGAAAACAAAGAATACATCTAATAATAATCAACTTACCAACTTTTTGGCTTAACTTTCCACTGTCTAGTGCTGTTCTTAATTGTTGAACGCACCAACAGAGCTCCAGCTCAAACTGGACATCGTTATCACCATCAAATGTAGTCTTTTTAGGTGCTGCCAAAATTGGAGCTGGTTTGCTTGTGGACTTGGCACATTTTTTTCTGTTCATCTTAAAGCGGCTGTGAAATGGTGTTAAAATCATAACAGTGTAAAAAGATTTGATTTGAATGAACAATAAGTAGCTTACTCATATAATGGTTCAAAAAGAGACAGTAATGACCCAGTATATAACTATTTCAAAATCAAAAAATACATACAACCAAACAACACGATGTTACTGCAACAAACGACAGGCGCCTTTATAAACATATGATACTGGTCTTCTTCTTTATGAGCCAATCACTGTAACACTCAAAAAAATTGCAGGGGCCGTAGTGCTGGCAAACGAACCACTATTGTGATGAAGGTAAATTTATAAACGCCTAATTTTGAATTTATAACTATATATATATATACTATATATTATATATCATTCCCATTTCTAGTAAAATCGTATACATTTTTTTATATTTTAAGTGGCAACAAAAGACAGACGACCAGTTTAGTGCTGGAAAATTTCACCACACTATGATGGCCACTTTTTTCACATGCAACTCTGTGGATGTCAAAGCATACTCGTGCTTCCGCTTTGTGCTCTGTTCTGTGTTTCCTTCTTTTTGATATCGCCCGTCGACGAAGGTGGGTGTGCTTCACTAGTGTGCATTTTCTAAATTTGTGATTGCACAATATTTATGGTTATTTACATATTAATAAAAATGATGTTCATTAGTTTATTTTAGCACAACAGTTAAAATGGTTGCTGTAAAGAAACAGGTAAGATTGTGAACACTAATTTGCGTTTGTTAGAACATTGTCTATAATTTTGGTACTACTTGCTCGTACAATTTTAGAAAAAGGCTTTGGAGAGCACCAATGCGCGTCTGGCGCTGGTGATGAAATCTGGCAAATACTGCTTGGGTTACAAACAAACATTGAAGACGTTGCGCCAAGGCAAGGCTAAACTGGTCCTCATCGCCAGCAACACGCCTGCTTTGAGGTGAGAGAGTACGCAGCATCGCACACTTATGGCTAGAAATATTACTACAAAGAAGTAGATTTCCACTAAAACCCAAGTATTAACAGTAAATGGCTGTTGTTGTTGGAACCATATGGAGTCTTGCTTTATGCTGACTGAGAAATATGCGATTCCAAACAAATTTAAATTGTTGGAAACTATGGAGTAGTACTCGTATAACAGTTCTCTATGCAAAGTTGCAACAGCTACAGCGAACATAAGGCATAAGGCAATGCTCCAAATGGTCCCAGTAATGACAGACGCCTTTGAATGAATGGGGTAAGGTGCAACTCTTTTTCTCTGTACCAATAAATGTAATTGCTATGATGATTTTACAATCCGATGTGCTATGACGAATATATTTATAATTACTAGAGACTCTTTCTGATCAGGCAATTATGTTAATTTTGTCATTGCTGTGACAACTGAGCTCCATATAACCGAATATTTTTCACGATCTTGCAGGAAGTCTGAGATTGAGTACTACGCCATGTTGGCCAAGACCGAAGTGCAGCACTACAGTGGCACCAACATCGAGCTGGGCACCGCATGCGGTAAATACTTCCGAGTGTGCACGATGTCGATTACCGATCCCGGAGATTCGGATATCATCCGCTCATTGCCAGACAACTAAATATTTGAAGGGCTTTTTTTAAAAAAATTAACATTGTAAGAAATGTCCAACTAGGATTTAGTGGCGAATAAAAGTTTTACCATTAAATGACTTATGTGTTGCCATTTAAATTTACTTAAGACTGATTTCTATGGGTACTTGCATACATTGTATATTGCGATTGACTTATATACATTTTTGGGGTGTGCTAGTTAGGGTGAACACAGATTATAATAATCTGTCTTCACATTTTGTTTGTATGCTGACCCCGTATCACATTGGTGTGTCTTAAAAATGTACCGCGTAGGCGGCGGTAAGATAAAAATCAGATTGTCAATTCTAAAGCTATTGTATTTTTAGTCTGCCTTAACAATAATAAACAATCGGGACGTCGTTTGTTGCAGTCGGTTACTTACTAAAAAATTGTTTTGCGATTGTCATACCTTATTTCCCGTCAGGCGTATGTAAATATCTATGTATGAACATACTTCTGAAAATTGAGCTGCAATGATAAAATATACAAGGCACAATTGTTTTGAATAATACGATAATTTTTATTCTATTAAAGGTAATATGAAAAAATACTCAATATGGAAGTTATTATTTACGTTACGTAATACATGTATGTTACATTATATAAACTCGATTCTTATGTACACACGCTTAAGTTTTGAATTGATTGAATATTCATGTACTATATATATATATGCATGTATGTATATATAACAGTTTTTTTTTCAATATATATGTATGTATATACATTTTTATTATTGTTTTTATTGTTTCACTGATATGCATTTTTTATTTAAGAGTTATTCTTTTATTGTGTTCGTTTTAGAAAGTATGTGTATAGTCAATGTTGAAAACAATATTTCGATACAGTTTGCACGCCCTTATGTACCACATACCATACATAGTAATGATCATATATATATCACATAGTACATACATACACATACCAAGCGTTAAAAAATGTACTACATAAATCGCTCTGATAGACGAGCATACATATGCATGTATGTATAACCTTAGTTTTGAAGTATTGGCCATTAAGTATAGTATACGATTATAATACGTTGATACGAAGCCTGAAAATCGTGTTTTGGATTACTACAAGTACAGGAATTACGCCTCAAAACTGGGATCATATCATGCTAGTTTTAGGAGATTTAGATAAATTTCAATACCGATTTGCGAGCTTCGTATGTCGTATGTTTATCATAGTGTTAAGTTTATAGCCTATAATACATACATTCGTGATTTTGGACATTTAATAAGTTTTAATATTTATATTGAAAGAAGCAACTAAGCTTCTTCAAAATATTGTGAAACAAACTTAACAGATTCGATTTCTTGGTACATAAGTTGCGCAATAAACATGTACGTGCATGTATGTACAAACACATTTAGATAAATTTTGATTTTTATTGGTTGCTTTTCAAGGATATCAAAAAATTGCAAACCCACATACGCACACATTTCAAGTTTTCCTTTAACGTCTTTTTTGTTTTGTTTTTGGTTTAAACACACATTCAGATTTTGAAAAAAGGATACAAATTCAATAGGCTTATCTATATAAATGTATAAAAATTACAAGCATGAATTCTCGTCTAACTACTTAACCGATTTTTTAATATGTACATACATCTATGTACATTATATTTACTATATGTATATTTTTGGTATCCATTTATGAATTTACGGAAATTTTGTTTTGCACATGAGGATCTGTAACTTCTCTGTATTGTGTTTATTATTATTTGTTATTTTTTTTTTGTTACTACTTTGCAGATATCTGACTGCGTTTTATACACACATGCATATACATACATACATATGTACATATTGTTAGTGTGTGTGTGTATGTACGCGCGTGTGTGTGCGGTTGGGTTAGAGTAATTACATACATACGTTCTTATTACTGAAATGAGCAATTTTTCTATGCTGTCGTTGGTGTTTTTTATTTTAAATGTATTTAAGTTGTTATTTTAAAATCAGATTTGGTATCTTTGCTTGTTTCCTTTTTTATTTCTGTTTTATGTTCAAACAGTCATAACGTTTTTAATCTTCGCACTGATCTGTAGATATATGTACATACATACATACAATAGTTTCTTGTTTTCAGTTTAAATATTCGCTTTATATAAAAATACATACACGTAATGTATATATGTATATTTGTTAATTTATTTGTGTTGTGTTTTTATTTGTATTTTTTAAATTACTTGCTATGCGCCATTAACAAACATTTGTTAGTTATGCTTATGCGCCCGGGGGGTTTTCTAAGTGGTTGGTTGGAAAACAAACGTACATAAATACACTTGCTAATTACATACATACTTATTATTATGCATTGCATTTCACGGAGCTGTGCAACTGCATTGTTGCTGTCTCTGTCTAAATTGGCGTGTCTCTCTCTCTCTGTCTGTCTTATTCATGGTTAACCTGTCTCTGTCTCCTGTCTGGTATCACAATGCTTCTTTCCCCTTTTGCTCTCTCTCTCTCTCTCTTGTTGCTTTTGTTTCGTGACATTTGAAAAGTGTTATTATCGGCATTGCATCGGCCTTCAAATATTCATAAGCATGTACAACATATCCCCTACACATACAACATATACCTATGTATATAGTATATTAAACAAATACAGATGTACAATTTTTTGTTTTGAGAAATTGTAGTAATTATATAAAAGTACAAAATGTTGCTTGTTTGTTTACTTTCTTTTCTTATGGTTTTGTTACTATTCAAGTGTTATTTTTTGTATTATGCATTGTCTAAATTGTCCCTCTAAATGTTTTTTCTTTTGTTGTTTATTTTGTTTTTTATTCTCGTATATCGTGAATGCGTATTGTATGTAGGTACATATGCACTACTTGCTTAAAAACATAAGGTGACTTTGGATGTTTTTTAAGATTTGTTGCTACACAACATTATGATAATTAAAATAGGTTGTTAACCAAATGAATAAATGAAAAATATAGATGCATTCATATATGCACATACATATGTATGTATAGTGTCCACATTTAAGGTATTGTCGAGAATATAATTTATCGTGGAAATTAAATGCTGAGAAAACCGCAACTTCTTGAGTTTTTGACATTTTGGCATCAGTTTGTATAGCAAGTGGATGTATGGAAAGTCACCTTACATTTTCATAAGAGCAGTTTAATTAGAAGCTTGTTTAAGGTACATAAATGTTTCATTAAATTTTCATTTTCAGTGGTAACTTTAGATATACACACGTAATGTGTAGGTACATACACATACAAATATATGATACATATGGTATAAGTTGAGTATTTGAAGCTACAACATAAATTCTGATTAATTGCGAACAAAGAACACTTTTGCTATAATTCTTTATGTTGCAGCTTAAAATTAAAGTAACGCTGTCCACTTTTTAAGCCATGGGTGGGGAGAGAGGTCGGGTTTTAGCTTACAAATGATCGAGCGAACAAGAATTAAATGTAATATCTTTGCAGTTTGCTCTAAAAAGCTATTCTTATACTTAAGCTTAAGTATTCGCATCTGTTTTGCTCAAGTTGTGAAGACAAATTTTGACTGTATATATAAATTATAATAGTCCACATATATGGATATGTAGTACATATATAATAATTTTGTAGCGAAAAGGGACTTCGTGTGTGCATAGGCTATGCTAACTCGTAAATAAAAATGCTCATTTGATTTACTTTTTGGAAATTGAAGTAAACATTTATATATAGTACAATGATAAATACATGTGTGGACATGTATATATGTATTTTACGTAAGCTCGTATAAAAAGTATAAAATTGTATTTCCTTTACTCGTTTTATAAAAATTGCAATATTCATATAAAAATAGATGTACATATTGAAAACTAAAATAATAAGAAGAAATTAAAACGAAACTAAAACGAATCGTAGCATGACTTGAAAATACAAAACAATATTTTATTTACTTCGGCGTGCCGAAGTGTGCATACCCTATCTCCATTTCAAATTACAGATTTTCCTAAAATCTGATGATATAATATATTTACTGATATTAACATGCAGCTTCATTGTTTAATCGTGATTTGTAGGAAAAATTTAATATACGATAATCATTAAAAAGATAATGTTATATTCATTGACTAAGTTTAACGCTGAAAATGAACATTTTTAAGGAATTCTAGAGAATAGTTACAATGCACCATTTATTGGAGATATCACATCTCTTTTCTATAATTAATCCCTCACTTCCTCAGTTCGACAATAAAGAAAAAGGAAAAGAACTGCACACAGAGACTCTTATTTTGAAAGTATCTTCCAACTATGTATATCGAGCGATTTCTTAGTTTACTTTTGGGGCAGAAGAATATTTGGAAAGTATGAGAACATTAAAGTTTATCACTTGATTGGGCAAAGCTAGGATGCAAAGTTAGTTATTTTTGTTTAATTAATAAGAATCATATTCTAGAGCTGTTTCATAGACTTTTTTTTTAAGGGTATGCAACCTTTGACAACATCAATATCAATCGTTTGTAATTAATTAGATTTATGTTTTTCGTTTTGATATACAATATATAAAAAAAACTTATTTTACAGTTATAACTAGTTAAAAACTTAACTTCAAAATTATTCAATCTTTTGTTTTTTTTGCTTTGTTTTCTCATTTTTTATGTATAACAATTTAAAACAATTAATTAAGAAATTCTAGTTAATTTGCAGCTATTTTCGTCTTCCTATTGTTATTTATTTTTTTTTTGTTTAGTTTTTTTTTAACTCATGAAATGAATTTGTGTGTATTATTGAGCTTGTGTGCTGGTGTATGGGTGTGTGTGTGTGTGTCTATGTTTGAGAGTTTGCCTATGGATGTCAAAGTTTAATTTGCGATACATCCGACAAATACATTGTATGGAGATGCATATGTATATGATATACAGGCATATGTACATATATATAATATACATATGCATACAGATGGTGCACACGTCATGAAATATATAGCATTTTAGAAATTAATTTCACACTTAACATCAGTTTTATTAACAAAATATAACAAATGTGCATACGAATGCATACATATATACAAAAGTATATAGTGCTATGTACTTCTGTATATCTGAATGCACACATATACAGCATTACGTCCATTCTCTTGTGTATTGTGTAGCAATACGAATTAGTTACACACTATTTTAAAAAAGGTTGTTACATTTACAATTTTTTTCTTGCTACTCTCCATCTGGTTTTTCATTGCACATACATAATATATATGTATACATATATATATATATATATATATATATATATATATATATATATATATATATATATATATATATATATATATATATATATATATATATATATATATATATACGAATATATATATAGATTTAGATTTAGTATATATGTATGCCGTATGCATAGTACAAATGTTCTAAAAAGTAGAATAACAATTATTAGGTCGGCAACTAATACAACGTACATACATATGTATAACACTAGCTAGTTTTGGTTTTAGGTGGTAATGGCTTCTTCTGATCTATCGTTATTAGCTTCAACAGATTTCGAGTTGCATTTCTATCGTTTGTTGTAATTGTTGCTTTTCCTGTTGTTGTCTCTATTCCATTGCAGGGAGTTGCAGCTGCATTTAATTGGCGACTAAAAGTTGCTGATAGGAGGATCCACTGCCATAGAATGAATTGAGACCATCGATGAGTTTGTTGTTGCTGGCGGCGGCAGCGGCTGCGGAGGAGGAGGACGCTGATCCAGAAGAGTCTTCGTTGCCGCTGCTGCCGTTGCTGCTGCTGCTGATGCTGCTTCCGGCAGAGGCCGAACCAGATGATGATGATGAAGTGGTAGCAGTGGAGGCGGCGGCAGCGGCAGCAGCAGCAGCTGCAGCAGCCGTTAATGTAGGAACAACGCAAACAGTGGGCGTGGCAATGGGGCTGCTATCTGCTGAGGATTCGGTAGGATTCATTTCACGGATATTTAAGGCAATGTCCTCGGCCGTAACATTTGAGTTATTAATGTTCGTGGTGGCGGCGCCAATAGTGCCAGCATCGATCTCCAGTCCAAAGTTGCTGTCGTTACTGTTGGCACGCGCCATATTGCTTATGTTTTGCTGTCCCTGTTGTTGCTGCTGCTGACTGAGTCTTGTAGCCATCGGAGTGCCTGGTGTTGCAGTTGCAGGGCCATTGGCATTGGGATAAAAGCACGGCTCCAGATAAGTACTAAACTTGTTATTAGCTGCAACCGCCGGATTATTGGCAGCAAACATTCCAGCGGCATTAGCATCTGAGCCATTAAAATGCCCTTCGTAGAGACTGCGCTGTTGTCCCGCATTGAACGGTGGATAGAGTCCCATTGCAATATTCGGATAGTAGAAAGATTCGGGGGCAGCCGTTGCCGCAGCAGCAGCCGCTGTCTGATTGAGCCCCAAGGAGAGCGGATTGGGAGATATTGAGCGTGCAGGCGAGACTGCGCCCAGGGAGCCAAATGCCGACGAGTTGACACCATGGCCATGATGTAGCTGTTGTTGCATGGCACGTTGTTTAATATAGTTCGAGAACTCAGTGGGCGACATGCGGTAGGAGCTGCTGTGAATGATATAAATAGGTTCCAAGTTAATAAAGTTATATGGTGTTATAATACATCCGCGTTAAATCTTTGAATACATCAAACAATCAACTATAAAGTGTAAAGGAAGAAGAAATATGCCGACGATTTATTCACCCTTTAACACGTAATAAATAGTCTTTCAATAAAGTATAAAGCTACCAACTCTAAAGTGTAAAGGAAGTGTTTGCCAAGGATTTTTCAAAGATTCCCTATCTTGTAAAACCAGATATTCATGCATATATGCGTAAGGGAGAAATCGCAACTTGTTTTCTTTAATTGTCAATATTCAAATATGTTGGCTCACCTGTTGGTACGCTTCGAGCTGGTCTTCAGCTTGGTGCTGCCGAATTTGGTCTGGGCAAAGGTAGCGGTTGTAAAGGTCAAGGGTGCCTGAGCAGCGCGCTGTAAGAATGCGGACGAGTTGTTGCCGGAGGCGACGGTGGTGCCACTCGTAGGATTGGGACTGCCCTTGTAGGTGGGCGAGCTCGATGAGGCCGAGTGGGGTGAAGAGCCTACTGCTTTGGGGAGTGCTGCTTTCGGGCTTAAGCTCAGGTTGTTCATGGTGGTGTTCACTGCATCGATGGGCCGAAAGCATTGAGCCTCAGGATTGAAGGTCTTCGTAACCTCACGATCTGCCGAGGTGCTGTCCTCATGATTCTCATTATTCTCCGTGTAGAGTATCTGTTGAGTTTATTATTTAGCGTATTGAAACAGCACTAATATTCTTCTCTCACCTTTACTGCTCCCTTCTCGCCAATGCGATAGGACACTTCACCTGGATCGACCCACACAGATAGCTCATTGGGCAGATTCTCAAGTATGTCGCTTATTGGTACGCCACTTTCACGTGCTGCACGTTCCAAAACCGAATCAATGGGGTCTCCGGTTTTGAGGCAGCGATACGCGGAGCCCTGCAACAAATTAATGAACATGAATGGTACTCATAAGAGTTGCATTTTTGGATGCCTTTAACGTACCTTGAAGGGTTTCTCCGGATACCAGTGTCCTTGGAATTTGTCACGCAGTGCTTTCTCTAATTCCTCACCAAATATATTTACTCGACGGCGTGGCAATTTGTTATACAGATAGGATATGACAAAATTTAAAGCCACTTGTATTTCAATATGCATTTTGACAACACTCGCTACTGGTGTAACGGTTACGTGTTTCGGTCTCTCTATCTTTTGTACTCCCCTTCTCACGCTACTGCAACTCTCTTGTAGAATGTTTCACTTTGCTCGATCATCCGCACTTTGACCGTAATTTGGATATCTTTGGCGTCTCTAATAATTTTCTAGTTGCTTCTGTGTGTGTTTGGGTTTTTATTTTTTTGTGATTTTTTTTATATATTTTTTTTTGGTTTTTTTTAAAACTAATTTATTAATTAGTATTGCACGGTGTTCATTTCAAAAATCTCTCTGACTCGTGTAAGAATCGTGTTTGTTGTTTAAATAAGTGTTTCAGTATGAATTATAGTTGTCATTATAAGCGTAGTTGTCTAGATCTATGTACAATCTTAAAAATACATGTTTTGTTTTTGTGTTGAGTTGTTTTCTGCTTTTGTTTTTATTCTCTTGTTGGTGATGCAATAAATGGCCTTTTGTTTCCTGTCTTTGCTCTGCTTAAGAATGCTTATGTCTGTATTTTACTTGGCATACATGTATATCTGTAGGTCTGTCCGTATATATACATGACTATATATATATATTGTATATACATATGTACTTGCTTTGGTTTCGATTCAAAATGTGCTTGGAACAATGCGTCATTAATGCCATGCAGTTTTGCAGCGCTCATTAAAAATGTATCTGCGAACGAAACAAATATAATAAATGAAGGGTTATTTGTATGATTGACTCTGTACATACATACAAGTATAGTATGTATGTACACACTTATGTATCTATATAATTGTAATTACTCTTCACTTAAGTGAACTTGATGAAACCATTAACTGATCAATTATTGTTGCTCAATGGCCCAAATTTAAACATTATGATCTGTTAACTACGACATCATGCTTTTCAATTTCAGATATTTGATGAGCGAGTATTGAAAAACTTCCATATTCCTCACAATTATTCATTGTAGATACATTATTTACGATGCGTTTTACATTTAACACACAACAGTTAATTTTTTGTTCAATTGAAATGTACCCCGCCTTGAAAATATGTTCATTTATATGACTTTTAAAAAAGTCAACACTCAAACATATACAAAAATGTTATTTGTTGCCAAACGCATATAAAAAACAAAAAAAAAAACACCTTAAACCATAAAAACGTAACACAAAATATTTAAAAAAAAAAATCAAATTTTTTTACTAAAAATATATACTTTTCGGACAAAGTTAGAGCATGTCTAAGCGCACTCGCGATGCAGAGGAGGGCAAGAAGAAGCAGGCGGCGAAGGCGCGCTTCAAAAAACTAGTACGCGGCGTAGTTTTGAATCGTCAATGGCTGAGCGATCCGGAGGATGTGGGAATATCCCTGAATGCAAAAAAAAACGTAGCGTTACTCGTGCGCCAGAAGCACCAAGTGGGCATGCTAACTATTTCGGTGAGTACAAGTCTGAACTAATGATACCGAAAGTTTTCAACTCCTGCTAAGTGTGTCAAAGAACCTATTAAGTTAATGGGAATTGATAATTTTGGGTGTCCTAACGGGTTGATTATCGTTTTAAAACTGCAATATGCCATGATTTGCCCTTTTATAGGAAAAGGCTTTAATACGCTCGCCACCCTGGAGTCGATCCACTGCGGATCGTAAAAAACTTTGTTCCATAATTGCTAATATGACATGCTTTGCTAAAATGCCACCGGTAGGGCTACGAAAACCTCATCAGATTGAATCATAATTCTTTATTACCTCTAGAAAGTACGAGCTCGACTAGTGCCGGTCGTAAAATTTCAAGCCCTTGGAGTTGATCGTGTAATAATGAAAGAAGGAGATATTCCAATAACTATTTACTTTATTTTAACTGGAGAGATTGAAATGAAGAAGCAAGTTTTTCAAAAAGTAAGTTAGTTATGGTCTCTGAATTTCACGGAATTAACATCCAAGGACCCAAATTAATTAATTCATATTTATTTTAGTCAACCAAATCCTCGGATCATGTAGTCGAAGCGATTTTCGGCCCAGGCGACTGCATAGGTGATGTCGAAATGCTGGAGCGCTGCCCAAGAAGAAATACGTACACAACACTTAGTTCGTTGTATATTATTTCCTATAAAATTATGCATAGTTAACCAATTATACATTTTTTGTTTTAGCGCAATGTGAGCTCCTGGTGGTTTATGACAATGATTACAGAAAAATTCTCGAGCCCTTTATGAAAAAGCAGTGGGAAGACAAAAAAACAGCTTTAGCAGCTGTCGATTATTTTGACTTTCTCAACAAAGAACAGGTTTTTATCCCCATAATATTCATTAAATAATAGAGTGTGGAGGTCTAACAATAATTTATACAAGATCATAAATGCGTGCAAATTTGGCACCCTAATGCAATACGAGCCCCTGCAGACTATTTATTATGAGGACAAGGGCTCTGTCAGTTATGTGCACTTTATTTTGAGCGGCGAATGCGTGATACTGCAGTGTCTAAACTTGATGGTGAGGGAATGGTATATATTTTGAACTTTTAAACCATTTTAATGATAAGATTTTGTCATTTGGTGTATTTTAGTCCGTCACGAGAAATGGCAAAAAAGCATTCTATCTTACAGACCTTCCAAGAGACGGATCTAAGATGTTCGAATCAGAAGCATCGAAAACCTCTCTTAGGTCACATACCGGAGTTGATTTAAATGCACTATTGGCATCGTCATCGGAAGACAATGTTACATCGAAAAAGGCACCTGTAGGTTTTTATATATTTTGCCTTCAATTAAATGTATTATGTAAACAAATGTTTAGATGCGTAGAATGGGACTTAGAGATATTGAAATTGCATGTGGCCATATCGTTCCGGAAAGAAAGGAACCATTACGTGGGGCAAGAAAAAGAACTAAAGGTAGAGAAAAACGAGTTCCACGTACATTCCATCAGTATTTTGAGGGAGGGGAGGATACAGACTACTGGGACGATTATGATGATGATTATGATGATGACGGTGAACTGGATGAACACGAGGAGGTGGAAAAAAGTTCACAAGAGAGGAAGAGCTCATTGATAAAGTCGAGGTCAAAAGGCACAATAGTTTCGATAAAGCCTGCGGGCAGCAGTGAAGAAATGGAAATATTTACGGCAACTTCGGCAGGTCATTCAAAGGCCACAATTTTAAGCTCGATACTTGTAAAAGACGTAAGTACTATTGAGTTGGGCTATCCCTAAGCGGATTTAAGCGGAAACGGCACTTAATTTCACCAACACCCTATGATGTATTTCGCTTTGATTTATCGCGTATCATATGTTTTAATCTTTTAGTACATACAATATTCGTATTTTTCTTTCTGTAAAGTGCGTGAAGAAGACGCGCGAGACTCATTTTATAGATGTCGGCTCTCTCACATATGGTGGAGTCTTTGGATTAGGCGAAAGAATGGAGCATCGAGTTATAATGGCGCGCACAACAGTCCAATGTCTGCTATTGCCACGATTTTGGCTTCTGGAAAAGGCACAAAACCCAGGTAATATATGGCAACGTCGCCGATTTTACTTTGAATGCAATGTACCTTCGCGCGAGGCCCTATTTGAAAACTTCTTAAAAACACGCAAATGGGATAGTTTCAAAGAAGAATTTATAGTCGAAACTCTCGGTGCAAAGAGCAATCGTACTGGAACCAAAATGGAGGATATACCCATTATGTGTCGTATTGTAGAAACCAGTGATGACGATCAACTAAACTCGCCGCACATCAAAAGAATTAAATTTGATTCTCCGAAATTCCTGTAAAACTTCTAAGTTACAAACAAAAAAAAAACTCAAATAAATAACGTTCAATACGTTTAAGCACTCTTCGTATACATAAATAATCAATACATATGTACAACAACAACAAAGACGTCATCGGCGGTAGCTTTCACGCAGAGCAGCCAAATCATCGTACGAGCATCTACTCTCACGTAGCCCAAATGTCATCAAATGTAGGTTAACAGGTGGACAAAAAAATGAAAGGGTACCCGAACAAAGGCCGAGCAGTTGCAACCATAATTGGAGCAGACCCGAAGTTCACCGAAGACCAATGAATGTTTTCATGTCGTGCCTTTCAGGACTTCGCTTGCATTTTCCTCTATACAATGTATGTACGAGTATGTACCGTTTTCTTTTTTCACTCTCGACCATAGCGTATGCGCAATGCCATTTCGAAACCCTTCGCTTATACATACATACATACATAAATAAAAAAATGCGAGGCCAGTACCGTGAATTTGAAAATAAATATTTATGTTAAAACTATTTGCATTTTTCCGCATTTTTGGACCGTAAGTAAAAGTTATCTTCATAACTGAATGTTGAAGCGAAATTGACACTCCGCCTACCTAAGTTAAAGTAAAAAAATCTTATTCCCACATATGTATATTTAACCAAATGCCCAATGGAATTTTAACATTTAATTTAAGTGGAATTCTAAAGTCAATTAAATAATTAATAATAACGAACTGACAGTCTGACAATCTAACTATTTACTTGAATCAAAGCAAGCTTTAAGGCTATAGACTCTATAGCTCTATAGTATAGAGCGTAAACTAAGAATTTTTATATCAGAAAAAACTTGTTGAGGATTTCGAAATGGACTCAGGTGAGGAATTTGAAAACATACCTAACGATGTTGCAGCTTCTGTAGATTTTTAATTCGATAAAAACAGTGGTCCCAAGGGAGCTTTTGATATATAAACAAATTATAGAAGAGTCCATTTTATACTAGATTGGGAGGTTTACCTATTCTAATACAATGTTAAATTGATTACACAAAAAGGGGGCTAAAAATTGATAGAACTTATAGTTTTACATATGTAGGTATCTAACTATGTACATGGGGGAAAGCATTAATGCATACAGATACAATATTGGCCGGCTGAAGGCCAATTTTTAGTGTTTTACGCCACACGTTAGATAAAAAAATAAAATGAAACAGCAATATTGAAGATGCCTTTCATGATGCCGAGCCAAAGCTTTCAAGAGCCTATCAATCATACGACATGTTAGCCTCACCAACGTTCCTATCAATAAATTAGAAAACATTTCAGTATGAGTATGTACATATGTAAATAAAACATATACATACATTTATTGCTCATGTGCTACAGTGCCCCAATTCGAAGTCTCGAAAAATTCACGAATGCTACAAATGGTGCAAATTTTATGCATATATGCACAAAATATACATATGTAGTAGCATGCACAAACTATACATATGTACTAACCTGCCTACACACGCATACATACATATGTATGTATAGACATGCATACGTCTATATTGCATGTAAATGGTTTTGGCATTTTCCGATTTTGTAGTTTGCAACCCTTGTTGTTGTTGCTGCCATCACACCTTCTGTCGTCACACACACAGATACAAATACAAGCGTAACTACATACTTGTATATATAAATACATATACATACATACACCTGCATATAAATGTGCACCTTTCAACACGAACACAGACACAGACATATGTACATACATACTATACACACATATTTCAGCATGTACAAGCTGAACTTGAAAAAGCTCAGTTTTCACTTTTACGGCATACACACACATACGAGTATATATGTATATGTATTTATATATACTTACAGAAACATGAAACACAGACACATGTAACGAAGAACATCTTGAAATGCGAATGATGAGAGGGAATGGTGGAAAGAAATTCTTAAACAGAGATAACTGAATAAACTTATTTGGAAGATATTATTCTGACCAAGGCAAAGTCGCGCCTGCCTTACAGTGCCTTTGTAAGTGTTCACGTACATACACACATACATACATACATACATACATACATTGTGGGTCTGTGGGCGGCAGCGATAGCTTTATACCTTTTAAATAAACCTTTAAAGCTGGTGGCCCAGATTTTATTGATTTTTGGTGCAGAGCAGCCGAACAGTTGAAGAGTGCAACACACACAGAAATATATACGAGTATATGTATGTCTACATGTACACGTACATATATACATTGAGCACGTTCGTGGGAGAGGACCCTGTGGGGGCACTAAGGCAGGAAGAGAGCGAGATAGAGAGGGAGAAGATGCGCAGTTTTTGTTGTTGTTATTATTACAATTGTGTTTATTTTCATGCTAAAAGTTAGAGCAAATGTTGACTATAGAATCATATAAATAGTATATGTATGTACATACAAGTATATATATCTACGAAATCATGTATAGTAGATAAAAAGGCAACAAAATTTCAAGCAATACGTAATTATGATTGACGGTTGGTTTGAGTTGTTCGAAGCGTTAAATCTATATGTACGTACATAGATATATGTACATATATAGTAGAAATAGATAAAAGATTATGTAATTACTGAATTCACAAAACACCTTGAAGGTCGAACACTAAAGCCTTAAGAACATATTCGCATGTACATATGTACTTACATACATAGAGTACATATGTGTGAATGAGGTTTTTTGGAGTTTGGGTAATTTTCAATGATAACACTGTAAGCCCATTTGGCACCATATCAAGGTAACACTCTCAGAAAACGTATTGCATTTATAATTTTGTTTTGATATTTGAGATAACAATATACCTCATGTTAAGGAGTATTTATGTAAGCTGCATATGACTTGGATATAGATATGTATATAATACACCGATATTTATATACTAGACAATAATTAGAAAAGGTTCGAAAGCCCTGGTTTTCCAAACAGCACGTTGTTTGTCTAATTTTTTTTTTTAATTTTTGTGTCTACATATTAATCGTTCAATAAATTTTGGATTTGGATCAGGTTTAACGATTTTCTCTTGGTTTTATACCGAAGTTGAGTATGATATACAAAATTAATCTAGACCTTGATGAGGATTTACAATATGTATGTATATATACTGATATATATATATTTATATATGTATATCTATATGAATACATAGGGTCAATACTCAACTGGTTAGGGTATTTACTATGCATCGACCTACCCTCGACTTTGCCTTGTTTACAAATGTGTATATGACGTACGTAGATGTATACATCATACGCAGGCGGATGGCAAGTGCGGGTGAAGCGTTTTGCTTTAATTAATATCGTGATTTTTCTGATCACATGAAATACTTATGTATGTACGTAGTTGTTGCATCATAGACAACTTCAGAAAGCAAATGTGTACTTATTTACTCGTATGTAGTATATGACAATACTTGAATCCCTTTAGTTGGTAGCTAAAGTATGTACATATTTATGATGGGTTACGGGCTTAATGTTGTCCTCTCTTTTATTCGCAAATAAGTCAAACAAACACACAGACACAGCTGTGTGTGGGGATATAGTTTGGGGCTGAGAAAACACTCGAACTATTATTGAAAACATACGTATGTATAAATATTATATTTATACATACATATATGTACATATGTATGTGCATGTTTATACATACGTCGACTAAATGTTATATAAATGCATAAACACTTGCACAAAAACATTTTTAAACAAAAAACAAAAAACAACACGAAATTGTTTTTATAAATTATTTTGATTCCGATTTTCCATTAAGCAATTGTATATACATATGTATGCAGGTATTTTAATAGGTTGATGCATTTTTGGCTTGGTGGTTTTCTTATTTGTGGGGGAGTTTTCATTTCCACAGATAATTAGGAGGCACAGTTCACTTTGCAGATTGCATAACTCTTTTAGGTTATTTTTTTAACACATCTTATATTATAGCCTTATACCGACAGACCAGAGCAACAACAACAACGTTGACAGAAATTCTCGTCGTTTGCCGTTTAGCGTAATGTTGAAATCTTCGTAACGGGCACACGCTCACTACTGCGCTAAACACCCACGATTACAGAGATGCACACAACTACACGCAAAGAACACACACACACTCACACATTTAGAGAGACACATATTTACGGTTTAACGGTTAGAGGCGAGCAACGGCAAAGCTTTGGGTTTGACTGGCAGTGGCACAATAACAATTTGGCCAAACCAACTACTGCGCCATCATATCGGCAGACAAGCACAATTTTTTTTCTCGTATTTATCGGGCACTGTTCCAAATCCAAATATTGTTTGGGAAAACACAAAACAGCTGACTGAACATGCGCAAGTTCTCAAGCCTGCAATTTTTGAGAGAAGAAACATAAAAATATGTTTGTGTGTGTATATGTATATACATATGTATATAGATACATATGTGTGTCATCTGCATACGTCACAATCAGCCCAGTAGGGAGCTCTACATATAAATAATAATGCAAAACAAAAAACGACCGCACTTTTTTGATATTGTTTTTAGCAAAATGTTTAACCTACTCACACACTTAACATAATTTGTACATTATTTATTAGATAAAAGTTATTCTCGCGCGCAACGCGACATCAACGCCGTTAAACGTCTGCAGTCGGACACGCAGTGATAAATGACGCTGTTAAATGCAATAACAGCAGCAGCGCAGTCAGCGAAAGTAGCGCAGAGGCAGCAGCAGCATTGCCAGCATACAATCGGAATTTGTTTTCTTTTGCGCCCTTTTTGCAATTGCTCCCATTTTTCATCTGTTGTCCGACTTTCGAAATCGACAATAGTGCATGAAAATTACATTTATACATACAACAATTCTGTATATACATATGTATGTATGTCATTATTAAAAACAACGAAAATTGCAATTATTATGCAGTTAGGTAATTTGCAACTTTATAATTTCTACATGTGTGCCGTTGTTTAGACATCAGCTGTTGGTGGTACTCCGTGACGACAAATTGTTGTGTTTTAATGAAGGAGAGAGTGAAGCATAAGCATATCGTTATGTTCTCGCTTATTCAAACCTATGTACGTATGTATGTACATATGTCTGTATATTTGTATATTATATTATCATTTTTTATTTTTTGTTTTGTGACGATTTCTCGACTTTAGGCATGGGACACAGCGCGAAGTACAAATGTTTATATGAACATTTATATATACATACATACATACGTTTTTGGCACACACACACACACATGTATGTAAATATTATCATGTATATATGTATGTATGTATATATTTACGAATGCACAATAAAAAAAAAAGAATAAAGATAATTATAATTCTTATCTTTGTTTTCTTTACGATAAAATTTAGTCACGGACCTTTTTGTTGATTGCTACCGAGTTGTGTAATGTCTAGTAAGTATTGTGCATGACCACTTTTGCTATTGTTCTTATGTATCTATTTATTTAAAAAAAAATTTCCCGTTAACTTTTGTGGCGCTCGCGTTGCCAGCAAACGCTGTTAAGTAAGTGTAAAACGCCCGACGGTCCTGCAGTAACTGAATTGACGCGAACAAATCGGCCAACCCACCAGCAACAAAACAAATATAGACGTACATACATACACAGATGTAATACATACATAATTGCATGCGACACCACGATGTGAAGAGTGGTAGATAACGCCAAGAGCAGTACCAGTTATTTAAGGCTCATGTACTACGTCATTGATGTGAAATAATTTAATGGATATCTGGCCATAGAAACGTGAAAAGTTGAGTTCCAGAACGGAATCAAAGCCACGTCATGGGGACCCGATTTATAATTTATTTTAAAAGTTAAAATATAAGTATTTTTGAAAATGCAAAAAAAAACAACTTTAATACATATCTATGCACATACAAAAAATAACCTTCTCTTTTTTTGAAGTCGGTTATTTACAAATGACATACATTTTATATTTATATTTTTTACAAACTGACCAAATTTGACATCCTATTGAGAGCGCACTCTGTGACGTCACAACACTTACAATATGGGCTGTTCACTTGACAAATAACGGGCTGTGTGTAAGGCTTACAATTTATTTTTGTGTTTGCTGTCGATAGTAGCACTCGCTCTCTCCCTTATAATCTTTCTCTTGACAGCTGCGTTACCTAAATACAAAAGTGTAACGAAGCTTTCAATGTCCATGTGTATGTATGTCAAAAGTCAAAGCTTACAAACGACGAAAGTTCTGTGCGTCACGTCATTTACAATACCCTTGCCGAAAAGGATATTAGGCATTTCATAACCAAGCTCGTAACGTGCCCAACAGAAAATATGTATATATAATGAGAAACAGCCACATGGTATTAAATCTGTATTTAATACTATTAAACAACCCAAATGAATTTATTTGTAATCAGGTTTTATTCAAGATCGTTAGGATTCATTTCAATATACAGTTTTTAAGTCTTCAATAGAGCCAATAGTAAAAATTAAATTGCAAATAAATTCAACTTGTTTTAGCGATAGTTTATTTATTAATAGCATTTACATGCATATAAAAATATTTATACATACATATGCATTGGTTTTCAGGGGAACATCTAAATTGGTACATACGATATTTAATATATTCCTAATCTAAAAAAAAAGTGTAGGTGTATATATCACAAATATATATTATTTTTAGCGAAAGCTTTTGAAGTTTACAGAAAGGAGTTTTTTCGGTTTGTTTTAGAAGTCACTTAATCGGGACACATAGCATTTATTTCTTTCCACTAAACTTGTCATTAGGTTTAAGTTAAGCACGTCCATATTTGTCTGGTACATAAAAAACACATGCAAACACGAATACAAAGTAAAAGCTAAACAAAAAAGCACATAATGTAGTTTTTTTCGGGTACAACATTTGACCTAAAGCAGTATTAGGCTGTTCCAGTGAGGTCTATAAACGTGTCATCATCTTTAAATGACATATGGATCGAATGCAAAGGCTCTTTGGTAATGAAACCTTCTTGTACCTAAATGTCTAGTTGTCCGTTTTGCGTTATGATTTGTATCGAATTTTCCAAGAACCATTTGAATGAGAAAAATCGAAAATCGAAGATCGATACTTTACATTTCCACTTTCAATCCATATTACATAAGTAGAAAAATCAATGCAACAATGTTGTACATCTCGTTTTGATATTCATTGCTCCAATACCAATACCATTTTAAGATGATAACCAGCTATGAAACCCACTATGAATATCCTAAATGATATACAAAGACAGGCATTACAAATACAATTAGCTTCTCATTAATGTCTTGTTTCGGCGGAACGCTTTTGCTCACGACCATTGCCACGTTCGATGTACCAGTTCTTGTTACGTTTTTGCTCGTTCTGAAGTCTTGCATTTTTACGTTGATGCATCATTCCCTCATACCATTCCCCGCTGCCGCTGTCGTCTTCACGACGTTTGCTATGCTTCGGTCTTTCAGAGGATTTTTCGTGAGAATCCTCTCGAGATTTATCGCCATATTTCCTGTTGTTGTAGCGCTCCTTTGAGTTGTCTTCTTTGCTCTTGGACCTTTTTTGATTGTAGCGCTCCTTAGAGTGATGATTCTCACGTTTGTATTGTGATGTATACTCCTTGGAGTGCTCATTGACTTTGGGCTTATAAGTGCTGTCTTTGTTATGACGCTGCGGCATTCTCTTATTGGCGTCATATGTATTTGAATCCTTCTGACCGTCATTCTTTATCACTGACTCCGTTGGACGGGTCGGATCGTCTTCCTTGGCTTCTGTAAATGTGCCTAGCTTCTCGGTAATCTTTTCAAAATTCTGAAAAGTTTGAGACTTTTGCAGCACATTGTTAACCACACTGCCAATCTCATCTGTTAGAGATTCGGCATAGGGCTTGTTTTCTATACACATAGCGGCGATATCGACAAATTTGCCATCAGGACACTGGTACGGACGCTTAAGGTCCTCTTTGGTTATATCCACGGGATCTATAGAGTGTCCATTGCCTGACCACACTTTGAAGGTTTTACCCTTGCGTCCTGCGCTGTCTTTGCGCTGTCCATCCAGTCCACTTTGTCCCGAAGTCATTGAATTCAAGTAGTTTAACTGCTTCGACATAATATCAATTTCAGCACGCAGCAAATTATTCTGCAACTCCACATCATTGAGACGCTGTTCCAAATCTGCAATGGGTTTGCCATTGCCGAGGACTTGCCATTCAGGATAGCGCAGCTTGCCAATAAATGCGAGTACTGCGAGGGTAACACCCACATAGAATACGGCTGATAAGCCACTTTGCACAAGAGGCGGTAGATAATGACGATTGACAGCGGATTGAGCCTGTTGCAACTCTTTGCCAGAGCTCGCTGATGTCGTCGTCGGTGGCAGATCCTCATCACGTTGCAAGGCACGACGCCGTTGACGCACTTGCTCCAATTCCAAGTCCTCGACCAGGTTCGATTCCTCATTTTGTGTAATGAGAAGCGGGAGAATTGGCGTCGGCAGCTCCATTCCCACATCAAGTTTCATATTTAACTCATGTAGTTGATCACGCATAAATGAACGTGGTGATATGCGTCCAGTACTTTCGCAATCGCTGATGATGGAAATGCCATCCGATATATCATCTGCCTGCGGGTCGTCTAAGGGTCTGAAAAAAATACAATTTAATTAGCTCAGTTTCCAGTTTATATTGTAATAGGGAGTTTTGCAATGCAACTTGATGGTCACCTTTCGTTTGCAAGCCTTTCGCACTCCTTACTTGATGTTTGCTGTATCGATTCCTCTTCCAATGTGGTTGTCACACCATGGTGATGGCTCTGGTTGCTGATGTTGTCAAGTAATTCGATTCTTTCTGCTGGTAATATGGTCCATGTGTTAAATGCATTTGATGTGCTTGAACAAAGAGTTTCGTCTTGTGAAGCCGACGTTAAGTTTTTGTTGGTACTGCTGTCTGATAATTTTGATTTAATGGTTGCGCCGCTCTCGTCCATTTTTACTTCCAATGGCGGGCCTAACTCTGAAAGAAATGAGCAAATGTATATACATACATATGTATATGTATCATTAAGGCTTTCTTTATTTTCGTGTCGACCTTGGCGCACTTAGTGCGCAACATTTCATTTGTATGTAAAATTATTGCGACAAATTTTGCAGATATAGTATGTACGTATTTATATACGTAAATACAAATGCATATATGTGTTTGTGTATGTGTATCTCTAAATACTTTTTGTTGTCTGGGCCCCGGCTGTTTATCAGCCTAAAGAGACGCAGTCTATCTGCATACTTATGCATGTATATACATATGTGATGTACTAGATCTTCAGATATACATATTTATTTACATACGTAAGTCCGTACCTGTATACATATGTATTACTTGTACCCTACATATGTATGTAGCTTAAGCCCATAAATATAGCTTTATATATACACAAACACACATACACTGTACTTCATTTGTAATTGCATTTTATGTATTGTATTTTGTATATCGTATTGTGCTAACAAGCAGCTCACTCTTACATGTTACATTCGTATTTAATAAAATTGCGTCTTGCTTGTATATGGGCGCTGCCAACTCTGTGAAAGGCAACGCAGCTGGCGCTATGGCAAGCGAATTATCATTTACCAGCACTGTTTAAAAATAGTTGGCAGTTCGAGCATTTTGCTTTGTTTGGCAGCACTGCTGTGCTGGCGCGAAAATTTCATTGTTCAAATGCTTATTAATAAGACTATAGCTCTAAAAAATGTGTATATTTTTTAAATAAAGCTTCATTTTTCCTTGTGGCAAAATATGGAAATGAGAACAATTCGATTGTTATTACCTGGAAATTTTGTAAACAACCTCTTAAAAACGAATAAATAAAAAAACTGAGAAATAATGCTCCGCATCAATTTACCTTTGTTTTAATGCGGTTTTTCCATTATACGGCACAGCTCGCTCCCATTACTGTTGCCATCCATTGTGTTGTGGCGTATTTCGACATTTCCTACCACATGCTGCTGCTGTTGCTGCTGTTGTTGTTGCTGCTGTTGTTGTTGCTGCTGTTGTTGTAGCTGCTGTTGTTGTTGCTGCTGTTGTTGCTGCTGCTGCTGTTGTTGTCTTTGTTGTAGATTTCTTGGTGCGGGCACAACAAAAGTTGCGTATTGTTGCTGATGTTGTTGTATTTGGACATTGGTCAGATTTTGGCCGCCATTCATGGTCATTACACGTCCAGGAACATTAGTGCGTGGTGCAGGAACTGGATAGATTTGTTTTCCGGCATACCGTGCATTAGGAGGCAGCGTGAGAACATGACGCGACTGTTGTAGTCGCTGATTCTGGGGCGTCCAATAGATTTGACTTGCCTGCTGACCTGCTGAGCGATCCAATATTAAAGGCGTGCTACGTCCATTCTGCATCACGGCGTCTTCAATATGGAAATAGGCGCCATGTGGGGTGGAACGTATGAATTGGGGCTGCACATATACTCCATAATTAAGTTGATCCATCGCCGCTTTTGTTCCATGCAATTTCTCCCCGGTCTCCAGGATAATATATTCTGTGGGTTGCAACACCCGCTGGGGCAACTGTTGATTGGATAAATATTGTTCCGAGTCGTTTGATAGCAAGCTTCCGCGCTTATTGACGTGCGCGTAGATGGGTGTCTGTACATGTCGTTGGGGTAAGCTTTGCACTCTTAGAGGCACTTGAGGGGCTGCACTCAATTGGGATGCAGGCCTCTTGTGGGTTTCCACCGAAGCATACGAAACGGGCGAGATATCTGCAAAGTTTTGCTGTCGCTCGTAGATTGGTTGCATTTTCAGGGCGGGCAGCGTTGCCTTGTGGATGGATTTGCGGCAGAATTCCTTGACCTTTTCCATGATTTCTTCACGCGTCAGCAGGCCACCAATTCGTCGTGAGCTAGTGGCCTCCTTGCGTCTCAAAACAACGGGTGCTTCGCTCTCACTCTCGTAGCCGCGACCGCGGGCCTGAGAACTATGAGGGCTGGACACGAAGTCGTCCAGGACGCTCTGACAACGCGGCAGAGAAACGAGACTCATATGCGAATCTGTCATAGTCTGCTGGGGCACTTGAGCTTGCGGTGCTGCAGGCACATGCTGCTTACCATCTAGAATCATCACCTGACGATTGCGCCCACTAATACCTGAGAAGGTGTTCCGTTGTAGAGATCCGCGAGCAAAGTATTGCTGCGAGGGCCACGACTGCATGGAGGCGGGAATCGGCATTAGCTGATTCGGCTGCAGATGCTCGTAGATGTTTTCCTCGCTCTGCTGCTGTTGTTGGTGTTGTTGGAGCTGCTGGTGCTGCTGGTGCTGATGATGCTGTTGTTGGAGGACTTTGTTATAAAGTTGTCTGTCGGTGACTTCTTTAATAGCACGTAGTTTTTCCCATTCATTTTGATTGTTAGTGGGATGGAAGAGCTGTGGACTCTCTAATTTCTTGCGAAGCGGTGTGGATGTGGCAATGGGATCTGAACGATCCTCCTTCGCTGGTTCAGAAGGCATTACATACAAAGCCAGCGACTGACGTTGCTTACCCTCAGTCTCTAAGCGATTCTTCCGACTAAAGGCATTAATTTGATTTCTATCCATTGAAGCTGATCGAGGGAATATCTTGAGGCTGTTGTCTGCCTGGACTCGTCTCGGAATATAGCTTTGTCGTATCAAGGTGCGTTGGAAAGGCGCATTTGTATTGTTATCGAGTTTTTCTTCGGATGCTGGTGCAAGACTCAATTCATTATGTGCCGGGTTGTTAACCTTTTTATTGGGATTAGTTTGGGATTGCGAATGTCCGTTTCTTCCTTGCCATGATCCGTTGCCATGCGTTGGGGAACGTGTTGAACTGGAGCTCGATATTCTTCCTCTTGGAATGATTTCCCCATTTGCAGGTTTCGCCTGACCGCGAGGTCCATGGTAGCTCTGTCCCTCCAAAAGAACGCGTTGCGTGCTCGATGGCGGTTCAAAGTTTTGGATATCGTCGATCTCACTATAAATAAGTCGGGGCTTCGGTGCCACGCTCTTCGGTGTTGTTTTGCGTTTCGTAGCGAAAAGACTGTTAGATAGACGCTGGAGAACGGATAACTTTTTGGTGTTATCTTTACGCAGGGCGGCCAAAGACTCGGCGACTCTCTTACTATGATCGTCGGACGCTTGGAATGTAGGCTTAGGCTTGGGTGTGGTACGCACCATATCTTTTTTGGGCATAAGGGCCAGCCCCTTGCGTTTGAGATACGCTTGAAACTCCTCCGATGTTATGGTGTTTGTAAAGGTGCCAGCCCCGTTGGGAATTTTTTCTGGCTGCGATTGATCGTTAGTTGTAGACATACTGGAATTATTTGATGTATCCTGCTGTTCAGTTTCTGAATGTTGAACAACTGCTGAATTGTTGGTTAATTCATCACTCGATTCGCTTTTCGTTAGCGGACCATCAATCTCGTCGAGATCATCATCAGAACTAATCTGTAACTTTTTTACACGCTCGTCAAACTTTTTCGCATTCTTCGTTACCTCCGCTGGATTAAAGTAATTGCCGTCAGGGTCGGGGTCGGTGCCTATTTTGATTTTCAAATTAGCAAGTTCGGGATAATTTGGCTTCGAGCACTTTTTAAAAGTGGGTATTTTGGGTTTTGTAGCCTCCTGATTTTTAAAAAGCCTATTGGACTTTGAATCTTTAGTTCGATTTGCAGATTGTTGCGAGGTATGTGTTTGCTTCCTCTTCGGAGGCTTCTCTGCGATTTCACGAAGTTCTTCGAACTTGATGCGTGCTAATACCGTTGGATCGTATACAAAGTATGGATCGGGATTTTTAATATAGGTTTTCACATATTTGGACTGCTTAAGGACTTCTTCTGTGGTTATAAACTCCTCGGGTGTAGTTCCAGTTCCCGTTCCAGAACTGACCTTTCCGTTTTTCTTTCGTGCGTTTGCCTGATTCTTCAAGTGTTCTCTCTCCTTCTCCTTTTCGCGCTCCCGTTCGCGTAGCTGTTGCGTAACGGTTTTTCGTATACTTAGAGTTGAGCGCTTTGTTGGCACTGGCGGAGGCGTTTTCTTATCCTTTCCGTTTACATGACCGTTTTTAAATGGATTCTTCTGGTCGATTATTGGCTTTCCTGTTGTAAACTTTCGGATTTGCTCATCGTTGGGATTGAAAGATACTGACTTCTTCGATCTGCTATTACTATTCTCCTTATCTTGGCTATTTTTCTCTGATATATCAAAGCTTTTGTGTTCTATTCTGTCCACCGGGTCCTCATTCTCAAAGGGCTCGATGATTTTTAAGGGCTCGTTTATGTAATTATTCAAATATTCGTCTGTTTTCGAGTCTATTTTGTTGGAACTGCTCTCAAAGTTTGGGCTACTTTGCGTTGAACCAGTATCCGGGTCCACTATTATTGTTTCGGTTAGAGTACTAGGTGCTTCGACATTTCGATCGCTGCAAATCGCGTCAGACATTTTTTTCTGGAGTGCTTAAGATGGGACAAGAGGGATAACGAGGGGGTTTGGAGTGGAAGAAAGCTGAAAGTTGTGCTGATACGGTCGGCCACCATTGAAATGAATGCGTAATGACCGCTAGAAAAAATCTAAAAAATAAATATATATAAGGTAATAAGTATTAGTTAGCTTTTAAGTCAGTTGTTCAATGAGGAGACTCTATAATATGTTTGTAACTAACACCCAGCTATTTAAAAGTGAACTGATATCAGTTTTGATGAGAAACCTTATGTTGAATTTCTATATTTTAGATACCATCACAAAATTATAAAATCATTTATGAACTACAAAATTAATTTCAATTATAAGTATAAATGAAATATAAATTAATGGTAGAAAAATAAATTTAAGAAACTGAGAAAAAAAGATTAAAATGCTTTCGAGGCGCAAGGGATCTAGAATCTGACTTTATTGTTTGAATCTTTGTCGAATTCAATGTACACTATAGTACTAAATAAAAGGTGTCTGTTAAGTTGAGAAGAAAGAATGCTATGTATATAAACAAAATATATACTCGTATACTAGTACTTTGGGCTTAGGATATAAAATATTGTTCTATTTGACTTACATGTAATAATTTTCTTCGTATCTTCTTAAAATATATTTATTTTTCACTTATAACGCCGACATGCTGCGGGCTCTGACGTATTTCGATCGTTCAATAATTTGTCTGGAAGAAAAGACAAAAAAGTAAAAAGTGAAAAAATAAGCATTAACATATTAATGTGATGAAAGATTGCACTCGGGCGCGTAATAAAAAACCTTTGAAGCACTTAGCATTCCCATCCCATACTGGGCAGCCTGCTATGCGATGTGTTTAGAGTAGAGTTCGTGAAATCGCCATCGAATTGCAAATTGGCTGACATACATATTTTGGTTGAAGCGAGGAGAGCCGGCGAGCTTGAAATCTGATGCAGGTTAGGTCTTTGGGTGTTAATATGGCAAATTTGTTTGAGAATGCAAAGAAAAAAACCAATTTTGAAAATGATCGCACATGGGACGGTGTGTTTTCGAGCCAGAACCATGTGTCCCAAGTTCTCCCCTCAGCCGTTCACCGTTTATGGTTTTGTTAACCTTGGCACGTTTTGGGTCATACAAGTAGACTGGGCGCGGGTGGTATCTCAGCCACCCTTAGTGTGTGCAACCAACCCTGCTGGCAATAAAATCGTCTAACAACCCTCTATAATACCCTATAACTGCGGCACGGTGGTGCTGAACACAAAACGCACTGCAAGACATTTTTTTTTTTTGTCATTTTCTGTTTTGTTTTGGGAAACAAATCTTTGCAGAAATCAAGAAAACTAGTTTCAATTTTATTCATTTTTTTTTTTTTGTTGCCTTTGGAAGAGGTAATTGATGCAGAAAGTTCATTGCTCTTTTTATGACTTCTGAGGGCTACTTTGCTATGCACGTCGAGTACACAAATGTTTCGAATCTGCAGGCGTTTTTTATTTTTCAATATGAGCTCTTTTTTTTTTTTGAAGATAAACATTACAAATCAGCAAATGCTCCAGCTGCTCTAAATTGGGAAACACTTTGGGCCAAATGTTGGAAACACCTCTATCATTCCCATTCCCATTCTCAATCTCATTTCTTGTAATGAACGGCTTAAAGATAAACAAAACGCAAAAGCAAAACAAAAATCGGGAATGTGTAAAAACAACAAAACACGCGCACACCAACCGATGAGTGACATTGACGATAAATGAACAATCGACCTCAATAAAGGCATTTATACATACTCGTACATTTCTTCATATCTATCTGTATAGTATAGGTAGAAGTGGGTATGTGTGGGCCCTCTAACTTGTCCATAACAGTGTGCACTGCGCCCAAACGAAACCATTTCTTTGGCCCAGAATTCTTGAAGTACCAAGCATCACTTACACCAACAACTACAACAACAATCTAAACAGAAATTGTTGCATTTCGGTCATAAAATTAGGAGCCATTCCCATATTAAGGCTGTACATAAGTACTTTTATGAAAACTAGGCTAGGAGTGGCGTAATGTATTTCCATCTTCAAAATGCTGTCATATTTTGCAACTTCATGTTTTGGCATAACTACAGCGGTTTTAAGTTTCTAATATATTTGCAAAATAAATCGTTTACTCACTCTGCGTTCAAAATCATTATCGAACCAAATAAATAATGATAATGAAAAGTTTCGCAATTGCTTTAAACACTTCGAATGTATTTCCGACTTTGATTCATTTGTTCACATTTTATTTAATTTTTGTCATTTGTCTTGCAACAACACAAAAATAGTGACATTTTGGGAACAGCCAAAACTCCACTTAAAATTTATCTTTAAAATAACTTTAATATAAGTATCATACATTTTTTGAATAGAGCAGGGACTTAAAGTGAAATGTATAGCGAGAGGAAATGAAATGCCAAACAAGAGTGTTGTCAGTATTGTTCTAGTATCAATATTATTCTTTTCTAATTTAATAAAAAGTGATTCAAATATTTATAGTATATTTATGAAAGAGTAACACTTTTGTCACTTGTTTAGTTATCAAAGCAAATGCGCCCTTTAGAAACTCAGGCGATTCTTCTGCTACTTTTAAAATACTTCATATATAGTCGAATTATATTACTGCAAGTAAATACTTAAAAATATCATTTAAGTATAGTCAATCCAGTTTATAATCTACTGACACATTAAAAGGGATTTCATTCTCCTTGATGAACATACTCGTATGTTTCTTAATTTAAATACGTTTTTGGCTGAATGGCACTTAATGTTGGGAAGAATAAAAGTTTAAATTCCAAGTATGTACATACATATGCAAGTCGTCTTCTGAACTATAATATAATAGCTTAAAAAACTCGTTTTGTAGCATAATTTCGGTAGCTTGAAGGTGCGTTTTAATTGTTTTTTGGAGAAATAAAATAAAATTAAAATTGTTTTAAAATTGAAATGAACTTAAATGTGTATTTTTGTACTCAACGACTTTCAATGTTATTACAATACGAAATAAAAACTTATTTGTACAAAATTATTTAAAAAATGTACTTTATTTGAAATATTTACACTCGATGCCTTTTAAGGGAATAAATAATTGAAGTAGAATGCGAAAAATTGTCTGATTTTTTTGAGACGCTTCCTCATACCGCTCGCAACCTAACGAGTGGATAAGAGACGGCTTGAAAAGGAAAGGAAATTGCGTTAATTGAATTAAACTTGTCCGGTTCCATGGTCTCGGGGCTATACATTATTTGGCCAAGCACTCTTGACGCTTTTCAAGAACACGGCATACGGGGAGTTGTTCAAAAATTCAAAGTGGCGCGCAAAAACAAAAACAAGCAAATAAAAGGCCTATACTTGTATGTACGAGTACGTATAAAAATAAAGTCGCAATTATTGCCAAAAGTACGCATTGAGGCTCATACGCGCCTTCTTACGACACGCACATGTACATATCTATGTATGTATGTGTGTGTGTGTGTGTGTGTGTGTGTGTATCTGTGTGAGTGTGTGTGTGTGTATGCTTGTAAGCAGAAACTCGTGTATGTTTGCATGCTCTCAAGATCACGAGTCTAGCGATAGGGTCTCGGACTCGTCCATGTGTGTTGTTCGCTGCCTATCTGCATGTTTTTTTTTTGTTTTTTATTTTTTATTATTTTCCACCGTTTGTTTGATCTTAACTAAAAGTAGCGGCTGGGCTTCAAGTGTCTGTTTTTATTTACGAGCGTTGGTATATGTACATATGTGTGTACAAATATGTGTGCATGTGTGCATGTGTGTGTGTGTGTGTGTGCGATAGGTTGCATGCCTGAGATACTTATTTTTGTTCCAATAAAGCTCTCATTTTGCAATTGCTCGAGTGGGTGTTTGGTTGTATGGGTGGATGGGTGGATGGGGGGTGCCACACAATCGGCTCATTTAAAACGGCGATCTTGAGGCAAGAAAGTTGAGAAAATTTACGAGTATGTACCTAAATACATCAATTTTAATTTGATGATGATGCTGGCTAGGCAAGCAGGCGAGCAGGCACTTAGTTCGCATTAGCACAGTTCCACTGTGCGTACACACAAACACAAACACACACACACACACACACTGTATATGTTTATTGGTTTGAGCATAATGACGTCACTGCACAGTATCTTCTTCAAGTTTGTTGATGCCGGGTCAGCCAGTAAAGCCATAAAGTTAAGTAAAGTAAAGCAAGTAAGCGAATGCGAGTGTCTCTCTTTTCCCCTCTCTCCCTCTCTCACTCTTCACACACTCTCCACTCTCTGGCCACACGTCGGCTTGTGCATAAGTATGTGTCTGTGTATGCACGTCTGCTTTTTAGCTGCCAAAGCCGCGCCAAAGCTAATGGCTTTCATTTTATTTGGCTTTTTTGTAACTGTTTTTTTTTGTTTTTGTTATTGTTACTTTTATATACCTATGTATGTATATACATACATATGTATGTAGGTATATTATTTTGTTTCATTTTATGCGGCAAAGCGAACGAAAAAACAGAAGAAGAAAAAATTGTGCAATATTGGAGGCCTCGTACCGACCCCCTGCGGGCCTGTAGTTACAAAAAAGTGCCAGTTAAACTGTTTGATGTGGTTGGAAAGCATGCGCAATGCACAAATCGCAAATCGTACATACAATATAAGCACCATAAATAATACATATGCACATATGCACATACATACATACATATGCACTAAACGCGACCATATATGCACTTATAGTATATCATATTTCGCTGCTTAAGCTTTCGCAATAAATGCATTTGCATGAATGCATTTAATCACCAACAGACACACACACATATACACACTCACGTGAACATACATAGATTCATAAATGCGCGCTAATGTCAATCAACAGGTGAACTACTAACCTACCTTCGCTGTCAATTTACATATGTACATACATACATATGCATATGCATGTACTATATGTACGTTTGTTTGTAGATGAATTTATTTGTAAACATGCACTGAGGGCATGCCAATTAAAATCGCTTTGTAAGTACATATAGTATGTCTGTTTTTTTTTTCGCTTGAATAAAGTTATAACTCCCCATTCATACAGTCCAGCGTTACTTAAGCTATTGACTATATAGTTCTAACTACTGTACGACAGATATATTAGATATACATACATACATGTGTATTGATTATTGTGGACAGAAAGAGAGCATTGAAAAGTGTCAGGGTGGCACACAGAAGGAACAATTCTAGATCACTTGTGACATATATACTCGACACATCTACATACATACATACATACATATATGATCAGCATGGCGAGTCGGATCCGAGTCGTTGACTACGCCCGCACAATTTTGGAGCTATCGTGATGCACCTTTGAGCCAAGGCTTCTTTTTTGACGGGCACAGGTAATACAGCGGATATGACAAGACCGACTATTTCAGATCTCGATATCATATAGTAAGTAGTTGTCATTCAAAGCATATGATGTATGTATCTGAAGCTTATTTATTTCTAAAGTTATCAAATCAAATGTTCTGGCAAAGAAATAAGATAATTCCGAACCACTCAGGTATTTAGGAATAAATAAAGTTTGGTTGTAAGATCCAGTGAAGAGCCTATAGCACACTTTAATGTATTCCCACTGAGACATGCTAATAAAAACCAATCAAAAAGAATGAGTAGATCAGTTATTGCAACTACAATAGAAAGAAGATGTATGGCTTGTAAAAGTGTTTCTCAGTGTATGAGACAAGTCTATAGGTACGGGTAAGTCAAGAAGGTGTCCCCTTGTCATATTGTTTGACAGATATTGATATTCATGGACATGGTTTAAGAGCTGTATACGAATGGGTGTAAGATCGACATTGCCGTGAAATTCACTCACGACGACAACTGATGAAAACACAAAAGCTTACGAAGCCACAAGAATTCAGAAGCCGACAGTCGCTACAAAAATTAGGCCACAACAGAAAGTATCACTTCCGCAAACGAGTTTGTCCATTGATTAAGTCAATAAGGATTTAATTATGGTGAAGAGCAAGTAATGAGCATTAGCCCAGACGATGGAAAGTACTAAAAAGTATACAAGTAGAAGAAAGGGAAGCTCGCAGTTGAGATCAAACAAAAGTAAAAACTGTTAAACACTTAAGGATTTCCTTAATTTTCTTATTGCAAGAAAATATCAAAATGCATGTAGGAAAGAGATCTCCACTCAAATAAATAAAGAAAATGTTTTGTGCACAACTAAGAATAATCAAAACTACTATAACAATTTGTAGACATTTCAGATAGGCGACCCGGTTACAGTTGTAGAATTTAAATATCTCGTATATGAATAAACAACATTTATTAAAACCGAAGCAACTGAACAGGGCCGTATGATTTCGAAGTTGGCCCCTGCTGGAAGCATGAGGGGGAAGAGAAACAAACTTTGTGAATGTAAATATTTTTGGCGAAACCACTTAGTTTAGCTTAGTTCTTATTTTGGATGAGAACGTACTTCTCGGAAATTTCACATAAATATTTATAAATATTGCATATGTTACAGCTCTGAATAGACTACGAGAACAACAACAATATGACGCTAAACTAATGTGATATTAAGCAATCAATATTTTCCATTAGCCGATGTTAAAATGCATAAAACCAGTTCTAAGTACATGCCCAATTGTCTATAAAAATGTTCTCTACGGCGCTTAATTGACACTTGAGATGATGGCGCAATTAAAAAACTTTGTCTTAAACGATTGAATTATTTGAAGCAGTGTGATTTGTGGAAGCCCCATAAATGGATCTTAAGTGGCATGTGCCTTAAGCAGATTGCCACTAATTTAATCAATTCTTTCTAATATGAAAAGTTGACCCAATGAACGAAATGTCATGTATCGAATGGACTTTAGCAATTCATGAATGATTGTTTCTATTTTTACTAAGTATTTCATTTATTCTCCTAAAGTGGCTCTGATAATGACGTATTGCCTAAATTTATTGAATTGAGATTAAAGTTTTAATAGAGTGGACAATAGGAATCCTAAGTCTTATAGCTAAAGCTGGGCATTTGCAGAAAACGATTGTAAATGCATTAAAATGCTGGTCGAAAGATATGGCATATCGGAACAGTTGCTGTTAAAAACAACAAATGGGTGGAGAAGGTTTTCAAGCACTATATAATAGTATTTAATCGCTGTCGAGCAATTTAAAGGCCACATTCTTCTGTGTGGCATACACAGAGCTGAGGAGGCTGAGTGAAGAATTTGTTACAGTATTGACTTTTCAAAATAAATTCTAGTGCTCAATACAACAGAGAAGCAAAAGTAAAGGGAAATTGGGAGAGAAAATTTGAAAACGTTCTTTCTTTTTTGAGTCTTTTACTGGAGAAAAAAAGTGTAGTTCACAAAAAAGGTTTTCTATAAATGATTATTGAAAAATTTACAAAATAATGCAACAATGTTGGTTTGTTGGAAGACCGGCTCTTAAGAATTTTTTAAAAACAAATAATATTTTTAAATAGTGGCTACTATGTAATAGATCGGGTTCCCTCTGTTATCTGAAACCATTATTTGGTATATTTTGAGCAAGTAACGTTATTTTCGTGCAAAGAACACACGTACAGCCTACTCTATTCTAATATTCATGGAGCGTGCAAAGCTAAAAGGTAGAAGCTTCGATGCGAGCTCGACTTGATAGCTGAGTGAGTGGACGTTTTACTTGGAACGGAGGAGGCGCTGATATGGCTAAATCGATTCGACTCATCGTGCTGTACATACGAGTACATTCATAAAACATACAGACATGTTTACATATACATATATGTACATGTGTACATGTGTTTGGCATGAAGTCCAGGTAACTTTTACGACTATTGCAGAAATTGCTTTTGTGCTGGAGGAAAGGGTTTCTAATCTTGCGAGTTCCTCAATTCCATCATTCGTTCGCTCTCCTCAGATTTGCCAACAACTAGCTGTGTTTCCAATTAGTGACTGATCAGTGACTGAATGTTTGTGCATACATATATATGTATATACATATATACTACACATGTATATACATATGTAAATATGTATGTGTGAGCATGTGCATCAAACGAACAACATTATGATGTAAACTGCCTTGGTTCAATAAGCCTATTACTAATATGAATATGCATCGCCTGCTTTTGAGGCCTCGCAACGTGGAATGAGACTGCCTGACTGGCTGACTGCCTCGTGAGTCATTTGGCAAAAAGAACCGATTATATACATACATACATACATACATACGTACATACGTACATATATACTTATATACAGATGTATGTACTTACATACCTATAAATCAATTCACGGACAATGGAGAAAGATGCAACTGCCAAGTTTGCACAAACATCGTTGTACGTACTACCGCACACATACCATCCACACATATACATACATATATACATACATATGTATGTATATAGTATGACCATATTTCTGGCCAACAAATTCTTCATTTTGTTTGCGGCCTTTGCTAAAAATAAGGGTTGCCAAAGCCTGCCACAGCAAATGGATTGCAAAAGATTACAGTCCCGCTCGCTGATAAGATAAGATGCCATTATCTATAACACACGCACATATACACATACACACACACATATACAAAAATCTAGAGGCAACAACGCTTGGTATAAAAGTCTTTATATACACACAGAAAAATTAAGTTTTTGGTTTGAAACAGAATCAACAAATATTCTCTACGCTTGTGGGTTTTTTTTATTTCATTGGAAACCTCACCCGGGATAGTTTCAAAAGAACTGTCCAATAGGAAGGAATACACCTTTTTTATAAAATTAAATAAATAAAAATAAATGTTATAAACTAAATTATTAATTAAAATTCAATTAATATTGGAAAGAAACCAATAGAGTGTGGAATGATAAAAAAGACCCAAAAAGCCCCACCGTAAAATTAAAATATTAAAGTAATAATAGACTTTCTAGCGTTGGTGATGTTTCGGACAAAATATTAGCTTCTTAATCAAAATTTTGGCTTTGACAAAAATAGAGCTTGTTGTTCAACAAATTGTTTAGAAAGTGCAAATATCAAATAAATATTAATATTAATAAATAGTTTTAGTTGTCTTGTACTAATTGAAGAAAGTTGTGATGTAGTTTGGTACTTGAGAGTTCTTTGAAACTAAGCTTTAGGCTCAACAATGTAGTTATAGTAGCAGTACTCGTAGTATCAGACGAAAATGCCATTATCTTTTGGGTTTTAAAGCCCATTAGATGAGTTTCACTTTCGACTCTTTCTTACACTTTAAGGAAATTAGTTTTTAAGTGTATGGGTTTGATGGGAAAACCTGGACTGTGACAAAGCAACAGCAACAACAATGTGATGACACAAACATTAAGTACATATGTATGTATGTAAGTGTGTGTGTGTGTGTGTTTCTCTCTTTGTGTGTTTGTGTGAAACTGCAATTATGTATGTTTTTAAGAACAGCAGAGCAACAACAACAACAACAACAATAGCGGCGGCAGCAACAACTGAAAGACATTAAGCGAAGCAGACTTTTGCCGTTTGCCTGTTTTTGTTGCTTTCTTCTTGTTGTTGTTGTTGTTTTTGTTGTTGCGTTTTGCCGTTGTGCACAGTTGGTTTAATATTTCGAACAAAAAGAAGAAAACTGTTTAGTGTGCGTACCACCGTCACATTTTCCACCATTTTGTGGTTGACTACATACTCGCGTACTCTACATAAATGAACATACATACATACATACAAGCATGTGTGTTTGTGTGTGTGTGTGTGGATGTTTGTCTGTTTTATGCGTTGTTTGGTTTTTGGTTGGGCAGGCGGGTTCATTCACCGGCAACAGCAGCCGCAGCCGCAGCCACAGCAGCAGAGCAACAGCAACAACAACGACAACAACAACACGAGCAACAGCAAGCAACCAACCAACCCAGCCAAGCAACAAACAATGCCAATAAGAACATCAACAGCAACAGCAACAACAACAACAACCGCAGCAACAATAAGAACAAGATGAGTTGCAACCAAAGGCTAAAGCGAATCTTGCAGATACGAACAAACAAACAAACACTCACACACACACACACGGAGGCGCACTCATATTCAGATTCGATTGAACATATTACCCAGTTATAGGCATTATTATCGTTATTATTATTTTAGTCTGACCTCGAGCCAATGGCTATGAATTTTAATGCCTGGGAAACACATTACACGTACTCGTTAACAATTATCTTTGCACACACATATACATACATATGTATGTATGTACGTACACACGTACACGTACGTTCGGTATGAAAATCCAACCAGCGCAATAGCAGGAACAATACAGATGCAAAAAAAAAGTAACACACACACACACATATATCAATATATGGAAAAAAAAACAGTCACTCACACGCACACACACAGAGACAGAATTTAGAAACGCGCGTACTTCGTCGATACATTTTTGTTGTTGCTTCACTAATAAATCTTTATAGTAGGAGTACAGATATTAATTATTGTTGCTGTCGTTTGACACACTGCCTGTTACCAACAGCAGCAGCAGCAGCAGCAGCAACGTAAACGACAACAACACCGACGGCCGCAACAGCAACATGATGATGATGATGATGAAGAAGAAGAAGAAGAAGGCGAACAACAACAGTTACATACAACAACGAAAATTATTGTTTAATATATGTATGTACATATATACATATTATATATTTATACACATATTTAAGAATATTACCATATATGCGACGCGCACTGACCGAACACTCCGAAACAATTGAATTCACATTATATGGCGCAACTGCCTCGATGCTGCCGCTGCCTCCAAACAACAAGCGCCGCAGTCGCAACAACATCAACAAGCCAGCTGTATTGGATTGAAAGGTGGATGAAAGGCACAACGACTGCGGCGGCACAGTGGGCCAGGGGACGCCGGTTTGTGCTCAAAATCAATAGCTTCATACATACGTACAGGTATATAAAATGGAATGGAGTGCTAGAGTCGAGTTGGCTCAACCCTCAATTTATTTGAGTTCAGTTTGCTTAACTGAGCTAATTAAATGACATTTGAGAGCATGCAGAGAGAAAGGACCGCGAATGCACCTTCACATGAATCTTGATATTAAATATAATTAAATTAAATATAATTTGTATCTGGAAAACGGCTATAATAGCTTGTCATTGCAGATCCAATGCCATATTGGATCCGAAATGGTAAACTTCGTGAATGACCTCACTGTTTCCTCTTCATCTAGTAATATATAATGATATTTTTTAAAAGACAGAATGCCGATTTGTAGTAACTAGATTTCATTTGAATGGTTTTTATGGCAACCTCAGGCGATCGTTTCTATGAGAGCTATGTATCGTTCATAGGAATTAAGCTGAACAATATTATTACGAGCTACAAAACAAAGGTATTAGTCAAATTATAAATAGTCCTTAATGAAAATCTCTGCTTATTTAAAACCACAGATTGTGATGAATAATAGAGTAGCTTACTAAATTACAAGGCATGGAGAATTGATGAGAAAGCAGCTGGATTCTAAAGTAAAAGTGTTTATGCTCTTACTATTCCTTACCAAACCGTCAGCTATTTCAATATTTCAATGCCATTCAAGCAACAATTGACATCGGAAAAAGATAATACCTTTTTCTTTAAAGGTATTATTTAAATAATTCAACTAAAACTGCAACTATGCTTTCAATTGGGAAAAGGAAGGAAACTCAATTGGAAAACTAATTCAACTTAGCACCATTGGCTAGCAATAGTGTTCCGCGTCCCACTGTGGCGTGCGTAGAATGTTGGAAAAGGTTCGGTCGGTTGGTTGCGGCTCGAGTTGGAATCGTATCAGAAAAAGTGTGCAGTCAAAACTGGTTTTGCGCATTGGAAAAATGCGGGCTAGAGAGAGCCACGTGAATCGAGTCGAACATGTCTGCTCTGGAGAAGAGCGCGTGATTCGCCATTCATCCATTGCACTGACGCGTAGCCGATATTTGAATATATCTTTGAACTGAATATAATCAAATCTTCTGTTGATCAATATGTCACCCATTAGTTTACAAGTTAATTATACAAGGCCTGGATAGAATACCTAAAAAGCATTAAAGTTGTATAAGAAGTATTCCTTCTACAGACGTAAATAAGTAATTTTCTTCTAAAACTGATCAAGATTCTGATATCATAAAAACAACAATATTTATTAAACTGTATAACAATCAGAATGCATTTCAGTAATGAGCATAAGCTACACTTGCAATGTAAAATTAATTGCAAGATATACAAAACCTTAACTACTGCTTTTTTTTAATTTTATTGCCTGCTTTAGTTTGTACATTTGTTTATTTCCAGAGTTATGTTGCAGAATTAAGGAAAATAATCTGGAGAAATGCTCAGTTTAATAATCGAACTGCTCACCAATTTAAAATGCTTTCAACAATTTCAAACTTCTGCCAATCCTACCAATTGGTTGTAAGCTAAGTTCTATCAAACAGATTGATGCAACTTCACAATTGTGTAAAGATGCTTTTTTATTTGTTGGTTTTTTATTTTTGAATTTTAATGTTCTTATTTCACATATGATTAAAATTTAAATTATCAAAATGCATTTTGTTTATACACATGTTTGTGATAATTTGTTGTTGCTTTGTGTCAAAATTTTGGCAACAAATTTGTAATATCTTCTATTAGCCTAAGCTTTCATAGCTTTTTGTTGGGCGGTGTGTGTCTGGACTAAGTCAAGCTTTAAGTGCTAACCGGTTGAACGCGAAATTGTACAAGTTAAATTTGACGATTAAATTGACAATAGTTTTGACTGTAGATACACTGGATGGCGGTAGTGTATTTTATAAATTATATCAATTTGAGTATAACACATAGGTGGCAGAATACATTTTAACTTTGATCGTTTTATCTACAGAGGGCGCTAAAAACCACATTTAAGTTACGCTTTAGCCCTATAGAGGGTTATATTTGATATTGGGTATGCGTCAAGAGATTGAGGTTATGCGCTAGGTGGCGGCAGTGTTCCTTTGATGGATAAAATTACTTAGTAGACAATCCCGTAGATGGCTACAGGGTGAAATTGTAATGTTATAAAACAATTAGCCGAAGGGGTAAAAGGCCAATTAAAAGCAAATTACCACAGTGTATTTCGTTTATTATACTCTGTACATGAAATGTACAAGAGTACACCTAATTCTGTTTTTACACGGCCTTTTCTTACACGATTTTGATTTAACACGGTTTGAAAATGAAAAATTCCACATATATTTCTTCAGAGATAAGAAACCAATTACCTATTTTTGCATATGATCAATGACTTTTTTTACACGGTTGTTTCTGGACCAATCTACCGTGTAAAAACAGAATTAGGTGTATATTAGGTTTGCACGAGCTGAAAAATGTAACAGACAGAAGGAGGCGTAGCAGCATGACAAGTCGAGTCGATCTAGCCCTGTCCGTCTGACCGCCTCTTCTTTTACCTATATACAGTGAAAACTCCCGTAATGGATACCTCTTTTATCCGGACACTCCCTTCGGCGGACACTTTTTCTGAAAACATTCGATCGGTGTATAAAGTATTTAAGTATCCCCTTAAGCGGACACTTCTCTTGGGCGGACAAAAATTAACTTTTCTTAGAATTGACCGATTTGGATGAAGTTTGAAAAAAATGTAGATAATTATCTATTAATTGTGCAAAGTTTGGTTTAAGTAGTTTTGAAAATGTGGACAGCATTGGCGAAATTTGGCAGTGGGGAGAGGGTAGGGAAAATCAAAATTAAAATCAAAATTAAAATAAACTTGTACAGACTCGTGCGCTCAGCCGTTTCCGAAATCCAGCCATGTCTAGATCGATTCGTCTCGTCTTGGTGATTAAGAATATACTTGTACATATATATTTTATGGGGTTGGAGATGCTTCCTTCTGTCTGTTATATACTTTGCACAAGCCTAATATATCCTTTTTACCCTACGGGTGCAGGGTATAAAAAATACCAAAATTCACTCTTCTATTTATACACCCTTTACGTGAGTTCGAATACAAAAGGAGGTAAAATCAATCAACATTTTTTTTTTTTTAATTTTCTACATTTTTGTAATTTTCATAATTATTCTACACATATTTACAGAGTACAAGTACAAGGTCGGGCCACACGACTTTATCCTCTCCACTTGTTTTTCATTTTTCGATGCATAAATTCAATGTTCATTCTAGTCTTTAACTCGCTCAGCAGAGAGAAGCCTTAAAGGACTACATATTGGAGCATCCATCGGAGTGGCAGTCGGTGTTTTCCACACATTCAAGGCAGGCACTGTGGATCGTGGAATTAGTGATTACACAACAGATTTGGCAGATTGAACAGGACCGGAAAAGGATATTTTGAGTAAATGTATTTAAAGTTGATTAGCTTGGGGGCATGTTTGACTTCTGTTTCCGGTGATTGCGTTAGAATGGCATGCGTTCTCGTCTGCCAACATAAATATGCAAATATGGTGAGCCAGCCATCTTGTTTTGTATCCAATAGTTTCGCTGATTACGAGTATGCCGAAACTACCTTTAAGTGCTGTCGGGCCGAATGCGTGCGAATGTTTTGTGGCAATCTACCATTAGGTTGGATGGGTCGTCGCCGTCGTCGTCGTCGTCGTCGTCGTCGTCGTCGTCGTCGTATACTATATGCCTCTACTCGTACTCTACCCAATTGCATTAATTTCCTGTTAATGTCCATATCGGCAGCAAAGTAAGATTGCAAAATGCAGAAGCCGAAGCTGCAAATTTAATTTAACTCAAATGCAAATTATGGACAAGAAGATTTTCCCACAGATTGCCAAAGGTTTTAACGATGCTTACTTTCTCTCTCCCGTTCTCTCCTGCTCCTCCCGCTCCACGTCACCTGCCCCTGCCCCTGCCTCTGCCTCTGCGCCTGCCACCGACTCTGTCTCTGTATCTGTTTCGGTTTTATGAACGTAATGAGCCTTTAAGTCAAACGTAGACCTGACAGCTTCAACGCCTTAAACGTAGCACAGAAGCTGCAACTAACCCTAACCACAAATCACAATAACGCCAGAGTGCATTGTGGCCTAACCGAGAATATGGGAAGAGAACGCAACGCATAATCATTATCACTCAAATTGGGGGCCCCCGTGCAATTGCTATATGCAGATATCAGTGTGTCTGTGTGTGTGACCAATTATATGCCACAACCAAAACCAAAACCAAAGCCGAGCCAAAGACCAATACCAATACCAAGACTGAGACCGAGACCGAGACCGAAACGAAGACCAACTCCTCCTGACTCCCAAAGTCATCAGCATATAGTATGCATATGAGTTCGATGCGATGCCATGCGATGCGATGCGATGCGCCAACACTTAAACGATCAGCCAACATCATGAGCATGGCATGAAATGGGCAGTGCCGGCCTCGATCCTAAAAATCCACTGCCCAGTGCCATAACCCGAGCCTACATGCGAATTAACGGAGATTGCGAGCTGCCACAACATGTGGTATCAGCCGCTGAGTTCATGATCGCAGATTAAGCCCAACATTTCCAAGCTCAACTCCAGGACTTGGCCAACATAGAATCGCTGCTTAAATGCTGCTTTCGGACTCCACCCGCGCTTAGATAATCCACCAATAAGAAGTTGAGGTCTTTTTGAAATCAGATCTGAAAGACGACTTCTTTACATTCACAAATAGATAGAATAGAATATCAGCCAATTTTCGTTTAAAACAATAGACAGCACTTTAAGTTCTCTAAATATATTACTCATACTTGTAGATCCGAACATTCTCTAGTATGGCATTTTTAATTTTTAATTATATTTTATCTTGTATTATTTGAGTATTTTAATTTTAATTTGTTTTCTTCTATCTTTTATTGCTATACTTGTTTATGTTCACTTCTTTTTTGATAGGTCTAATAACGTATCTGACTACTCTTATTTTCAACATCTATTTCATAAGATTCTTGAAAATTGTGCCAATCTATTTGCAAATTATTTGCCTGACCCCACCGTGTCGGATTCGTTATTAGATATTTTTGTAGGCTAATTTTATTTCTTTAGTTTTATTTAGTTTAAGTTCTCTATTGTAGTGATTTTTTTATGTACATCGACTGCATTGTTTGTCGGTGAAAAATAAAAAAATTAAAATAAATAAAAAATATAGTTCTACACAGGTGCTCCTGTTAGTTTCTGAGATTCATCTAAAATTTGCTCAATTTATTTAAATACCTTAAGTTCTTGAACGCCCACACTCCCCCACCTTTCCTAACACAGACAACTATTAGAATCAACCACCATCTAAAAATATACATATAATTCCCATTAGATTTAGTTCATTCAAAATGTCTGTTCATTACCGGACATCGGGTCTGGTGAATCAAATGATTTTGTCATGAGACACAACTACATATACTTGTACTGGGAATGGAGACTGGAGAATTCGGTTCTGGTCAGCCAGCAAAGAACTGACAAATAGTGCCAGGTACATCCAAATTGCTCACGATTTGTGATTGGCATTTATTTGTAGGTTTATTTTTAGTTCGTACTTGAGGGCACTTCAAATCAAATTAGAGACGGTCTAAAAAACTTAGTTTAAAAAGCATTTGCATAAGTGACAGAGGAACCTGTCTATCAAGCTGCCAGCTCTGATTTTTTATTGAAAGCACGCCATAAAAATGCAAATGAGCGACTAGTTTTAAAAGCCTTTCATTAATAATCAATCAGACACTATTACACAATTAAAAAAATTACCTAAATTACTAATTTGGTTTTTGAATTTTGTCTTTAGCTTGGTTGAAGAATTTATTTTCGAAAATTACCTAAATTACTAATTTGGTTTTTGAATTTTGTCTTTAGCTTGGTTGAAGAATTTGTTTTCGAAAGACCCTCAAAGGATGAAAAGCATTTTTTTTCCACTTTTTTTTACTTTAGAGTAACGATTGAAGCTAAATTTAATGTAGGTATGCGTTGGATTTGATTTCTTTGCTTATGCGAATTAATAATTTAGCATAATATATTAAATTTTTGTGTTTTTCTCAATTAGAAGAAGTTACTGATAGTATTTGTTTATAAAAACTGAATAGTGTTTAATGTAAAAGGCTAAATGAACCTTAAATTCAAAAATATGTATTTACTTATTTATAGTTAACCAAGAAACTGCTAACTTTGCACAAAACAATATTATTATATATAAGAGAAAATAATCATAATAATAATAATTATTATTATTAATAAAACATTCAGCTGTGCTCTGCATTTCTTTTCAAACAAAATTTCGACGCGATTTCAACAATTATTGATAATTTTGTAAGCGATTAACGGATCCCTTTAAAAATCCCAAACTTAATTTACTAAATTATACGTTTTATTATGTTTATTTTTTTATAATCGTATTATTACAAAGACATATTTGTAATTGAAGGAATTTGAAAATTAATTTTATTTAAAAGTTCACTTGTGTGACAATTTTCAACAAACAATATCAGCGATGAAGAAGTTTCTTTTCATCGAGTAAAAGGTGGAAATATCTTAGCTTATACACCTATTAAACATCCTATACAATTTCATGTTTCAATTTCTACAAAGTGTTTAACTAATACACATTTAAATAACCTAAATTATAATATAACTTAACATATCAGTAGCAAGCAAAAACAAATGAAATTAAAATTAAATGCAATTGTTCAACGTGATTTAAAATTAAATCACAATTTGTAACTTAAATTAAATGAAGCTTAATTCAATTGGAAATGAATATGTACTTGTATTGTAATGACTAGCGTAATAACTTAAAAGTAATCTCCTACTAATTAGGATAGGTTAATAAATAAAAAAAATTAAATTAAATTGTGTAAATGTTGCTCTAAAATTGATTAAAGAATAGGACGAATAAATAAAACAAAAATTAAATAAAAATATAGAGACACTACTCGTAGTTTTCATAATCCAAGGACTTGCTATTTATGTATAATTGTTTATAAAAAAAACCAAAAAAATAAAAATACAGACGAACTGACAACTCCTCCTTTTTTGAAGTCGGTTGAAAAGCAGCAGTTATCCAGCAGCAGTATAGTAAGAATTCGAGTGAAGGATACTCCTCCTCTATGGACAAATCATGCATCAGGACCACACAATGTATATGGATAGAAGAGCAGGTCCTTGAGTTTCTAGCCTCAGAGCGACAATTTGGTATTAAAGATTTTCATAAAAAGCTCCGATCCCTCCACATTGCTTAAATATTCTAAGTGACAAAAAAAAAGAAAGTCCAACGCTTCTTACCAACAGTTGTAGTTGAACACAAAATTCATAAAACAGCAGTAGATGCCAATGTGTTTTACAAGTAATAAAAATCAAATGCAGTTGTAATAATTCTTTTTATTTGTGTTTCATTTGCAGAGTTTTTAATTAAATCAATGTTTTTGGTGGATAAACGCATTAAGTATTTGCATATTGGTCGCTACGAATATTGCCTTCAATTACCTTAGCAGCAAGCAAACACAGATAATTGTTTGTATCAAGTGTAAAAAAGGAGAAAAAGGACTCTTCTGGTATGGCTGTTAGCCACATTTGGTTATCTTGTGAGATATCTCCCCCTACATACTCGTCCTGCTCGTATACTTGTACATGCAAATACAAATGCATCCATAAATAGGCAGATTTAGCAATTTGGCAAATTTTATTGTCTTCGTCTTCATTGATGCCCCAATCGAAGACATTGTACATAAGTACATCTGATTGGTGTGGCGTCGCTTCCATTCATGCCTGGGAGGTGTTTGCTCAATGGCTTTGTCAGTGCCACAAATGGCCCGACAGGAGGGCCGCTAACGCAACGCAAATCCAAGCTAATTAGCATAAAATTAAAAACGCGCCCATTGCAGTTGTACTTGTATGGTTGTGTAGTAGTCGGAAGAGCCGGTCGAGTGCGATGATAGTACGACCATTTCCAACTCAGCTTAACTCAACTCAACTCAACTCAGCTCTTGGGGCTCTGACTGCAGCTGCCGCTTCTGAAGCTGCTGCCGCGAACTTCCACAGGCACTCGTACTTGTAGGTAGGCGGAACAGTTGGCGGCCAATTTAAAAGGCATGATGCTTCTGGAACGTTGAAGCTTACCGGTGAACAGGCCCAAAGCCAATACATCCACATCCACATCCATAACCATAACCATGGCCAGACTCAAAGCTATGGCCAAAGCCAGAGCCATAGCCAGAGCCAAAGTTAAAGCTGAGGCATAGGCTAAGGCATAGGCTCAGGCTCTGGCTCAGGCTCAGGCTTAGACTCTGGCTGTGGCAGACAAGCTGCCAGGCACTGGCGTTTGATATTATTATATATGTATGTAGCATAATATTTGTTTGCGGCAACGCGGCAACAAGCAGTACTCCGATCTGTAGAAATCTTTGCCAAAGCACAGGAAACACTCAGTTGCAGGGAATGCAAAAAAAGACCACAAGAGTCGAAATTAGTGAGAGCTCCTGCCTCCCTTTCCGAGGTTCTATAATACTTAAATAAATGACAACTAGTGGTTCATTCATATATTGTTGTTCACTATTTTTTATCAAATATTTCCATTTAATATACAAGTAAGTCCTAAATAGCGTACAAAACCACTTATCATATAAAAGAGCAATCTATAGATGGTTTAAAGGACATTCATTTACTTTACCAAGAAAAACCACCTTCAAAATCAATAGAACCTAAAACTTAATTCATCTAAAAAGTCTAAAAGGTCTAAAAAGTTGTAAGATTGTGTTGTATTTTATTTAAATTCTTTTATGATGTGACATCTACATATAGCATGAAATAATTTCTGCAATTCTTTTATTACATTTAAACATTCAGTCAGAATTTGAAGACAGTTCTTTCGAAAAAAAGAGAGCTCCTTTAACTAAGTCCAGTAGGACGCTTTCAGGTATTATTAACTGGATGAGATTTTAAAAAAAATATTTAAAATTTTCAATGCATATTAGACGAGAATCCTTCTAAAGTATACTTGGTTAAAAATGTAGTGTACGAGAATTGAGCTTACAGCGATTCCTATGAACTTTTTCGACCTGAAAAAAGTTCGGAATATTAGGAATCGCCTGGCATCAGATTCTTAAATAACTGAAACGACATCATTCATTGGATCTTCGATTCCGGATTTGAAAAGGCGACAGCAGTACTCAACCCCAGGGGGCAATCCTTCGATTTAGATTCTAAACCGACATGAGCTTGTGGAGAACGGACAATTTCCGTTTCGGTTCGACTTTAAGGATATCATCTTAGCCGTTACCATTCTATTTGATGCACAATTCAAGAAGCCGTGGATTTTAAAGGGATCTCAAAAAGACTTTATACTACTACTACTAATGACTGTTAGTTGTAATTTTCTACGATCCTTGATGTTCTGCCAATCTGTGTATTAAAGTGGGAAAGCTTAGCAATGATCAGTGAGTTTTCACTGTGAAGAAGCAGTTGATTTTGTGGTTGTTGTTGCTGCTGCTGCTGCTGCTGCTGCTGATGTTGTTGTTGTTGCTGTTGCTGTTGTTGGCGTAGTCGAACGCGCAACATAAAACAATTACGCCTACACTTGCTCTCGCTGCTGTTGGGTACCTGGGTAAGAGGGATCATTGTCGCTCCCTCACTGGCTCCCTGACTGGGCTGCCTCACTACCTGACTACCTGACTGGATAACTGGCTATGTTGCTGTTGTTGTTGTTGCTATGATGGCGCACTTGGCTCTGCAAGAGTGTCGTGGTGATCTGTCGATGGCGTGCACGACCTTCCCCGACGACTATGACGATGATGGGGACGATGACGATGACGGTGACGGCGACGGCGACGACTCTGCCGCCATTCGATCCGTTGGCTCATTTATGCCGCACCCGATGCTGCAGTTGATGCAGAAGTAGAAGTAGAAGTTGCAGTTGCAGTTACAGATGGTAGGCAGCACTATATTGCCTCATTTTCAGTTGGCAAAACGGATTCCAGTCGGAAGCTGTAAAGGCGACTCTGCGCCTTCTGAGGCAGGGGCTGCCGCTTCTTCTGCTTCTGCTTCTGCTATGAAACACAATATTCATTAACTTGGAGAGCATTAATGTTGAAGTTTCAACTGCTTTATACACAGCTCCTGCTGTTGTCCATGATGTTACTAATGTTGTTGTTGCCGGTGGTGGTGGTGGTGGTGTTGGTGCGGCTTGTGGCGGCAACTATACGAGTAACTGGAACTTTGGTTCCCATTTTGCCGTACGCTCTTTTTCCTTTCTTGTTCTTCAGTTCTCCTCTGTGGGTTTGGTTGCCAGTTCATTTTTTATGGTTTTCGCATGGCTCTGTTTGGCTGTAATAATGCGGCTATTAAACTCTGCAATCACTAACTTGAACCAATCCATTGGTTACCTGAGAATTATTTATTTTAACGATGCTGCTGAATACGGACGAGCGTGTATTATTATCGCTGTATTTTTTCATATACGAGTATTTCTTTATTTTTTGTTGCTTAGTATTTTCTTTGTCATCGGGGATAAACAGCAAGGTCGAAGACTTAACGCACAGCTAACGTTTTCATTTATCGTATTTAAGTATATACAAGTATATGTACATATAACTCGTTTTCCCTGTCACCTAATTGGCATATAAGTGGGTTGACCTCCATGAGTGTCACGGCTTTCATGCCACTACCTCTGCCACTTTTGTCACAATATTCACTACTGTTAGGGCATATGGATGCGTTGTTGCTGTTGATGTTGCTGTTGCTCCCTAAGTGACATCTAATTTTGATTGATTACTGTCCCATCGCTATTGTCCATGGTCTGTCACCAGAGACACAGACACAGACACAGACACAGGCAGAGACATGGGTACGGACAGAAGCGGCTCTAAGCCGATTAGATACCACACTTCCACTTCTACGACAATGTCGCGGTCTCAATTGGTCTATGTTTAATGGGCCAAGAGATCAAGTTAAATGTCACTTAGAATCTTTGACACCTGTAATGAATGGAGAAGAGTGTAGGTGGGAAACGACGCAGCTATAGGTCTCTCTATGGAAAGCGCAAGGGATCACAATATTCTGTAAGTATACACATTTTTAAGTTTCATCAGAACTATTTTACTTTTCAAGTGAATATTTTACAATAACTTCTAAAAAAGTTAAGACAAGTTTTGTATAGTAGATCCTATATTATCCCTAAAAGAAATATTTGAATTTCCTACATTAAGGGCCAGTTTGTTGAAGAAATAATAATTATGAAATAATATTGGCTTTGAAGTGGCGCTGGATATCCAGTCTGCTGATATTCGTAGCGATACATATTGTTTTAAAACTGGTATGTAAATATTAATAATGTCATGTTTTTTAATGATAATCATTGATCAACAAATTATTCTTAATTAGAAAAAAAGAACTTACTATATACTGAGCATGTGCGAGTAGATCTCACATAGGCATAGCTTAAGTTTTGCTCTGGCAACACGAATTAACATGCGCTGTTATTCAATAACATATCCGGGATCGCTGAGCGCCAGCAGCTGAGAGGAAAACAACAGCAGTGGCAGCGCTGTGGGCGCCATACTGTCTACAACTATGGCTAGCCGCTTTGAAAAAATGTTAGCGCTATGCAAATTTCATTCATGCTAATCTACAGTAGGTAGATATGGTAAATATGTACGAATGTACATATGTATGTATGTATGGGTATAAGAAAGAACAGCTAACATTATTACCTTAAATTTAAGGTTTCTGCATTTTTAAAATTTGCTGATGAATTCATAGAGACGCTTGCTGTTTTCAAATATTGTATAAGATTGTATAAATATACACAAAAAATGTGCGCAGAAATCTAATAAGAAATGCAATTACATTGGCATCTTGCACAGACATACATACATACATATGTACGTGCAAAAAAATAACAGTTCGAACAAAACTAAAACCTACATATGTATCTTAGTTATTGCACAAACACACACTCTCGTGGGCGTTGCTCTCTTTTAAGATGAGAGTGCCAGCAAAGAAATAAAAGGCAAAACAAAGCAAACAGTTAATCGACATGGTCGTAGAAAGAATACCAATAAGGTTTAATATATGCACGATATTTCGATATGTATATACATACATATTTCTTGATTAAATAGATTAAAAGATATTGACCGTAAACAATAATTGTGTATGTATACATGAGGACTTGATGTTTTATAAAAATAAACATAGCCCTTAATTTAATATTTGGAAAAATTTGGTACAAGTAATATAAAAGGCAATTTTCATGAAATCCACTTAACTATGATCCACGCAACGCCCATGTGGAGGTGCCAGTTGCATAAGTTGATTTACAGCTATAATTTTTGATTCTTTGCTTTCACTCTTGCATTCTTAATGAGAGCACCGCTGTTAGTTGAGGGTCAACGATTAGTTTTGCGTAGCATGATAAGCGCGTCGCGTCGTTTATCGTTGTCATTGCCAAAAATGATTACAAAAGGCTTAAGTTAAACATTAAACATAATTTCAAAAAAATGCATTGTGTGTACTCCTACTAATTAGGATAGGTTAATAAATAAAAAAAATTAAATTAAATTGTGTAAATGTTGCTCTAAAATTGATTAAAGAATAGGACGAATAAATAAAACAAAAATTAAATAAAAATATAGAGACACTACTCGTAGTTTTCATAATCCAAGGACTTGCTATTTATGTATAATTGTTTATAAAAAAAACCAAAAAAATAAAAATACAGACGAACTGACAACTCCTCCTTTTTTGAAGTCGGTTGAAAAGCAGCAGTTATCCAGCAGCAGTATAGTAAGAATTCGAGTGAAGGATACTCCTCCTCTATGGACAAATCATGCATCAGGACCACACAATGTATATGGATAGAAGAGCAGGTCCTTGAGTTTCTAGCCTCAGAGCGACAATTTGGTATTAAAGATTTTCATAAAAAGCTCCGATCCCTCCACATTGCTTAAATATTCTAAGTGACAAAAAAAAAGAAAGTCCAACGCTTCTTACCAACAGTTGTAGTTGAACACAAAATTCATAAAACAGCAGTAGATGCCAATGTGTTTTACAAGTAATAAAAATCAAATGCAGTTGTAATAATTCTTTTTATTTGTGTTTCATTTGCAGAGTTTTTAATTAAATCAATGTTTTTGGTGGATAAACGCATTAAGTATTTGCATATTGGTCGCTACGAATATTGCCTTCAATTACCTTAGCAGCAAGCAAACACAGATAATTGTTTGTATCAAGTGTAAAAAAGGAGAAAAAGGACTCTTCTGGTATGGCTGTTAGCCACATTTGGTTATCTTGTGAGATATCTCCCCCTACATACTCGTCCTGCTCGTATACTTGTACATGCAAATACAAATGCATCCATAAATAGGCAGATTTAGCAATTTGGCAAATTTTATTGTCTTCGTCTTCATTGATGCCCCAATCGAAGACATTGTACATAAGTACATCTGATTGGTGTGGCGTCGCTTCCATTCATGCCTGGGAGGTGTTTGCTCAATGGCTTTGTCAGTGCCACAAATGGCCCGACAGGAGGGCCGCTAACGCAACGCAAATCCAAGCTAATTAGCATAAAATTAAAAACGCGCCCATTGCAGTTGTACTTGTATGGTTGTGTAGTAGTCGGAAGAGCCGGTCGAGTGCGATGATAGTACGACCATTTCCAACTCAGCTTAACTCAACTCAACTCAACTCAGCTCTTGGGGCTCTGACTGCAGCTGCCGCTTCTGAAGCTGCTGCCGCGAACTTCCACAGGCACTCGTACTTGTAGGTAGGCGGAACAGTTGGCGGCCAATTTAAAAGGCATGATGCTTCTGGAACGTTGAAGCTTACCGGTGAACAGGCCCAAAGCCAATACATCCACATCCACATCCATAACCATAACCATGGCCAGACTCAAAGCTATGGCCAAAGCCAGAGCCATAGCCAGAGCCAAAGTTAAAGCTGAGGCATAGGCTAAGGCATAGGCTCAGGCTCTGGCTCAGGCTCAGGCTTAGACTCTGGCTGTGGCAGACAAGCTGCCAGGCACTGGCGTTTGATATTATTATATATGTATGTAGCATAATATTTGTTTGCGGCAACGCGGCAACAAGCAGTACTCCGATCTGTAGAAATCTTTGCCAAAGCACAGGAAACACTCAGTTGCAGGGAATGCAAAAAAAGACCACAAGAGTCGAAATTAGTGAGAGCTCCTGCCTCCCTTTCCGAGGTTCTATAATACTTAAATAAATGACAACTAGTGGTTCATTCATATATTGTTGTTCACTATTTTTTATCAAATATTTCCATTTAATATACAAGTAAGTCCTAAATAGCGTACAAAACCACTTATCATATAAAAGAGCAATCTATAGATGGTTTAAAGGACATTCATTTACTTTACCAAGAAAAACCACCTTCAAAATCAATAGACCTAAAACGTCATTTTTATACCCTGTTTATTCTTGATCAGGATGGCAAGACGAGTCGATATAGCTTTGTCCGTCTGTATGAACGCAAGGATCTCACAAAGTATAAGAGCTAGAATAACCAAACTTGGTATCCACATTGTCCTAAGTACAAGTTTGTTAATTTTTTCCGATGCACCACCCCCCTCCCCACTCTCCCGCAATTCGTGTATTTCCATAACTCCCTTAATTCTGTAGAGTTCTATTTTGTTATAATACAATAAAAATAAAAAGTCTAAAAGGTCTAAAAAGTTGTAAGATTGTGTTGTATTTTATTTAAATTAGAAATGGTTTAAAGGACATTCATTTACTTTACCAAGAAAAACCACCTTCAAAATCAATAGAACCTAAAACTTAATTCATCTAAAAAGTCTAAAAGGTCTAAAAAGTTGTAAGATTGTGTTGTATTTTATTTAAATTCTTTTATGATGTGACATCTACATATAGCATGAAATAATTTCTGCAATTCTTTTATTACATTTAAACATTCAGTCAGAATTTGAAGACAGTTCTTTCGAAAAAAAGAGAGCTCCTTTAACTAAGTCCAGTAGGACGCTTTCAGGTATTATTAACTGGATGAGATTTTAAAAAAAATATTTAAAATTTTCAATGCATATTAGACGAGAATCCTTCTAAAGTATACTTGGTTAAAAATGTAGTGTACGAGAATTGAGCTTACAGCGATTCCTATGAACTTTTTCGACCTGAAAAAAGTTCGGAATATTAGGAATCGCCTGGCATCAGATTCTTAAATAACTGAAACGACATCATTCATTGGATCTTCGATTCCGGATTTGAAAAGGCGACAGCAGTACTCAACCCCAGGGGGCAATCCTTCGATTTAGATTCTAAACCGACATGAGCTTGTGGAGAACGGACAATTTCCGTTTCGGTTCGACTTTAAGGATATCATCTTAGCCGTTACCATTCTATTTGATGCACAATTCAAGAAGCCGTGGATTTTAAAGGGATCTCAAAAAGACTTTATACTACTACTACTAATGACTGTTAGTTGTAATTTTCTACGATCCTTGATGTTCTGCCAATCTGTGTATTAAAGTGGGAAAGCTTAGCAATGATCAGTGAGTTTTCACTGTGAAGAAGCAGTTGATTTTGTGGTTGTTGTTGCTGCTGCTGCTGCTGCTGCTGCTGATGTTGTTGTTGTTGCTGTTGCTGTTGTTGGCGTAGTCGAACGCGCAACATAAAACAATTACGCCTACACTTGCTCTCGCTGCTGTTGGGTACCTGGGTAAGAGGGATCATTGTCGCTCCCTCACTGGCTCCCTGACTGGGCTGCCTCACTACCTGACTACCTGACTGGATAACTGGCTATGTTGCTGTTGTTGTTGTTGCTATGATGGCGCACTTGGCTCTGCAAGAGTGTCGTGGTGATCTGTCGATGGCGTGCACGACCTTCCCCGACGACTATGACGATGATGGGGACGATGACGATGACGGTGACGGCGACGGCGACGACTCTGCCGCCATTCGATCCGTTGGCTCATTTATGCCGCACCCGATGCTGCAGTTGATGCAGAAGTAGAAGTAGAAGTTGCAGTTGCAGTTACAGATGGTAGGCAGCACTATATTGCCTCATTTTCAGTTGGCAAAACGGATTCCAGTCGGAAGCTGTAAAGGCGACTCTGCGCCTTCTGAGGCAGGGGCTGCCGCTTCTTCTGCTTCTGCTTCTGCTATGAAACACAATATTCATTAACTTGGAGAGCATTAATGTTGAAGTTTCAACTGCTTTATACACAGCTCCTGCTGTTGTCCATGATGTTACTAATGTTGTTGTTGCCGGTGGTGGTGGTGGTGGTGTTGGTGCGGCTTGTGGCGGCAACTATACGAGTAACTGGAACTTTGGTTCCCATTTTGCCGTACGCTCTTTTTCCTTTCTTGTTCTTCAGTTCTCCTCTGTGGGTTTGGTTGCCAGTTCATTTTTTATGGTTTTCGCATGGCTCTGTTTGGCTGTAATAATGCGGCTATTAAACTCTGCAATCACTAACTTGAACCAATCCATTGGTTACCTGAGAATTATTTATTTTAACGATGCTGCTGAATACGGACGAGCGTGTATTATTATCGCTGTATTTTTTCATATACGAGTATTTCTTTATTTTTTGTTGCTTAGTATTTTCTTTGTCATCGGGGATAAACAGCAAGGTCGAAGACTTAACGCACAGCTAACGTTTTCATTTATCGTATTTAAGTATATACAAGTATATGTACATATAACTCGTTTTCCCTGTCACCTAATTGGCATATAAGTGGGTTGACCTCCATGAGTGTCACGGCTTTCATGCCACTACCTCTGCCACTTTTGTCACAATATTCACTACTGTTAGGGCATATGGATGCGTTGTTGCTGTTGATGTTGCTGTTGCTCCCTAAGTGACATCTAATTTTGATTGATTACTGTCCCATCGCTATTGTCCATGGTCTGTCACCAGAGACACAGACACAGACACAGACACAGGCAGAGACATGGGTACGGACAGAAGCGGCTCTAAGCCGATTAGATACCACACTTCCACTTCTACGACAATGTCGCGGTCTCAATTGGTCTATGTTTAATGGGCCAAGAGATCAAGTTAAATGTCACTTAGAATCTTTGACACCTGTAATGAATGGAGAAGAGTGTAGGTGGGAAACGACGCAGCTATAGGTCTCTCTATGGAAAGCGCAAGGGATCACAATATTCTGTAAGTATACACATTTTTAAGTTTCATCAGAACTATTTTACTTTTCAAGTGAATATTTTACAATAACTTCTAAAAAGTTAAGACAAGTTTTGTATAGTAGATCCTATATTATCCCTAAAAGAAATATTTGAATTTCCTACATTAAGGGCCAGTTTGTTGAAGAAATAATAATTATGAAATAATATTGGCTTTGAAGTGGCGCTGGATATCCAGTCTGCTGATATTCGTAGCGATACATATTGTTTTAAAACTGGTATGTAAATATTAATAATGTCATGTTTTTTAATGATAATCATTGATCAACAAATTATTCTTAATTAGAAAAAAAGAACTTACTATATACTGAGCATGTGCGAGTAGATCTCACATAGGCATAGCTTAAGTTTTGCTCTGGCAACACGAATTAACATGCGCTGTTATTCAATAACATATCCGGGATCGCTGAGCGCCAGCAGCTGAGAGGAAAACAACAGCAGTGGCAGCGCTGTGGGCGCCATACTGTCTACAACTATGGCTAGCCGCTTTGAAAAAATGTTAGCGCTATGCAAATTTCATTCATGCTAATCTACAGTAGGTAGATATGGTAAATATGTACGAATGTACATATGTATGTATGTATGGGTATAAGAAAGAACAGCTAACATTATTACCTTAAATTTAAGGTTTCTGCATTTTTAAAATTTGCTGATGAATTCATAGAGACGCTTGCTGTTTTCAAATATTGTATAAGATTGTATAAATATACACAAAAAATGTGCGCAGAAATCTAATAAGAAATGCAATTACATTGGCATCTTGCACAGACATACATACATACATATGTACGTGCAAAAAAATAACAGTTCGAACAAAACTAAAACCTACATATGTATCTTAGTTATTGCACAAACACACACTCTCGTGGGCGTTGCTCTCTTTTAAGATGAGAGTGCCAGCAAAGAAATAAAAGGCAAAACAAAGCAAACAGTTAATCGACATGGTCGTAGAAAGAATACCAATAAGGTTTAATATATGCACGATATTTCGATATGTATATACATACATATTTCTTGATTAAATAGATTAAAAGATATTGACCGTAAACAATAATTGTGTATGTATACATGAGGACTTGATGTTTTATAAAAATAAACATAGCCCTTAATTTAATATTTGGAAAAATTTGGTACAAGTAATATAAAAGGCAATTTTCATGAAATCCACTTAACTATGATCCACGCAACGCCCATGTGGAGGTGCCAGTTGCATAAGTTGATTTACAGCTATAATTTTTGATTCTTTGCTTTCACTCTTGCATTCTTAATGAGAGCACCGCTGTTAGTTGAGGGTCAACGATTAGTTTTGCGTAGCATGATAAGCGCGTCGCGTCGTTTATCGTTGTCATTGCCAAAAATGATTACAAAAGGCTTAAGTTAAACATTAAACATAATTTCAAAAAAATGCATTGTGTGTACTTAGTTGTGTGTGCTCTCTCTTTCTTCAACATCGTCAAAGTTGTGCGGACAAAGTGTGGCCCTAACAAAAAAAGGGAAATAAATTATAGACATGTGTGCACACATACATATGTATATACATACATACATACATATGCATATGCTCTAGCTTTCGGTATCTAGCAAAGTAATTTGTTCCTGTATAGTTCATATAGAAACATTTCTGGATAAATAAATACATAAGTTGTGTCCTCTCAGTCAGGAACCTTTATTCTCTAGCAGACTCTCCGGCTGAAAGCGTCATTAAAAAGCTTACATACGTCTACCAATACTAACTGAAATGCGCTGACATTGACTTATCAATAAACTGAATCTTTCATGCTAAGGGCTTTCTATAAATTAAGCTGTAAATTATATAAATTACATTAATAAGCAACAAGAATTATTGTATTGTGTGTGAATCTGATGGAGATTTGAAGTGTGTGCATATGTGTGTGTGTATGCACACACACACACACACACGCACACGTTACATTTTGAATGACACAGCTCAACAGCTAAAGTCAGAGGCAGAGTAAGAGTCAGAAAGAATCAGAGTTATATATGTATGTACACATGTAGGTATGTTGTATGTACATACGTGTATATGTGTGTAGCCACAATCATGGCCAGCACACGCAGTCGTCAGGAGATGAATTTGACATGCGTCTCTGATGATGATTTATTTTCATTTTTGTATTTTTAATTCACTCTTCGCCATTGTCGCTCTCACATGGACAATAACAACAACAATAATAACAACAACAACAACAACAGCAGCAACGGGCGGCACGGACTGCCGACAACAGCAATAACAACAACAACAACAACAACAACAACAAAAACAACATTAAAACATTAACAACAACAACAGCAAGAGCAACGACAGCGACACGACAAGCCAGGCATAATCTTCGATGGCAAAAAGTTAATGATAAAGATGATGACCATCAGAATTGGAATAATGTATGTATGTATGTATGTTTGTATGCAGTATGTAGTATAGTATGTGGCTGCGGGATCTTTGGTCGCCTGACTCGTTGGATGGTTGGATGGATGGATGGATGGTTGGTCGCTTGGTTGACTGGACGGACGGACAAAGCAAATCAGCTGAACTAAACTGAACAACTGAAGTTGAGCTGTCGCTGTCGCTGTCGCAGAGTCTTGTCTCGTCTCCAACTGACTCAAGAGCTGAAGCTGTAGAGTCTGAGGCCATTTTATCGAATGGCCCGAAACGGCATTGTTCAGTCTAGTTTCAGTTTTGGCTTTGGTTTCGCCTTCATCGTTGGGTGCTGTCGCCTTTAGCCTGTGGCCTCTTTTGGGTATGGGTTTGGTCAGCTCTGCTTCCTCCTTTTAGTTTTTTCTTCCATTTTTTTTTTTTATATTTTTCTTACCATTAACCTGCTAAATTACCAATAAGGCAAAGTGGATTTCACTTCAGTCTTTCGCCTCGTGATATGCTTTATGCTAAGGCTGATCCTGGCAATGATTGTAGCGAAGTAACAAAATTGTTGCCGTGCATACCCACATACACACACACATATATACATACATATACAAGTAGTTTGTAAGTATGCGTGTATGGCCTGAGCTGCCCTTTTGTGCCAGCAATCGTCTGGGCAAGAGGAAAATCTTGAACAGATAATGACCACTGTTCTCGCACTCAACTACAAGATGAGCGGCTGATATGACGATGACGAATGCGACGATTTTGAAGACGCAGTCACTCAGTCAATCCAGTCAGTCAGTCAGTCAGTTAGTCAGTCCAGTCCAGTCCCGTTCTGTCCAGTCAGTGAGTTGCCTGCTTGAAGGAGGAGTAGGAGGAGGCGTTGATGTTGACCGGTCGTCGTTGATGGTTACGAGTATGTTGCCGATTGCTGTTGTTATTATTATTATTTTCGTTGCTGTTGCTGTTGTTGTTGCTTTTGTGTCCAACAGTGCCACATCCACAGCCTCATCTCTTGACCGAATGCAGCGTCTTGCTGAGCCTCCTGTTATTGGAATAATGAGTTTTTAGTGATGCGCATCGATTTGTCAATTGATGATTTGTTGTTTTCAGTTTCATTTTTCGATTTATTTTCCCCGTCCCTCTCCTGTCTTGCCTTTTTGGCCTTTTGCATGCGGCTGTTCGTGCATGTGTGTGTAAAGTATTTTTGAGTTGGCATTGTTTAGTGCACATACATATATAGTAAATATATATCATTAATTCAACTTTTGTCATATTGAGAGCTCTTCAAAATTGATTGATTGCATAGTTTGCATCATGGGGAGTGAGAAATTGTCGCGATTATTAATGCATTGCTTACATATGTGACAACATAATTGATGAATCAAAAACTCAGCACCCAACCCAAAAAAATACAAAATTCAAATAATGACAACAACAAAAAAATCCTATAAGCTACACATATAGTACATATGTATGTATGAACGAAAAACGAACACGTTGAAAAAAAAAAATTCAAAAGCAAGTTTAAGTTTTTATTTCAAAGGAATGTGTCAGTTTAAATCACAGAGTAAGAAAATAGTGATTATTAAAATCAAAGGATTAACACGTATTTATATTTGTTTTAAATTGCTTTAAAAAATAAATATTTGGCCAAGCATAAGGAAAAGTTCTTCAGATTCTATTAAAAATAACATAAAACGAATATAAATTATTTAACATTAAGTAATGCAGCGAAATCCTAGACCTTCTGTGTAATAATAAATATTTATTTCACAAAGAATTTATTATATTTATTTTCAACAACTTATATTAAATTTTTTTCATATACCCGAACCAATTAATATTTACCGAATCGTTGATATATAACCAACATACATTTTTGTTATAATACATCCAAATTATGTTCCTTGTTGTACAACATTTGTGCTCTCAGTGTCTATACATACTCGTATGTATGTATGCCTATTGAAAAGACTTAAAGAACTTAAAACTATTCATGGAAATTGTAGGGATTTCCATCCTTTCATATTAACAGGCGAGACCTTAAATATAGCTTTGCTACCTTCTATTGTTGATTACTGCCTAAAATCCACCTGGACATGTCTGCTTATCGACGAAATCCCGTTAGAAATGGAACGAATTAAAGGACGATGGTAGGGGAAATCTTTGTTGAAATGTCAAAGACTTTCAAAGTGCAATCCATAATATTTATGGAATCATCTAGTCGAAACTTGCATACTCTGTTCCAAAGAAATTGCGCAAATATCAAAAGAAATTCACAAACTTTGCCCAAAAATTGAAATACCCCATTCACAATTGATGTCTGTGGGGGCATTTCGGGCGCATTGAAGCTGGACAAGTGGCAGGTTCAAAAGTATGTGTTGGGTCTTAGCGATGTTCTTGCTGCTGTTGGGAAAAATCACATTGACGTGTGCCAAAAGAGCGTAAAACCTCAAACACGTTGTGCAACTTTCGTACGTTACAGTTGAACCGGAAACGGAAATCTAATAGACCAAAGCATGCATAAGTGATGAAGCGAGAAAACAGCAACCCACACCAACACCTATACACACACACACACACTCACACTCACCTCGTCCTTCCTGCTGAAGGCATTACACGGCACACACATGTGCGCAAAACCCTTTTCAATGTTTCTGTTGCCCAAATCTTATCAAAGATGCTTGAAGTTTTTTGGCACCCCCTCCAAAAGCATTCTGTCCATCCATCGTTCGTTTTCATCCTTTTTTATATTAACCCACGGCAAAAGTTTTTCCAGCAATGTGCCCGCAACCTTTGTCCACTTAGTGGCCGTCAACGCTGACTCTGCGAAGCGGGGTAGGGAGCTGGGTGGGATTACATGTGTGTGTCACGACCTTGATATGGTGAACACATGTTCTCAAGAAGATTAGCCTGTCAATCGGTTCGTTGAACGATTGCGATTACTTTTAAAATGTTATTAAAAAAGGAAGTGAGCAGAAAAACAAAACAAAGCCCTGCTAAAGTCTTTTCCCAAAAGGTCCGCAAAATTTAGAAATTGCAAAGAGTACCTGCGAAGTGAACGCATCGGCTTAAAGCTGCGAACTGAACAGAACAGAACATAACACAAGATATCATACATTGTTTGATTTGCCATTTCGCATGCAATGGCAAAAACATTAATACAGGATGCATACGATTATGATACTCGTCCGGGTAAATAATCGCTTTGTTTGTTCGCGAAATTCTCTTCATTCGCTCCGGCATTGAAATGCGCCCCGCGGTGCAAACATTGGCGCCTTTTGCCAGCCTTTTGGTCGATGCCGGTTCACAATATTTGAAGCCATACCAACCTATATTATGCCTTTATGTCTGTATGTGTTTGTGTTGGTGTGTGTGTGTGAATAACTTCCTGTAGCCTTATGAAGTGTAAAGCAGGCAATTTGCATTTTGGGAAGCGTTTTGCCACAAACTGCCTTTTCAATTTGGAAACATTTTTCAAAAATAATCGTACCCTAATTATGAGTGCAAGAACTTCGTTTCAACTTAATATTAAAGAAAACACTAAAATGTATTGCAAAAAGGGAAAAATGTTAAATGAAAGTATTTTATTTTAGAATAAGAATATGCCTTGGACTGTCTGCTCTGTTTGCATGAAAAATATTGTCGCATAAATATCATAGGAGATGGTTCTATTAACGTTCTCATTAACTGTTTCTACATTAATACACCTAATTCTTTTTTTTACATGGTTTTAACACGGTTTGAAAGTTAAAAATGTTACACGACTTTATTCCATTTAGCACGATTCATTTTGCATTTTTTTTCACGTTTTTTTTTGCACGACTTTTTCTGGAGCCAATCTACCGTGTAAAAACAGAATTAGGTGTACTATATATCCATGCAAAGCACATTAAAGTTGAAGAAATTTTCCCTAATTAATAAAATTCTAAATAACTTTTTATCAAAATAGGTTGAGCAAAGAAAACTTTTAAAATGATCTTAACGCGCAAACTTATAATGCAGTTGAAAACAAAAATAATATCAATTATAATTAAGAAATTTTGAATTCGATTTGAGTACTTTAATATTCATGTGGAATAGTGAAATTTTGAATTATTGTTAATAAACTAATAGGTAGAAACGAGGGAAGGTTCTATGTTTTTGATGGTTTAAGAAAAAATTCCATACTATCGATAGCATCACCATAACCTGTTTACTAATAAAATTATAAAAATGAATCAAAACGCTGTAATGTAGCTTATGTGTAAGAATAATTAAAATCGCAGCGAGATCAATCAATTATTGTTTAAAAAGAGAAGCCGCTTAGTGTAGTTGTATGATTTTATAAAAGTCCTGGACAAAACAGTTGTTGATACGTCTTTTATCTTATTCCACAAGCAAGGAAATTTTTTAAGTTAATGCCTAACGTAGTGTCTTAAGGCCATAAGGCGGCTTATGGCCTAGTAATATTTAAATCCCTTTTTAAATTGCAATTTATACTCTATTCGGTTGCAATTAATTAGATTCAATTAGATGGTGTATTGGATTATCTTTAACCAAAATCCATTTGTAGACATGCTCTATTTAGAGTCGACTGTTTAGTTAGCAAGTGGTTGTAATTCTTGGTATTGCTACCAAAACGTGTCGCCCAATTGTCATTAAGTTTTCATGGCACTTCAAACCACCACATCACGTGTTGTACGAGTACTCTTTTCCATGAGCCCCTCTTCGAGCTGATTGCCTGGTCCCGGTACCCAGTCACAATATTTGTTGTCGTTAATAATTTAAAACTGACTTTGTGGCATTTTATGGTTGCATTTTTCTTTGCCGACAAGTGCCCATAACGATTTAGACGATTGACAGCTTCGAAGTGGGTGTCCGAGGGCCTTTAACTGGTGCTGGTACTGGCACTGGTACTGGCACTGGCACTGGTACTGGTATTGGTACCGGTGTTGTACCGGAGTATGTACCAATGTCTACAGCTCTGCTGGTGCTGGGTGCTTTTTTGCAGTTGCTTTTCTTTTTGTCGCTGTTGTCGCTCTTGTTGTTGTCGTTTTGTTGTTATCATCCGTGCTGTTGTTAAGTTTGTCATATTTTATGGGCCGGTTACGTCTGGCGACTTACTGCGGCCCCTCTGTCGAGTGATATATATGACAGGCGGATTTTGTTTTAGTGGCATGGGTGACAATCCCTTCAGGAACTTTTATTTATTCACGCATGTTGGCAAAACTGAAAACGTGTCCCTTACACGCAATTCAAGAATGGCAACAGCAACAACAACACCAACAACAACAACAACGGCAACAACAAAGACACCACTCGACCACATGGTTGGACCTCTTCAACAGCGCTGCTCCTGGCCATCATTACACCCCGCCATACGCTACCGGCACTCATCTCCTGATCCTTTTGAAGCTCTGCATTATTAATTATCGTTAATTGCATATGCATACACACTATTTTTGTTGTAATTCCAAAACTACAAGTAAGAGCTACATAAATACAACGTAGTAGTTGCCGGCAGTGGACTTGGAATTGCCGTATCGAAAGTTGCATGAAATATCCTTTAAGAGCATAATGAATATTCCTTACCTTATCCACTTACTTATCCATATGGTGTGCCAACTTTAATAGCGTATAATCCGTAAAGAATTGGGAACATTGATTCATGCTTGGACTCAATAAAAATGTGAAATGTGTAGCTTCGGCATTCAGAAGAATTATTTAAAAACCGTTCAATGTATATTTAACAAAAATTTTTAAAGAAACTTTATGAATTTTTTCGATCTTGCAAATAACCGATTATATTATACTTGTATTATATATATTATATTACTGAACTTCAAGATCATCAATGGTAGGAAAGTAGAATAATTTCGTGAATGTGACAAAATATTTGCTTTAAAAATGTGGGTCTGTCTTGCTTACAGCTCCAGTTTGAATCTATTTTTAAGTCGTCTTTTAGCCAACAAAAAGAACTCTTAGTACTTTATTGTTCCTTCAAATAGAACATTCAAAATGGAGGAACTGGAAAATAAGTTTATAGAATTCCCACTCTCTCTATCAATCTAGCAGAGCGCTCAGCATATATTTAAGTACCTGCTATATATTTGTGTTACGGGCGGGCTTAAATGATTAGCTGCCATTTCACAAAATAGAGCAAAAAACTACAGTTGTAAGTAGAAAATTGTTTCGCCTTTACGCGCAGGAGTAAACTTTCTGCTCATCCTTTACGAGCTTGCTAAATATTTAACGCACATTGTAGCTTACATACATAACTGACCGTGTCCGTACCGTTGAGAAGGATAACTATGCGCACCTCAGACATCCACTTCAGGAATACAAGTACGTAACCTGACGTTGTATGTGACATGTTTTGGTCAGATTAATTGACTGCATTATTTATGGAGCGCATAGAAAATGCCCAAAACTGCGTGCTCACATACATATGTTGAGAGTTGACCTTTGTTGGAACCAAGGAAAAGGGGTACGTATGAAAATGTCTGCATTCAATCATGGCAAGTCCGAATAGGGGGCGTAGATGCAGGCAATGTCCTGATTCTACGTTTGTCCATCTGCCCACAAAGTCTGCTTCTTTCTTTGTTTCATTGTTAAGCGACACGACTCGTACTCGTTTATATGTAAATGTATGCACGCACATATATCAGCAATATAATATTTATGAACTCAATTTAATATAACGAAGTCTTCTTCTCACGCCAATGCAATCGATACTGTTAAGGTTCGGCAAAGGGCAGTCCTGGTCCTGAGTGATGCTCAAGGAGTACGAAAGTCATTAATAAAGAAGAGGAGAGAATCGACAAAGTCAATTGATGTTGGCGAGTGCTCACCAGACCAATGCAAATGTAAGGCATTTTTTAGATTTTCGCCTATAAGCCAAGTTGTAGTCACTTTTTCGTCTGATATTCTGTATAGTAATGGGTATATTTCATCTCAAAAGTCAGAAAGTCTCAAAGTCTATAGCAGAGAGATGAGCTGAGATGATGAGATGATGGAGAAACAACAACACAGTTGTCCAATTTGGAAACTATTTCAATAAGTCTGCATCTAGTAACTTGTTGTTGATTTTAATCGCGTTAGACAAGGAATTGATTTAAATAGGAATTTGAATTTGTTGAACATTTGGATATTTGAATATTTAGATAATAGATTCGGCAACTCATATATGTATACATAAGTATATATATTTTTTTAAAGTGCTTTAAAAGCCCTTAAATTAACATTATCTATTCAAAGCATAACATAAAACTGGAGTAATGCTTACATCAATTATTCCCCTTGCAGCTACTCAAATTTAATTTTTGTTTTTATTAGCATAAGGCTTTAAATGTATTTTAATAAGGATTTGTCTTCGGATGAATAAATCAAGTCTTCTCGACAAGTTTGCTGTTTTGTTGTTCAAATGGAATGGTTCAAATATAAATATTCAGCACTTCTATTTTATTTTATGTATACGCTGTCTATACGCTGCTTAAGATCATGCTAAATAAAATAATAATAAAACAACAGCAGAGGTAGACTTCATATGATTTAAAATATTTTGAGCATATCTGCAATATATCGAGAACTCGGGCAAAACTGTAAAACTGAACTGCAAAATTAACTTCCTAACAAACCTTAATTTGATGCACATTTCAAAAAATCAACGAACAATTCAAAACTCTTCTTAAATTTAGTGGTCCTTCAACCACTAACCACTATGTGTTTTTTGGCATTTTGAAGTTAAATATCTAGAAAATATGTTTCCGTTTTGTGGGACCATTTGAGTATCTATGCCTTTTCCCAATTTGCAAAGGGACTTTTCAATGGAAAAAATATACATTTTAGCTCGAAACACGAGCTTAGATCCATTTCCATGGGAAGCTGTATATAAAACAAAGGAAGCTTTAAATATGGAGCCTGGTAGATGAACAGCCCCGACAACTGCTACAAAACAACTTGCAACACAGAGTGGACTGGGCAATAAAAACAAATACAACAACAGGCAAAGCAGCAACAGCAACAGTAACAAGAACTCAAGAACGCCACAGATCGCGTCCTCGAAATGGAAAATAAATTACTTTAAACGGTTTCGAATAGCAAATTGCAGATTGTCATTTCAAAAGACATACCTTGCCACACATATCAGTGTCAATGACTGACCGGGGGCAAGGGCGCTGTGCGAACTTTAAAATGACGAATGACCACAAAACGACGCACGAAGGATCACAAGAAGTAAGGCCAGAACGAGAACGGCAATAATAAAAACCTCCAACGGGCAGTTCGCGGGAATCGAGATTGGGTTGAATTTTTATAATTGAGTTTGAAGAGATTTTTTAATCTCTTCTTTTGTGCCCTTAACCTCTGTCTGTGTGAGTGCGCATATACCTATACTATATACATGCACTTATATGAGCTGGTTGTATAGTATATTTGTGTGTGTGTGTGCGACTGTCCGGCATGTCCATTAGTTGGTCGCCATGTCAAGCTCTGAAGAATGGAGAGCAATTTGGGTTCTCGCCTTCTATTTTGGCTAGGCCAGACAGAAGAATGGCTTCCCTTTCGTCTCCTCTTGCTGCATATATTCACGCGTGTGTTTTGTTTTTCAAAATGAAGGACATGGACAACGCTAACGACAAGGAGAGATTCTGTATTTAAGGATATTTGGAGAACACATTTAATTTGCTAACATAACGCTGCTGTTAAATGGTAATATATTGAAGTAGAGTTTGTAAATATGATCTGTAATGTAGCTTATGATTTGGGCTTCTTTTCTATTAATGTAAGAGATTATCTTTATTTTCACGAATCAAAATCTACTTTTAAAAATTGTTGTTTAATTTAGAATTCTGTAGTCTTATTAACAAAATTATTTTTATTTTTTATTCTTCTTACAACCTATTCAACAAATGTCGGTCATTTCTCTAGTTTTATTTAAACATAATTGTTGCTGGAAAGCAAAACAAAAAAAAATCAAACAATTTTTATAAAATATTTTGGATCTTGATAAAGGTCAAGAAAAGCGCTTAAGATAAATTCAGGCTTTACAAATAAATATTTACAGTTAGCACAAAAGTGGCTCTCTTTCAAGCAACACGATCTAGAATTTTTTCCAGTTACGGGTCAAAGTTTCCACTACTCCAAAGGAAACTTCTTAACAAATTTCTATCTGCCGTTTCAGTTTATTGATTGTTTTTTCATAAGTTGAAAGCAATAATAGACTCAATTCTCAAAGAAGGTATGTAATATTATAGAATAGGTGTTTAAAATAGACTTTTGTGATAATACTTTTGTTTAAATACTTGGATCTGAATTTTTTTGCACTTCTCTCTGAAGCTATTGGGTAGAAAAAATGTTCCACATTGTCTAAAAAAAAACTCCTTATTATCAAATGCCAAGCAAGCCATTTTTTGCGCAATTATTGCATCGGAATCGAAGGGTTCGATATTGGCAAGTGCAGTCGACGTGGTTGCCATCGCCAATCGGCCATCGACGATCGCGGTCGTACGAGCATACCAACATAATACATACATACGTACATACACGTATATTTATAGTATGTATATATGTACGTATCATCGTCAAAGCGTGTAGAGCGAAATTCGTGCCGTGACCGCCCCTTTCAACTCTGTATATTATCAGATTAGCTCTTTTCATAAGTTATTTTGGCTTAGTAGTTTCATGTTCTTGCTGCTGCATGTGCTGTTGCTCTTTTTGTTGTTGTTGTTCTTCTTCTTCTTGTTGTTGTTGTTGTGCAAACCCATAAAGAGCAAACGCAATATTATTTGGTGCAGGCGTACCCATACCCTAGTAAATACTAGTTTAGCTCAACGGAACCGCAAATGATTTTGTTTTGGCTTTAACTGATTTCTGTTTTAGAGACATTGCTAAGACCGTCCGTACACGAGAGATCCTCCACTTAAATAATTGTTCCTGATCTGAGATAACCCTCAGTTTCTGTAAGCCAAGCAGATAGAACTATTTTGCGGTATGAACCATAAGCTAAATGTTGAGTAATTTATTTATTTATTTATTTATTTCATCGACAAACCATGCAGTCGATGTACATAAAAAAGCAATATAATAGAGAACTTAAACTAAATAAAACTAAAGAAATAAAAAAGCCTATAAAAATCACAAAAATATCTAATCACGACTCCGACACGGTGGGGGAATTTTATTTGCCCCGATTCACAGCAGAGAGTAGTAATAAATAATTGTGATATTATTGTACTAGAGCATCATGTATTATAAATAGCAAACACAACTGATGGAACCAAAAGATAAAGCCTTAAGCTATGCTCAGGCAAATAATTTGCAAATAGATTGGCACAACTTTCAAGAATCCTTTCAAATAGATGTTGAAAACAAAAATATGTCTATAGTTTTCATTCTTTAACAAACGTCTTTGAATAACGTTTCTGTTTCAATTTTATTTTTGGAAAATTGTACGATAAAATGCTTTAACAATATTTAGCCGTGCTTGTCACAAGGATGTCTAAAGGATTACTTCAATATCTAGGCAAATCAAATATTCCAATATTTTGTGAGATTTGTCTGTCATTTTTTCTTTGCTTTCAAAGATAATTTATTTATTGTTACATTTTGTATTCATATTTTCAAATTAGTATACCTTACTATATAAACTTATACGCTTTACCTAAACATTTTTAGTACGTTTTATTTTGAAACTAATTAGTTTAATACTTAGACAAAGTTAGGCTAGATAGGATACTTATAGATCGCTGCCTAGTGATAAACTTACTCAATTGCATTACTCAGGATTAGAGAACTTTCTAGCTCGTAATTCTACTCTACTTGTGTGTATCTGCACTATCTTAGCATTTATTTAACTAATTTGCTGGATTGGCTTGCTAAAATGCTTCGATTAATTAACTAAAGCGCGTTCTACGCTAAAAGGAAACTTGAAGTGTTGTCAATCAAGTCATGAACCTAATTCCCATTTCTATGCCCAAAAGCTGTTCATTTGTTGTTGTTGTTGTTGTTGTTGTTGTTGTTGTATCCATTTGCTGGAATAAGCGGCTGATGTGGCAAGTTGTTGCTGTTGTTGATGATGTCGTTGGTAGTAGGTGTTGCTGCTGCTGTTTGTGTTGTTGTAGTACTGATACATAAGTGGCGCTGGATGCTGTTGTTGTTGATGTTGTTGTTGATGTTGTTGTTGATGTTGTTGTTGATGTTGGTGATGTAGTTGTGGCGGCATTGGCCTCTCAGCTGGCTGTGCGTAAGTCCAGGCTCTTTGTTGTTGCTGCTGTTGCTGTTGCTGATTGCGTTGATAGTTGTGCATCATAATTGTCTGGAGTTCGTCAGGGATGGGACAATAAGCAGCCGCATTGCTTCTAAAGAACTGAGCATACAATGTGGCTGTATCGGTGGACTGCTGCTGCTGCTGCTGCTGATGTTGTTGTTGTTGTTGATAAGGATGCATATAACCCTTGCCATATGGCAGAGCTGCCTTCGAACGATTACACGAAATGTTGGATAATGCGGCCATGTGGCGGCCCATCATCGCTGTCTGATTGCTGCGTCTCAGCCGCCCTGTCGTCTCACCAATTGTTAGGTCTTCGGCAAATGGATCCAAAGCCCAATAATGTCCACGTCCCGGATCGTCCAAAGCACGCGGCACCCGCACAAAACACGGATTGAGGCTCAAATTGTGACGTATCGAGTTTTGCCAGACACTCTTGTGGTTCTGATAATATGCGAAATTATCGGCAATCCATTTACAAATACCACTCAGGGTCAAACGTTTCTCCGGACTGCTTCGAATGGCCATAACAATCAGGGCGCTATATGTGAAGGCCGGCTTGGCATCGCTGGCATTGCGATTGGATCCACTTCCTGCATTGCATTCATCGGACGATGCATCCTCCGAAGAATTTGAATCGCTGGGGCTACTGGGCGAGCCATTCACGTAATACTTCTGATCATTTTTGCTGTCCAGTTGAGTTTCGGAGAGCAGGGAGCGTATAGAGAAGCTCGATTGAAAAACAGGTGCCATTTCCAAAGTATCTTCTATGATTTCTTAAACTATGTTTCAAATTCGATGCGATGTGTGTTCTTTCCAAGCGTCGACTGTTAAATGCGACAATAGATGACATGTTTCTGCCATTTATAGGCCAACATACAGGTCATAATTAGGGAGCATTTTGGTGGACCAGCGGCAGATTACTGAATGAGAGATTAGGAACTGTTGCTACCAGCCTATTGGGTGACAACATCACTCCGTAATGCATGTAATCTGCGATTGGCCTTTTCTAATCGCCAAGCAACATTGGGCTTATTGAAAAGCAGATCAATGAAAGCCGTCGGATTCATTCATTGATCCCATCACCCAGTATGTGTCGGTTATTGGATTAGTTGATCGCGCTTCTCGTTATCCACTGCATAAATTGGATTAATTCTACCTGCGCAAGGTCTTTCCTTGACACATCATATCAAATCAGGGGTCTGCTTTGGGCCATGTCCATTGATGTGCACACACATATGTATGTATGATGATCATACTTGTGGATTCTGATTCCAACCGATTTAAAATATTTTACCTACATAAACTCCGATATTACCTGAACAGTTGAGCGTAAGCTTAACAGCTTGAGTGCATTTTTAAGGAAAATATCAAGGAAATATGAAATTCTCTATTTCTTTGCGCGTTATATGTTTCGAGATGACCTTAAAACGCCACAAGTGTAGAAATAGCTATAACCAAATTATGTTTGAAGCACCCTCTGTATAACAAAGCAACTGGAAATTTTAAATTTATTTATTTTTGGCAGACTCCTAATTCGTGTCTAAAAAGAAAGAGAAACATAAAAGAAAAAACAGACGAAAAATGGGAATAATTTTGAAATGTCTCGTCTCTAGCCAACTGTCTTGCAGGTCTTACGAATAATACTGAAAATTTGTCAAAAATAAAACCAGATTTTTTAAGATTGCAGGGAATAGAGTGATTAAAGGAATGGCGTATTGTTTTAAAAGTTGGGCAAACGTTTGCATTTGAAAATGCTCGCTGTAAATAATTTTGTATAATTTTAACGATTTTAGGTGCTTAAGAGGGCGATTTTTAATCGGGCACATGTATGCTTGTATGTGTAGCACACACATGTAGGTGTGGGAGGCTCAGCGCTTCAATTAAACTGATAGGAAGTACATACATTTATGCAGTTATATGTACAACTGTAGACTTCCAGTGCAATCTAAACTAACGAATGCATATCTAGAATAGTTATCGCGAGGCACCCACTCCGCTACTCTCTCTCTCTCTCTCTCTGTCTGTCTTTGTCTGTCTCTCTGTCTCTCTCTCCCACTCACCCATTTTTGCACTCCCTGCCGAACAAATTAGTTGCAGTTGGTAGCAATACATTATCAGTTTTTTGGCTGCCACATCGCGACACCGTCCCTTCCAGCCTTTCGTAAAAATAGCGAACTCAGCCATGGTGGCGCTAACCCGATGGCAATGGGACCCTCGAATAGTAACACGAACACCCCCCAACACCACTGTGGCAGAGACTAGACATTGACTGCACTCTCGATGGCATCATAACTACATACATACATAGATGGCCACACGAATAAATTGCACATACGAGCATACGAGTATGTATGTATGCACACATACATATACAAGTAAACAACGACTGTCTAACACTCACCTGACTTCGTCCTATGGTCACATATACAATTTAGTAAATACATATATACTCGATTATGTGCAGTGATATACAAGCGGCGCATTCTGTAAATGGTACTTCTATGTACAAGTACATACTTACTATAGTATATATACGAGTACTACGGGTATATGGGTACATGCCTGACTCTCTTCGCAATCATGAGTGTAAGCATGTTTGGGTGCATGTACTAAGTTGTTGTTTATTTCTGCTTTAATTCGGTGCCTGTTTAAATCGAATTTCATGCCATTATACTACGGTAATGGGGAATGGGGAATCTACATATTATTTTTGCCATTAGGGACGATGTACGATAGTTTTGGCGTTGCAAAACTTGTGTGTTTTATTCGAGCTAGTTCAATGGCTAGGTCTGAATACGAGTATGGGAGTATGGAAGGAGTTGTTGGAGCGCAGAGATACCATACATTGCTAAACGAAAACCATTGTTAGTAATTAAAACTGAAAATAGGTTTTTATTAAAGCTACAACGACTAGATATAAGAATTACACTTTTACAGCCTTTTATAATTTTTTGAATATTTTTGACATATACAAGTATATCGGTCCCTAATGCTTACTGCAATATTGGCCTTCTACTTGTATAACGGTACGAGTCTTTTTAATAATATTTATGGAATGGGAGGCTCGACCTGGCGACAATTTGTCTTTTACGGTATATTAAACTCTTCTTTTGACATTATTATTATTTAAGTAGCAGAGAATGAGCTGCAAAATTGATGCAAGATGTGAGATTACACATACTTGCAAATTAAATTAATGGCAAAAAATTTGGATATTACAGATGGATGACTTTACATAGGTGTGTGTTTTTTTAAAATACTAAACTCATAAACTTAAACAATTGGATCTGGTACGTGGAGAATCCGATATCAATAATGATTTCGACTGCACACTTCTTATGTGCAGTTGTGCTCGTACATACTTGTATATACAAGTATACTATAACTTAGAATTCTGGGGTAAGCCTAATGGATAGCTGACAGTAATTCCTTTCTGACCATTTCCTCACACATTACACTTCAAGTCCTTTTGGTGTTTCTTTGTCTTACTGCCAAAAGACTTTCGAGCTTTGGCCAAGAAGTTTGCGGCGCAAATCTACATATCCGTTTATATACATATTGTATGTACGTATGTATGTAGTATGTATGTAGTTGTAGATAAAAGACGTCATTGCATTTACATGTGTTAGCCTTTTACATACGTACACATACTATATTAAAGAAATGAATAAAATATATAGCCACCATATGGCTGGATACGAGCACATGTATGGTATGGTAGTGTGTATGTAAAGAGGGAGGGGCATGTGTAAGGCTGCATTTACATACATACACGTACATACACGTACATACACGTACATACTCGTATGTACTATACACATATGGGTGTGTATACAGTGTCTGTCTTGTTTTCTGTTCTGCGTGTCCGCTGCAGGCTTAACGATAACATTGTGGCAATTTTATTTGCCCACAATCTGTTGTTTTTCCTCGAGCCTTGCTTACAGGAAGGAAGAGAACGAATTTCAGCGGAAGGAAACACTAAAATGTTACTTTAAATAAATTGCAGTACGGCGAGGCTCTCTGTTATTTTCTCTGCGTTCCTATTGTACGATGATGAGGACGTGGACGTGGACGAGGACGAGGACGAGTACTGCCAGTGCTACGAAAGGGTTCGATATACATATAGTATAGTATATATCTGTATGTAGTATCTATTAATTTAGATGCCTGGGGTCGTTGTGAGGTTCAGGGGTGAAGGAGTTGACATGGACAACCACACGCACAACAACAACAACAACAACAAGAACAACAAGAACAAGAACAACAGCAACCTGGACGATAATAATGCATACAAATGCTGAATAAAATGGTGCATATATAGTATTTATTTCTCAAGACAATCACGCCCTCGCAGACAAAATGAGAACGGGAGCAAGCGACAGAGCGATAGAAAGAGAGTTTCGAAAATTTACGAGCTCTTCTTTAATCGCCCCAAAATAAATCACATGAACACATGGACATCCTGTATATCAGCAACACCATTCCTTTGGGTGTTGTGCGATGTGTGGGCTTCTGAGCCAACTATTCGAAACTCAGTTAAATGTGTATTTCCAGCAAATGCAGTTGGAGGCCAAAGCTTGTCAAGTATTGGAGGATTTCTTTACTCTCCAACAGCCTACAATAATGTGCCTTGAATTACCAGAGAAATGAAGAAACAATTCTTTTTTTTTTTTGTTTTCTTGATATTTTATTGCAAACATATATAGCTTATAGAGAAGTTGAAGGTATTTGCCTGTTTATTGATTCAGAACTAACCCACTATATGATACTATAGGACAAAAAAAAAAAAATTATATATATATAACAAAATAATGTTAGTGTACGGGAAAATATATCAAATCAGTTTTATCCCTTGAAAGCAAAGTTGTCGTTGACTCGTTATCATACAATACAAATACACTTAGGTTTTGAATTAAAAAAAAAAAATTACATATATGCGATACTTATTTACTATACTTATATATTTAAGCGAGTATCACTAACAATATTATCGTTATTATTTAATATTTGTTACTCCTCCCATTTCACTCAATTCTCTACAATTTATACTTGTACACAAAACAACAGTTTTTATAAATACATGTTCAAAAAAAGTTTTATATATATAGAAAAAAAAAATGCTAGTTGATCATTCTAGTGTTTAATATTATTTATATTTATATAGTATTAGCCTAGTAAAAGTTGATTTATTATGAGCGCGGTTGATGTTTACTCCTAATGTACTATTAAAAGACAAAGACCTCCTGACTTTGACAACCGCCTGCGCCTTCCTTTCATCCTTTCCTTTCCTTTCCTTTAAGTGATTATGAGCAATGCTGTATTACTAAGATTTTTAGCCTGATATTGCATGTCAGTGGAGCTCGACAATGAAGCGACGTTGAAGCGACAGCGACAGCGGCAGCGAGAGACTGGCCATGGACACATGGAGTGGATTATTCGGTCTGCACGGTCTGCACGGTCCACATGGTCCACATGTGTCTCTCGGGGGCAAGGGAGTTTTGATTCATTTAGTGATAAAATGCCAGTGCTTTGGCATAATACGAGGTACATGGTCATGATATGCGATCGGGTGTTTGCCTTTGAGCTAGATGATGGGCAGTCGCAGTCGCAGCCGCAGCCGCAGTCGCAGCCACCGAGCTGCCTGGACTTGAGTGCAGCGAATTGTTGGCGGCCTCCTCTTCACCACCGACGCCGACGCCGACTCCAACGCCGACTCCGACTCCAATGCCGCCTCTAGCCGCATGCTGTGAATCGTATTCAGGAGAGACGGGACGCATTGTTGGGTATTGGGTGGGTGAGTGCGTTTTTGAGGCGGCATTGTTGTTGCTACCGCTATTGTTATTGTTGTTGCTGTTGCTGTTCCCCAACGATGAGGTGCTCTCACAGGAACGTGTGCCCACCGGCGGCGTTATCGAATGCTGTGAATTCGAATCGGACGAAGTGCGTCGACAAAAGGGACTCAACGTTTGGAAGGGGCTGCTGGCCAGCATGTGTGGCGCTAGCGGCGGGAAGCGTGGTATACGTGACAGTCCATGGTACAGCAACGGGTTACTGATGTGATTGAGCTGTAGACGTGGATCGCTCAGGAAGGCATTCGTTTGGGGCGGAGCTTCGGGGGAGAAACCTTGTCCATGCCCATGACTGCGAACGCTGCCCGCGGCATTGGCGGCGGCAATATGATGCTGCAGTGCCTCAAAGCAGAGTGGCACATTTAGCCCACGAGCTCCGGCACATAGGCGCGCCAGAATTTCGGCTTGAATTGAGCTTGGCATGTTGGCCGCATGTCCGCTCGCACCGCCTCCAAAGTTCTTATTATTATTTATGTTTATGAACTCCAGCAAGGGATCCACGGCGGCGGCAGCGGCAACTGCAGCAGCCGCAGCGGCGGTAGCAGGCGTATGATGATTATTTCCATGATCATCGCTAGTGGATAGCAGCTTGCGATGCAGATTCAAATTGGAGCTGTGTCTGTCCCGACTGCGCTTCGAGGGAAAGGCGGCATTGCAGCCATCGATATTGCACTTATGATGCAATTTCAAATGGACGCTCTGATAGTGCGTCTTGAGATGAAAATGATTTTGAAATATTTCACCACATGCCGTGCACTTCAATGGATTCTCTTTATCGATTGGCACCTCGGGCTCTTCGGCAATGTAATCACCATTGGCATCCGCTTTCAGCAGTCGCTCTGTGGGTGGTGTTATGGGACTGTCTTCGGTTAGCTTGTCCTCATTGTTGTTATTGCTGCTCTTCGCATTGCCATCCATATCGATTTCCTTGCCATAGCCCCCCAGAGTTTCATCGCCCATCAGCTCTTGCTTGATGCGCAAATAGCGATTCTCATCACTATCGGCATAATGCATTAGCTCATCCATGGGCTCCTGCTTAATGCTGGAACTCGCCAATGTTGGATTGTTGGCAGCTGGCTCCAAAGCGGAGTTACCAATGCTGGCGGTTGTGTTTAGCGATAGGTCCAAGGTTTGCTCCTGCTTGGCCTGGGGCTCTTCCAATTCGGATTTAATGGTGTGCTTGCTCAGATCTGTCGATGCGTAGGGTGTTAGGGGCGGTGAGGGTATTGCCTTGGTTGACTCACTGGAACTTGAGGAGTTTTCTTTGGCTGACTGCTTGGCATCTAATGCGGCCGCTTCATCGTCGCTCGGCTTTGTTTTCTTGATGGACAGATCAGCGGCAACATCATAATCCAGGGAATTCTCACAGGAGTTGTCATCGGATTGCACAGTACAGCGTACGGGGTTTTGACTCTTACGCTTGCGCTTACTGGCAAGGGCTAAAGCGCCTAAAGCACCAGCAACATTTCCTGTCAAACTACCAGGAGTTTGTCCACTCGTATCGCCACATGAATCAGTTACACTTAAAGAGTCATCATTAGCCTGTTCGCCATGCATGTTATCGGGATCCACATCTGCATCCACATCGGCATTTTCCTCAGCATTGAACTCCCCCACCTCTCCTACTCCATGCGTCCTTTCTAGACTCTTTTCTTTGGTTTGACTGTGGCTAGAGATTCCTGACGTATTGTCACCTAAGGTAGATCGCTCATCACTTTCATTGTCCATGACAAAATCATCGTGGTTCGCCTTCTCCGGTATGCTATCTAATTCATCACCCACAACCACAATGCCATCGCCGTCATCATCATCGCCATCATCATCGTCGTAGTCGCCGATTTGTATGCCAACCTCCAATATTTCATCATCGTCATCATCGTCACCATCGATATCGGCATCCATCTCCTCCGAATGCTCTTTACCCCGTCCACGTTGGGCTTCGTAGCGTCCCAGCATACCGTTATCCATGTAGGATCGTTGCAAATACTCCTGACCATGCTTTAGTTCCAGCGAACCCATCGAGTGATGTCTCAGGTCTGGCGGTGGTGTTAACAATGGGAAAGTGCCAAATGGACCCAGACCCGCCATTATTCCATTAGGTGCTTGCAGTAGCAACGGATGCGGTTGAGCACTTCGTCCATCATGTGGGGAGATTTTGCGTCGCAAGTGCGGTGAATGGAGCTTGGGATTCGGATTGGCGCTATGCCTATTCCTCGAACGTCTGGAACTGAACATCATGCTACAGCCATCTACAGTGCATTTGTGCATTTCACGCAGATGTACGGCCGAGAAGTGAATTTTGAGAGCACCCTTGTCGCAGAAGGTCTTCAGACAAACATTGCACTGGACTCGTTTCTTGCCCGTCACCGGATTAATGAACTGGGTACCCAGATTTGCTGGCATGGAACCCCACTGGCGTTTGCCCGGTGAGTGCGCCTTGCGACCTCCTCGCAAATTGGACGCTACCGCTAGACGTGTGATGCGCTGTGACGAAGACGAGGAGGAGCCGCCTGACTTATCGCCGGACATATGACGCGACTTGAGACATGCATCTGAAACTATCTGATTTTGGTATGAGTTGCTGCCGGCTCCGCCAATGCTGGAGGACCCTGCCGTTGCTGCTGAGGGGGAGGAGGCCGATGAACGCGCCACCGTATGCGAGTGTGGATGCGAATGTGCATGTGCGTGTGGATGCTGATGGAATTGGTTGCTGGGCGACATGGAGAGCGGCTCATGCACATGACTGTGCTCTTCGCGTTGACTACTGTTCACTGGCTTACCAGCGTCTGCTTTGCACGTGTTCTGGCCCTTGGACCCACCGGTCGCCGCCAGCTCCAGATTGGAGGCCATGCCCGCAAAAGCCTGACCCGCCATCAGAGCATGTGGCATGGGATTTACGGATGAGGCAGCGGCAGCGGCAATGGCGGCCACTTGATTGCTCGTCAGACCACTGGCGGTGGCGCCACTTCCCACATTCGACGGTGAGACATGCAGCTGGGACGGTGCATGCGGTGGAGGCGGTGGTGGTGGCAAATGGTACGGCAACGGATGACCGGCCAGGGCAATTGCACTGAAAAACTGATTGCTTTGGGCCGCGGCTGCAGCCGCCGCAGCAACTGCCGCACTTTTCTCCGACGGGGTGGTTGCCTGGTTGATGCGCCGCCGCGCCTGCGCAAGAACCGCCGCCTGTTGCACCGCCTGCTGTTGTAGATGCTGTTGATGCACAAACTCCGTGGGACTCATGTCGCGCGGATGCGACGACGACGACGACGTCTGTGGAAGCGGCAGTGGTGGCGGCAGCGCCGAGAAAGCGCTCAGAGTGGCCGAATTGATTTTGCGAAAGTCGAAGGGCTGCATGTTTTGCAAATCACTCAGCGGATTGAGCTGGGCCGTGCTCATGCCGCCGGAGGCTGCAGCACCGCTGGTGGTGCAATTGGTGGTGCAGCCGCTAGTGCTAGTGGTGCTGGTGGGAGACTTTTCCGTGGGCGAGCTTGGCGGGTTGGGATTGCGGAAGTAGTTGACCAGATGACCACTGGGCGGCAAACGGGCTGCTGATAGCTTCTGGTGCAGCTGCGACTGAAACTGCATCTGCGCGTGCGCCAGAGTAGTGAAGTGTGCATTCATCGATTGCACAGCATTGGCAGCAGCGTGTCGTGATGTTGACGACGACGACGACGACGGCGACGGCGGCTGTGGTTGTGTCTGAGGCTGTGGCTGTGGCTGAGGCTGAGGCGATAAAGAAGTGCGTCGACTGGGTGTCATAACCATTGGGGACAGCTGCTGATGCGGCCTGCTGCCCCAGGCCAAAGAAGCTTCGATGCTTCCCTCTTGCTGATGCTGATGTTGATGCTGCTGCTGTTGTTGTTGTTGCTGTTGTTGTTGTTGTCTCAATGCCTCACTGATGCATGCGATATAACTCTTTTCCGAGTGACTAAATCGATTGCAGGGCGTCCCAACAACGTAGCGCGCGATCTGGCGATCCTCATGACTCAACAGCGACAACGATCCTCGAGCAACGCTCTCGCGCTCCCGTTCCCGTTCTCGTGCTCGTTCTCGCTCACGATCTCGATCGATGTGGTGTCGTGGCAGCGGTGGTTGCAGTAGTGGTGGCGGCAGCGGTGACGGCGGGTAAAAGGATACATGCAGGGGGGACGGCAAGTGCTGCTGCGGTGGCGTGACAAATAAATACGGATAATCAACTGCTAGCTTATCCGTCTCTATTGTTCCAATACGACTCTGCTGCTCTTGCTCCTGCCCAATATTCATCAAAGTGGCGCTTACAATTTACAATAATACCGATTATTATTTATTTCTGACGATGCGATTAGACTAGATATATTCGTTGTATTGTATATATTGTATATATATATTATATTATTTGATCGTTTTGAGTTGTAATTGCAAGCTTTTTCTTATGTATTTTATCTTTAAGTTCAACTTCGTATTGCAGCAACGTTTGAGTTTGAGTTTGAGTTTGATGTGTGTGTGTGTGTGGCCAAAGCTAGAAGGAAAGAGAAAATGTTCGATTAATAATCGTATTGTATAAAAAAATATGAAATAAACAGCATATCTAAAAATATAACCTATAACAGTAGTAGCAATAGTAATAGTCTAGTCTAAATGGAAATTCGAATTGATACAGTTTTTTCGATTGTTACGATTATATTGGTTCCCAGCTATGGTAGATAAGCGAGTATTTAGGGGCCTGCAGATACCGATATGGTGAAAAAGAAAACGAAACCCAAAAATGAATTTAATTGACTGAAAGATTCTGAGGAAGGGGAATACTTAAATTTAAATTTAAACTACTTGTATGCACTCCACTTGTGTGGCCATATCGGCCTTATCAAGAATTGTATCCAAAACAATATCAATGGGTCTTCAAACTATTCACCTGCTTGATTTTCCAACTAGTAGAACTTTTTGAATTCAAACTCTTTTCTTGCTCAACTATTTGTTTTTTTTTTTTTGTATTTTGCAAACAATCTAATCTTGCTCTCTATGGAAACATTTCGGTTGAATGCCAGAGCAAGTAAAACTTCATAGGTGGTTAAAGAAAATATCTACTAATATACATTTATAGATGTCGTGTCATTGATGTACTTTTCAATGTTGTGTGCCCGCCTGTCTGAAGCATTGTCAACTGTAGATCTTCAAGGAGTTCCACCGAAATGGCCAGCAAAAGACCAAGTGCCAAGTGCTGGCCAAGCGGACCTCCCAAGCGGACGTGCAACACGTTTATACATATGATTATTTAAAAGAAAAATAAGAATAATGATGTGACAAATTCTGAGTGGATACTTCACATTTTGAGAGCAAGCTGTGCCAAGCACAACATACACACACACACACACATACATATCCATATATGTATGTATGTATATGTATTTATAAAGAGTCGCCAGACATGGACACATTGGACATGCGCCGCAGTATTGGAGAGCACGGCGTGACAAGACAATGTAGCAGTCAGCAACCGAAGAAGACCAAGACTAAGATCAAGAAGAAGACGATGAAGATGGAGACGGAGACGGAGATGCTCTTCGTGCTGTCGGGCCGGGGCACTTGAAGTTCCCATGTCACATTCTTATGCGCCGCCGCACAAGAGTCGATGTCTAGCCGCACAGCTCTCGGGGAGTAGGCCAAACTGGCTGCTATCTAAGCGATCGGGCGCGCTTCTGACGATCGTCGAAGTGCGTACGAATGTTAGTAGGTATGTATGTATGTATGTATGTACAAGTATGTATGTATGTATGTATGTATGTATGTATACTCGCATTTGTTAACGCAAATTATGATCAACGATGTGGCTATATTCGATACTCATACAAACAAACCACATAAGAGGTACTCGACTAAGCAGCCATTGAGGAAGCAACAGTCGAAGACATACATACTTATGTTTGTACGTACATACATATATACATACATACATACTCGTATGTTAATGCCAAATAATAAGTTAGATCATGGTGCGGTCGAAAGTCGGGGCTTACTTGAAAATTGAGAGTGATTTAAACGCCACTTCTTTGAGCCACAACAGGGGCTCCACATAAATTAAAACTTTGCATAATTTTGCACAATTTTATAGACTTCCATTATTAGGTGTTTCTTTATATTCACCTGAGCTATATGTCTCTGTATAATTAAGTATGCTGGCTTCATCTACGGCAAATATTATTTACCTTCTTTTTTTTGCTATCAAAGCAGCTATCGAGTCCTAAATATATATTTGTGCAGCCTGTACTTGAAGGATAAAGTGGAATTAAGGACATCAAAAAACAGAAGTGCTTCAGCAAAAGTCTGTCTAAAAACACTAGACTAAAATCTAAACCTTTGAGATTTCTCTTTTGCGGTCTAGTCCAGTTTTAAGTCAAGTGTTATGGGGAAGTTGTTCTAAATCCGGGATACTTCGATGCGCTTCTAATTCTATTTTAAACAAAATGTGTGTAAAAAGAAGACAAGTGAGGAGCACTCGAGATGTTTGTTATTGAAATTGAGGTAGCATTCAAAAACAACCATTTCGATTAACGAATATGTATGTATGTAGGCATGTACTTGTTTTAAAAAAACTCCATATGTGGATGTACCGATAATCACGAACTCAGTTGGTAATTAGTCAGTTTTTGCAATGGGACACTTGATATTGTGGCTGTTGTTGTTAATGGCCCGCCTGACATATGTCGTATACATATGTATGCTTGTATTTAAATGATATACAAACTGTATTTTAATTACCACCTGTTCAAGCTGCTGTTATTGCTGTTGTAATGACATTTATTTCGATTACTTGCGTTTCAGCTCAGCCGCAAAATCGTTTTGCTTTACTTTTTTACCTCGACAACGACGACAACGACGACAACGACGACAACGACGATGACGACGAGCAAGAGATGAACGTCGGCTAGTTTTAATTGCTTTCAGTTAATACGTTTATACATACGTACATACATATGTATATATATATATATAGGTGGGTCTGTGTATATTTTTTCTTTAGTTTCTGCGCCGCGTTTGGCTCAATACGAAATTCTTGCCAAACCAGTTTCACAGAAAGCTAGAGCGTTTATCTGAATTGTCTGCCTGTCCAATTGTATATGAATTTGATGCTGTCTCTATGTGTGTGTGTGTGTGCTCCTTTTAACAGCCACTACAATATAATTTGTGCATATTTCCTTATACATTAAGTGACATATTGTATTACACATATAACTGATGTCTGTTCAAGCTTAAGCAAAACGAACACGAAATTAAAAAAAAAAATAAAAAAGGGGAGAAAATTCAATCTAACCAAGCGTACACCTCTCTTAAAAATCACCTTTTTCAGCATCAATTGTTGATTCTCGCATTCGTTGCTGTTGCTGTTGTTGTTTTATTTTTCTTTACTGCCGCCCGACTGTCCACCTGGGCATTGAAGCAGAAGCCATAAGGCGACAGAAGCTATAAATGTGCCTCAAATGGTCCAACAAAATTTTGAATGTCAACCATTAAACGGCAACATGAATGCATTCAGCCGCGAAACATTCAAGCGTGATACCCAAGAGCCATGTTATGGGTTTTGGTTTTATTCTCTATTTTGTAAACCTTAATTTATTAAACACATAAAAAGTGTCAACACGACTTGCTGCATATGAGAAATGTGTGTGTTGGTAGCGCACCCAACGCTAACGCTTTAAAAACTGTAGCCGCTGTCAGAGCCGACAACACCGCCACCGCCAGCACCACCGTCACCGCCACCGCCACCGCCAGCACCACCGCCGCGTCGCATCACTTTAGTTTTGATTATGAACGCCTCTGACTGCCGCTGAACAAAGCTTAACAGAGTGATTTCAACAAAATCTTTATTATGCAAATCGCTTTTGGGATCGTTGACGGAAGCCGCTGTTGCAACCACAGCACCAAGCAACCACAACAACAACAACAACTGTGAGACGGACAGACGACGTTGGTCCAAAGAACTGTGGAGGATGAGGATGGGGATCGGGATCGAGATGAGGACTTGGTATTATGGGCGACAAATGTATATATATCTTTGGCTCGCACTCGTTCGTTTTGTGGCGCTACTTGGAACCGTTCCGAGGTTTTAGCTGATCAGATGTGATGTTTGGAGCACAGCAGGGTGCTGCATTCTTCGTATTGTTGTTTTCACCGCTTTATTCATTTTTTTAAAGGCATAATTCCACGAGACTATTCCTGCACTTGGCAGTCTGCATGGCTGCAAGGGCTTTGAATTCACGTGCAATATTTAGTTTCAGGGCGCGAAGCAAGCATTTCTTTTTCATCTAAATACATACAGCAATCATTGCTATTTAGATTCAAAAGTACAAATGCGATTGCTAATAGTTGTTGGTAAAAGTTAGCTCATCATTTTGAGTTTTAAATTAATTCCTTGTGCGTTCATCATAAGCGAAGGTCTTAAATATATCTTAGATATATATAAGTTCCTTAATCATTTTGTGCATTTCTCATTGTTTCTGACCAGGTATGGCTCTGATTCAGGAATAAATCCATGCCTTAGCTTTCTCCCTGCGAGCTGGTAAGGAAAGTGTGCATTTCCACAATATGTTTTCGTTTTGCTACACAAAATATAATAAGCCAGGCAAGAATCCTTTAAAACCATCATCTTAAGATTAAGCTTTATCCAAAACTCAATATTGATGTCTAAATTATTGGAAGTTGCGTTGCTCGGATGTTTCTGAATAGGCACTTTCTTTAGATATCAGTCGATATTTTCAACAGACTGGTCTGAAGGCAAACATGTGGGTAAGTTATCTTGGAGTGGTGTATAAAAATATTAACAACAGCAATAGCGACAGCAGCAACATTAACAACAAAATATTTCAGAAGAGCAGTATAAACTGGTGGGGGGTGCTGGATAGATAGAGAGAGAGAGAGAGAGAGGGAGAGCATAAGAATCATTCTTGTTTGTAGCCGGGAGCAAACAAACGATTGATTGAAGGCAAAGCCAAAGACGGCGGCTTTGTTGATGTGGCTCAGCCATCACGTTTAATGGGATTTATATCAGTTTTTAATAGCTTTGTGACTCTATTGTGTTGCATTCCCCAAAAGTCGAACTCCACCTCCTATTCAGAAAAATACAACTATGTAGTCTTTGACAATATAAAGAGTCGATCGCTGAATTGTACAGTGTCCGACCTTTAGATGCTCTACACGTCTCTGTGCCTAAAGGAATCGCAGGACCAGATGCAGCTACAAAGTCTATTATAAGGTTATGCAGTTGGATTACTCACCAGTTAGCCAAACAGCGAGTAATGGGTATAAAAGCCTATTTCTAGAATAGGTAATGCATCCAGCATGTGAGCAAAGTCTGAAAAATGAATTAAAAATGTAACCAATTATTTATTTGTGCTACGTACTTTTAAATAAACAATGCTAAGAGGTATGTACATAAGTATGCTTGCAGTACTACACATCTGGTACATAAATATGTGTGTATGTATGTAGGTACATAAGTCACATTTCGTGCTTTGTTGTTTGCTTAAATTTTTGTCAAATACTCATGAGTAGAAAATATTTTGCATGAATAAAGAAAATATAAAGCCTTGTTGAACATCGCTTTAAAGTTTCGACTTTTTGTTGCCATTGTTGTTGTTGAATGCAAAAGCAAACCTAATGGTGCTAATTTAAATCAAATGACAAAACATAATAAACGATCGTAAAATTTAATCCGAATATTTGTTAAAACGAGACGAAAGAAGTGCTAAGTGCTTGGGCGAACATCACAGCCACGACGTTATAAATACATGCATACACACATACAAATATACATACATACATACATACAAATATACATACATATAGTACATACAAATTTACATACTATCTGTACAGATATATATTTATATATACTTGTATATACACATGCAAGTATTCCCACATAGGAGTACATACATACATTCCTACAGCTCTGTACTTGTGGGTGCAGTTAACCTCTCAAACCAACGACATTGGCATACCCTTTCTCATTAAATCATTCAATGTCCGCACATTTCCTGAACTGCAACTGCGGTGTTTACTTTAAAAAGCATTTTGCTTTTTTAATTAAGCACACAAACATTTTTCTACGACGTGTGCGCCATGGCCATGAATTTAACGCAAATACATACATACTTGTATACATGCATATGCAATACATATGTACGTTCATATGTCACAATGTGAAAAAAGTAAACCAATTAAAGGAGCTAATCAATTATTATTGTCATTAGCACAAAAGTTTAATCGGCCTATTAGCAGAGCCATTTAGGTGTTTTTGTCAGTTTCCAAAGCATTCGTATAAATAAACACGCACACATACAAGTATATGCATACATACACACATTATATATTGTAGGTATTATCAGCAAATTTGTTTGACATTCCGCCAGTTGTTGATTAACATACCCTAATATACCCTTCACAGCAGAAACAAGAGCAAATATGTTGGGAACATTGGTTCACTGGATATATTGGCAACTAATTATTATAACTTACATTTAATGAAAATATTAATCATGGCCTTTACATGGCCTTTAATGGATTATGAGGCAGTTAAGTGGGGAATAAATTCAAAAATAAATTAGTGCTGAACTCAGAAGATATTAATGTTATTGTTGTTTGAATTGAAACATAATCAAAATAAATAATTTATCAAAATTAAAAATTCATCAAGAAAACAAATAATGAATTGATGGTTTAAGCAAGATGGAGCAAGAAAATAAAATAAAATGACTTCTTCAGTTAACAACTGAACTCTTATATGCTATATCTATGTATAAATTTTAGTTAAAAATGAATTTCCAATCCCAAACTGTGCTATTCCTACAGATTAGATTGTCCAATCCAACTTCCAATTTATTCATGAGAGGTATCAGTTTTTAAAGTTTCAAAATATCAAGTATATCAAAAACTTTAAATGTTGAACGAAAAAATGTGTCAAAGTCGACAATGTGTTTTTTTTTTCTTTTTAAATCTTTATTCTTTAATTAAGATCTGTCCAAGAAGGACAATTATTAAATTATATGGTAGCATTGGAATTGGAATTGTCCAATCATGCGTTCTGTCATGACGGTTGCAACAATGTATTGAAAAGTGGTTTTTAAAGGAGATCTAGGATGTGAATATATATTCACAATTTTTTCTAGTTTGTTTAGCTTCATATTCAACGTCAGTTAAGCGTCGAAATTTGTTTTTAGCTAGGCAAATGTTGAGGCAATTAATTAGCGGAATTATCAGCTGTGTATTATGTATTTTAAAAGGCACATGTCAACGTTCAAAAAATTAACATCTATTAAATATATAGCATAGCCAATACCAATGCATGTTTCACATTTCGAAAGCATGGAAATTCGTTACCGATGTGTGGGCGTACGTGGCTGGGGATTGGCCCACGAGTACAAAATTGTACAAAAAACAAAAAGCACCAACATGCAAATGAACATAAATTATAATGTTTAGTCAAGTTTTGTGCATAAATGAAAGAGGGACCAATTGACAATGTAATTGAATCAATAACGAAAAATCACAAAGTACTTAAAAATAAAAAAAAAAAGGAAGAGGGCGACAACGACGACACTGGCGATATAACTATCTAGTTAGTTGGAAGGGTTGAGTGTCCGTGTCATCGTTGCCAGCACTCCTGAAGCTCACGGCTGACCCCTTGCCCGAACCGACCTGCAATCGAGCAAGTGAGCGCAAAAGTATTGCTCAACATCGTGCTGTCATCCTATCATCTAAATAGACGAACCATTGGGGCCTGTGCCTGTGCCTCTGCCTGTGCTTCTGCCTGTGCCTCTGCCTGTAAAAGCGAACAAGTGAACAATGACTGACGAACTGCCGCATGGAATGTCTGACTGACTTGACTAACTGACTGCCTCACTATCTGACTAACTGACTAACTGGCTAACTGACTGACTGACTGTCTGACTATCTAAATGACTGACTGCCTGACTGACTGTCTGACTATGTGTGTGTGTCTCTTTTGCGTTTTAGAATTTGTTATAATGTGTATGTATATATTTCATTTTTGAACTGTCTCCCTGACAGCGTACGAACGTTTTGAGTGACGTACAAAATGATGTCGTGTTGTCGTGCCACAGCTCTACGGCCGGCAATGGCAACGACTACGGCAATGGCAATGGCGTTGACGACGACGATGGCAACAACGCCGTCAACCAGGTTGACTTTTTTGTCGTACCCATACCTATACCCATACCCATACTCATACCTATAGCTATAGCTATACCCATACCCATTCTCACTCTCAACATTCTCATTGGAACGCCCGTCAGTTCGCCGGACGTGGCTGTAGTGACTTTGACTTGAATGTGCGGCGCGCGATTTTGGAGTGCGACGTCAAATCAACTAAACTTTTCATTAAAGTCTTTTACAAAACGAAAGAAGAAAAAACCCAACATTTTTCGGCCTTAACCCTTTTGCTGTGCAGGCAAGCGACTGTGGAATCGACCAGACGCTGACTGAATGAGCTTAAGTTGTTTAATTATAGCCTAAAATATACACAGTGAAGTGTCCATTTAAACTCTAAAATCTAACAAATCCTCAAAAAAAAAAAAAATAATAATAATAATAATAATAATTGCAATTGAAAAAGTGAGAAAATGTGGTAAACAAAATTTCCATTAAATATATAATTTTATATAATTTATTTATTTACTTTGAACCGACACTTGTTACAAATTTTTATCATAATATATTTTGATATTTTGGATGTATTATTATAGCACTCGTTGAGTTTATGTGCAAAAATAGATATGAAAACGTGCTAGAAGTTCTCTCCATACACTATAGTATGTTTATTTATTTTATTTTTATTTTTTATTTATTTTATTTTTATTTTTTATTTATTTTATTTTTATTTTTTATTTATTAACTTATCCTAGCGTTACAAGTAACTGATTACTTTTAAGTTATTACGCTAGTCATTACAATACATATTCATTTCCAATTTAATTCAGCTTAATTCTATTTTGAGTTGCAAAATTTGATTTAATTTTAATTGACGTTGAACAATTGCATTTAATTTTAATTTTATTTGTTCGTGCGTGCTACAGATATTTACATATAGTTATATTATAATTTAGGCTATCTAGATGTGCTTGAGTTTTAGTTTGAAGTGCGTTTCGCTGGTGTTTTAATGACGATGCCGTTTTATAGAAGTTAGACTGTAGAAACTAGCTTACGAGTATAACCTCCACGCCATGGGAGACTTTGAAATGTGTGTGACAATATTTGGATTTGGGTCTTTGTGCAGAATTCGTTTAATTAATTATTCCGCAATACCGCAACCAAATACACAAATCATATTTGTGCATAAGGGTTAACAGCAACAACAACATTCTGAAGTTGTTTGGTATTATAATCTTCGCTTTTCGCGCTCACACCGGCACACTCTGGCATTCTCGTGGGCTCCCCTTGCCGGGCTCATTGTCGTTCACGTTTCTTTGAAAGGCACACGTCATGGCAGTGTCAGTGTTTATGCCAAACTGTGCCTTTTGCCGACCAGGCGACCGGCCGGCCTTTGGAGCGTTCGACCATGCATTATATACATACTTATGTGTATGTGTGTATATAAATTTGTAAATACACATACATACATATGCATATACTGGTAGACAAGCGCTCAGCCAGTCACAAAGGAAACACTTGAAAAGTGAACATGTTAACGGGGAAAAATAGTTCGTCTTCGTCGCCTGCTCCAATGCCATCCATCCCTGGCATTGCAATTGCAGTAACCAGTGTTGGGCAGGGGCTAAAAAACAGAGGGGACTTTATGTGTCGCCCCAAAACACTTGCAAAAGCCTCTCGAGTCTGTCAATCTAAAGCGAGCAGCTAAAGCAAACAAATGGGTGGTGAAGCGGCGACTCAGAGACACTCGAATACTTATACACGCACACACAAACATATCATCCTCATACACATATGCAAAGAGACACACTCATATTTGTAAAAACGCAGATAGTCTGTGGAGCAGTATATCCGTATGTATGTGTGTTATTAGCTCGTCGGACCCAGCCAGCGGCGTTTCTGATTCAGAGGGCGTTTCGACATTTAGACGGCATCAAATGATTATCTGTCATGTTACATACTGAAACCGCTTGGAATTATGTGATTCCGCATTCGAGAATCGCATGCGAGTGGCAATGAAAATTGATTACTGCATATGCATGCATACTCTTACATACAGATACATACTGGCACTCGTATATAGAGCACCAGAATAGCTCGAAGCGCTTCAGAATTAAAAAAAAAAAAACAAAACAAATCGATCCGGTTCTAAGCCAGTTGCTGTAATTCGCAGCCAGCCAGTCTGCTGCGATTTTCAAATCATACTCGTATGCTGCCTTCTTGAAGAGCTTACTTCAGGCACATTTTCAGTTGATAATACCATTTTCAAAGGCCTATTTAAAATTGTGAACGTCCCAAAATGAGGTTGCTAATTAAAAGGGGTTGTCTTTACAGATTACTTTATACATTTCTAAAAAAATATACAATAAGCAATATGTTTTATTTTTTAGTTTATTGACTTCTTTGCCATAAAAGATATTTTAGAATGGCATGGCATTTTAAGTTAATTTGGACTTTTAAAATTATTATTACTAGTGGTTTTTTAAAATGCTTTACACATTTCTAAAAAAAAATATTCAAACACGGATATGTTTTATTTTTTATAAAACTGTGAATGGTTTGGTGACATCTTTCTCATAAAAGATCGTTTAAAATGTGCATGGCATTTGAAGTTAATCTGGAATTTAAAATTATTGGTAACTTTGCAATATTTGTGGTTTTTTAGAATGCCTAAAAGTTTTGTAACGAAATTTACAGTCATTTTCCTAAGCTGACGACCATGATTTGTGATTTCAAGATAGGCATGCCTGCGGATTGATTGTTAGGTTCTGCCGAAGATTCCCAGCAGATCTGCTATCGAATGCAAAACACCTTCTTACCCTGAAGCTCAGGCTGAACAACACATGATTGCATTTGACTTTGGTCATGTAGATATCACCATAGTGCTGACCAAACGACTGACCACATACCGTGCTGAGCAGCATCGTTCAGTCAACCGCTGGTCCGCTGGTCCGATCGTCCGCCCGCTGCCTGCAACAGCGGCAACGCCTTTCTGATCGTATTCTTCTTTGGACCTTAGTTACGCCCGACGAGGTAGGAAGGCGGCACAGTCAGTAGGTCTGTCGGTCTGACAGTCTGTCAGTCTGTCCCTTTGTCCTCGCGCACTGTGAATGTGGCCATCCATTCGACATAAGCTTGATCAACTTTGTCTGGTTTAGTTACGGCCTAAATGTCGAAGCCACACACTCAACGCCATAAAAGCCAAATGTGTGGAGTCTGGAAGTGCAGTCTCGTTGCCCGCCCGACTGACCGAAGGTTGTTAACGCCAACTGCCTAAATGCTGGCTGCCCGATCCGCTGAATGTTGGCTGGCGGACTCTGGCCGTCACTTAATTTTGAATGTTTGCGTAAATGTCACACGGCTGCTTCCTTCATGCCCTTGCCAGAACGGAGCATGCCGCTTTTTAAGTGGAATAAGATAAATTTAGCTACTTCTATATAAACAGTACGCAATTAGAAGTAGACAAATGACACAGTGTGTTGGTTAATAATAACACTTATTAATATTATTATTTTCCCAAAGCTTGCAAGTCTATTACCTACTAATATATTCGTTAAATATCTAGTATGACGATGAGCGATTTGTTGACAGGGCGTATACGCAATGCAGATTTATGTTTTCTCAACTAGCGACGAATGCGAGACTACTATCATTTACAAATGTAGGTATCTGGAAAACATTAATTTGTTAAGGCCGACTAACAATTGAACTGCACTATAAAATTTTCTTTTACAAGCAAAGGGATACCAAAATATATCTCAATTGTTAACAATTCTAATATTATGTAAAAATATAATGAAAAAGAATATTAAATGATGCTTAAAAATTAATAAAAAACCACTTTCCACTTAAAAGTATCAAACTATTAAATGTGGAAACATTAATTTTTGGGTTCCAAGCCTTCTCGTTTTTTCAGATCCTAATAAAATGTTTATAAATAAATCAGTTAAATGATAACTATTTCAATTTTTCAAAAAAAAAAACCATATACGTTTTGGGAGTTAAAAACGAAAGACAGCCATCCGCCTTTTAAAAAAACTATGTGCATTATCTTTGAAGTTGTTCTAATTTATAAGCAATATATAGATATTTGTATGATATTTCATCAATTAATCGATTGCTTCGAAATAGATAACATTTTATAAAACACTGCTGGAATTAGCAATCGTGGCAAGAATCCAATTAAGCTTAAGCCACATTTTAGATGAAGATGGCAAAATTGCAAAAGTTTTGTCCACAATTTTTGCGCCTGTCCGATCACAGCTTAGAAGTAATTTTTTCGAAATGAACGCAAAATTCGGTGCCATGCTGTTTATTTATTTTCATTTTTTTTTTTTTTGTTGTTTTTGTTTTTGTAAAGGAAATGCTCTTCCGCGTAGATAATCTTGTTGGTATCTCAAAAGGGGGTCTAATTTATTTATTTTTATGCTGCATTACGTTTCGAGTATGTGTGTGTGTGTGTGTATCGAAGAGAAGCGCGTTTTCCGACTTCATTCTCATGGCTTGTTGCTGCTGTTGTTACTGTTGTTGTTGTTGTTGTTGTTGAAGTGAACCGCTGCCAGGTGAGATATGAGCAGTGTAGCTTGCTGTCCAGTCGCCCGTTTTCTTATTGAGGCTGAGACGAGATAAGTGGCTGTTTTTTCTTTTTTTTTTCTTTCGTTTTGCTGATGTTGGCTGATCTACGACACTGCACGCGGTTCGTTGCCGAGATTGGGGCTCGAGCTGGGGCTGAGAAGCTGGGCAGTATGTAGGCAGCGCCTTCGGGCTTGGGAATTACGATTGGCGAGAGAAGAGGGGGTGGGGACAGAATTGTCGGGGCTCGCCGCCGCCTGCCTTCGCACATTTTATGATGGCCGAAGATTGCCATACTTTTCAACTGCTTTCTGCTTTGCCATCACTTTGTGTCTAAAAACTTTGCTACACTTTCGTTGGCAAGACACGAATTTGCCAAGTACACACTTCTATATACACGCACATACGTAAATACTTGTACATACATGCATATTTATAAATGTGTATGTGTGTGCTGTTGCGGCTGCTGAATGATTGGATTGGCTTTGGATTGAATCGGCCGCCGGTTCATCATCAAAAGGGAATCATGGGGCAGGTGTAAGAGTCGTACAAGGTCTAACATTGTCTGCCACTCTCTGTCCTGCATCTGCAAACACACACACACACACACACACACACACACACACACGCATACTCGCACATATGTACAAGTAGTGTGTCGAGCTGCTTCAACTAACTGTTTAGCTTTAGCTTTTGCTTTGCTTGACGATTTGTGTTGCCTTTGCTGTTGCTGTTATTGTTGTTCTTGTTGTTGTTGTTTGTATTTTCATGTATCTCAGCATTTTCAGTATCATCATCATGCGCCATTGTGCAGCAACTGGTTTTTTGTTGTTGTTATTTTTGCGCCTTCGCCATCACCAGTCAGCCCCATTCGCATTCGCATTCGCGTTCGCATTCGCATTTACCCATCCACCATCCGCCGTTCGCTGTCCATCGTCCATCGTCCGTCGTCGGTCGTCGGTCGTCCGCCGTCACCATCGCGTTTGTCTCTCAGCCAGAATTGCCAATCATTTGGACCCGCAATAAAATTACATGAGTAAAATGTGTCCGCGAGCATTCGTGGTACTTGATCGTTTTCAAGAGTGCGGTAATCGGTTTCAATTTCATCTTTATAGTGTTATGAAACTTGGGGTTCGCAAAAAGAGCTTGCGGCCGCCACTTCCACCTCCAACAATACACACACACACACACACACACACACAACCATAACAGCAACAACAACAAAAGCATCGGCGGCAGCATCAGGCATCAGCATCCGCGGCCACGAGCGCGTCAAAATGTGGGGTAACAAAGAAAAAAAAATAAAAAATTCAAAAATAAAACATCGTTGGTAACAATGGTACTTTGCACTTATGCACAAGTGTGAGAGTGTGCGTGAGTGTGTGAGGATGTGTGAGGATGTGTGTGTGTGTGTGTGCCTTCCACTTATCCGCAGCGCACAAAAGTGAATTACATTTGTCACTTGGCAACGCTTTTTTTTCGCCCATTCAGGGGGAAATGTCGTGATGTTTCAACACCAACAACAACAACAAACAAAAAAAAAAAAAAAACAGAAAAAAAGGCAGGTGATGAAAGCCTTTTTAAATCCAAAAATACTGTAAACATTTTTACAAACTTCACACTGGATCAGTTATTAGTGTATTTACATTTTATTTCAAGTATAAAACACTTCATACTTTTTTTTAAAAAAATGACAATATAAGCCTTTGTCCTTGTAGGATCGATAATATAAGTCAAATTTTCAAAATTCTCCCAATATCGCAAATTCTATTCATTCGAATATGAGTCCAATTCTCAAAACTCTCTCAATATCGCAAAATTCTATTTAAGTCGATCAATATGTGAGCTGTGTTAACTAGAGAGTCTAAGTCTCTTCATAAATGAGATTTCATTAAAACAAACAGAAAAACATAGCAATGAGAGAAATGAATAAAGTGGAATTTTAAATAAAAAATCTTCTTAAAATATTAATCCTCCTCCTTGTATATTAAAGCTATTCCTAAAAATTCCTAAATTCCTAAAAATGGAACTGCTCGTAAGACCGAGCGACATAAAGCTAAAATATACTGAATTCATCATCAAGACTGAAAACCTAGTTAAAGTTGTATTTGTATTTAACTATAAGTTTAATTTAAGTTATAAATATAAAAGTATAATTAAAAAAAAAACTGAATTCATCTTGAAATTAAACGTTAAAAATACACTTATAAATTACTAAAATGTAAAATGTATTATATGATGATTAATTTTTTTTCAAAGAAATAATCATGAGCAGTTTTGAAAGACTTAAAGTTTTCAAGATTTACTTGAGAAGGACTCTAATTACGAGTATTATTATGTCTCGTAAAGTTTTAATAAGAAATGTAGAAAGCTTTCGTTGCTGACTTTTTAGGAAATGTCTTCTAATCCTCTTAGATATGCTTTCCACAGCCTACCAATTAAGTTTGTTTTCCCAGCTAAGCCTTTTCCTACTTAGGAAGAGATGTTCGCAATTCGACTTCAGTCGATATTGTGGCTGTTTGCAGCCTCCCAGTCAGCTGCCACTGTGCAATGCCTCCGATGTGTGCTTGTGTATGTGTGTGCGTGTGTGTGTGTGTGTGTGTGTACAACCAATGGCAACGGCGGCACAGCTGCAACAGACGCCGTCGCTCTCACACCCAGCTGCATCCGCCACCGTGAACCATGTGAATGGTTGCTTGTCCATCGATGGCTGTCCATGCCGCTGGGCTTGCTAGGCTCGTCCCACCTCATCTCACCTCACCTCACCTTACCTAGTCTTGCCTCATCTCGCCCTGGTCCCTAGCCCTAGCCTTAGCCTTAGCCCTGGCCCTATCCCTATCGCCATCGCCATCCCCATTGCCATCTCCATGCCCATGTCCATACATTCCCTCCATTGCCTACCACCTTCATCACCACCACATTCTTCACTGTTCAGCCTGTTCGCCGCCTGCTCCTCTATTTATTGTGGATTGCGCATGCTGTCTGGGGCTGTAGAAAGCAATTCACTGTAATTGCTTTGTGACTTATGGCCCGGCCCAACTTGAGCCACAAAGCTGCTCATCGGTCGTCGGTCGTTGTGCGTCGCTCTTTGGTCGTCAGTCGCCAATGCCAGTGCCAGTGCTAGTCGCCGCCAATTGTCGGCAGGTAGCCGGTGAGGCAGCCAAACGGCCAAGCGGCCAAACAGCAGGCCAAGAGTTTACCAGAGAGGAGGACGATGCTGCGTACTCTGTCGAAATGGTAGTGGAGTCTTGACCTTGTCATGCTATTAAATAAATTCAAACAGAAACTAAACTCAGGTTGTTGTCTTGTGCGATGCCGCTGTCGATGTCGATGTCTATGTGGACGTGGATGTGGACGTGGATGTGGATGCTGATGCCAATACTAAAGCCTAGACAGGCAGGGCGGCTAGTCGTGCAGCATGACAAGTGTCCGCCTCTTGCGGGATCGGCCCATTTCAAAATCCCTTGGCACTCGACTCCCTGTTCCCAGACTTTTCAGCATTTTCAGCAACGACGTCAACGGCTGCCGTTCTCGCACCGAACTATTGGCCACTAGCCATTGGCCACTGGTAAGTGCAAGGCACTTCCATTTAGCAACTTTAGTTTGCCATATTTTGCAGAAATCGGTTTAGCCAGCAGAGGTGTAAATATTAATCAAAGCGAAGTCAACTATAATGGTATAGGTCGGATCCTGACTTTGTAAATCGAATGCCACATGCTTTTTTATTTTATATCTCTATTCTTTTCTTCTATACTGGCATCGCAAAATACTTGTACATAGCAATGCCATTATAGCCAGTCCTGCGATGTTTCGTTTGTTTAAAATATACATTTTCGCATCAGTTGTAGAAGGAATTGAAACCACAACTTAAGCCGATTTTTGATGCAGAAGAAATGTTTAAAGCTCCATCTGTAGAAAACAAATTCCACGGCTTTTCTTCAACAAACGACAAAAGATCTTTGTGCTATCTTTAATTCAATCATAACTCATAAGATATTTGGACTTTTGATGGAATCCTATGCAGAAGAAATGTTTAAAACTCTGTTGGAATTCTTCGAATTCTTCGGTTTTTCTTTAACAAACGATAACAAATCTATCTATACTCCAAGCATAACTCATAAGATATTTAGATATATATGTAGATATCATAAGATATTTAATATAGCATCTACCTTGTGGGTTGGGAGCAAACACTGCCTGCGTTGTTGGGCGATCTTTGCAAGGACATGGAGACATGACGTCGTATCGCTTCTTATCTTTTTTTCTTAGTTCTCTATTCTCTGAATCCGCTTTTTAAAATATAGACAAACAAATTGATTAGAGACCTGAATCAATGGGCTAACGCGTTTATTTTGGGCTTAAAGCGGAGCTCCAATATGATTCAGGAGTAGGGGTTTAAAATGGATTCTTGTCAACTTTTTAGCGACAAATCTGGCGAGCTTTAAAAGTGAACCTGAACATGAGCAGATTATAAATTGTAGCCCGAAGCATGAGCACACTTGGAAATGCGATGTACGCCCAAACGAGTGATCGTATAATGCAAGATCTTGGCTCGTCGCCAGAGCTGGAAGCCTTAAGCCTTGTAAATTATGGATCGATATGCACAGCTTGCGATATGTCCAACTGAACAGAACATTGTGCCTCCCGCTCACTTGGCATGCCCGATAATTTACTGAAATTACCAAAATAATCGAAGGCAGTTTGTGCCGCCAGTGCGACAACAATAACAACACGGCGAGGAATGCGTTGTCATTGGGTTGCTCTTGTTGTTGTTGTTGTTGTTGTTGGAGTTGCTGTCTTCAACTCTTGATATATGTACATACATACATACATACATATGTATATGTGTGTAGCGCCAACTGCTCGGCCAGTTATGATGAGTCCGAAGACCAAGAACATTGACTAATCAACATATCAGCACGCCGACCAACTTGTGAACGAGAAGAAGTTGCCGCAGAGTTGCAAGTTGTTGCGTTGCTGTTGTTGTTGTTGTTGTAGTTGCTGGTGCGGCTGTATTTGTAGTTGTTTTCGGTGTCTGTGCGTGCTTGTGGCATACAAGGTGGCTAACGTGTGCATGCGGCGTGGCAATTGTTGCAGATAATGGTGCAAAGTGCCGGCCAGAGATCGGATCAGAGACCAAGACCGGAGACCAGATACAGCCACAGTCACAGCCACAGCAACAGAGACAAAGAGACACAGAGACGCAGAGACACAGAGACACAGGGACCAGAGAATCAGAGAATGTTTCGGTTTTAGTTCGTCGGCCCATGGCGCTCCACGCTGGTCAACGACTGGCGCTGGCCACTTGGCTTGGCCTGGCTTGGCTTGGCTCGGCTTGGTTTGGCTTGGATTGGGCTTGTCATTAGCTCGCAGCTGCCAGCGTGAGCTCAATTATGGGCTCCTTCGTTGCCGCCTTAACGTGTCCAGTGGGGATGGAAGCGTGAACCGATATCCGCTGTCACGCAAATCACGGCTAACAAAATTTCGACAAATTTGACAATATTTATTTATTTTCTATTTCTGTTTATTATTACAATTGATTTATACTCGTATATTGGTTGTGGTACACATCTGTCAGTACATAATACATATGTATCAGAAAATACGATCCCTCCATCCTCAAGTGAAGAGATTCGTCTTCAGTAAAATTTTATAACATTTATATTATAATTGTTGTTTTTTGTTATACAGAGACACACTATGATTATCAGTAGGGAGAATTGTAATAAATAAATTCCACATTTTTTTTTATAGTTCAACCTAAAAAAAAATGACATGAAAATGGAAAATTACAAACACAATGAAGACGAACTACCAACAAATTATTAAGAGAATGATTAGTTCATTCAATGGGCAAGAAAAGTAGTTTTTGTTTTGGAAAAATTTGTAAATATTTAAAAACATATATATATATATATATATAAATAGTTATATATACAAGGGTGGAGGTAGTTTTTACCAAAGGGGGGGGGGGGGGGCCAAAAAATTAAAATTTTGATTAAATAATGCACTTCAAAAATAACTTATGCATATGATCAATGGAAAAACTTCAACAAATTCAACTCAGATCCATTTTAAGGCGAAATAGTGCGTCATAATAATGAACTTGTGGTCGACTTTATATGGCAACAAATTTTGAAGGGGGGGGGGGGGGGGGGGGGGTGGCAACGGCCTCCCTGCTTACGCCCTTGTATATATACATATACGATTGAATGCGTCTCCCTATTATTTTACCTTAGTTTTTCTTAATGGTAAATAAGCACTTGGTTTAAGGTTTAAATAATGTTCTTTATCGTTAGTTCAGCGTTTAAATTTAACAAAAATCCATGCGACAGTTTTCCTTCTGTCTTCACAACTCAACTCCTTTTGGATAACTCTTCTACAATTTATCATTTATTTTAAAGTTAGCGCTTGACCAACATTAACGTACGGGGGCTACAAAATCTTAAATAATACCTTATTTCTACATATATATACAACACTATTTATATATACTATAAGTTGCGATGTGACTACCAGTTATAGACAATTTCAATATCAATTCAAGTCTAATCGTTTCTTTTCAACTACTGCGACCCATTCTTTAATTGGTTCCCCATACAATCTGCCAATCTGCTCTTAATTGTTTAACTATATATAAAGGAACTATCCTACGACTGCTCTAAACTATACTTCAAAACGAATGCCAGCTTCCCACTTATTCGAAAATCACGAGAAGCTATTAATTACAAGTAGTGCGTCTCCAAACGGCAGTCTTCAGTCAGCTTCAGGTCCGGGGCTGTGTGGCAACCACCTCTAGGTGTCCATGGACCAACTGCTGTTGTTGGCGAAGCTGACTGCAGTTGTTTGACAAGCAGGAAATCGCATGCTATTACAAATTGTCCACATCAATAAATATAATTGTGTGACACTGATGTCACTGTTCTCATTACGGACGCGCCTCGGCGCTCATTCCGGGGCCTCCGGAACTCGGTGAAACTCTGCGAAACTCTGAGGGCTCATTGGGCCGTTGGCTGTCTGGCTATCTGGCTATCTGGCTATCTGGCTCTCTGGCTCTCTTGCTACTTGCCTATTGCTGCCGCCTTTAATCGAAACCGCGACCTTGAGCTGTCTTAATACATGTGCGTGTCCCATTCATTGGCTTGAAGTTCAAACTAATTGCATTTGAGCGGAGCTTGGATCTCAACTTTGGTTGCTGCTTGCTGGCTGCGGGCCCGCTCTTATTTTTTCCCCCTCCTTTCATTCTCAGTCGACTAGCTTGAGGCCTCGAAAATCTTTGGCCGAAAACATAAATGCCGCTGCTGGCCCACAGGCATCATCAGAAAGGGGCTCGTTAAAAAGAGCTGAAGCTTGTGCCAATGGTGTTGTTGTTGTTGTATTGTTATTGTTATTATTGCTGGGCTTTCTTTTCGGCGACAAGAGCAGCAAAAAATATTATAATAAGAAAAGAAACAAAGCCATTCGAGCTTGGACAGTGGGAGAAAAAAGAAGAGAAAAAAAACACAACAGCCATGGAAACTTATTTGCCATGCGTGATAATTTGAATATAAAAGCACATTAAAAATGTGATGGCAGGCAAGTGCAGTAAATACACATACATACATATGTATGTATATGTACATAAAAGAGTATAAAAGTATATGCATGTGTACGAATTAACTTCTTAGCCTTAAATGCATAATTAATTTCATGTCTCCCCCAGAGCCTCAACTCGCAGCCCGACTTCTGAAATTCCCAAGCACAAAGAATTGTCAACTTTGCGGCCCAACAGACACACAAACACACACATATTTATATATATATTCATATCTGTGGACTCATAGGAAAGCAGAGCGATGCGACGCCAAGATTTTAGAGACGTTAAGCAATTAAATGGTGGGACGACTCAGTTGGGTTTACGATGTGAAAAGAAGCCATTAAGGTCGCGCATGTCACAAATTAGCCAAAATTAAAAACATTTAATCTTTTCAACTCAGCGTTGCCGCCGCTACTGCCGCCGCCAACGACAAAGCCAACAAAAAACCAACAAACAAAGCAAAGTTGGCCAACACTTACACACACACACACACTCAAACACCATCCCACAGGTGAATAGCAACGAGTCTTCGCATGATTATCGTTCCTCTTCGCCTTTCTGGCCCAAATGTGAGCGCATTTTCTGGCAAACTGCATTAAAAGCAAAACAAATTCCGTAAAGGGGGCCCCCAGAAATATGTGCCTAGAAAAGCTGTTTATCTTAATTAACAAGTGCCGGGCTATGTGTCATGGCAGCGAACATATCGCATCTTAATTATAAACACAAATACTATATAAATGCATGCATCATGGGCATCTCAACTTTTTAGCTCGCACTAGCAGCTTACAATGTCTAACTTGATTTAATGAATGATGATGGGCTTCTGCTCACCATTAGCAATATACAAGTATATAGTAAAATCCTCAACCATTTCTAATACATAACACGGGAAACTGGACGAAAGTGTGTCTGTTCTAAAGTTTATATAAACTATATGTTCAAGGTTTTTTTTTTAAACTCTTTTTCGAAAAGCATAGATAGCAGTATCGATGATACTATAAACATATTGGCAGTGTGAATATTTGAAACATTCTATTAGCTAATCGATAGTGGCGTTTGTTAGTTTCGATAATATCGTAACTATTTTCAAAATTGGAGATTCAACTGCATATTCATATCAAAATGTCATTTGCGGTGCTGAAGTCCTCGAGCTAAACAAAACCATGAGAGGTTTTTAGATGAGGTATAAGTAGATCCCAAATACTTGAGTAGGTAGGTAGTCTTTTTAATTCTCAAATCATTATTGCTTTAAAAATAACACTCAACCCACCATTCAACTGAATATTCATAATATTAGCGATAATTTCAAACTTCTTGCCAGTGCTTCGATTATCTTCCATTGATAGCGATAAACTTAATTCCGCAAAAATGTAAATTACTTATATAAAAAAAAAACACTTAACTTAGAATTCAACCGATTTCTTGAGTTATTCTTTACTTTGAAGGTCGCCGAAAAAAAGTGCCATTATAATGTCACTTTCGAATATTCTGATATTCGTGTATTTAGTAAACATCCGCGTCATTGCAATTCTCTGTCAAGTTCCATAAATAGCTTGTGCACATTACTCGTATTTTCGTTTTGTGTTTTCCCCCAGTAAGTACGATTAGTTTGTTAGTTTAGTGTAAATATTCTTATTGGGGAAATATAAATGATGTCGTTGCTGACAGATGGAAATAAAACAAGCAATTATAATGGCAAATAGCCAAAATGTATGCTTCGTTTTGCTTTACAAATTCCGTGGAATTCCAAATCCAGATTTCAAATTTCAGATGAATACCATGCACGCCAGATTAATCAGATTAATCACTTATTAATCCACTGCATATTAATAAAATAATGTCGTTTGAGATCACTGAGAACTGCCAGGTTTCTTCAGTGAGAAGAAGTTGTCGCTGCATTCGAAAAGAATTGGAGTGCTTTTCGAAATGACAAAGTTGTGGTGACCCCGCCTTATGAATTATGGTATGCTTGGAAAATCAATTTAAATATTTCTCAGCCCAGTCCGCATTATTGTCTAATTGTATTCTGATGGAACATTAGCGAGGTGCGGCGTTTTTGGTCTTCTAATGTTGTTGTGTCTGTTTTTTTTTTTTTTTTTTTTGTTTTTTTATTCCTATAAATATATATGTTTTTGATATATTGTGTATTGAAATAAACAAAAGCACAGTAATTATTTGGTTTGGTTTTCATTGACCTTGGAGACTGACGGGCAGAGATGAACTTCTGTTAAAAGCCATTCATATTAATGCCGATGCCAAATACTGTGACGACTACAGTGATTGCGATTGCGATGGCTATGGCGATGGCGATGTCTATGGATGTGGTTGTGGTGATGGTGATGGTGATGGTGTTGGTGACGAAGACGGAAAGCCTTCGTTCATGCTGACCAACAAACCAATCTCTCATGGTTTCATGGCCTTAAGGCTTGAGCACTGTGACTGTGCACTGAATTGATTTTCTATGAAATACTACATATGTATATATAGTATAGCTTTATGTATGTGTGAGTGTACTCGTATGTAGAAAACGTGTGCTATGTACATACATACATACAGACATACATGTAGTATATTCGATATCATGTTTCGAGAAGTACGCATGTTTCATTTTCGTTGCTCGTTTTCGGATATCTCCCTTTCCCCTTCGCGTTTCTATTATTTTTATGTTTTTTATTGTTTTTATTGTTTTTATTTTTGGCTGTTTGTTTAATTCGTGCAATTCGGATTGAGATCGGAGCAGCATGTCAGGAAAACAGACAATGGAGCAATTTGATTTTGATTTGTGTCTTAGCAGGCGCATGATGATTGCGATTAGACAGACATATTGTACACACGTACCACACACTAGAGGTGGGCATGAGTCGTGCTTTCGGTCGTGACCCGATGACAGTGTTCGATTAAAAGAGACACAAAAAACACGCACAAAACTGAACTCAATTTGAATGAACTCGTACTCGAACTAGTCAGTAAAACATTTCCATGAAATTCCATTTGGAAAAAAAAACAAATAGTTAATGAAATCGATGCTTATATCAATACTCCTAATCGATGTTTGCATCTTATTGAAGCAGCCTTTTAACAATTTTAGACATATTTGATGAATATATGTACATAAGTTAATATTTCACAGAGCCATTTGAACATTAAACATTATTGTCTGCATTCATTTTGGGAAATCTTTCGGTCCAAGCAACTAAAATATTTTAATAAAATAATGTATTCTCCACTTTCTGTCCATTATTGAATTTTCAAAATTTTATTCATCCATATACATCTATTTGTATATCTTTGCGGGCTGTGCTGCCAATTTCATTTTTCAAATTGAAAAAGTCCGAGCTTTGTCGGCCAGAATTACGCCGACCCATGCTCATCTCCAATATGTGTTAATAAATACATAATATACAGATATATTGATTGCGGCTGATTGTTACCTTGAATCGCAACCCCATCGATTCGTAGCAGTGTTAGCTGAAAGGCGATTGCTGGCCATTGATTGACAAGATGTCAGCACGCTAGTGGGAAAATATGTATACACATACTCGCAAATATGTACATACTATGAGTACAAAGTTTTCCAGTGCTGGACAAATTTCGAGACTCAGCTAAAACGCTTTCGCTTTCCATCTGACACATTCCGAACTTTGATTGTTGTTCGAATTCAACAAAAGTCAGATATTAATAGAAAATGCTAAGCTTGCACTCACTTGATTCTGATTCTTGATCGACTTGTGAATATGGATTACGAGAAGTCGAGCATTGCAGAATTGAGAAAATACTGTAAACCTAGATCTATTGTAAAAATGTTGAAGCCTTTATGGCAAACAAAAGGAGTTAAAAATTCAATAATATTTCTTAAAATTTTCATCATTTACTTTTCTTTTCTCAGCTTTTGTTTTCGTTTTCTGTTATAATAGTAATAATTTTAAACTGCTAGGTCTGATACTCGTCTCTGACTATATTGGAATTAGAATCGGGCCAAAAAATACCCCCAAGTCGGAGTCGTAATTAGATGTTAGTGTAGCGCTGATAGGTTTTATATAAAGAGATAATTTACCAAAAAAAATTATAGCAATTCGTTTAGTACATTAAAGCACTTGCAAACACAAACACTTAGAATTCGTTTTTTTTTTTTTTTGGAATGACATTTTTGTCTTGTTCCGAATTGTGGCTAAGAAATCAAGCCCAGTAATTAAATGCCTGAGCTTAAACTGTTTACACAAGCTGAAGTTGATGGGTCCGGGGAAAAAATATGATGAATTACGACAACTTATTTGATAATCCGTGCATTAAAAAAGAGCCTATACGACACAAAGCTGACACGAATGGAGCTGCCCAGGCGGACGACCACAGTACCAGTACCAGTACCAGTACCAGTACTTTTACAGCTTTTGCTGTGACATGGCAATTGTGGGACAATGAAGCGTTACCAATGCGACTGCATCGATAAGCCCTTTTCATAATCAGACCAGTTAAAAGACCACGAAATGGCGCATGGCGTCGTGTCCGGGGTTGGCGGAAAATTCAATTTAATGCCAGGCCACGAATCCAACAACAACAACAACACAAATAAATCGACAGTGAGTGAGATAGAGAGAACAAAATTACATATACATGTATATATATATATATATATATGTATGTATATGTGTGTGTGTGTGTGTATATACGAAACGGCATAACGTGGCGAGTGCAATAAATTGTTTTGCTCACGGTGCGCACCTGACATAAGTTCCGAATTGTCGTCTTCATCTGCGCTTTTTGAGGTCCAGGTCGTTCGTTCATTCAGGCCGAGCCAGCGACCAACCGGCCAAGCGGCCAAGCGGCCAACCGGCTGGCAACGGCGACCGCGATAGCGACAGCGACAGGGGCATTAACATGAATTGAACATCTGGGGACTGGGACTTGCTGAGCGGTGGCGGCAACCGTGGTGGAGGCGGTGGTGGTGCTGGTGGCGGTGGTGGTGCTGGTGGCGGTGGTGGTGCTGGCAGCGGCGGCGGTGGCGACACTGCAATTATTCGCCAAAGCGCGCGGTCTTCGGGGCCTCGGCCGCTGGAGCAGCAGATTCACTGGATTATGTGAATTGGCGCTGGGGCTGGGCAATAACAACAACAACAACAACAACAGCAATAACAACAACAACAACAACCGCAACAAACCATAAGAACAACAACAATAACAACAGCAGAAACTGCTGCATGCCGACGGCCGCCGTCCTTAATTCATATCAGCGATGAGTGTGTTTGTGTGTGTGTGTGTGTGTGTGTATGAGCTGTTGTTGTGGTTGTTGTTGTTGCCTGCACTGCAATTTCATTTTGTGCGACCACAAGCAGCAAAAACTAAAACAACAACAACAACAACAGCAGCAGCAGCAGCAGCAGTCTTCTTATACAGAAGAGCGTGCAAAATGCTCGTCCTGCCACACAGCCCCTGAGGATCATTTTGCAAATAAAAGAAGAAGAAGAAGTAGAAGAAAATATATATCAGATGCGATCATCCCTCCCGCACACAATCGTCCTGCTCGCCCCCCTCCCCTCCCCTCCCCTCCCCACCCCTGCCCTTCATCTGGCCACAGTTCTTGAAGGTTTTGTTTTGTATGCCATTGTCTTCTTCTCGGCCACGGTTTACGGCCATTTCATGGCAAAATGCTAATTAAAGCCCGCGCTAAGCGTTGTAACGACCGGAAGCCATGTCCCTATAACATCGGTACTATACGAGTATGAAGGGCATTGCATCGTGGGGTCTCCACATTTCTTTTATACTATGCCGTTGAATGGCCGTCGGCATATCATAGATATAATGATACTTAAATCGATGTATACTCGTAAGTCAAATTTGATATATTACGTCTGTCCGGTTGTCTGTCTGTCTGTCTGTCTGTCTGTCTGTCCGTCTGTCCGTCTGTCCGTCTGACTGCCTGTTTTCCAAGAGCTGCAATTGCTGGCTTTAACAAAAATATTGTTACATTTAATTTGGAAAACATACCACAATTTATGGACAGATTTCTATTTCTCTTTCCAAAAATAAATAACTCTTGAAACGTCAGCTAAATGTGCTAAATAATAACTTTAAGTTCCTTGCTTTCCTATAACTCTGTCAACTTTGTACATATGGTATACTTCTTGAGCTTTTAGAAATCATTGAAGCACTGCTTATTAATTAATAATTATTTTAAGAACCATACATACATTATGTTTTCAAATAAAAATTGGTATTCAATACATGCCTTAAAAATAGAGCACAGTAAAGCTGAAGATGAAGCCATAACTGACCTCAAATTTGATCAACATAGTTATAATCATTTAAATATTCTGATGCCTTCATTGCATTTTTCTAAAATATCAATACATTAGATAGAGTTGCTCGGATTATTACAAATCTCAAGTGAATATAAATTCCGATTGTCTTTTGTTGTTCATAATCCCCAGCTTAATTTATTTGTTTTAAATATGGTACAATTCAGTTGTTAAACACGTTGCATTAAACGAAACTGTTCTCTCTGTAAATGTAAATGTTTGCTTAAATGGGCGTCTTTAGTGGAGAATAAATAACGAAAGCTCCATTGCAAATTGCTTTCGGCTTTAGCCGGTCATATTCGGCCATATTCAACTGTAAAATGTTAAGAGGGAATTAAATGTTGAAGATGTATTTAATATTTCATTTAAGCACTGGCTTATTTGAGCTCAGTCTGCGAATAATTCTGCTCTCCTCAATAGTTTTATTGCTCACTTGTGTGTGTTTGCGAGCCAAGTGCTTAGTGCCTCGAATTGTTAACAACTTTCCGATAGATGTGAGGTGCTAATCAGTTAAGTAGCATGCTCATGCTCCCTTTGCGTTAAGGCTTAAAAGCTTATGACTTATGAACGCATGAGGTTTCCAGTCGCAGCTTCTCTGCTGGAACTTAATCTATGTCTCATTTTTGGTTTTGGTTTTGGTTCTGGTTCTGGTTTCGGTTTCAATGCAAGCCCCCATAGTTCTTGGTGCTGCAGGTGCAGGTGCTGGCCCGGCAAACCCAGCAAGACCGACAATTATTACATGCAGTTGCAGTCAGTCATGCATGGGGTCCAAAGGGGCGGGACGGAGTGGGGCGCGTAGCACCTGGAAAGCTGGCGACGCCGACACAAATGAGACACCGGAGTCGTCTATAGCTGGTGTTTTTAACACAACACCTCGTTGCGGCTTTGCAGGGCCACGCCTATTGTGAATGCCTTGTTCCAATCGCAATATGCCTTCCACACCATACAGTCCAACTCCAATACAACAAACTCGTTCAAACTCACGAGCATTACTATTCAGATATCTAGAGGTAGGTAGTAGGAGCCAACTTCTAATACAGAAACGCTTTCTCTAGACTCTTCAAACAGAAGATAATAATTAGGAACACAAATATTTCAATACAATTTTGTGTGATAGAATACATACGGAAAGCTTTTTGGAGAACTACATAATGGAAATCGTTTTGAAATCGTTATGACAAGTCTTATGGGGAGGAGTTTCTCAGAAAAACATCACATAACAATTAAATTTTCAGAAATGTAAAATTAGAGAACATAATTTAAAAAGCAATAAATGGAAAATTCGTGAAACCTTAAAGTTAAATTATTTATTAAGATATATTTTATAATACAAGTAAAGTTATGGCCATCCTTTATATTTAAAGTAAAGTTCTACAACAGAAAGTTTGTTTGAGAAATATTTTCTTTTCAAAATGATTTATTAAGACATATTCTTCATAAAAGTTGTTAAACAAAAAGTTACTTTGAAAAATGTTTTCATTTTAAAATGATTTATTAAGAAATATTTTATCAAAGAAATAAAGTTATGGCAAAGCCATCCTCTATATTTTAAAGTAAAGTTCTTCAACAGAAAGTTAGTTTGAGAAATGTTTTTTGCCCCTTTAAAAAATACAAAAATAGCAAAAATAAAATTGATTTTTGATATAAAAGTATTCCTAAAATATAACGAAATATATACGGGTATATAGAGATAATGGTGATACAAGTATATTGCAGGAAAATTTGGTTTCTAAAGACCAAACTTTATATTCATTGTGTAACGGAAGAAATGCTTTGTTCGCTATGCAGAGGCTCGATTGTGTTTGTTTTTTTTTATACAATATTGTGATCCGTTGGCGACGCACTTAGTTCTTAGCAAGAAGCAAAGAGGCGGTGGGAGACGGTGGCGACCTTGTCATGTTGATCAAGAACATAGAAACTTCGTTAGGTTGCGTTGCCAGCTCAATGTCTGTAAGGTGTTGTTGTCGATAGCGGGGCTCCGTCTACAACAACAGCAACAACAGCAGCAACAACAACAACAGCCAAACACCGCAGAACAATAACGCGAAAAGTCAACTGCCGTTCTATTGCTAATTACAAGCATGGTGCAAATTTACAATGCCTGTGTTTACAACTCACGAACAATCGATTATGACGCGGACTGCGGGTTGCGGATCGCGCATTGCGAATGGTGAGTGTTGACTGTTGACTGTTTGGTGTTGTGTGTTGTGTGTTGAAGGGGGGGATCGGGCTCCGACTCGGACTCGGACTCGGAGTCAGACTCGCGGATGCTAAAAACAGAAACCAAATACAGTAAAGCCCCCTTAGCGCTCGAAAGTGTTCAATTCAGACTTGATTACCTGAACCGAATCTCTCGAAATGCTCCAATTCGGTTTACAAGATCAACTAATTTGCATACCCTATACCCGAAAGGCGAAAAGGGTTTTATTACGAAGAAGAAACTATTTATTATTATTATTTCCTAGTCGACTAGAAATAAATTCTTAGTCACAAGAAACATACAATTTTCATTAAAAAGATTTAAGACGGTTTGATTAACATACTTAACCTGTTTTTTAAAATTGAAGTTAAATCAATTAGACTCTTTTATGTTGCAGACATTTTATGTTATTAGTTACTTAGTTTTAAGAACAAATTTAATTGTTGCCTAAATATTTAATTTTCTTTTAATATTGAGGTAGTTGATCCCACAGGAGAATAGCATGAATAAAGAATTGCCCTTCAGAGCAACTAAGCTTGTACTGTATATTGTTTAAATTATTGTTTAAAACGTAGTTTTTCATATCAATAGGTTTGTGCAAAGCATGTAGCTGGGAGAAGGAAGCATAAAGTATATATATTCTTAATCAGCATGACGAGGGCTATCGATAAAGTTTATTTTATTTTTTAATTTCCCCCTCTCCCCATTTTGAAATTTTGTCACACATCACACGTAATTAATATATAATTCTCTACTTTTGTATCAAATTTGATCCAAATCGCTCAATTCTAAAAGAAGTTATTAACACATTTCCATCACTCCAGAAACTGCCTGGAGAGGACTTGCTCTTCTTCTTTCTTCTTTGGGTGCAGCGTATTCCGCTCTTGTTTCTTTGCGAAATACCTAATTAATTATTACACACCTTCCAAAGTAGGGAAGTTCGACTGTATGAGTATGTTTTGCTTGTGGTCTGACGGAAATCGCAAGGCCGTTTATTGCGGTTACCACTCATCGGCAGCAGCAGCAGCACCAACAGCAGTAGCCCTGCCGAACGATATTTGTCACACTGTGCACATTGTCCCTGTACCTATATGCATGTTCATGGAATTGTTTAGTAATTATATAATGAGACGCGTGCAATTGAAATTGGCATTGATTGTGTGGAGAAATGATGGCTCATCTCAGCTCGTATTTATTTAACGGAACTTAACGTGTTTAAACATTCTAATAACAATTTAAAATACCAGCGCTACTGTGGCTTCCTTAAAGGTATATAATGAAGTGCATTTGGAGCTTTTTTATTTGAAAATGTTTCTTGCACGGCCTAGGGAGATTTTTCTCAAAACGGCACGGAGTATTTCAGAAAGAAATAAGATAAAATACAAATCCGTATTTACACTAAAGGTCGAAAACAAAGTTCACAAAAACAAATTTGATTTGTGTTTTGTGTTTTTTTGTTTGTTAACTCATTTATCTCAATGGTAACCGCTCAATTTAAGCTGAAATTGATTTTACCGCAGGCAAGACAAATACAAATAGAAACATAAATACAACAAAGAAGTGGTTTGGGGACTGTTGGAACTGCAAGTTGGATAACGATGTTGTCTAACTGGGCAGAGCTTAATTTATTTGGGCAAGAAGCTGGCGGGCGAGGCGACTAATGTGTGGTCAAATGTCAGAGAAGAAGTTCTGATCAGCTTTGAGAGTTTCTGCAGAAATGTTTATCCTTCAAGTTTGTAGATTTAAATGAATGGGGCTCATAACTATTACAAAATTCTTAAAACGGATGAAAACTAAAATCAGAAAGTAATATTTAGTGCCTCAAAAACACAAAGTTAAATACATAATTCGGATTAAATAGGAATAGGAATGAGATTAGGACTGCTCACTTTTTCCAATTTAGAGATAAATGTTCACCTAAAAATTAAATTTGAAAAATAGTATGCCAGGCAGTTTCTCAGAGTAATGTAAATGTTATTTATTCCTTGTACGTTTTTAATTGTAGAATTAAAATGCAACTCACCTAATTGGGCCGATTTCGTTTCTGTAGTTGTTTTTTTTAAAGTTGATTTCGTTTATTTGTGTGGGTGTTTTTTAAATTACAGTTGTCATATGTATAGTTGATACTGATGTTTTGTTGTTGTTGCTTTTGCTGATTCTTCACATTCTTGGCGTGCAAGCTTTTGTTGATATTGCAACTTTGAATATTGTGGACATTTCACAGATCCGTCGTAACATTTTGCGCATAAATAATTGAATATTTTTTTTCAATTTAGAGTGCAAGCATGTTTATACATACATATGTATATGTATGTATGTCTGTATATGATTCCTTTTCTTATTTATTTATTGTACATTGTCGCAACTGCTGCATGGATAAAAAAAAGTCAAGCACATTAAAACAAAATTTGACAAACAGTCCACAAACACTTTTTAGTATTAATTTGCTCAATGGATGTACATACATAGTATATACTTATGCATATATGTATGTATGTATGTTTAGGGCTTTACACACGCAAATGCATTTGTTAGTTATGCATGTACATATCTACTTATTTTTCGTTTAATTAACACATGGCAAAAAGTTAGGAAAGCACAAGCACACACACATCCATACACATATATTCTATGTACATAAGTATATATGAATTTTATTAAATAGTCGCATTCTGATCATTTTTGTTTACATAATTAGATTAATTGCATGAGTTGTTGTTGTTGTTGTTGTTGTTGTATTTGTTGCTGCAGCTTAAACATTTTTTTGTTGGGGACTTCCCCCAATTTATTTATTTTCTTTTGGTCACATTTAATCGCGTGTTTGGCCGCCGCTTTTTAAAACGTTTATGGAAAACTGCACGACACCAAAAAATTTGTTCACTTGCTGCTGCATTTTGCTTCTGTTGTCGTTTGTCGTTTGTCGTCGTTCGTCGTTGTCGCCATTTTTGCCTTGGCAAAAACTTTGTGCACTTTGCACTCGCTCCCACTCGCACACATTCACACACACACACACACACAAACGCACAGTCGCAGCCACAGGCACAGGCACAGCTCGCTCGCTCTCACGCACGCACTTAAACTACACACACACACACACTCACACACACATACGAGCGGGCGACACAAACAACAAACACACCCGCACCCGATGATAACGACGGCGACGACGACGACGACATCGAGTCGACAACACACACACACACACAATCAAAAACTCATTCGGCTACTTGGGCGCAACGCCCCTCCGCTGCTGTTGCTGCCGCCGTCGCCTACATACATAAGTGGCAAGGATCTGCAGGGACAGCAGCAGTGGCAGTGGCAGTAAAAACTACTGCTGCACGAATTCTAATAAAATGCCAAGAGCAAGAACAACACCAACACCACCACAAAGCAAGCAGTGGAAGCAGAAGCAGAAGCAGCAGCGTCGTTTCTTTTTTCTTGCGACAATATGCGATGTTGACGTCGACGGCGACGTCGGCAGCAGCACAAAAAAGCGTGTGCTGGCCCGTTTGCCTTGTCGACCGGTTTCGACCAATGACACTCGACGACAATATTAAAGAACGCACACACACACACACACACCAATGTACGCACTCACACATATGTACCATATGCGCAAAAAACGAATACACCGAATAATAATAAAAAAAAAACGAAATGTCGTCGTCTGCAACGTTGAACAAAGTAACGAGGGAGTAAGTGCTGTGAGTACGAGGGGGCGTTGGGGTTGAGGGTGGAGTTGAGTTGCTGAAGTTGGAGCTATAGAGCACGAGGCAGCAGCAGAGCTGGACAAAATGAGAAACAGAACAGAAAAAAGGGCCACACACTAACAGCAAAAGGTAAAGGCGACGACGTCACCGACGGCGTCAACAGTGAAGACGGCGAAGCGACGCGATGCGATGCGATGCGACGACGACGACGATGGCGACTATGTAATCCAATCGAATTGAGAACAAACACACACACACACATGTATATATACGCGTACATACACACATGCAGGGGAATAAAAAACGAATGAAATTGAATCGAAACCAATCCAGACGACGACGACGACGACGGCGACGACCACGACGAACAAAATGACGAAGCGACAACGACTACAACAACAACAACAAATAGCAAACGACAACATCGACGACGACGAGGCGGCGACACTTCAGAACAGGGCCCTAAAACTCTGGGAGCGCGAATGCGAGGGGCCAAAGATGACAGAGACACACAATTTGGAATGCGCTAGCAGCGCAGCGCACAGCAGCAACGGCAACGGCAACGACATTGGCGACAGAGGAGGACACAGCAAGGAAGACAAAGTAGGTGGTGCGTTTTGTTTGGTATCCATGATGATGATGATGTTGACGTTGACGACGATGATGATGACGACGATGATGTCCATGTGGCCATATCCTGTGAGCAGGCAGGCAGCGTCAGCAGCGCTGAGCGAGAAACTTCGTTGTCGTCGTCAAACGGAAATCCATGGAAAAAGGCAGCGACCCCCGAACGAGTCAGAGAGCAGAACCCTACACTATGGGTCCAAGGGTGAAGGATAAAGGATGAAGAGCGTTGGAACAAGCAAGGGGTGGCAGGGGCGTCCACTGCGCTAGCGACCCTCCTATTTTTGTTAGCCAGCCAGTCAGTCAGCAAGCTCAGGCGACAATTGAGGGTAGTAATTTTTTTTTGTTTTTTCAATGCCTGTGTACGGCACACAAGTATGTAAGTTTTGTGTATATAGTATATATGTGTGTGTATGTGTATGTGTGCTTATATATCTTATGCACATACATATGTACACTTGCAATCTTCGTCTCATTTATTTATTTATTATGTATTTTCACTTAAGACTTGACGCCACAATTTTCTTTTCTCGTGCAGTCACAAATAAATTAAATTAAATAACAGCCAGAACAACAACGAAAAAAAAAACACACACATTTACATAAATGGATAATCAAAAAAATGTTGATATTACATGTACGATATTATTTGAATAATATTGTTATTATTATTATTATTATGTTGTAGAATGTATTCATAGCATTATGCATTTGTCAACGTGTCGGCTACGCGATTTTTATTTCTTAGCGTTTTAGCGACGGCAAAAACGCGCGCGCGCAAACAACAGCAACAACAACAAGAAAAAAAAATGGAATAAAGCACAACAACAAGAGACATACAAAACAATAAGACGACAACGACGACGACAAGGCGGCGGTGGCAGTGCCCAAAGAGTGGTGACCAAAGTGTGGTGCGCCAGTGGCGGCCAGTGCGGCTAGTGGCACAAAACACAAAAAGCGGTTTCGCAGCGACGACGGCGACGGCGACGACGACGACGACGACGATGGCGTCGACGACGTTCTCTGCTACTACAACTATACTGTCCGACTGTGTTGTATTGTTGGTTGGGGCCAAAATCGCGACGACGACGACCGCAGTCAACGGCAGCGACGACGACGGCGACGACGACGGCGACGACGACGACGACGACGGCAGCGCCAGATGATGCGGATGCGGATGCGAGACGACAACGGCGAAACGTAAAATAATGTGCGATGCGACGATTGCGACGATTGCGATGCGGCAGTGGCAACTCAACTCCACTGTTTGAAGAAAATCACGTCGCGTATTCGAAGCCCGCGTGAAGCTGCAAACGACGCCAAAACGAGCAGCGTGAGCAGAGCAGAGCAGAGCAGAGCTGAGAGCAACCGCAGCGCACCGCGAGAGCGGAGAGTTTTGGTGGAGCACTTGGTCGCTGTTGGTAAAAACAACAAAAGCGTATGGGAAAATAAATACGCGTCCACACATAAACACACACATACACACCTATATACATACATGTTGACACGGACATGAGCAATACTTAACGGCCACTGGCCACACTCACTCATGCACACAGACACACATGCGGGCCGAGAGGCACACACATACACACACACTCACACACACACAGCATATCTACAATTGTCCATTCGCTGCATGTATATTGCGTATTGCTGCTCTATTGCTTGCTCCCTCTCACTCATTTGCTCACGCCCATGCCCTGCTCCACATATACACACATATATATACATTACAGTGTGTGTGTGTGAGCATGTACATATATACGCGAGGCGGCGCACACAATTGTCAGAGGCAGAGGCAGAGACAGCAGAAACGGCAGCTGGCAAGCAGTTGAATTTTTTTCCTCTTTAGAGCGCAATATGGGCGACACTCCGCTGCAAGTCCAGTTGCAGGGTTTGTCAGCATCGCCTTGTGGTTGTTGTTGTTGCCGCTTTTTTCCACCTTTCCCACTTTGCCAAGAGCAATCGCTCTCTTTGAGTCAGACACACCGTGCTCTTTGCCGTTCTCTGTTCTCTGCGGTGGTAGATGAATTTTATTACCAGTGTGCGCTATTGTGCTCTGCACTTTTCAGGCATTCAAGAATTGGAGAAGAGATAAAATAAAATTATTATTAAATTATTATATGTGGATAAAATTGGAATGCAAACAAAATTTCAAATTTCAGGAATAAGTTACTTGAAAATGAGGACAATTACTAAATATAATGCGAACAATTCCCATTCAAATTTTAGCGAAACATAATGACATATTTAAGTTTTCGGGATTTACAAACATACAAATGTACATAGCGCTGAACTTATGTAGTATGTATACAAAAATATGTATTTATTGTATTTCTAACGTTTTTTTACATTTTATTTGTCTCACTTTTTGTTTTGTTATGATAAACATATTTAAGAGAAGTGTTTAAATGTGTGATTAGTTTTTGAAGAACTATTTATTTGAGCATATGTTGTAATTGGCTTGCAAAAGCTAAGTGAATGCTGTTCTGTCTTATGAATTACAGATAGACATTGAGATCGGCACTGCTTACTGCGATTGCGTAGCGCAGTCAACAGTTGTGTTGGCCGAGCCCGCGAAACGCCAATAAGCAAGCAGTAGCCTCATGGCTGCGATGAGCTTGGAGAGCACGTCAAATGGTCGCGGGGCATGCAATGGGGGCAAATCAAGTGCGCACTAATGAAATAATTAATTACGAGCACAAGCTGAAAATCCAGTCGCCAGTTGCAAATTGCTACACTCCCACACACACACACACACACACACATACACTAACACACACACACACAGAAATAAGTTAACACATGCAGGCAGAGACCGTCAAAAAAAAAAACATTGCCAGAATGTTGAGAACGTAGCCAGCAATGCATCCATCCATTCATCCTTATATCGTTGGCGTTGGGCGCCGCCGCCGCCGTTCCAGCAAATGGCATCAGAGAGCTCCCACTCGTGCCGATTACGGATGCTGTTGATGTCGCTACGGATGAGGATGTGTGCGAGGATGGCAAATCGTTTGTGTACACTCAAAGAAAATAGCACACTTGATTGTTTTTAACATCGACTTTTCGCTAGCTTTTCAGGAGCAGAAGCAATTAAGTCTCGTTATTATTCTACCATCAACAATGAAGGACTACTGTTCCTGCTGGGTGTCCTGAATGAGGTCAAGCAAGTGGCGATGAATAGTTCTTTTGCGGCTAAGGAGCATTGTTTATTGTGCATTGAGATTCGTCAACTTTTGTATTAAGGCCAAAAGGGTATTAATTAAAAATGAAATGGCGAAACCCTTTGATTCCATGGTGCTGATTTGATTTGTTAGCTGATCAAAATAATAACTACTCTGGTGTGTTTGCTTTCTAGTTGTTAATTCTATTCTATGGTTTATTGGTTTGATTTAAAAGTTAAAAATATGCATGTCTCTATGCAAGGGCGTAAGCAGGGGGGCAGGGGGGGCCGTTGCTCCCTCCCCCCTTTACAAAATTTTGCCATATAAAGTCGACCACACGTTCATTATTATGACGCACTTAAAATGGAGTTGGAGTGGATTTGTTGAAGTTTTTTCATTAATCATATGCATAAGTTATTTTTTAAATGCATCCTGCATCCTTTAATCAAAATTTTTATTTTTTTTGGCCCCCCTTTGGTAAAAGCTGCCTACGCCCTTGTCTTTATGCAAAGGGTAAAGGTATTCCCATTTCTACCTACAATCACAAAATACAATTTGCACATTTGCGTGTATAATTCATCCATGCCCAACGATATTTAACTTAAGATTTCACGGACCTTTTGTGATGAATCACACTTTTTGTCAATATGAAATGTGAGTGGATTTTAGGTGTAAAAGAAAAAAATCAATTTGCAGTTTATTTGTGCCAAGCATTCAAAGTATTTAAATGTTATATAATTATGCTAGATTTAAAATAAATACAAATCACTTCAAATGAAAGTTGAGAGAAATATGAAAATGTTTCATCAGATTTTATTTCAGGCTTTGTTTTGAATATTTCTCATATTCGAATAATGTGTAACTAAATAATTTGTTAGTATTATATTAGAACAATTATTAGATTTTGCAAATATTCATATGGACTATGAAAGTTTTTGTTGAGTGTACATATCTGCCAGATACTCCGACATCAGAACTGAACTCAACTCAACTCAACTGAGCAGTGTGTGTGTGTGTGTGTGTGTGTGTGTGTGTGCTACACATATGTGCATATGTACAATGCATATATGAGTGTGTGTGAACATATGTATATGTTCATATGGTGGTATGTATAAATAAATATGCATTTATATGCACTCAAAGATTTTGGACTAAGTGGGTTGCTTCATTGAGCATCTGATCAGTTAAATGTGTAGCTGCGTCCGCATCTGCATCTGCTTTAATGGCTATTACTATAGCCATCGCTTTAGATATACAAAGATATTGTAGCTATTGCTGCCCACCCGACATACCTACAATCGAGCATATGGGTCATAGGCAGATCGTCCTCCTCCTCCTTCTCCATCATCTACATGTTAGTTGAATCGGAACTCGAATAAATACATAAATAAAACTAATTGTTATAATGTTATTAGTTGGAAAAATTGTGAATCTGTTATTCATTTGATAAATTGAATACTAGGTTTTACTGATCGACTGACTGATTGATTGCTGATCAGTCCAAGCGTTTAGAGCAAGGAAGCTGACACCCCTCCCTCCCTCTTGTGTAGGGGAAATGGTTTTGGAAAACTCGAGCCCCCAATAACAGACTCCAATATTATTCAGATAACTCTCTGAATTTGAGAATTTTGAACAATAATCGTATTATTTGGATCAGCCAAATTACCAAATTAATCAAATTTTGGAATGGATTTTTTAGATTGTTATATGACTTGAATTTGTTGTAATTTCTTTTTGATTTACTTGTCGAACTACATTTTTGAATTCATTCATTGATTCTCAAAATGAACTCAATACAAGAGTAATATTATATTTAAAACTATATTTGGAAAATAGAAACAATTAAAGAGTTTATTGTTAGATCGATAAAAATAACAATAATTAGCTAAATAATTTTAATTTTTATATGTAAATGCATTAACATGTTTTCATCAATTTCTCAAATACCAATTATGTTACACAAATGTTTCCACTAATTGCAGAAATTGATATGAAAAATAAAAGATAAAAGCATATATTATATCAATAACATATTAACATGAAATGATTGTGAATAAAATACATTTTGCCCAAAAGGTCCATTTATGTAGATGAGGCAGATCTGTGGGGTTCGAGTCTGTATTCCACGGATTGGAAAAGTTCCTCTGCAGAACCCTTGTGTGGGCTTAGAATCGTATCATCGAACCTAAGAAATTAAACCTGTTGGGGAAAGTAATGCCACAAAACGGCTCCAGATGCGATTTGAAATGATTCTGGATCCATTTTCCACTCCTCCTCTGGATCGTTCTCGTCTTCATTTCCTTTCGCCGGTTGTACATACAAACAAACGAGTACATACATAAACACACACACAGATAAACACACAGACACACACACACATACATATGCAATTATGCATGTGCGTATATGAATTGTGTCTGTTTGTATTTGGTTGAACGACGAGCATCCAGGCATACACAATTGTATAAATAATCGAATTTAATTAAACCACTTAAACCAATTCGTTCGCAACGAAATCAGTTCAACACACACACACACACACACACACACACACACACATGCATGTGTGCGTGAAACACACTGTTTATGTTTTTTGGCCAGATAAGATAGAAAATAAAATAGCAAACAATAAATTGTATGCATCGTCTAGGATCTATTTTGAGCCTAAGGCACAATGATACAATATTAAATGTAATTTGATTTATTCAAGGCCTCCACTACGCTCGCACAGTTATTAAATATACATATTACACACAAAATATGTATTTATTGCTTGCTCCTCAAATATGTTAAATAAAAAATGCATCTTTCAGAATGTGGCTGCCAGCCGAAATCGGACGCAGTTGTCGCTCCAATTATTGCAAAAGAGATCAACAAGTTATTATTATCCATGACATAACTGCCCTCCTCCACAATCGTTTTGGGGTTTTCTGATCAGATTATAATGAACTTTGTCTCTCTCTCTCTCCTTTTATTTAATAAAAATTGTTCTCTATAGTATAACTAGCTTTGCAGAAATCTCTGACCATATACGGCTGTGACTGGAATGGAGGCTTTCTTTTTCTTCTCCGTTTTTTTCATAAAATTAATCCAATGATAGCTTTTGAGAATTAGAATTGAGCTGTTCTCTTCTATTTACTTTTTTTTAGTTTTTAATATAATATTGTGCCTTGTTTGCGTCTTGTTTTGGAGGCGCTAATAGAGACTTTCTTAGCTTTAAATTTAAAATTGAAATATTAGTACAGGCCTACATATGCAGCCCATATTTGTTGTAATAATTAGTTAATTCATAGATACATGATTGCTTGCAACGCTATTTTAATTATTCCAGTCTCTGACTGATATTATTCATTATTTTAAGTATATGGTGATTTTTTTAGAGGCTTAAAACGTATAAAATAAATGTTTCAACACAATTTTCATGATAATTAAAATGCCCGACATTTGGAAAATATTGAACCCAACAGCAGTTTCTAGTCTAAATTGAATGAAAATTATTTTCTGCTGGTTTGTAGTTGATTTAGTTTCTGGATATGTGGTGAGTAATCGGTCTATATTAAAAGGTTGTATACACAGAAAGAAATAATCTAAAATTGTATAACAAGCATTTTCAAAGCTAGCCAAGCAATGCGGTCTGCACTCGAGGCAATAGAGTTCCAAAAGTCGAGTCGTGTTTAATTTGTTCTTAAAGTCTTAAAGATTAATCATACGATTTATTATTTTATTTACTATTTATTATTATTCATCATTAATTATTATTATTTATTAGGAGCCAATTAAATGAATATATATTATAATTCATATTCTAGATACTCTCTAAAATTAGCAGTGAAGGGAAGGTAAGCTTCTTTTTGTTAGACCAGAGGCGGAATTCGGGCGAACCACGTCCGGTTGTAGAGTGTTAGCTTTTTCCGGGCTCCCATAGGAAATTTATTAAAGATGCAGTTATATGTACCTATGTGTGCATATGTATGTATGTATGTATGTATGTATGTGTACTCTGCCGTACAACAATGCCAACAACAATCGCATTGTGTATTGGTTGAGGATTTTCCACATTCGGGCGGGCGGCCATTAAATATTTGGAATAGATGGAATTGCAATCAAATGTCAAATGCACACACAAACAAACACACACACACACACACACACACATATATATATATATATATATATATATATATATATATTTATATACACATATATATATATATATATATGAATACACATGCAATATGTGGAGTAATTTATTTATTGGATGGCATGAAAGGGACCAAGCAATGAAATATTTTTCTTTTTATATAGATTGTAGTGTGTGTACATATGTATGTACATATATATGTATGTGCATTCATATGTACATGCAAATGTCGCTCCTAACTGTGTGTGTGTGTGCCTGTGTGTGTGTATTATGTATTGCAGATACACCTACACTTCACACACACATACCCACTAGCAGACACCGATTTGGGAGCTAGGCAAGTGAACTGTTTGGAGTCGCTGGCTTGGTTCTTTAGTAGGGGATGGTGGGGGATGGTGGGCGGAGGAGGCGCCATGGGTGCCATATCCGTGTGCCCAAATCAAAACGTCGCAGCTACCGCAGGCAGCTGAACATTCTCGGACCGGACTCCGAGTCCGAAGAGTCCGAGAGTCCCACATACAACATGTATAGAGCGATAGAGCGCGCTCCTTTTCCCACACGCACAAGAACATTGAGCGACAACTATAATACAACAACAACAAGAACAGCGACAGCGACAATAACAACAGCAACAACAGCAGTAGCATTAGAGCAGCAACCAATGGAGTCATGAGTGTGTGGCAGGTTGGCGACTGCGGTCGTCGGTTCGGGTCGCACTTTTGGGGCCCCTTTGGCCTGCCATGTGACACACTGAAATATGTCGTAGTCCTTGTCGTTGTCGTTGTCGTCGTCGCAGTCGCAGTCGTTGGCGTCTCCAAGCAGCGCAGCGACGTTCCCACTTCCCACACACACACACACACACACACACTCAAGCACATACACACACGCACACACACACATAAGCAGCATTGGGCATTGGTTAAACGAAAATGGATGGCCGACCGACCATACGAACGTCACCGACACCGACACCAACACCAACACCGACAGCCAAGCACAAGCGCATAGCCCAAAGAGATGGCGAGATGGGGAGAGCGAGAGAGAGCAGGCGCGCTTCAAGCAGTCGGCAAAGCAGTTGAAAGGCTATCAGCGTGTATTTACGTACGCTCGTGTGTGCGCCTCGTTAACGCCAGCAGAGCAATATCGTGGCGTTGCGCGCTTGCAACTGCGGCTGCGGCTGCGACGCCGACTGGGGTAACCATGACTAAATTGCGACAATTGTGAATTCGGAACGGTGGCAAAACGACGTCATAACATGTGCATTACTGCAATTTGAATAGAAGGAGCGGCAAGCGGAGAGCAATTCCACTTGCTAAATGTTTTGTGCATGCGCTGGAGATGGGCGCCAATGGAGTTGTGGATGCAGCCGGGAATGTCGTCTCTTATCCTTTTTTTGTCGTACACTGCGGAAGGACCAGGAGCCATATGAGTGCGTCTGTGTGTGTGTGTGCGTGTGTGTATGAAAGATGCCTGCACTGAAAGAAAGCAAATGTATTTGCCCCATATTCTTCGCAATACCTAACACCTTGTTCACATTCCAATAGAAGTGTTACATACTTACTTTTTTTAAATTAGCTTTTAAGTAATTCCAAGCTTCTTCTCTCTGTTAAGTTTTTCTTTTCTTATATTGACGAACCTGACCACAGACGGGGGGCAGAGCTGGCCGAAAGGCAAATAATACATACAGTAACCGAGTCGGAGGCGCTAATTATATATTATTGTTATTTGATTAGATTTCTCCTTCTTAGGCTTTTCTAGCTTATAAGATGCTTTTTATCATTTTTATATATTTTCCTGCTATGTCGACAGTTTGTTGACATAAATAAATAAAAAAACAAAATAAAAAAAAATAAAATGTATAATCCTCTCAGCGAAAGATAGTTATTTTATACGAGTACAGTGAAAAGTCCCGTAACGGATAAATTTTTTATCGGGACACTCTGTTCGGTGGACACTTTTTCTAAAACATTCGATCGGTGTATATAGTATTTAAGTATCCAAGAGAGTTTTCACTGTATATTTATTTTACTTTTGTTAGATTGTCTTTAATAACATTTTTATTTATTTATCTAAAACTTTACATTATTCGCATTTACCAATTAACGATAATTATCTCTGTAAATAAATATATATAAATAAAGATTGGAAACCAGAAAGAACTTAAAAATATTAAATAAAGCAATGGATAATTTTGGTTTAATCAGAGCCAGTATCGTCGGTAATTGATTTCCTTAAGCTAGTAAATATTTTCCAACCAATGAACTTAAATAATGTTTATCTGATATAATTTTCTAACAAAATTCTGGGTCCGACAAATGGTCTTTATAATAAAAAATAATCTGTAAACATCTACTGTCTATTCTTTTAATGTAGCCGGCAAAGCCAATGCAACAGCATTTCTTGATATTTAAGTTTTACAAGAAATTGTTTAAAATTGTAACACTTTCGGGAAACCACTAAATAGGTAGAGCCTATAAATGAGTAAAACTTTTTTTTAATTATTTGCAATTAAATACATATTTATTTATTTTCGTGAAATGTACTGATGTGAGAAGTTCAATGACTAAAGTGATGTTCGGGTTGTTGTAGATACCCACTAATCTAGTATAAACTGACAAACTGACGTCTTTCCGATTCCGATTTAAACACACTTAGTTAAGGGCCAATGAATGCTCATCGTCTATGCTAATGATGCGATGGAACACTTTTAATAGTTTATTGTCTTGAATGAATGAAATATCCGATGGGGAATTTGTTATTCACATTTAAGCTGAGGTCAGCTCAGCTAAGCTCAGCTCAGCTCAGCTCAGCTGGAGTGCAAGCTCTGCGCCCGTATCCTGACACCTTCTGTGGCCGTAGTTCCCATTCAGTTTTGAGCTGAACCCCCCCTGGGTTGGTGGCAATCGTGCCGGCCCACCATTAAAACACACCTCTGAGGTGCTGCTGGTTCTGTTGCGTGGAGAATGGCATAATGGGAACAACAACAACAACGCAGACAACAACGAATGCGACGAAAAAACTACAAGAAATAGAAAGGCATATTGTTCAATTTGAAAATTTTCAAGAGCGTTAATTTGTGACAAGAAGATAAATGTGTTGCGTCGTCTGTCCGTCCGCCTCCTCGACGCGATTCGACCCTGCGCCCGTTGTTCTAATGCGAGAGCAGTGCATAAAAGAGGGCCAAGCCAAGCCAAGTCGAGTCGCGTCGAGTCGAGTCGAGTCAAGTCTCTGTTGTGGCCATACGGCCGGTCATACTGGAGAGCGAGCGGGCTAACTGACTGACTGGCAGGCTGGCTAGCTGGCTAGCTAGCTGGCTTTCTGGCTGGCTTTCTGGCTGGCTAGTGAATGTGTATATGGCATGGCAAATGATCAAAGCCGAAGCCGAAAACCGATTGCGATGCCGATGGTCCGATGGTCCGATGGTCGATGGCCGTGTATTGAAATCAAGCCAACTGAAGCCAAGCCAACTCAAGCCAAAGCCAAAGCCAGAGCCACGCCAGAAAACAACGAGCGGCCGAGGGAATTGACCGCAATTATGCGATAAAGATAAAACAATGTGGTGTCATTTTTATGGTTCTTTTTCGATGTTGATGTCGACATCGACATCGACGCTAGCCGATGCGGTCCCACACAAGCCACAAGGCGTCGTCCAACACGTTGCTGCTGTTACTCTTGTTGTTCTTGCTGTTGTTGTTGCTGCTGTGAGTGCGGGAGTGAGCAGAGGTGCGGGTGCCGATGCGTGCGAATGGGACAGCAGGAAGGTGATAATCTATAATTGCCCTTGCTATAACAATTGTTCCTTTAATTCCACGCTTCACGCCGCCGACGCAGACGCAGACGCAGGGGAGGACGCCAATGCCGATATCAAAACCGAAACCGAAAACGAAATCGAAAGAGAAACCAACGCCGGCTTTCATTGTCGCAGCCGCCGCCGCTGCCGTTTGGACCAGCGGTACCTATACAAGTATTTGTCCTACTGTCGTGTTTTTGTCGCAGTTGCTGCTGCCACTCAGTGCTGCCCTACTAGCCTTTTTCCAAATACATTTCATTTGTTGGCCAAAATAAGTCGCTCATTATCGCTGGTGAACAATCTATTTTCTGGACGAATAAAATACTTTAACAAAATACTAGATAAGCAGACGTTGTGTCGGCTAAGAAACAAAAGGAAGATCGCCAAGGACACACTAATTATTTTGTTTTACATTTAACATTTTTTTGTGTTCAGCAAGAAATTTGATCAAGTTTCATTTTTTACTTATTAATTTATTTCAATTTATTAACTATAGCATAATAATAATAAAGCTGTTTGTGTTCAGCAAGAAATTTTCTCAATTTTAATTTTAAATTTATTAATTTATTTACATTTATTTATAATAGCATGATAATAATAACCATTTTTATGTTCAATAAGATATTTTCTCCATTTTTAATTTTTTGTTTATTAATTTATTTACATTTTTGTTTCATGCTCTTGCTCAAGTATTTCAGATGTTAGTTGAATTCTTTTAAAGTCTTGTATTAACTAAACAAATATACGATTTAATGCGAACATTTGAATGCGAGTTTCTAAATTTTCCAAACGCATAATTGTTTGTAATATAATAATGTTCAAATGTAATGCAAATGTTCTAAATAGTAACAATAAATATTTTATCACTATGGAAATCTTCCTGTGCATACGATATAGACGACATATCGTATGCACGTATTCTGAAGCGTCCTTTAAAGAAATGAGGTACATACCTAGTCGTCTGGTATTTTAAAAAATGTCTATATAAAAATGTCAAATTTTCGTCATTTTTTCGACTATTTTCCAGCTTTGTCTAAAGACACCGCCAAGGAGGGCAGCACTATTGGCTGTGAGATCTGGCAGGAGTGGCAAGGGCCGGGACACAGACATTTGGTAACACGTGAAACGAATGCGTTGACAGCTTGTGGCTGTCTTCCTCTTTCTTTCCGCTCTCTGTCTGTGTGTCTTTCTGTGTGTGTGTGTGTGTTGCCGGCAAAGTGATTAGGGATCAAAATATCGTTTATAACTCATAATGACCATGACAAATATTACATTGAATGGCATGTGGGGACGACTCCTAAAAACGCTGAGCGCGAACGCTTCTCAGACTCGTATGCGGTCAACAGTTGTTGACGTTTTTGTGTGCATTGTGCCGGCTGTCCAGCCCATGAGCTGAAGTGGGCTTTAGGGTCGCGTCGCGTTGCGTCGCCAGGATGGCATACTTGAATATAAAATTGCCGCACACACACACACACACACACACACACACACACACACACACACACACACACACACACACACATGGGATGATCAGCGCTGACCGCTGACCGCGAGGCCCGCCTGTCACTTTTGGAAAATGCGCGGCATCTGCGGCGTAGCCAAGAGCGTTCTAATGAAGCGCACGATGATCCGCAGAGCCCACCCTAAAAGATACCGATATTAGTGGTACGAGTATGTATATGGTTGCATGTAGATAGATAGATGGCTGCAGGCAATAACCAAACGCTTAATCGCTCATTGTGATGAGCATGAGCATGAGCATTGGCTCGGACTCGGACTCGGTTCAGCATCGGTTCCACATTAAGAGCAATTAGGACGGCAACGGTCTGGCAATTAATTTATCTTGTCTTTAATTGACGTTCGAAAATAATCAGAAGTAGAAGCGGAATAGGAAATGTTGACCCTGCACCCTCACACCCACACCCTCACCCTCACCCAACCCAACCCACACCCTCACCCGCAATTAGTTGGTCATTTCGAAGAAGATGCGACGTCGTCTTGTCAATCGCTATCAAAATTCTCAATCAACATAAATTTGCCAATTGTGCGCCTTTAATGAAGTGCTGATGCAATTGTTTAACAGCCATTTAGGCCGCTTTCATGCTTAGTATAGTATTGGTCGCAGCGTCGAAGAATAAATCTTGGCCAGCTGAGAAGGCTCTAAAGACTTAAGTGAGAGGATGCTGCAGGATGTTACCAGCAAGGAAAGTTTGATAAACCGGCACTATTTGTCATAGCTCAACAGATCCCCCCTAACCGAATCATTCCTCTTTTTTAAAGAACACATTTTTAAATTCCAAATTAATAGTTGCTGAGAAATTGCGGCAATGTTTGCTATTTTATAGCTAGTCTTATATTTTAGATTGCTTTGAAACCACATACATTTCGTGACATTTTAATTGAACGTACTTGTAGTTCAATATTTTGTCAGAGAAAAAAAAACAGGGACTGCAAATAAAGATTATTTTGTTATTTTTAAACGAAAAAATCATTCACTTATAGTAACTTTGAGAAAGCGCGGTCTTTACAGATGACCATGATTTATATTTTTTAATTTTTATTCATTCACTAAAAATTTAATAATTATTTTTGAGTATTACTTTAATAATTAACCAAAAATGATTATTTTTGCGCAAAAAAAAAAAAACCTAGAAAATAATGATTATGCTTTGAGTTTTATTTTTGATCAAAAAAACCTTTAACTTTAATTTTTTCTAAAGGATTAAGGACAAAATATATATATACCCTTAATCAGTTGGTCAAGGCGAACATTTTTCATTAATTAATTTTTAAATAAAACTAAGAAAATAATGATTATGCTTTGAGTTTTATTTTTTCAAAATAATTTTTATAATTTTAGTGCATGAATAAAAATTAAAAAATAATCATTATTTTGTAATTGTTTTAATAACACATAATGATTACAGTGCCTGAAAAAACACATTTACAAATTACAGAATATTTATGTGATTAACCATTTACATATTGAAGCCACAAATGTTTACAAGTTTTAAGCATATCTTGCATTTAATTAATTAATTCCGTTTTGGGAATTAAATCAACTAATGTAAATAAATCAACACAAATATATGGCACTCCTAATATTCTCAATATTTTCCAGGCTCGAATTCAAAATTATATTAGCCTGGCGCATTAAGAATATAATGAAGTGGGAAAATGTATAAATTAAAAGAATGATAAGAATTGGTTGAGTTTTAAGTGAATTTTAATAGGGGGGTATACTATACTATATTCGCCCAGAATTTAGCTTCATTTTTGCGGCATTTCCCGGCGCTTCTCATCGCCAGCACTTGCTTAATTAATTGTTGTAGTGTAGTCGCTCGCTCCATTGGTCCTTTTCATGCCACTGCGAGGACTTGTCAACTCTCCGTCATACCTTGAAGTGTAAATAATTAAATCCCGTTGTGCACTTCACTTCAGTTCACACTGTCCCCTGTCCCCTGTCGCCTGGCCACTTGTCCACCAAAAAGCAAAAAAGAAAAAAAAAAAGAACAGCAACCAAGGCAGGGATGTCGATGCCGATGTCAAGACAATGAGGCTGTGAAATACGTAGCTCGTTGTGTTCAGAGAATGTCGTTTGAATGAGCGTTTTACGTTTTAATCCCTTTTGTGTGAAACAAAACATTTGCGCAGGATCAATGTGTGTGTGTGTGTCTGGAGATCACATAATTGCTCATATGGCTCTCGAAGCACTGCCAGGGTCCGTACACACCCTCAAAATAACGTCCACTTGTCGCCAGCTCAAGAGTGCGCAGGAAAAAAGAAGAAGAAAAGTCAGTGCGAACAGCGAAAGAAGAACAAACAATGCTCTTAACACTTGACTCGGCACCTTCATCTACCTTCGATTAATGCTGAGCCATTTGCGACGGGCCACCAGTCAAGATGGGCGTTTGTCAAGGTACAAAGGCAAATGGGATTTTCGAAGTCGATGCCACAAAAACGAAATACAAGTAATAATAATGATAATAACTTATGTCATAGGAAAGGTAGGTGGCGGCTGTTCACTTCAATTCCATTGAAATTCGAAATTCCCATAATCGTAGCAAATTTCAATGAGTTAATTGAAGATATACTATACTAATTATGGAATGCCTTGATTGGGACGCAAAATACTTTGTAGAAACATATGCAGACCCCTAGAATTTGTTGGAATTCCTTCTTTGGTATTGAATTGAATTGAAGAAATTCGGGGGAAATTCCAAAAAATAAAATAAACTCTTCCTTTCTCGGACCTAGGAGAATCTGGATGCCAACTTTGCGTTCATCCAGACGGACAGACAGACGGACGGACGGACGGACATGTCTAGAGCGATTTCTCTCGTCGTGCTGATTCACAATACTGTATGGGGTCGGAGATGCTTCCTTCTGCACAAACCTAGTAGAACCCTTTTTACCCTGCAGGGTACAGGGTATAAAAATAGCGGTCTACTTGAGTGCGCTTAAGTCTAGCCTAATCGAGATTAATCATATCAGATAATATACTTAAATTAACCGTAAAGATTTATAAACACGTTGCTATACTACGAGTATGAGTTTTGATATTGATTTAAGTATTCAAGAGAGGCTAAGAAAGAAATCTCTCATGCTCTCGGAATTCAGTAACTTCAATGATTGACTGCATTGTAAGATGTTGCAAGATTGAAAAACAGATTTAAAACAAGATTTTTGCTCCGGGCTTAAGAATTTCCGAGCTCTCTATATATTTTATACATTTCACTATTAATGTATTTTTTCTTTGGGTGTAGCTCTAATTTGTTGAAAGTTCTAACCATCTTCTTTAAGAATAAAACTTGCCAAAATGTATGACATCATACAGCAAATCGTGAAGTTTCATTAACTAGTACTAATAACTAGTTCTAATAAACAAAAACGGCAGATGGTTTTGAGCTTTCGATTGGTTTAAGCAAAGATTCAGATTTCAAATAAACTCTGACAAGGATCCTGCATATTTTCTATTGTAATTCCGCATCTGATTTCGCATCCAACCACAGATAAGTAGAACATCTAAGCCAGTCTACAGTAATGCGTTCAAATTCATAATTCATCCAAAGTTAATAATAAAATAAAGAAATTTCTGCTAGGAAACTTTTACCGTTCTATAACAGTATAGTCAGAGGAACTCCTTGAAACTTAATCACTGAGACCATATCGCTCCAATTACAGAACGCAAAAACTTTTGATGTCTACAAAAAGAAGAAGAAAATAGATTTCCTAAATATATATTTTCGCATCATCTTAATAAAACGAAACAGACATATAGTAATTCTTTAGAAACAACAATGAAATGCAATTTTATAAACTTGATGAGTTGCAGTCATACTTCGCCACCAAGTGTTTTGATTATAAAATGCTAATAATAATTTAATTAATTAAATTAAATTAATTGATTTTAATTAATTAAATTTGAGCTCTTTATCTTTGTGTTTCCACCGCTGCAGATTATCAGTTAAGTTCTGTTTTATTTTGTGAATAAACTGTGCCCCAAGAAATTAGTTAAAGTCTTCGCGATTTCTGTACTTGAAGAACCATTTCAGGCAGTAGTTGGGTTATTTATTTTTGTTTGTTAAAAGAAGAAATTATTTGCTCGCATACCAATACTAGTGGACACACTAGGGAACGATTTCATTGAAAATATTGAGCGGACAACTCCGACTCGACATACAATTGCGTTTGTTCTACTTGTAATTCTCCTAATAACCCCAGCGAGATGTGTGGAGAGCCGGGAGCGTGTGTACGGACGTGCAAGCATGTGCTTGGGTCAGTGGTGATCGTGAGAACTGCACTTAATTGATTTCCACATGCTTGGCAAATGAGAACGCCACGGTTCAAAAGCTACGCATGAGCGTGTCACAAATCCGATTCAATCTCGGCAGCGACGAGAGTGGCCCGGAGGCTGACTCTGGGTTCATTGAGATGCAAATGTCTGATGCGTTGAGAAAGCGTTGGGGCTCTGGAATGGTAAATATATGCATAGAGCGGACGCACAACTGATCAAAATACATACTTTGTTCTAACTTTATTACTTTATTGACAGACAGACAGGCAGACAGACAGACACACGGACAGATGGACGAGTGTTTACACACTTAACTGACAAATTCAGTCATATATTTAAGAGAATTCAGTTATATTATTGACTATAGCTAGATGAATTGCTATATTTCTTCTTAGTCTAGCTTGAATCATGAAAAATGATTAATCGCTGCAACAAGCATTAATACACAAATGCTGTTGAGTAAGAAATAAAAGAACTCTTGTTGTTTTTCTACTTGTAAGTCAAAAATTAATGTGGATTTGAACAAATATTTCTGAGCTGTACTTCCCCCCCCTGAACAAGTCGGAAATTAAGCTGCGTTCGAAGCGCTTCTCAAGAGTATGCTGTGTTCGACTAGAATTGTGGCCGCCTTCCTTTTATTTCCTTTGCTTTTCAATATTAACAACAACAACAAGAGCAAAAAGAAGGCAAAGTTCCATCCCCGAAGCATGTTTCTGCAATTTTTCATTATTCGTACTCTTTAAGTGATCGATCGAAATTAAATAAGAAAAGTAAGCAACGAGAAAGGAGGAAAATGCTTTGGCGTTCGTCCCACCAAAAGAGTACTACAATACTACAATATACAAGTATAGCATATGGCCAGGCTATACACTGCCGATACACACTGTGGCCCGTGTACACTGGCCCCAGAGTGCTTGGGGAACGCGATGGTTAATGTGCGTTTAGATACGAAGACATGTAATTTCCCAGCCCAATACGCGACCAGCGACTAGCGACTAGCGACCAGCGACCAGCAGCCACAGCTACATCCACATGGCAGTCCACAGTCGCAGTCACAGTCACAGTAACAGCTGCAACCGAAGCCTTCCTTATTCGGGGCAGCGGCAGGGGCGGACATCGAGGCTCTATAGTATGATGCTGGGCTTGTGTCCAATCTGGCACAACTAGCCAGCCACTGTGGGCCCAAAGCCATTGCTATGAGTCGGCCCAAGCACCAACAAAATCACGTGTGTTTTTAACCGACTTCAAAAAAGGAGGAGTCCATCAATTCGACTGTATTTTTTTGTAGGGTAAGAAGGGTATATTAGGTTTGTGCAAAGTACAGGGTGCGCCATCTTTTATGTCCGTATGTACATATTGAATAACTTTGTCATTAGTGAACCGATTGACTTGAGTAGACCAGTGTTGAAAACCTCAGTTCAGCACAATTTTAATCATGAATCGCTTCACTCCGAAAGAACGCGCTGAAATAGTGACGCTTTACATTGAGAATAGTCGTTCAGTTGTGTTAACTCAACGTGCATATCGTGGAAAATATCGCGACAAACAGGCACCATCTGACAACACTATTCGTCGTTTGTTTTCAAATTTTGTTGAGCACGGGACAGTGGGAGATCGTCCACATGTTGTTCATCAACGACCAAGACGTTCCAATGAACTGATTGAAATGGTAAGAGAGAGTGTTGCCCAGGACCCAAATGTGTCGTATCGCCACCGTGCTCAGCATTTTAACGGCAGTGGAACCACTTTGCGGCGCATTTGTTTCCGTATAAAGTGCAATTAACTCAAAGAATTTTGCCGACAGACTGTCCACGTCGCTTCGAGTACGGCCAAACAGTTGCTCGAATGGTTGACATTGAATCTGATTTTTGGAAGCAAATTTTGATGACTGACCATTTCACACTCTCTGGCGGCGTTAACAAGCAAAATTGCCGCATTTGGGGAACGGAAAATCCAGATGAGATTCATGAAACACCATTGCATGATCAAAAAGTGACTGTTTGGCATTGGGCCATTTCTCTTCAAAGAAGGCGAAACAGTTGATGGGCATCGATATCGGTGGATGTTGGCTCATTATGTCTGCCCGCAAATGCGTGAAAAAGGTCTGAACGGTTAGTGGTTTCAACAAGACGGTGCGCCATGCCATACTGCAAATAAAACAATTCAGTTTTTACAACGAAAATTCCCTGGACATCTGGTATCAAAGAAAGGCGATATTGATTGGCCACCCAGATCTCCAGATTTGACGCCTCAAACCATTGACGAGCTCAAGGCAAATATTCGTGCAGAAATCATCGCTATACCACCTGAGATGCTAGAAAAAGTGATGGAAAACGCAGCAAAAAGGGCACAATAAAGGCGGCCACTTGATTGATGTTGTTTTCAAAAATTAGTCTGAAGAAATTGTACAGAACCAAATTAAATTAAAATATCTCATACTTGAAAATCGGTTGTTTATTTTCAAAGATATTCAATGTTTACATACCGACATAAAAGATGGCGCACCCTGTATGTAACAGGCAGAAGGAAGCATCTCCGACTATATATTCTGAATCACCACGACGAGAGAAATCGATCTAGACATGTCCATCCGTCCGTCTGTCCGTCCGTCTGGATGAACGCCTGGATTTCGGAAACGGTTGAGCGCACAGTAACCAAACTTGGTCTGTAGACGCTCCTAGTCCATAGTCTATACGAGTGTATTTTATATTGTAGATTTTGCCTCCCCTCTCCCCGCTATAACTACTTTTGTTTGAAACTTCATATACATCGGTCAATGCTAAGAAAAGTTTTTAGCAAATAAATGTATCTCCAGTACTACGCCCACAAACAGCAGCATCAAATTCGCCTTCTTCTTCTTCTTCTTTTGCTTCTGCTAGGGGCGCATATAACTCAGTGACGGAACTTTTTTTGGGTACAGGGTATTTCACTGTCGGACTTGATCGCCTCTTCTTTTTTTTATGTTTGTTACCTCCGCACATTCGACTGGGTGGACCGATTTTGCTGACTCTTTCTCCATTTGAAATCTGGTGCTTTCCGAATGGTCCCACTTCACTTTGGTCCAGTTGGCATTCTAGGAAAAGTACCCTAAACATACCTCCTTTAGTCCAAATAGCTGAAAATTCTATTCCTGAACAGAACCGTCCTCGAAACATTAAGTCACTTTAAATGCCAAAAAAAAAGCATGCACTGTACCTGAAGACCTGAAGTCGGTTTGAATAGGTACTACAATTATTCAAGTGAATTGAAATCGTAAGGACATGCTTCACAATCTCATGCAGCAGAGTCCTCAAGAACAGAGAAATGCTGACACCTTCCACTTCATTTGGGCAAGGAGAACAATGTTTGTAAACAAAAAGCACTGAGCTTAGATTGGTTTTATTGAATAATAGTCGTTTTTTTCTCTCTTTAATCTTTATTTAAAATCTGTCCTAGGAAGGAACAATTATTCATTTTTATGATAACTTTGACTATTTTTAATATTCTGTTGCTTCTGTCATGATGGTTGCGGCATGATTCGAACCGGGTGCCTGTTCAAGGAACGAACTAACGTTGTGGGAATAATTGAATAATATAGAGACATTCTCAGCATTCTCAATATTCTGAGTGCCTCTCTTTTTCGAGCACTCCCAGTTCGGCGGTTTTCTGCTGCATGCGGCCCACCATGCAACGCGGATGGAAACTTAATTTTGCGCCTAGGGAAACTGGGCGCTGGCCACTGACAGACACAGACACAGGGACAGAGGCAGAGACAGAGATATACAATATCTCTTCTATAGTATACATTGAAAACAAAATGAAATTGTAAAAAAACATTTATAGTAAAAAGAAAATAAATAAATATCAAAATAAAATTAAAAAATTAAAAATTAAAATTAAAACGGAATGAGGTATGATTTGATTTGAACCTCAGAATGGAAACTTACTATATTGGCCGACTAGCATTCGATAGGCCGACTGTCTGCAAAGAAATCCAAAATAAAAGTGTTGCTCAACTCGTGCGAGAAAAGTGTTGAGCAGTGCTTGTTATGCTTGCTCTTCTTTTGTAAAACTGAAGAGGTTTGTTTATGTTATATTTTGGGATAAGTTCAAATGTTTAAATAACACCTTTTAACAATAATTAACTCAACATTTTGCAAGCAATTTTATTATCGACGTTATCGAATACATACGTTCACAAATCTCAGGCGTGTTTAACGGCTTTATAATGATTTGTGTAATAACTACAATATCTATTCTATATACTGAAGAAAGAAGTTATGGATTTTGCCAGCATGTTAAACAGAATTAGGTGTACTATATAGTATATGCAGGTCTCTTATAAACTATGTTAACATCCACATTAGCTACTCGAGAGACCTGTTTATTGTTATTTAAAAAGACGTTAATAATTGCAATATTTTTACAGTTCAAATTGCAAATCGTTACTCGCATATACATACAAGTAGAAGAGTTATTTTGCCCACCAAGTATGAACAGTGGCTGGTTAATGGGAAGTGCACATACATTTGTCGCCCAGTGTGTGCGCAATACATGGCAGCGACATGCTGCAAGGGCAACATCCAAACATCGTATGCCAGGCATCATCGTTATCATCAGAATCATCATCTTCCTCGCCGTCGTCACAGTCCGCGCTGTCCGCGCTGTCTTCGCAGTAGTTCGGAGACTTGGCAGTCGTCGAAGCACCTGGACAGGGCATGCACCTGTAGTTCCCTGAGCGTAAGCTGTGCATATGACCCGAGTCTGAGATCTGTCGGTGTGCCTGAATGTTGTGGCCCTATCGCGGAGGTGCAAATATTGCAGCTGCATTGCCAAACTGGGAACGGTTCTGTTATGGATTTTGAACTTAGGGCTCTGTTGTCTGTTGATGGGGTTTACGAGTATGTGTCGTTCCAAAGTGTCATGACAGTTGCCTGCACTGCGTTTTTTTTTCTTTCTTTCTTTTTTTTCGCTTCTGCTGTTTAATTAACGAATCAAGAGATCTGCACAGCCACTGCGGCCGAGATGCTGCGTTCAGGTTGCAACACACGTGCAAGCGTCCCACCAAAAAAACAAAAACAAAAAAGGAGGAAAGGAAAACCAAACTTTCCCATTGCAGGCAGGCTCTACTCGTACTTGTGGCCGAAGTACGATGAGTATAAGCGAAGACACCCAGCGCAAATTGTTTACAATTTGAAAATTGTTGCCGTTGCTTATCTAGCGAGCACATCTTAACAAACACGCGGCCCAGCAGCCCAGCGGCCCAAGGCCCGCCCGTCCTACTCCTCTCCAGAGCAGTCCACTCCAGAGCAGTCCACTCCAGTTCAGTTTAGTTCATGTTAGTTAATTTGGCATCATTCATTGTGGTCTGCCTTCACGTACTTGCAAAATGTCATGCGATGTTCGAGGCTCAGAGTCAGGCTCAGAGTCAGGCTCAGGCTCAGATTCAGTTTTAGATTCAGGTTTATGCTTAGACGCAGCGCATTGAGCGCTAATTACCGCCTCCGGTCTCTGATCTCTTGGGTCTCTGGTCTTTGCTCCCTGGCAATAGATGAAGATGGTCACGTGACAATGCTGCAACACGAAACAGGCGACCAAACACTTGTTCCACTCAAGCTCAAGATCAAATGCAATAGATCACAATTGCGATACTCTGGGTGATGGCGATGCGAGTGCGCAGGCCTCTTGGGTGTCCTTAATTCACTTTAAGCGAACATTAGCTTTCAAATTAAAGATTAAAGAGGAGACAAAAGTCCAAAGCTTAGTAGTTAGTTGTCTAAAGCGAGTCATCCGAGTCGACGCGCTCGTCCATGATAGAAAGCCATCGTCTGAGGCTCGCAGCTTGTAACTTGTGGCAACTGGCCGTCCAACTGAGCGGAGAGCGATGCATGACGCGTCTTCATTAAACACAAACCTACACGCATCTCCAGCTCCCATATCCATACATTAGTAACTAAATATACACACATATATACATACAAACCACCTAAAGTATATTTATGTATTTGTGGTTCGACAAACTTTCCAACTAATTGGTGCGTGTGCGCGGCCGCTGCACTTGCCAGTCAGTCAGTCAGTCAACCAACCAATCGGCCAACCAACCAACCCGCCAACCAGCCAACCAGCCAACAAAACATCCAACCAACTGGGAGCACCACCCAGATGATGAGCTCTTGTTAGCCACACAAATAGATAAAGACTAGATGTAGTTGCTGTTTCAGTTGCAATAGATTTGATTTGATTTGTCATTGCCTATCCAAGTCTCTAAGCCTCCTAGTTTCCAAGTGGCTAGGTTAGGATTCATTGGCTGGGGCGATAATGCTCATCCACCCATCCAGACCTTAAACCCCTCTTGTGCTGCAAGTCTAAGGCTAAGTAAGTGCAGAAAAAACTGCTCCTCAAGTAATGCAGAGCTTCCTCCATCTGGAAGAAAACGAACAAGAAAGGAATGCTAAAGTCGAGCAGGCTCAACTCTTAAATACCCTTTACCACCCCACAAAAAAGTAATTTAATTAATTAATTAATTTAATTAAATTAATTAACTAAATTAATTTAATTAATTAACTAAATATTAACTAATTAAATATAAAATATTCCATGCATGCATACATACATTTACATTTACATCAGAATCGTGCCTTATTCGTGTTTGTGTACTTGTACATATGTATGTATGTGTGCATTGAGCCTGGTTATATGGCTATAACTTTCTTTCCGATCATTCTATCATAATGAGACTTGGTATACGGATATATAATTACTAACCTAATGTGACTACCAAATTTTTTTCAAAATTCCAAGAATTACGGGAGCTATAGAAAATCGTTAATAGGGGGGGAGTGGGGGGGTGGATCAGAAAAAATTAACAAACTCGTCCTTTCTCGGTCTCAGGAGAATCTGTATACCAAGTTTGGTTATTCTAGCTCTTATACTTTCGGAGATCCTTGCGTTCATACAGACAGACAGACGGACAGACAGACGGACAGACGGACATGGCTATATCGACTCGGCTTGTCATGCTGATCAAGAATATATATACTTTGTGGGGTCTACCAAGCCTCCTTCTGTGTGTTCCATGTGCACTCGCACAAAACTAATATACCCTTGTACCCTTTGGGTACAGGGTATAAAAATGGATTAAAAGTCTCGCTCAAATCGATAAGCAGCAGTCGAGTTGGCCTGACTACTAAATACTCTGCATTTAAAAAAAATCGTGAGGGAATTAGTTACGTTTAGAACTTTATTCCTTAATATTTCAATAACATTTAGCGTCATTAGTTAATTATCATTGCCACTGGCGTGTTCCTACCCTCTCTGGCTAATCAAGATATTTATACAAATAGTTCAGACTTGGACAGTGAAGGAAGAGGGGATAAGTAGAATAACTGTTTCGAAGTGTTTCCGAATGCGACAAGTCACAATTATCGAAGATTTAGAACTACTGTTGCACCCTTATCAGGTGTTAAATAATTTTGTATTTATATTAATTTAACACTATTGCTTATTGAATATATACTCGCATATTATTAATGCAGATGTGCTTAGCTTTTTTGGAAGTTTTAGGTTTGGACAGTTTGGAAAAATATCGCTATTTTCTTAAATAATTACAATACCTGTTTTAGCATCTGTCTAGAAGCGCTATTAATATTTTGGTTCTTATGGCGATGCTATTATTTTAAAGTACTTCTCATATTTAGGCATGCTATCCATAACAATAGGGGATTTTATTTCAAGAATAGTTTAAAACTAATTATGCATTGAAAATAGTATATTATATATAACCTGTTTAGTAACTGATTTTAAAGGGTATTGCTTACTTGCAGATTTCCTTTTAGTTGTCAGCTGATTTGAGGAAGGAAGGAAATCATTATAATATTATGGGTGACATCTGCAATTGCCATTACGGGTATGTGGAAATGTGCTTAATGTGCTTAACTTTTTTGGAAGTTTTAGGTTTGGACAGTTTGGAAAAATATCGCTATTTTCTTAAGTAATTACAATATTACAATACAATATTTTGGTTCTTATGGCGAGGCTATTATTTTAAAGTACTTCTCATATTTAGGCATGCTATCCATAACAATAGGGGATTTTATTTCAAGAATAGTTTAAAACTAATTATGCATTGAAAATAGTATATTATATATAACCTGTTTAGTAACTGATTTTAAAGGGTATTGCTTACTTGCAGATTTCCTTTTAGTTGTCAGCTGATTTGAGGAAGGAAGGAAATCATTATAAGATTATGGGTGACATCTGCAATTGCCATTACGGGTATGTGGAAAGCCCTCTTTAATGTGCTTAACTTTTTTGGAAGTTTTAGGTTTGGACAGTTTGGAAAAATATCGCTATCTTAAGTAATTACAATATTACAATACAATATTTTGGTTCTTATGGCGAGGCTATTATTTTAAAGTCCTCATATTTAGGCATGCTATCCATAATAATAGGGGATTTTATTTTAAGAATAACTTATCATAAAATGAAATGACTCTTACTTAAAACTAATTATGTTTCGGAAATAGTATATCTATAGTATGTAGCTTATTTTGATGATTTTGAACTGATTTTACGGGTATTGCTTACTTGTAGATTTACTTTTAGTTGTCAGCTGGTTTGAGGAAGGAAGGTTTGGTTGAAGGAAATCATTCTAAGATTATGGGTGACATCTGCAGTTGCCATTACGGGTATGTGGAAAGCCCTCTTTATAGTAATTGAATACCCTACTGCCTAGTGGATGAGCCTAGTGCAGCAATGTCGATTAGGCGGCTCAAGCACACCAATGAGCTCATGTCGCGGCTATTTATGATGTCTACTCGCGAGTACGAGTGGTTCGAGAGCTCGGTTCTCTGAACTTGGCCACCTGTCTGTCAGAAGAGCTGCGGAGTCTTTGCTCGCCATAAACAAAGTCGCAAACAGAGGTGGCTGAAGGTTCCCAGAGCCGTTCGTCTTAGGCATTCCGTTTTGGCCCATTCAGTGGCTCGCTGTGGTGCGTTGATGTTGACATTTAATTTGCCCAGTTAATAGACAACAGCGTCGGAGTGCTCAGCTCTGGGTGCCCGCGCATAATGTGCAAGCGTCGAAGGTGGCAACAACAACAACAACAACAACAACAAAGAGATCTGTTTGCAATGTCGACGTTGTTGTTGTTGTTGTCGTTGTCGCTGCTGATGATGCCGAGGGCGGGGACGATGGCGATGGCGTTTGCGTGTCAAGCGACATCATTTGCATAACAATGCTGGGGACGATTCAAATTTTTGATCTTCAGCCACCGTCACAGCCGCAAACGTCGCCACCATCGTTGGCAGCGGCTTCGGCATAGGCATCGTCATCGGCATCGGCGTCAACGCTAAGCGCTGCCTTAAAGCGGGTCCCAGAGCAATTTTCCAAACAAACCCACTCGCGTACACTTGTACATTAATGATTTCAGTCGCCGTCACCACCAGGTCGCACAAATCGCTGGCGAACATATATACATATATACATACATATATACATACTTGTATGACATTATCACCAAGACGATGACGACGATGACGACGATGACGACGACGTCGCGGTTTAGTGCAACGCCTGCGTTCGCGTTCGCGTTTGCGTGGCGTTGCGTTGCGTCGCCAATGCGGAACGCCAGAGAGATGGGCGAGGTTCAAAGAGGGGTTGCCGAGGTCAGGCGGTAATACGTAGACATAGACATAGTATTACAAGTGGCAGTGCCAACCGAGCCAGATCCAAAGCCAGCGTCGAGCCATCAACCAACCAGCTGTTGAATAATTTATGCGGCAACAGCGGCGGCACCTCCTCCATAGTTTGCCACTGCCACCGCCACCGCCGCCGCCACTGCCACCGCTCTACGTATATCGTAAGCTTTTCAAGTGGGCTTGTAGCTCTGCTAGCTCTATGGGGAGAATTATTTGCGTTTGCCTCCTTGCGTTTCTAATTAAGCGAGAGAAATATTCAAAACCTTTTGCCATTGTTTCAGCGATTTTCAAGTTCAATTTACATAACATTCCTGCCCGCCGCTGCGCGTAGCATTCAATTTTTCCTCACTACTACTATCTGCTGCTACTGCTACTGTTGTTATTGTTATTGTTGTTGTTGTTGATGATGATTTTTTTCATTCTGTTTTTCCATTTCATACACTTGTTTTATTACACACAGCTCGTACTTTTCCAGATAATAGCGTCGCAACCATGAATTGATAATCGGCTGGCAATGCAAAAAGGGTTCAAGGGCGATGGCAGCAGTGAAAGGTCGATAGCGCATCTAAAGGAGAAATAAATAATAAATGCCCTATGCAGGCCTCTTAGTGGCTCTAATAAATATAGTAGTTATCTAAAATGCGTAATATGGGGGCACTATGCATAAAATGGATTGATAGACAAAACAAAAATAGCTCGAAGAAACTCCAAATGGTCTACAACTAAATGCATCGTTGACAGTTTGTCATTTTATTATTGATTTGTGTTATACAAGTATATATATTGGAATACTCTTCTGACTAATTATCTACTGTTTGAAAAAACACTCTATTCCACTCTCTTAGCTGATGTTTAATGAAGGCCTCAAGGTTTGCAATTACTTCTATCGTTTGTCACTTGAAAAGAAAAAAAGGCTATGTATTTATGCTAACAATGCTTCTATTTTTTTTCTAGTATACCGACTATTAGTCGTACTATGACTACAGATATTAAATTAATAATAATATTCTGCCTCAACTACAATTATGATTTCTATTGCAGATTCTATTTATTAACGATACTCGTAAATAGTTCAACTTTTGCATCTCTATTTAAAATACTTGAGTGTCCCAACCACTCATTAGTACATAATTCCATTCCTGAAACTTAGGCTACTTTGCTAGTTGAACTCGTGTGTCTCCCACAAATAGCACTCAAACTTACACAACTTCTGGTGCTACGACTTTCGAAACTAATTAAGCACTTAGGATGCCTTAACATGTATTGCGTCGTGGCGGTTAAAACCTCTCTTGTCTTCTTACCTAACCAAAAGCCGAGTAATTCTTAACTATGAAGTGTCTGAATATTTCCCATTTGACTTAATTCAACCCTGAATTTTAATTCAAACGACGTCATTGGAATATTCATTAGAAAACGAAATGAATGTATGTATATGTACTAAGTACTATATAGTGATAGTTTTTGTGATGGGAAATGTCTTAGTGTTATGCAAAGTATTTGAGAAGGAAAGTGCACAGCAGATTAATCTAATTCTAGCAGACTTTAGTTTGAAATGGAAATAACAATAGTTTCTTCTACTGCCCCTATTTGGCACTGAACGGCCTGCAGATTTTTACTCTCGACACATTTTCCATTTCATATTTCCACAATTTCTTCCCCCTTATGCAATCATCCGAATAGCAGCAGCCGGTCACCCAAAAATATGATATGATATTGGCTCAAATAATGAGGAGATTAATATTGTTTAGTGTAATAAATATCTTCTATGGGATTCTACTCGTTGAAGGAAGAACAAGAAGAGGAAAAACAAATTGTGTGTCCTTGCCCAACCAGAATATGGCAAAGAATCCTTCTCTCAGTAGATCCGTTGCATTACATTTTGTTCAGCTGCCGCATTCAATCTATCCAGCTATCAATGCCTTCAATGCCGTCAATGCCCCGCTTCGAGAGCATGGCGTCACAATCCCATGGAGGTAATGGTAAATAGTTTCTGTAAATAAATATTGTGTAATCATCGTTGCGGCCATTGTCATCTTTCCATTATTATGCTGTCATTTTTAAAAATGTGAAGCGAAAAAGGAATCCTCGCCTATTAAAGTCGGGAGTGATCCGTTAACCGTGCTGACGAGGATGAGCATGAGAGGCTGATGTTTTGAAGACATCTGTTTTGCCCTCAGCCCATGTTTATGTAGGTAGCGTGGCGTATTTTTCTATATATGTACACATTCTCTATATGTATGTATGTGTGTGTGTGTGTGTGTGTGCTTATGTACTATATGGCCAGGCATTTCCTCCTTCTGTGCATTATCTCTTTTGTTTAGACTCTTACGCAACATATTGAACATGAACATTCTAGTATGGCGGAGCTTGTCCGTGTGTTTGTCTGACTGTGTGTATGTGTGTGTGTGTGTGTGTGAGTGTGTTTGTGTGGTGGTTGTTATCCTTGCATTGTGCGCAAAATGTGGTAATTGCCAGGTAAACTAATCGCAGACAAAGAGGCTCTCCCGCTTCAGCCATTTGTTGGATTAAGGCTCCAAGCCTCGTGGAGTTGATTGTTGATTTTTAAATTTATTAAATTATATATATAATATATATATATATATAATATATAATATATAACTGTTGTGCAAATTTGAATAGATTTGAAATATATCAATATTTGTATATTTCAAATATCAAATAGAAACATTATCTCTTTGAACATTTTAAAAAGTGAGTCCAACACATTTTTCGCTTCAACTACTCGACACTATTCGTTTCTATCTTTTGATTATCATGAGCATTATGCGACATCGAATGTAATTTGTTTAAATTGTTGTATTATTGAATTTAATTTAATCAAACAGATAGTTTGTGGTGTTGTTTTGTGAATAGGTGGCATTATACATATATATTTATTGTTATTGCTTTATAGAGTTCATACATCATAACCGTCTCAGATCTGAACGTTTTTGAAAATTAAACGACGACCAATCATGTTACCAAATTCTTTTTAAGATTTGCAGCTGGCAAATAATAAAAGGCAACAATCAATTGGTATTGGATTGAGTTTAAATAATAACTGACTAACGTGGAATACAAATAATTTGAGAAATTGTCGAACCAGCAGAACATCTCCTCAACAGTTAGTTTTTACTTGAAATTTTTGTTTTTTTTTAAAAACACATTTCTTTTATGTAATCTCATAAGTAGTTGGATACTTACAAGTAACTATGCGCTTTGGCCAGTTGTAGTTAACGTTTTTTCTTCTTCTTCTTCTTCTGCTTCTTCTCCCTCAACATTGCTGTTGCACAGGCACAGATATATAGTATACATGGATGATGGTATGTATAATTAAGTAGAAATTTATGCGCGTGTTCAGTGAAGACGCTGAAACATCAGACGGCAACTGCATAAGTAAAGCCATGAACGTTATTTTTTGAAAACATTAATTGCGACTTGGCGCAGTAATAACTGCGCCTACGAAATCATAGTCAAGTATAGCATACCCCATGCCTCCCCTACCTCCCATCTTGTGTTCCATACTCCATACTTGATGGCCCAGAGTGGGCAACCAAACGGTCATTGGCCATTGGCCAATGCCCATTGGCCACCCTATATGTGGGGACGGGTGACGCGGTAGAAACGTCGCCATATAGCCATATAGCCATATAGCAGTATAGCCGTATAGTCATACTCAACGACCGTGCTGCGGTTTATGGCTACAGGTACACAATTTAAATACACACACAGCCATGAGTACATACACACTTACATATACACTAACTTGTAGTAAGTATGTGCATTTATGATTAGTATGTTGCTGGCTGGCTCTGCTGTACAGCTAGCTATGAAGTCCAAAAAGAAGCGCAATATCTTGGCATAATAAATCCATTAGGCATATACATACATACATACATACATATGTATGTATGTACGAGTGTGTGTATGTCGATATGTTTTTCATTTAAACCGTTCGTTATGATCTCCTCGCTCGCTTCTGCCATGCCCTGATTGCTTCGCTATTAATGCAATCGGCAAGCAGCGCGTCGTACTTAGTTGCGCTCGAGTGCGTCCGAGTGTTTTGTGATTAGGAGGACGAATGCCAGTTGCTGTTGTTGTTGTTGTTGCTGTTTTCAGTTGTTACTGTTAGCAATGGTCCAAATGTCCAACCGTCCCAGCGCGGTTCAGCTGCTGCAACTGCCCAGCACCGCCACCACCACCGCCAACAACAGCACCAACAACAACACCAACAACAAAAATAATTGAAGAAAATAAAAAATATGCACACAAACAAACAAAAACAGAAGATCATTTCAGTAGCGGTGCAATTCTTCTTGTAGTTGTTATTTATGCTGCTGCGATTGTTGTTGTTGTTGTTGCTGGTGCTGCTGCTGCTGTTCATGTTGTTGGCTCGTCGGCTTACACTAAACGCCATATGTATGCGCTCCGCCGAATCCCACAATTCGCACGCATTCGACTCTTGCATTTGTTGGTGTCTGAACAATTTTTAAATAACTATTGTTTTGGTCCGTTTACAAATGGAACATTTAATGTGACATATAAAATAAATAGTTTAAATTATTGAAACAAATACTTAAAGCATTTAATAAGTTTTAAAAACTGAGAACGTATACAACACACAGAAGGAGGCGTGGCAGAATGAAAAGACGACTCGAAAAGTATATAATCTTCCAATGTTAGCTATCTGAACAATTTTTATATAAATATTGCTTTGGTCCGTTTACAAATGAAACATTTAATGCGACATATAAAATAAATATTTGAAAATGACTGCAATAAATATTTAAAAAGGTTAAAAAGCTGGGCTGAATGACAAGACGACACGATATAGCTCGGAAAGTATATAATCTTGCAATGTTAGCTATCAAAAGCATTGTTCCTGGATTGACAGCGTTATAGTATCTTGCTTTTGTTTTTAATATTTTTAAAAGAATGTTAGCTTAAGAATAAGACTTTTAAAAAAATAAAATGTCACGAATCTCTAAGTCGAGGCGATTGCACAGTTTAATCGAAATTTCAAGAATTACAAATGTTTTAAAGAAAAATGTCTTTAATGGAGGAGATGGCAGCTGCAGCGTAAAGAAACTTAAATATGACCTTTACCGGATTAAAAAAAATTAAGAATTTTTGAGAACCATTTTAGCTTTTTAAAGGAATTACATAGAACTTGGTTTGGTTTGGATTTTAAATAAGCATTTATGCTGAGAGGCAGAAAATTGTAGATCTTAAATAAAAATTATTTACTTATATTATGTATGGATATCTTATTTTTCTAAAACTGGAAAATTGATTAGAAAAACTTGAAAAGTGTGAAGCAGGTATATACTTGTATTCTTAGGGATATCATGGATACCATGCTTGGGGAATCGATGGCCGTCAACTAATTACTTAGGCAAAATTAAAGGCAGACGTACATGCTGTTGAGTAATAACAAGCCAAGTCTCCTCTTGAGTGCTAATGCTGAGATAAATGCTGCGACACACTCGTATGTCCGAATACATGTGGCATCTAGTGTAGGGTACCTGTGTTGGATATTAGCAAATGACCGAGATGGGTTATGGGCTCCCCGCTTGCGTTATGCTTATACTTACTATTACGAATGCTATACGAGTATATCCGTAGTATAATCACCTGCTGCCGCCTGAACCTTGTTGTTGTTGCTGAGCAAAAATTTGGATTAAACTTTCTGAGATGTACACGTATGTATGATGAACGGTTTTGAGCTCCAGCTCGAGTTGAAGCTCCTGCTAAGGCTTCGGCTGGAGCAATCCAACAAAATAGCGGCTATAATAAGTGAGCTCTATGAGTGTGTGTGTTTTGTGCACGACCCACGACCATGACAATGACTTTAAGTGCTGGCTGTGTAGAAGGACCCCGACCCGACCCCATCCCCATCCCCGTCCCTGGCCCCCACCCCACCATAAGTTGACTGCAAATTGCGAAAGGCAGTTTTTCCTGATGCAGTTTACGCAGATACGTTTCAATTAGCTCAATTCGAACGTGAAAGTGTGAATATACTATATGTATGTATGTAAGTATGTATGTATGTATATGGGTGCGGGTATGTGTATTTATAAACCGACGATATGTCTATACTAGTCTATACTCACAGTAGCTGGAACAGAGAACAGTGAATCGGGAAACGGAGAACGGAGAACGGAGAACAACGAAAACAGATGCCCCCAAAGCTAAATATGATTTCCGACAGCAGAAGGCGAAAGGCGCTGCTTTTTTGAAACTTGAAGTCTGCTGCGTAGAGTTGCCATTACCATTGTTGTAGTTGCTGCTGTTGTTGTTGCAGTTGTTGTTGTCGTTGTTGTTGTCGTAGCCGTTGCAGTTGCAATTGGGAGTGTGGTGTGAAATGCGCAATGGCTCTGCAAATAGTCATAATTGCACATGAGTTTGTTGTTGTTGGTGTTGTTGTTGTGGCTGTTGCTGCTGCTGATCATTAAGTGTAGTTGTTCACTTAACGCTTGAGGGCATAAACAAATGCACGCGCGAGAAATTCTCAAAATCAATTTACCATATAGGACGGCCATATACTATACTTGTAGGAGCGCGCTCCTGTTGTGATTTGCGAATGTATGTGAATGTCATTGATTGCGAAGTGGGAAGTGGACAAATGTGATTAAGCAGACTTTAAACAGAACTGCGAGTGCGTACATCATGTTCAGTACACAGCCATGCACACACACACACACACACACACTACATATACATAAGCAGTATATGCACACAGATATGTATGTATGTGTGTGTGTGTTGGGACAGGATTGCAAGTAAACGAAGTGCTCGTAAAATTTACTACATGCCCATAATGAATGACGTATGCGCTTACATGCTTTAATGCCAGCTCCTACATAAATAAATATGGACATGCAGAAGTCGTGGCTGCCAAATGCACACTGCAACCAAAGTTCAAATCGACAATTTCAATTTGAATTCGGCGAAATCGAGACGAACTTCCTCATAATCGGAAGAGCATTCGCAAACAAATCGAATGCGCCAAGCCACTGAATAAAGCAATGCCTAATTAATTGATAACCTTTCCCCCTATTCTAGTTGATTTCATTTTCAGGGTATACACTCAGAAAAATCAAATATACTTGCATATAAAATATATAATAAATATATATAAAATAATCAAAAATATAGCTATTTAGTTCTAAATTATAGTGCGATCAGTGCCAGTAGTTGGTAAGCTTGACATTTCGTGTCTTGTAATTCATTTAAAAAATATATAAGACTAACATTTGCTTACTTGTCGTTAGTCTCTAATAGAGAAGATTCGATAAATAAATACTAGCGTAAAAAATAGTACAAACCCATATTCTTGAGTACGTTTTTTTTAAATCTTGAAATACTTCTTAAAAGACGTTTTTTTCCAGCTTGGAAATAAAAAATTCCCGCCAGGTATATTATGGAGTGTACTACTCCCACAACTGTAGAGCCATTTGGTGGACACATATAATGTGTCAGACCATTATATCTTATAACTGTCATAAAAATCTAAGACAGGTTTTTGTATCAAGTACTTGTTTATTTATAAAGATATTGGAGAGATGCTATTAGTTATGGCTGACAATGGAAATTTAATTAAATTTTCCCACTTCTACTAAATGTGTACACCTAATTCTGTTTACATGGTCTTTTTTAGACGGTTTTATTTAACACGGTTTGAAAATTAAAAATTGTATATATGCTTACACGACTTTATTCCATTTAGCACGATTCATTTGGCATATGGAGAATGTCTTTTTTTACCCGACTTTTTTAGGAACCAACATACCGTGTAAAAACATAATGAGAATGAGAATATACACTATTCTTCTATATTAGTAATATGTATACGATTAATATCAATCAATTTCAATATTTTCTCACTAATAAAAGTTTATCCAATACCGGGGCATTAGGATAAGGCGCAGTCGTAAGCTGCGGGTGGGAATTGGCCGAGTCGTCCTGACTGGAAAATCGAAACTGCCTTTGCGATGCAAGAGGGCTGCATATCGGAGCATCATTCTGCCAACATGGAGCAACGGCATCTAGATTTGGGGAATGGCTGCGGAGTCAAGTCGTAGGCAGGTCCAGGCTCTACAGAATAAAGAAGTAGATCTGACCGAAATCTGAAGACCAGCTCCAGATAAACAGGCACACGACCAGACACCTTCCAGATGAGCGCCCCATCAGCCGTCTATAGAGAAGACGACCAGCTGATCTGATAGATTAAACTATTAATGTCACTTCTTACTATATAAAACTTTGTCCCATCTTACGTCATCATGTTAGTCCTTGAATTACTTATATTCTTTTTGTAATAGAAAATAGAGGTGTAGGCCGATTCCCTGCCTCAGCAATAAGAAGAAGAAAAGAAAAGAAGAAGTTCATCCCCAATTGAAGGCGATTTAAGATTTATTGTGGATTTTAAAATGTATCGTATACAACTAGTCTGTCTACTGAATTCGCAATGATTTGTGGACCACTGTACAATGCTGGCGAAATTGCACGTGCGGATGCATTTGTACTATCTACTCCTATATATGTATGTATATGTACATATAGTACATATGTATGTGTATGTGTATGTTCGTGTGCATGTGTTTGTGTTTGTGCCGGGTATCAATGTATGCTCACCCTATGCTAATACGTACGTATGCTTATGCGCCGGAATGTTTATGTTAAAACCGCATCTGCATTGTAGTGCACACACACACACACACACACACACACATATATATATATATATATATATATAAGCACACGGGCATGCCAAAGGATTCATGTGTTTTCATTTAGATGGATCCAAACGCATTTTTGGATCAGCAACAATATGGCATGGCTTCAGCTTCGGCTTCTGCTTCTGCATCTCCCTCTTATGTTTCTCGAGATGATTATGAGGCGAGCTGAACGCATGTGGCTAACGAAGCGTGTAGCATTAAACATCATCAATTTGGAATTGTTTCCAGGAAAGATTGACAACGATGGGCTTAAACGCAAGCCAACATAAACACATAAAATATCAATGTTTTCAATGTACAGGGGCAAGGGCAGGGGTAGGGGTTGGGGCAGGGGTAAAGGCAGGAGCAGGGGGCTAATGCTGAAGCTATACATACATTACATTCCATTCCATTAAAACTTGCTAAATATCCGTGAAATTGCCAGAAAATATAGGTGTGCAAAGGTACATAGATATAAATATCTATAAAGAGGTGGGGATTCCAAAGGAACATCCTTCATGGAAATGACCATCAAATACAGAACCTGCTGTTAGCAGTAGAGCCCATAGGAGATAAAGGAGATAAACATTATAACAGAAAGGAACTTCAATAGAGGTTCATATAAGGATGATCGTCATGATTCTACGCAAGCAGCTCTTATTAACCATTATCCTTAACAGTGATCTCTTTCATCTCTTAAAGTGTAAAGTCGTAATTACTATATGTCTTAATTATTATTTTTTATAAAAATGTGGAGTTGATTTTTGATTAAGATGTCCACAGGGAAGACATGAATAAAGATGGCTTTCAAGCGGCGATGGTTTTAATCACGAGCTTCCACACAACTGTGTCTTCTATAATTATTTTCTATATTTATTTGAAAAGCTTACACTAGAGCTTAAAACAATATTGCTACAGTACTGGATTTTTATTGGATCCAAATACAAAGTATTGAAGATTATCAGGATAAATTATGTTATTAAGACCGTTGCAGGCGGAAAATTCTTATGGAAATTTGGCTATAAAGAAGACTGTTGCCGAGAAAACGTTTAATTTGTTCATCATTTCTGGGAACCTGAAAAACAGGTCACTCTGATTTTTGTGATGCATCTGGATTTTGTAATTGAATGGGACAATGGGAGCGACACCCCCCATGAGTGGGATGAGTGAAAGCTATATACACATGTGTATAATGGTTTATTCGTACAAGTATTCCTATGATTGCGGCTCTTTAAGCTGGCAATCAAGAATCGATGCAGACGGAAGAGAAGCAATCCAGATGCACGTGCGACACTCGAAGCCACTCATTAGCCCCCAGCCCCTTATGGCAGGCAGCCGGAACAGGGATTGCTGTTGCTGTTGTTGCAACAGAAGCGGCAACAGCTGTGGGGCATGGGGGCATGGATCTGAATCTGATTCCGTTGTGGTGCGGTTGTCGATGCTGACGCCGATGTGACTGCTTCCGTTCTAATAATAATTCTCGCATTAGTTCATATTAAAGCGGTTAAAAACGATGTCCAAAGTTTCAGTGTGTCTTCTCTCTAGAAAGAAAGACAAAAAAAAAAAAAAAAACCAAAAAAAAATGAAACTAACAGCACATTGAAATACTTCGAGTCTAAGTGGTTTATTATGATAAGCACTGGCAGGAACAGGGGCAGGGGCAGGGGCAGGGGTTGGAGCCCTCTTGGCATGCGTTTCAATTACCATTGTCAATACGACTGGCGCAGCAGAAGGCAGCCAGTAGTGGCAGACACGTGTGTCAGCTCTCTTGGCGATGCACGTTCCGGGACCGGCATCGGCATCGGCACCGGGACCAGGGCCGGCGCCGGGGCTGGGGCTTGTGCCACGAAATTGGTAATGTAGCGCGGGTGTAGCCAAACATTTGAGAGGCTTATTGTCCATTATTGGTTCTTTGAAAGACATCGAGTTGTTTCCATTTAAAAAAACACACAAATTATTGATAATAATAATAGATAAAACTATTGTGCTCAGATCCGTCCGCAATACGTTAAAAATATTGTATTAAAAGAGGTGTCTTTCTAGGATTCAATTCTGGTTAAATCAGACGAAGACGAGCAGTCAGTTTGCTGACCGACAGACTTAAATCAATTTTTGAGAATGTCTGTCTCTGTCTCAATTTGTTTGTCTTTCAAAAACAAAGTCCTGCGCCTACCTCCACGGTTTCCATTCAAAAATATTGTTAATAATTATGTATAGCTAATCAGAGAGCATCCGTTAATATCTTCAAATTCCTTATATGTGTTGCCTTGATTTCTCTCTCGTTTCGGATTCCTAACACACAGGAATTTCACTTCTCTCAGATTTAAATCATATTTGAGAATGTCTGTCTCTTTCTCAATTTGTCTGTCTTTCAAAAAAAAAAAAAATTCCTGCGCCTACCTCCACGGTTTCCATTTAAAAATATTGTTACTAATGTTTATAGCTAATACCTGTAATGATTATAGTCAGAGAGCATCCGCTAATATCTTCGATATTTATATATGTTCCCTTGATTTCTCCCTCGTTTCGGATTTCTCAAAAGGCGTTAATTTATGGGCATGGGGCTGTAACTTGTATATTGACACAGATGTATAGAACGTCTAGTTCTTGGAATTATGACAGCTTGTGGGGGAGGAATGACCTTCAACTTCTTTTCTACCGGAATGCGGCGGATATCGGGGTACACACAGTTGGTCAAGTCTAATATATATTGTGCAGGAAATAGAGCTAAGGGCTGGTTTTTAAGAGTTTTTTTTGTCGCGGTTCCCAACTCCTCCACAGATAAGATTAAATGGAATTGACGCTTTACTTGATTGAAGAAATGGAATGGGCAAGGAGGAAGTAAATCTCAAAAACAACACAGTATCAGCAGTTTACAGCGTTATATCTGATGCAAAAATACTGACGCTCCTAAGAGCAAAGATACATGCACAGACATGTGTGTCTTAAATTCCAGCACTAAAAAGCGGCCTATAATTTCAATTGAAAAAAGGAAACATTGCAAAAGGACAGTAAAAATGCTCAGCGAGGATTTGCAGGACATGATCCATTTTTGTGGTAGACGATGGTGGCAAAGGTTAAATGCGTTAGAGGAGCCTTCCTTTTAGCAATTGTTGAAGGCTTTTCCTATTTAACATTTACTTATATTTAAGTATAGATAGTGTTTGCAGTACCTACTTATTTAAATTATTTTCCATTCGTCTATGTCTTAGCCATGTGAGGGGCATACTATGTGTTGGCAACACTCAAAGCTTTATTAAGTCGCTGAAAGACTGGAGATAGGACCGCCATATAATCGAGCACTTTCAGTTCAGCTCAGTTCTGTTGTTATTTTTTTTATTGTTTGCTTTATTTTTGTTGTGAGACGGCTGGAGACGGTTTTTTGATGTAGGGCCGCATGTAGTCAAATTGGTTTGCCTTTGTTTGGTTTTGGGCAACAGCAGCAACAACAGCAGCAGCAACAGGAACAACAACAACAAAATAAAAAAAGGTAAAATTCACAAATTACTCTCATTTCGTTAAAACGGCACAAAGGCAGCAATAACAAAACGACATAATCATCGTCGCCGTCGTCTTATCCGTGGTTAAAAAAATTAATAATTTAAATTTATGGAAAACGGAAAGAGAATGAAGCGACGAAGTCATCGCCAAAACAACTTCAAAGCTGTAGTCTATTATAAAACAACATGACTCGAAACACAAAATGAACGGTCGGTCCAGGCCGGACACACCACACATGAGCTGTCTGCATTGTATATATGCATACATACATATGTATACATGTACATACATACACATATTATGTACGAGTATGTATGGGTGTGTCTGTGTGTGTGTGAATACAAGAAGTGCGTGGTGTGAGTTCAGGCGACGAGTCGCATATATTATCCATGCAAAGAAGAAGTCCTGAAACAAAAAAAGGTCTGTTCCAGAAGGGTTTCATTTATCTGTTTTTTAAAAAAAGGGTTCTTTCAAAATATTTCAATATAACTGATGTGATTTTTTCGCCTGCAGTTAATTGGAAGAATCTCAACCACAATACGCCTGATGCCAGCACGAAGTGATCCGAAGCTAGAAGTTCAAATAGTTCCTATTAGCCCACTTTGGAGATATAAGAAAATAGTTACACAACTAGATATGAACGAAATGTTAAGCGAGAGAATCAATATTCGATATGTGGAATAAAATTCGAAGGCATAAGGCTAAAAACAATCGAACAGATCCAAAATCTATATTATGAAAGGACTTATAGACAGATTGATTGATACATGCTTTACAAAAATACATAATTCCCAGCAGCAATATACCCCTCCCTGAACCCTGAAGTCCACAGATCTTGCAACATTTGGCAACTTTGTAGTTATTGATAAATTTATAAAACTGTGCCTTTCTATACTTAGCTTTTCAATTCTATACAGAAACTGAATTGAACTGAAGACGCCTCGAATATATGCTAATATTTTATCACTGTTATTCATCAGAAACCAGTCAGGCCTATCAGCATTTGTCTTAGCTCGATATATGACACCTATACTTAAATAAAAGACCAATCCTGGAGAAAGGATCGCTTTCGATTCGAACATTCTAGCTCTTATCTGCGTACATCTAAAGCAACTACTTCCAGAGTGGCAAAGACTGCTAGATTGTTGCAAACAAAATCCACAACAAATTGATAATAATTTCATTATACATTTCAAATCCGATCATCCCAGCATATCTCATTAAAAATTGCAAATTTACGACAAAGTCACCACAAACTTTTGATTTCGGAAAGGTTGAGGTTGGGGTACAAATAAGAGGGAAACAAAAATATAAATAATAAAAAAAAAATGATTAATTGGATTCGACGAATCAATGCAGGACTATCAACTTATGGGTTATGCTGCGAGGCAGCCTTATCTGGAGCTGCATGTGAAAACATATGTCTGTGTGTACGTCGTCTGTCTGTCTGGCTGTCTGTCGAGTATGTGCCGCTCTAAAACTTAAGACCATAATGGTCAATTCGGTGGACCTGAGGACTAATTTTCAGAAGAACATCACAATAAATTAACAAATAAAAGTCGGACTTCCAAATGGATTTGTACAATCAAATAAAAACGAATTTGTTGCCATGCGTTCTGTTGTTGATTCTTTCATTAAAACGAATATCTGAAAAGGAAGCAAGGAGAACAGCTCGGACAGCATTTACTGTCGCTGCCGTCCTCGTCTTCGTCGTCGTCGTCCAGCTTCGTCGCCATTGCCACTGCCATTGGCATTGGTATTGCTATCGTCATCTTCATCATCTTCATCAGCATCATCATCATCTTCGGCGTGCTCGTGGTTATTGTGTGTTATGTATTCCTCAGTTTAGGGAATCCATTAAAATAAGTGCTTAATTACATTTCTTTCGGGCTCGCTGTCAAGTTATAAGTTACAATAATCGGCAAAATGGATGCCTAAACGTCAAATCCACAAAATGCGCGAAGCGGTAAATGAAACACAAAAAGTGGAGCGAAAAAAGCCCATATCCGTCCTGTCCAGCCTTGTCTCCACTCCCCTACCTGTCGTCCCCTCCTGGACATAATAACGACCGGGGGGACCAAGGCAGACCAAACCATTGGAGGCCATGGAACGATATCACAGCTGAAGACAAAGCCAAAAGCTGTCTTCGCTCATACCTTCGCTCATAGAATGAATCTTAATGAATTTCGATTTGGAATATGCAAGAATCAGCAAGTGGGTGTTACCTTCTGGCTGTAAAGTCAAAAAGTGGCATCTAAATTCCAGACAGAATAGGTGGACACCGTTTTTTTTTTGGTTTTGTTCCTGTTTTTCTTTTTTTCACTTTTTATTATTATTATTTTGATGTTGTTGTTGCGTGCGATTCTTTTGTTGTCGTTATTATTGTTGGTTTAAAAGGAGCAGCGACGAACAGACGCTTGCCGCAACGACAGGGACGGTGGTGCATGGGCGGGACGGGGCGTTGCGACGCTGGACCTTAGAGCTTGTGTGCAAGCGCCGTGGACGACGATGAGGACAAGAGCCGAGACAAGATGGTCGCGCAGGCGCAGACGCAGCCGCAGACCCAGACGATAAGTTTCAGCTGCGAAGCTACAAAATTTAAGACTTTTCGCACACCAACACATATAAATGTATACATATTTATTCGTTAGTATGTATGTGTGAGAGAGGCCGTCGGTATTGCCGAGGTTTTTTCCTTTTTGAGTTGCGAAACGCCCGCCAAAACGAGCAGACATAACGCCTCTTAAAGCATTTGGAGTGCAGCTTGTTGTCACCCAAAATCTAAATGGCCAACCAGCAATTGCAATTCGATCGAGGCCATACCAATACCAATATTTATATTCAAGACGGCCACGACTAATAGGCGATCCGAGCACTATTCATAAATAAAGGAGGCCACCATTACTGTTTGAGCGAATGAGGACTGCTCTTTGAAACGTCAGATAGGAAAGCGTCAGAATTTAGACACAACAAGATTGCTACTTTATTATTGCGCCACTGTCTTACACTGTAACACACAGAAGGAGGCGTGGCAGACCCCACAAAGTACATATATTATTGATCAGGGTGACAAGACGAGTCGATATACTATAGGCATGGCCGTCTGTCTGTCCGTATGTCCCTCTATTCGAGATATTCTATAACTCACCCAATTCTTGGAGTTTAAGTGATTAAGTACCTGTATAATAAGTTTTTTTAGTTTTTTTTTTTCAATTAGAAATACAGTTATAGCCATAAGTGTATTCTCCGCCCAAGCTCTGCCCGCAGCTGTTGTTGTTGTTAACTTAATTCTGTACTTCAAACATATGCTGCCACTTATGTATGTATTTAATAATATTTATTTAAATAGTTAATTAATTTTAATTTTCGTTCTTATTTTTGGGAGTGTTTACAGGGTATTTAAGAGTTGAGCCCGCTCGAACCTAGCATTCCTTTCTTGTTGATTCCTTATATTTATGATATTTTTGTTACACAAATAAACATTTGAAAACTCAACTTAAAAGCGCATTTAATTGGAAATCCAGCAATAAAAACACATTTTTCTAGTCTATATATTTAGCATAAAGTATGTGCCAGCATTTATTTAACAAACTAATTAATTAGTTGATTTCAAGACTTTCGCTTTCCTTTTCCATTTCTTATGATTTACTTATATTCCGAATATGTTAAATAATAAAATGAAGATTTTATTTTGCAGGTTGAGCCATAAATACTTGTGCATAGTAGGTGGATGGAACTTTCCATTTGTCCGTTCCTGAAAGCATAGCACATGTATGTTAGACAACAATTTGTTTAAACTCTACATTCCTCTAATCAAAAAGAAACATTCACTGTTATTTACGACCCCATAGATATTCCATAGAAATGACTTGAGGTTTAACTAAAGGGGCATTACAAATACACACCATACTATACAAGTATGGATATAGACGTACACGTAGGTATTCGTGTGTGCACAGCGAGCACAGCATTAGAAGAAGCTCGAGTCAATGTATGTATATGTATGTCTATTCCTAAAATCAATAAACAAATATCGTACATAACTTATTCGTTCGATCACAGCAATCGAAACAAAATAACAACAGAACAGAATACTGCAGAGCAGAGCCAAAGTTAAACAATTGAACGAGTATGTGTTTTTCTTGTTGGGCCCAAGAGTAGCAACCAAGACCAACTAATGCCCAAATGCCTTTTAAGTGTCTTGTATTTGTTTACGGCACTTCCAGCTAAATGTTTACCTAAGATAGAAATAAAAAATTTTGTAGCACGCATTAAAATTGTGGACCGCTATTTCCAACGCGGCATCCACCCACCATCCCCATATCCACATCCATGCGCCGATCAGGACTATGGGCGAGTTGTGTGCAAGGGGGAGTGGGTCTGGATGGGTTTGGATGTGTGAGTGGGCCAAGCGATTACTTGTAGATAAATTTTGAATAGCCGATGGTGAGCACACACGGAGGAGGAATGATCATGTCCAGATTGGCATTTGCCAACCATAATCTGGTGGCACTGTACAAGTACAACCAAATCAAATGAAACGAAACAGCGCCGAAATCATTTTCACTTTTCAATCACATTAAAACCACAATTTTCGGCATATCTGTGTGTGCTATGCATGTAAGTATGTCTGTGTGCATGTGTATGTGTTGTGCACAATTCTTGTGAACTCTTTCATTTGTCAATAAAAATCAGTAAATGACTTTGCTGCCCAGGAGACAAAATACATAATTCACCTGCCCAATTGATTATTTTTCAGAAACAAAGAAAGAAATTTTGGGGCCACAGTATAAACATAAGACAGACAGCAAACAGTAACAGATATACTTGTTCATATAGGTGTATAGGTAGGTATACAAATACAGATACAGATACAGATACAGATACAGAGATATATATAGTAGTAGATTGAAAGATATGTACAACTGCGTATTGTATTTATAATGAAATTCCTTTGGCAATGTTGGTCGTCGAGGTGAATCTGTGCAAAGCTATACAAACAAGTGCACAGATAGAAAACGTAATACATATGTACACATATATGTGTGTATGTATGTATGTATGTATGTGCCTCTGTGCGCTGAGTACAAGTATTTTGTGCCATATGCGTCGTGGTTGGATCTGCGCTGACGATGTGGTGGCGATACTATTTTGGCATTTGGTTAGCTTAGCGTTTTGTTTGCTTTTTCATTATTGTTATTAGAGCACATTTTTCATCGTAATTTCTTTCACGCGAAATAGTAAAAAATAAAGGCGACTATAAAGTTGGACCCCCCTCTCCGACCCACTCGCCATCGCCATCGCCATCGCCATCATGGGCACTGGGTTGCCCAGCTTTTGATTTTGTTAGTGCGCTCCGGTGAGTGTGTGGCATTTGTTTCGAACGGCCCATTAATGTGGTTCGGCTCGTTCATACACACTCGTACACCTCGCACCTCGTACTCCCATTCGTATTCGTATTCGTATTCGAATTCGTAGTCGTAGTCGCAGTCGCAGTCGCAGTTGTAGACGTACTTGCGCTTTACCGCTTCTATGATTTTTATATACATACAAGTATGTACCATGCCTACCTACCTGGCTGCCTACTCTCTTACCTCATTTATTGTGGCACTTCGACCTCGACCATTTTAATTACACACACGTACCCGTGCTCGTGCCTGCCCATCCAAGTATTTATGTCAATGATTGCCACACAGCGGAATGGGGCTGGCCGATGGAGCATTGGAGCGATGGAGCGATGGGGCCAAATCATAATTTTGGCAACATACTAGTATATTACAATTTCAGAGTGCCTTTAATGGCCAAGTTTTAATTCCATATCGAGCGAAATATTTTCGGTTTAATTACTGTAGAAATTCCAGCACGCAAAACCAATAAATACATTCTTTACACTACTATGTGTATGATGAGACTAATCGAAATATACACATAGACATAGGGATTTCCGTCAATCCGGCTGTCCTTTTGTCTATCTGCAGGTCTGCACATGACCCGGTCTAAATATTGGTTATCCGAAGGTCAACAGAGATTATTTTTAAATGTTATTATTATTAGCGACCCTTAGATAATCTTAACTTTTTAAGAAGAAGCATCCCTGAATATTCAATTCTGATTCCGTAATTCCAGCGGGAACTTGAAGGTCCTTAACAGTTGAAGACGGTTGAAGAAGTTCGAACGAAAACCCTATGATTTCCAATAAATGTAAGTTTATTTGAAATGCAAACATAATTTATGGAACCTTCTTTTTGGTTAAGATTTTAGCTCTGTTTTTATTAACCATTTTGTAAAGCTTTTAAAGCAGACTAGAGCTCTTTTTTAATTGACTTATTTAATACAAATGTTCAACAACTATTGGGAAACTATTGGATGATTTGAGCTGCCGTCGAAAACCTCTAGTCAGCGACTTTCGTTAGATTTGGGTTTTCAGAACTTTTGAACTCTTCACTCAATTGTAAATAATTTGATGAAATATGCATTTTACATTTCGAATACTTATTGAGTATTAATTGGAGTGTTAATTGGGCAATCGATTGAAAAACTGAATATGAAAATAACAAGCCGTACATTCGTTCGCACCTTAAGGACATCTTCCAGAGAGGCATTATATCTTACTCATTGCATATACAAACATAAATATGAACATATGTATGTATGTACAAGTATGTGTGTTTGTGCATGGAGAATAGAAAACAGCGGTGGGTAAATATAAGATTTTTGTGTACACGTACACATGTATCCACAATTTGTACCGCGCAAGACAAGAACAACAAGAAAAATACTTAATTGTTAAGTATCAACAAAATATAAATCCAAAGATGCAAAGCAAAGCGATTAAATTATTTGAAATTCACGCATTTTCCCCCAAAGCGTTGCCTGAAAATAAAAACAAAATAGACAAAAAGCATCCAGAAACCGAAAAATGTATACAAAAAGTAAGAAATTACCATTAATATAGGGCAGCGCGCCGACAGACACCAAGTGCGAATGATGTGCAACAGATGGCCCCCGAATTCTTGGTGATGGCAACAGTGACGGCGGTATTAGCCGTCGCCGTTGCTGGCCAAAAGGGTGGAAGAAACACGGAGGAGCACACACACACACACACATATATATATATATATAGTATAGTAGTGGCCAGGGAAAGGGGACCAGAAATCAGAAGCTAAAGCTTACGGAGTTCCTACGCATATATCCACATCCAAGTACATACATACATACATACTAGTATGTACGTGTTCATCTGCATGTCCCATGTAGTATGTGTATGTATAGAGCTTGTATGTATGTATGTACACTCAAAAAAAACCTAGGTAAATTGAAATATTTACACTTAGCTCTATTTTTACTAACGATATTTTAGTAGAACATATAAAGCGTGCACACTTCAATTTCAAGTTAAATATAAAATATTAAACCTTAAGTGTGACGATATTAAATCACAAAGGTTTATCTTTTATAATTTTAAAATATTTCATCCTGGTTTGTCTACTCTACTGTATTTAATTCTTTTCAACAACGACGGCATTTTCATAATGCATATATTTTATATACTACATACATATATATTTTGTATAGAACCATCCACTTTTAGCGGAAAGTAATTTTCAAATTCGATTGAATATTAACTCTTACCAATTAATTATTTTGACGTTTTTTATGCCTATTATATAGCCTAGATCAGGATTAATATTAAAAGTGAATAGAAGCTGCTTACTTCACACATACCTTACCACTATATATACATATATGTCCCGCTGAAAACCGACTTGACCATTCTAGTCATTTAAACTTTAATATATTTAAATCGACTACAAGAAACTTCAAATTAAAGTTGAGAAAAATATTAAAATTTACTAAGCAATAAGTAAATTTTAATATTTATTTATTTGAAGTGAACGCGAATTAAGTGATTCATATTAAAATTACTGATTGAATATGTTTTTAGTAGCATTTATTATGTTTATATTTAAATGGACTACAAAAAACTTCAAATTAAAGATGGGGAAAATATTAAAATTTACTAAGGAATATAGTAATGTTAACTATTTGTTATTTTAAGTGAACGCGAGTTAAGTGATTCATATTAAAATTACTGATTGAATATGTTTTTAGTAGCATTTATTATGTTTATATTTAAATGGACTACAAAAAACTTCAAATTAAAGATGGGAAAAATATTAAAATTTACTAAGGAATATAGTAATGTTAACTATTTGTTATTTGAAGTGAACGCGAGTTAAGTGATTCATATTAAAATTACTGATTGAATATGTTTTTAGTAGCGTTTATTATGTTTATATTTAAATCGACTACAAAAAACTTCAAATTAAAGATGGGAAAAATATTAAAACTTACTAAGGAATATAGTAATGTTAACTATTTGTTATTTTAAGTGAACGCGAGTTAAGTGATTCATATTAAAATTACTGATTGAATATGTTTTTAGTAGCGTTTATTATGTTTATATTTAAATCGACTACAAAAAACTTCAAATTAAAGATGGGAAAAATATTAAAATTTACTAAGGAATATAGTAATGTTAACTATTTGTTATTTGAAGTGAACGCGAGTTAAGTGATTCATATTAAAATTACTGATTGAATATGTTTTTAGTAGCGTTTATTATGTTTATATTTAAATCGACTACAAAAAACTTCAAATTAAAGATGGGAAAAATATTAAAATTTACTAAGGAATATAGTAATGTTAACTATTTGTTATTTGAAGTGAACGCGAGTTAAGTGATTCATATTAAAATTACTGATTGAATATGTTTTTAGTAGCGTTTATTATGTTTATATTTAAATCGACTACAAAAAACTTCAAATTAAAGATGGGAAAAATATTAAAATTTACTAAGGAATATAGTAATGTTAACTATTTGTTATTTTAAGTGAACGCGAGTTAAGTGATTCATATTAAAATTACTGATTGAATATGTTTTTAGTAGCGTTTATTATGTTTATATTTAAATCGACTACAAAAAACTTCAAATTAAAGATGGGAAAAATATTAAAATTTACTAAGGAATATAGTAATGTTAACTATTTGTTATTTGAAGTGAACGCGAGTTAAGTGATTCATATTAAAATTACTGATTGAATATGTTTTTAGTGGCATTTATTATGTTTATATTTGATTTAAATACGAAAGAGTACAAAATATTCATCTGTGCTATGCATTTTTTTTGATCAGTGTATGTATGTATGTATGTAGTTGAGGCCCAATGTAAATGTTTGGCTGTTGATGTGTAAAAAAGAAAGACGGCGGCGACGACGATGATGGCAACGACGCCGGCATCAACAACTCCATGAGCATCGGCATTGGCATCAGAAACGGCGTCGAATCGGTGGAGCACTTAGACACTTGAGTTGTCCAAAATGTATTGAACTGTACACGAAATGGAGCAGGACTGTTTCATCTTAAGATGTTCAAAAGCACAGCAGGTTGTCTCCAGCAGAAGCAACAACAACAACATCATCGGCCCACAAGCCAGCAACAGCCAACAGTGAAATGCAGATATAAACATTCCTTGGCGTTCGCTGTTTGTATGTTCTTCCCATACAAGTATATGTACATACTTACCTACATATATACAAATAAACGCTTAATCATGAGAGTGTGTCCACACACACACACAATATCAGCGAAATGGTGTGGAAAAATTAGGTTCGTCTAAACACGATCGTTTCTGATAGCACCTTGCCAAAAGAGCTCTAATGGCCCTGCACATGTCAATGACGATTCCATAAATAACACAAACATATTGCTTATACAGCAATATATGTTCACTTGATCAGAAGAAGAAGAAGAAGATATACATATATATATATATAAGTCGAAACTTTTCATATCTTTACAACATTTTTCCAGTTATGTGAAACCCATTTGCGTTAATCAACTATACCGGTCCTATAACATTTTTTGCAAAAGAAAAGACTGCCATTTCATATTATTGTTTTTATTATTAGAAACTTACAAAAATAGAAACTAGAAACTACGAGCGATATATAAACTATGCTAAGCTTTACTAATTACTTAAAAAAAAAACAAATAGTGGGGATCTGCAGTTTTTTACTTCTACAATGAATTATTTATAAGCAAAGTAGAAAATAAAAAGAGTATCAATTAAACGTTGAAAGCAGCAACAAAGTCATGTTGGCAACTATAGAACTAATAGCATGTATTCTTCTTCTTCAAAATCATTCGAAAAAAGCTTGCATATTGTAAATAGTTGTTAACTTTTGTTATTATTATTTGGATTATTCGTATCAGTAATAATATGGCCTGTATTCTGAGAGCCTTGGACCACAACCATGGGTCTGTTACAATAATTCGTTGCCTGGTGTTTATAATTTATTATGGCCATATATACTCTAGTAGGTAGGATGGCATTTGTAATTGCCTCAGTGGCACGCATTTTTCCGCGCTTCTCACAGACTCAGCCCATGACCAAGACAGCGATAATCAACTATGAAAATGCTATGGCATTGCAGCTGGTGCCATATTCCCGGGTTCCTCTATTTCCACTACACTCGTTTAATTTCTACGCAGGCAGGCAGGCAGTCATTCAGTCAGTCAGTCAGTCAAGCAGTCAGTTAGGCAGGTCAACAAATTGACTTGATTGATCGCAGTAGAAAGCGGTATGAAAAAATAACAAGCAGTAATCGTAATCACAAATAGTTTCCACTGATTTTGAGTTATGGGAAATTTTAAATATCTCAGCTGAAATTACAGCCAAAAAATGCCATTAACAAGATTTGGCTTCAGCTCTGGCTTTAACTCTGGCTCTGGCTAAAAACCGAAACAGAAACACACACACAACAAAACCCAAGAAAACAGATTACGATTATTTTTCTATATACTCGTATACTCGTAGGTACACGTCTGTATATAGGTACAGCGATTCATATGCAAACACTCAATCAAATGGATGCGATGGCCGCAACCAAGACCACGATCACGACCACGACCACTAAAGGGCGGGTGCTCTCAACCACAGGCACACACTCGATCTGAGGCATACGAGCACCATTAAACGTAATGACAAATTGTAAAAAGTACACCTCCTGCCAGTGCCCATCAGAAATAGATAAGTGTGATGAGCAGCCACAGTAAGCCGCATCGTCCGAGACATATGACTATGTATAGGCAAATCAAAAAGTAAATATCCAAAACAAATACTTGTATGATACAAATTATCAAATCCAATCATCAAACCGCTTCCCTTATAGTTATATTCAAATGAATCGCTTTAGTGATCGTTTATTGCTTAAAAACTCTCTTTTTTACTGTTCCAGCAATAATAAGTATGTGGCATAATTTGTCAAATAGTGCTAGAAGAATCCTTTCCAACTGGTTCCCTTATATATCTGGACACTATGCTTTAAATGTAACATTTGAATTTTTGTGGAAGAAAGAGCGCTTCAGTTATTATGAGGATGTTCTTTCTAACAACATCAGCAGTAAGATACATTTTTCTACCATTATTTATTTATGTATATTTGTAAATTAATAGCAAATGATACTGTCATTTTGTATAACAAAGAAAAAGAAAACTTATAACACAAAACAAGGAAAGAAAAAAGAACCAGAATTTATGTAATATTAAAAAATGTAGTAATACAGTACTAATCTTAAAGGCCGAAAAGTGAGTGATTAGTATTGCATTAGTGCACGTGTATTTAATGATGGCTAGTTAAGTATAAGAAGATGTTACTGCTTAAGTTACTAGGCGATTAAATGGAAGAAATTAAATGATAGAGTGATAGCGATTCTCTTCTCTCGAACTATCTAAAATTGTCTCCATTTCTCAAATTTAAGCATAGACATAGATACTAAACACAAATAATTTGAGCATAAATTGTGGCAGACAAATATGCTATTGATGATGAAATACAGGGCAAAATTTGTATATACTTGTAGTGTACCTCTCTTGTTCAATCTCAAGGAACGAGTTTGCTGACAGGGTTGCCAAAGCTGCTGCATACTCGTAGGTTCTCATCCTACTACTACAATATTTAATAAGAACTTGCATGTATGTATGTATGTATATGTTTAGCGAATACAAAACCCTCTTCACAAGACCATTTAAAAAGGTCGCCTAATCCCTATCTGCTGCCTTGTCAAAGCTACCAGTCATGTCCATGAGTCTGGACGTCAACGCACCTGTTATGGCTTCTGCTCTTTGGATAGGGCTTGACAAAATACAAAAATCTGGTTGTAAGTGCATGACTTCCAGATTTCTATCGGACACAAATGGACTACGGTGTCCGTGCCGGACCGTGCCGTGCCGCATTTATTTATTTTTATTTCATTTTTTTCCCAATTCACTGCGACTTGGGTTAAAAATGAGTTTTAATTATTTTGTCACTTGCTTATCGCCATCGAGCCATCGACAAATCTTGACAAAGACATGACATGTAACAATTTGTTCCATTGTCGCGCTTGTGACAAATTATTGACAACAATATCTCAGCATCGTTTGTACGCCTTGTATGCTATAGTCCCGAACCGAATCGAGTTGAGTCGAGTCGAGTTGAGTCGAGTCGGCTGAGCAGTGGCGCCAGCAACCTGAGTACTTGCCATCAATCTCAATCTAGTAATGACGCAGAAGCGCCAGAGTGGCAGATTGGAAGACACGATGCCGATGCCGATGCTGATGCCCATGCCCATGCCCATGTCGTTGACGATGTCGATGTCGAGATGCTGAAGTCCCAGCTCGGGGACGGATGGAATCAAAGGCAGGGCCCGCACGAACAAAAGAAACTACATACACTATAGTAAGCTAAAACCTGTGTGTAATGTTGTGCATTCGTATGAGACTTGCTATTGATTCCCAAAACAGCTTCGGCAACGTTTCGGGCTTCAGCATCTATCTTCCCATACATACAAACCACTATACATACATACATAGCTATATGTAAGCGCTACCGTACGAAACTGTCGGCTGATTCTTTACATAATTATTACGTATATCTCCTCTCTCTCTCTCGCTCTCTCTCTCTCACTCTGTGCCGCTCACTTTGTGGAAAAAAGTGCTCGTTCATAGGATAAATGACGAACGCAGACACAATGCCCAGCCCCAGACTCCGACTCCGACTACGACTACGACTCGAATTTGAACTGAGAGTGTGCGCCAAAAGTAGAAAGTAAATGCCGATGACTTTGGACTAATCTTAGAAATGACGGGAAAATGTCAGTCACTATCACAGATCAAGCGTAGAAAAAATCATTAATTTAAATTGTGACCATCTACTCGGGTGAACCGCAGCCACCATGAGCCATGAACATGGCCAACTGACGACAACGGCGTCACCGGCCACATTATTGAACTGACCGCGTCATCGACATTTTGGCCAGCTGGTGCCGGCTAGTGGAGAAAGGCGACTGTGACTGAAGTGTCTGAGTGCGTGAGTGCGTTTCTGCTCCATACCCTAATCCAAATACATGTCCAAGTCCTGCAACAAGTCTGTACATGCTTTGGAGTGAGTTTCAATCAAATGCGAGTCAACATTTGCTGCCCAAAAGCAAATTACCGCAGTTAGTTCGATTTAAGTCTATTAGTTTAAGCATCTCGTACTAAAGAGAACATCATGGCATGATATGCTGATAGCAACTAATGGCTACATAATCAGAGACTAATACAGCTCTAAAGGTGAGGTTAAGGAATCATTTTTATGCATCAAATAATTAACTAATAGCCCTACCACTACACCTAAGCTGACAGACCTCTTAATGAACTGAAAGCTCAATCATAAGTTTGCTTTCAACTGGAAGATCCAAGAAACTAAAACTATTTTTAAAATTTCAATTTCCAATCACAACGACTGATTGACAAGCCATCGATTATACTATAGTAGGTGCTCTTCAAAGTGATGATGATATGAGCAATATATTTTTGGCTATCCGCCCATCTGTCTATCCATCAAAATAAACGCAAAGATAGAGTCACCAAGCTAGGCTCCTCACTGAGATTTTTTCACCTTTAACGAATGGTCATATTTTTTTTATCGTGATGCCGAAGGGTAAAAGGGGGTTAAAAGGTTTGTACAGGCTTTTCCACATCCCCAAAAAGGATATATATTTTCAATCAGCGCGATGGGACAAATCGATCTAGATATATTTGTAATTCCGTTTATTCATCTGCATCTGATCACTTTGTTATGTAGACTCATTTAGTCCATTGGCAACAGGAGTTTTTTGTTTATTTTTTATTATTTATTTATTATGAATATAATTGTATTATAGCGGTTCGCTTAGATATATTATTTCTAAGTTCTCACTTTTCCATGCCAAACCGGTTGAATGTGGTTTCAAAATACTTTTGAAAAGCTAAAAATGCATTCATACCTCCAGACAACACTTGACAGTCTGATAAAAAAAAATCGTTTAAGGCCGGAAGAGGGATACTCGAAGAGGGGGGCAGAAACATTTCGCATGGTCATAAAAATGCGCCCACTGGCGTAGGCAGACATACCCATACCCATACCTATACTTATATATATCTGAATGTATGTATGTATAAATGCTTCTTCACTGCAGTTCGCGTCGTTTGAGTGTTTGAGTGTTTTGGTACAACATCGAACATCAAACAAAATTCCGAAACAAACGATTAATCTTTCGTTAATTTCAATTTGATTGACGTATGGGAAGCAAATTTGTTTGAGTTGATGAAAAAAAAGCACAACAAAACAAAACAGAAACCGGAACATTCTCACTTAAGCTTGCATACATGCCATAACTTATTGCGTTCCAGATACTTGTACTTCGAAATAGCTTTTAGTTGACCAATGATTTGCCAACTAAGACATACACACATACATAGTATGTATGTACATATGTCACATCTAACAAAAAAGTTAAATACATAACTATAACAGATATAGGAGCGTAAACATCTCACATTCTCCACAGACACTTTGTTACCTGTCTCGGAAAGGGGAACAAAACCGAACCGAACCGAACCGAACAGGCAACCTTTTCAGCTATTCATTTCTTGGCAATAAGTGGTGTGTGTTTGTGTGTGTGTGTGTGTGTGTGTGTGTGTGTGTGTGTGTGTGTGTGGAACGAATAACTAAACTAAACTGAAAAAGAAATTAAAAAAATAAATGTAAGGCAGAAAGCAAAGAAAAAGAACGCCTACCGCGGAAGCAGACGTTTGACTGCCCAAACCGGCAATTATCAAAATATGTGCATTAATAATGCGTAGCGGAATGGAATGGGAATGAATCAGCTGCCGGTGGCGGTGCCGGCGCTGTCCCTGTCGCTGACGCTGACGCTGACGCCAAATGGGGTGAATGGCGAAAGACCAATACCAGCACCAGCACCAACAGCAATAGCAACAGCACGACAAAGGCAAAGAGCAAGAGCCAGAGCCAGAGCAAGACCAGCAACGACAGCAAAGCATTGGACAGTTGTACCTAGCCCCTGACTGAGGGTAGAGTCTCGGCGAGACAGACGTGTCCGACGCCCAGTCAGATTGATGTCATGTCTAAGAGGGAAAGGCAACAATTGCCATAAGCCATGAGCGGATCGTGAGGGCGTTTTAGTCCGAAAAATTAACGCTTTATCCGCTAATTAAAAATGTCCTTCAGCAGGGGCAAAGCTCGAGTTGCTCGCAAGGAGTGCGAATGCGAATGCGAATGCGAGTTCGTTTCGAGCCTGAGTCCGAGTCTGTCAAAATTATAGCAAGATAGATTATCATTATTATGATTGTTTTTATTTTCTTCTGTCTCTTCCCAAGGTAGTACTCGTAGTATCCCACAGACTCATCATCAAAGCTGACTAATAGTAATCGATTTTGTATAACATTTGACTAGAATGAACGAACATTTTCCACATCCACTCCATCTAACGCCCTATGACCCCAAAAATATTGTTTGTTGTACATACAAGCTTGTAAGACTACATATTCATCTTTTTAATTTGTTCTTCTTTCACATTTTTTGGGTTGAAGAGCGGCATGTTCCAAGCAAAATCACCAAGTCATGCGGGCGGGCACAGGTTTGATAATGTGGTAATGGTAATGAAGTGAATGATTAATTTCTTAAATAATTTCAAATCACGTAAACGTAATGAAAACAAATTATGTGGCATCATTGGGAATAGAAGAAGCTGTACAGCAGTGGACCAAGACATACTCGCATGTACACTAATTCCACCTCTTGTATCAATATGGAGGAACACAGCAAGTACAATACAAGCAATTTATTAGACCTGTCTCTGTCCCTGTCCCTGTCCCTATCCCTTTCCCTATCCCTGTCCCTGTCCATGTGCCATACTCATGTCGTTATGGCGCCACAGTTGAGACCAACTTCAATGCACAATTATATTTTTTACATGATGTATCATCATGCCCCATTACACCTATTGCTTCATTTTCTATAGTCTTTTGCGGCCATTGTCAGGCCTGGTCAGGAATGGGATACATTTTCAGAACTTTTTACACAGAAATCTACATAAAGGACTTTGGTAGCAACTGTGAAAGAAAAGTCTCTGCGACACTTAAATCTCTACCGATTATTATGGTTTCAACAAATGTGAATAATAAAGTAATCTTTTCAATTTAGGATGCTTTTAAAAGTGTATGCCATTGTTGAATGGAAATATCATTTTTTATTAACTATTTTTTGCGACAATCGGTCATATGTCATTACAGTATTTGATCGCACAATTACTTTAAACTTGTAGTTCTCTATAATTGTTATTGGTCTCTTCTCATATCTATCCAGCTCATAGATCCCAAGAAGAAGACCAGAAGACCCAACACTCTTCTGTGGACCTGTTTGTCCCATTTTGATGATTGCTGTTCTCTTAAAATCTCCAAATAATTATAAGTTAGTAGTATGCCATACATGAAATGTACTGGCTCTTCACTTAAGAAAGATGATTTAATCTTGAAATTGTTCTTACAGAACATACATACATAGCACATTTAAAAACGTATTGGCTTGAAATTATAAACTAAGGGTTAAATGTTATTTATTTTAATTTACTTGTATTTTCAAAATACAATCATTTTATAAGGCTCTCTAAATTACAAATTGGCTCAAAATATGTTATCCCTTTGTACTTAGTTATGAATGCCCATCGAAAGTCCTTTTATTAATTTGGCTTTGGAAAAAATATGAATAGTTATAGTATAAGTTGTGTAATTATTATTGAATGGCTAAGTGGTCTGCGCTTAGCTGGCAGCCCATCATCGTTCATCATTGGCTTTTTATGAATATAAATTGTTGGAATTATTTAATAGGCATTTGTACTTATTGAGCGTGACCGACTAAGGGCCTTTAGATACACATAGGTAAGTAAGAAAAGAAAATTGTGCACCTGCAGGCCCTACTTAATAGCGACAAGACGGCGACAAAAATAGTGGCAAACACGACCACGACGGCCACACCAAGACCCTTAAGGTCATTATCCGCGCATAAAGTCGGAGTCGGAGTTGGAAGTTGCAAGTTGAAAGTGGCGGCCCCCGTTAAGCCGGCAAATGCAAAGTGAATATTTACACAGTCGCAGTCGCAGTTTCAGTTGCAGTCGAAGTCCAAGTCCAAGTCGCAGGGGTTGAGTTGACAACATCAGCTCGTAATACACTCTACACTGTCCACTGATTATGTATTCATGCATAAGTTAATATGCCAAGTCTCTATCTGAGTGTATGTGTGTGTGTGTGTGTGTGAGTGTTGAGCGTGTGGTTTAAATAAAAAGACGTCTTCGGTCCTCGTCGGCATTTAGTTGGAAATGTGGCGGAGTAAAAACGAATGCGCGAACTACTGCGGCATGAAATTAAATCCAACTTCATATCTGAGACGCTTGCACTGCTATCTTGCATATCCAAGTGGCGAAGCGACGAAGGCGACTCTGGCGAAATGCAACCAACGGCCAACCATCAGTACCAGCCCCACACACAGCCGCAGCCGCAGCCACAGTCCCACTCCCAACCCCAGGCCCAGCCCCAGCCCCAAAACAGATGCACATGCATGCGCCATGTCCGAAACAAAGAAAACTCTTCTCTGCACAGCGGTTGTCCAAGCATGCCCGACGACTCCGGCTTCGACTCCGACGCCGACGCCGGACGCCGACTCCGACTCTATATAGAGAGGGCACTTGTTCACTGCCCCAGAAACGAACGGCAAACGAAGCAGCGAATGATCGCCACATTTTTGTTATTGTACTTCTTCTTCTTCTTTTATTTTTTTTTTGCTTTCGTCTTATTAATGAGCATCGTGAAAAGTGCGACCAAATGTGACGTTTAAATATTCATGAATCACCAACTATAACGCGGTTCCAGTTTCAGCCACTTCCGTGCCTCAGCCCATCCATACTACTCGTAGATAGTGGACTCACAATACTCGTGTTCTTGTGCCTCTCAGGTACTTGCCACAGGGCTCGCAGGTCGCCACTTGCCACCGACCGATCGCTGCTTTCGCATTTTCATTGAGTGGCGAGCTTCGTGCTTTGTCAAATATCTTCGATTAGGCTTAAGTAGACGCGCCCTTCCACCTCCCGACCATTTCAAAGATTTTAAAGCTTATATCGGTCTGCGCTAATTGGGCTCTATGTTATATGTATTTTTTACACGCTCGACCGCTACACTCAAAAAAATTATTATTATTATTTTGAGGAAGCAATGCAAAACATTTTAAAAATACCGTATCTAAAAAAAAACGAATTTAAAAAAAAAACATTACTCTCGCTTAGTGTTAAGTTTCTGATTCAAATATAAAATAACAAAATGACTTTAATGAATTTTGTAATTATTATACAAATAAGTACTTATTTTCGCATTTAATCATTTGGTAATCGTAGTTCTCTACAATTAAATATTAACTTTTTCATTTGTTTTTTATAAAGAAATATTTACTATTCTTAGAATTATTACTAGAACAAGCTCAAATGTTAGGCGTTAACATTGCCTTAAAAGCTGCTTGGAGAAAAGTGTAATTTGTTCATGAGATGTGTAATTGGTTGTCAACAACTGGTAGGCATCGAAAAGATTGCATTTTTCTCAGTGTATAAGAAAAACACACACAGTAGTTTGATTGCATTACGCATGCCCCATGGACTTGGCGGCCTAATGAATGCGGTTGGAAAGCGCACAAATTAAACCATCATAATTTAAGTAATGATTGAAAACCCAAGGGTATTTTGTACACATCATATATACTCTGGGTATATACATACAAGTATGTATGTATATACACATACTTTTAGGGTATTTTTTGGCACAGCCATCGTTGCTGTTGTTGTTGCTGCTTCTGCTGCCGCCGCCGCTACTTGGCGGTTTTTGATGATTTGCATATGTAAATGTTTGTGCGCGTCCTTCATCCTGGCAGGCAATGCCCAGACATTGAGCCGTTGAGCCAATGGGTTAGTGCTCGTTCGACTTTTCCCTAAATGAATATCGTATGTAATTTGCATGACGCACGTGTTAAATAAGTCGTTTATTGCATATTAAAAGACAGCCAATTTCCATGAAATTATCTCAAAGCCCGTCAGAACGAGTTGACGTTGTGCTAACAAGATGATGATGTATGCATACCCATATGGATGGACGGATGGATGGATGGATGGATGGATGGAAGCCTCAATAATGTCATGTTGCACTTGCTTTGAATGTTATTAAATTAAACAAATTATTACAGATATTTAAAAGCGCTCGCAGGCTTCCATAATATATGGGCACACATAAATCCAACAGCGCTAATTCGCTAACCATAAAATAATCGAAATGAAAATGTGGAACACTATTTCTGCATAATAAGCTTAAGCATTCTAATTGGAAATACAAATAGCTGACGACTTTTGTGAAGAATGCCATAACGAACATGAAGAATATTTATGTTATGCATTCTCTTTCCTCTCAAGTGTTGTGTCGTGAGACAAGAGAAGGCTTTCAAATACCACGCCCTATCAAGCATCAAATATTTGTTTACGAAAAGCACAGCAAATCATTGCATTTAATTGGACTTCTCATGTTAGTTACAAATCTAATAATGACATTTTCCTGAAAGGCAGCTCTTCTTTATCCTTTACACCACTAGGTTTCTTTTAGTTCATTTCATTTGTGACACGCTCTCGATTTCAATATAGTGCTGGACTCTTCAATTTTGAATAGGCTCAACAAAAAATATTTAAATAGTGATAGTCCTTCGATATTAACTTGTTATTGTTTTGAGCAACTTTAAGAAAGTATTTTGATTTTTATTTCTTTTTTAGGTCACTAAAACTAATTAATTTAATCAAAATTGCAATTTTAATCGTATTGAATTGTGACTCCCATCGAAAGCAATAACATTTCTTAACTAAGGAAGTTTCTTTTTATTTCAGTTCATTTGTAACAAGCTCTGGATTTCAATATACTGCTCTAAGTCTCTATAGTCCTTCGATATTAACTTGTTATTGATTTGAGCAACTGTAAGAAAGTATTTTGATTTTTCTTTCTTTTTTAAATTGAATAATTTAAAAAATGTTCTAAAATGAATTAATTTAATCAAAATTTAAATCGTAGAGTACTTCCATCGAAAGCAATAACATTTGTTAACTAAGGAGGTTTTTTTATTGCATGAAAGAAATGAAAAGCCACTCATTAGGTGCCTCTAAGATTTGATGAGTTTGTGTACACGATTTTTGATTGACTGATTGTTTCTTTTGGACATACTTGTACATATGTACATATAGTATATACGAGTATGTAGTGTAGTTTGTATGTTGTATTAAACTTTTTGTTTGGTCACATTATTGCCGGATCAACAGGCTCATTATTAGCCTTGCCTTGAAGTTGGCACACACTGGTACGAGTGCAGACATCGATTGTTTTTGACCGTTTGGCTGCTCTTTGTTTGCCATCGTCATCGTCATCGACGCCGTTGCCGCCGCCGTTGCCGTCGCCGTCGCCATTGCCATCATCATCACCCATCGCCACATTCGTTGCATGTGGAACGGCGGCGCAATCAGTGCAATATATCCACCAAGGTGACTTGCGATCATTTGGCGTCCGTTTCTCGTTTCTCGTATTTTTTCTTTTCCAATTTTTTCTTGTTGTTGTTGTTGTTGTTGTTTTCCATTTTTCGTCGTTCTCGTTTAAGCTGAATTTTGCAGTCGCCGTTGCAGTTGCCGTTGCCGTTGCCGCTGAAGTTGAAGTTGCGGACACAGTAGAGACATTGCGATACAGTTGCTCAAGCGTTACCATCGGCGAGCGAGTAAGCGAGTAAGCGTTGAAGCGACTGCGAAACACACACGCCAAAGACATGACCATATACTACAAACATACCATATATGTATGTATGTATGTATGTACATATGTATCTGGCAAATTAAAGTGGGAGTGCGAATACCGTTTTTGTGTGTAGTAACCAACACGCACATTGTGCCACAAATCAACTCAGACGTAAATTCCTTCCAACACTTTGCGCCAGATTGTTGACAAATGGCTTGCATACTCAATACTACTTGTATTATTGCAAAAAGAGAAAAACAACGCCTAACTGTTTTATGCTGCTTCCTCAGACTCTATAGTGCGGTTCCTTCCTCTGTTGACATCTCACATATACGAGTACATGTGTACATACTTATAAGCTGCATATATGTGAGTGTTGCGAATCATTCATTGAATCAATACATGCATTCAGTTCATGTCGCGGCAGTGAAGCGCATCAAATATTTGTAGCTTGCACAACATTGTTTATTGTCTACATACGATTTACACGATAGGAAAGCAAATGAATGACAGTAGAAAACACCGCTAGCTACAAGTTTTAATTAGTGACTGCGATTGGGGAAGATCCACAAATGCAAACAAAGTTACAACAATTTTCAACAGATTTCTCCAAGAGGCAGAAACGCTTAACTAACACTTAACGATATGGACTTTTGTTTAAGCTATCCATACTAGGGAGGGGTAGTCTTCGTTATAAAAAAGATATATAACACAGTTGAAGTCATAAAATATTTTCTACAAAATAAGCTAAACTCATTGAAAAGATTCTTTCCGATTCGATTGGATAATTTGCATTAAATATGCGTTTATTAAAAATATTGTGTAGTGTAATCAAATTTGACTTAAACTTAAAACGTGGATTGGGTGAATCATTTCACACACCAGTGGTTTTATTTTCTAATTAGCGACACAATCGATAAGCAATCGATGCAAACAATTGTGTCATCGATCGCTTTGCAGCTCTGCTAAGCGATTAAATAATAATTCTAAGCAGGGGCAGCTCGGGAGGACAACTTAGTAAAATAGTAAATAAATAAAAATTACATGCCATTCACTTTCATTCTTAGAACCGCTTTTCATAATTTAAAGAGTGCTTAAGAACTTAAAAACTATGGCTATACTAAACGTTTTTGCATGATTTCCTAATAAAAGGAGTGCTGATAGCTACGTTTAAGTTCGTTAAAATGTATGTACCGTATAGCTGGTATGTACATATGTTCCTTTTAAAAATTCACGTATTCTAAAATAAGCTTGGGGCAGAATACACAATAGAATGTTGAGTGTTAAACTTAAACTAGTTTCACTGTGATTATAAGCACAAGCATACTGCTATATACGAGTATTTGTATTACAAGTATGGACATATGGGAATCCGTATGTCATAGCATTAAGTTTGTTAACGTTAAAGTTACGTTATATTGGACTTTCACTTGAGCCAAATTAATCATTCTCGTGATTCAGCTCCGTTTGTCAAACGCAAATGTCACATTGATGAATGATTATCGTAATTAAGCGGATAACGACGTCCGACGCGCCGGAGAGTTAATATGTGGACGGGGACTCCAACTTGATGCTGCCACGCACCGTGATGGTGATGGTGGAGGTGACGGTGACAATGCGACATGTGCGGGCCAACACAAGGAATGGCAATGATTTTGGTATTCAATCAAAGAAATCAAGAATGGATTTCAACTTGCCAAATCTGAAAAATAATTGCTTGGTATTTGCTGTGCGATGTGGAGAGAAAAATGTTGTGGAATCATTCCAAGATTCCAGACTTCAGACTTGGCCTGCCTCATGGTGATAGACTCAAATTATTAAATACCGAGTTGTCTTGAAGTAGCAAACTATACTATTGTCAAGAAAGTTTTCTACTACTTATGTAATCTGGAAAGTCGGCGAAAGGAGGGTCAGGAATTTACATTTTTGCTCAATTCGATGTAGCAATTATTACACTCATGCATAAGAATTATATGCGACATTACTCGTATTTTGGGAATGGGGAACATAAAATGGGTCGCACTTACGAGTACGAGCATGTATGTACATCCCAGCAGCTCCAAGAGCCGTCTTCGTCCTCGTCCTCGTCGTCACCGTAAACGTCACCGTCACCTTTGCCGTTACCGTAACCGTCAAAACACAGACAAAATAAGTCAACTTGCTGCCATTACGGAGGCCAACGAAACCATCTGCAAAATTAAATTGTAAATTTTCAAAGCTCCTGGGACGAATTTCTGTCTTTTATATGTTTTAACGTCTGCAACGATGAAGAGGTAACGAATTATTGCGACGGCATTTCGTGCTACCCGCTATATCTGTATCTGTATCTTAATTCACCTTCAGGCCTTGGGCGAGGGAGGTGGCGGCAGCGTGAGACTTAAGGGTGTGAGAATGTAAGTATATCTCTGTGTGTGTGCTTGTGTGTGTGTGTGTGTGTGTGATGTTTGGTGTGGCACATTGCGGGCAGGGCCACAGCCAGGGCCTGGGCACCCACATTTATGTGTGCGTGTGGTCGCATTGTCTCAGCTTTGGCGAGACGGCGACAAAAAGATACGACGACGGCAATGGTTGTGACCACATTGAAGAGCTTAACACAAATTTGTGAAAATGTAAATACACTGAGAGAAATGTAACGGAACAGTGACAAATATTGTTTGGTTTGTGTTTTAGAGCTGTTTTTAAATCAAATTTGTGAATCCAAACAGTTTCACTAACTAGTTCAGGTCTCTTAATTGAAAGCAACGATTTTTAAACGATATCTGGGATATGGTTACTCCTTACTTATAGCTAAGATATCATCCTTTCTTGGATAATTGAATCGTACATAGAGTACACCTAATTCTGTTTTTACACGGTAGATTGGTTCCAGAAACAATGCAAAATAGGTGATTGGTTCCTTATCTCTAAAGAAATATATATCAAATTTTTCAATAAAAGCGTGTAAAAAAAGACCGTGTAAAAACAGATTTAGGTGTACCCTTCTTGTTTCTTATTTTGCCAATTTAATAATATTTTATTTACACGTATTGCTTCAATAAGGAAACAAGTCTAAGGATAAAACAGATTTCATGTTATGCCCAAAGTTTCCTCTGCCTATTTCTCTGAGTGTACTTCCGTATGTGTGCATGTGCATTAGTCGCAGCAGACAAAAAGCAGTGACGTCGTCGTCGTGGCCGTTGTCAGTGGCGGCGGATATACTCGTGTGTGCGTGTGTGTGTGTCTGCTCCTGTGTGTATGTGTGTGTGTATGTGTGTGCTGGCCCTGTCACCACAAAGATGAGCAGAAGGCACGGGCATGAGCACGGGAATGGAATGGAAATGGGCACGGCACGCCAAATGCCACCAGCCAGCTAACAGAAGCATCTGAATTTGTTTGCACATACACACACACACATAGACACGCACACACACACACACAGCGGCACGCACACTCTGGGCATGGAGAGAAATGTTTATGAATAGTCTTGACATTTGACAGTTTGTTTATTTTATTTCGTCACATTTTTGTGATGATTTGTAGGCGGTTTAGCGCCAATTACTCCACAACTTTTACAATGCAGACTGTAAACTAGTCTTTAAAAAGAACATGTTGGCGCCAATTCCTCAATAGAGGCAGCCTGGCACACACTCACACACACACACACTCACTTGCATGTACTCGAAAAAATGTGTGAATGCTGCGAGCATTTATTTACGATTACAAAGATATAGTACATCTCCCTGTAAAGAGTCTTCCCCTTACACTGCCATCTACAAGTATGTCAAAGTTCAACTTCAAATATTATTCGATAGATAGTAAATGCAGTGTTGTTGTAGATTCTAGAGATATTCCCTACTTTCCAATTTGTAATTATGCCATTATTATGCTTCTGCTATGTTTCCAATAATGCTCTGGCCATTTAAATGCAGACTCATTTATTAATATTATAATGGTTCCAAGGCCAAACAAAATTTGATGAAGATCATTTAAAATTTGGTTCAATTCAATAGTTCATAATAACCATTATTAATATTAGCTGTATAAGTATAACAATTATCAACAAGATTAACTTTGCTAGTATAGTTATTGTTTTATCAGATTAATAAATGAATTCAATTTAAAGCGCTTTGTCTTTGAAAGAGAATTAAAAATCGTCGCCCTAACTTTTAACTCGAACGTAAAAGAGCATTTCAAATTCGTTGAAATTATATGAAATTTGTTAAATTTGTTTTTCTTGTAAGTTTATGTAAACATTTACACACACACATGTGGAAAATGTCGACAATAAACGACAAACAAAATGTTCTATTAGATGTAGATACATATGTACATACATACATACATAGACTAAATAGTATAACGATGGAGTGCAAACAGTCGCGACTCAACCTTAGTACTCGTATTAGCGCATGTAATAGCGTTTTTAATTATAGCTGCAATTACAGATGTCGTATCACACATATATGTATATAGTATAAACATTCATATATAGTTTAGTTAATTGAACTCTGCTTTAGTGTCTAATTATCTATCGATATTTTTCAGATTAGATGCCATCGTGTGCCCACTTTTTGGATCATCTGTTGAATATTGTTTGCGTTCCGATCTGATTATGTAACATTCTCTCGTCATTCGCTAAAGAATAATGTCAAAGTCAAAGCCACAGCGTCGGCGTTGGCCTTGATGTCTCGGACCAATCAATATACATATGTATATAAGATATATGTACATATATACGAGTAAGTGAATTGTTGACAATCAATTAGAAACAAATGCGAACACGAACACAAACAATACAAATGTTGCTCATTTTTTGACATCCCATTTTAATATTAAATCGTATCGCTTGTGATATGTAAAGCCGTGAAATCGGAGTCGGTGGGGGTAATTGCGAGTGTCTGAGCGACCGGGCGTCATCAGCAACTCTGTTGGGAAGGGTAGGCGGGGCGAGGAAGGGGGAATGGGATGGAGCTAGAGCTAGAGTGACGGCAAAGTTGCCATTTTACTTAATCCACCTTAATGTGCACGTCTGAATTTCGTCTCTTATTGAATGTAGTAGTACTTGTATGTATCTTTGTTGTATGTATGATGTATGTGTGTGTGTGTGTGTGTATGTGTGTGGATAGATGTACATATGTATGTATGCATGCTTATAAGTAGTATATCGCAGCTCTAAGCATGGGGTGCACTTGATCGTGTCAATTTAACTGTCAAACGCGTAGCCGTTTAATTTCTGTGACAGAAACGCGATTTGTAACGAGCCATGGCCCATTGTGGCAGCAGCAGCGGCAACAATAACAACAATAGCAACAACAATAACAAGAAACAAGTGAGGCGGCGTGGAAGTGGACGTGGACGGAGACGGCGACAGAAACAAAAACAATAGTCAGTTGATAGAGGAAAAAAGTTGCGGTGGCGTTGACGAGCCGTAGCCAAGCGAAGCCGATGCCTTTGCCGAAGCCGACGCTGACGCTGACGCCGACGCTGACGTCGACGCCGAAAGCCAAAGACATAAAAAAGTGCGAGAGAGCGGGGAAGAGAGGGAGGAGGTGTTCGAGCATGGTGGGAGAAAGGAACGCGGCCGAAACGACGACCACGACGGCGTCGATGTTCAAGGCTAATTCTGTCACCTGTCAGCGCTGTCAAAAGCCATGTGTCAGTTCTTAAAATTGTCAACGTTGGCAGAGTTTTGAATGTTTTGCCTCACATTGCGACAGCTTGAGAGAGTCGCAGCCGGAGCCGGAGCCGGACCCACGACTGAGTGCTTTGGTTGACAACTACTTATCCATACACTTACATACATATAAGTAGTACATACTCGTACGTACACCTGCGATCGAAACCGAACATTGCTTTTGGCGGAACACAACTAAAAATTGCTTGAAGAGTGCTCTCAAAACGTTTAGCCATTAAAAAAAAAAAAAAAAAAAAAAAACGTTTCCGAAAATAATTTAGAAATGCTTGTTCGAATAAATGTCGAATAAAGCTCATTACAGAAAATCTGTACATTTATTTTATAGAATTTTAGCTGCCATACAAATTCTAATCATTATTTAAAACTATTATTATTGTTATCAATATTTTTTCGCTTAAATTAATGAAGCGAACATAAGTTTTCAAAATTCTGCTTTTCAATCTCGATATGTTTTAATAGAGTTCTTAGCATTGTTTAACAGTCCAAAACGTTTCGAATGATTTATTTAATGAGGTTCAAGGGGCTGACAAATAAATGAAAATGAATAAGCTTTTAGAATTGGTTACAAGCCGAATCATGTCTGGATTCTTGAAAGCATTTGCAAAGCAAGGATAACAACCAATTGCAGTTGTCAAAATAAAGAGACGTTCAGTAATAATTTTCCAATCATTTCTAACATTTCAAAAATGGAAAAATATGGCTTTCATCCCTACTGAACAGCTTCCATAACCTACTCAGTAACCCACATAGCCTCACTGCAGTCTTTCAATTTCTTAGCGTCTAACGATCAATTTTATTAATTTGGCAGCTGTTCACGAATTTTAAAATTGGCATAATAAAGCATTTTCTATGTGTAATGTGTTTGCGTGTGCATGTGCGTGTGTGTGTGTGTGTGTGTGTGTGTGTGTGTGTGTGTGTGCGGGCAATCTCTGTGGTCAATATAACACTCCAATAGGACCGAAAAGGACGAGCAGGCACGGCAGTAAAAGGAGCAACGATGATGCTACCATTGCCGCCGTTTGGTCAACTATGCAGAAACCAAACATTCCGTCCATACTTACGACACCCGTGGGAGCAGCCAATAATTTCAAATCGGACACATGGCCAACACCCACCCTCCCATGGAAGGTAGCGCTACCCCCCACACCCACACCCATACTCTCATGAATCAATGGCACACATCCTTAATGCTGGACGCTTTGCGACCCCCAAACGTGAAAATTGTGGGTTTTCTTTATACACACATCACGTAGCCATGTTCATGTCGTCTGGCTGCCGACTTTTCATGTGTGCTTCGAGTATTTCCCGCTGTCGGAGCCGCCAATGAAAAATTGGTAAATATGTTCCAATGCTGAGGTAGTAGCAGTCATCGGTAGGCATGCATTTACTTTTTATTTTATTTTTTTTTATTCTTAAAGGCACTGAATTTTAGATGTGCCCCCAATGCTTCCGGTTAAATGGCATTCCATTTTTGTAAGCGCCACTGCAGCTCTCTAGATAAATAATCAACGCTCTTCTCTGCGATTCTCAAACCAAGCATCTAAATCCAAATACATTTATTTTCCACGCCCCTTCTCAAAAAAAGACCCAAAAAAACTCATAAAATTATTATTCTGTTAGCAATATAGGTATACGAGTGTGTACATAGATATGTTTTTGGACAACATGATTAAGTAAATATGAATAATATGTAGATAGGAATACATCTATTCCATACTCTGATTGTCTGTTTTATAGTTTTAAAAGTTAAAAATTTAATAAAAAATCTTCTTTACGTAACAAACCTTTTTATTTTAATAAATGTCAAGACGATTGCGTGCTGTAAACTCTTCGTAAAACTCATAATAGAAGCGTACCTAGACTTACTAGCATTAATACATTTCTCCCGTTGATCTAATATAGACATCTTAGAGAAGGATGCAGGAATGCTGGAATGTTCATTATAAGAACTTGCCGGATTACCGATTTTGGAAACTATAGCTCTTATACTTTTCATGATCAAACAAGCGAACATCTCTGTATCGTTTCGTATTGTCATGCTGGTCGAAAGTATACTTTCTTCTGAGGAATCTTTCACGTCCTATATTTGGAAATGCTATATCCTAAGTCTTTTTTATACCCTGTACCCAAAGGGTACAAGGGTATATTAGTTTTGTGCGAGTGCACATGGAACACACAGAAGGAGGCTTGGTAGACCCCACAAAGTATATATATTCTTGATCAGCATGACAAGCCGAGTCGATATAGCCATGTCCGTCTGTCCGTCTGTCTGTCCGTCTGTCTGTCCGTCTGTCTGTCTGTATGAACGCAAGGATCTCCGAAAGTATAAGAGCTAGAATAACCAAACTTGGTATACAGATTCTCCTGAGACCGAGAAAGGACGAGTTTGTTAATTTTTTCTGATCCGCCCCCCCACTCCCCCCCTATTACTGATTTTCTATAACTCCCGTAATTCTTGGAATTTTGAACTAAAATTTGGTAGTCACATTAGGTTAGTAATTATATATCCGTATACCAAGTTTCATTATGATAGAATGATCGGAAAGAAAGTTATAGCCATATAACCAGGCCCAATGCACACATACATACATATGTACAAATACACAAACACGCATAAGGCACGATTCTGATGTAAATGTATCTATGCATGCATGGAATATTTTATATTTAATTTAGTTAATCAATTAAATTAATTTAGTTAATTAATTAAATTAAATTAATTAATGAAATAAATTAAATTAATTAATTTAATAAAATTAATTTAATTAATTTTTTGTGGGGTGGTACAGGGTATTTAAGAGTTGAGCCTGCTCGACTTTAGCATTCCTTTCTTGTTTGTTTTTTGTTTCTGCATAGAAATCGTGTATCTAGTTAGATCAAGAAAAGCCAAATATGTTTTCTCCCAAATGTGGGGCTTTTCTTGGAGAAGTAAGATATTGTAAGGAAAGCTTAAGGTATTTCAGCCTAAACATGGCTATATTTTTGGACTAAACAATGACCTTAAAGCAGTACTAGCCCGACACTATGTAGCCCATATTCTGCAGACTCGTCGGAAGGACCATTAGCTCTTTGCTAAGCTTCTTACCCATCACAGCTGCTTGCTTTTGTTTCCACATTTTAGCCCCATAACGGGTTAAATTCGAAGCAAATTAGTTATCAGAGTTATCAAATAAATAAAATTGGTTCGCTGATGCAGTAACTGCTTTGAGCTTCTAATCAGCAAGTTGCAAGTAGATGTGTTTGTATTTGTAATGGTATTGGTGTGTGTGTGTGTGTGTGTGTGTGTGTGTTGCACGAACTTCGACGGCTTCGGGTCTCCGTTGACTTAGACGGCGGCTGCGGGAGTTTTGTGCCGTTACACCTTTTTCTCGAGCTCTGTGAAAACTGTAGTGAAATAAAATATTTCAAATGACCACGTCTTGGCTATTTTCCGTTACATTATGGTAAAATATTACTGTGGCATACGCTCTGGAGTGTGTTTGGCCGGCAGTGTGTTGGTGTGTGTGTGTGTGTGTGTGTTAGCCACCGGTTGTTAGCTCGTGCATGGGCTACTGCCTTGGTCTGTGCAATATTGTGAGTTGTGCGCTATGGGCACTTGTTGGGGAAAGCGTGAAGCGTATAAAGTCATAAGGGTTTATGCATGAATTGATTGCAGCAGCAGCAGCAGCAGTAGCAGTAGTAGTGGCAGTGGCAGGAGTATCCCGCACACACATTTGTAATAAAAGAATAAAAACTATATATGTATTTGCTTTTGTGTAACATTTCCTTTTAATAATCTATGAAGCAGCAGCTTCTTTTCTTCCTATTCTTCCGCTTCTTCGACTTCGACTTCGCCTTCGACTTGGGCTTGCTCTTGTTCTTCGGCTTCTTCCCATTCTGTGCTGCTCATGAAGTAGCCAAATGACCAGACAAGCCATTGAGAAGTGGAAGTGGTTGCCAGTTGTGTCTGACCACCATGCCAGGCCATCCACAGCCAGCCTATCTCTAGTTGCCCATCTGTACAAACACGACGAAGCTGCCGCCGACCAGCAGACCAACAGACTAGCAGACCACAACTGCCTCACCTCTGCCTCCCCCGCCCCCCAGCACTTGGAATGCTGCACTGCACTGCCTTGTCTTTTCTTTTCTTGCCTTGGCTTGGCTTACCTTGCCCTACCCTGTCGTGCCTTCGCTTGCCTTGCCTTGAGACGAGGCAAGTAAAATATTTGACATAATTAAATTTTGATACAAGTCCATAACTATTAAACAGTTTGTCAGGCCCCTGGCCACAAAACTAGCGTTGAGTGCCAGAGCACAAAAGACAGATTTGTGCTCAGGCCGGGAACGCAGGCCCACAGCTCAATACATGCACTCGAAACAATTTTGTTTCATTTGAGAAGTGGACACAAAGACATTGAAACAAGCCGATTTCCTCAGAGAATTTCCTCCCAAGTAATGAATCTGAATTGAATTCATTCCAAAGCTTCTCCGAAAACTACTTGAAGCTTTGCTTAGACATATCTACCATGTAGAAAACAGTAAAGGGCAGAAAACTTCCACTCTCGATTTGTAACATATATATATATATATATATATATATATATATATATATATATATATATATATATATATATATATATATATATATATATATATATATATATATATATATATATATTATAATATTGGGTCTCTGATGCACAATTCGCCTGCACGCGTCTCTGCGTTCCTCCACTTCAGTCACTTGTCTCTCGTGGATTAATAAAATCGAATAAATTTGTGCTGAAGTAGAACTACTTTTTTTTATAGTGTACCCCTTCTGCCGCCACTTCACATCACTGTTGCACGGGATGTCAAGGCAAGTGTCACTGGGCATGTTATTTGTTTATTTTGCCCGTTTCGTGACTGGTCTTTCACTGCACTGGTTGGGCTGCGTCTTGAGAAAATCAATCCAAGGACTTGTAGCACGTATTTTGTATGCTTGTGCTTGTCCTGTTTGGTCCAGGCTCCGGTCTTTGGTCTCGTCTCCTTCCGCCAGCTTTTACCTCCAACTCAACACGCGCCATTTGTAGAAATTGCTGCTGTCTTTAAGCATTCCACTTGTCATTAACCTTGTTATTAAAACACTTTTGTTTATGACCATAACATCTGATGTCCGCTCAACGCGCGCTGCCCGATGAAGGGACAAAATGTACAAATAACTTACGTGCCGCTCATTTGTCTTTGGGCCTCAACTGACTCAACTGGACTGGACTGGACTCTACTCGACTGGACTGGACTGGACCTCTCCGCTTCTGTGTACTTTTCTGTTGTCCACCACGTCCACTTTCCTGTCGCTCGAATTTCACGCGCCGCCGTGTAAGTGTGTGTAAATGAATGGGTGTGTGTGTGTGTGTGTGTGTGTGTGTGTGTGCCTGTGTGTGTTTGGCGAAGGCACAGACACGAATTGTGGACACCACTGCGACGATACGATATTTCCTGTATGTGTGTAGTATGTGTAGACAAGCCGAAATAGCTCTCGCCCGAGGACTCACAAAGGCTTACACACTGTCCTGCTCCTGTCGCATTTGCAGAAGAATTAAAGTTTCGCCACTTGGCGGCCATTTGTTTTCCGGTGATCATCACAATGTAAGTAAAATGAGTTCAATTTGTTACCGAAGCGGACACACGTATTAAACACACTAATTTGCGGCATCGCTTCTGGACATATCAGCAATTTGTTTCAAGCAGCTGCCCCCCATGTGTACACAGGACAAACAGACAGACAGACAGACAGGCTGACAGACAAACATATATGTATGTACAACCTACAAGTATTGGAGTACAAGTATGTCTCGACTTCATATTGGTGTTCTGCTGCATGCTATATTGTTCTTCTTATTGCCTCTGAGGCGGAGGACAAATCAAATAAAAACAACCACAAAAGAAGCACACAAGTGGAACGCAAAATACAAGTATGTCACTTGTCTGCTAGCCCAGATAGACGCCGAACGTTCCAGAATCCGAGATGAGGTACTAACCGTTCTTTAAGAGCCTAGCAGTCACTAGAATTAGAGATGAGCATTCAAACAAATATATTTAAGTAGCTGAACAAGCACTTTTTCCACTCCGTAATAATACTTGTATAATACCTTTTTTAAATACCAACCAAAATGTGTTTGCTGTTTTGTGGGCTATATGAGCTTAATAGCCAACAAGGTTAATATTTATACTCTGTCCCTGACGGGTGATATATCTCAATGTATCCAACAGGCTATACTCTGATATGAACAAAATGACGAGACGAATCGGTGCAGATATACCTTAAAAATACATAAATCCTCATTATTAAATACAGCTCCACAAAAAATATATTTTTTGAAAAACCTACCTAATGGGAATTACGATCCAAATATAATTATTATACATTTCTCGTCATAGAAACAATTAGAACCATAACGTTTATTTCAGTTGCGGCAGAGGAGAAGGGTCCAGGATATGTGGAAGAGGGGTGTTCGTGCGACTACCTACAAGTTTCCATATAAAAGGATAAGAAATATTTCGACACATTTAAGTTCTGATAAAATATCGTCAAGAATGTTCTTTTTGAGCTTTCCTTGAAATCATAATTGTTCCTTAATAATTCAATATTGTACAGGATCGAGAAGAAAATATTGAAGGAAAAATATACAATTTAAGAAATCTAAAATATGAATAATACAATCAAGTCCATTTTTCTTGTTTGTATTTGAGAAAGTTGTACGCGTGATAATCGAATTGTTTGCAAATGAAGTGAAATTGGAGTAATGAGGGAGGATAGTGAAAATCGAAAGATATCTGCATTGGGTTTGGAGCACTCGTGACCAGGGCACCAGCCTGAACAAATATCGCACATCTCTAGTGGGAGCCTCATATTTTAACATTCAGGTATCAATTACACTCAACTGTGGTCAACAGTAGCAGTCGCCGCCTAAACAATACTCCTCCTGCCTTGGATAGACAATAAAGTCGAGCCGAACAATGGGGACGGCGACTCAGAAAATGGCCATTTCGACGGGAGCGAGAAAAGCACGACTGCAGAAGAACATGTAGATTAATCCTGATTCTGATGAGGGGCCATGTTCCTATTAGATATTGTCTCTTTGTCGCTAAGCGGGCATCTGCTTAAAGGAAACAAGCTTAATCGTGTTATTAAGGTAATTTGATTCTAAAGCGTTTCTCTGAATCACGCCCGACTCAAGATCACTCAAGTGAGGAGTGAGGAATGAGGAATGAGGAGAGTAGTTATGTTGTGTGCAGGATATAATTGTTTAGACACGATTATGAAATACGAGGACTTCCCCAAGTCAAGCTGAGTGTTAGTATCGCCTTCATAATCCCAATTATCGGCTCTGATATTTCTGCCAAACTAAATGGGTGGTTCGATTCTGTAATACAGACTATTGTTACTTTCCGGCCTATATAGTATTCTGAACTAATTATAATTGCATTATCGATCAATAGCTCTACTGATGGGTATATACAAGTAGTAGAACGGGTCCGCAATGATAAATCAGCCTAACCAAGCATATAACTTATAATTTCCTGCATCAAATTAGTGAGGCCTTGTTTGGGATACGATGCTGGGTTGTTGGGATCCTTAATAATCCCTTGGACAAAATTGCGTGGAAAGTCATTAGCGAACTAAAAAGGGCTTGTGTTTCATCGAGTAACGGCAGCGGCAGCGGCAGCGGCAGCGGCGACGGTAACGAGGATGGCTTCAATTGAATTCCATGTTTCAAGTGAGGCGTATTTGTTGTTATTCCTGTTGTTGTTTTTGTTGTTTATGTAAGAACTGCTTCAGAATTATTTATGAATCCAGTGGGAAAAGCTTTGAATGTGTCGCAATGCTTACCGTGGGGCACAAGCTCGGGCATGGGCGCACAGCCTCGCCTGAATACCTAATTCAGGATGTCGGGTGCCGGGTGCAGGGTGCCGGGTGCCGGTTGCCAGCTTCCTGGCCTCTGCTCGCTCCTTTCGGACGTATGACGGGCGTACACAAGTGGGAATACATTGCTTGCCAAGTGGCACAGTGTGCAATAAACGAAAGTGTTTTCCAATATAAGGAGCGCTTTATCCTATAATGTGGTAATCGCTCGCGTAAAAGGCGACAAATCATTTAAACCCTTTACCCCAGCTACTCGCAGCCTTCACAGACGCTTGGCCTGCAGGCGGGCTCGCTCGACTCTTCGGCTCCGGATCCGGCCTCGGGCGTACGTTCATGTGGGGATAACGATGTTCCGTGATGCTATATAGTACAAGGGTGACAACAAGAGCTCCGTGCATCACCAGTCACCAGTCACCAGTCGAGTCACGCTCATCCCCCAAAGACCTGAAAAATGTATGCACGCCGTAACCATACCCACACCCTAGTCCGTAACCCTTTGAGCGTTCAGCGAGCGAGCAGTCAAGTCGTTTGGACAGACCCTGTAGGCAGCGGCAGCGGCAGCTAATGCTAATGTTTCATGCACTCAGTTGCCCGCTGGGTGATACGTTTCTTTGAAAATTGGGCATCAGCGTTAGCATCATGATGGGGGCCCACAACCTCCAGCCCCCAACCCCTATCCCAATTCCAATCCCAGCCGCAACCACTCCCCGCATCCCAGCATCCGCACACTCGGCGCGATATGGGCTAAAGCTAAAGGCCAATTCGGATGGGTCATGAATCTTTTCCGCCTTGCTTGTGCCAAAACATAAAAGTGAAATTTGTTTTTTATGACATCTTTATTCAGGCTAAATAAATACAAAGTATTATAGTGCCAGGGGACATGTTCGGCGAGCTCTCCCATTGCATCTGGTGGCAATCGAAACTGACCGTGGGCCGCACACTTGATTAGCAACCCGTCCATGATAAATCGTCCATTGAGTATGCATGCACATAATATTGGACTTGAAATTGTTTCACATAATGTAAGGCACTTCAAGGCACTCTCCGGTCAATGGAGGACAATACTAAATATACTTTATGGCTCCATAAATGTCAACTCAAGGCCCATGAGCTCTAAATTGAAACGAGTGTTACAAAATATTAATCGCACGCTATTCAGATGAGAATACAAATAGAAAGGTTTCCAACGCTTGAGGTGGTATTTAATTACGAAACTAATATCCACTATTTGTAAATTCAATAATTTTTAATCAAAAAATATAAAACTGCATATTCCCTAAATAAAATCTCATATATTTCTGAAAAATGTATTTTTCGCACGCAATAGTATTCAGATGAGAATAAAAATATAAGGGTTTCCAACGCTTGTGGTGGTATTTAATTACGAAACTAATATCCATTATTTGTAAACTCAATAACTTTTAAACCAAAAATATAAAACCTCATATTCCCCAAATATAATCTCATATATTTCTGAAAAACAGAGCATCTTCTATTCGAAAAAGTTTTGGAAAAGAAAACGAAATTTCTCCATGTGCAAAATTTTAACTTAATTAATGATATACATATATACTCATATGTATATTGTACACCGATATGTTAAGGATAGTTTTGCACATTAAGGTTATTTATTTGAAATAATAAATGTTTTTCAATGTAATCAAGTTCAGCAACATTCTTCTGAGAATTAATTTCAGATGACCCCAGATATATTTATGTACTTCGAACAAGAACAAGCGTACAAATGGGTACATAGTACAAGTATCTGTGGAAACTCCACAACCCCAAGTTTGTGATAAATTTCCATGCGTATGGTATGGGATGGCATGGTTGGAATGGACTGGTGGAGGGGGGGGGGAGGTGGAAGTATGTTCATAAATTCTCGATTAATCAACACTTGACTTTCATTCCAAAGCTGTGTCGTGGGTCCGTCATTGGCTGCGCTTCTGATTGTGATGACATATCTGACAGGAAGAAAGATTGTGCGCTGGGCGTTTGTTGCTTTCGTTTCTTTCGTTTCGACAATTTCATTTATGGTAATTTGCATGTTAAACAAAGGTCGTGAAATAAATAGCGACAACAAATCAGAAACACCCGTAAGAGTGATGTAAATGTGCCAAGCAGGCAACAAGCCTAAGCAACAACAATAACAACAACAACAACAACAACAACTGCTACAATAGCCCACCCACCCCTCTTATAATTGCGCCCGTCTGCGGGGGACACGCCCGAACATGTCGTCGACATTGTCGTTAGTCGCCCGCCCATGTTGCCGGGATCTGGCTCCCTGGTGCCAAGTGGCGTTCAGCCGTTTTGCCATTTTGCCGCTTGCCGGCTTGCCTGGTACCGGTACAAGTACAAGTACCGCGTCCCGAGGTCCCATGTGAGCAGTGAAGTTTTTTAATCAAGCCGCCTGTCAAGTGTTTACAGGCAAATACCGCGTTTATCCATCAATCAAAACACGCAATATGGCAGCGTGACTTTCCACAAACAACTATGTATGCATGTTGAAGAAGAAGAAGAAGAAGAAGAGGTGGAAGAAGAAGCAGAGCGAGAGTTGTGCGAGCAGCAAGTGGTTCTGGCACTTGCCGCCAAGAGTGCCAAACCATATGGAACGGAGCGTAACAATAAGGCGACACTGTCAAACATTTGCATACCGCCTATACGTGCGTATGTATGTATGTATGTATACGAGGCGTACACAAAAACTCACTCACAATCATCGCACTCATCGCAATCACGCACACGCACACGCACATGGATCTGCCTGCCTGAATCAGAGTCTCAGGCACACCCATACAATGGTAATTGGTGTAACTGTTACTGTTAGTGTTACTGTTGCCGATATTTCTGTACACACACACACACCCACACCCACACACTTGAGCGCATAAGCGTGTGCGAATCAGCGTTACAGTTAGAGTTATTTTGGACGAATGGAAAAGCGTTTGAGTCTTGCCCTAACGGTAGAGATGAGTGCGTGAAGAAATTTAAATTCCATATTCTCTCGAGTCTCAAATACTTTGTACATAAAATATATAATTTTTCAGAAATGAAACATGCTTTGAAAGCTTTTACTATTGCAAGTAAATTGTAAATTCTAATATTGTTTTATGCATTTGTATGCATCCAAATCTATATCCAAAGCAGAGCGTGTTGAAGAACCCATTGAAGTAACAGCAGACGAATCAATTTAGTCTTATCTGTACGCAAACTTTTGAGCCATAAAATATCATAAAAAATCGCTAGTTATTTTTAAAAATCACCAAATCCCTGTTTGCAGATTCTTTACCATATTTCGAGCGCCACTTAATTGAAATTGAAATTTGAATCGCGAACTCGAACTGAAACATTAAATAAATGTCCCATATTGAGCAGATTCCGGGGGATGGAATCTGCCGATGAACCTGAGTCTGTTCGTCGACAGGTGACGGCTTACCGCACGGTGACTCAATATTCTGGGACATGACACATCCATCTCTATTCCCGCACCTGCGCCCACAATCGTATCAGCGCTGATCCAATCGGTTTTGCATATGCGCTGCTTTGCTCCCCAAATATTCGAGTTAACAACAACAAGACAAGCACCAGCCCCACCCCACTAACTGTTGCCTGAGCCCCGGCGAAAACCCCCCATCCTCTATTGGTTGTTGTTGTTGTTGTTGTTGTGGCGGGTATTGTGTTGAAATTGATTCTTAAACGTTTGGAAGAATGAGGCAAGCTGAGGCACCCAAACAGCAGCCCTTACCCGAACCCGAACCCGAACCGGAACCCGAACTCAGCCAGCAGACACAATGCACCAATAAAAGCAACAACAACAACAGCAACAACACAATACAACGCCAACAAGATGAACGACAGAGCATTTGCCGCCAACGGAATTTGAACGGGGAACCCATTAAACAGCAGATCCAACAACAACAACAACAACTCAAAAAAATGCAAAGAAGCTGGCACAGGAAACATCGCCGGCCAATGTGTGCTCTTTGAATGAATGGTCACAAACATAAAACTTATTTGGCAACAACCACCCAACCCAACCCAACCCAACCCAGCGCAGCCCAACTGAGCCACGAGAAGATATATCTACATACGAGCATACGAGTATATAGTCGAGAGTTTTAAATTGTATTAACCCATTTAATGATGTTCAAATTGTGGGGATAATGTCAGTTGGTGGCGCTGTCTCGCACCCCAAAAATCTCACGCCAGAGTGTGACACCAGCAGTCGAACCGGGCCCAGGCACAGACATCACTTTAAATTGCTGCTGTCATGTGAGTGTGTGTGTGTGTGTGTGTGTGTGTGTGTGTGTGTGTGTGGGTGGAGGGGGGCATGGAGTGGTTTAGTGGAGGTGTTTGGGGAGGCGCTCACGCACGCTAAACTATTTGTCATGTCTGTCACATTCTCGTACATCTTTGTCAACACTATTTAGAAGTTTAATAAATTTTCACTTTGTTGAAACGCTTGTCAAATACTTTATATATCCACGCGCTCCATGTCAGCCCACAGCGCAGCTCTTTTCCATCAGTGGACCAATGCCAAATATATATGTATACAACTCCCCCCTCCCCCTTCTCCGTTTTCCGCCCCCTCCAATCCTTGCCCACCAGAGCTGTCAACGCATTGCCATCCATCGCTTCGGCTACCAAGGCGGCAGTAAGTTAATTGCGAGCCGAATGACAGGACACACACACACACACACACACACACACACACACACCCACACACACACACACACATAGACACTTGCTCGGTGTATTTTGTGCACCCCCATCACCCCTTGGACATGTAACAAATTGGTGAGGTGGCAGGAACATGACAAATTCGACTACGCCTAGGCGAGTGTCAAATGATGGGTGCAACCTTACAGACGCTCTAATTAAAACGAAATTGTTCGCAAATTAAGCTTGAAGCAAAGCAATAAAGTATTTAGTTTTCTATTTTTTAAGTCTAGTATGTGGTAGTATTGAAAGGTGCCAATCAAGGCTAATTTGTTTAGACTCGTGCTTCCTCCTCTCCAAAGGGACTTCTTCTTAGAACCTCTGCTCATTTAACTTCGTCCGTGCTAGAGGTTTTTAGAGGCCTTAGAGGTAGATTACCTTTTAGGTCGTCTTCCAGACTAACAAGAAACTCGTAATGCCGTGCAAATGATCTCTCTCACCTCCTCTCCCTCTTCTCTCATATTTATTTATTTATTATTCATCGACAAGCAATGCAGTCGATGTACAAAAAAATCAATACAATAGAGAACTTAAACTAAATAAAACTAAAGAAATAAAAAAGGCTATAAAAATGACAAAAATATCTAATAACGAATCCGACACGGATTCACAGCAGAGAGTAGTCAGATACGTTATTAGACCTAACAAAAAAGAAGTGAAGATGAAAAAATATAGCAATAAAAGATAGAAGAAAACAAATTAATATTAAAATACTTTAACAACTGTCTGTGGGAGAATCTCTGTATTCACTGCGTTTGATATTCCCGCTTTATGTGAAATAATCTCACTATATCTAATAATGATTATCTCTCCATATCGAGGCTGGTTTATCATCTTTATGGACGAATACAGAATAGTTTTCAGAAGACTCCTTTAAATCTTTACCTTTTAATTGTTAGTTCTAATACCTTTAACTGTATTTTTTCCAATTATTTCTACTTGTAGTTTCTGCATCTGTATTAATCAGCTAATAAAAAAACGAAGTCACTCGCCTTCTGAAGCTATGACACAAAAATGTGTATATAGTACCCATATAGACTATAACTTCCCAGTCTGTGTAATGGAAAAGATGTGCAAAAGCTAACATAATAATACCCATAGTTTAATCCAGGCTAACAAGACTCCAAAATAAATATGCTTCCTAATGCTTCCTAATCTCTCCTGTTTTAAACGTAGCCTTTGGCAAGTCAAGGGAATTATTTTTCAGTGATCACTAATCTAGCTCAGCATTTACTTAACCGCAATATTAGCCCCACTTATGGATATTTCCAATGTACTAATATAGTTAGGTGCAATGTTTTCTGGATCATTGAAATGGAAAATGTATGTAGAAGTGACGGAATTTAGAATTCGTCAGTAATCTGATCAATTTTTGCATTTGAATGAAACGATCATTTTCCCTAGTCCACATCAGTGATTGCCACCATGATAGGGTCCCATTGATAGATCTAAAAATACGCCAAATTCTCAAGCACATACGTCCGTTCGTGACCAAAACTCAAACATACTCGTATCAGGCCGACAATTGGAAGAGGTTAATGTTACCCCACAGCTAATGCGTCTGGAGAGTCACGCCCCGTCGTACTTAATTCTGTGAAACGATGTCCGATAATTGGCGTTGGCGGCGGTCGACCCAATTGCAATATACGATGCCCATGCGATCGATTGGCCCATAAAGACCACCATGCAAGGGTAAACAATTGTGAATTGGAATTGAAATCGAATTCTGAATCGGAGCCCGAGCCAGACCCCGACCCCTGTGTGCAACCGAACGTCGCGTAACTATAAAATTAGTCAAAACTCTAAACTCTGCAATGCCATACCAATACCCGTACCCGTACCCGCACCCGTCCACGTGCCAATGTTTACTTAAATACATCTGTGTGTGTGTGTGTGTGTCAAGAATTGTGAGCTAAAATTAAATGTGCTCACAATTACTGGGGGGTTGGGGACTGGGGACTGTGGACTGAGGACTGGGATCGGTGGACTGGGGACTGTTGGCTGTTAAATAAACGGCGCGTCCAAAATCGAAGATCGAAGATCACGCTGACGACGAGGACGGCGACGGCGACGGCGACTGCGACTGGGACTAATGGAAAAACTCATATTAAATCGATTATATTGACAAGGGGGAGAAATGTTTTTCTTCACTAAATCTTAGGGGACTAAGAGCAATACTCGTAGTACGCTGCACCAGACAGACTAAAATACCAAAATAAGCTAAGCAGAGAGGCAGGCCAACAAATCATAAATGTTGTTAACAAATGCACACACACACACACACACACACACACACACACACACACACTCACAGACAAATGCTATGTCAATTTTTGGAATGATTCATGACATTGCGATGAGACGACATCGCGACATTGGTAAAAAGCTTTTGACAAGCTTGGCGATGACAATTTGACGAGCAATTTCGAGAGCCGACGATGGCACCTTGCCCCCACCCCACAGGAAAATCAGAAAAACCAAATTAAAAAAGTCCCGTCACAATATTTTGGCGACGCCATTCAAAATCCTCGCACTTTGTCTCCCCCTTGTCCCCTGCCCCTTGCCCCTTGCCCCTCGCCCCTTTCCCCATCACCCTTCCATACGTAATGCCCGCCAGCACTCGCTGTGGCGACCGCAATACATAACTAAACGCACCGCAATCTAATTGTTGTTGGCAGCATCCGTGGTTCTTTAATTGAAGACATCAACACTAGCTAAAAATATATTCTGTGGAAGCGCGTAATCGATGAAGGGCGGCATGGGCATGGACAATGACGACGACGATGAGGATGAGGATGACTATGACGATGACGGCGGTATGTCGTGCTGAATACACTCTCAGAAAATATTAAGACAGGCCCGTGGCCCGTTTGAAACATCCAATCTTCTCCCAACTACTAGCTGCCAGGAATTAAAAAGAACTTCGTATAAATCAATTCTCAAGGACCACGTTCAAGTTGAAAGTACAGGCGAGTACATTTTTCTTCTTCATCGATTCAAATGTTTTCAAAAGAAACCAGATTGGAAAATTTCCCAGTATCAGGTATTTTTATTTTGCACTAAATGCGGAGACGTCAATGCCAATGTGGGAGGGACTGGAAATGTGTACAATAAATAGCCTGTGCTTGTTTATACATAAGTGTTAAAAATAATTTTCCTCTGGCTTCAATGGAAATGCGCTGCTGTAGATATTGAAAAAGTTAATTTGCTAATAAAAGTGCCGAGCTCATCTCGGAGATTAGAAAGCAAAGGTGAAAAATGTGAAAAAAGACACAAAGAAGAGCAAACAGTTAGTGAGTCGTGAAAATGACAAAAACTATAAAGTCATATGCATTTTTTTAAGTCGAAATAAGAGGCGCAAGATTGTGTGTTGTCCTTCGATGGAAATTAATAGCAGCTGTGAAAATGCTCATCATTTTGTATCTTTTAGAAGAGAACATTCTCATTTATTTCACTCTTGTCAAAAATAGTCGTATTTCCAGTGCCTTGTCAAATCGGTGCACTTTATGATAAAAACTGATAAAACGGACTTCAAGAATAAACTTATTTGACCAGCAGTTGCCTCTTAAGATCCATTAGACCCAACATTTGCTGGAACCTGCGCGTAGTTTAAATCCGGGAGTAGTTTTTTAAAGTGTACACCGGGGGTGGAGGCGCGAAATGTGTGTGCCCTGTAAATGAAATGTGTGTATGTACATATACTTGTATATATATATATATATATATATGTATATATATATGTATGTACGCAAATGCACGAGGAAATGTGTGGTGTGGTGTAATGCCATAAACTGTTATTTGATGTGGGTGTGGGTTTTTCTGCTCGCCTCGCCTCGCCTCGCCTCGTCGCACCAAATTGTGGAGAGCAGATGGTTGACGATTAGCCAGCCATTCGCTGCACGGCATAGTTGTGACTTCGATTTGCTCTGTGATTTGCTTCCCAGAGCCAATCACACACACACACTCCCATACATTCTGAGGCTATTTGGAAATGCTCTCCATCCTTCCATCGATCAAGCCCCAACCCTAACACTCCCAGCTCGATGTTTTTCCAGCCCTAATTGCTGCTCGCCGAATGGGCGCTGAATGAACTTTCCGAGGGAGAGCAGGTGATTGAGTCGGCGACGTCAACTGAATGCGTGGCATCAACCTTCAGTCTTGGATGTGACGCATGCGACTCATGGATGCTGCCAGCCAACGTATTTGTTTTCTTTGTTTCCGATGTGTTTACATCACGGGCGTCAATAGTTTACATTTGCTGTCATCTAAAAATTTAAAGGTGACAAATCATAACAACCGCCGAATGGGCAACTCCCGAGTCGTCGGAAGGGCAATACCCTTTGAGGCCACACGGGCCTCAGGGCCCTAATGTAGCTGCAAGAGATCAATACTCGTGGTAGTGTCATCAGTAAACATGTTTTCCTTTCCGAGGCACAGAAAGGAAACCAATGGGAAGGCAAACTATTATGCTGCCATAATGTTCAAGCTACATATGTATATCCATGGCCGTAGCGAAGGGGGTGCACAGTTTTCATCGAATCCTAAGGCAATATATATTAATGTGACTAGACTTATCAAAGGAACAAGCTTTATATAATTTCAAAAAAATAAATATAAATGTAATAAACAAACAACAATTTAAATGCGAATAATATCAGTATAATTAAATACGGTTTTTTCAGAAAATGCAATCCTAACTACTTTCAGTTCTGAACCGTCGAAACAAAATGATTTTAGATTTCTTCATCTGCCATAACTTCCTTTCCCTTTCCATGTCAGCTTGCAAAAAAATCCTATTCAACTGCGAAACATCCGAATTCTTTTTAGAAAATTAAGAAGGCCCCATAATAAAACTGAGAGCAGCTGCCATTAGAAAAATTACATATTTTTGAAAAACATCAAATTTATCTCCCCACCGTTTGCAAGCTCCTTTACTTTTTTTTTGTTGTCGTTATTATTCATCTAGATTTCAATAATTGTAAAGTATATTAATGTATCATTTAAGTATGAAAACAAAATTTCAAATTGTTCCATTTCACACTTGGAGCAACTTTATATTACTTAGTTATCTATAACAATTCTTTTTATTTTTTAGCAAGTTTCGTAATCTTTCGATGAATACATTTTCATTATTTTGATTTCATTTTTCCCTATTTTTCGATATTTCTTATGTGTTTCCTGTTGTAGTGCAAATAATTTCATAGTAAAAAATCGGCCAAACAAATCTTGCCCCCCCTGGACTTAATCTTGGCTACGCCCATGTGTATATCGGTTTGTCTGTCTCCAAAACAAGGCAAGAGATATTCCTTGTCAGCGTTTGCTTAGTTATGGTCAGATGGGCAAATAATTTGCACACAAGTTTGTTCATTCACAAATGTATGCCATGTATATATAACAATTCAATATCTAAAGGGAATCTCTTTTGGTTTTAATTTATAAAGCCTAACTGCAAATTGATATGAGTTTGTGCGCAAATTATTTGTCTGTCTGATCTTGGGTTTAGTTCCAATTGTAATTCACTTGGCGTTGTGTGGGGTGCACTTTTATGATTCTGGAAATCATGTATGCCACAGATTGAAGCAGAGAGTAGTTCCCGCTATCAGAGAAGTCTTTTGTGTTGCATAAGAAGTTCAACTTATCAGTTGGTCCTTTTTGTTGTTGTCATTGCTGTCATGATTTTTGCTCAAGCATACAAATCCAAGCATTGTGGTGGCAAGTCCTGGGGGTAATCCGATACGATGCGTTCTTGTCTACGAGTGACGCCACCAGAAACAGAAACAACAACTTCAGCTACAGATACAGCTACAGCTACAGCTAAAGGAAGAGCAACAACAATATTGAAATGGGTGCTGCAAAGGCCAGTAGGCCCTGCCGATAATCGCTGCATAATAAATGGCATCACTGTCCCATCTCAAAGATCATTATCACCATAAAACTACCACTAAACGTCACTTCTTTTAAGATCAAAGTGTTGTTTGCGCGATTTAAGTATGCGCGCACGCATCTTCAATTAAAGGCATATGCTGATGTTGGGACTGAGGCTGACTCTGACTCTGAGACTAAGGCTGGGACTGGGACTGCGACTGCGACTATGAGTGTGACTGGAACTGTGGATGTGGCTGTGGCTGTGGCTCTGGCTCTGACTCTGACTGTGGCTGCCGTTGCATTGTAATTCCTGTTTGACATCTTTTGAAGCTGATGAAGTCAGCAGACAGCGTCGATGCGGCTGGTTGCGGGTTAGGACCACCAAACAAGCCGGCAGACGCGCAAGGATTTAAGGAGCCGCTTTTGGTGACAAATTAATTTTAGCTCATTGGGTAAACAATGCTCTGCAGCACCATAAATTTTGCCATAGACAAGCTGTGAAACTTTGGCGGCCAGCCTGTCGCCTCTGCAATACTGATCAAGACTCACTGATCTGCGATTGTTGTTCAGTGATCGCCGCTCAGTGATCGCCGCTCAGTGATCGCCGCTCAGTGATCGCTGGTCAGTGGTCGGTGGTCGGTGTGTTATCTTAATATTGTCATTGTCACAAATTTGCAAAAAGTTACGCTAATGGATTACACGATTTTCGCATTATCGCTTTGTTACCGAGGCGATCGCAATCGCATGCGATCAGTTGCGCGCCTAACTCTCTGTGCACTCAGCCCTGCCTGCCTGCCTGCCTGCCTTCAGTAGCAGCTCAAGAAGCTGCAGCTGGTGCTGGAGCTGGTGCTGGAGCTGAAGCTCGGCATTGTATGTAAAACTACTGCTGGCCATGGTGCCCGAGTCAGAGCAGACTTCTCGATACGTGCCGAAAGCAAGATTAAGGGGCCAGCACCGGGCCAAGCGAAGGCGAGCATTACAAGCAGGAAACGATGCATCCGCGTCCTCGTCCCCGTTCCCGTTCCCCAGCGCGTCGGCGTCGACGTCGACGTCCCCCTGTATTTGTGTGTACTCGTTTTAGCTTTCAAAGTGGTCATGAGCATTACGCCAGACACTTTGTCTTTGACAGCAGCCAGAAACGAGGGCCAGCAGCGGTGGCAGGCGGTACTAGCCGTGTTCGCTATCCAATGTTGATGTTGATGCCGTTATCAGAAACTGAACACAGCACGTAGCATTGTCGTTGTGCTGGCGTGGATCTAGCCGCGATTGCGATTCCGCCTCCATTGCCTGCATAGCCTGTGCTTTTGTCGGCGATATGCTCCTGTCTAGATGGACCTAACCGATGCCATGATCCAACGTCGGTGTTGGACCAACCACTCCAACCCTATGGCCCAGCCTACACGCACAACCATCAATTAATGTGCATTGGGGAATAATCCATTTTCAAGCAAACTCAAGCCCTGTTTAATAATAGTGAGACCCGAAACCTTCTATACCCAAGACTTTTGTCAATTTTTTACTATAACTAAAAAGTGAACAAATTAAAATCAAATTTTAACTACGTTTCTCATTATGCAAAAATCTTGATTCCATTGATTTTTTGCTTGTTCTCTTTAAAGTGCTCTTGGGTTTTCTAGTGAAGAATATACACACATACTGGACTTTTCTTATGAACAATAATTACTACACTGATAAAAAAAAAGTTGCATATGAAGTTGCAGATGAATATTTTCATATTAAATTTAATGTTCTGCCATTTCATATTCAAATCAAATATAAACATCGTACATTTTACTAACATATTCAATTAGTGATTTTAATATGAATAATATTCAAAACAAAGTATAATCGTTATCATATCAATCATGGTCGTTAGGTATGTGTCAAGCACTATAAGTGTTACTCTATCAGCTGGTCCTTACTTTTAATATTAATATTGATCCAAACTATATCCGTAATAAAATGCACAAGAAAACATCAGGAAAATGAATTCATAATGACAAAAGAATTTTAAAATTAATTTCTGCCAAAAATGGTTCTATACAAGAAAAATATATAAATAAAATATGCATTATGGAAATGTCCAATCCAATATTGAAAAGAGTTAAAAAAAACCAGTAGAACCAGAATGAACAAAAATGTGAAAAAAATATTTTATAATTATAAAAAATAAACCTTTGGCGTGAATCAAACCCACGTTCCACATCATCACTTGTGATTTAATATCTTCACACTTTAAATGTAATATTTTAATACTACATTTAAAATTTAAGTGTGCAGACTTAGTAAAATCTACGTGTAAATATTGAAATTTTCGTGGCTTTTTTATCAGTGTAGTAATCCAGTTTATATAACATATAATACCGCTAAATACAAGCACTAATTGCGTAGCTTTAGATAAAGATGCTTAATACGAGCAACTGACTGACAAAGATTTATCATATTTGAGATCCCACCTTAAGCTTCAAGGAGTTCCCCTGCTAGCAAACAAAGCATAGTGTCTCTTCTCCTATAGACCATACTCAGGAAGGATTTAGTCTCCTTCCAGTTGTAGTTGTGGTTCCATCACCAGTCTCCTCTTTTCAACATTTAACAAACAACTCGAAGAAACGTCATTACATTTGCAGCGAAAGGCTAGGCGGTTGGCAGCAACATCTCATCCCCATGGACTTCAGTATTACTTGTATTATCAATAGTGCGAGTATTGCATTAGGAACATACCTGTATTCCGAAACCACATTATCTAATAGACGCCGCAACATCATCGCATTTAGTGTCACTTCAGGACATCAACTGTCCTTATTGCATTGCACTCTATGGAAATTGAATTTTGGTTGAGGCCACTTAGCCATTGAATCAAATCGAATCGAATCGAATCCAGTCAATAGCCGGCGAAATGGCAACTGATTTGAATAGGGTTAGATTTTGGGTTGGGGCTGAGGCTTAGATAATAAGTATTGGGAGTCTGAGCCGTGCCGAGTGTTGTCAAAAATTACAGTTTTATGCTAATGATGTGGTGTGAGAAATCACGAAAGGGTTCAGTTTAATGTGCCGATGCCTTTCGACTGAAAAACAAGTAGCTTCAAGTATAGTCTGGATGGGAATGGGGGTGTGAGTGTGAGTGTGTGTGTTGGTGTGTGTGTGTTGGTGTTGGTGTGAGAGGAGCAGAGTCCTCTATGCCATGTTGTGCTGTGTTAATCGGTTAAAAGCCAATTGAAAGGCACTGAAATGAATCAATTGGTGGTGGGGAGAGAAAACTGTTTAGGATGATTAAATTTGTAATAGAAATGATTTTGAATACGAGTCCGCTTTCTTTGACGTTTGGGCGGCCAGGTTGATGTCAGAGACCTGCACCCACACACTCAAGTCCAAACCCAAACCCACACCCAAACCAGAGCCCACCACACCTACTACGAAGCATGTTACATTCATAGATGAATAAACAGACTCCCTCTGGCTTTAATGTTGCTGAAAACAAAAAAACAAAAAAAAAAAGAAGAGAACACACAAAAAAGACGGATCGGCAAAGGGGGAGAAAACACCAGTAATCAAGTGTATGGCATACAAGGGATGTCGATGGTTGCAGATGCCCCAGAAGGTAGAAGTGGGAGAAGGTGGTTGGGGTGGTTGAGGTGGTTGGAGTGGGGCACAGCTGCTGGTATGCTAAGGACACCCACGCACACGGATACAAATACAAATAGGCATAGGCATAGGTCGCCGTTGCACATTTGTTTCTTTTTTGTGGTCAAATACTTTTGCATGTAAATGTTAATTCATTGATTTTTATAATACGTCAAAAGGGATAAGAACCCCCCGCTTGTGCCAAGGATATTTATACTTATATACATATATATTTTTGGGGGCGCTACGTAAACATACGAAACAAGCGAACAAACAGCCAACAGCTACAAACAGTGGCAAGAGTCAAAGGCAGGCAAGGAGCGAGTGGCTCAGCATTTGGCTTTGATGTTGCTTACATTTCATCACTGAAAGTTCTCCTCGTCGTAGTCATCGTCGTCGTCATCGTCGTCGTCATAGTCGTCGAGGTTGACGTTGTCGACGTTCTGTTGGTGGACGCGAATAAAAGCAAGTTAATGGGTAAACACACCGGCCAGGACAACTGACAAGGGGGGAGTGGAAGCTGTTTTCGGGAATGCCACAAAACTAAACTAAAAACATAACTTCTGCCCAAGCTAAAAACAATGTTTGTGCTTTGCGGCCGCGACCTTAGCCCTCTCAGCCAAATAACTCCAATTCGAAATCCGAAAACCAAACCCAAACCCAAGCTCTCATTCCAAACAAACGCGCACCGCTCTAACCGAATATTTGTGGGAAAAGTGTTTACTATTCGGATGGTCCCATGCCCCACGGCTCTACTGATGAGTTCCCGGTGGGTTGCGGTGCGGCCTGGAGACCTACTCTATGTATAATATACATATCACATAATTGGTGCTGGCTAATGTCATAAGAAATTCATTGAATAATTAACCAACTTATTGCCACAAATGTGTAAATGGCAGCCTAACGAAATCGTACCTTGAATGATTTACTTTATCGCAAGAACACCTTAACTGATATTGAATAAAGTGTGTATATAATAATGAACAGCAAAGTAGCTCCTCTTCCATGAAGTCCAGATTCTGTATTTAATAGAAGTTAGTTTTAATTTACTTATGTACCCTCCAACACTCTAGAATATCAATATTACGGGACTGGCTTTGGACTTTCTTTCATTCTTTTTTTTCCTCTTTAATTGTACTGTTGTGTTTATAGCTTAAATTAAACTTTTAGCCTTAATTACAATTGAACATTTATAATTTATATAAATCTGTTGGCAAGGTCAATAGGGTGTGACCTCTCCCGCCTCCTTCTCACTATTCTTCTTCCTTTGGCGCCTTGAGCATCTGATATAGATTTGAAAACTTAAACTTTTCACCAGCAATACACAAAGGACTAGGATTGCTCTGTTATTCAAAATATATAGTTCTAATCTAGACATTCATGAGCCTTTCCTCATCTTTATTATATGTATAAATCTAGCCATGAGCATTGTATACATACGAGTATGAATATAAAAAGCAGAAGAAGCAACAGAATGTCGTGACCAATCAGAGTCCAGGCACGTCCTTATATTTTGCTGAATGCAAATTGTACACAAAACGATGTTTTATAGAATATGACTAAATGCATTTATTTAATTAAAAAATTTAGAAAACGATGTCGTTTTCTGCTCGTGTAGCCGTGCACAAGTATTAGACTACTCTGGAAATTAAATTGAATTGCTTGTTTGCAGTGTGTGGGCCGAACAAAGTGCAATAAACAATCAAAAAGTATAAACAAATACACACGATTAAATGCAATCGAATACGAGTCTATTGGTAAATATATCCAAGCTTTGTACTCGATTGCAAATGAAAATCAATGGAAAACATGGTAACTTCTTCGGTCCACTCTATGCTTATTACAAAGAAAATGCAAAACAACTGACAACAGCACTCAACAGCTGCCTAGCCTAATTAGCTCTGTTTAAGTCCTTTCGACTACTATTTTTTGAATAATTAGTCTGTATTTCTGCTTGCCCTTTCGGGCCAACTTTTGACTATCAGTTGCATATTAGAATGAAATGATAGAGAAATGAAATTGTTGAAAGCGAAATTCTAAGCCATTACTGCGCATTCAGGGTGTCAGTCAAAGAGTTGTGTGATGACTCTGGCTGGTTAGCTGATTTACTTAGTACGAGTACGAGTATGGACAGGTAAATAGCTATAGCTGGTAATGAGCCCAGCCAATTAGGCCGGGTGCATAGAATGAACAATTTAAAACCGCATCTAATATTAATTACATCTTATGAGATCAGGGCAGCTACGAGTACCTTTAGAAGGGCGTCAATGCTAGACGTTGTGTGTTTCCCACTCATTAGCAGTAACAGTAATGGCAACAGCAACAGCAAAAGCAACAACAATCATCGTCGTCATCGTCATCACATCACATCAAAATCAAAATCAAATCCATGCAAGTTCCCAATCTTAGTGGCATTCCATCAAACGAAGCGCCGCCAATTGTGCCTGCGGGTTCAGCTCTGGCTGAAGCTGCGCAAACAAACACAAGTCGACCTTAGCGACCTGCCAACCACACACACACACACACACACACACACACACCTGCCTTAAACTGCATGTAAGTGTGTATGTAAGTATATAGGAGTAGTGGTTTGTGTGTGCGAACTTAATGAAGCTTGTGTAATTGATTTTATGTTTGTTAAAAACGGCAGAAAAAGAAGCAACTTTCAACATTCATACACTCGCTTGGCCATCCATACACACACATTGATTTGCCCCAATACGAGTGTCGAGTACATGCATACATACATACATACGAGTACGTGTACATACATACATACATACATACATACATACATATGTATGTATGCATATCCATGGCCTGCCACGGCATTCAATCGAATTTGAATTGAGCATTTTACACATGCACATGCCTACATACATATGTTAATATACATATGTACATACATACATATATACATATGTATATATGTATCGCCAACCACCGATCAATGTGTAAAGAAAGCAAAAACTAATTTTGCTTCTGGCCACACTGAAAACGTTCGAACATGGTCAAGCATTATAGTCAGCAGCCGCAGCTTCAAAAGCCTATAGCATCAAAAAAGATTAAAAACCTACATACATACAAGTATGTATGTATGTACACTCGTTTCTATGTATGTATGTGTGTGTGTGTGTGTGTGTGTGTGTGTGTGTGTGTGTGTGTGTGTATGAATATTGAATGCACACCGCACGTAAAGTGGATGCAGAAAAAAATAATAATAGCAACAACAACTTGAACTCTATATCCAAAACCACTTCTCACTGCCTTCACACTGCCCTGCATAATTGCAAGCACAAAAAAACAAAAACAAAACAAAAAACAAAACAAAACAAAAATTCTTTGATGCTACTTTTGGGTCGGGGGTAAAGCTGTTAGTACTCATTGCCTGTCCATAACGAGTTGAATTCAATCCTGCATGTCAAAGACAGTTTAAAGCACACATTGAGCACACACTGAACAAAATAACCCACTCACTCCAACACTAAATTCGAAATTTTATAAAATATGATTTCAAGGACATTTTTCGTTTCGTGACTAGTGCATTCATTTATGAGAATTTTTATTTAGCCTCACTAGAAATTAAGAAATAAATAGTAATAATATTTGAGAAAGGATACGACATCAGTGGTGGGATAACGAAAGCTCTCTAGAAATGTTGCAACAAATTCTGGTATACTTAGGAAAGTAAAAATATATGTGCACCATATCTTCAATCTTCTCAAAATATAATTTTCAAATATTTAAAAATTTGTACTGAAATTGAAAAGGTTTTGCCTCTCAAATTACATTTTTCTGCTAAGTTCAGAATTTTCTATCAATAGTTTCTTATTATATATGTATATATATATATATATATATATATATAGCATGCACTATAAAAATTAGACAAAGTGATATTAGATGCCAAATTGTTTGCAATCTTAAAACTAACTAATAACTTTACTTATTTATATTGTGGAAATATCTTTGTTCTTGTTATTTTTTCAGATATACTTACAGATATACTTACTCCCAATGAACTTTTGTAATTCCCACATTAAACCTTTCTGGGTCTGGCAAATCTCATTCAAAGCGAGATATAGTAAGTAGTGCCATAATCAACAGCCCATATAAATATAATATTTATAAATTTCGTTATATATCTGAACTTATACAAACCTATACTTATACAATATATGAACATTAACTTATACAGGCTTTCTCCAAATTTGTTTTTATTTTTACGTATTTTTTATACTTTTTCTTGATTTTTTGCCTGGTTATTCAATTTTTTTTCTCAGCGCATATCTGCAAGATCTTTGTGACTAGTACACTAATTTAAAATTTATTGGAAATAAATAAACAAATAAATCAATAAATAAATAAATAAATATGAAAGCAATAAAATAGCATTATTTTTATAGGTTATTCTGTTTTGTTTTTTACAACTGGAGTTTTTTTTATATATATAACAGACAGTTAATGCTCCAACAAAATACAATGTCTCATTATAGTGATCATAGGAAAGTTCTTAGTATTTTCGCTCAGTGCACAGCTGACTGCTGTTTTCCACTGACAAACCCAATTAGCACTTATCTACTATTTTGTCAGACACGAAATATTTTGTACAAGTATTCTATTTATTGATTCAACACATAATAAAGCACAAACAGAGACACCGAAAATCCCTCGAGACTGGCCTCGGTCGACGCACGTCCACTTGGAAAATTCAGCTAACTGTGCCGACCGAACATCCATCGACCTATCCATCATACGAAAAGGAAACTCAATTCAATAAACGACACCGCCACGATCGCGGCCCAGCAGCCTGGAAGGCTAGCAGCCTTCACATTGTCATTATCTTAGAGTGTTTACTTTTCTACCATTTTCGTACGCCTAACTCCCTATGTAGATGTGCACCGGGTACCGGGTACCGGGTCCCGGGTCCCTTTCACGTTGCACATACGCGCAATTTATGTTCGGTAACACATTTGTTGCGATGTGTTAATTGCACTTGGCGATGTTTTCCTTGAAAAGTGATCCTTTTCGCTGGCCGACAACCGACTACCGACTGCGACACCGTGTGCTGCTGCGATAACGATATGGATATGGATATCAGATTAAACGACACCGCCGCCACCGCCACAGACTAAGGTCGAAACGATAGAGACAGCAGGGACGGACGAGTCGGAAACACAAACCAAAAACGAAACCGATACCAAGACCAAGACCCAGACCAACCGGCAATACAAATAGAGGGCCACAGGATGGTCGCAGTCTCAGTCTCAGTCGCAGTCGCAGTCGCACGATTGTAAACTGAAATCCAGTAGCATGTTTTCACAACATGTCGCCTAATTTACCCTTTGACGGTTTCTCTATTTATCTATCTGTCTATTTATTGTTTCTTTGGCTTTGCCTGTGCACTCACGCGTTTCTATGTATATATATATATATATATATATATATATATATATATGTGTCTGTGTGTGTGTGTGTGTGTGTGTGTGTGTGTGTGTGTGTTTAGGATGGTTTCAGGGAGCGGGTTTAGACATCAACTAAACTGTACTGTGCATAGAGATGTAAACTAATTTAAAGACAAGCCGATCTCAAACAATTCCCCGATCATTTGTCAAAGCTTATGCCCTTCACTGAAAAGTGTAGGGTATATTAGTTTTGAAGCCGCAGAAGGAGCAACGATAGACAGACCTCATATTCTACGTTCATTTCAGATCAATCCAAAACGCAATGTCCGCCTGTCTGGTTGTCTGTTTCAGTCAGAGTCTCGCGATTTTTGAACTTTTTTAGGGACAGAGATAATACTTGTATGTTAAACTCGACCATGTCGGTTCACTATATCATAGATAAGCTGCTACTCGTGGGTCGCGAATGCTGGCAATGCATTCAAAAAAATCCTCTCCAGTGAAAGATAAGATAGTATGGAAATCCATGTAGAGCAAATATTTCGCGATCCACGGTCATGAAGGAATGATGTTTTGTTGTAAGACATACTGGAGGGTATATAGCTTCGGCGCAGTTAACTGTTCTCTAACTAACTATTATTTATTTTTTTTATTTATTTATTTATTTATTTATTCATTTTTTTTATTTTTTTATTTATTTATTTATTTTTTTTTTTTTATTCATTTATTTATTTCTAAGCCTTATTCTAGCGTTACAAGTATTGTATTACGTATAGTATTATGTATGTATTAGATTATTACGCTAGTCATTACACACTTAATTATATTGAGCTTTTTATTATTAAAAATTTGTATTAATCTTTATAATCAATCTTTTAATCTTTTTTATTCTCTTACCTTGCTTTCATCGTCATCGACTTGTATATACTTGTATATTTTCCCATTTGATGCACCAATTATTTCTATGTCAGCTATTATATACATAGTTTGTGAAATGATTTTAATTAGGCTTCAGAATATTTTGCAATAAAAAACCATTTAATTCATCCAATAATGAAATTATTTCTTATGCTATCGCAATAAACCAGAATAATACTTCACTAAGAGTGATTTTTGCACTCAGTGGTTTTTGGCTTCTAATAAACGCTGACTACGTTTTATAACTGAGCTATTTATACCAAGTCTCATGCTACCTTTTAAGGCTATGGTTCCTGGTCTGGCCAAGAAGATATATCCTTAAATTATAATTATCATCTTCGAATCAATTTTCCAACTGTATTTAGCAGCTATCGCCTCTTAAGTTAAACTATTTCCCTGTTTTTATGATAGATATCGAATATTTTTGTTTAGAGATAATGAACCAATCACCTAGTTTTGCATATGATCAATGAATTTTTTTACACGGCTGTCCCTGGAACCAATCTACCGTGTAAAAACAGAATTAGATGTACATATATTCATTAGAGCTTTCTTAGCTACACTAAGGCGACATTTTCCAAAAATCTTGTATGAAGTCACTGCAAGAAGTAAATTCAATTGATTTTGAAGAAACATTTCGTACGATAAATACTCCAATATCGACCGGCATAGCCTGTAAGTAGCTATACAGGATCCTTGAGTGCTTTCTAAAAGGGACATGTTCTATAATTTGCCAACCTAGCTGTTCTCATCGTACATACAAGTATATGTATACTTTTGAATCGAAATACTGCTTCTTGCTGTCTCAAAAATTGTAAAAGAAATGCTCTATTTATAGATGAGAATTATTTCATTTAAAAGGAAAAGTATAAAAGTATTGCAATTATCAATAGTAAAATAACCTTTTTTACTTTCCAATGCATTGTAAAAGGTATACCAACCTTTTGATTTTCAGCCCTGTACTGGTATTTTACGACTTGTCCAACTTTTTGTGCATTTCTTGGCCTGTAGCCGCACTTTTTTCCCCTTCCTTTCGACGTCTTTTTGTCGTCGCCTTGTTTGAGGGCTTAAGCCACTTAACTTCATTTTTCTTAACGTTTGACGCGACACTGGACGGCGGCATCTTTTGGCCCGTCTTCGGCTATTTGTCCATTGCATTTTTATGGAACTGCTAATTACGTAGAACATTAGACACAGCCTGGGGTATGGGATTGGGAATGGTAGTGGGAATGGAAATGGAAATGGAGAGGCATGGGTATCGGTTTTGGCCTGCGTTTCAATTGATATGCGATTATCAAAGAAAATAAACAGAATAGATTCATCTGCCATCAACCAGTTCTCATTACTCCATCAGAGGGGCTCGATGCCGAATCGCCCTCGAGCCATATATGGGTGTGATGGAAGTGGTGGATGATGGATGTTACTGTTACTGTTACTGTTGCTCTCACGCATCGCCACAACAACAACATCAGCCGCAGCAGCAGCAACAGCAACAGCAACGTCCTTTGTTGCAGATGCGTAGCCAGGCGGTCGCTGCAATTTGCGCAATGTAATTTAATTAATGACAAAAAAATATACATATATGCAAATTGTTTGTGCATCATGTGTCTCGTGCGGTCGCCAGCCATCCAGCCATCCAGCCAGCCAGCCAGCCAACCAACCAACCAGTCGAGTGGAGTCGGGCAGTTCGGGCAGTTCGGGCAGCCCACCGGGTTGGGTGTCGCACGCCCAACACCTAACGGAAGACGGGGCCTGGACGTCGGTGCGGCCGAGGGGGAGGTGTCAGCGGCAGGCAGGCAGGCAGGCAGATGCGACCGCCCGGCAGATGCGAATGTCCAGCAGGGTGACCAGTTTCTGCAAAATATGCTAAACAAACGATGCACTCGCATTTGCCTCGCTTCATCACAACATAGAGTTTCAATTCTTTTTGAAATTGAAATCAATCTAGTATTTAGCAAACTATTTGCAGACCTATTGCAGATAAACATTGCTTAACTCGGCATAGAAATGGAACTCTGCAGAACTGAAACGGGAAACTAAGTCATTATAATACCCGTCTAATAATCATCTTTCATAAATAGTCTGACTTAGACGCAAATTTAATAATTAATAGTAATGTTTTTAATAACACTATAGTAAGTATATAGTAGTACTGTGATATAGATATGTCGGTGCGAAGGTACCAAAAAATATTATATACATATGTGTATATACATAAATGCCTATTTTGCTGAGCAAAGCAACATTTTGATTTATTTTGTATATACTTGTATTTAACAATAATTCACTCATAAACTGTAAAACACACTTTATATATACTTGTATTTAAGTTGATAAGGTTTTATAACCTGTACTCTTTATTATTAACTAATTAAAGTTAGTTGTGAATAAATGAAATGAAATTTAATAATAATTTTGAAAATATTTTCCCAAAATTTAGATAAGAATTGAACATCGAGCTGGCCGATTGGCAAATACAAATTCCCAATAGGGGAATTGGAAATTTTTTATGTAGCCTTTAGGCCTTTATTTGTCGACAGCACATATTTCTGTCTTATTGTTATTAATAAACACTTTTATTTTCTGTTTTGAATGACCGAATTGCATACGATGTGTTGCTTGAGTTTACTTTTAAAACTGTATTAGATTTTATTAAACTTATTTAGAATGATGGCTTAATCTTGAGCCAATTTGTTGCTTAAATGGGATCGAAAAATGTAGTTTTTCTCTCAATACTTCTGGGCTCAGAACAAAACACAAAAAAGCGCTTTAAATCGAGTAGAATGCAAAAGTCCCGCAAAACAAAATATAAATAATATAAAAAAATATAAAAAAATTTAAAATTTGAATTTGAATATTTGTTTTTTTCTCAAACTTGTAAGAACTCTTTGCATTCATCCAGACAGACAAAAAGACAGACGAACGAATATTCTTTGTCGCGCCAAAAATGAAGAACTCTAAAAGAACTTGTACCCTGCATTTACATTATCCATATGGATGCTGGCTACGGTCCGACGTCTTAGTCGCTTCAAGTCTTTCGATGGTATTTTTTACCCTAAGCATGGGATATACAAGTATTCAGCATGACAAGAGCAAACTATCTGTCAGTCCATTTGTTCGTTTGGATGAACGCCTGAATATCGGCTAAGCCCACATTAACCAACTTGGTAAATGGACTCTCCCACAGACTTTCGTCAATACTATCCAAAATTCCAAATTGCAACATTAGCAATTAAACAGTTAACAGATAATTCTCTATCTGTATTTTTGAATCGAAATTCAAGAAAAGTTATATATATAGTTAATTCTGTTTTTACACAGTAGATTGGTTCCAGAAAAAGTCGTGTACAAAAGTCGTGTAAAAACAAACATTGATCATTTGCAAAAATAGCTGATTGGTTCCATATCTCTAAAACCTATTCAAATCTGTGAAAAAACCGGGATGTATGTTTTCTTTATTGGATCACATATGTATACTATATAATGTGCATAACGACCCATATAAAATAGGTTTCTAGTTGTTTGTCAGCTGTGTGTGTTTTTGTTTATTTATTTTGTGCTATTTTTAATTGTGCTTAATGGAATAAAGTCGTGTAACCATATATGAAATATTTAATTTTCACACCGTGTTAAATTAAAACCGTGTAAAAACAGAATTAGGTGTATATACAGTGAAAACTCCCTTAATGGACACCTCTTTTATCCGGACCATCTCTCTTCGACGGACACTTTTTCCAAAAGTATTTAAGTATCCCCTTAAGCGGACACTCCCCTTGGGCGGACAAAAATTGGCCGACCGTGAGAGAGTTTTCACTGTACTTGTATATATATGTATATATGTATGTATGTTTTGTGTGATTTGGTCACCCTAATGTGGAAAGAGATGCGCTGAACAGTTTGGACACTGGACGGTGGTCATTCGATGCTGCTGGTCGGGGTGCCATTAGCTGCTTGTGGCACAGTTGTTGATTATGTTGTTGACAACAGGCGTTACGCATTTTACGTATATTACGTAAATATTTATATAATGCAGCAGGTAAATTGGTGTGCATGTGTGCGTGCATAAGTGTGTGTGTGTGTGTGTATAAGTGTGTGTGTGTGTGTGTGCGTGTACATTCATCCATCCATGCATATGCACACGCCAACGGGCATGTAAAGTGCACACACATGGACGCAGACAGGGAACAGACACGCACACACACACGCACAGCACACACACACGCACAGCACACACACAAGGAGAGACACAGACACACACACGCATTGGATTTCGCCAGCCTCCACCTCCCTGTGCGCATTAACAACAATCGGAGCGGCCAGTACCGAACGCCATCTCTCACCTGCCTGCCTTCCTCTCCACCTCGGCCTCTCCACCTCGGCCTCTCCACCTCTGCCTCTCTGCCCAACCAGCGCCGCTCCGCCCCCTCGCCACACGGCACTTGTGGACGGCTAAAGCTTGCAACGTTCTGTGGCAGCACGCCGTGTTTAAATGCTTGTTCGCAAAATATTTACATTGGCTCGCAAGCAAATAGCCATTTAAGTAATTACTGCACTTAATTTTTAATATTGATTTTGCAAATTTTATTAAAACTTAATCAATTGTTTAACCAGATAATGCCAGCCAGGGCTAAATGCACTCAAATACAAGTATATGCAAATACAAGTCTGTACATATGCACATACAAGTATATGTATGTATGTGTGTATATGGGGATATGTGGGTGTCAAAAACGCTCGCGGGGCCCAATCACAAAATCAATCAGCGGGCGCGAAAGTTCAGATACGAGTATGAATGCATACAAGTATGTATGTACAAGTGCTATATACTATAGTATAATGTGTGCACTTTTTCAAGATCTCATATTACAAATACTATATACCACAGATCCAGTGTACGAGCATGAAGCGGGTATATATATATATATAGGTATATTGTTTGATGCAACTGCCATTATGTCTTCCATTTGCCTATAGTTTCCACAAAGTATTACCAGAACAATCATTTGATTAAAAATTATTGTATTTGTATAATTCAAAATAAGAAAACATACGGGTATGTTCACAAATCATTGGTGTTGGATACTATCTGGGCATGTGTACATAATATAATGGTGTGCCTGAATACAACTTGTGTGATCTAAAGCTGCTTCATATATTTACATATACATATATCGGAGCTCCTGAAAATCAATTTATTTTGCTGCCATGAAATAAAACAACATGAAATATGGTTTACAGAGAAGCTCTGAATAACAAAAAAAAAATCATCAAATAATAAGATCCGAACTATATTTACAAGTTTACATTTTTATACCCTGTACCCGTAGGGTAAAAAGGGTATATTAGGTTTGTGCAAAGTATGTAACATACAGAAGGAAGCATCTCCGACCCCATAAAGTATATATATTCTTGATCAGCATGACGAGAGAAATCGATCTAGACATGTCCGTCCGTCTGTCCGTCCGTCTGTCCGTCCGTCTGTCCGTCTGGATGAACGCGAGGATCTCAGAAACTATAAAAGCTAGAATAACCAAAGTTGGCATCCAGATTCTCCTAGGTCCGAGTAAGGACGAGTTTATTTTTTTTTTTAATTTTCCCCCCCTTCCCCCGCTGCAGAATTTCGTCAATAGCGTCCACATTTCAAATGCTACCTAAACCAAACTTTGCACACATAATTTATATATAATATATAATTTTATTCCATTCGGTCAATTCTAAGAAAAGTTATTAGCGAAACAAATTCTCGCCAGTACAACCCCCCCAAACTGCAGCAACAAGTTCGCTCTTCTTCTTCCTCTTTTTGCTGCTGCTATGGGCGCATATAACTCAGTGATGGACGTTTACCTGGGTACAGGGTATTACACTGTCGGGCTTGCTCGACTGTAGCGTTCTCTCTTGTTTAATAACTCATAGCAAAAAGAAGTGTTTATATGTGTGAGTGGCTTAAAATTTATAATGATTTATTCTTATACTATATATATGATTCTTTACATAGTATTTCCCTGTACTTTCTGCAAGAAACGCATGTGTGCAATAATTTTCACCAAAAAATAGGTAAACCTTAATGAATACGACTAAGTGTCCAGTATGGAAGCGATTAACAAACATTTAGACTTCCGAATGGTTGGCTAAATTTGCGAATTGACGCTTAAATTATACCCAACATACCACAAGAAATAATCAGTATTTTATGAATATATATTTTATACTATTTATTTTGTTATAACTTATATATAGTCCTATAACTTAAGCTCCAGTGATGGCGTTTTGCGAAGTGGGCGGGTCTGCTTAAGATTTCTACCAAACACTTGTTAGGCCTTAGCATAACTATAATTAAAGATTCAATATTTATAAGACCTTCTTTTTCTTTGCAGCTTCTACATTTAAATTCCTACAAATTTAATCGTGAGTGTACAAATAGAAATTCCTTAAGAAGCCACACAACACTTTTTCGACTGTTCCCATAGCCAAGAAATTGAAATGTCGTATTAATTAACAGAGCAAGTGCATCGGTTCCTGGTATTTCCCATTGCACACACACACACACAAACACACACACACACGTATCTAAATAAAAGTAAAGCGACGGTATTTTCCGTGCCATTAAAACCGAAACTACCTCGATACGCACTCATTTACACGGAATTGAAATCGCAGTGACCCTTTCGAAGATAAATCTGCATGCATTTCCTAATGGAAATTTTGTGGAACGATCTTGTCATCTAGATTTAGGATGAAGAAGTAAGCAGTAAGTATTTATAGGCCACACAAAATACAAGAAGACGGCTATTAAGACTACCTATGTACTTGGGATCACATAAAAGAGCATTTAATTTAATGATTGTGACGAATGGGCCAACACCAAATATCTGAGAAAATGCTGTTCTTGAATTTCGATTCAGTTGTACATCTTTTTGCAATCCATTCCAGCCAGACAAGTGTTACTACTTGTATAGGGCTGAAAATCACGACTCACCATGAATCATTTTACAAATTATTGGATTTGTATTATTTACTTTTGATTGCGATACTCTGAAATATATACATGCTCTTCGCCTGGGACCACATTCCTCGTAAGTTCTCTAAGCAGGCTGAGGAATATACTCGCATGTTATTGGGACATTATCTAATGTCAGTACATTTTTGTAAAATTGCACCACAAATTGGGAAAAAAATTAAAGAACATGATTTTTGGTTCAATATAGGTTTTCTGAATATGGTATACCTTCCATAGACTCTGAGCTGCTTAGTCGTCCCTTCACTCCGTCCATTTCCAGAAAGGTTTATTCGGGCCGAATTCAAAATAGTTGCTGTCGTTCAACTGAATTAAAAGTGAAATTGTACGTCAGAACAAGTCTAAATAGAATTCCTTTTAGTAGGAAATGATGACTGATTTTCTGCCACTATTAAAATATTAATTTCATTCTCGTTTTTTAAGAGGACTCGCCCGACTCTTTTATATCCACTGCCCCCTCTCAGTCTTTTATCAATGCATCACCTTTCAATAAATAAAAACTGAAATTGTACGTCAGAACAAGTCTAAATAGAATTCCTTTTAGTAGGAAATGATGACTGATTTTCTGCCACTATTAAAATATTAATTTCATTCTCGTTTTTTAAGAGGACTCGCCCGACTCTTTTATACAAGTATCCACTGCCCCCTCTCAGTCTTTCATCAATGCCCCTTCTTTCACCCCAAGCAGCTTATTAACGCTTACAGTCGCGTATGTAACTGAAATTTAAAGATTCCAAGTTTTAAGAAATGATTGTGTATTGCCCCTTTAAGCCAATCTATAAATAATGTGTGTTATGGGCTTGGAACAAGTGTGTCATTCATAAACCTCCTCCTCCCTGAGTCCACCTCCACCCTTCTTCCTTCGACATGACGTGGAGGAGTGCATTCAATCGTTGTTATACTCGTATACTTGTGTCCCATGCCAGGCATTACCTTTGCCAAGAATTTGCAATGCAAGTCTGTCCAAATTGAAAGCATTTGAGGCTGATGTTGATCCTATTTCAAACGTCAAGTTAGCTCGACACGATGCGATGCAAACCGGTGGGACTCGACTCGACTCGACTTCAACTACTTGACTGTCACATCTCAATAACCCTCGAGTGGTTTTCAATTGTCTCCAAAAATATATGCGCATTTGCATCCCCCAGCAGACGGGCACACACACACACACACACACACACACACACACACACACACACACACACACACACACACAGTATCGCATTTGAAATGTTAATTTTTAACGCTTTGTAAATTTTTTCTAATATCTCATCAAAAAAATAAAAATTGAAAAGCAAAGGCGAACGCGACGGCGAAGAGACTTTTGTCTCTGGTCGGGTCGAGACGGGACGGGACGGGACGGAAGGGGAGGCGAAGGCAGGGGAGGGGAGGGGAGGGGAAACAACCTTTTCGTGCCGTTGCCATCGCACGCTCTGGCACTTCAAAAAAAGTCACCCACTCTACTGGATGCGAGTGCGACTGCGAGTGTTTCGCCCGCCTCGTGACATCATCCAATTCAGAAACTTAAAAGTAAATAGATCCCAAGAGATGAGAGACATGCTCGCTTACTCGTACATACAAGTACACATATGTATGTACATATCTCTCTGTGTGTGCGTGTGTGTGTGTGTGTCTCAAGTGACATTGCAGCAAAGGATCATCTCATAATGTGGCAAGCGTTTAGCTGCCTGTCTGTTTGTCTGTTTGTCTGTCTGTCTATCTGTCCGCCTGTCTCCTTGTCTGCGCTGCTGTTTACTTGACTGCCGCTCTGACGGATTGGCTGAATGTTTATGTGGTTATGTATATTTGTTGTATGCGCCCTACTGCTCGCTGCCTTTCATATCCACATCCATATCCTTTGCCCCTGTCACTGCCAGAGTCTGAGTCTGGGCCTGGGACTGGGCCTGGAACTGAGCCTAAGCCTGGCGCTTGGCTCACTTCACCGCAACAACCACTTGACATTTTCACAGTCTCGCATTCGCATTCATGTCAATTTTGCGGTTTCGGTTTCACGCAACTATGCCCAGCACGTCGTCATCGTAGTAGGCGTGGGTTGGCTCCCAGCTCTCAGCTCCCAGCCCTCAGCACACTGAGGCCCAAATGACAAAGAGTGCGGCATTATGAGTGGCAAGCTCCATTATATACAACACATGCAAGCATTTACACATACAAGTATGCGAGTACATAGTAGACATGCATGTATTTGGGAATAAACACCACATGTCCGAGAGGAATCTGTTTTATTGTACTCATATGTATGTGGAATCTGGCCATAAGTGGCCTCAAATGCGAACTTATAATGTTGTCATTATGTGGCATGTGCCCTGACCAATGAATGCTACGGACTACATACTTGTATATACAAGTATATATATATATAGATATATACATACATGTATATAGAAGAGTGTACTCCGCTCAATGATGCTGCGTATGCTTGGAAATATTTTGTAAAAAGAAGAACTGCATGATGCGATGGATCGTAGTAATTTATAAAAATTAAGTATTTGGCTTTTAAATAATAATAAAATTTAAAAATTTATTTAAAAAATACAATGTAGAGTTTTTTTTTTAAGCTATATAAATGGAATTTAACCATTAAAAGATAAGAGATAGCAGCCTTTTCTTGATCAACATACTTCCTTACTCGGAGTTTAAACTGAATTTTATCCTTAACAGTGCTAGACCTCTGTTTTGGTTTCAATTAGAATAAAAACAAAGGGTAATATTACCTGAAATATATGTCATATAGTCGAACATAATTCCCAGCAGCCTTTTCTTGATCAACATACTTCCTTACTCGGAGTTTAAACTGAATTTTATCCTTAACAGTGCTAGACCTCTGTTTTGGTTTCAATTAGAATAAAAACAAAGGGTAATATTACCTGAAATATATGTCATATAGTCGAACATAATTCCCAGCAGCCTTTTCTTGATCAACATACTTCCTTACTCGGAGTTTAAACTGAATTCTATCCTTAACAGTGGTTTGGTTTGGTTTCAATTAAAATTAAAGGGTATAATTACCCAGTCGCATAGCATTACGAATTGATGCTACATCGAACATAATTCCCAGCTTGACCCAATAAGAAATCGGAGCGAATTCTATATTTGTATACATCTGTTTGTTTATTTTCCAAATTAAATGATTTATTACACAATAATCTCTAGGGGAGCCATATATGTATATTTATGTGTATATATATATATATACTACATATATATTTATTGTTTGTTGCGAGCAATAACATTTGTATATTTTCATTACACTTGCATGTGCATGTGTGTGTGTGTGTGTGTGTGTGTGTGAGCGCTCAAGTCTACACACACACACAGACAAACACAGCCACAGACACACACAGGCACATGCATTCTTAAGTACAAGCAGCACAAGGATATGTTGCATGGTGTTAGTGACACACACACGCATATACAGAGAGACACACGATGCACACAATGCACGGGTCCTCCGGGAGTGGTAGTAGGTTTGAGTGTACGATCCAAATACAATACCATAATTATTGACTATGAAAAAAATTGCATTAAAATTACATAATGGTACATAGTTCATATTAATATTAATGTTATTATTACTTTATTACTTTAGTCAAAAAAAACCATATTTATATATATAGTACTATATATGTGTATATATTTAGACATATAGTTCAATGCTTCGTTGTACAGCGGACGCTGGCCGTGCGAGTTAGAGAGCAGGGGAGACACGCAAGTCTCTGTTATCCCATTAGGCTACACAGTCAGAGACCATTTAAAATATACACACACGCACACACACACACACACGCACACACACACACAGCCATAACTCACACACACACACCCACACATGAGCACTGAGGAACGGGTTAAATACTTTCATAACATAATCGTGTTGTCAAAAAAAAAATTGAAAAAAAAACTTAAAAAAATATTTCTTACACAGTTAAAAAGCTATAGCTATAGTCGATATATAGTCGAGATAAAATCGTGAGATGCACATTTTCGCTAGCTCTACATGCTTCGGTTGCAGTTCAGAGTGTTGGGATGTTGATATTGAGAAGAAAACCTCTCAGGTGTTACAATCAAAACAATAGGACTTCGGATCGGGAAAAACTAGCATACAAGTATATACAAATATATAGATAAAGAATTATTGAAATATCATACGAGTTAGAGTGTTTTTTTTTTGTTTTTGTTCTTCAAACCCGTTTAAAATATATTCGATTTTATCGTGAATATCAACATCCCTCCCTTCCTAGCATAAAACGAGATTTACAATATTCTTCACCCATTTTATGGGCATTTCCTCTTGAGCTGATTTTTCATCTTCTTCTTCTTCTTTTCGTTCGGTTTTGTCTACCAGAAGTACGGCTTGCCCGTAAGAAATGAAAGCTAAGCCCTATACGCATTATAACTCGATCTGATCCGATCACCCTAGGCGCTACACTCTGCACTCCATTCGAAATTCCAGCGACATGGCCTCCGGTTAGACAGAGATGGCCGCATTGGCGGCATTACTGGGCGGAACTTCATTATATTGCTGCTGGGATTTCAGATTGTTGCTGAGCAGCATGGAGCGATAGACCTCGGAGAGTAGATTCCACATGGGTGGCGATTCCTTGGGCGGCAAGGTAGCACCCGGGGCTGCGCTCAGCTCCAGGGGTAAGACCGATGCAGGAGCTGAAGCTGAAGCTGAGGTGTTCGTGGGCGGTTGTGGTAAGAGGGCCGCGGAGGCGGCGGCTGAGGCGTTGGCATTGGCAGCTGCGGCCGCGGCCGCAAACATTTGCGTTTGCAGGAGCCGGAAGTGGTGGTGTTGTTGCTCCTCGGAGCCAAAAAGTAGCGCTTGTGGTGGCTGGCTGAGATTCTCCGGGCTTTGTGGCGAGGTTGCGGGCAAAGTGACGGGCAGATGTTTTCTCAGGTCGATGCAGCGCGCGTCTGGACTGTGGGCCAGCGGGTGGACTGGAGCATGGATGTGGGCGTGACCATGGGCGTTGGAGTGGGCATGGGCATGGGCATGGGCTTGGGTGTGAGAATTTGAGTCGACGCTGTCCTGTTCAATGTCCAGCTCCATCTTGATGCTGATGGCGTGGGAATCCTGCGACGAGGTGACGCTATTGCTGTTGTGTCGCCTCCGCTTGCCCAGCAAGCTGTCCATTGAGAAGCCACTGCTGTGTAGGGAGGATGTGGGCGGGGAGCTGGGCGAACAGGGGGCTTTCACAGATGAGTCCGCTGAGTCCTCCAGACGACGTTTGTGGAGACTAAAGTCAAGCGGTTGCTCCGCATCATTGCTGGTGCAACGCATCTGTGCGTCATTCCCCTGTTCATCGTCGTCGTCCTCATCCTCCTGATAGTCGTCCTCCTCGCCACGGCTTTCCACATCGCACTGTCGCTGTCTGCTATTCATGCTGGCTGCCGGTTGGCCGGCTTCTGTGGAGCGACTGCAGTCAATGTCCTCTCTGGTTGTATTCGCCTCGGCATCTTCGAGCTCGCGACAATAATCCTCCGCCTCCTCGCTGGCAGGGCTGCCTGTGGACGTATTGGCCATGTACATGTACATGCCTTCATCATCAACATCGGCGTCGGCATCGCCATCGCCATCGGCATCCACATCTGCGTCCGCATCTTCATCGGCTTTTGAGCTGTTGCTGTTGTTGCCATGGTGGGTTGTGAAGAGATGCTCCTGTCGTCCTGCCAGCAGACTATGCAGCGCTGCTCCCGGCTGGCCTCCGAACTCTCCAAACATTACAGCGGCCGCTGCTGCTGAGGGATGTGTGGGCACATAGCCAGGAGCAGGCAAGAGGCCAGGGAAGGCGGGCAGACGAGCCGCCGCCGCCGCCGGCGGAATCGGAAACACTGGAAACTGTTGGGCCGTCCGTCCATCGTGGGGCGAGATCTTGCGGCGTATGTGCGGCGAATGCAGCTTGGGATTCGGATTGGCACTGTGACGATTACGCGAGCGTCTCGAACTGAAGACCATGTTGCAGCCCTCCACCGTGCATTTGTGCATCTCACGGAGATGGACGGCCGAGAAGTGAATCTTGAGGGCGCCCTTGTCGCAGAAGGTCTTGAAGCAGATGGAGCATTGAACGCGCTTCTTGCCCGTCGCTGGATTGATGAACTGGCCAGCCAGGTTGATGGGTGGGGAGCCCCAGCGCTTCGGTTTTGAAGAGCCGCCGCTGCCGGTGCCGACGGCAACGCCGCCGCCGGGCGATGTGGCTGGCGAGGTGGCCACAGAATGGCCGGCCGTGTGGCCCAACAAATAAGCGGGCGGTATAAACGAGTTCATAATGTGCTCCATGCTGGTGTTCGGAGCTGATTTTAGGTGTTTGGAGCTTGATAGGTGGCTGCAAAGAATCAGAGAAGGGGATAGCCAAGTTAATAAATGATTTGAGAAGAGAGAAGGAAAAACGAATAAATGTTTAAAAGCAAGTAGTCCAGTCTAGTCTGAACACAATTCTTTGAGGGCAGTCATCTCGTCTGCCATCTCTTTAAAGTTTCTCACAATGCTGCTCTCTGAGGGGTACATGTTCGCTAATCCTTGACACAATCGAATTCCAAGCAGCTGAAGCAAGGGAAGAGGGGGTGGGTCGGACGTTCAGCTATAGCTGCAACTATCAGTCTATTTCCAGTCAATCAGTCAGTCAGTTAATAAGTCAGTTAGTCAGTCAGTCAGTCATTCGGTCAGTCAGCAACATTAACAAGAACAAGAACATAAAAATTCCAATTCATATCAGTGTTGGCACTGTGTGGACGAGGAATCAGAAGCAAAGTCGGGGTCGGGCTCGGAGTCGGGGTCGGTCTCGGAGTCGGAGTTGGGGACGCCTTCACGACGAAGGCAACGCACCGTTAGCTGCTCAGTGAATCGTGTGACAGCTCAAGTAGGCATCATCGACTGCCACTGTCAACCAAACTGCTCCAAACTTCAAGTTGCCAGGCCTAGGCCTAGGCCTTGTGTTCGCCATCGCCCTCGCCCTCCACCCTCATCCACACCCACACCCACACCCCTCTTTTCCAGCTTGTTTTCTTCGTTTTCGTTGATAAATCCGATTGCCAGTTGTAGAAACTTTTTGCACTGTTATCGGTACAGTGGAGCCACATACCACATACCACTCGCCCCCACCCCTCGCCCATAGCTGGGCTCTCCTTGATAGTAGCGGTCCAGTTGCTGGCTGCTTGCCTGACAGGCTTAACACAGATTTGACACGCAATTAAAGCAATAGGTTAAGGGTCAAACGCTTGCGATTGACACTCTCTGATACACAAACAAACAAACAAACAAACACATACACACACACACACACGCGAGTAAAGTAAATGTTTTCCAACTATGTACGAGTATGTGGACAAGTCTGTTCTACATATGACATGATTCTGGCAGGTGAGTGTTGTAATATCAGAAGTCTTCCAACTCCAATTTAATTAAAATGTGCAATAAGATTTGATAAAGAATTAGCAGTTAGAGTGCGATAAATCGGAACACAAATATGGAAAAGATTAGTATTAACTGGATGGGAATCTGAATCATTCAATCTAACATACCTAACAGTTGGAATATGGTTTCTAAACTGAAGTTTGCTGAACTATTTATCAGTTTAATATAGTCTCTATAGAATACGTTTTCCAAACTGAAGCTTACTGTACTATTTATCATTCTCAATACTTCTCTATAATTATTAAAGTTCGGGAAAAAGTCGAATGTTTTCCAGCATAGATTATTTCACTTGCAATTCTGATTTGTAGTTGTTGGAAGAATCTTAAACTTTATCGGGGAACAGTCTGTACACTGTACCAGTTCGATTAGATCACTAATTTTGAAGAGTTTGCAGCAACCAGATATTACAATAGAGATGACCGAAACAAAGCCCCCTGTACTATAGTATGAGTTATTTGTCAACTCGCCTTCATTTGCCAAGAAATAAATCGATAAAGCGCAATGCTATAATGGCACGCAGTTGTTCATTTTGTTGCTGTTGTTGTTGTTGTTGTTATAGTAGTAGTTGTTGTTGTTGCTGCTGCTGTCGTTACCTTTCCAATTTGGTTCATCGAAATCTTTTACAGCTTTGTGTGTGTCGCTTGATGAATGATCCATGGCATGGGGGTCATTAAAAATGCGGCGACATGCGGCGAGCAAACGACAAACGACATGACGACCAAACTTAAAAGATACTTCAGATCGAGATTGGTTTTAACTTGGAAGCTGGCCAAGCCGAGACGAGCGGAGCGAAGACAAGAAAAGACCAGCCAGCCGGCCAAAATGTTGACCAAGCTACTGCGATCGGCGACCAAATCGTAGTTGATGTCGACAAAAACAATAACAAATACGAGTACGACAACAACAAAAAACCAGCGTGCTCTTGTTGTTGTTGTTGTTGCCACTGACTGCTGAGTTTTTATTGCTGTTGCTGTTGCGGTCGCCGTTGCCGGAGCTACCGTAATTGTGGAGAGCACCGCAAAAATGCCGCCGACTGAAGCTACTGCTGCTGACGCTTAAGCTGAGGCTGACGCTTAAGCTGAGGATGATGATGATGAAGGCGATGGGGACAATTGTTTAAACGAAAAAAAAAAAAAAAAAGACGATGAAGCAGAGGAAGAAGAGAGGTAGAGCCAAGCTAGAGCGACACCCAAGCAAACGACTTTGCCAACATGAAGATCGTCATCTTCGTCATCTTCGTCATCATCGTCATCATCGTCATCTCTGCCGTCGTCGTCACCATCACCATCACCATCGCCGTCGCAAGTTGTACCGCTTTGCTGCTATCTGGAATCAATCTTAAAAGTCGAACACATTCGTTTGGCGGCTGGCGATCCAATGTCAGCTTACATACGAGTACATGGCAGACAAATGGAGTTTTGGGGCACATGTGTATACACTTGTTCAACTAAATAGACACACACACACACACACACACACACTTACATACATTCCAACAACAACAATAATAATAATAACAACGGGCGAAACAGCAGCATCAAGTTGCGATGCTTGCAGGTTTTATAGGCTCATTAGTACGATAACATTAACAGACGCCGTAACTACAAGTATGTATGTACACTACTCGTACAAGCGTACATACATACAAGTAAATGCCACATACAACTATGCATGGAGACAGTGCACATTCGCTAAGCTGGACAGTGCTTATAGAACATACATATGAATGAATCGTCACTTGAATCAGAGCTGGGACGCTTTTAAAACAAACGAAACAATTACGAAACAGTTTTTTTTAATAAGAAAAATGGAAGTATTTGCTTCGAAATTTAATTACCAGCCAAGTCTATTTGAATTTACATTAAAAAACTTCCTTTTTTAAGCTCGAAAGTCAAACCGAAAACATTAGCAATTCATTTAATTTATTTGCTTCATCGAGTCCTCACGTAGCATAAGACAGAAGCAGTGAAACCCCATTCGAGAATTCTAGAATTAATGAATGTGAGGAACAAATTAAATATTGCAAATAGTGTCCATTCATCTATTGGATTCAAAATTAAACACCTCCTATCTTAATTTGAAACTTTATATTCAATTGGATTCAAAATTGAACACCTCCTATTTTAATTTGAAACTTTCTATTTAGTTGTTTTCTTGACTTGCCTGTTTTTTGTACATACAAGTATTTGTATTCTTTATGGAAAGAATTATTATGCTTAAAGAAATATTACTTTATTGCATAAAAATATTCAACTCTATTATACAAGTACTCGAACATTTCCTAAGAATGAAAACTGCAAACTGAAACCAGTTCGAGAAACGGAAAAATCTTTTGTACTTGACATTTTTTGAATAATTTGAACCGAAAGCGACAGCTTATCCATAAGCTTAACTTGTGCTATGTTTAGTTGCTTTTAGCAAATCCCCACTGTATTTTTCTGTATGCAAGTCTTTTCTTCGTCTGTACAAGTATGTCCGCCTGTCTGTAAGTTTGTCCGTTTTTTGTGCTTTTGTATGTTTGCAGCTATGCCTGCATGTATGTAATTATTTTTGTCAAACGCTTAAAATGTCTTAAGCTCGACTCTTAAGTGCCCGGCAGCAACAGCTAACAACAACAACAACAGCTAACAACAACAGCTAACAACAACAGCTAACAACAACAGCAACAACAGTACAAAAACCAATCACAATTTTTGATGGCCGGCCGATCGTTTTTTGATTATCGGCATGTTGAAAGTCAAATTCCAAGAGAGAGAGATAGAGAGATGGGGAGAGAGAAGCGCAGTTGATGCTGTTATTGTTGTTGTTGTTGTTACTACTAGATGTATGTACAAACAAACATATGTACATATGTACATCGCACTCGTATATACATAATAAGCAACAATAACGTTCGCCTCAATGTTTTCGACAGCCGAACAACTAACAGAGCAATGAACGCATGATGGTCAGAGAAACAACAACAACAACAACACCAACAACATATATACATCGTCTAAGCGACAGCAACATTTGTATCTCATTACTTGCACAACCATTTAGATTTTTAGTAAAAAGACAAAATCTTAATTACGTTTAAACGCTGCGAATAAAAAAAATCACAATCGCTCGCCCCAAACTTTGATTTCTAAGAAACTCTTGCGAATGATAGTTGTATACATACATACATACATACATACATATGTATGTATATATTCCCTCTGGCCCATTGGTCGTCCTCTAGGTGCAGGTCAGAGACAACGGTTCAATGGTTCAACAGAAACAACAACAAAATGTGCCATTGTTTTGAAAACGAGCAGCGAAAGGACTGCAAGCAACAAATAGACAAAAACGAGTCCAACTATCGACTATATTGGCCATTCCAATCGCATCAGATCGGGCTATGAGGCAACAAACACAACAACAAAAAGTGGCCGGCAAGTCTTAAGTAAGAGCTTGTGGGCAGCATTGCCGACGGCTAAAAGAAAACTCAACTTCCCCCTCTCATATTCTCGAATTTGCACAATGATGGGGAAAAGCGATGAGATGATTCGATAAGATAGTATATACATAATAATCGAACATGAACGTTTTGAAATCTATAACAAGACAAAAGTATTGCAAATCGAAGGTACAAGTAATTCCCCAACATCATTGCATTTTTGTCTTTCTTTGAGTTTGAAATTTCTTCTTTTTCCATTTTAATTTAACATTTTTAAGCGAACAATTTAGAAGAGTTTTGCATATTCCATCTTCAAATTGGAAAATTGATCACAATAAATAACAAAAGTTCAACCGAAAATATTGGCACGTATACTATTTAATCTTTTAAATGGTAGAACAGAATTCTTAATCAAGCCGGCAATTTCGTTTTCAATGCAACAGTTTCATTTCTCCACATCGGAATTGAATTTAATTTTTCTACTTACATTTTCGAATAAATTTATTGATGTTTTCGTACTCGAACTCGGTCGGCACTGAGAACTGCCTGCTGTCTCTTGTTGTAATTGTTGTAAAATTGTTATTATTGTGGAATTGCACACGTCACAAAGTCGAATGTGTAAAAAAAAATTGTTAAAATGTTAGCCAAGCGGCGGCATAATATTTTGATTGAAAAAGTTTTGCGTCTGTTCACTGTTTGTTTTTATTTTTCACGTTTCTTTTTCGTGCACTTGTATTTTTTATTTTATTTTTTTTTTAATAATATTGGACTGGGTCTGAGTTCACGTTGTTGTTATTGTCGCGCAGCACAAGAAGTAACAAATTTGTTTGTTTTTGGCTGGCCAGGAACGTCGTCGATAGTCACAACACACTCAGAGAGACGACAACGACGACGACAATATACAGACACAGTCACGGGCACACACACTTATGCGCGACAGCGAACAATTGTTGCCGTAAGATCCACTCCTTCGAAAGTCGTGGGTGACACTGATTGCTGTGCAGGCGGCGACGAGGTTGCGAGGTTGTGTGTGGCTCAACAAAAAAAAAAATTGTAACGACGACGGCGACGACGCGGGCGACAAATGCGACAGCAGCGACGTCGTCAATACGTACGCACAGGCGACAGCAGAGGACAGCAGCAGCAGCAGCAGAGACAATTCACACACACACACACGCACTTACGCTCAATCTCAATGGGGTGGGTGACACTTCGACTTCGTAGTCGTAGTCGTCGTCGTCGTCGTCGTCGCTCTCAGCTCGAAACAGCGACGGCGACGGCAGCTACAGATACGCAGCAGCGGGCAAGTTCAACGCAACTGCCCCACAAATGTCTGTCTACCTGAAAGCAGCCGTAGCAGCAGTAGTAGTAGCAGCAGCAGCAAGAGCCAAGCAGTGTGCGTGTGAGAGAGTGTGAGTTGATGAGAGAGCGCTCACTAGAATTGGTTGTCTGTTCAGTGTGTCTTTCTGTATGTGTGCGTTCGTGTGTATGTCACATTGTCATCATCATCCGTTGGGTCATCCGAAATTCACTCACACACCCGCACCAATTTGAATGGCGTTCTGTCAAATACGTCGGCTTTCTCTTTCGCACTTTTGCCTACATTTGTATTGACCCTCCTGCTCACTTGCACTTCATAGCAGGGTTATAGTAACTGAGTCAGTCGATAATGCAGTGCGAAACAGTAAGATTTTACTCTTATTCTCTTCAAAACTAATTCTCTTTGATGGTAAGACAAAAATAATATAAAACTATGCATAACTAATTAATCCAAACTTTTTGCCGTGACAATAAAAAATCCGGGGCAATAAAAACAAAAATACGAGGTTGCAACAATTAAACCAATTACCAACACCTGCTCTCTTTGCTAGAAAGCGCCATATGCTCTCTCTTTAGGCTTCTTGAGAATTTTGGGGCGGGGGCGTTATTGAATCTTACTGGAGACAATGTTTTTTTTATATATACATATTTAAATCCCAGCTTAAATACAAGCCAGTATGGCACACACACACACACACACACACACAAACTGTCATATATGTAAGTATATATGTAAATATGTACATGCATGTCATACATAGAATTTAAAAATATAAATACATATGTATGTACATATGTATGTAGGATTGTATGTATGTACATTGTTCGTTGTACCAACAACGGCGACACCAACCACAAAATCAAATGGCAGTTGCTCGAACATGCTACTCGCACTTGTGGCCTATTGGCAACATTTTGGGCTATTAGCTATTTCGCTCGCACAGTGTCGTCTGAGTGGACGACGACTACGACGACGTCGGCAGCGTCGACCGATGTGGGTTGACATGCGACGTATTTGCGTGAGTGACCGACACAAATGAGAAGCCTAGAGGACACAAATACAGATACTCGTTAATGCTCACACACACACAGACACACACACTCACGCATATCTCACGCACCTTTACTCACGCTGCTGCTTTGCTTTTGTTTTTTGTCCATTGTCATTGTACATTTGTGTGCGGTGCTCACCAACCAAAGAGCCCCGAGTTGCGCTCTCTCGCGCCGTTTGTGTGTATTGGTGTTGGTGTGTCGCCTATTAGCCAGTTCGCGTGTGTGACAGAGCTAAAACGAGTTGGCTGCTCTTCTGATGTAGATGTGTTTGTGAGTTTGAGTAGCTCCCATCATTTGTTCGAATGAAATGGCAATGGCCAGCGAAGCCAATTCTTCGTTGTCGTTGTTGTTGTTGTCGTTCTCATCGATGTCTTTGTCGCAGTCGCAGCGCTGCCGACGTCGCTGCTGTTGCTGCTGTAAATGTGTATGTGTGTGGGTAACTTACTTGAAATTGCTGCCTTCGTTTTCATCTTCGTCTAATGTTTCTGTTGCTGCTGCTGTTGTTGTATTTCTTGTTATTGCTCTCTGCCTTTGCATTTGTTGTTGTCGCCTCCATCGTCGTCGTCGTCGTCGTTGTCGTCGTCGCCTTCGTCTCCAAAACGTTTTTTGGTTGATTTTTTCTCGTTCTTTAAAATTTTTGTCATTTGATGTCGTCGTCTCATCGTCCACTGTACTAAATGTGTGTGTGTCCGTCTCTTTTTGGTAAACACCAATGAAATGGGCTGCAAGTGTACATGTGTGTGTGTGTGTGAGCACACACCTTCCGCTTTGCAGCAGGCGACGACGGCGACGACTTTGCTTTACTGGCTATGCGATTGCGCCACAAATTGTGTGGCTGTATTGAATGTGTATGTATGTGTGTATGTGTATCAGTGTGTTAGTCTGTGCATATATGTGTGTGTGTGTGTGTGTGTATGTATATACATACACCATTGGTGTCACACGACACTTTGTGAACATGGGGGCGATTTTTCCTGTCTCCTGCACCAATGGTATTTGAGCATTCGCTCTGGTGACAAAGGCACGAAGTCGCCGTCGATGGTCGGTCGACAGTTTTACTGGTGGCTTTCTCGACTTCTTGTTGTTGTTCTTTGTCTTCTTTTTTTCAGTTTTTACATACACATGCATGTTCTATATACATGCATACATACATATGTACATACATAGGTATGTATGTATGTAGATGAAAGAATACGTATGTATGTATGTACGCAAATGAAAGCGCTTACAACAACGTTTATTTACATACTTATGTACTATAAGTACGTATGTGTGTCTGTACATATATACACATGTATGTACATGTGTGTTTTTAGGATTTATTCTAAAAATGGAGGACAAACACATAATGATTATCATTTGTATGCTTGTATGTACATACATAAGTACGTTGCATTCTTATTTATATGCTTACCTATTTATACACAAATATAGATACTTCCAAGGCATGTTTATAAATTCATACATAAATACATTTGTACATATGTACATATGGCTATATGCTCTGCATTTTCTTAAAGCACCTTAAAGCATTTCTTGTGAGATGCTTTATAGGATTCTCTCGTATGTTAAAGTTTGTCGATTTTCCGTATCTGCATACTAAATTAATTATCCCACAGCACACACAGATATGTACATACATACATAGTTCATTAAATTTACCCAATTCATAGCTATGTATTTCAGAAAAGTCTTTATAGCTCTCTTTTCGTTTTAATTGCTCACATTTAGGCCTTTATTTAAATTAAATTACACAAATTGCCTGCCGATTCCTTTCAGCGACTTGGTCAAAGGACATCAAATTGAAACCCCTATTTAAGGATTAAAAGAGAACTTCCATTACATACAAATATATTATATCTATGTATGTACATACATATATAAACGTACATATGTATGTATAAACTCAAACGTACCTTGCAGTTGTTTCATTTACAGAGTGTTCATTCCCTTCTAGTTCCACTGTTTTTCTTACAAAAGTTGGTATTTATTTACATACTAAAGAACAAATCATCAATTCAATATTAAAAGCTATTATTTAAGTAAAAGGAGATATAAGTTATTGATCTGATCAAAGTAATAAGAAGTTTTAGAATACGCTGCGTATACGTAATACAAGTAACTTGAAGACATTAAACATTTCAGCAGCACCTACCAAGAAAGTGATAGTTCTGCTTCTTAAAGTTGAAATTCAATTGGAATTGTGCAGAGCTGAGCTACACTATTATTTTCTACTAAATTTATTTATACTTTATTTTAGTGCTCGAGGTTGGGCTATTTTATATTTGTAAAAATGTATTGTTAAGGTGCTAATCTGAATGCACGGCTTCAATGCTTTGATTAAACAGAAAAAATAAAATAAAACTTTATTTAGGTGTCGCAAGCCAATTTATGGTTATTTATGGACTTAAAAACTAATCTCGACCGATTTTAATGCCTTTCTCCCATCAATTACCGATTTAAAGACATATCTGTTAAAGAAGCAAAACCCATTAACATTAACAATTTTTTCAAGTTTAGGCAAACAATTGAAACATAATTTTTTAAGAATATTTATCAAATACTATTGATATTTGAACTTTGAATAGAAATGGGTGTAAATTAAGAGCAATAATGTCTTTGGGAAATACTTGTATGTGTTTCTATTCACACAAGCCTCTTCGGGAGTTCACAATTCTCGGGGGGACGGGACAAATGAAAATGTCTACAAAAGCCCGCTTGCATTTTCCGAACTAGTCAACACTTTCGTTTTCCCTTTCTCTTCTTTTGTGCGGAGCGAGGCTGCTTTCATTAATCACAAAAAGGGGGGGGGGGGGGGGGGGAGAAAAAAAAACTCTTTTTAGTTTAAATAAATAATTGCTATCTTATTATTCCGATTGTCGTTGCCATCAACATCAAAATCGACAACACCGTCTGGGGCTGTCTGACATCGTTTATGGCCCTAACAGTGCCGACAATTCCAATGTTCTTTATAAACAGCAACAACAACAACAACACCAACAGCCACAGCGCCCTGCCCTTTGGCGACGGCTAAGTTGATGGTTAGGGCAAAGGCGATGGCGAGGGCGAAGGCAAAGGCAAAGGCGAAGGCGACGTTGCACGAATCGATCAATCATTTTTCACACTTCGTCCGGCGACCACTGTCCAATGTTCGAGGCTGAAACCAAAGCAAAAGTCGAGGCCCTGTGGAGTAGTTCGAATTTTCAAATTGACTATAGATTTCTTTTTCATTTTTTTGTTTTTGTTGCTGCTTTTTTGCCGGCCTGGTCTAGTCTGGGGTCTCATAGAGTATTGTGCGTGTGCGTGTGTGCGCGTGTGTGCGCGTGTGTGTGTGTGTGTGTCGATTGTACTTGACTTCGTGTCAATAAATTGTTTCAGATTTTAAAAACACAATTTACTCCGACACAAATGATATTAAAAATCCATTAATAATGTCGACCCCGCGTCGATTGCGCACATACGTGTATGTCTGATGTTTCACCCATACATGCACATACACACACACACACACACGCACACATATATGCATATATGAGAACACTATATGTGTGTGCGAGTGTAGCGGCAATCGGCAAAGGCATAAAGCAAAAGACCCTGGGAAGGCAGCATCGGCATCAAAAATCGATCACACAAAAGGCGTCGCATCGCATTCAAAATCAGAATCACAATCACAATTCACATTCACAACGCACGTCGCACATCACACATCTCGCATTTAATTACAATTTTTTGTTTTTCTTATTTCTTTCTTTAAATGCCAGCCACATCCACGAGCTGGCCACATGTGGTCTGCAATGTCTCTCCTCTTTGCCTTCAATTTGTGCAGATTCATGAAGGCTAACAAAGCGTCGACTGCCCACTATCCCCATGGCGGGCTAACTTTTGGAGACAATGTCGGTCATATGGCCAAAGGGCTACACATCTTCAATAGCATCAACATCAACATGAGCATCAGAAACAGCAACAGCATCAGAAACAGCAACAGTGCCATTATCAAGAAAGTTTTATAGTCAGCTTGGCAACCAGAGTCCGAGCCATCACTCAACTCTATCTGTTCGTGTCAAATTTCCATTGCAACTATCACACTATGCTACAGGATTTCTAATCCTTTTTCCCAATCAAATTTTAACAACAGACCGTCTGCATGTCTGTTCGCTTAGAGCTCGAAAACCATTAAAGCTACGGCAACCTAACTAGCTAGTTATACTTTTTAAATTTAAATATAGATGAAGAACAGATTGTTTGAAGCCCTCATTATTTAGAAAATAACTATGACAATACATTTAATTCCCTGTACATGTTATAAATGGTGAGAAAAACTATTTTAAAAGCAGGACAAGAAGTGGAATCTGTGTCGACTCTAGGTTTCAATAAGAGTCACCAATACATACGTGATGCTTCCCAATGGGAACTACCTATAATCTAGCATCTGGAAAACAGAAACAGCGACAGTCTGTTAGCCATTCCCATTCAAGGAATGAACGCTTCTTGCTTATACCTTTTTGAGTGAACCCAAATGAAAATAAACTCGCATGTGTATATAAGTTTTAAATTAAAACATAAACTAAGTACTTAAAAAACTAACTTATGGGACTTGATGTGATTTGGCCAAGGCTTTCATTTCACTTTTTATTTATTTTCGCATTCAATTTAATTAATTGACTCTAAAAACTTGGAAAAATATTGCATATTATAAGCCAGATCATGATAGGATGGTGCCAGCTAGAGAAAAGCTCCTAAAGTTTTATGTTTTACGGGACTTGATGTGATTTGGCCAAGGCTTTCATTTCACATTTTATTTATTTTCGCATTCAATTCCATTAAATGACTCTAAAAACTTCGAAAAATAGTGCATATTATGATGAATGGATAGTGTCAGCTAGAGAAAAGCTCCCAAAGTGTTTATATAAGGATTGTAGTGCGCGGTAAAGAGGAATTCATGGGACTTGATGTGATTTGGCGAAGGCTTTCATTTCACATTTCCACTGGAGAGCTATCTTGCTGCACAGTGTCTGTGTTTAGGCATAGAAAATGACTTGTATTTGTTAACACTGATGATGTTGAGGCGGTTGATGAAGCTGCGCCTCGGGGTTGGGCAGCACAAATGAAGCACTTAAAGCCCAACGAGCCACCAATCCAGGCCATGTTCGCAATAGAAAACAACGGCGACGGCGGTGGTTGTGGTGGTGGTGGTGCAATTATCCTTCTCTGCGCCCTCGAAATTTCTCAATGAATGCGTGAAATGTGTGCGAGTGTGTAAAGGACACACAAACACACACACACACACATATATATATATATATATAGAGTTTGAGGAACTGCCGCCCGGGCGCGGGCTTAGACATGGTATCTCGCATATTGCACAATCGCGAAACGAGTCCCAGGTAGTAAGCGTGGTCCTCCATTGCGCATTATGAAATGTGCTGCTAGTTTCCATTGTTGTGCGCCCTGTAGCCGTCCTCCTGTCCTTCCGGTCGTCCTTTGTCCTCAGCGTCGTCGGCGTCGTCATCGTTCTCGTCATCGTCCTCGTCTGTCGGTTGCTATGAGCATAATGTGCCCAATAATGAAGTGAAAGGGTTACAATGGCTTCATGAGAACTTTGCTAACCGGGTGATAAAATTTCGCTCAAAAAGGGTTTTTTTTTTAACATGTCGTCTAAATTTCATAATGGCCGCTCATAAAAATCGCGAGCGGCGCACATTTATTAGGCATGGCATGGCATGGCAAATGCTAAAAAGGGGCGATGCTGAAGGACGCGGACATTGAGCGAAGGAGAAGGACGACGACACCGACACCGACGCCGCCGACAACGACAACAAGAACGGGCGGAACGCTTTAACTGTGGTGTTGTGTGTAAAGGGCGATCCTTTCATGGTGCCGAGCGAGGTTTTTATTAACAAGCTTCACCACGCACAATGGACAATAAAATGCTTCAAGCTGCAGACGCACAAGGACCTCGGACAGGTAGGAGAGGACTACAAACTGGACCTGCGCGCTGCCTAGGCTGCAATAAAATAAAAACAACAGCATGTTTGTTTTTCTGCATTCTGCTCTACATTTCTCAGACGCGTTGTAAACACATCATCACGATCGATGAGAGGAAGCTTTGTGGTAACATTACGAGTATCCTTGCCCAAGGGCAGGGAACTGATCAAACATCCCGCAGTCTGCCTTCCTTACCTCATTAACACAACTCTGGCCCAGGCCATGTCCTATTTGTAGATCTAGAGCTAAAGATGAGATCCTTATTTCTGGTAGATAAGCAGCAGCTGCCAAGAGAGAGAGGGAGAGAGATCGTGGAACTTCATTTGTGCTTTTACAGGTGTTGCGCTTAATTGGGAATAATATATTAAAACTTAAGATTCTACGTCCTTATAATTGGATGGTACAGTTGCCATTATAGGCAGGCATCAGTGTTGCACCCAAAAACCAGGCTCAAGAGGTGTTAGACATAGAAAGCGCAGTTTGAAAACGAACTTTAAAACTCTGCCAAGAGCTAAATACTTGTAGTACCTTCTAGAATTTTTAGATACTAATTTGAATTTATTAGTCTCCAAAATCCGAGCTAAGCTGTTTTTTTTTTTCAACAAGGAACATTATGGCTTTTAAGTAAGACTTCCAATTTATACAGTTTGAAGTTATAGCTTAAGAAAATAATTAAGGCCTCACACTAGAAAGCTCTATGTTATTATTTATATAATAATTATAAAAATAAATGTATAAAATAATTAAAAAATATATATAATTATAATAATAATCACAAGCTTAACAAATTCGTGAGTATACTTCCATTTATCTCTACGAAATGGACCGGCAAGTTCTTGAAGCGCCTTCTAGAATTGTAAAATTATATAAATTGAAGAAGTAATTCTTCTGTTCGATTTATAATGCCTCGCTGCGCTTTACAAACTCAACCTTCTGGCCTCCGACTTCTGTGAGGCCAGAGAAAAGAATTCAGCTCAGAGAAAATAATATTATTTTTGCCTAAAAAAGAAGTTACCAAATGCAGCCTCAAAATAGACCTGTGTATGTAGGACTGACAATCATCCGTGTTGCATCTTTTGTGTAAGCGCGAATCTGTTTGCTTCGCAATCATGTTGCACGCCTTATTAAATTCCCTAATCTCTGCGTTGCACCTTTGTATCAATATCGGCAAATGGCAGACTTTGTTTATTTGCTGGCCTCCTCCATCTCTGCTTTCCTTTCCTTTCCATTCCGCTGCTTTCCGCTCCTTTCCTGTGCTTTGCCTTCATAATTATGAGCCGCCGTAATCTTTGTCGAGCATCTGCGGCATGTCTATGGAATATTTGTGTGCAATAATAATGCTCGAGCACATCAAAATTCGTGTATATTGAATAACAGTGAGGCCCTAATCCCATCAAGAAGGACTCCTCCGAATCTGTAGGTTCTGCTCATTGTCCGCCTTGTCGGTCAGTGTAATTATGGCGTAACCATCGCTGTTTGCATCGCATTGTGCGGTCTTTCTCGGATGCGGATTAACGATCGGCTGCCTTTCTTTGCCATTGTCCACCAATTCGTTCATCTTTGTTGGCACTTATGGCGCATCCATATGGTCCTACAAATATCTGTAGTCAGATAATGCCAGCAGCCACGCCCCTCCCAAACGCGTTAAATGTCAGACGGCTGTTGTTCAATGTTGGCACCTTATGTAATCCAATTGACAGTTTTCTTTTCACCTCTACCCCGCATAATTATCCTCGAAGAAAATGTATGTAATATATTGAAAATATTGCACAACAACTTCCCTAATCTAAAACTGTCATTTAACTCGCAATGAAAGCGTGATTTCAGGCTCAATTCTCATGCCTTATAAGTTGTTGAAAATCATTTCATCATTTCATTGTTTGTTAAGAAGCAGGAATTTAAATATTCTGAACAAACTAACATTCCATCCTTATGGGCGTGGGATGAGACTATGAGTGCCTCCTATTCGATTATTTTTGTTTAACAATAGTAGGACATTCAATCTCCGAGCCAGCACTGCCCCATTTCAGAGTCCAAATATTCAATTTCAAGTTACTCAGAAGTACGGGAATGAAAACGAATTGCGCGAACCAAGCGCTTATCTACTCTCTGTGTGTGAAGCAAATCAAATAAAATAGAAAATTCAATGTAATTCTATAATCAATTGATTTGAATATTGATTTTCTATTCAGCTCAATATTGATTTCAAAATGCGGGACCCGGCGGTATTCGCTCGAATACACAACCCGATGCCAAATACAAATGAAAACAAAACAAAGTTGCAACAAATTTTTTATTGCCAGTAAATACTATATATTCAATGGCTAGATGAATGAATGAAAAGCTTAAAGGGGACTCACAATTTATAAAAATTAAGATGCAGCAGCAGTTATCTTCTTTCGAAAAAGTGCGATAGAATTCGGAATTTGCCTTGCAATTCAACTTATAAATAGGCAAGGTAACTACAAGTATATAGTACTATACTTTAAATCTGCTCGAATTAAATTTACTGCAATTTTCATTTTCATTATTTTAGTTCGGTTAGTTAGTTAATTTATAAAAATTAAGATGCAGCAGCAGCAGTTCTCTTCTTTCGAAAGAGTCCGATAGAAGTTGGGCTTCACTTTTTAATTCAATACTATACTTTAAATCTGCTCGAATTTAATTTACTGCAATTTTCATGTTCATCATTTTAGTTAGTATATCTATTTGGCTAGCCTCCTCATTTGTTAAGGGGCGGCTGGCTCCTCTTATGTAAGCCTTGAGTGCGCTTAAGTCGATTGCCTTTTTACAATGGAGCCACAGAGAAGTGCCCTGCCCTGGCCTGGCCTGTTCGGGATTTCCCCTCAGACGAGCCCAAACTCAACTCAGGAAAATGTCACTGTATGGCCGAAGCAATGTTGCCCTTTCTGGTACGAGTATTTTCAAAGTTGTGCAAATTTGCAGGACTTGCCAGTGCGCCATAGAAATGCGTCCTTCATTTTGAATATCTCCATAGACACACACATACTCGTATGCAGATGGAGACAGAGAGAGAGAGAGAGAGAGAGAGAGAGAGAGACGCAGAGGCAATTCATAACTATGTTCATATATATGTACATAAGCGCACACACACAATGCTCCTGCCGAGCAGGAGGATGAGGTTGAGGACTAGGACGAGGACGAGGACGAGTGTGCGATGCATTTGTATGCCATTGCCACCACTTCAGTTCACCCCTAAAATTTTTGTTCATCTTCTTCAGCTTTACTTTGCCTTTTCCTCTCTAGCTGATGCTACATATATATTGTATGTGTGTGTGTGTGTGTGTGTGTGTGTGTATTCTGCATCCATGTCGCGGTGCATAATTAAAAACTGTAAACCACACAAATAATCCCTTGATAGTAGCGGAGCAGCACAAAGCGACGAGGGCGAGAACACGAATGAGGATGAGTATGAGAATGGCAATAGGAATGGGAATAGAAATGGGAATGAGAATGAGAATAGCCGAGGCAAGCCGAATAGAGAGCAAATACAACAACACACACATTAAGGACATAGACAATGCAAATACGAATGCGAATACGAATGAAAATGGGGTTGTTGCTCCTGTTTCTATCATTAGAGTCCTGTATCTCTGTTGTTGTTGCTTCTGCTGCTCCGGCTGCTGTATAATCCATAAGATTGTTTTGTGACTATATTTAATGTAAGTGAAGCATCAATTTCAACACACACACACAGAGTGAGAGAATGTGAGTGAGGGTGCAACCTATAATGTCCTTAATAGTTGGAGTGACCTACGAGCAAATAAATAATAATGGGAAACCTACCCTAAAAATATCATAATTATGACATAATGTGTGGTCGTCAGTTTCCAAACTAGATATGTACATAGGCACATATAGTAGTACATATGCACAGCTATGTATGCACCCATCCCTATGTACTACTTACAGTTTATAATTTCGTAAACGCATAAAGGATTAGCTATGTTGTTTGACATAGTATTTGGAAATCGGCAGACAGACACATGGCAAGTAAGTGAATGATTCCCCGAATTTCAATTAAATTATAGACAGCATTGCGATTAGTAATATAAGTACATGTACTTATTATATCATTGCTTTAATCTACGCAATTCATCTTTTAATGAATGTCAGCACATTTCTGATTATATTTCCAGCGCATTATAGCACAGAGATAGAAAGTAAATGCATCCTTTATTTTGCACGTTAGTCCTGCCAGAATCTGCCACTTAAAGCGAAAAATTAACATCGGTTCACTCGAGAGATGTAGACCTTGGTTGAAATTTATAAAAAAAAAAACAAATTACTTAAACTTTATTTATTTGGCATAGTTAAGTCATTTCTCTATAAACTATATATAATTCTATCTGAAGCTTAAATTTAAGTCATTTGTGTGGCTGCCTGAGCAGTAATTTTTCAATTTTAATAACTATTTATTAGTAATATTGCATATATAGTACTTATATATAGAGATATACTTGTATGTATATATATAAATATAAGTGCCTTACAATTGTCTTTCCTCACTAAATAATCCATTGTTAACTTCATTTTTTAAATAATATTGGGCTTCGAGAGAATCACATGTTATATTGATTTAGATGTTGGATTATATAGTCATCTGTATTTCCTTTGCTTCTAGTTCAGTTTATTTCAGCTGCTTTTGTTTCCAAAGCACACAAATGTCTTTGAATAGTTTATAAACAATCAATCAATTCTATTTATATTAATTAACTAAGTTGCTGTAGAACAGTTCTTAAGTTTAGTTGAAATTTGTGAACGCTTTTATTTTTCATCAGAAAATGCGGCAATAAACAATTGATTCGTTCGGTTGAAATAAATTCCACATACACATCTGTACTTAACAATAAAATTTCTATAGAAATTGAATTGGAAAAATACTAATCTTCACGGCTTGGACTTGCAGTGTGATTTCGAAAGCCTTGCTTTCTATCTGAAACTCGATTATTCGTTTTTCAAAAGTCATTGGGCTAGCTTCGAAACTATTTTCTCATTTGCAGAGGCTTCCGATATCTGAGAAGATCATTCCATTAGTTTTGTGTCAACATATGGGTTCGAACACCTCGCACAGTGTACGGAAGGAGCCCATTTTATTAATCGGCTTCGGGGGCTGAATTATGTATTTTAGGCAAGTGTTATGCCAAAGAATCTTTAAACAAGAAATTGTAAAGTTTCATTAAAAACGGATTTCTTTTTGTTCTCCGGCAAAGTGTTAAAACACGAGCAGTGAGTTACACCCGATCTGAAAGAAACTATACGTACTCATAGGCACACACATACTTGCATATACATGTATATATATACATATGTATGTGTGTACGTCTATATGTGCGCTGTTTGAAGTGGAGAACTCATAAAAAATGCTGTGATTTTAATTTCTGCCTCCGAAGCTTCAAGTGTGTGACTACAAAATCTATGTTTAGAAACATTTGTTTACATACCTACATGCTTGTTTACATACAGACGCACATACACACACACACACACACACACACACACATACACACAGATTGCTCAATGGCACTTGAAATTTCACAGATTTCAGCGATCTGCTGCTACGAATAAAAATTTACATGCGCACATCCATACATACATACAAGTATATCCACATATCTATCCATTAAAATTTGGACTAGGAAAAAAATTCTCTTCTGCAGTTAATTCCAAAACTGAGGCGTTAACTTCCCGTCAACTGCAAACACAAAATTCTGCTGTCTGTTTATAAAATATTGAATATATTTTTGATAATTCAAAAACTATACTGGATGAACAATATGATCTTAAATATGTACAAACTACATAGCTTGATTCAAACAGCAATTAATGAATGATTGTCTTTCTGAAAACCGTCATCCAGCAGATATCAGCAGATGCCCCCCAATTGGAAATACACATAGTATTACAAAATTGATTATAGATTTACATTTTGAGAATGAAATAGGCTGTAGAATAATGGGGAGATGGCAAATAAAATTGCTGCTCTACTCTAAAAGTAGAGCTGAAGAATTGGTAACTAGGAATATCCTTGGCACTCCCATTTGATCTCTACAGAAACATTTTATTTTATTAACATTTCTCCGTTTTATTAATTAAATAGTTATTTCAATATTTTCATGCTAATGCCGAAAACTCGAAATTAATGCTAATTTTCGGGAATTATAGAAAGTATTGCAAGTCTGGTAATTTCTATAAATCCAGCTATTTCTCAAACATTGCGAATATAGCGAAAAATCGGAGAGGAGGGCAGCTTTAATAAACAGCATGAAATTAAAGTTAATTTTCTGAGATTATAGAAAGTATTGCAAGTCTGGTTGTTTCTAAAAATCCTGCTACTTTGCAAATATTGCGAATATAGCGAAAAATCGGAGAAAAGTGCAGATTTAATAAACAGAATGAAATTAATGTTAATTTTCGGGAATTATAGAAAGTATTGCAAGTCTGGTAATTTCTATAAATCCAGCTACTTCTCAAACATTGCGAATATAGCGAAAAATCGGAGAAAATTGCAGATGTAATAAACAGCATGAAATTAAAGTTAATTTTCTGAGATTATAGAAAGTGTTGAAAATTTCGTAATTTCTAAAAATCCTGCTACTTTTCAAAAAGAAAAGAGAAAAGAAACAGAATGAAGTTAATGATAATTTTCGAGGATTATAGAAAGTATTGCAAGTCTGGTAATTTCTAAAAACCCAGCTACTTTTCAAAAATGTCAGGCATACATGTAAGTATAACCCATCTTCATGCTGTGGACTAAATAGCGAAAAATCTGAGAAAAGTGCAGCATTATTAGACAGAAAGACGTGAACTCGGGCTCGGGCTTTAACGGGGACTTTCTCAAATGAGATGAGCAGCCAGCAGTTAGCAGTCAGCAGTCAGCAGTGAGCAGTCAGCAGTAAGCAGTTAACAGTAGCAGTCAACAATCAAGAGCAAGACAGAGCCGGCAGTTGGCAGTTGGCAGCTTTTTTCAGTCGACAAGAAAAAGTATTAAAATTTGTATCCCAATTCATGGAAATTTCCTTTGGGGAATTCATTAGCCGTGCAGGGTTGGGGACTCCGGTGACGATGTCGAGGACGACTACGCCGATGACAACAAGAACAGTAACAACAACAACAGTAAGAGCAACAACAATAACTTGGATGGGGTGGTATAAGGCTGCTATTCTATTATATTATTCTATGGCCGTGCTGCCGCCACCGCTGCTGTATCTAATTTGGCCATATTATGAATTTAACCCTTTCGTGTTTGCTGGATATTTAAACAACTGTTTGCACAAAAGTTTAGCCAGAAGGTCGAGCGGCGGAGTGTGCTTCCTCATAATTTCTCCACCTTCGGAATTGATTCCCGGTAATGTGTACGACCGCCCAGCATCCGAAAAACTCTGCACTCCTTCCTCTACTCCGTCCCCCCCACAGCCTGATAGCCTGGGTCGCCCTCGAAATGCTTGTCTGTCTGTCTGTCTGTCTGGCTGGATGGCTGACTCGCTGACTGTGTGCATGTGTGTGTGTGTTTATGTCTATGTATATATTTGTCTGCCTGAAAGTGAACTTTGCTCTGGTTCTGATGCGGAGGCTGGCGCTTGGTTCTTGCTTCTTGGCGCAACTCTCTGTTACATTAATGGGCGACCCATTACCGTGGGGTATTCCAGCGATGTTTTCATTTACTTGGTAGTTTTCTTTGTTCTCGACTCTATGCTGCCACAGAAAGCAGCAGCCTCACCTTCTCATTCGCATTCGCATTCTCACTCCCAGTCCCAGTCCCAGACTCAGAGCCGGAGTTGGAGTTGGAGTCAGCAGTTCGCCTTCTTCTGACTTTCAAGTGAACATTCAGAAGCACACTCGCATACTTATACACAGACACATACTATATGCACAGTGGAAACAGCTCAAGTCGATTGATCAAGGACTAACCTAATTTTTTGTATATTCCTTTTCTCGTTTATGGAAACTTTTGTAAAATAAATTGCAACATTTTCAATGCAGTATTTGTTTTGAAAATCTAAATGCTTTTATGAAAACGTAATTAGAGTTAGAGAAATCAAAATTATTAAATTCCAAATCATTATAAATTATTTCAAATTGCCAAGCCAAAACTTTTGTAAAAGAAATTGCAACATTTTCAATGCAGTATTTGTTTTGAAAATCTAAATGCTTTTATCAAGTCATAGTTAGAGTTGGAGAAATTACGATTATTAAATTCCAAATCATTATAAATTATTTAAAATTCCTAGCCCAAAACTTTTGTAAAATAAATTGCAACATTTTCAATGCAGTATTTGTTTTGAAAATCTAAATGCTTTTATCAAGTCATAGTTAGAGTTGGAGAAATTACGATTATTAAATTCCAAATCATTATAAATTATTTAAAATTGCCAAGCCAAAACTTTTGTAAAAGAAATTGCAACATTTTCAATGCAGTATTTGTTTTGAAAATCTAAATGCTTTTATCACGACGTTGTTAGAGTTGGAGAAATTACGATTATTAAATTCCAAATCATTATAAATTATTTCAAATTGCCAAGCCAAAACTTTTGTAAAAGTATTTTTCAATGCAGTATTTGTTTTGAAAATCTAAATGCTTTTATCACGACGTAGTTAGAGTTAGAGAAATCACAATTATTAAATTCCAAATCATTATAAATTTTTCTAAATTCTTCACCCAAGCTAAGCAAATTAAAAATTCAAAAAATTAAACACTCTAACTAGTTCTCCTTCATCTAGATTTTTTTGCGAGTCTATTTTTAATATGAAAAGTGTACATTGTGTGGGCTTGTTTTTCTTATGCCATTTCCACTGTATTCTCACACACACACACACACACACAAAGCTACCAGAATAATTTCCTTGGGCCTGGAGGACGCTGCCGCCGTTCATTTTTGTCGCTGTCGCCCTCATTTCTGCCCTTTTGCCAGCCATCATCGCCACTTTGCGCGTCTTTGCAAGTCGCGCGACTGCTAATGATGCCTTTTCCAGCAATTTAATTGTTAAACAATGAAAACGCTTTTGATTACAAGAAAAACAACAGGGCTTGCCGCAATTGTTGTTGGAGGTTATGGCAGCTTTAGCTTCTTCGACAGCGGCATCCGAGCTCTGTTCTGTTCTGTTCAGTTCAGCTTTGTTCTATGCTCCTTTTTTGCTTTTCTGCTTTTTGTTTTGTTTCGGTTTCGGTTTCTCACTCCTGTACGTTCCCCCATCCAGATCCGCGTCGCTGCATCCTTACGCCTCCTGCGGCAGTTTGATTCAGCGGACGAAACGGACGAAAATACGGACGGATGTTTATTAATTTTTACCTGAGGTTATCTATTTGTCGCGCAATGTTTTCATTCAGCCTTTTTGGGGTTGAACCAAAAAATGAAGAAGGAAGGAAGGAATAAAATAATAATAAAACAAAACACTGAAGAAAAAAACACACCGTTGCTGTTGCCGTCGTCGTCGTCGTCGTTATGTTTTTCTGGCCCGCAATTTTCATGCTCATTAAATAATTTCAGCTGGGAAGTGCTCGGCATCTTATGCCCCCCCGTTCCCCGCTCACAGCGCCCCTCTCCCGCTCTTCACGCTACCTGATGCTGTTGTTGTTGCTGTTGAGGCAGATGAGCATCTGCAACGACACGACGACGACGACGGCGGGCGTTAAAAAGTTTTTATTGAAAGTTGTAATTTAAATTTATTAGGTTTCACATTTTAATTAATGCGCACTTCTCTCCGTTCCTCTCAGCCGCCATAAAGAAAACGCACCAAATGCTCTGATGCTGCTGAGGCCGAGCCCATTGCGGACTCTCCATCTCTCCATCTCTCCATCTCCCCAACTCTCGAACAAGTCGATTCCTAAAACTCTGCCCATTTGCCGCCCCATATCGGTGCAGTTAATTGGCTTTCATTCGAATATCTCGAAAACAGACCATTATTCCATTTGAAAACAGTTGAAAATATGTATGTACTACATATATATACTTGTATTTAAAGAGCTCATCTGATCCATCCACTACTAAGAAACTAGCACGCTTTAATTGACTCGGTGTATTGGTTTAAGAAGGGGACTTCCCAACCGCATGGTCACACTCGAAGGAATTTATAGAAATAAACGTGTATTTTCTAGTGAAAGAGAGACAGATCTTACCTCCCAATAGCGGTACTGATCTATCTTGGTACTTCTAAGGAAGTAAGAAGCTATTATATATTAAGAACTGACTAGTATTGAAGTCTTCAAGATCGGGGGATCCCATCGACTAGAAGCTGAATTCTACTTCTAACATTGGAAAAGACTTCGATAATCTCAAAGTTTATTCATTTAGCACATTTTTTAAAAAGGCTTGTAAATGTGAAAGATTGGCCATCAAACTATAATGATTACACTCTGTACCCAAAGATACAAGATATAAGTATATTGGGTTTGTGTAAAGTGAACAATTTAACATACAATTTTAAATTAAGTATATATTTTCCTGACGATAACAATGATTGTCTGTCTGTATGAACACCTGGATCTCAGAGACTAAAAGAGCTAGAAGCACCAAATTTTGTACACATGTAGATACAGTGAAAACTCTCTTGACCGGACACTCACGGTCAGCCAATTTTTGTCCGCCCAAGGGGGGTGTTCTTCAATACTTTATACACCGATCGAATGTTTTGGAAAAACTGTCCACCGAAGAGAGTGTCCGGATAAAAGCAGTGTCCATTAAGGGAGTTTTCACTGTACATAAAGAAGTTTTTTTTCGAATCACCACCCACACCTCCGCTATTAGTGATTCTCCCTAATTCTTGGATTTTTTATACCCTGTACCCAAAGGGTAAAAGGGTATATTAGTTTTGTGCGAGTGTACATGGAACACACAGAAGGAGGCGTGGTAGACCCCACAAAGTATATATATTCTTGATCAGCATGACAAGCCGAGTCGATATAGCCATGTCCGCCTGTCTGTCCGTCTGTCTGTCCGTCTGTCCGTCTGTCTGTCCGTCTGTCTGTCCGTCTGTCTGTATGAACGCAAGGATCTCAGAAAGTATAAGAGCTAGAATAACCAAACTTGGTATCCAGGTTCTTCTGAGGCCGAGAAAGGACGAGTTTGTTAATTTTTCCCGAAGCACCCCCCCCCCCACACCCCCTCCCTATTCGTGATTTTTTATAACTCCCGTAATTCTTGGAATTTTGAACTAAAATATGGTAGTCACATTAGTGATTATATATCTGTATGCCAAGTTTCATTATGATAGGTTGATTAGAAAGAATGTTATAGCCATATAACCAAGCCCAACCTCTGTCCGCAGCTGTATTTGTTGCTGCTTTGACATAATTATGTAATGCACACATACATATGTACAAGTACACAAACACGCATAGACACGATTCTGATGTAAGTGTATGTATGGAATATTTTACATTTAATTTAATTAATTAATTAAACAATTTTTGTGGGGTGGTACAGGGTATTTAAGAGTTGAGCCTGCTCGACTTTAGCATTCCTTTCTTGTTTTTTATATAATTTCGCAAATACCTCCATTTATGTTATGTGTCCGAATATCTATATCTATTTGATCATGTTAGGTCAATTTGGAAGGAAGTTAGAGCCATAAATGTAACTCTGCCTGCAGCTTTTGTTGTTGTTGCTACTTTGGCTCAACTCTGTACTGCACTTTTGCTCACACACAGCCTCAAGGTGGTAGATTCGTTCAAAAGTTGTTTTTTCAAAGAATTTATTTAATTTATTTTTGATTTAGTTAATTTGCTTAAAGTTTAATAATACTTAATTCTAACGGGTACAGAGTGTTTCAAAGTTTCCACTTTTGTTGTGCCAAGTGTGTGAACAGTTTGTAGCTTTTAACAAACAGGGTAGAGGGAGGAGGACTGAAACCTTCTATAACTTATCAGCATATTGAAAATGATCCATGTTTTCGATCGATCTATGTTTTTATCAACTATGATGGATTCCTGTCCACTTTCCCTGAATCGCATGCTTAAATATTTTCACCACTGCCCCAATATCCGGAATATTTCTAATAGGCAATTGTAAATAAAAAGGGGGAGAGGAGAAAATATATGTGGTTGGACACATTCGAAATATTATTCGCTGAGCGGCAAAATAACCCTGGAAATGGGAATGCTTGGCAAGCAGAACTTACTCCACTCTTGGCATACTATACACCGAAATGGATCTCTAATTGGTAAATTGAAAGAACAAACAGGTGGGTTGGTACATAAAACACTTAAAAAGTATATCAATGTCTTGGCACTGCCACTGGCGCTGGCGCTGGAACAGGGATAGAGGAAGGACGAACGAGGAAGGAGGAAGGAGGCAGAAGTAGAGGCAGGCAGCAGGCTTCTGCTGTTTCTTTTGTTTCTGTTGTTGACTTTGCTAGACTGTAAAAATTGCTCAAGTATTTATTAATACAAATTAAGATGTTATCGTCTTAAATTGAATTGAGGCCAGCGGCACCCTCGAAATGAGCAGTTTAATGTACTTAGGCGAACGCATGAAGGACTTGAGAAATGCGGAGGGCAGCATGGAAAAACAAAAAAAGCTGAAGAAACAAAACAAAAAAACAAAAAACAAAAAAAAACCAAAACCAAAACCAGACAAGGACCAGCGACCCAAGGAAAATGGGGCGTACTGCTCGAATTCCCAATCCCAAATATTCGTGCCGAGCGCCAAACGGCAAATGGCAAACGGCAAACAGAACGAATTGCACTGCGAACACAAAAAACACAAAAGCGCACAAATTAGCAAATTTGAGAATCTCGGGGAAAAAATAAAACAAAACAAAGCAAAACAACGCTGCCTATACTCTATACCCGTATAGTGTGTGTTGGGATGGGGGAAGGAGGAGGTCGTGGGGTGTAGGGTGTACGACAACGATAATAAGGAGACGCGAAAGGCGAGCAAACACAAATGTTTTCTCATGTGGAACAGAAATAAAAAGCCTAAAATAAAAATAAGAAATGAGCTGCTGCCGTCTTGTCGTCCCCGTTGTCCCTGTTGTCCTTGACGTCTTCGTTGTCACTGGGGGCACAGTACTTGTACCCCCACCGGGTGGAAAATAAAAAGGCATACAAAGCGCACCAGGGGGAAAACGGCAACAACAATAAACAATTGTGCGATGGAAATCCGCGATTGTAATCCGCAATTTTTACGGCTTTTGCTGCGTAGCCGTTTCCCGTCTTCCGTCTCCCGTCTCCCATTTCCCACATCCTGACTCCTCAATATGGTGGAGCTGGTAGCGCCCGTGGCAGCCCCGGCGTCACTTCCGTCACCATTCATTCATTCATTCATGTTGCTGGGCTATCGCCCAACACCATCTCTGTTCGGTTTTTGAAAAACAATCGCATCGCAATCTGCAAACAGAGAACAGCGGACAGCGGACAGCGAACAGCGGCAACAAAAGTAACGGCAATAATAATACCACAAAAACAGCTGACTGACTAAGTGACTGAGCAAAGGATAGGGTAGGGTATGGGATTGTTGAAGGGACAGCCAGCCAGCCGGCCAGCTAGCCTGCCAGCGCGCCTGCCTGCCATTTCGTTCTGCTCTGCTTTGCCGTTGTCCTGCTGATGTCCTTGCGCCTGCCTACGATAAGCACCGGCCAGCCAGAGAAATGAACGGCGCATTGTTTGATCTGCCGATGGTGCGAGTGATGGTCCGACTGCGGATGCGGGTGCGGGTGCGGATGCGAATGCACCTGTAACAAAGGCTCAACACAATCACGTCCTGACAGCATTGTCTACTACCTGACCATTCGCCTCAATGTAAATTGGCCCGATTGTCCCCTGAGCGATTGGCGGTCAAGTGAACACAAAACAAAGGACCAAACAAAGCAGTCGCATTTCTGAATAGAGTAACGCTAATCAATGGAACCACTTTGCTTTGATGGAACACTAAGCAGCACTAGCTTAGAAAAACAATTTTCACTCGCTTTGGTCATAATATATGTATCAGACTTGCATATCAAAAAATAATAATAATAATAAATTTCATAAAATTATGACTGATAAAAGGTTTGGTAATAAATTTGAATAGAGTAACGCTAATCAATGGAACCACATTGCTTTCATGCTTTCACTTTGCTTTAGCACTAGGTTAGAAAAAACAAGAAAGAAATATTAAAGTCGAGCAGGCTCAACTCTTAAATAATCTGTACCACTCCAAGAATAACGGGAGTTATAGAAAATCGCGAATAGCGGGAAAGTGGGGAGGTGCACGGAAAAAATGAACAAACTTGCACTTTCTCGGGCGTAGGAGAATCTGGATGCCAAGTTTGGCTATTCTAGCTCTTATACTTTTTGAGATCCTTGCGTTCATACAGACAGACAGACGGACAGACAGACATGGCTATATCGACTTTGTGGGGTCTGCCGCGCCGCCTTCTGTGTGTTACATTTACACTCGCACAAAACTAATATACCCTTTTACCCTTTGGATACAGGGTATAAATACAAAAACATCTACAATTTTCACTCGCTTTAGTCGTAATATATCAAACTTTCATTTTAAAAAAAATAATAATAATAGCTTTCATAAAATGTTAGGCGTAGCAATTGCTCTGATATTAAAAAAAGTGAAATTTTAATTTACTTTTCAGAAAAATAAAACAACCCAGCACACATATGTACGTTTCTGTGAACTCACTTTTTGTGTACTTTACGAAACCCTTTCCGAATTTTAAGAGTTTGTACTGCAATTTGAAATATCTTCAATACACAATTTCAGCAATAAATATACTTGATATTTGATATTTTGAAAATAATCCAATACTAATTCACGATATAAACGATAGCCTTTCTCGTTGACAATAATGTACACGTATTTAGGTCTATCTCTTTCTTCCTCTTCAATTTTAGCATGGCTTAGAAGTTAGCTCGTTAAGTCCTACATAGAAGTTTAGTAGAGGGAACAGATATATGTATATAAAAATGGCTATATGTATTATACAAATAGCTATAGAACCCAGTGAAGCACTCATTTTGATTTCATGTTGATGATCTTGTCTATGCGTACAGACTTAAGCAGAGAAATCCAGCTTCACTTCAGTTCAGCTTCAATTCAGTATTCATTGAGGTTTTGGAGTTCCAAGCGTTGTTTTTAAAAGTCTGACATATTTACGAGTAAGTGTTAATGTACGAGCGAACAGAACTAATCCTAATACTTGTCTTTGAATGAAACTCTTGTGAATCGGAGCTGATTTAGCTTAGCTTTAGTATTAATTACAAAGAACTTTTGCCCAACCCCAGAACTACCATACTAAGTTAGATCTATATATATTTTCAATATCATCTATGGCAACAGATTGACTCACAAACTCTTCGAAAATTGTACATCCTTAAGCGGGCATTAAAATCTGAATATATTTGTTCAGTAGCGGGCATATGTTCTTATATTTAGTTACTGCTGTTCCTGAAATGGAAATCAAATAAATAAATACATACTCGTCTGTGTGGCATGTCAGGCCCACCACAACCACCCACTCCTCCACTCCCCCACTCCTCCAATCCCTCCACTCCTCCACTCCCCCCACTCGGATCCGTTACATACAATCGCACACAATGATGTTAGCATTGACACCCAATTTATGGGTGCAGGTTACACATGTACGTATTCACATACACACATACATACATATGTAGATATGTATATCGATGTACATACACGCAATTCCGCATGTCCTTTTGTGTGCGTGTGTGCGTGTATCGACAGCGAATGCTCGACCATAAAAAATGGGCCTTCGACACGAGACGCACATTGTAAACGACACTAAATTGGTTTGTTCCTTTACTTGTATTATATTTTGTGTGTCTCTTAAATGGGCATTAACGCATCATATACACTGCATGTATGTACATATGTACACATGTACACTCGTATAGATAAACAGATATACATATACAGATGCTGGCCATTGTCCTTTAAAGAACTCCCACTGCCTAGTAGTAGTTTTTTCCCATCTCATCCAACAGGAGTTGCAGCTACTTTTATTCTTCACTTCCTATGTTAGTTGTGGTTGCCAATGAGCTAATACCAAATTTTATTTACTTCTTTTATATAAAGATGTTGCCGACATTGCTCTCAAGAGCAGGAAACAGCGACAGCACAGATGATGCCAAAGATGTCGACGAGGATCGTCGAGTGATTCTGAAGTTGCGCCCTTACTTTATTTTCGAGTGCGGCTCTGTAAACAAAATGTTGTTTCCCATATCAGAACAAAGTTCCTCAGTTCGCGCAGCTCGTCCTCTCCGCTTCTCTCGCCCTCCCTCCCGCTCTCACATTTAATAAATACTTATGACTGTGTGCGTGTTTGTGTGTATTGTAGCTGCCAAAGGACTTTTCACAATTGCGAGAAGTTGCTTGAAATATGGCAGAAGGCGTGACAGAGTCCATCGGGGAATGCACTTTCAAATGCATCTGATTGCACACTATTTTTAATATACTTGGTATATTTATATAGAATTTGATTCTTGTCCCTCATACTATATACCACCTATGCATACTTGTAATTAGAGTCTGAAACGGAACTTTCATTGAGTTTCATGTGAATTCTGTGTTGATTTTATTTAAGAAAACCCGAAAGAAAATATTATTGTAGTTCTTAACACTGCAGTTCTATATAAGCTGAGTGCTAATCAATTTCTTTCCTTTTACTTCAAAAATATATATTTAAAATGATTGGTTTCGTCAAATTTTGAGAGTATTGTGTATTTGTGTATTGCGATTACAGGCAATCCCTTATAAGATATGAAGAACCTAAAATATTTTACTCTTTTCTGCAAATACTAGAACAAAGTTTTCTAAGCATTCAACATCTTTATCTCCAAATATTTGACTATCAAGATTCGGACATAAATGTAAAAAACTTATGTTAGAGGTTTCATTTCCTTTAACTTTTAATTCTGCAATATTTAATTTCATTTAATAACATTTATAATATTTTTCCCGAATTAAAAACTTAGCATAGCTATTAAAATCGTTGGTTAGCTTGGAACTTCTTTCCATGCAGAATTCAAGGTAACTAGCAATTCTATTGGAATAACTTTGTCCAATGATCTGATGAATCAAAATGGGGTTTTTTAAAAAAATAGCATACTTTTAGGGCGCACTGCTAACTTTTGCTTTCTATGCCAGCTTTTAAGACACCTATCCTTAAAGATAGATTAGATTTAGGAGAATAATATTTATTTTATTATACTTTATTTTATATTTTATTATATTTAAATTAACATTGATTCTCTTGATGTGGGGAAAGGAGCAGAAAGGAACATTTAATTTGTTAAATACATGTAATTTAAAGTATTTAAAAGAGCATTGTGGCTTCGTAGTCGCACTGTCAGCGCTCTTTCCACAATTTGCATTCGGTTTTTTAAATTGCACAATGATGAAATCCTGCCACAGCGCTGGAAAAGGCTGCCACTGCCTGTTTGCTAATGTGTGTGTGTGTGTCCCTGTGTGTTTGTGTGTGTGTGTGTGTGTGTGTGTGTGAGCGGGCGTGCTTATGTCTGCGTGTCTCTGCACCCCTGTTCATTGGTGAGGCAACTGCGGATTAATTAAATACTCATATACAAAATGTTTGAAAGGACGATGAAGGACGCAGGCATGCAATGAATGGCAGCGAGTCCTGTGTAGGGTGTCTGCAGCGAATGAAATGCGCCAAGGGGCCGTGCCATTTGCCATTGTTTTTATAACTCAATGCACACACTAGCACCAGTCGTTTGCCATCAGTGCTTAAATAATGGCCGATGCTAGCAGGCCACAGTCGAGCATGTAAATTCTATATATGAACATATACACCAATACAAATACACGCACACACACACACACACACACGTACACATAAAATTAATAAAATGGCATACCTATATGAGCGCAAGTATCGTATAACAAATAGCAATTATGTGCCAACAATTTAAGAAATACAAGTACAACAAATTCTTTCACTAATTTGATTCGAAAATCTGCCAAACATTTTACATGATTTCGCTATTTTAAGGAACTTTCTTTTTTAAGAATCTACATACATGTAGAAACGATATTCAGATCTATTCAGACTAATGTGTCCTTTTCGCCTCCACAGTAAACGAATGCAACGCAAAGCTAAGTATTCTGAAAAGAGTGAAGGGAGAGAACATTCGTTTACTTATACTCGCACGTTTAAAGATAGTAATTAGTTATCATTTAATTCATTCCCTTAAGAAGTATTTAATATTTATTTATTTATTTATTTATTATAATTAAACTTTTAAAGCTCAGTCGACCACTCCTTTATTTTAACTACTTTATTTTATTTTATTTTACTTTATTTTATTTTACTTTATTTTATTTTACTTTATTTTATTTTACTTTATTTTATTTTACTTTATTTTATTTTACTTTATTTTATTTTACTTTATTTTATTTTACTTTATTTTATTTTACTTTATTTTATTTTACTTTATTTTATTTTACTTTATTTTATTTCATCTATCTGGAGTGATTGATTTGGATTTCATTTAAATGAATTAGTTATTATTTAATTCATTCACTTACTGCGCTAAAAAGTATTTAATATAAGTATATAATTAAATATTAAACTTTTAAAGCTCAGTCAAACCGATCGGACAGTTTCATTTTAACTCTCTGGAGTGATATTCCTATTTGCGCTTTGGATTTCATTTAAATGAATTGAAAAGCAAAAAAAAACGATCGTTGATTTAATTTGCAGTTCTCAGCTGAGCGAAGTTATGTTAAATCGAAATCTTAAGAAAAGTTTGGTTATAACTTTAAAAGACCTTATTATTCATTTAATTAAGACTGAACACCTAGCTTAACTTGTATTTGCATTTAACTATACTATTAATACAAGTTATAAATATGGTATAATTTTTAAAAAACATTATTATTCATCAAAACAATTTTGAACTCCTACAAAGTAATCCCCTCCGAGTGCAATGCCAAGACTTTTTCCAAGCAATGCAAAAAATCCTTTTCTAAGAAGCCCCCCTTCAGTATGTGTTTCGATTTTGCGATTTTGTCAAAACGATGTTCCCGAAATGGTATTTTTTTAATTTATCAAATAATCAAAAGTCATAAAAAGCGAAATTAGACAAATTCGACGACAAGTTCGTTCTTGTTATTGGCGAAATGATCAAAAAGAACAACTGCAGCGATGCACTGTTTTTTTAAAACAAAAGCAATTCGACTTATTCGGGGCACTAAAGTTTTCTTGAAATTATGTTAGAATTGCCAACAGGATCAGCAATGTCCCTAGCTGTCAATCGTCACTATTGGAGCTCCAATTCTTTGCTTTGCTTAACGTGTGGTTCGTCTTCAACAACAAGGATCTGGATATTTTCTACATTTCTACACGCTTTTTTTAAACGAAAATGCAAAAATTAATTTAACCTTTCACCTTTCAACCATTTAACCCAGAATCAAACAGTTAGTTTGGAGAGGAGAGAACACTTTCATTGCTGATTTCAAATGTGAAAATGTTCTGCTTTAAGTTTTTGTTTGCCTAGAATTTTTGAAAGGGCATCGCTCAGGCTTTGTGTGTTGACCTGCATTGTATAATGCAACGACACGTTAACGATAATGATTGATATCACGATATATACTTGTAGTAACCGGTGCTGTGGCCATGTGAGGGAGATTTCCTCTCGACGCGTCTCCACAGCTTGCTGGCACGCTAACCTCTCGACCGGCACACGATCTTGGACCCACGCCACCACATACTTGTATGGCATTAGTCGAAAGCGAGCCAAATGACAATTCCATTGGAACAAAAAAGAAATATACTACATACATACATACTTGTATATGTATGTATACTACTAGTATGAGGCAGCGTCCAAATGGCGTCAATAGTAATTGTTCATCAACACGGTGACGGGCCAGACAGGGAGCTGGCGGGCAGCGGGGAGAGGGGAGAGGGGAGAGGGGAGCTACTGCTTTGGTTGCCCATCCAAACTACTTGGAGGAATGTAATGAAATTTCTTGAAATTTCTTTCGTCTGTTGTCGGCATGGCTGGCTGGCTGTCTGGCTGTCTGGAAACTGCAATTAGAGGTCGATTGGTCTGCAACGCTGTCGTGGCTTTTCCTCCAAGGCTTTTCCCGTCACCGTCGAGCTCTTCACACCACAGACAACGGACCCACGTGTGCCTCAGATACGTGCGGCAGACCAATTACAACGAGGAACTGACACAAGCCCAAATATTAGTGTGAACCATCGACATGGCATTCCGATTTAGTTTTGGTTTCTCTTCAACTAATCAGCATTAAGCGTCGGCACATGGCCGCTCTTCTAGACTTTGGTCATTTCAGCATTAGAAATTATATCGGAGAAGAAGTGGTTTTGAAATACAACGAATCTCAGATGCGCTTTTTAAAATTGTCATCATCTATTTTTGATTGATTCTGTTTTTGGATGGTCTTTTTCGAACGGTTTTGAAATTTAATAATTTTATATATGGATATGCGACATTATTCGATTTAGCACGATTTAAAATAACATATTTATGATCAATGTTTTTTTACACGACTCAGGTGTACATTTAATTCTGTTTTTACACGGTAGATTGGTTCCAGAAACAACCGTGTAAAAAAATAGGTGATTGGTTCCTTATGTCTAAAGAAATGTATGTATATGCAAGTTTTAATTTTCAAACCGTATTATATCAAAATCGTGTAAAAACAGAATTAGGTGTGTCCATCTGTCCGTCCGTCTTTCCGTCCATCCATCTTTCAGTTTTAAGCACTACCAATCACACATTTTGCGGAGCTATCACGACAAAACTTTGCCTTTGACAGACAAAGATAATGCGTCGAGTCTGAACATCTCAGATCAGCGTATCATTTTTTATATCAAGACTTGTTTCTTATTTCTAAAGATATTAAATATTGAGAATGTTGTAGTCATATCTGATGGCTTGGCTTCAAGCTTTATAAAGATACATTATCCACAGCCCAAGCTATTGTTGTAAGACAGAACGGAACAATAGAGGTTTTTAGCTCGTTTTAAAATTCTTTTTATTTCAAATATTTTATTTTATTTCAACTTTTAAAAACCTTTTCCCAACGCACTGCTGGCGTTTTCAAAACACAGAACTAATTCCTAATTGCCCGGAAACAACTCCGTCTAGCATAATATTTTCTTTTTTTATTTTCCAATTTAAACTTAGAAATAACATAAAAAACGTAATTAATTTTTGTGTTTTTATAACTTTATCATTATGTATTTATAAACCTCATCGTAGCGTTACAAATATCAGGTTTTAAATTCTGAAGAAACATATTGAAATGAAAATATGTAAATATATATTTTGAAAAAATATGACCTCAAACCTTGACCAGCAGGTCATTCGAATAGATTTATATAAAGTATAAATAATTAAATAAGACTAAACTCCTAGCTTACGCTGTATTTGTATTTTTCTGTAAGTTGAACTTATTGTAAAAAATAACAGTATATTTAAAGTTTTACATTTATAAAAAAAATCATTCCATATGTGTTTGTGTTTAATGCATATTTCTAGTAATGGCAAGGAGCAGTTGTATTTAAAAAAAATAAAAAAAAATCTTCATTGCCAGAAAGTACTAGAGAAGCCGAATCATTAGTCCCCCGTAGTTCGGTTTATAGAGATCCCCGGACAAGTGCACAATACTCTTCTGTGGCAAGCGTATAATGCATTGGCATTGTTTTGTAATCGTCATTGCACCCACTGGTCTGGACTGGACTGGTCTGGACTGGACTCTTTTGATGATAGAAGCATCTTTTTGTCTTTCTTCTTCTCTGGCCTCAGCCCAGCTCAGCTCAGCTCATCTCATTTCAAATAATTTCAAATAATTTCTTCTGTCGCCGTCGTCATCATTGCTGTGCTTGATTAATTGCAGAGCAGGCCGAGCAGCAATTTGTTGTGTTTTTTCTTTTTCTTTCTGTCTGTCTTACTTTTTCCTCACATTCCCGTCAGTGTATTAGCCGTGGCTTTTCATTTGATGCTGCCTGCCAGGTGGTAGCCATAGATGTGGCCGCTACGGCTCAAACGCCCTTCTTTCCATGGCTCTGAGTTGCATCACATCAACCTTAATTATAAAGCCATCGAGTTGCGTCATCATTTATAGAGGAGCCGAGAGCGCCGGCAGCACACGCACAAATCAGTGCATATATAAGAACTAGCTATCTGCACTTACTACAAACAATACAAGTATAGTGTATGCATTCAGGTACATATCATATATTTATCTGCGTGTATGTCCATTAGCATTGTGCCATCAACTGGCAAGTTCTTTTATCTGAAGAGGTTCAAAAATCCAGCTTTCTGTGACAAAAAAAAACTGAGATTTTGTCTGCGATGCTGGGATTGTGTGTTATTGTCTCCAAGTACAACCTATGAATACCAAGCCATCACACCTTCTAAAAGAAACTTCTGCTACTGTATATAAATATCTTCAATCTTCAAATTCAATTGATAACATTTAGGAATTTTTTTACATGGTATTACCATAGAGTCGTAGGCCTCAGTAGCTAGTACTCTTACCCCTTAAGTATATTATTACAAGTATATAATATATTTAACTGAAATGAAACAAAAGAAACCTATGAACATTAAATTCCGAAGATCCAACAAATCATGCCAGCCAGTGATTGAGGATCTCAAAGTTGATGCTCTAGTGGATTTTCTTTTTTTTAAACAATTACTTACAATTTATTAAACTAGCATTCTGCTAACAATATGGCAGCTTAAGCTAGCTAGAAATGCTCTAGAGGATAACTAACTATTCGCTTTCTAGTATTGCGATTCCATGTTTGGCCGATTTAATTTAATATTCAAAAATGTATAGAGAATATAGCCACATGGCCAAATAATTCAGATGGTCTTTAAATGAACATGAGTTCCAGGAGTTGTCTCCTTTTGGGAATACACGTTTGTGAAGAGCACCAATTAAAAATAAGTAATCTTTGATGCCATAAATAATTACATTTAATTGTGAAGTAAAAATGAGGACTTAAATAAATAAAAATAAAGCACCAAGAAGAAGTTCAGGCAGCAGTTCAATAGATGTTCTGTTAATAATCCTTCTTTGAATTAGGAAACCAAAAAATGGAAGAAATGGAGCAGCACCTCCTCCCTTTTTTCGAAAGAGAACATTTTTATTGAATTTGTATTTTTCAAAATTTAAAATTACAGAAAACAAAAGTACTTTAATTAGGATTCAGTTGCTATTACAATATATAATTTACTATCGCTGAGTAGAGAGAATGAAAGTTTCTAATCATGAATAAAACAATTATTGTGTTTAAGAATTCCTCCAACGTGTCGGAGGCATTAATAGAACGTCTATTTTACAGCTTATTCCTAATCTTTTTTATCTTTTAAGTTATAATGGTATATTGATTATATCATTATCATTATATATCGGCAGAACTATTGTTGATTTACTAAATAAATAAAATAAAGTCTGCAACAGAAAATTTAAACGAATGATTAAGCTTTCTTATCTTTTAAGTTTAAATTATAAAGTTATATTAATTATATCATTTTATATATATAAAATGCTAAAATATATTTCAATAATTATAATGGAATGTATCGGCAGAACTATTGTTGATTTACTAAATAAATAAAATAATGTCAGCAACAGAAAATTTAAACGAATGATTAAAAATCAAAAGGAAGACTGGCAATGCTGGATGCTTGCTATTTATGAAAAAAAAAAAAAGGATCGTTTTGCTATTTTCATGCAAATAATGGAGCGATGTTTTGGCAAAAATGAGAGCAATGTGTGGTCGAAAACAAAGGGCAGATAAAAAATGGGATGAAATGAAATGAGAAAAATGGCGAAACGGGCAACAGAGCAGCGGATTAAGCTGAAAAGTTGAGCAGTCGAAATCGGAGGGAATCAAAGGCAGAACGCCGGCTTTAACTGCTTATCGATGGGAGTAAACAAAACACAACACAATGCGGACAATGCGGACAGTGCGGACAATGGACGGAGAATGCGGTAGAAAGCAAGTGTTGCGAATGAATAATTAAAATAATAGGTCAAGTAGGCTGAACAAAAGAGGACAATCGAAGGATCTGCACTGATCCCTGGCAGCACGGCGAGCGGACAGAGCGCACCTAGCGCCATGCGCTTACAGAACAAAAACAAAACTAGGCCGAGCGTCCTGTAGGACGAAGGACATGTTTTGAAAGTAAGCATTTTACGCCGGACTCAAAGACAAAGGGGCAAGGATGGAAAACTGTGGCGGTGGCAGCAACCAAACAGGCAAAACAATGCAGCAAGCGTTAAACGCACACGCAGGCCGAAAAGAGCAGCCGTTGAGAGGGCTGAGGACCCTTTGCCTTTAGCCGCACAGATCCGCGCAGATCTGAGGCTAAGTCAAGCTACAGTAGCAGCGGCAACAAAGGACACAAAGGGAGAAACACAACTAATTATCCTATTCGCATCAAGTGCGTGTAATTACTTTGCCGATCTTCGTGTATCTATGTATGTATGTATGTGTATGTTGATCGTGATCGATGCTTGTCAAGTGTTCGGCAGCTCCTGCTGCTGTCCTGCTGCCGTCCTGCTGCTGGCTCAGTACCGTTTCTGGTTATAATTTGAGTGAGTGCCGCGCACAGCTTAAGCCAATTACCGATACGATCTGCAGCAACTGTAGGGGCAGCGAGCTCAGGCTCAGGCTCATCATCATCATCATCATTTTTGCACACTCTACACATAGTGTACTAGTATATAGGAGAGATATTCCCTAGACGCCTACCTTTGACCCTTCGGACCTTGAGTGACAATAGCGCACGCACTTCGACACTGCTCTCGAGCTGGGCACTCTTCAAGCAACTGGCGCTCTGCAGAGCGGCTGGCGCAGCGGCTCAGCGGCTCGGCGAAAGGTAAATCCCATTACTGTGGGACAGACACGAACACAACATACCTTAATCATCAATCAAAATCATAGCACGAAAAATCAAATGACGCGTACCTGTCCAGTTCAGTTCAGCCATCCAGTCCAGGCCAGTCCAGGCCAGTCCAGGCCAGTCCAGGCCAGGCCAGGGCCATGTCACAGTCTCGTGTGGGGCACTTGGGTGATCTGGCATGATTTTCACTCAAGATGAATCGGCCGTTTGTTCGCACCCCGTCGATAAGCAGTTAATTATATTTATTCTCATCCTGTTCCACCTATGGGCGTTTCTCTTGGCGGCTTCACTTTGAATCGCATTATTTTCCAAGTACGCGCCCGCTCGATCTATCCTACATACAAGTATGTACGAGCATACTCTCGTACTATGTATGTATGTATGTCTGTATGTATGTAGCTTGCTTGCACTTTCCCGATATTTCGGCGCCAAGAATGATTAATCAACAGCTTCAAATGCGCCGTTGCAGCATCCCAGCATCCCAGCATCCCAGCATCTCGGCATCACCAAAAATTGTGCATTCAATGGCTGTACTTAAGGGTAAACCGTATAAATCATAATTTTGTTTCCAAATTATACATCGTCAATCAACATAATGAAACACATTTCTGGCCAAAGAAAAAACAACTACTTGTACAACCAGAAAATGCAGCCACCATCCAACTGATCCACTCGAAATGAGAAAGCACTTTTTGCGGCGCTGGCAACTTTTGTTCCTCATTCCCTTTGTCATGCTAAGTTTATGGATAATATAGTAATTAGAAACTGTCTTCCGATCTGCTAGTCGCCCACTAACTACCAAGCGAGAGCTGCAAGACAGCGGTCTGAAAAAAAAGTTAGACTCAGCTATCTATCTGACAGCTTTCCCAATATCCCTCCCGATCTCATGATAATCTATTTATGCCTCAAATACGTAAGCTTTTTTAAAAAAAAATTAAATTATATTTTATTCAATTCTTACATGACTTGCTTGAAAAGCTACACAGATTTCTATTTTTTTTTTTTTTCAAAAATTTAGTGTCGATTGTTTTCGAGTTTTTTCTTGAATTGTTCCCCATTGAAAGAAATCGGGAAGGGACTGCCTTAACTGTGCTTCTAGAAGCTCATAAGCCAGATATAAATTAGCAAAATGTTCCAGAAACTATTACAACAGTTTCTCTCTACTCTCTGAGAATATAGTAACGGTTTGTGGTGTATTATTTGAGAGTTTTCAGTGCCCATCTAGTCTGTTTAATTGCAAACCCAGCTAGGATATGCTTTGTTACTCGCAAGGACTTGTTGCCAAAAAAAAAAATGGGACCATCGACATTGTGTTTGACGCATTGGCATTTCCTGGTTTTCATAATCAACTCATTATTATGTCAACAACATTAAGAATGAAAACATTAAAATTTTCAAATGAAAACTAGCAACAACAAAAATATTAAACTGAAAACTAAATGCACCCTTTATAATTATTATGTATATATTCACAAAATAGAACTGGATCATGGAATGGGCATACAAAAAAAGCTAAGAATTCTGAACAAAAACTAGTCCTTTAGAAAATGTTTACATTTAAAATATAGTGTTGAAATCGAAAATTAAAAAATTGCGGTTTCTGTGAAAAATGAAGGAAACAAAATAGATCTGGTCGGCATATAAGTACGCCTTTACAAAATATTAATCATATGCATCTAATTCTGTTTTTACACGGTCGGTTTTTACACGATTTTGATATAACACGGTTTGAAAATTAAAAATTGCTTTTATATTTCTTTAGAGATGTGGAACCAATCACATTTTTCTTGCATATGATCAATGTCTGTTTTTACACGGAACCAATCTACCGTGTAAAAACAGAATTATAGGAACTTAATTTTTAGGGACGTTAGAATATGCTTCTTCTATGCTCATTAAAGAACGACCAAGTATTTAACCTGTATTTGGAAGGATATTCTGGCAATCTGGATATAACAAAGTGCTAAGCTTTATAAATGATGCTGGATTCCTAGACGGACTGACTGAACAAATAATGAATAGTTAATATAATGGGATGTGCCTAGCCAAAACACTCATACTAAGTATTTAGCCAAACACATACTTATACATCATATTACATGAAATAGTACGTAAGCCCTGCTCTCAAAAAAATCGCCTATTTATGAAGATGCGTTGTTTATGCTATAAACCAAATTTCTACCCCTTTGGCAAGGACACGAATTTCGTTTATTAGTTTTTTTTTTTATTTTTTTTTTGTAAAATTCTCTAAGCGATCACGGTACATGGGCAGTGGAACGTACGCGTGCACTCCCCCAGTGCCATTGGCATTATGAACGGCTCTTGAGCATCGTTGTGCATGCGGATATATGCATATAGTACTTATATTTGTGAGCACTCGTGTCCTGGCAATGATTGCCAATGCCTCTTATTAATGAAATTTTTCAATGACACGAAGGGGAGGGAACGACCACACCTCCTTTTTTATGGGCCATTGTTTGAACTACACACGACGATTGCATCTGTGCTAGTGGTTGATTTCGCATTTATTTGTGTGTCAGTATAAAGGGTTTCTATCGGAAGCACACACACACACACACACACACACACACACACACACACACACACACACACACACACACACACACATATAGCTATGTTAATAGGCAGTATATATTGTATTTATAATCCTCCAACTACCCCGCTCAGTGCCATTGAATGTGGGTAACGTTAATGAGACAAATTGATTTGCATGTTCCGCAGCCGATTTTAAATACATATACGAGCATGTATTCACCAATGATATAACAGCATGTCTACATAAGTATATATGTACATATGTATATTAATCACAAGTACAAGTGCAAGTACATATGTATATACATACCTACGATTTCTCATGCCCTAATCCCTTTGTAGGCATTTCTTAAATTACAACACGTAAACATCAATTTGAATAATTGTAATTAATTCGAATGCAGCACGTTCTTCAATATTGAATTCAACATACAAATCTTGTAGTACATATATGAACAAATGTATATTGTTTTTCATCTCACGAGTTTTTTTTAATGTGGTGTTATCAATTCCAAGCCACCTATTTAGTGCCATCTTGAATACTTATAAACTGACATTTTGAATCATTTCTGGGGGAGACTACAAATATGTAAAAAATGGCAAAGTTTTTCACTTTTATAGAACTAGTAAGCTATAATGTTTTATTTGTATTATAAGCTAAGCTATTTAGCTAGCAACTCAGAGACTATATTATGCTTATTCTTCTACTCAAAACTGAACCATCTAGTTACCAATTCAGAAACTATATTATAGTTATATTCAGGAATATTTATATCATGTATGTACTTGTTTAAAGTAACGAAACAGTATGGCAAAGAGATGAAATCTTGTATACCCTTTTACCCTTTTAGTAAAACTATTTGGCGAAGCAAGTACGCCCGTCCGACTGTATGTATGAACACCAATAACTTTTCACACAACAGCAAACTTGGTATATAGACTTGTCTTATCCATAAGCAGAAGAGATTTTGTAAAAACCATATACATACAAGTACGTGTATAGCCTCATAGTTTTATAAAGCTGCCACAGGAGCGATCTTAGCTTAACTTTTCCATTTAAAAAATATCCTAACTACTTTTGATATTTAACATTTTTTAGTACATACTTGTTTATACCTAAAACCTAACCTTCAGATTTGCTTACTGCATATTACAATGTAAAAGGAAAGGCTAAATCCCACGTGTTCTTGATTGTTATAAAACTCTACTCATTTGAACTAATACACTCTCAAATCAATTCAATCCAGTTAGCGATCGAAGTTAGTAAAAAATTAATTTTGTATTAATTTGTTTGTAATACAAAATTAATTTTGTATTAATTTAAATGGGAAATTTTACGTAGATCTATTGCAATTCAACATCAGCTGACGAAATGAGCATTTTAAAAAGTAGAGAAAAGAAATATTGTATTGATTATTATTATTAAAAAATTCCAAATACAATTACAAATTGCAAGCAGTTTATAGAGTAAGCTATAGCGACTAAGGCCTTAAGCTTAGTAAGGCTTATTATTATTATTAAGCTATTTATTAAGTATTCTATTGATTGTTAAATGGAATAAAACTAATAAGGCTGAACAATTATTTTCTGCAGATTTTGATTTGATTTATTTATGGGGTGACCGTGTAAGTGACACTGCAACATAGAGTATACACCTAATTCTGTTTTTACACGGTCTTTTTGTACTCAGTTTTGATTAAACACGGTTTGAAATTTAAAAATTGAATATATGGTTACACAACATTATTCCATTTAGCACGATTTAAAATAACATATGATCAATGTGTTTTTAAACGACTTTTTCTGGAACCAATCTACCGTGTAAAAACAGAAATAGGTGTGAGGAGTCTTTTTTGTATAGCTGTTCAAAAAAAACCGGTAAAATTCTTTTCGATAATTTCAAATGGTTTCAAATTTCTGTCTAAATACGCGATTATTAAACGAAAGTATTCCGATAGGTGGCGCGCCACAATTATCACTTGGTTGGTGTCTTCGCTTTAACTGCTCTTCAGTACAGACAACATCAATTCGATAATTTCAATTCTGAGCGAATTCTTATTGGATGCGTTTTAGAAAGGACCTTCATGGCATTCATATTACAAGTAGATAGATCAGTAGAACGTCGCTGTGCAGGACATGTTGTCCTGAAACTCAAGCCATAGCTTGTCAAAAATTGCTGCATGGCTTCACACACACACAGATATTGGAGAGTGTGATGCAAACTGTGCCAACAACATAACTCATTGTAACAATATTATGATAAACAAATGTCTGTGGATGTGGCTGTGTGTGTGTGTGTGTGTGTGTGTCCACATGAACAACATCAAAGCAAAGCTGTTTATCTAAAGATAATGTGCTTGCGCCAGTGGAATGTCAAAATAAAAAGTGTTTCAAACGCAATCAATTGAAATTAATTTGCATAAAGGAATGTCCGCACAGAATGTCCGCATTCTTGACAGGAGACAGGACGAAACAACAATATCAATAGACACTGGTGTGGCTTTGCTCAACTCTGTTCTGTTCAGTTCAGTTCGGTTCGGTTGGGGTCTGTTCTGGTCTGACATGCACTAATGTGGCTACCCCCAATGGCTAGAATTGTGAAACTTTGTGCACAAATTTAATGTGGGTTTGGGAGCCTTGGCCTTTGTTGCTTGATTTGTGGCTGCCGTTCTTACAATTAGGCTTTAATTTGTTTATAATGCCAAAACGGGAATGGGCACAGACCCAGCTGGGCAGGGCTACCAACTGAGCCCACTGAACGAGTCCAGTGACAAACAGAACGCGCTCGCGTCCTTATTTTCACTCCACGCACATTTTCAGCTCAAATAAATTCAAATTCAAATTCAAATTCGAGACGAGACGAGACGAGAGCTGCGCGCTCTCTGCCCGTGCCACCCACTCAAGCACACACACACACATATGGCCCAGGGGCATTTCGGCTCGAGCGGCAAGAGTGGCGAGTGGCTGAGGAAGCTGCAACGTCAGTGTTGTTGTTGGCACAACAGAATTTAGGGTTTAAAATTAATTAAGCGGAAGGAAGCAAGTACGTTAGATTGTTTTAGGCAGTTCCTCTTTTTCTTTTTTTTCTCTTTTTTTTTTTGTTTTCTTTATTTGTCAAATTCAATTTCATTTAATTTGATAGCCGGGGCTGTGCTATTTGTTAGATCTTAAAGCTGTTTGCATTTATTAGCAATGTTCTCGGAAATGAAATTTCAATAACAGCCCAAGGTGCTGACATAATTGAAAACCGATTCTCTATTTTATAATTAATATTGTGCTGCATCTATACTTGATATAGATCAGATAAATAATAATCGGCAAACCAAATAATAGCCGAATGGTTTTTCCTAAAGAAATCGCTCATTTTAATAATAATTTTAATAACTTCGAATATCCACTTTTAACATTGAAATCAATTCAGAAATGCCCAAAAATGTCCAAAAATCAAGCAAAGTTTATAATAATCGGCAAACCAAATAGTGGCCGAATGGTTTTCCCTAAAGAAATCGCTCATTTTAATAACAAATTTGAATAACTTCGAATATCCACTTTTAACATTGAAATCAATTTAGAAATAGCCTTAATCTGTGCTTTCAAATCAGCAGAATTCTAAATATTTTAATATTGAGACATCTGTTGTAGGGCCTTGGATTAAATACCTTTTATATTTATGCGACATGTGTGGAATATGAACTTGAATATTAATAGTTTTATGCAGATATATTTTAGAAGTTAAAACACCCTTTTAACAAAAGCACGTTTTCTTAAAAATGAAATGAACAGAAACGCTTAGTTGCTAAAATATATCATTACAGTAGTCGATTCGTCTTGTTTTTGAATAGCTGGTCTGTGGACAAGAGTCTTTTATTAAATCATATGTACATAGCTAAGCTCTCAGGACAGGACTTGCTTGACTTGCCTTAAAAAAGTTGCTTATTAGAGCTATAACACTATTGTATTCCAAATAGTAAAATGCTTTCTCTAATTACTAATTAAGGACTTTCGACGAACTTGTCAAATAATTCTTCACTACTTCTACTCTGCCATAGAAACATCAATCCCAATTTAAGGGCAAGCTCTGAAATATGTTCAAACATACGTTCATACGCACATACATATAGTATAATAAAGGGCTTGTTAGTCCAGACAAGAACGTTCGCTCAAACCAAGTGGTGGAAAATTTAAATCTGGCCAAACAAGTTTCTTCCCCTCTTTAATTAGCGAGAGTGACTTGCTGGATTGCATATTGTGCGCCGGGAATATGTATAATGTATTGAACATCCTCGAATTTGACAAATCATCATCATCCTGCAGGAGAACTGGCCACAATAAAGGCGAATTACATACACACTACTACGCCACTGTCACTTTTGCCAGCGAGGACAGACTGTCCCTTTTATATACTATCTACGAGTATGTACATATATGTACATATTTCGAGAAGTGGGAGTATGAAGTATGAAGAAAGCCACGCTGAAACAAAGCAAATCACGCAACCGACTGACAAATATGCTATATATGCTTCTATGTGTATGTATGTGTGTGTTCGTATAATTGAAAAGCTCTGCTGCTCGTGTCCACCTATAAACACAATCAATCATTTAGCCGTGTGTGCTCTTTTTTTGGGTGTGTGATTTCTACCTCTAAGTTGGGTGTTTCAGTTTCGCGTCCCATCCACAAACACACTCCCCAATTTGTCGCCCTCATCATGGAATACTAGGACAAGGGCAGCATATTTCATTTAAATTTACTTTTATGCTGTTTGGTTCCTTACGAAATCTTTAGAGCAGACTCGACTGGTCCTCCTCCAGACCTTTCACATTCCAAACCGCCTAGTTGGAAACTCAATTGTAGGAAGAGTATATATTCAAAGTACAATCAAATAATTTGAATGTGTAGTATTTTAAAAAAATAAAAAAAACTTATTACTACCCAAGAGACTCAATTTAAATAAACAATAAAAATAAACTATTGAGGAAAACTAAGGAAATCCTACAGAGTAGAAACTCAATTGGAGATTGGGAAAAAGTTGTAACTACAATCAAACAATTTAAAAGTATTGTTGGAATAGCGGCCTATTTGGGCGACTGAAATATCCCTTTGCGATTAGTACTGTATTAGTACATTTTTAATACAAATTCATTTTTAAATAAATAAATAAATAAATATTGCTAAGGCGTTAAAATAAAAAGAACTTATTACTCCCGAAGAACCTCATTAAAAGTTATAAATAAGCAATAAAAAATAAACTATTGAGGAAAACTAACTCAACTCTATAGAATAGTTTTTTAAAGCGGTTGGATCGATTGTTATACAGATCTACATTGAAATAGTACATTATTAAATTACAATTGCCCAAAAAAAGTAATGAAATTGGAATTAGTTAATATATATTCTATTTATGATATTTTGATTAATACGAGCCAGGCTGGCAGTTGAATTTCCGCCAGTTCTACACGTTTATTTTTTCAATATTTTGAAATAGATTATTTATTCTATTATAATCTTTTTTATTTCTGTCATCAACACGTGACTTGGCGAGCTAGTTGAAGGAGACTTGATATGTGTTTTTGATTAGCAAAATGAGCGGAATAGTTGTTTTCATGCAGACTCTTAATAATTATAAATTATTAATAATAATTCTAATGCATGTTCATAAATTATTTTTTTTTTTTTAACATCTAAAGCTACGCTTAGGAAATTGTATCAACCATATATAATTTATTTTTAGCTGTCATAGCCGAGCATTTGTTTGTTGCAACTTTTCCAAAAAAAAAAAAAAAAAACCCCATTCAAGTATTTCGAAAAAATAGCATTGATTTCTACTTTAAAACAATAAGAATGAAAGGCAATGGTTACTGAATGGCCTTCATTCATTTCATTCAATTGAAATGAAAATTGTGTCCCTGCTCCTGTCCCTGCATTACGTTCCGATGCTGTCTTAGGACACTGGCGGCTCATCCCCAAATCGTATCTAATTGAAAGAGGCTTGAACCAAAATGCATATAGCACGAGTATTCCGGCACACTCGAACATAAATTGTAATAAAAGTTTATATGCAATAAATATTTGGATACAGCCGAGCGCTTTTGAATTTTTTATTTGAAATATAAAATTGAAAATTCAATTTCGCAATCATTTTGGCAGGCAAGAAACCAACCCCGCCCCTCCTCCCCCCCATCCACTAAAGCCAGCAACGTTCGCGGCAGACGACGACGACGACGTCGACGACACCAGTGTCTGAGCTCTGGAGTCTGAACTCTGGAGTCTGAAGTCTGGAGTCTGGAGTCAGGAGTCAGGAGTGTGTCGTGATATCTCACAGCAACACCACCACCACCACCACCACTGAAGGCCAGCGCCGTCGACAGTGCAGATTAAAAAGAGTGCAGGCGGCAGAGTACCAGACGACATTCTCGACACGGGCAAAGGCCCAAAGATACGGTGGCCGGAGCCGTAACAGGAACAGGCAAAGGAGCAGGAGCAGGAGCGGGCTTCATTAAGCGCAACTCTTCGAAAATGTGTTGTTTTATTTTTTTTTATTTTTTGGCTGATACTGGGTAAAAGCCAGAATAGTAATTGCATAAAGTCGAAAGTTTTCGGGGTGTATGAGCGTGCGGCATCTTTCCGCAGACAGCATACAAGTAGAAGCTCTGCACCAGCCGCCACTCTCCACTCTCCGCCCAACTGTACGCCTCAATGGACACTCTCGTAATAATAATTAAAAACATAAAAAAAATGTTGAGCCACACAGAGCCAGAAAAGGGCAAAGCCAGCAATCTAGCAAGCTAGCCGGCAAGCCTTAAAGACAACCCCCATTAAAGAGTTGCCATTTTAAATGAATCCCAAAATATGCAAGTTCCTTCGACGCTCTCTAACGCAGCGAATTATTAATTAAACCGTTGTTAGTCCATAGAGCGCCCATTTGTTGTAGCTTTTTTAAATTATGCACCTATTAATGTTTAAAATGCAAAAGCAGATGACCGTGCCCGCACCACCACCACCGCAACCACCACCACCACCTCCATCAACCACACCATACCTTAATAAGGTATAAAGCCATAAAGTTTTATGAGAATGATGGCCATTGTCAAAGAGTTAGATTATGTTGGAAAAAGTGCCGGCATTAGGATGCCAGCAGCGGGCGGGCAGGGAGAAATTCCGAGCAGATGCTCCTCCAGCCCAGCATTTCGTCACAGTTCCATATCGACTTGCAGGTGTCTGCAAATTATATTTCTTGTACTTAATATTGTTCAAATATTTAGTATTGCTGGGCCAAGTTCAAGTTAAAGAGCTTTTGAATCATACTAGCTGGGAACACCAAAACTTGCTTGTGGACTTGTCTGGCACAAGTTTATTTCAAACCTTATATAACCTCCTATTTTATATAGCTTTTGTAAGAGCTATCGCTTCAAAAACTACTAAAATCTTTTCTTTTTTTCCTAAATATATATTTGGAAACTTTATACTATGGACAACTGTTGTATTTCCCATTCAATTTCAATTTGGTAGCAGGTTTAATAAATTGTATACACATTTTTTTTTTTTAAAAAAGAAGACTAAAATCTTAGCTGTTTATTTCGGTATTGAAAATAAATTTGGTACTTCCGATATATTTTTGTAGTCCAAGCCCGCAGATTTCTCCTTCTTAGGCTTTTCTAGCTTATAAGATGCTTTTTATAATTTGTATATACTTCCTATGTCGACAGTCAATGTTTATTGACATAAATAAATAAATAAAATAAAGCTTAATTTAGTTGAATGTCTATAAAGGGTGCGTCCGGGCTTTAAAGTTGTGTGATATAAATATATAAATAAATATTATTATTGCAATTTTTTTTAAACTTTTTATTTGCTTATCAGTTCCTAGTACGACAAGAAAACTTCTTTTAAATTAATGTACTAGTCACAAAGCATACAATTTTCTTAGATAAAATGAAAAGTGATTTGAAAAGCCAAACTTATTTTTATAAATTTCATTTCATTTTTCTTTTTTTCTGCTTTTGCTCTTATTGTTATCATTATAATTAGCACATAAGCGTTGCCTACTGAATGTAAATGTATGTATTAGTATAGGTTGTTTGTTTTTCATTAATTATACTCTTGAAAGTGTGCTTGCACTTTAGCTCTAAAATGCGTTTCAATTGAAGGGGAACTTGCACAAAAAAAAAGCCAAGTTAAATTCTCCACTACTATACATTTATTACATATTGGCTTTATCTTGGCTACTTGGATTTGAATTTGCGAGTTTTTTGCAAATTAGTTGGCTGCACAAAAATTATAGAATGCTCTTAACATTTTTGTGTCAAGACTTTTTCTCAAGTATTTCTTAAAACTTTAATAGAATCTAGATAAGTAAATCGCTATTAAAATCGAACTTAACTAAATAGAAATAGAAGTGTTCAGCCCGTGGCAGCGAAAACGTTCCTTTATTTCTCCTTTTGCGGATTATTTTTAGTTATTTTCGTTTCTAATTCTACAAAAATGTCAACTTTAACCAACAGAGGACTCACAAGACTGCCTGACCTAGCTCAACTTTTTATAATATTATTTATTGAAATAATTCAATTAAATTAAACATTAGCTTCTTGGAGTTAAATTATAAATATATCTATCTGTCTTGTCCAGTTTCGATTTCGAACATTAAAAAAGTGTTCATTAAAAAATAACTGTTTTTGTTGGTTTTTAAAATTTAGTCTTATTTTATTAACAAGATATTCTCTATTTAAGTAATAAAGTTGAATACTTTGAAAAGATTTCCTTGAACATGTGATACCCGAATTGCTCGCTGGGTTGATTGTCTATTGTTTCTCTCACAATTTTCGAACTGAATACATGTATATATATATATAATTTACACCTTCAGCTGTAAATTTAAATTTTGCATAAATTTGATTTGAGAACTAAAACATTATACATTAATCAACATATGCTATATCCTTTATAATTGTCATTATAATAATTTCTGACATAACTGGCGAATGAGCAGCAATCGTTGTTCGACGAACATTCCAATATACTCGTGCTCGAGTGTTTTCTTAAACAGTTTACAAACACACAACGGCACACATATTTTACCCAACACTTAAATACTCTCACTCCTCCCCCCAGCCAACTTCCCCCCCCCCCCTTCCAACACACACACACACTGAGGCACTCACTTTATTTGTACAATAAATGTTCTATAGACCTAATCACTGTGAATACTGAAGTAAAGTTTGGAGCATTCAACCACAAACACAACCAACAACCAGCACACAGAGGCAGCCATTTACCGAAACGTTTTCAATTAAGGGGAAATACCTCCAGGTAATGTTGAAATCACTTAAAGAAATGATAATCACTTTGTACACACACGTTTAACTCCTCGGGGTTGCTCACTTGCGAGCTCAAGCTGAAGCTGGAGCTGAAGCTGAAGCTCTCACTGCCAACAGAGCTCTCCAGTGCTCGTATTTTGGGCGAAAGTCAGTCTCTGGCTCCATCACAGTCCCCGTCCCAGTCCCCGTCCCAGTCCCAGTTCCAGTCAGTAGCAGTTCACTTGTTTTTGTAGTGGATTAACCCGAGCAAAAGAAGAAATAAATTCACCTGCAGATGCTGACGAGTACCTTAGCGAGTGGGTAGCTAACTATGTAGTTGGCTAGCTTTATCGTCTCAGCCAAGCGAATGCCTAAGCCTATGAGTAAACCAGTGTGTGTGTGTGTGTGTGGGTGTGGGTGTGCGAGTGTGGGTGTGAGTATGCGTGCTAACGAGCAGAGGAATGGGCACAAGACTCTAGACCCGCTCCTGGTCCTGCTCTCACTCCTGCCCGTGCCCCTCGTCCTGGACTGGCAGCACATTGGGGTGAGCACGCTGATGGGGCAGAGTGTAGAGGCAGTCTGTTTTGTGCATGTGTCTATGTGTGTCTATGTGTGTCTGTGTGTGTTTTTGTAATCTTTTGGCAAAAGGAAAAGGTAATTTAGTAAATAATAGGGTCAAAGACAAATATTGTTGTGCGTTTTTGCCAATGAGGGGCATTGCTGTCGGCGTGTCTTGTGCGTGAAAAGCGTGTATAAGTTATTTTCGAGGCAATTGAGGACGATTAACTGCCGGAAGTGGAATTCGCAAGGAAGCGGCGTGTCAAGTAAGTAATGTGACTGTAAGAGCATATGCCAAAGCCCATAAATACAAGTAGATGCGAATCAAGTACATATTGTTGTACGAGCATGTCGGGTCATCGCACTCCATTAAGGTCTTCTAATAGACCTTAAAATTCCAGTTTTGATAATAAATGTGTCCTTTGTGTGAGTAGGACACGAAATTTGTCATTTTTGGCTTGTACTTGTATATTCGAGTGTATGAAAAGATATGTCATAAAAAAGAAACTAGTAAAGGAATCAAAAATAATGGCAACATGTAGTTTATGTCTTTTAATAATTCACATTTAAAGGGAAAATAAGTCAAAAGGAAATGGATTTTTTTTTTTGTGGTAATTCGCCTGACTTGTAACTCTTAACTAGCCCTATAATTGGTGCTTAGTTTGTTTTAGCACATTTTTTCGATTCCAAGGTAAGTGCGAAAAAAAATCTGAGGCAGGTTTTTTTCGATTTGATTTTACCCAAAAGTTATTTACATATTTTTTGGAATTAAATTTAAAGCGCATTCGCACGGAACATGTGCATGGGAATTTTTACCATCATAGTTTTGGGAGGTTGTGCTTTAATGTCTCACAAAAATTGTTTTGATTTTACCCAACAATTATTTATACAATTTTTGCAATTAGATTTTAAGACGGAATGTTTTCCATCATACTCGTATTATTTTTTGTTAATTTTTTTACAAAATTATACACACATATATAAAAAAAAACGTATATATATTTGAAATGCAAAGCTGATTTTGAATTCTTATTGATTATAGATAGAATTATAAAATCGAAAGTGAAACGTTGTTGATGTCGGATTTATATATGAAGTGTTTTTTGTTTCTTTTGCTTGATTGCTACTTTATGTTCATTTAATTCTATTGCGTTGTTTCTTATCAAATCCATAAGTTCATATTTAAAATACAACTATAAAAAGAATATACAACTTTCAAATAAAATTCTTGGAACTGTGCCAGTAACAAGCTAGAATACCCTTTTACCCTTTGGGAACAGGGTATTAAAATTCATTTAAAGTATCATGAAAAATGCACTTACTGTGAAGTGAAATACCAAAAAAGCAAATCATCCCATAACTGCATCGTGAAAGCAGCTTACGAAGAATATTATTAAATACGCAATATATGGCTAATATGTTTAAGGTCTGCATTTTTTTCGAACTAAAAGAGATTTTGAAAATGTGACCAAGAACGTATTAATTCACTGATTTAAGCAAATTATCGTAAGTGCTTATGACGGGTGAATAAAGGGTATCCCGAATAGCATGAAGATCAATCGTGTGGGAAACTTTACTTCTCATGTTTTATACTTCTGGACCTTCCCTGGGACTAGCCGGTTACTACAACCTCATCATAAATGTAATAAATTATTGTCAAGTTTATTTAACCAATTTAATGATTGTCCACAATAGACAATTTTAAATAAAAACACTCTGCTAATAAAAAAAAAAATAAATGTTTTATACTGTTGCCAAAAAGCAAAGCTCGCAAACGACATATTCAAAGCCCAGCACATCACCGCCAGAGCTAAAATGGTTTCAATCCGTAGGACTATTCCCAGTTTTGAACATAAGATAAATGTCTAATATGTGTCTGCTTGTAGCTTTTTACATATTCAAATGATTTACGATAATTTGTAGTGCTGAGAGCAAAAAAAAAACACAACAAAAACAAAAAGGAACGAAAAGGAAATTAAGGTGAATTTGTAGTCAAGAAAAATGGTCAGCAGGAAAGTATGCAATATTTTTTAATGCAAGATTTGCGGCTTTTACATTAGCGACAGGAGCAGCGGTGGGCACAACTGTTGTCGAACGTGCCGCATACCTTGGTTTTGGGGGAGGGCACGGGCACGGGCACGGGAAGGGGCAGGGCAATGGGCGAAAGTTGTTCTTTGATGCACAGACGCACCGTTCCCCGCCAACTAAGGCGCTCCCAAGTCTCTGACCGCGACGCGTCGGAATGGAGCAGGGAATGGAGAGAAGTATACAAAAAAAAAAACAAAAAATGAAAACGGGTGCGGGGGCGTTGAACAACGACGGACATTAAGTAGTAGAATGTTGTCTTTATAACACTGTGAAAACAAACAAAGAAAAGGTCACAGCATGCCCTCGGCAGAGCAGCAACAACAACAACAACAACAGGAACAACTACATCAGCAGCAAGGCAACAACAACAACAACAACAAGTCAAGGAGACATACACACCCCGAGCAACAATTTTTCAATAAATTAGGTTTCTTTACAGATTCCGCGTCGCCTGCCCCACCGACGCGGGCATGCGGCATGCAGCAAAGCAATTCACCCCATATTTGTTTTGGCTTTTTGTATAAGCAAACGAGGGAGGACTTTTTGGTCCTGTCGCCCCCGACCTCCCACCTCCCAAAGTGAGGCCGCAAGCAAAATATGCTTTGCTGCAGAAGTCGCTGATTTATGTTCTTTTTAATGTGGCTAAAGTAAATGTCATTTAATTACACCCGATTTAATGGAATTTTACGCATTATCGGCACACAAAAAATATATATTTTAGAGCAAAGTTTCGCCCGCTCCACTGTCCGTGTTTGCTGATGGCCTTTTAACAAGTCAACTGCGCTGGGCAACTTGAATAAACGGCTGGTCAGAGGGCAAGTGGGCGGAAAGCTGACGGCACTCGACTGTCGACTGATGGCAGAAGGCAGAAGGCAGGCCAAGTATATGCGACATACTTCAAAGAAATGCTTGGCATTCATTCTATTTTCAGGCAAAAGAAAACATTTGTACTCGCCCTGCAATCGTCAATGGATTTTGTTTACTCTGCCAACTCCAATTCCCCCTTCCCGTCCCCCTTCCTGACCCCCCCCCCCCCCGCTGGCTCATGATAATTGCGAAAGAGCGCCCGAAAGTATGCTAGCATTTATTTGTCATTTACTTAAGCATAGATTTTAGAGTATTCGCGGCTTACCTCAGAGTGTAGCCCAGAATAGCGCTATCAGTACAGACTGAGAGCCCAACAGAGCAAGATAAATAAACAATCGATTGATTGCTGGAACTCGTTCAGAAATATTGTCAGGTTCCTCACTATTTTGATTGAAAGAAAGCCCATGAAAAAAAAAAAAAACAATTCTCTGTCACATTATTGATATTTCCAAATAAAATTCGAACTTCCAAACAAAGTTAAATAGCAAAGATCATGCACATATGATCAACAGATCAAAAAATCCAGCTCAATTCCATTTTAAAGCGAAATAGTGCGCCCTAGGAATGAATCCTGAAGCAGTGAATGGCTATATTGCTAATAGTTCTGTTTCAGCGATATTCCTTATAGTTCAAGTTAAATTATGGAATAATTAGCAAAACTATTATGTCAGTCTGTCAAAATAAAGATAGATGAATTAAGCAATTATATAAGAATGTTGAATTGTAGAAAGATTTCCAAATAATGTCATATTGTGCGGGAACATTGAATTTCTAATGTTTTTCTTTGTTTTCCGCTCACATACAAGTAGGGCCGTAAATAGTGATGTTGGAATATACATATGAACAAATGAATTAGCTGCTTAAAAACAAAAATTTATATTTTATTGAACTCATTTGTTAATTTTAACTTATCCAGCACATTCATTTGCAGGTGAAAGAATCCCTAGCATACGTTCAAAGGATTTTATTTACGTAAGGAAAGGAAAGAGTGCAGGCGTAAGCGAATATTGTGAAAAGTACGGTCTTCAATATAAAGTAATGGCTGCTGACTTAGTTTATTTTAAACGGTATATTGCAAGTCTATGGTCGCTTTCACTAGGCCATGGTAGACTGGATACTACAAGTAGCATGGCAATTACCATTACTTTGACGAAATCTTTCAAAACTACCAGTTGTTTTCGTTTTGGTGGCACGTGCTAGCCTTTTTATTTTGATTCTGGAGGCTAGCCGTGATGGTTTTATTTCCACTTCGAAAGCAAGCTTAAAGATTTTTAGTGCAAAATAAAAAGTGCAGCAAGAAGCCATTCAGAGCTGATTGATCGATTTCTCAAAGCTCCAGTGGGAGTCCCATTAAAGTATTTCAAAGCATATAATTTTTTCGTTAAATACTGTCGCTTGAAAAACAAGCTGCCGAGGTTTCTAGGTATCTGCACTATATTTATTTATTTATATTTATATTTATGTCAACAAAAATTGATTGAAATACAAAAATTACAAAAAGCATCTCATAAACTAGAAAAGCAGTTTATGTAGAAGAAAGAAAGTAGAAGAAAGCTAATTAAATATATTTTTGCTATTTAAAGAACGACTTTCTAATGTAAAATGTGCAACATTTAATGTTCATGCTACTTGTATTTATTATTATTTCCAAATCAATTGGTATTTCAATGCCAATTGCTGCTCACTTGGTAATGGAGCTTGAAAACCCCTCGACTTAGGCAGCTAATGATGAATACCCTTATATTGCTGACCTAGTTAATAGTTGTACTTGTATGTATTTGCAAGTTGCTGCTCCAAAACTAGTTGCGAGCGAACCGACGGACTTGCTAATGGAAGCAGAAAGCTAATGGTTCATTGGGAGATTTGCATTTTTATGCAATTCAGCCGCCTGCAGCATTTTCATTATCCATTATCCAAGCCCCCCGCCTCCCAAGCACTGACTGGGCAAAAGTTTTGAATATGTATTATACGAAATTTGCTTAAGAAACAACATAAAAGAAATTCTTGACAGCACATGGCACACTCACTCTCTGGAGCACTCGCAGTGGTCGCATCTGTCCCAAACGAAAGCCAAAATTACATCGGACAGGCGGGGTGAGTTGCATATTTCGACGGGCAATATTTCGCTGCTCACTCATTTGGAGAGTGTGGGTTGGGTGGGGTGGAGAAGGAGAAGGAGGGAGGGAGGGAGGGAGGGGAATTGAGTGCGGTTGGCCTTAAACAGCATTAAAAAGCCTTGTTCCCAAGCTGTTAGAAGAAGGTAATTGCTATAAAATTGCTTTGTAATTGCTTACTAGAAACAAATAGCCGTCACATTAATAAAAACAAAAAGTAAAAATGTGGTGTTTTAAAGTGTAACAAACGGCGGCTAAGCCCCCCATGCCTCAAACCCCATGCCAAGTACGGCATGGTGACGTGGTGACGTGGGTCTGGGTCTGGTTCTGGTTCTGGTTGTGGGTCTCAGCCTCATTCTAACACCGCTAGCTGGCGGTCCCAGTCAGAGCGAGCGCCGAACCGCTTTATTTAATTAGATGCTCACAAACCAATTAATCAATTTGACTGTCTGCTCTCGACCTCGACATCGAGCCCCTGCTCCTTGGTCGCTCCACATCCTGTTCCTGTCTGTGACCGATTCTGTCTCCGACCCTGGGACCTCGGCCCAAGCAGGCGTGCCTGTTATTCTGGTACATTTTCAATGTCAAAGTACATTTTTATGCCAAAGTAATGCAACAGCAACAACAACAATTGTAATGAAGAGCCATACAACAAGTACAAGAAGAATAAATAAAATCCTGTTAAGACCATTTATCACCCAAAAATTGTACGAACCCAATTTTGCTTTGTTGTTGACGTGAAATTATTTACAGAGGACTGATTTCACCCTCTTGAATTTGGAACCGCATTTGCCTAAACGTCGCGTTCAACACCATAAGATGCTTAAAACAAGGGCCGTCATTAGGTCAAATGTGATTGAGGTCTATTGACATAAAGGGCTTTATGCAAACACCACATTGGCAAAGAACCTAAGCCCCGATGGGATCAAAACCTTCCCGACTCCCTAACGCTTTCTAAATAATTGTCATTTATCTTAACTGTAATTATTTATGCATATTACTATAGTGTTATTGTCCATAGTTCAAGGTCGTTAGTTAAAAAAAAAACACAGATATGTTTCCAACTAGTATACTATAAAAGAAGTTTCTGTTTCCTCATATTCTTAGCTGCAAAGACCCCTTTGAGGTCTTCAGCAAAACTATTTATTTATCAAAAGCCTTATATTCCCCACACCTCTCTTCCAATTAATATTTATATTTTATATATATATATTTATATTTTATACAATATATTTGTTTTATATTTATATATTTTCACAATGCACTTCATTAGTAGCTTTTACAATATTATTCTTTCATATATTTAGCCATTAGTTGGTTATAAATAGGGGAATAGCCTCTCCGGCGACCAACTAATTTACTAATGTTATGTACACTCAGAGAAAAATACCCCAAATCCGTTTAAAATTTAAAAAATATATTTTAAAATATAGCCAACAGCAACTAACTCTACTTTAAAGAGCGTTTCTCTCAAAGTGTTCCCTTTATATCTGATGTGCTACATTTCAAAAATGTCTTCTTAATTAGAGATAAACTAGTTAGTTAATATAAATATATCTAAGAACAGTCGTACCCTGCCAGTTTTAGGTTATATATCTGGTGTGCTACATTTCAAAAATGTTTTCTTAATTAGAGATAAACTAGTTAGTTAATATAAATATATCTAAGAACAGTCGTACCCTGCCAGTTTTAGGTTTTAAGGCTGTACACTTATTTCGTTTTCCGGGTTGGAGATTTTTCCCTTTCTCTTTATGCTTAATTAGCTGTTAAATAGAATTAATTTTCCTCCTCTATTTTTTAGTTTGTTAGGTCTATAATGTCTCTGACCGCATATGGCTGTGAATCGGGGCATAGCTGGCCAAATGGCAAATAAAACGTGTCGAAGGCATTAATAGACCTTGTAGCACAGTTTTTTCTTATGCTTTCGTATCTTTTAAGTTGAAATTATAACGTAATACTATTAAATATCTTTATTTTTAATTATAATATTATACTTAATTATAAATCACAGTTCTTGTAATATGTTTTTTTTTTATAGCCTGTACCCAAAGGGTGAAAGGCTATACTAGTTTTGTGCGAATGTAACACACAGAAGGAGGCGTGGCAGACCCCACAAAGTATATATATATATATATTCTTGATCAGGGTGACAAGGCGAGTCGATTTAGCCATGTCCGTCCGCCCGTCCGTCCGTCTGTATGAGCGCAAAGATCTCAGAAGGTACAAGAGCTAGAATGACCAAATGACGTGTTTCTTAGTTCAAGAAAAGCGTTTATTAAATATATTTCATATCTAAAAATATAAGTACAAATATTTCTTAATAATTTAGTGTGATTTTATAAAATCTAGAAAATATGTTTTTCCACGTATAGTTAGAAACAAGGCTTATATATTTGACAAAGCTGTTAATTTATTAATTAGTCACTCAAGTGCAGGTATTGGAAAGAAAAAGATGAGAAACCAAAAAAGCCATTTAAGGAAACCCTTAAGCTTAAAACAATTATTTTAAAGAGCTTTAGGAGATTCATTCGGCAATATGCGACAAAGCCTACTTTAATATGCTTGAGACAAATGAAAGAAATAAAGAATAATTCACACCTATAGCTACTTGTATACCTACATGAAGCGTCAGGTGTCGACTGTCGACTGTCGAGTGTCAAGTGGCGCGGCAAAGTCAAAAATTCATTACGGGGGCAGTTATATTCACCTGAATATGTACTTTTGGCTGGCGATTTTGTGCAGAAGACACGACAATATGACAATAAAATATGCAGCACAAGTGTAAATGAAATGCTAAAGGTGCACACAAGGTGCCATAAAATGAAATTTGCATATTAAAAATTTAGCACATGGCACTTACAGGGGCGCAACGACACCCATAGATGCGTGTAGTCGATGTTAATGTGGCCATTACCATCGTGTGAAATTCATGATCTGATGCAAATCCGAATGCCACACCAACACCAACACCAACGCAGCAGCAAGAGCAACAGGAACAACCACACAGCAGCCACAGATACATCCGCAGGCCGAATGGTAGATGGTAGATGGTAAATGGTAAATGGCAAATACCACATGCCACATGCCGCGCACATATCCGGCCGATAAAATTTGCAAGTTTGGTGACAAACAGGCGGGCGCTTCCGTTCGGCGATTCTCTCTCGATTCAGAGGGGCGGCCGCGCCATGTCTGAGCCATGTCCCCCTTCGCGTTATTGCCACAACCAATGCCACAGCCACTGAAGGTGTCATAAAAATCCTATTACGCACATTACAATATCAAAAGAACAGCAATAGAAACGGCAGAACGGCAGCTATGGAAGCAATGGAAGCAATGGATGCGATGCCACGATGGAATCCCAAGAGGAAATGCGTAACATGCGGATGCGAATCATGTAAGGGGCGCAAAATTTAGCAGGACGACCAGCAGCAGCAGACATAGCAGCAGGCGGTCTCTACCCCGCCCGCAGCTCACCAAAGCATCTTCTGACAGATATGCCATAATAAAATGAAGCAACCAGAAGATTTTTAATAAATTTGCAAGCAAATCAACCACTGCCGAAAAGGTGACTCGACTGCAGCCCCGCGTTGGGCGCCAACACAACACACAACACACAACAACACAACAGCTCACAGTCGGCAACGGGGCCGAGTTCAAACTCGAGGCTGAAACTGAAACTGAAGCCGATGTTGGGCTTCTGGTTCCACGTGTAAGTGCAGAAACATCAGCAACAACACCCAAAGCGACATAAATTATGACAAAATATGAACCATTGAGGGAGGGCATGGGCATGGGCATGGGCATGGGCATGGACGATGGGCCACAGGGCACGGCCAATGGTACCAATATTTCTTTGGTGGGTGGACGACATCAGAGGGTGCGTATTTGATGCTTTGGGTGCCAGCAAAAAGTGGCAAAACATAAAAGCGAGCAGCATGAAGCTCCGCATAATAAGCAAATTATAGAACGTTTAGAAAGGACAAACCTGACGACCTGCCGACCTGGGCCTGCTCTGGCCTAGTCTGGCCTATACTGGCCTATGCTGGAGTTCAAGGGAAACGCCACATATACTCGTATATATGTACATAGATGTTTCGTCATTATGGCCAAAGGAAAACGGTTCGAGCTAAGTAAATTTACATTTATTTAGGTAACGGAGCAGACAACACCAACACTGTGGCTATGGCGGTGGCAGTGGCAGTGGTAGTGGCAGTGGCACCAGAGGGTGCGGCATTCAATAAATTGTTTCTATTATGGCAATGAAGCGGTAAAAATGCAATTTTATAACCCAGTCCAATTTACAAATGAGTCTCATCGGAAATGTCAGAAGTTGGCTGCTGGGCTGACTGGCTGACTGACGGACTGACGGACTAAGGAATACTGCCACACAAGCAATTGCCACTCAATCATGCCCCCGATATTGCAACGCTTTACTAAACAATTGCCAGCACCGTAAAATCCTTAAGGAGTGAGCCAAACGAATACCCGAATATGCTTTTATCATCTCATTTATTTATTCATTACCTATTGATTAGGTATAAGGATTGAAAATACAGCTTTTGAAATTTGACAAATACAAAGCATCATAACAACTAGTAAAGCGTTAAAGCCATGCCAGCCCAAAACCTAAATACCCTACACCCACCCACTTACAATCAACTAAAACCAATTTCGTCATGTCAATATCGTCTACAAGTATAGTATACCGATTCGGATAAAGCTTTAGCTTTAGCTTTAGCTGAAGAGCAACTAAAAATACTCATAAATGTCACATTTGTTGAAGATATCTTTGCTGTTACTTAGCTTGATTTCTGCACAGATTAGTAGAAAAAATTGTTTATAAGAAGAATAATTATTGCTCCGATCTAATTACGCAACAACTATATGATTTGTGATAAATCTGCCCTGTGCATGAATAAAACAAGTCTGCATATCAGGTTTGGTGGCCTAGCTATTAAGATTCAAATAAAATTCGGAAATTTCTAAAATAATTAAAGAAAAATATTGTGGGCGCCCTCCTCTGCGATTCTCATACCAAGTACCTAAGCGCTGGCAAATAGAGAATTTAATTGTGAAAAGAAGAATTTTTTGAATTTAAATTGTGATATTTCTGAAAAATTAAATTATAATATTTTGAATTTAAATTGTGAAATTTCTGAAAAAATAAATAAAAATAATGCGGGCGCCCTCCTCTGCGATTCACATACCAAGTACCTAAGCGCTGGCAAATCGAGAATTAAATTGTGAAATTTCTGAAAAATTAAATTATAATATTTTGAATCTAAATTGTGAAATTTCTGAAAAATTAAATCAAAATATCGATACTTCTCATGCTCTACTATTTGTTACGACTGTTAGTTTGTGAGTGTGTTGCACAACAACTGTTTGATATTCGCTTTCTTTGTTATTTATTGTTGCTGCATTTGTAAAATCAAAAACATATTTCTATATATTTCGAAAATCGTTGAATGCTTTTTTGTAGATATATGTAGTTATGTTGATTACGAACCCGAAATTTGAAAACGATCGGACAACATTTATAATACAAACTTTTTATTTGAAAAATAGTGAAGAAATATTTAAGCCCCAATAATTCAAGCTCCAACATAAATTTCGAAAAACCGAGCATGCAGTTTTTGTTGTTCTCTTTCATAGATTATAGATAAATAAAATTTAAAGCTAATCGGTGGAAATATGAAGATTTTTCCAACAAACATTGGAGCTCGTTTCCCCCCTTTAGCGTTAGAGTTGTTCAAATTTCAGCTCTCTCCGTTTGGGCTATGCGTTGATTGCCAATTAGTCAGCAAAAACTGTTTTATTTATATATACAGATAAGTATTTCTGACTGCAATTTATTGTTGCCTCAAGTTCGAGTAGGACCTGACAAATAATTTGAATATTTGTGAAATGTTCTGTACAATGTGTTTTAAATTTCTTCATGTTTCAACTCTGTGATTATATGCGCATAAATTCTAAGTGATGTGGCCGCAAACTACGATAAATTGAAACGAATCCTGCAGAAATTACATAAAATTTTTATTTGTTACCAAACCAAGCGCTTCGGCTCTGCCGTACAGTCGCCCAGCCGTACAGACCCGCTGACCCGCCACCTCCGTCCGTCTAGTTACCTTTTGGTTTTCCAATATCCCATAATACGAAAAACCCGTGTGTGTGTTTCGCATACTAAACACACAGTTTCTTTCTTGGTGTGGCCTGTGGAATCAGAGGCAGCAAGATTTATACATTTTACGGCAACTGGCATACGTCCGTACTCGTTCGTATGTACGAGTATACCCGCCACGGCGCACTGTCCGCCCTGTCTCTGGTCTGGCTTTCGACTTCTCGCTTGATGGGATGAATGGAGGGGGGTGCGGATAAGTGGTGACCAACACCAACTTCCCCTGGGTGTCGTAATTCTCGAGATATGAATGTAAAACAATTTCTATGTGTTCTATTTTAAGCTGATTTTCGTTTTCCGTACGTTGCTGTCGAAACTGTCGAATGTGCGTTATTTTTTAATTTGTTTCCCTCCCGATATACTTGTACCTTTATTTCCACATGCACTCAGCCCTCACATCCCAAAAATCAATAATAATGCATAATTCCGCAATTTGGGTTACAGAGCAGTGACCATCAGTGAGCCTCCGGAGAAAAAAGCATCTGCTCCCGCAACTAAAGCCCTGGCATGCACACACACTCGCACAAATATATGCCTTTCTATATATATAGTACAATAGAAACCTTTAGCTTACAAATACATGCATAGTTCTACTGTAAACTTATTAAGTTTGTCAAGAAAGTGGAACGCATGTATACGGAAATAAACGAAATGTCCTCGTTTTCATATCTGTTCTAAATTGTTGAAATTTTAAATAAAAAGATCGCAAAAAGCGTCCTGTACCCGAAGGTTAAAAGTGTATTTTGAAATCGTTCATTAACAGCCACGTTTTTGTCAACTCTTAAGGAAGTTATAGCCATAGAAGTAAATGCATCTTGCGCAGCAAAAGTACATCATTGTAAGCTCATTAAATGGCTTATTATAATTATTTTATTAACATTTAACATAATACAAGTTTTAAGAAAGATTTAGAGGCTATTTAAGTCAAAACAAAATTTCATTTATATTGAAATAGGTGGTTTCGCAAAAATATTTAAATTGGATGACGAACTTCTGACGATGCCCCTTTTGGAAAAGTTTCGACTCTAAAATCAAAAGAAGATTCTATAGACGAGTCAGTCCATGTTAAAAATCTATTTTGGGAAAGATTTCAGGTTATACATATACTTGGACATCGCCGGGAGAATATGGCTACCAAGTAGTAAAGTTCGAGATGTACGATAAGTCGAAGATTTAAAAAATAAATGTAAATAAGAATGATGAGAGGAATCGAATTATCATTCGACATTTCCCGCAGATCCAAATTTATGTTACTTCCTGCAATATCCAATCAAATTCACAAATAGTAGGTGGGAGTGAAAAAACCAGGAAACGAACATTTTTTAGAAAATATCCAACTGCTACAATCAGTCCAGCTTCTAATTCATGCGTTTGTTTAATTTTAAACAAGCTTTTTTTGAGAGTTCTCAAATATTATATAAATCAATAATCTTTTTTATTCATGAATTTCACTTTTTGATGAGCTAGTAAATGACTATTTTTTATTTGTCGTGTTCTAAATCAACAAGTATTTTAGAAGTTATGTATATTTCATATTTTATTATATAAAACTAACTAACTAATTAAACGAAATAGAAACACTTTTACAACATTTATATTGAATTAATAATTAGACGAACGCATTCCAACAGAAAAAATATCTCCTTTCATTATTGAATCAATTTAATTTAATTTAATTATAAAAAATTGATGGTTTGAATAGATTGTGTAGATAGGAGAATAATAAAATAGAAGGAAGCATAAACAGCTGACACTTTAAATATTAAAAAACCAATTTAATATTTCAATGATGCAGTTACTATCAAATAATAATGTACATTTATTGTCAACTAATAATGTACCATAATTCCAAACGGTAATGCATCTCGCATGTCTTGCTATAATTAATTTAATTAAATTTAATTTAATTATAATAAATTGATGGCTTGAATAGATTGTGTAGATAGGAGAATAATAAAATAGAAGGAAGCATAAACAGCTGACACTTTAAATATTAAAAAACAAATTTAATATTTCAATGATGCAGTTACTATCAAATAATAATGTACATTTATTGTCAACTAATAATGTACCATAATTCCAAACGGTAAGGCATCTCGCATGTCTTGCTATAATTAATTTAATTAAATTTAATTTAATTATAATAAATTGATGGTTTGAATAGATTGTGTAGATAGGAGAATAATAACGTAGAAGGAACCATAAACAGCTGACACTTTAAATATTAAAAAACAAATTTAATATTTCAATGATGCAGTTACTATCAAATAATAATGTACATTTATTGTCAACTAATAATGTACCATAATTCCAAACGGTAAGGCATCTCGCATGTCTTGCTATAATTAATTTAATTAAATTTAATTTAATTATAATAAATTGATGGTTTGAATAGATTGTGTAGATAGGAGAATAATAACGTAGAAGGAACCATAAACAGCTGACACTTTAAATATTAAAAAACAAATTTAATATTTCAATGATGCAGTTACTATCAAATAATAATGTACATTTATTGTCAACTAATAATGTACCATAATTCCAAACGGTAAGGCATCTCGCATGTCGTGCTATAACTGCTTTTGCCATAAATGTATGCTTTGTGTGGTGATATAAATATATGTATGTATGTGCGAAAGGTCTGTGCGCAATGAAAAGCAATTATGTTGAAAGAGAAAAGTCTAAGCACATTCCTCAACAGCCACGTGACCTAAAAATCACAATAAATCCGTTAAACTTTTACAAAATACTTTAGAGCATTGGCGAGGCAGGGAAAATTTCAATAAAACAACAGGCGTTCCAACTTTTTTTTTGTTTTGGGTCGGAGAGACATTCATTTGCCGGCGCGCCAACACGGGCGCGATATTTTGATATTGTTGTTGCTGTTGTTGTTGCTGCGGTTGTTGTTGTTGGTCTTGTTTTGACTTCAACCCCCAACCAGAAGTTACGGTCCATCTAACGGCCGACGACGCCGGCACATTATTAACTTGTCATACAAAGATAAAAATTTATCAGCCTAGATTCATCGTCGTATTCTGTATTTTGTTTCGCTGCGTGAGATCAACAGCGTCTCGGCAACAGCATCAGGCATCATCCTTGCTTTGCGTCACAAATGCGCCCAATCTTTGCCACCCGGAACCCGCCGCCCCTCGCCCACAGCCCGCTGCCCACAACCCTCAACCCTCTCAGGGCGGTGGCAACAACGACGATGGCGTTTACAAGCCGTCCGAATGGGTGAAAAGATGAAAAATTACTATAAAACGTTTTGTGGCATTTTAATGTCCACAAAACTCGCTGCTGCCCCCGCTTATAAAAAATTCAAAAGGAAAACAAAGCAGCACTGAGCAACAAAGGGGAGCTCTGTATATGGAAAGTGAGGATAAGGTGGAATTGTTCCATGTTTAGACTCGTACAAGGCACCTGCCAGAAGTATTGTATGTCAGAAATCTTTGCTCTATAATGTTTGGAAAAGCATTTGAAAAATAACTCCTACTTTTGGTTGAAGATGCATATATTGTGCAATCTTTAAATGTTCTCTATTTTATTTAAATAAAACACATCAATTAATTGATCACATTTTAATAACAGTTATTAAAATGTTTGATAACATTTAATTATAAACCACTGTGAAAATTTTAAATCGCAATCCGATTTTCCACAAATTTCAATTGCTTCTTGTCAATAATATTTAAACTGATTAAAGAATCTTTCTTCAGTTATCGAACTTCCAAGCTTATGGCTAGTTGGTAAATTTGAAAATTCTCAGAATAGAATTTGAAGACCACATCTGATTTTTATTTTTTCCATTTGTATTTAGATTGCCTAGCAACCTTTTTATACATTAATTAATAAACACTAAACATTGTCATTCTTTTACGCTTCTCTATTAGCCTCTCCATTTAAAACTTGCACTAAATCATTTCCTAATTATCGTAGAATGTATAATATTCATTTCAAATTTCTGCAAATTTAAGCTTGAATTGAAGTTTGAAAATATAAATAAAATTTTGAAAATGTGTGATGCTTTTAATTGCAAAGTAGACTCGATTGGGAAAGAAAATTGTAGTGATTTGATTTTTATCAGATAAAAATAAAGGTTTTACAACAAGCATAGTTATTAGAATCAACCTAAAGCGTAAACCTATATATACAAGTATATGGATTGCTGGCTGTATTAAATCTGATTTATGTACTAATGTACCCTCAATTCCTTCCCAATTGCTCTTGGATGTCCTGCAGCACCCATGTCCTCATGCTACTAAAAGAGTCATCGACGCAATTAACACTTGAAAAATAACATTACCATTTTCATTTTTATGGCATTGCAATTAGGAACGGCCCGATCTGGTCGCCTGTCACTGTTGAACGCCTTGCCATTGAAATGCGCCAGAGTTCGTGCCACTTGGCACTTGCCACTATCCACTTGCCACTATCCACTTGCCACTTCACTTCCATTCAATTCAATTCAGTTCAGTTCAGTCTGTGTTTGGCTTCGTTTGGTTTGGTTGCTCATTTGGTCATTTGTATGTACGGCGGCAACTGTGAAGCGGCAGCTGAAGTCGAGTCCTGATGGCAATAATGGAGAAATCAGGCATTATTCATTAGTCGCCATTCGATGGCTGTCCAATGATTTTCAAAGACAAAAACGAGTTTTGTTGACAGCATTGGCAGTTAAAGGCACAGTCGAATTTCTTTATGACGAACTCCCATGTATAAGAAATGAAATAAATAAGGTTGCTTTAAACAAAAATGAGCTAAGCTACAAATTTATAGATAAGGGGAGAAGGTTTTAGATGAAGAAAGGTACCAGAATAAATGTTTGCAGAGAGCAGTGGATCTGATTAAAAAATACCATAAAGCATTTAATTTTAATATAAAGGAATAATACAACCCTTCATTTATTTATAATAAAGAGTTGAATTTAAGAGCAGAACTAATAGGTAAAAAATAGTAATAACTAAAAATTGTGTATCAAATTTTTTTAATTAATTATAAATTTCGTCGGGGACAAAAGAAGTTTCTAATTGAGATCAAATATATGCTTGGGATATTTGACAAATCCTCTAATTTATAGCTACGTAACAGAGAAGGTAATTGAGGCGCACTCTGCTTCGACAACAACGGAAGTTTCCAATTGGGATCAAATATATGCTTGGGATATTTAACAAACAAAACATCCTTTTCTTTATAGCTACGTAACAGAGAAGGTAATTGAGGCGATCTCTGCTAATTGGGATCAAATATATGCTTGGGATATTTAACAAACAAAACATCATTTTCTTTATAGCTACGTAACAGAGAAAGTAATTGAGGCGATCTCTGCTTCGACAACAACAGAAGTTTCTAATTGGGATCAAATATTTGCTTGGGATATTTAACAAACAAAACAACATTTTCTTTATAGCTACGTAACAGAGAAAGTAATTGAGGCGATCTCTGCTTCGACAACAACGGACGTTTCCAATTGGGATCAAATATATGCTTGGGATATTTAACAAATGAAAAGTCCTTTTCTTTAGTTACGTAACAGAGAAGGTAATTGAAGCGATCTCTGCTAATTGGGATCAAATATTTGCTTGGGATATTTAACAAACGAAAAGTCCTTTTCCTTATAGCTACGTAACAGAGAAGGTAATTGAGGCGATCTCTGCTTCGACAACAACAGAAGTTTCTAATTGGGATCAAATATTTGCTTGGGATATTTAACAAACAGAACATCATTTTCTTTATAGCTACGTAACAGAGAAGGTAATTGAGGCGATCTCTGCTCCACAGGTGGCGCTGCACTAATCTTAGGCCTCTTAAGACTGCACAGTAAAATTCTAGTTTTCCTATTTTGAATTATTATTGGAAATTAGTTTTAGGCGAGTTCCACTGTTCTCTCCGTGAGTTTGAGGCATATTCATGCCGAGAGCATTTAAAGATGCTGCGACGCCTGCTACATTTCGATCATCGACCTTATTGAATGCCTTTGGTTGCCCTTTCTTTTCTTAATTGGCACACAAACAAACACACACGCATGTGGACAGGGAAAGTTTTATCAGCGGGCAAACTAATTTTGTAGACGAATGTAGATGTGGATGTGCGTGAGCATTTGGTGGTGTGCGTGTGCGTGTGCGTGTGCGTGTGTGGGCGCGGTTGTCTCAATAAGTGTGTGTGTGTGTGTGCCTGTTCCTGCTGATAAGCATTTCATGTCACATCCTTAAGGGCTTGACTACTCAAAGAGAACAAGAAGAAGGACGGGAACGGGAGCGGGAGCGGGAACGAACGCGCGATTTCAGGCAGCAAAATTCACATGGCATCCGCGCCCACCACCCTGCCGCTCTCCGCCGTCCTTACTGCTGCTGCCTCTGTCATCGTTACTGTCACCGTCAGCACCGCTTAAGATTGCTTTCAACGTTCTTAATTGCTTTTTTTTGTGTCCTTCACTGCTGTACGAGTATGGCTGTGTGTGTGTGTTGCCATTCTTTTGATGTGCAAGTGAGCTTTTGTCATGGACGTGTGTTTCATGGTGCGCGTCCCATTTTCGCAGGAAGCGTTATTTCAATTTCCGCCTTTCCGTTTTCCTTCTCACCAAACAGTCAGACACGCCATTATTGTTGTTTGACGTGTCAGTGTTAATGAGTCATTGTCCATTAAGTTTGTTCATTTCAAACGGGCAATTAAATTCGACTTTATTGTTGTATATATCGTCAACGTACATACGTTTCCTATATATACATTCCCTCATCCACCCATTCACTCACCCACCCACTCACTCACTTCACACAAAATTCAACCGAAACGAATCTTTGCCGACCACAAAACGGACAAAATGAACTGAACAAGCAGTTGGCATTAACCCACCAGGATATATATTTCTATATCTACATGCATACAATATACAAGTATACACACGTATGTATATACTTATGTACAGAATAATCTCTATAATTTAAACAATTCGAAGCCAGGAAGGGTCTAAACTATAAAAAAATAATGAACTGCAAATGCATTTTATTTTTATTAAAAAGAAGTATTATGAATTATTTTAAATTTTGAGCTTAAATCTTCTTTAACCGTTCGTCATTGTCTTCTATTTCAAATTCAAAGAGTATGTTTTAAATAGTTGAGATAAATAACTCATAAATATTAGTAATAAATCAATCTAGGAATCTTATGATTTTAACATAAATCTGAAAAGTTGGGAAAGTTGTCATTCTTATGGCAGTTCATGCATTCAATGTTTTTACCAATGTTTTTAATGATCGCAATCGCTGAGCTGGAGATGATCAGGGCGGAGGTGGAGGCGACTACGAGGGATATATGTATATATTAGAAAGTGTTGTATATCTTATTGGAAGTCTGTTATAAATCCCCAGGAGAAGTCTTTAGTTGCAATTGCCAATTGAAATGCCCGATTCTTATTTGATTCATATTCGACGGTTTTATTGCAACTTTTTATAGCAAATTCAATTTAATTTCAGCTTAGGCGACTACGAAGGATATATATATTAGAAAGTGTTGCATATCTTATTGGAAGTCTGTTATAAATCCCCAGGAGAAGTCTTTAGTTGCAATTGCCAATTGAAATGCCCGATTCTTATTTGATTCATATTCGACGATTTTATTGCAACTTTTTATAGCAAATTCAATTTAATTTCAGCTTAGGTTGCCATGATTTGTAAAATACACGAAAATAGTTGTTGTTTACTGTATATACATATATAGTATGTTATATATAGATATGTACATATGTATGTGTATCTCTAGTAAAGAAACATTTTGTTCCACACAAAATGTGATGTTAAAAGCAAGTCAAGCAATAAATCAGTGCTGCTAAATTATTACACATACGTAATGGATGCAGATGTGTGTAATGGGTGTTTGTGTCACTTAAAGCGTCACTGCCACATTGCATATTGGCATGTCAAGCACATGCTGACTGACTTACATACATACATACATACATACATACTTGTACGTACATACAAACGTACATACATACATATTATGCCCCTGCCCCTTCCAGTATGTCTGACAGCCAACCAACTCGTTGAAAAACTCACTCGCATAAATCATGCATATTTATGTACTTATGTACATACAAGTATATACATACTTGTATGTATGTATGTATGTATGTATATGCATGTGCGCCTCTGCTTCTGGGACACACACACGAGTTGAGGCCTCTGGAAAAATCTGAAATACAGCAACATAAATAATTAAGAAACTTGACTCAAATGATAAATTTTTGCACAAACAAAGGAGGAGAAGAAAAAAAGATAAGTTCGTTTAATATTTATGACAAGCTGCGTATAGCGCGCGTCTGTGTGTGTGTGTGCGCGTGTGTGTGTGTGTGTGTGTGTTCATGAATATGCACAGTTAGTTGGCACTTGGCACTTGACACTAGTGGCCATGGCCATGGCCCTGTCCATGGTTGTCTAATCAGTCAGAGAGCGCGATGGAGAGGGAAGGGTCGCGGCCATTTGGGTGGTGGTGGGTCGCACAGACGAGTATCGCCCTATTGTCTGTGATTTACGACCTCCCCAATCATGCGGGACATGTCCAAAGTAGTAGCATAACACATCATACTTACGCATACATATACAGAGACATACATACATACATACATGCATACATACATACATGCATACATAGTGTGTGTTTGCAGCATAATTCGATGTTGCTTTTGATTTTATTTCAGCGTTATTTATTTGAATTATTTATTTAGCAGCCACCAACGCACTTCAATACATCAATATCAATATCTACACTGAAAACAATAATTGAGAGCTTTGCAATTAACTCAATAAATACATTGATATGTCAATGAGTGTGGAAATAATTGCGTCTACCGAGTTGGAGAACACATGATATTTTGTCACAGTTTGCACTAAAAGGGAATTACTTTTTAACAGTCAAAAAGCAAATATAAAATTCTTTGAATCGACCTTTCAAACCATCATATAATTATGCTATTAATTTCTTATATTAAGCTAGTAAACAATCCTAATCACAAGTTTTTAGTCTAATTTAGGCTCAAATGGATTTTTGTAGTATTTAGTGAGAATCCTTTTTAAAAATATAAAATGAAATAAGTAAATAAATAAATACTAAATAGGTAATAAATATAAATAATAAATAAATAAACGCCTATGCCCGATTTTTACTGAATCAACAAAAAATAAACATTAGTAGCCTTATGGGATAGAAAGCAGCTTAGTAAGTTAGTTACTAAGAAATCGGTTGCTATTATTACTAAACAAGGCGATACAAACATGTACGTAATACGTTTTAATTACAAAAAAAAACAGAATAGGATTGGTAAGATAATTAATTCGGGTTTCGACATAGAAATAGAGCAGGAATCTGCAGTCTGCAAACAATTCCTATTTAGCCATTTAGCTTATTTCTAAGCTTACGACAAGTCATTTAGTAATATACAAGTAATACCCATTCATACCTCAAACAAATTAAAAACAAAAACGTGGAATAAATTAATTGAATGGCAACACATTAAATACTGTCTAATACATTTACTTGTATATTTATAACGATTGCATTTAAATTGCAAACTAAGTAATTGAAAAACAACTTTAAATTGCCAATAATAAATTGTACACGTTTCCATTGCTAAATTCCCAATATGTAGACTAGTGCGTTTCATTTTTTCAGTGTACTTGCATATACATATTGTTTTGCCAAAGGTATTGCACGCCCTCCCCCTACTTCTACGAACTCGTACTACTGCTCGTACTCCTCCCCCTATTCAAAAGGAAATATTTGACAAAATATGACCTTACTATATGCCTTGGCATGGCATGGCATGGCATGGCATGGCAAGCCCAGGCGGCAATCAATAATGTCTGGTCTGCTTGTATAAAGATTTATAGTTTTTGCATTTGCCTCCACACAACGCTCCTCACGCTCCCCCCTCCCCACTATTGAGAGTCCCCACAGTCGTCCCGCACGCAATATACTCATATCAGGCATACGGCCGACCGCCTTCCTCCATCGACCGTCGACCATCGACCATCGACCATCGCCTATCGCTCCAGATATGACCATACAGATACATATGTGTGTACATATATAGTATGTCTGTGTGTGTGTGCATGAAAGTCAAAGGACGCGTCGGCCAAGATGGCCAGAAACTGAAGACCAGGGGCCGTTGCACACATGGGACCGTCACTTCTGCTGAAGTTGGTAATTATGTGTGCAGTCTGTCTACCCCGAAGACCCAGACATCATCTGGCGATTGCTCTTTGACCCACATACTCGCACACACACACACGCACACACTCACGCACACACTCACACACACTCATGTGTGTATTTGTTTGCTTTGTCGCTGTCACAAATAGTTTCATTATTTTATTATTTCTATTCAACAAAATTTTATAGTCTCTATTGAATGCAACCATTGCGATTGTGATTTTATTGCACTATTGACCCTCCGGGGTCAATATTTAATAAACTAATTCTGAAATGTTCAAATCCAAATAATACTAGTTCTCGCAACTAACAAATAGTTTATAAAGGCAAATGAAATTCCGACCCACAGAACAGAAACGTTGTTAGATAGTTTTTTACATTTATTGCATTCTAATTTATTATATTTTCGTTGTATTGTATTCTTTCTTTCCTAAGCTGAAATCAAATTGAACTTGCTATAAAAAGGTGCAATAAAATCGTCGAATATGAATCAAATAAGAATAGCAGCCCCACATCATTTGCAACTGAAGACTTATACTGAAGTTTTATAACAGACTAAACTAAACTAATTGAACTTTGAATTATTATAAAAAGAATGTCAAGTCCATTCATTTACAAACAGCAATGATAGCCATCGTAGTTCTATTATTTATTTATTTCATCGACAAACAAAGCTGTCGATGTAAAAAAAGAAGAGGAAAAATCAATACAATAGAGAAATAAAAAAGCCTTTAAATATTACAAAAATATCTAATAACGAATCCGACTGGGTGGGGAACTTTATTTGCCAAACAACCAGCAGAAGGACGTTCAGAGACGTTATTAGATCTAACAAAAATACAAATGGAGATAAAAAATAACCATTAAAAGATTTAACAAAAAAGTATGATTAGATCAAAAACTCATTCAAATTAAAATACTTAAATAAAAAGAAAGAAAAAATATAACTAAAATCTAAAGGTGGAGAATCAGTGACCCGCTGTGGAAAGGTTTATTAGCAAGTCCGGCGTACTATGCCCTACTCCCAAGCCTAGTGATCAGTAATTCTGCGGGAGGTAGCTGAAAATATAAGATTTAAGTGAGGGGAGTGAAATTAAAAAGTAAGAAGTATTATCATCAGAGCATAATACTCGAAAAGGAATGTATATATGTATAATTGAAATGTACTCTTTAGAAACTTTAGAGGGTGTTAGAAGAGAAATATCATATAGTAAATAAGCTTATTGTAAGCACATCTTACTTAGACCTGCTAGTTTCTCTATAAAGGTATATAAAACAGTTTGTCCTGACTGACTGACTGACTGACTGATTGGCAATCAACGCACAGCCCAAACGGTAAGAGCTAGAAGGTTAAAAATTGGACACAAGTTTTTTTTATAGTATAGGTGAGCGCTAAGAAGCGGCTTTGGAAAATTCGAACGCCAACAGAGGGAAAACGGGCTCCGAAGATTGTATGAAAAATCCGCAATTTTCATTCGATTGGCTTCAAACTTGGTTTTTGTGTTCTATGAAAGAATTAAAAAAAAACACTGCATACCTTCTTTCACCATTTTTCCTGGGGCATGCAAGAGGGGGGTTTTTCCGTGGAAAGTATATATGAGATCAGAAATAATACGATTTAGTTAATTAATTGCATTCATTCTCCAATTTATTCCATTTTTACAGTCAAACCATAGTCTTTCTTAAATTGTATTTCAAGCTCTGCTAAATATGTATACCAATTGGTTGAGGCACAGAAATAATGGGAGATTAATCAGAAATACAAGTAACTAACAAATTTCGACTATAGTGTGAGCTAAGCATACTTAGTTTTTATACCCTGTACACGAAGGGCTACAAAGTATGCTAAAAAGACAAATGTTTTTAGCAGACAAAAGGAGGCACAACGATTTTCATTTTGGCTGGGAAAACACAACACTTGATATGCAAACTTGTCGGATCGACATGCAGAGCAAGTTGATTACAAACACATACATATATTTTATAAAGAGTCCTGTTATTTTGTAGTTCCCTTTGTGCATGGAGCTTTTGTTTTGTTCATTATAAAAATATGGGAAATATTACATATATAGTAGAGGTATCTGTTCAACAAGTTTTTTAAGTACATTTTTTCACAATCAATAAATAAACTTGAATATAACAATACTTGGATATATGTGTAGCCACTTGGTGGTTGCTTAAAAGTGGCTTCTGATTTATCCCCACACACACATACACACACACACACACGCTAGTACGAATCTAATTTACGTGTTTCAGATGCGCATTCAACATTCCGAATAGCGACAAAGGCAGCCAGCCAGAGGGAATATGGAAGCAGTGTATCCTGAGCGACATCCCGCAGCCTGAAGGCGAATTGTGCTTTTAATTACCACACATGGACGAGAACATGTGCGAAAGTACGTCTGTGTATTTGTGTCTGTTTTTGTGTGTGTGTGTGTGTGTGTGAGTGTGTTATTACACAGCACAGCTAGTAAATAAATTTGCGGTGATTTGTCGACTTGTGATGGCAGAAAGCATTATGTTCTAACAACCCATATTCTTCAATGCCCCCCAACCGCCCACGCTTAATGTTTATATGTGGCATTTAACTACTGTTACACACACACACACACACACACACACACACACACGCAAAATATGTATATCAAGAGCAATCGCATAGTTGAGCATTATAACAAGAGAAAGGACAAAAGGACACACGCATCGGATGCTGTCTGTGGCAACACGCAATGCCTGCTTGTATATCGGTATGCGTTTGTGTGTGTGTGTGTGTGTGTGTGTGTGTGTGTGTGTGTGTGTGTGTGTGTGTGTGTTTGTGTGTTTGTGTGTTTTATGTCGTCAGTGTACGCCTCCATCATTGTCCTTGTCGTGCTCATAAGGTAAAACTCTCAGACTCGCCTGCCGCCCGCCGCCCGCCGCCCGCCTTCAGAATTACGAGCGCCAGCCCAGCGCCATAAAAAAAACTTCATTTGTCCGCAAAGAAATAAATCTTTTAATGCACATCGGAGAGTCGTTATTTGGGCATTGTTTTCTCATTTGCCGTAACACCTACAAACACACCCACACACTCCCACGCACACATAATTATTGTGAATATTGTCGTGGCATGCCAACGTCGAGTCCACTCTCCACTCCACTCCACTCCACTCCCTCTTCAAGGATATTTGCGATGGAACGCGGACGGGAATCGTCGCCATCGTCGCAACAAATGAACGCTGAATGGCCATTTCAATGATTCTAATTATGGAGAGACGCCTTCACGTCCTCTCTGTGTCCGTCCACCTTCACATCCATCCCACCATTTCCCACTCACCACTCACCATTCACCATTCACCAGTCGCACAAAACTTTGTTAAGTATCGCGTGCATCATTGTTATTGTTTTTCTTCTGGCGCAACGAAATTACTTTGTTCTATGTATGTCTCTCATAGGCACACACACACATGCATATGTATATATATGTGTGTGTGTGTGTGTGTGTGTATGTATGTGCTCGTATTTATGTTGCTGTTCATTTGAGTTACAGTTAGAGTCGCCAGGTCTTGGGCATTGGTAGCTCGGTCATTAGGTTGTCCGTCGCCTCCGTCCTCGTCCTCGTCTCGTCCTCGTCCTTAAATGCAAAATGTCCCAGAAGGCTGAACACGCCGACCCACGACGGGCCTTCGCACAATTGTCACGGCAGCAATCCACCCATGCACTCTACACTTAGACGAAAATATGTCCGCTTATCAAGTTTCATTTGAAACGTTCGAGTCTGTTCCGATTTCCACAATTTTTACAAAAAAAAGAAAACACTGCCCGAACTGCGTCTGGACTTGAATAAGCGATGACAATCAGGATCGAACTTATACTTTATGATCGATCTCGATCGACAGTTAAGCGCTCAATGAAGGTGAAAAACAGGAGAGCCAGTCCGACAGTAAAATACCCTGTACTCTCCAAAAAGAAAATAAAAATAATTTCAAAAAATGTATTCATTAATTAAAGGAAATAAAAAATATTCAATACATACAAAAGTGAAGACATGTTTATGTACAGTTTCATGCATATACATCATCGTGTCTATGCGTGTTTATATGCATGCACAAACTCGTCCTTTCTCAGACTTAGGAGAATCTGGATACCAAGTTTGGTTATTCTAGCTCTTATACTTTCTGAGATCCTTGCGTTCATACAGACGGACAGACGGACAGACAGACAGACAGACAGACAGACGGACGGACAGACGGACGGACAGACACACAGACAGACGGACATGGCTACATCAACTCGGCTTGTCATCCAGATCAGAAATGTATGTCTCTTTCTGTGTATTACGTAAATTCGCACAAAACTAGTATACGCTTTTACCTTTTGGGCACAGGGTATAACAATATAGTTTAGGCTAGAATTTTCAATTACATATAATTTAGGGTGGACTTTTATTTGCACATTTAAAAAAAAAAATTTCAATGAAAAAGTTCCGTTTCTAAAGCACCAACAGTGACAATCGTGGGTGGAATGAGAAAGAAAGCCTATTATTACAATTCATTACGTCGATGGATTAACCATCCATTTGTCGACATACTTCTAAAATAACAAACATATAGTGTGTCTGTTTTGCTTGTTTAATAAATATTTCTGAATAGTTTTAACAATACCTAAACAACTTTTGAATTTCAATATATTGTTTTTGGACTTACAAAGATTCGATTTGAAGCTTAATTTATTATCGGAGGTATGCTTGTATAAACTGCTCAGACGTGACTAACATTTGACACACCTTTTGAACATGATATAATGGATTAAAGATGGTTATAGAAATACACATACCATATGTACTATATATGATGATGATCGGCCATATCTTTTGTTAGATCACACCTTGAAATTTTCAAGCTACATCATATATAGTACTTACATCTAATCGTGCATAAGATAGCGCAGATATTGAATCCAAATCTAACAAGTATGTTCAGAATAATTATTATATAATTATAATTATTAATAATTATAATACCTAAAGAACTAGCAACATTATCTTTATACACGATTAATAACACCCATACAGCTTTCTACACATACCCAGTTTCCTTCCTCCTTTATACATAAGTATATACAATAAGTGCAAACCCGAAGAATTAATTTATATGAAGTTCTTACAAGTAATATTTTAGCGTAATATCCACTTATTTCTTCGAGTGTATGTCTGTAATGAATGTGAGTGGCTGTGACCGGTGAAAATGTCCGTGTCAAGTTGTAAGTAATATTGCCAAAATGCCGAACAAGAAAATGAGTCGGCCGGCGGAAATTTAGTGTCGTTAATAGCAAAATTGGGCCTCCAGCTGATCGACTGGCAAATACCCTACCAGAAGCTAATACGCGAAGAATTTGACTAAAAAAACTACAAGTGGAACAAAGATGTGCTTGAGACTGGAACGAAAAGAAAAGATAAGAGCTTTCAATCATATTCCATCTGAAGAATTACTTGTATAAATAAATCTGCATTTACATACACTATAAAATAGCAATCATATGGTAGAAAGCGTTTTCAATTTAACTCAACAGAAAGGCAATCAGAGATTGGTAGATTTTTGTGATGTGCCAAACGTCATCGCATTATTGATGAGATCTGTCGCTGCCTGGCATTAGAGCCACGATACAGACAAATGGAGCGGCAAGAAAAACACATTAATTAGCCAAACGTGTCCATGCATGGTAAAAGTGTTTTGTTGTTATTGTTACTGGCGTTGTTGAGTTTGTCAAGGAACTTTAATAGCTTCCTAGCCCGCATCGCAATAAACAACCAACCCAACATTTGCAAAGAGATGTGCACACACAAATCTACGAAGCGCTGATACTTACACTATATACTCGTATATCTACATTAAATACGTGCTTACAAGAAGAAAGAAATGCCGAGCCTGTTTCGTCTTGGATTGAATGTACTTTCGGAAGACTTCCGCATCGATGCCAACATTTAAAGTTTCGAGCCAAATTGCTAAATGTTTAGAGGGTGTGGATATGCGCACAGTATAGTTCAAAGAAAATAATTGCAGTTGTCTGCAAAGTGGCGGCGAAAGGAGCGGGGAAAGCAGCGGGGAAAGTATATATATTGTGAGAGAAGTGAGCAGCACGAAATCAAAAGAGCCCATAAAGTCAAAACAGAGTGCTTGTCGAGGTCCAAGAACGAACTGTGCTGTTGAAAAAGTCCAAAACCAACATACAAATCATTTCGAAATAAAAAAGCTTTTTTGAAGGCAAAAAATATGAAAAATATAAAAAAACACAAAAGGAGAAATAGAAATGTCCAATTGTCCAATTGGCGCGGAGATGGAGAGAAATACGAAATACGAAGAGCCAGTTAAAACAACTCAGGATAACTCGGATAACCGTTCGTTATCAAATGATTGCTATCTATTAATTAAAATATGTATATTTATGCATTTATATTTGTTTAGTTTTGTGAAGTTTAAGTTAATCTTTTATACTTTTATAATTACCATGGTAAGTCACGAAGCCGATTTTCCCAAAATGTAGCAACTTCTTTCAAAATAAGTGTAATTCTCACAATGATTTTTATAGGCAGCTAGAGCAGCTTTAGCTTTCAAAATCTTTTTAATCAAAAAAATATTTTAAAAAATTGCAAAAAAAAATTCACTTAACTTTAGAATGAATGAACAACTAATAATGTCTCGGTCGAACATTCAAATAATTTGCCTATAAATTCGTCCAATTATTTAAGTTGCCATGAACTGACAAAAACGAAAGAATTTAAATGCAAACTATTTGCTTGTGTGACCATAATAGATATAGAATAATAATGCTTCATCTGTGAACGTACAGAAATGAATTTGTCAGATTATATCGTACTCGCATTACCTGTCTGCTATACTATATAGCAAAATATGATATGAGGTGCACGGAAAAAGATCAATAATAATAATAATTACCATCTATTTAGTGTGATAGAACCTTATATAAGCTGGCAAAGCATTTATGTCAAGCATTGAGTATTGGATCTAGAGCTTATAATTTGTAGAATTTGTGTCCAATGGCCTGGATAAATTCATTAATTTCTTGTTTAATTTATATGTTAAGGGTGACATGACGCCACCGGTTGCCTTTCGGTCATCGTACGAGGTACGCACTATTTCCGGCAGATGAGCATAATAGATCACTCGTTGATTTCTCGGTGGTGCATCGGATGGTGGCAGCTTGGAGTTGGAGCCGCGATATTTTGTGCCGTACGGCTCGGCAACTGCATCGAGGTAGCCCCGACGATATTTACCATACTCCCTGGGATGCGGTGTGTCTAGATATCGGTCAGGATACATGTTATAGGGCTCGGGAAATTGCGGTACCCTGGGACTGTAACTATCGTGTGGATCGAAGCGTTGACGATTCACATACATATCCTCAAAGTATTGGGGATAGGCGCGGTGATACTGCTCGTCGTACCTGTATAAATACGTAAGTCATTTAAAAAAAAAAAATACATTTCGTTGAGTTTTTAAGGCGCACCTGTCATATCGCCGGATATAGGGATCATATGATCTCGATGGGTACATTAAACCACTATTTGTCGAAATGGGTTTGCCAAAAAACCTGCCATACCAAGCAAATGATTTGTAGGGTAGTGCGTCCAATAGTTTATTCGATGATTCCAGACTGGGCTGTGCATCGTAATCGTAATGCACATGCTTGGGTCTGTCATCTGAAATTCCTAACTTTGATGTGGACGCGGACTGGGAACTGAGTTCATTAAAGGCTCCGTAGCTATCCTGCCAGGGCATACGTCTGGCATTCCAATAATAATCATAGTCCGCATAAATTGGCGCATTCTTTACCAGCTGATTCGATTTAGCTGCTTCCAAGGACATGCTGGGATCCACATTGCTATCCAATTGATCCAAATCAACATTCCGATTGGAGCCATCGAAGTCGTTCACAGCTCGATCGCCTTGTTGTTGGCCACAAACCCAGGCAGGGAGCAGGCAGTGCAATATAAATATCAAAGCGGGCAAATGGAACAGCATGTTGGCTCCGCTGATCCTCGACCGAACTACTTCTAACTAGATACTTGATGCTTCCAACCACTGCCAACCGTATTCGTTGTACGTCCAATCCAAACTGATGCAATCACTTCGAAAACGCCATCGATGTGCTGACCAACCAACAGAGGTGGGGCACCTAATGCCCTAAGAGACAATGATGCGGCGACATGGTAAGTTGGACTTCAATGGCGATTGTTTGTTAGACTGTTTGATCGACTGTTTGCTGCCCCGTTCCGTTGCACCAAGTCAGTCAACCGCAAGAATGCGTTTTCGAGTTCCAGTTCATCCAGCCAACCAACCAACCGGATAGAGTCTATCTAATACACCTGCACTAGCATGCATATATTCTTTCCGCCCGAATGCCCTTCCCTTTTAAGGCCTCTATTCACTCCATGGACTCATCCACAACTACAGTGCATTTACCTCTGCGAAATAAAATTCTCCTGAATAGGCTATTAACTTATTATTTGTATGTAAAAAAGTAGCTTTACAGGTTTTCGAATACATTTAAGGTCTAATCTGGTCAACTTTTTCCCATGTACACTTCATGTGCAGGAATTCCCATAATCATTCAAAGGTAGAAGAGAAAATGGAGATGAAAATTTTAAAAAGGTTTTTTATTTTTCATTTAAATTTGTTAATACTTAAAGTAGCAGTTATATAAATTAGTTTCCATAACAAATTAATCTTAAACTCTATACTGCAACGCCAGCCAATCAGCCCAACCAATTTATTCAGTATGCCAAACCCTGGAAACGTATTATTGTTTTAAAATAATGTGGGAACATGGTGCGATAGAGAATCGCAACGACAACTATATTTTCACCGCTTACGTTTTAAAAATATATTCGTGTCTGACTAAAATAGTTCGATTTTGTGTTCACAATGCCATTAGCTATTGTACGATTTTTAGTAATGTGTGGGAGCTCTGGGTCTTTTGTTTTCAATTAGGTCGACAATTGTATTTTGTTACAAGGTTTTAAAGAGTTGTTATAAAGAGAAGAGAGGCTCCACAACGCTTCAATGAAATTGTAATGTTTTGTTCTTTATCACACCACACACGTTCACATTTGAACTTTATCGGTATTTTGTTTCTAGTGCTCTGCACAGTAAAAATAAAAATTTGGTTGGACTTATAGCTATATACGACAGTGAAGTATACGTATATTAATGCTGGATAATGTACACAAAATTATGGTTTTAAACAATAATTATGTTCTGCAGTTGTGTCAGCGTGGAACCAAAGTGAGTGCTTTCGGGTAGGTTTTTAATTTGTAGTAGCCATCGTTGACACTGCATGCATTTTCTCTGACGATCCTCACGCGTTACGTCAACCCCAAGACCGTTCGAGCCCCAGGAGTCTAGATTCTCTTGGATGATGGGCAAGAAATTTGATAAAATTATGCGCAGTGTATCGCACGCACGTGTATAGTGACTGTAAATGTGGATCATGAGTTACTCGATTAACATCAGCTCTAACTAAATACTTACAATTTATGCTGGCTTTGCAAAAGTTCATAAATCTCGGGCAGCACACATGTGCACAAATCTAAATTCCAGGAAGATCTGCAAACATTTTCACATTATCAACAATAAATTAAAAATGATTATATAGAACTAAAAACGTTATACTTACGGTTTCTCAATAATAGCACCCAACAGGTCTACAAAAATCGATCTTCCGCAACTCTTCGCTTGTTTGAGTGCCCCAATTACATCCTGCGACCTATAAATTCAAATAGATAATATTACTTAAGCTGAGCAAGAACTTGCGCGATCTATGAAGTGCTTACCGCGTTGAACTACGAATAATGTCAAGATTGGCCTGTCTATTGCTTAATTCTTGAAGGACTGCTTCATGTGATCGTGTAAGGACATCAAATTCATAATGATCGTCCGCTATGCCACGATTAGGGGCCCTTCCTGAGGTAGGTATTAGGTCGGGACGATAATTCATTGGTACCTATGTAGGAGTAGGAAAGTATTATAGATGAGCATTATTATTATACTGATCAGATACTCACATGGATCTGCTTATCCTGAGACTTAGTTTGCTGCGTTTGGCGCATATCCAGAGCTGTGCGAGATCTCATCGGGGGCTTGGTAATGATTTCAACATTGATATTTTTATGATGAGTATTTTCTTTATACAAATGGCTCTGGGCTCCTAAAGTACGCTTGTTTTTGTTAACCACGTTTGAGGACGAGGATTTCTTGAGAACCATATTGTCGTCCAACTTGTGCAATTCCATAGAACTTACTGACGATACTTGACCCAATTTGCTGTTACCAAATAATGCCGTCGAGTTCTGTTTGCTATTGGCAATGGTTGTAGTTCTTTTATGAGCATTTGCTGATACTTTCTTGATCGTCTTTGACGACGCATTAATAGCCGATGTGGGAACTGAGCTGTAATTACTGGCTGCAAAATTCAAGTTCTGATTGACCGGAAAATCCTCAGCCATCTCATAATTGTCATAATTTATTAGGATAGGAGGATTACTATCGTTTGCATTAAACTCAACATCGCGGGCATACGGAATTTCATCCTTTTCAACTGAGTATATGTTGTAGTCCTCCGGCATATTCAGTGAACTTGGCCCATTGAATTGTAGCAAACGATTAGAACCTTCATCCATGCCATACGAAATGGAAGGATCCACGTTGTAACCGTTAAAATTTGGCGTACGGGAAAATTTATTGAGCTTCGATACTTCTATGCTTGCATTATAGGATATAGAAGGACCGATTGATGAACTCCCCGATTGTTGCATATGCAAAGATGACATTGGCGATGATTCATTCGGTTCCAAAATCGCTTCATTTACAACTTCTAAGCTTAAATTTGGCGATGATAATTCATCAAAATTTTGACTTTTACCGTCCTCATTCTCTTCCAAAACTTGGGCGGGCTTTGAGCCACCAAGGGATAGCCGAAACTTTTGGTTGCCGCGTGAAAAACTTTTGCGGTTCGTTGAGTTATGCTTAAACTGTGGTTGAGTATTGGAAGGATGGTAAAACGGAACGACGCGATCGATGTTCACTGTATTAATAGAAACAGTGTCGACCTCATGGCAAGCACATATCTATATAATGAATACAAATAACTGCAGAACTCAATTTGTAATGTGCAACTGTATGGGTGAACTTACCAATTTATTTTTTACAACTTTCATGTCACCAAGTGAAGTCCATGTGCCTTTTATATTGTCAAACTCACGATCCGGCTCCCAGCCAATGACAGATATTCCCAATGCAGTACCAACAAATAAACACTCCCCATTTTCACTAAAATGAAAATATAACCGGTTTGAAATATTTCCAAGTTTGTCTCAGGATATTTTCAGTTTGCATACCAGCTTTCAAGTATTTTGTTAACTCACCTAAACGTTATGCATTTAATTGGCTGACCATAGAATTGACTTGAATTATCCGTCTTTGAAATGAGCTTTTGATGCTCCAAATCGTATATGCAGACAGTTCCATTAACGCGACCTGCTACCAGCAAAAATTCAAAGGGATGGAATTGAATGCACGTTATTGCGGCAACTGGTGGCTCCTCCACAAACTCCATTATTTGTTTGCTTTTTCGAATATCCCAAATTATAATTGATCCCTCAAAGCCAGCAGAGGCAATCCAAAGACCATCCGGAGAAAATTTCACAGAATTAACATGTGATATATGTCCTCTGCACACCTTAATGCACTTATTATCATTCTGTACGTCCCACAGTCTAAATAACATAAAATAAATAATTGTTACTCTTCTTTTTTCAACAACACTTTCTTGTTCTTAAAGCTTCATACGCTAATTATAATTTCACATACACAGACGGTTCTAAAACCAAAGATGTTACAGGTTATGCAATCTCATCAGAAACAGAATTAATCCACTATGGGATCTACCCCATTACTCCTCCGTATTTTAAGCCGAAATCATAGCAATCCAAAAAGCAATCGCAATCTGTTTATTAAAACCCGGGAAACATGCAATATGTTCAGACTCACTTTCTTCCCTTACTGCCATAGCCAACTTCGACAACCACCATTACTATCCTACCACAATCAGATCAATATTACAACACAAATTGCCTAAAATAAAACTTATTTGGGTACCTAGCCACAAGAATGTTACTGGAAACGAAACAGCAGATTCTTTTGCAAAACTGGCCACAGTTCTTCCTCTTATTTACACCCCCAACTACAATTCCTCCGACATAACCCTAGTTCTAAAAAATTATTTTACTCTAAAACAAACGTCTCGATTCAACCAAACATCCTATTGGTACCAGCAAAGTAACGCCGACAATTTATCTCTCCTTCACCTGTACAATAACAATCCGCAAAACCTCCTGTCAAGAACAGAACAAATAAAACTTATAAGAATTCGCCTTGGACATACCGCATTAACACACACACATTTCATGGACCAAACTCTATCTAAACACTGCCCTTTCTGCAATAACGCGCTAATAAACATTGCACATATCCTCACCTCATGCCCCACACTTCTATCATATAAATTATCTATTTTCCCAAACATTAACCCCATCACTCCAAACTCATATTTAAATATTTAAAAGCCACAAACATTTACCATAAAAACCTAAACCCAATCCCCATACATATGTATTCCTAATTTTTTCTTTAACACTGTAAAATGTACATAATAAGTTAGCTGAAGGCCCTAGTAGGCATTGCTAACATAATTCTCTTCTGTTAGTTTTAAGATTTTAATCTTAAGCTAGCATTATATAAATAAATAAAATACTCTTCTTTACTTTTCAGGAAAAAAAAAAACAAAAATACAGAACTCGAAGTAAATTCAGGTATAATTTGTTGTTTCCAATTCCAATTTTTAAATTCCAATACTTTTAATATAAATCTTCTATTGTTACAGAATACTAGAAATGAAACTTTTCAAAGCCCATTTGAGTTCAGGCGGACTTTTGTGTAAGTACGGCAAGCTTATTTGAGAGAAAACAAGTTGCCAGAATAAATAACAGCTGGAGGTGCCACCGCGTATTCAATAAAATCTGCTTTCAGCGGGTATGGCAACGTCAGACGGTTGCCAAGTTATAATTTACTTTTCATTGTTTTTCTGTTGAGCTTATCAACAATACGCATGCACTTTGTACCGGCGATACAAAAGAAACGGCGTTTAACTAAAGAAGCGGCAGTTTGTGACGGAAAAAATAACAAAATGTGAGTTTTGGCATAATATGTATAGGCATATCTTTGAGATAGTGTGAAAGTTTGTTTTCCAAATTAAAGAAGAGGTGTGTGCGTGTGTATGTTTGCTTGTGTACCGACATATGTATGTATAAAATAGCCATTCCAGTAATCCAAGCCATTATCTGTTGGACTTGGAGCGCACCCATACCTAAGTTATATTAATGTATGTACATATATATGTGTAGATTTTACATACATACTTCAGACTCCACACAAGTGTAAATTTGTATGTATTTACAAAGTGGCTAATTAAGCATTAATCAGTCAATGATACACTTTAGATTGTTAAACATTTGAAATACTTCTATACACACACACACAAGCAAGTTAACAAAGTACAAATGCCTATTTTGCAGAATGTGTGATTTAAGCAAACATTTTCATCTGTTCACAGTTCAGTTGGCCAAGCCAAGAGTACGCAATCGGACAAAGGAAAAACTTGTTTCTTATTTAATCTTATTTAAGTGGAACCTACACACATTTTCTCTAAAGCATGTCCTCGCCAAATGGAGAGTTGCGGTTTGATGGACGAGTTGCTGTGGTGACCGGAGCGGGCGCGGGTCTTGGACGTGAATACGCATTGCTATTAGCGGCGCGTGGGGCAAAGGTCGTTGTAAACGACTTGGGAGGCACCCATGTGGGCGAGGGTGCCTCACAGCGTGCCGCAGACATTGTGGTCGATGAGATTCGCAAGAATGGAGGCGAAGCTGTTGCCGATTACAATTCAGTCATTGACGGTGCAAAGGTCATTGATTCAGCCATCAAAGCCTTTGGACGTGTAGATATACTCATCAATAATGCCGGCATTTTGCGTGATCGCAGCATTGTGAAGACAACGGATCAGGATTGGGATTTGGTGCATGATGTTCATCTAAAGGGCAGCTTTAAATGCACGCAGGCCGCCTTTCCCCACATGAAGGCACAAAATTTTGGCAGAATCATAATGACATCGTCAAATTCTGGTGTCTATGGTAATTTTGGACAGGCGAATTATTCCGCAGCCAAGCTGGGATTAATTGGCTTGGCGAACACGGTTGCCATCGAAGGACGAAAGAATAATATATTCTGTAATGCAATTATTCCTACGGCAGCCAGTCGCATGACTGAAGGCATTCTTCCTGACATACTCTTTAATGAACTGAAGCCCAAGCTGATTGCTCCGGTCGTGGTTTACTTGTGCCACGAGTCATGCGAGGACAATGGTACGTATCTCTTTATCAAAGCCTAACAAACACTAAACCCAACCAATTTCACCGACTTCCTTTTCCTATTGTGTATATTATTCCTACTACAGGTAATTACATTGAGAGTGCTGCTGGATGGGCCACAAAAGTGCACACAGTTCGAGGCAAGGGATCAGTACTCCGTGCTTCTTTGGATGAAACAGTGACGCCTGAATTTGTGAAAAATGTTTGGTCTAAGGTGACAGACATGTCGCAGGCTAAACATGTTGATAATATGGCTCAAGCAACGGGCGCTTTGTTGGAGGTGCTGGAGAATTTGAAGAGCGGCGAAAAGGATGTGATTGAAGACACCTTCGCATTTACTAACAAGGACCTCATCTTGTATGCTTTGGGCATTGGAGCTTCAGTAAAAAATTCGAACGACTTGCGATTTTTGTATGAGAACGATAGTGATTTCTCAGCAATTCCATCGTTCTTCGTACTACCTGGCCTTCTACTGACAATGTCATCGCCATTGGTGGGCAATGCATTGCCCCAAAGCGGCGCTGATCTGTCCAATATTTTGCATGGCGAGCAATATTTGGAAATATGCGATGATCTACCACTCGATGGTCAACTGGTGACCAAAGGAAAAGTGTTTGATGTTATGGATAAGGGATCCGGAGCCGTTGTTGTTACTAATTGCGAGACATTTGACGAGAACGGACGTCTGCTGGCGAAAAATCAGAGCTCCATATTTGTTGTTGGTGCCGGAAAGTTTGGCGGCAAGAAGGAACCCATAACTGGTGTGGTACCTTTAGGCGTTACTCCCAAGCGTTCGCCGGACTCATCGATCCAATACACAACAAGCCTGGATCAGGCTGCTCTGTACAGGCTTTCTGGAGACTTGAATCCCTTGCACATTGATCCGAACTTTGCCAGAGTGGCTGGCTTCAAGACACCAATTTTGCATGGACTCTGCTCCCTTGGATTTTCAGTTAGAGCCGTCTTAGCGAAATATGCCGACAATAACTCATCGCTATTCAAGGCAATCAAAGTGCGTTTCGTGGCACCCGTAATTCCGGGACAAACCTTGAAGGTTGACATGTGGAAAGAAAATACACGCATTCATTTCCGCACATCGATCGTGGAGACTGGTAAAGATGTCATTACAGGCGCCTATGTCGACTTGAAGAGCTCTAAAGCAAAACTTTAAGCAATCTGAAATGTTTGTTAGAACCCCGGGACGTCTATTTTGTATTCGACACTATATGTTATGTAATAACACTATAGGAGAAATTGGTTTGGGATTGTTAAATAAGCGTATTAATATATAACCACAAGATAATATGAAATAATATTACGCACTTTTTTCACAAAAAAAAAAAATCACTTATTTTTGTAAAGAGGAAGATGGAGATTGGAGAAATTGTTAAAGCAATGTTTGCTAAAATAAAAAACCTTTAAGGTAACTTGTATTGTTTAGAAAGTGCAATGAATTCCCCAGCAGTAAAAAAGATATTTTCGACTCGCCGCAGCTTAATGCTTTCTTCGAATTCTTAGAGAAACTTCACTTGTAGATCTATGTAGTTTAAAATAGGGCACATTCAAAAATACATACCTATGTATGTACGCATATGGTAGCATTGAGATTTGAATGTTTGAAAACAAATATATAAATATGTATGTATATATTTGTTTGACGTGAACATTTTGATAATAGTAGCTTGTGTACATTTTGGATGGTATCTATGAGTATAAAGACACAATTCCTTTTACTAACACATATTAATTTTGAATATACAGTTCAGTTCTTTGGACTCGATCTATTTGTATATTTACATTAATCACTGAGCATAGACGAATATTATCGTAAAGCAGAAAACCTGTCTTTATATCTCCCTTATCGGGATAGCTGATTAACATTAGCTAAGATGTTATCATGGTATACACAAATGAGTCATTTTTAAAGTAAATTCCCCTTTAATTACCTAAATATAGTAATGGCATATACTTACCGGACTGTTGTGTCGTTGCTGCCCGAGACAACATATTCCCCTGATGGATTAAAGTCAAGCGTGCGTACGCTCTTCATGTGGCCATTCAATGTTGAAAATATCTGCTGAGAGTTTAGGTCCCAGCGCCGGATTATTCCGATATTGTCCGCAGAATATACAAAATTATCATTGTTGGCAAATCGTACGCACTCAATTGGGCGATTGTGGCCCGTCAAAGACTAAAAAGAGCAATTATAACAATGATTATTAAAACGGATAACTTCATTTAAAACACTATGGAGCCTACCATAAAACACTCGTCTTGACCAATAGCCCATAGATTTACATTGCGGTCCTCCCCTCCAGTGACCAAAACACGTCCCGTCTCACCCAAATCAAGACTCGTGACCTTTCCATCGTGTGCTTTTATTTCATCTGCAGGAAGATACAACATAATTGATAATTTAATAATTTAATTTAATTTCTTCCATATTATCGAACAGACCGAGTCTTCAACTCAACGCCAATAAACAAAACTACCAACGAATATAATGCAACAAATATATATGTACATATGTATGCATCCCTTTCGACAAGTGCATTTAAGCTCTCGATAGTATTTTCAACTTCTGTATCACAGCCGCATATTGAAATTCAATCTGTGCATAGAAGATATTAATTGAAATGCACATACAAACATAAGTATATACAAAACCACTGCTATTAAAAATATACATATGTATGTATGTATGCATATGTGCATACGTTTGAGCATGCAGTCGTATTTTCAAAGACGTTACTTACAAATCAACGCTGTTAAATTTCTCGCCAACGCCATTATCAGAAGGATTTAGGCAAAATGATTAGTTTGATGATGATAAAACTTAGTCCAAGATGCCGTATTTTATTAATTTTATTTTAATTCGTAGCAGGTGTGATGGTTTTGATCAGCTGTCTCTTTTTGCTGGCAGTCCCAGTCCGACTTTCGTCCACAGAATAATGTATATAGAGGCCGTCAGAACATTTTCCAGGAACACCATAAAACACTAACACAGTTGATAACAAGCACTTCATAGAATATAACTCATTAGACAAAACAAATGCACATTAGAATAAAAACAGCGGACATAAACACGGGTAACTCTTTGTTTGGAACCCATTGATCTAGATTGTTCACGAACTAACTCATCGGTTCCGATTACTGCAGGAAGCAACTAACACTGGATCTTTTTACACAAACGATAAGCAAAACAGCGCCACTTATCGACCATCCCTATTGAAACTTGTCAAATACGGCAACGTTTGCAAAAGAGCATCATCATTGCCTTTTTTTGGGGTTTGTAGTTTGACTGCGGCAACAAAGTAGTTATTTACGTGCATTGAGTTTAGAACAGTTTGATCGAAAAATAAGCTAAAAATGTCATCACGTTATGATCGTGCTGTTACCATTTTTTCGCCAGACGGTCATCTGCTTCAGGTTGAATATGCCCAAGAAGCCGTCCGCAAAGGCTCAACAGCGGTAAGCAACAATCTTTAGTATCCGGTATTAAACTAAAAGTGACTATTTTAAAGGTTGGCGTTTGTGGCGGCAACTGCGTGGTATTGGGCGTTGAGAAAAAATCGGTGGCCAAACTTCAAGAGGATCGCACAGTACGTAAAATATGCATGCTGGACCGTCACGTTGTCATGGCCTTTGCCGGCTTGACAGCCGATGCGCGCATTCTTATAAACCGTGCCCAAGTCGAGTGCCAGAGTCACCGGCTAAATGTTGAAGATCCGGTTACATTGGAGTACATAACCAGGTATTAAATCATAATCTCCCTATACATATGCAACTAAATCACACCAATATTTTTATTTGACAGATATATTGCACAATTAAAACAAAAATACACTCAGAGCAATGGACGCCGTCCTTTCGGAATTTCGTGCCTTATCGGCGGCTTCAATGGCGATGGCACCCCCCATTTGTTCCAGACTGAACCTTCGGGTATTTTCTATGAGTGGAAAGCCAATGCCACTGGCCGTTCGGCAAAAACAGTTCGTGAATTCTTCGAAAAAAATTACCGCGAGGAAGAAGTTAAAGATGAAAATGGAGCTGTAAAGCTAGCGATTAGAGCTCTCCTCGAAGTGGCGCAGTCGGGTCAAAATAACTTGGAGGTAGCTATAATGGAAAATAACCAGCCGCTGAAAATGTTGGATCGTAAGACCATAGACAACTATGTCAATATAATTGAGAAAGAGAGGGAGGAGGAGCTTGAAAAGAAAAAACAAAAGAAGTAACGCACTGTAGGCTCTTAAGTTCTCAAGCCTGCCCACACAACACACATTTTTCAAAAAATTATCCAGATATTCTAAAAAACAAGTCGCATCCATCCATTTATGTGATGGCTTGTGCATTCATATTCATTCAATATTCCACACAATAGCCCTCAAATTAAACGGTGTATGTAAGATTCGGCAAGCCGAAGTAATAATGGTTTTTCTATATAATATGTTGCTTCGCATAGCAAGTTGTGAAATGGTATAAAATACATGGTCGTTATGACATGAAATTCTAAATTGGTTTTCAATTGAAATGCAGTGATAGAGTTGGAAGAGCTCTACCAAAAATAAAAAATTGCGGCAACAAGCAACAAAATTGGTATTCGTTCTCACTCGCACATCCATGACCAATCGACGACAGAAGGGAGTGGGTTCAAATGAAAAAGTCTTGCAAATTTCTTCATGTCATGCTCAATCGAAAGCTATCGATAATAAACAGCTGGTACAAGAGCGCGCCCATTGATACAAATTATTTGTGTTATATTTATTTTAAAACCATTTGAAATTAGCTGTTAAGATTTACTTTAGCATCTAAAATTGTGTAAATCAAATAAAATTGATTTTTGCATATAAATGCACATGTCCCAGGGCTGCATCCCGATTTCGATACGACTACATATGACAATAAGTTGTACGAATTGTGGGCAGTGGCGCAGCGGCAATATTTGCTGATTTAGTTTATTGTTTGTGTTTGACGGAGTTGTGTGTCGGTGCCAAGTGGTTTTCTATGTAGAAAAAAAGAACGAGAACTAGAACGCAAATATTAACATTTCGCTTTAAAAATATAAATTTGTCTATAGCGTGCCGCTAGCGTTTTTTTGTTATTCAAAAGGCAAAACACGTTCGGATCAAAATCAATAATCTGGTAGTGTGATTTTCGCGGCTTTTTTGTGTTTTCATTTATAAAAAAAAGAAAAAACAATCAATACCCGAAGGTAACGTGTGTAGAAAAATAACAATTTACCTCAGTGTGCGTTCGTTGACGCTTGACATATTGGTACACATTTTATTACATACTTTTGTTATATTGTATACCTTGTTTTTTGTTACTGTTTTGATGCATGCAAAGCTTATATAGCTATGAATAAAAAGCATCAAAAACAAAACTTCTATCTTGGGTTATACGTACACTCATTTTTGCTCACACGCACTAACCCATAAATGTAGGAATGTATGTACATGAATACATTGTACATACTATATGTACCCACATGCATATGTGTAAATGTTTAAACATTTGTTTTCACGATGGGAGTAATCAGAAAATGGCAAAAACATGCTAACAACAAATTAAATACAGGTTCTCGTACTAACATGCTTAAGTGTTGCTACATTATATATTTATCTTTACGTACATTTGTATGTATGAAATTTGCCTGAAAGCTTATACATATGTACACATTTTTTGTATGTATGTATTTGCAATTTAATATTTAATGTTCCAGTTCCTGATCTTATCATACCAAATAATTGCGTGATTTGCCACACGGAAGGCCATGCCTTTCCTATCTCTTTATTACGTTGCCAACATTTAAATCGAGTTTAATACGCTTCATACATGCTTACAAACATGCCCTGCCCTACCCTACCCTCTCCTTAAGTTTCGAGTTTATGCGAATCAGTAAGCTTTGTACATACATACATTGTATATACACGTCAGTGTTAACGTATCTATATACTTTTGTATGTACGTTTGTTTGTTAAACTTTTAAGATCAGCTGATTAATGATAACGTAATGGAGATAAAAAAAATTCCATTACGCCCATAAAAGTAAGCCAACATTTTTTGCAATAAAAAATTCATGGTAAAAAAAATTTCATTGTCATTCAGTTTTCAGTTGTAATTAGATTCAATGTCAGTATTGAATTTATTTCCAGTAACTACATATTTATGTACAAAACGTTGTATTCCAATTTGCCGGCTTGTGACTTGACTTGAATATATTAGTCGTCGTTAATCGTTACTCAGTTACTGTTCTGTTGCTCAGTATTTCGCATAGTTATGTGTTGTTGTTAGTCCCCGCCTTTGTTTTTTGTTTTGTAAATGCTGCATTCTTTTTTAATTCACACAATATTCATAAACAATATACTTACATATGTATGTATCCGTGTGTATGTCCCAACCTGTATTTTTTATCTCTACATACATACATATGTATGTATTATGTTGTATGTAGATAGCGCATAAGCCTCAGCATGCCGCATTTCTTATTATGTCTTATGTGTGTGTTCTTATGTGTTGACCCGACCTGACGTTTTCGTATCTCACATATATAATATAATAGAATGGGCACAGAAACCAAGAGCAACAGTTACACAGGACAGATTTCAACAACCGGCGGCAACCCTAAAGTGATGAAAGATTCTTTATCCTTAGTTCGTCAAACGGACAAACAACAGTCGAACCAAATAAATTTGACCTCGAATTCGAATTATTCAACCGTACAGAACACGGGTGATTCTCGACCAAATCAAGAGGACCAATCTACCAAAGAGGCGATTGTTCCCTTTGTACCCATATTTGTTGAAGAAGCTGATGTTATTCAAGGTGCTAAGGACATATTGAAAGTTATACGACCGACTTGGGACCTCACCCACGTTGAATTTAAGGTAAAGTAAAGCCAAACCCATAATACCAAATCAGAAAATCGTTATCTTTGGCGCGCCAAAGAAAATACATTTGCATACACTTTGTAAACTTTTTTTAGGGGATATTTTTAATCAAGAGATTTGGTTCACATTCAAATACATATACTGACAATTCCCATACATGTGTAGTGGTCCGACCTACCTATCTATGTATTTAAAAAAATAAAAAGGCTCTTTAGGAGGAAGCCCCCTAATCAAATCCGTTCCCTATGTTAGTTTCAAATTTTGTTATTTATTCGTATGTGCTTTGGCAAACTACTCTATAGTATAATATATAGTATAGTACATAGTGCTGATTGCGTGCCTTAAACTAATCGATTGATTTATAAAGGTAAGGGTACTTCATATTTGATTGCGTGTGATGCGATAGTCAATGTATGTATGTATGTTTGTACACATGTAATGCATAGCATAGCGATTGAAATCACGATTTCATTCAAATAGGCCAATTCCCTGCCTTATCATATGTACTACTATTCTACGACTCAACCAAATGCACTCTATATATAATACATATGTACAAAAATACGTATGTATGTTTGTTTTTTTTTCAACGGGGTTTAACACTCGAGACACCACATACATATATATAAATATATATATATATATATATATATATAGTCGACAAATATTTATATATATTTAGCTAATGTCAAAAAGTTTATCACACTTAATTACATTCATACGAGCACATTTGTATATATAGTATGTATGTATGTACGCATGTGCCGGTGATTAAAGAAAAAAAGGTCTTAAATGACTTTAGCAATTAACTGCGAAATTAGTTCTCAACTTGAACCTAGCTACCAGCTGCTATACCCAAGAGTCCGATTATATTTAGATGAGAGATAATAAAATTATATTTGCAAAGGACGAGACTCTGAATTGGTTCTACCGTTTCGTTTAATTCCAGAAATTTACCGATGGCATAACAAATAAACTTGTCGGCTGCTTTCATAATAGTTCTAAATCCAGTAATGAGTCTGAGGAATCATATTTACCAGTTAACGTTCAGAGACTTTTGCACGTTCGATCTGAGGACCCAGTTATCATTGAAGACGAATTGGAGAGTAATGCGGAAACGGGTCGCTTCCCTGTACAGTACTCCGATAACGTAGTCCTCGTACGTGTTTATGGAAATAAAACGGACCTTCTAATAGATCGGAAAGCTGAAACGCAAAATTTTCAATTATTGCATACATATGGCCTGGCGCCATCACTCTATGCAACATTTAAAAACGGCCTCGTCTACCAATACGTACCTGGTATCACCTTGAATACAGAAAGTGTGCTATGTCCAGATATTTGGCCACTGGTTGCTCGTCGCATGGCTGAAATGCATCGCGTGGTGAGGAAGAATGGAGAAGCTAAACCATTGCCAATGCTTTGGAAGAAAACTCAAAGCTTTCTTGATTTAGTACCTGAACGATTTAGTGATGCTGAGAAACACAAAAGGTAAAAACTATCCATAACTTTACCATATCATATCACACCAAACACCCAATCCAATCCGTACTTGCAGAGTGAAAGGAACCTTTTTACCTATTTCTCGCCTGCGTGAAGAGTTCAATAGCCTATTCAAGTACTTGGAAGCATTAGAGAGTCCCATCGTATTTTCTCACAACGACCTCCTATTGGCCAACGTAGTCTACACAAAGAGCATGAACACCGTGAACTTTATCGACTATGAATACGCCGACTACAATTTTCAAGCCTTTGATATTGGCAACCATTTTGCAGAAATGTGCGGAATTGATGAGGTCGACTATACTCGCTATCCAAAACGGGAATTTCAACTAAAATGGCTCCGCGTATACCTTGAGAGTTACCTACAACGCAGTAATATAGAAAGCGATGAAGTTGAAAAGCTCTATATACAGGTCAATCAGTTCGCCCTAGCAGCACATATTTTCTGGACAGTGTGGTCTCTGTTACAAGCCGAGCATTCCACTATTGATTTCGATTATGTTGAGTATGTATAATTGTTGTTTTTATATTTAGTATAAAAGTTCACCACATATTTATGTACATATACATATAAAGTATTTTTAATCAGCATTCCAATCGCACAATTCAATCATTGTCTGTTTCCAAGCAAACTATTCCCGCTATCTAATAAACGCCTAATTATACATACAACTATGTAAACACATTCATATATGACACACATGTACTTATTAACTTTGAAAAACTATTAACTTGCGATTAATTTATTTGCAGTTACGCATTTCTTCGCTATAATGAGTACTTGGCTCGCAAAGAAGAGTTTTTGTCATTGACTGCATCAAAGGACAAAAAGTGATTTCTCTCCCAATGATTTAAAAATTCTGAGAATGAAAATGATGTGCCCCAGTGATATATGTATATACATATATGATTAACTTGTATATGTACTTAAATTTTTAAATTGATATTTAGAACACTAATAAAACGAAGTACATTAAACCTGAATACATAATTTTTTCAATATCGGAATTTTGAATACATAAATTGATGTTAATTTTGAGTGGTCCACTTAAAAGAGATGAAGATGCTTGTACAACTTCGTTTACTCAATAATTATGAGACATCGACTTTTTACAAAAATATTGTATTTTATTTGTGTCCTTAATCTATGTTAAACTGTTGTCCGATTTCCATCTCCGCCAAGTTTTTGAACAATCTGTAGACGATATACAAACGGAATACCATTTTTTAGTTAATTCTGCATTTGGTTTTCATAATTTAAAAAAATATAAATCCAAAGTACAAATATATTTTGAACGAAAATATAAAGTTTTAGCTTAAAAACTTCTTCAGATACCATACATGGCGCACTTTGCCATAACGAAAATAAATCGTTTGCGCAGAGTTGTATTCTGTAGACGAGAAGACCTCTAACGAATACGATATACTACCGATGACAAAACAGGTGTATGGTGAGGTTTTTTTTAGCAAATTTGTCATCTCTAAGACAACTGTCAGAACTAATCACTGGAATACAACGGCAGCAAGGCCAGTAATTTTGCTCGTTATTCTTTAACAAATAATTAGACATGGCGAGCTATATTGCAAGGAAAGGTCCTTTGGTGTTCTGTAAGTACTAATAAAGCTTAATCATTTCTCGAAAGGTGCTTATTTTATGCGTGGCCCAAAAATGCGTTTCGCATCGATTACGTAAATGTGCTAACAAAAATTTGCCATTGCAGCGAACCTGGGTAAATGGGCCTACAATCTATCTGGATTTAATCAATATGGTAAGTACACAGACTAATGTTGTGATAGATGCAGATGTCTAATAAAATGATGTATTCATGGCGACCAGGCTTGCATCGCGATGACTGTCTCTATGAGAACGAAGATGTCAAGGAAGCTGTGCGCCGCCTCCCAAGAAAGTTGTACGATGAGCGCAATTATCGCATAATGCGTGCCCTGCACTTGTCTATGACCAAAACTATCCTTCCCAAAGAACAGTGGACAAAATACGAGGAGGATGTCAAATACTTGGAACCCTATCTAAACGAAGTCGTGAAAGAGCGCGAGGAACGTGAGGACTGGAATAAGAACCATTAACTGCTACCATCCTATACACATTTATGTTGAAATTCAAATACATAGTCTAGATTAAAAGAAAACTTGCTATGTAAAGCTGTTTGACGTGTCGTAAAAGTTTGCAGCAATACTGTTATTTGTATAATTAAGTGAATGATCCAGGGAATTTGTTTACCGCTCATTGCAATGGTAAACTTAATACTGAGGCGCCATCAGTGTTTGACTGATTTAGCTTACCTTCTGCATAAATGGCAAATTGAAAAGCGACCCCAGAACAGGTACTCGGCCAAGAAAATTAATGGCTACAGGGAAGAAACCACTGTAAAAAAATACATATTGGAAGTTATTAATTCAGGATGCGAAAGTTAATGCAGGTGAAGCACATTACCTGAATAACGCAAAGAATCCATAGGATTCGATTATCATGCCGATTATGGGGAAACCAAGCAACACAATAACGATCCCACCGAAAAACGCTGTAGTTCCTTTTACTTTATGGCGTTGAAAGAAAAATCGTAATGTTCGTTCAACGCCGATTACGCAGCCAAGTCCAGATATAAATAGAATCTAAAAGAAGATAATTCTTATTTAGTCCACATACTTTTAATTAGTTGGTTAAACGTACATTTCCAATTGCAAGCAAACCCTTATCAAAGAGAAGCAGCATGCCCAAAAATAAAAACGATATACCAAAACCGGCCAGACCGATGCCAATTTCTGTAAGTGTACAAATTAGTTAATGATTTAACTTGGAAGCTAGTACTTACTTTGCAAATCTGTTATTTCTATCATTCTGACGTGCAGGTATTTATGTTTTCAAACAAGTATTGTATATAATGTTCCACGTAAACCAATTTAAACCAAAAACAGCTGATCGACTTCTAATGTATGTGGCTACAAAAGTTCATATTATATATCCAATGTATGGAAAATAACACGTTTCACTTGCACACTCCTAAGATCGCCACAATGTGTAACTCATTTGATTACTACCTCTTTCAGTTTGTAATATTTGTTTGATTTTGAGTAACACCAAATCCAACAAATTGCGTGAATAGTGTTGCAAAGCGAACATATACACACTTGATATATCGATAAGCCAGCGCTCCAGCTCTTATCGAACTCCTTCATGCTTGCACATCGATGCCAATAATTCGTACAACCGTGCCAATCTCACACGCCATTTTACAATAAAAATTTACTGACGCTACTCCGGAACAAGGAATATAACTTTGTGTATTCCGTAGTTTATTTTATTGGAAAAAGAAGACAAATTTTATATTTTGATGGATCGTAAGTGACTAATATTTTTACATTTGGAAATCTCCTTAATCAATATGAACTATCTGAATTGTTAGGTGGTGTATACGGTGGCGGCGGTGGTGCTGGACAGGGGTACAATAATTTTGCAGTCCCGCCACCAAATTACCAACAAATGCCCAACAAGCCTGGCAACTACAACGAGCCTCCCCCGAACTACAACAAATCAGGTGGAAGTAAGTACAAATTTGAATGCAACAACAATTTTTTTACAAATATACTAATAAAAAAATTTATTTAAGGTTATGATTCCGGTCATGGCCATCGTGGTGGTGGTGGAAGCGGTGGCGGCGGAGGTGCCGGCTCCTGGAACGACAGAGGCAATTCTTATGGGTACGTTATAATTTGAAGTATTTTTAAAAATTCAGAGAATGTGGGATTGTTGAACGAGGTAAACGAGTTTTAAATTAAGGAAAGAATATTTGTTGTACACATTCTTTACATAAATTCATGCAGTTGACAACCGAAAAAATAGAACTTGTCCGGCAAGCCGGTGCATGCATAAAATTGCAAGGGCTCAGAAAAATCCACGTTGTACTTGTAACACAATAACAAACAAAAAATGAAAAAGTAAGGTTTTAAGGCAAAATTTAGTGTTACTGATATATGCTGGGCCATTAATATTTTTACACCATCTTGCTAATGGTAAAAATAATAAGAGATTACAATATATGTATATACGAGTGTGTGTTATCGCCATTAAAAGGGTATCCATATTTGTGTGGCGCAATACAATATGGAACATATATTTATGAAAAACAAAAAAAATCAATAATAAATTTGTGATATGCGTGTCCATATGTAAACCTATCTTCAATATCATGCACCGAATACAAACGTTCCAATAATTTGTATAACGCGCATACCTGAATTTCGATGCTTGACATATTGCGTGTAAAGATTTTTGTGTCCAGATGCGAAGCGTGTGTTGGATAATGGTCATCGGTCTGATAAAATCGCATATGTGGGTATGGCTTCGATGTGTAATATGTAATATTTAAATTACCCTCACATACATATACCATAAGCTTTATAAATTGGTATGATTATTATCAAATGTGATTTATATTATTTCCTGCTCGAAATGGTTCGGAAGCCGCTAAAATTGTTCATACAATTGGAAATACGTGTATATATTAAATGGTTAACCAATTAATTTTAAGGATAAAACCTCGAATTCGACTTGATCGCTTTTATGGATAGAGTATGATGCTTAAAGATCTAAGTCTTCAAAGTATTGAAAAGGTTACAGTTTTAAGCAAATGATAGTATTAAAAAAAACAACGAACATATATTAGTCGATAAGGGTGAGAATCAACAACTATTTGCATGTGTACAGTGCCATTTGCTAAGAGGTCTGCAATAACTTAATTCCTATATAACAAACAAAACCATTTAAATGTTCACTTTAATTTATAAAACCGGTGAATCACGACTTAAGAGTCAAGCTGTGTTGTGTGTTGTCTCTTTCCTTTTCGTGTATGGGGGCTGCAGGTACGTGAAATCGAACAACTTTCTGGGCATGTTCCTAATTTGGTATTCAGTTTAGATTCAACAAAGTTACAGCTGAGTTTCTGCCAGGCAGCTTTACAAAACATAATTTTAGTTACTTGTGTTAAAAAGTGCGATTACATTGTCATTTTGTTTGATCAGAAGTGGAAACGAAATTTGGAGCATGCCGATCAGTTAAACTTGTTTGTGTACTTTTAGCATTCTATTTAAAAAACAAAAACAAACTTAAAAACCGAAACGTAGATTTGTATAAACAAAATAAATTAAAAAATTAAATAGAAATATACATATTTCACTTTTGGAGAAACATGTATATACATAAAACCATGAGTACGCGATAGGAGTTACCCTCACCATAATGAATTTCAACCAAACATTAAATGAGTTATTCAATATCCTCTTTTAGAAATGGAGGCGCCAACAAGGACAGCTACAACAAAGGTAAAATAAAGCAAATGAATTGCAAACAAATCGAGTAACGTATAAACATTAATTTACTACATATTGTACTTACGAAATTTTCTCTTTGCGGCATTGTTCGATACGATAGCAAACGTGTAATTCGAATCGATGTCTAAATTATCGTTATGTATAAGTATAAAACCAAAATAGTGCATTCCGCATACTGACTGCACACCCAACCCAACCCTCTGATAGCATATAGTAAAGGGTATTATTTGAGTTACTACAAAAATCTTAAGCAAATGTGTGGGATACATATTTCGAGCTTAAATACGAATAAGTCCCCAGGTGTCACTACGCATGATGGTTCGGTTTCATATCTAATAATGAGTATACATTACGAGTAAATTACAACAAGAACAACAATAATCGTAATGATATGAAGAATTGAATTTAGGGTTATTGGTTTGTTACATTATACACGTTATATCGTTTACACGTTATATCGTACTGTCCAACGACTCGCTTGTGTTGTGTTGTGTTTAATACTGAGCTTGGCGCTCAATGTAGAAAAATCTATAAATACTACATACTACATATATCTTACAACAACATTCAACCCGATGAGTTCAATCGAAGTATTGAATTCTAATGAATCTAGAAAAACAACCGTAGATATTATTACTAATTTTAGTTGTGAGCATATACCCGTACGTCCAAATTATACATACATAGATAATGATAATTGACAGAGTTTGTGTGTACTTTAAGAGCACTCTGGTCTCCTTCCAATATGTATGCGAGTGTTTGTAGTAAGTGTACTAAACTGTACCATGGCTACGATATTCTAATTTGTCAAACGACAATTTCCACACTTATCAAAGAACCAACAGTTCAATTTATACAAAATAAATCACTCTCCTATCAATTGTGTCAAGCTCCAGTTTAATATATTCGTCGTTTTTGTAGGCCCCGGAGGCTATGCCGGCGGTGGAGGAGGTGGCGGCGGCAGCAGCGGCGGCAATGGTGGTGATATGATCACACAAGAAGATACAATTTTCGTTTCTGGCATGGATCCATCCACTACAGAGATGGATATTGAAACACACTTTGGAGCAATTGGCATAATCAAGGTGAGTTTTTTTTGTAATTATTTAAATCTTATAAATAGGTACCTCGTATTGATTGGTTTGCAATTTCACTTAAAGAGCATAATTATTTGAAAAAAAAAAAGCCATGGTACGGCTATTGTAACTGATGAAGAAAAGATACATATTCGATTATTAGAAGGGACGAACCCGATCAAAACTACTACAACCCCTAGCTCTTGGACAAAACAGGACGATTGATTTCAGTTTCTGTGCAACTCAATTTGTTCTCGGAGATTTTGCTATGCTTTTGAAAGTATTAGGACTGCACATTAATTTGGGTTTATTTTCATCAAATTGCAGAAAGATAAACGTACAATGAAACCAAAGATTTGGTTGTATAAAAATAAAGAAACTGGTGCTTCAAAGGGCGAAGCAACCGTCACATACGATGATGTTAATGCCGCCCAGTCAGCCATTGATTGGTTCGATGGAAATGATTTTAATGGTTCCGTAATCAAAGTGTCTCTAGCCCAGCGCCAAAACAATTGGAACAAAGGCGGTCGTGGTGGATTCGGTGGTCGCAGTCGCGGCGGTGGAGGAGGTGGCGGCGGCGGCGGTGGTGGTGGTGGCGGCGGTGGCGGAGGAAACCGCTTCGATCGTGGTGGAGGTGATTACGATGGTGGACGTGGTGGCGGTAACGGAGGAGGTCGCGGTGGCGGTGGTGGTGGCGGTCGCTTCGGTGGCGGTGGAGGCGGCGGCGGTGGTGGCTCTGGAGGAGGTAATGTTCAGCCTCGTGATGGCGACTGGAAATGCAATAGCTGCAACAACACCAATTTCGCTTGGCGCAACGAATGCAATCGGTAATTAATTATTTACAACCTTAATTATATGTGGGTATATGTGCAATAAACATTATATACATTTTCTTTCCATAACAGCTGCAAGACTCCTAAAGGTGACGAAGGTTCCAGTAGCGGTGGCTTTGGTGGAGGAGGAGGCGGCGGTGGCGGCTATGGCAGCGATCGTGGTAGTAATGATCGCGGCAGTGGCGGTTACCAAAATAGAGACCGCGGCAACAATAGCGGAGGCGGTGGTGGTGGCGGTGGCGGGTATTCACGCTACGGTAACGATAATAGTGGAGGCGGTGGTGGACGCGGTCGTGGAGGCGGTTCCGGTGGCCGTCGCGATGGTGGCGGACCAATGCGCAACGATGGCGGCATGCGTTCCAGACCCTATTGAGAGAGCACACAAAATGGTGCCAGCAACAATTTTTTCTTACCTATGTATTACAAAATAATAGCAAGTACTCTTCTTGAAATTGTACTTTAGTCACCAGTCAAAGCCTACAGCAACCCGCATCATTAAATATAATGCATTTCCATCGACTTTTTTTGACGTCTAAATTCAAAAATAGCACGGTATCGCTCGTTTTCGACTTAGAATATATGTATAATCTAATTTAACAGACATTATTGTAATAGAAATATGCAAATACATACATATATTAGACTGGTTAAAATTATGTTTGACTATTCATTTATGTAGATATTATGTTATGTACATTGATTAGATAAGGACTGGCAATGGAATTACCCACTACAGAGAGTAGGAGCAACAACTGATAATAACAACTGGCATTGACCTATATACTAACGTCCATTGAATTGAGTTTTATGTTGCGTAGGTCTATGGATTATGGAAAGCTCGAGAAATTAAATTTTGATGCGCAAATTTTTTCTTGCATTTACATTCATTTAGAGCTCAAATCGCGTTTTAGTTTTAGAAAAAATTTTAATAATTTTTTTGTTTTTAGAATTGAATATACATGTTTTAAGTTACAGCTCATCTTTTTCTAGCAAGGTGTAGCGATGCTTCGATGGACCAAGCTCCTTGAATTTTGACTCCGGAGGTGATGTGCCCTTAGCATTTTTAACCTCAGATTGTATTTCATTATTTGTGGGATCCGGCCCATAATGAAATTCCCTAGAATACAAGATATTTAAATGTTAAATGAAAGTAGCTTTAAAACAGCTTCATTCATTTTACCTATGAAGCTTGCCGCTGTAGAGATCTTGCAAGAACTGTTTTAGCTTCCCTGGCGTATACATGTCATTGAAATGCGGGAAGAGATACATATGCTTGAATGAATCAATAGCAATCAGGGGTAGGTCGTCCTCAGATTTTCCTAGATGATGAAGCGGATGCGCAAATCTCTTGCCATCTGCGGTTAGGAAATTAACATTCTCTAAAGGAAAAGAGTACGCACATGGTATTAAACATATTCCAAAAAAGATATTCTTCTAACGGTACTTACGTTTTTCATCTAATAATTGACTATCAATTATTGATTTATAATCTTTAATTGCATTGAGGTCGTCTGGCCGATGGAACAGTATAAGGAAAGGCAATCCCTCCTCCGTCAGCTCTTCAGCATTTTCAAACGTTATCTCTCGCACCAGTGGCACACACTTCTCCTGAATCCAAACTTTCAGTTCGTCAAAGTTTTTCAAGCTCCCCTTGAAGGTTTCATCGTTTTCGTCAGACACGGCTACATCTGGTCTAAATACAATAATTGGGGAGCCTAAAGCGAAAATTTTATATATTGTTAGGGACATTTTAGTAAGATTTATTTGTTGGTTTTTCGTACCTGGTGGATGCATAGCCTGTGAGGCATCACCAAAACCAACGTGAAACTGGCAATCTTCTTTCAAATTGGTGGCCACCTTTCGGAATGTATCATACTCTGGTTGGTCTCTACGATCAAAATATCCAATTATGATACGCTTTTTGGAATCCAAATTCTCCAAATCCTTGAGGGATTTGAACTCCAGAATGGGATCCTCCAGCTGTTTTTTCACAAACTCCAAAAACGCTTCAGCCGAGCGTTGTCCTCTATATTCACGCTTACTCAATTGCCCGTTTCTGACAATTTTTAAAGTTGGATATTTGTTTATATGAAAGCGAGATGCAATCGCAGTTTCCCGATCACAATCCACCTTCCCTAATACTACTTTGCCAGCTTCTGGAAACTCTGCTTTTATCTGCAAAAAAAGAACGAATCCAATAAATATTTAAATGGCATTGAATTTTTGCTGTATTTTAAGTTTCGGCTTTTATGTATATAAGTTCCATAAATAGCTTCGCACTTACTTGCTGTTGTCAAAACAATGAAAAAGGGCGGGAAGTACTAAATACTGACAATATTTGTTTTTTGTTGTTGTTTTTTTCCCCTTTAACCATTGTTAAAGAAACGTGCTTACAATTTGTGTACTGCAACAACTGGATATACATATGAACACATATGCCAACTGCGGCACATATGTTTTTTATTTATTTATATTAAGCTTACCTTGTCCGCTGCTTCATTGAAAATGGGCGCTAAAATATTACTGAAGCGACACCATTCCGCATAAAAATTAAGGAAAACCAATTCATTTGACGCTGAAAAAAAAAAGCACGAGTTAACCATAAAGTTTACTGTCATAAAATATATACAATGTATATATTAAAAATGTATTTTAAAAACAAGATGAACTTGGTTTATTCGTAGTGCGACAAACTGTTTGTCTTCTGCTATCTCTTAATTACCAAAAATGTCTATAACACTTGTATGTATTTATCAACGATAAAATACCTTTTTATACTTACTATTTATTGTGAAGTATACTACCTTCTAGTAGGTAATGCAAACAGACGCTTCATTTTTAAAATTACGTCTTTTTATAGTCTTTTCATATGAGATAAGATATTATCACAGCAATTGCACATGATTGATTTTCATTTGGACGAAGGGGAAAGGGCTATAAGAGGAAGTGTATCTTAAAACGCCCCTTTGTCTTAAAAGAAGGATGAAAATAACTCAGATATTTAGTACTAGGTACTACAAACTAATAAAAATAACTAGATCTGTTGCTATGAAAACTCGCCAAAATAATAATAAAAAAAGCATTTTAGTGTGTGATTTGATCTGTTCAGATTCATGTGAAAATGGGTTTTCGTAGTAACTAATGCAACCACGTTGACAAATTCGCGGAACTGATGCTCATAGTAACCACTGAGTTTACGCGTCGATTGCGCTAATTTTGATATACGCAACGAATCGTGACACGTCAAGAGAACCATTAATGATTGATATTTTGGTTGCGACCCGTTTTGATTTGCACTTGGATGTGTCAACTTTTCAAATATAGAAACCTTTTTAAAAAAAAAAAAAAATATTCCATTCCTTACCCAATGTCATATCAATATTATCACTGGTCATAGGTATAGCATCTCCATTTACTGGTTGGTAGAAAACGTACAGAGCCTGTTATAAATACAAAGGGGTTAAAATTATTATATTTGAAGTTCTAAACAGGAATTGCTTGCGCGGCAGGTGGAAGTCTATGAGTGATAAGTATGGGAAGCAATCATTGCCTCATACTCATTACCTCAATTGACTTCCTGGACCGGCTTGGTCATAGACCTGGCTCTCTTGCAGACAACAGCAGCAACCCGTACTACACACGGCAAACAGAACACGTCAACTTACCGCAACAATAGCAATGTATGAGTACGGCTTAGGTCTCCTTGTCTTAATCATCTTATGATTGTGGTTGGCAAGCTGGGCCAATTTTACGATTCCACTTAAAGCAAATGTATAAAATATATTTCACTTTTGCATAGGGTGGAATAGGAATGCTTGTTATCGCGCTGTAAACGTAATATAAGTATTAAGTTTTGTCTAGAGCTGTCAGTACCATGCGATATTCCCGATAGTTACAGCTAGCGTCATCGATACCATTTCGATAGGCAGTATCCGTGCAGTTGCAGCTCTAATGTCTACATATGTTCAATATTGTTGTCGCAACGACTTAACTTTGTTTACGAGATTAATGATATTTTCGGTGCTTAAGAGTTCAAAAACGAATACGCGCTTATCACTTGGGCCATAGATCGTTTGTGCAAAGAGTTAAACTTTGATCGCAATCGCATAGCTCTTCAACAAATGCCCGAATTGCTTTCGTTTCGCACTGAAATGGCATGTGAAAAAATCAAGGATACCAACTTATTTATTGAACTTGTTTAAGCAACTGTATATATATCTGCATCATTTAATTACAAGGAAATATCTAAATGTAAGCAATCCGAGTTGGGTGCTATGTTTATTTCGCATTATTTGCTCGAGTTTTTTCCCATAAACTGCATCGTATGTATGTACAACTGTATATACATATGTGTGCATTATAATGGCAATATAATTTTTTCTTTGTGTACATTAAAAACATTTAAAAGCTTAGCATTTCAAACACCACATATAAATATTTTCTTCCAATGCCAGCAAACAAAACAATATATATTAATACACGCATATACATACGTATGTAGATATTTAATGATTTTGCGTAGAGCTTTTTTTCGTTAAAAATAAGTGCGGCACTTTTTTTCGCTTGGTTGGACACCTGGCCGAGATTTCCAGTTATGAAATCCGAATTCGCTACAAACGATTTTGCCCTCAGTCCACCAGAGCTGAAGCTGGACAATGCAGGATAATCCAATGTTTTGTTCATATCAAATGTCTAGGCATTAGGAAATTATGGAATATGATCGCCGTGTTTTAAAAAGATAGCCTGAATCCTTGTTTAAACATTTTATATTTTATACACAAGTTGACCCCGAGTCTAATTAGGTATTGGCATTTTGCAAAATTGAATAGCTGATTTGTTATCTTTATAATAATAAAGGTTGTTCACTTTTAGCCAAATACATCATGTCAGATGGATCCCCGCCCCCTTCAATTTGTTTTATACGCGCTGCTGAATCATACCCAAAATCACAAATGGAGAAAGAAGACTCACAGCTTTTTGTTCCATTTCAAGAACGTATGTATCATCTATAAATATTCAAGGATATGCAATTAACATTTTTTTGAACCCAAACAGTTGCTGGCGAGTCAATTAAATATCTAGGACGAACAGATGATGGCGTCCTTGCTTTATCAAACTATCGCATATATCTATCCAAAAAATCGACCGCTTCTGAAACTTATGTACCATTAGGACTGATTGAATCGGTGCAAATGCGCGATCTATTCCATATGATGGTTAATTGCAAAGATGCTAGCACTGTAAGGTGCTCTTTTCAATCTGCCGAGCAATGCTCAGAATGGCAGCGCCGCATTCAACTTTCAATTGGTGTACCTGAAACTTTGGAAACGCTGTTCGCCTTTCCCTTTTACTCCTGGACTTGTGACATACGAGGCAACAAGGAACGCGCTCCGTCAACCAATGGCATTGGCACAAAACCGCCCACAGCGTCGGAGGGTATGGCATTGTTAGCGTATGCCCCTAGTGATCAATTGCAGCGAGCGGTTCAATATAATAGTGATTTCAAGAATGAAGTTGCACGACTAGGCTTCGATTTGAAGGGATCCTGGCGCATATCCACTGCTAACAGCGACTTTAAACTCTGTCCGTCTTACCCGCAAAAATTACTCGTTCCATGCTGCATTACAGATGATATGTTACATAATATAGCCAACTTTCGAGGATCGCGACGTTTACCAGCTGTGGTGTGGCGTCACCAGAAATCAGGCGCAGTTCTAGCCCGCTGCAGTCAGCCAGAAGTCGGCTGGCTGGGGTGGCGAAATTCTAAGGACGAGCGTCTTCTTAAGGCTCTAGCTGAAGCATGCGCTTTTGATAGGGGCGAAAACGCAAGACGTTCTGCTCAAAATGCTAAAGACCCGAGTGTGCAGACGAATTCCTCTGGCAAAAGTTCTCCATCACTTGAGAATTCCTCTCATGAAGAATTGGCTTTGGATGAAATCAGAGTATGTATATTTGTATACACTTTAAATTAATACTTTAATGTTTAATCAATTTAGAAGTGAGGTTAAAGTGTTTTCTGTGACTTAGTTGATTATCTAATTTATATTCGTTTTTTAGAAAATTCTCATTGTTGACGCACGCAGTTATACATCGGCTGTGACAAATAGGGCACGTGGTGGGGGCTGTGAGTGCATCGAATATTACCCCTGTGCAGAAATAGAGTTCATGAACTTGGGAAATATACATGCTATACGAAAAAGTTTTCATGCTGTGCGCCAACTGTGCGCTTCATCACCCGACGATCCAAGGTAAGTACATACATATATAAGTATAGTCTTTAATCTATAGAAACGACTAGATTAAACTGATTTTTAGAATTTTAGCAAATTACGCAATTGTGCGACTGTCCAAAATTTCGCGATGTTATTAAACATGTTTTGTAATATATATTTTAAGCTGGCTTAGTCAATTGGAAAAAACAATGTGGATGCAGCATCTATCTGGCTTATTAGGAGCCTCAATGACAGTAGTGCATGCCATAGAAAGTAAAGGCCGTCCTGTATTGGTACATTGTTCAGATGGTTGGGACCGGACACCACAAATTGTAGCAACTGCTCAACTTTGTCTAGATCCATACTACAGAACCGTAGAGGTACGTTAAAGCTATTTTCTTACTCTGTTCATATGTAAATGAAGTTTTTCTTGAAGGGTTTTCGAGTGTTGGTAGAACGCGAGTGGCTTAGTTTCGGTCACAAGTTTGCAGATCGAACTGGCAATGGCCCCAACTCGGATGAGTTGAACGAACGTTGTCCAGTATTTCTGCAATGGCTAGACTTAGTACATCAAATCCATCGTCAATTCGAATGCAGTTTTGAGTTCAGTACTGGCTACTTGGTAAGATACATCTTAATTGTATTATGAATGAAACGTATATGAAATATATCTTTATTCAGATAAAACTAGCACAACATTCGATGTCATGCCTATTTGGTACGTTCCTATGTAACTCACTGAGAGAACGGATTGAGAATTCCGTTTTTGATCGCACATTCTCAGTATGGCCGTTTTTATCTGAATCTATGTACAGAAATCCACTCTATAAGCATGAAAATGAAAAGGTAAGAATAATTAAAAACCCATTTCAGTTACCAGACAATACAAATTACTGTTTTTGAAGGTTCTGTGGCCGGCGCATAATGTGAGATCTTTACATTTCTGGTCGGAAGTATACCTTGGAAGCTTGGGCAACAAAAATGGAACGGATCTTCCGCCTTTGAATAATGAACGTCAAAATGACCACACAGGTATGCTAAAACCAATTGAAAATTGATGATGTTGATGAAATACAATGTTCTATTTGGTTCATTTGATATTCTTTAGTTTCTATGACAAAGACGAGATCCTCTGGAGACCTCACATCAAGTGAGTTGGGACAGAGCACCTTATCGAGAAGGTCTAGCGATCCCAACTTGACTGTAGAATTAAAGTAAGAAATCCATTTGCATTTCATTACCGTTTAATTTAAATATTGACAATATTGTTTATATGTTAAATATTTTATTAGTGTAACAGATTATTTAAACCTAAACAGTAGCTCAATGTTTGATATACGATCTGACGGAAATGAGTGTGATACTCAAGTAGTTGCCAATAGCCATAATAGCTCTGAAGACTCAACAATGGATACATGTAAAAATGATTTTTCTGAACAGCCAGAGTTTTTGGTATCAAAAGATTCTATACATATCGCATCTAAGTCAGACGCGGATAAAAACTCTGTCGCTAATATAAAACACGAAATATCGGAGGCAGCTGAAACATCACTGGAGTTGGAGTTACCCGCAAGGACCGATTCCGACAGTTCTCAGTATTTAAATTTAAAAATGGATAACAAGACAAATAATGATTTTAAAGACAATGATGCTCTTTGTGATTCTCGAAACGGTAAAAGTAATATTTTATAATTATTTTACATCTTTGCTTACCCTTATTGTTTACATTTAAATTAGATCAAACCCCTGAAAAATTCAACAGTCAGAACCTAGTTTGGAATGGTCCAATTGACACAAGTACTGACACATTGATTGCTTTGGATTCAAGTCAAAATCATAACGAAAGGAAGCCTCCTGTGGCGGAAATAAAGAATGGCATACATTTGGACCGAACTTCAGGAATATCATCGGAATCAATTTGTCCTCATACAAATAAAATTAGCCTAAGTTACAGCAATTTGCCCAAAGTGCATGTCAAGCCCAATACTCTGCGATATTTACAACTAGCTAACAAAGGTTGCTCAGACCAATGGGATATCTTTCCACATCACCTAGATCTCCATGTTCCGCGAGATAAGAATGGCACAACAATTAGCTGCAAGGAAGACCATTTATCCAAGGAGTTAAATGGTACTTTGCCACTGGCAGCTGAAATTAACAACATAGATGCTGGAGCTGGTATTTGTTTATCGCCGGAGCATCATCATAGAATGGACTTTCAAACAAATGCATTTTCAACATTCGAGATAGCCACAGCAGCAAACCAAATGCAAAGAAACAACACTCTGTCGTCAAATTCCAGTCGTGATAACAATGCGCACTCAAAGTGTGCTGATAACGGCAGGTTAGTTTTTTCTGATTTTTCGCTAACGAAGCGTCTTTTTAAATTTAAAATTATTTCTTCTACATTTACAGCGCACCTCATTCGTCTGTCCTAAACTCATTACCTCCAACACCACAGGGAACACAAGATAGAACGCAATTGATAATATCGTGTCCAGACGGCTTGGCCCACGCTTTAAGTGAACAAAACGTAAGACTTCATCAGCTCGTTCAGGAACACAAGGTAAGCAAACATTCAATATCTTAAATGAATAATACCCATAAAACATATACTTTTCTATTTATTTCAGTTACGCGAAGACATCCTTTTGCGAGAGATCCATAGCATGCGGCTTGCATTATTGCACAAGACCTGTCCATGTTGCAATAGTGTGATATCAACTAATGTCGAGCATGTAATTATTTTCTTAACCACTGGTTTCCTAAATTATGTGGCACTGTATGAACCCCCCACTAGTGCTCACTCATTCTATCAATACCGATATTATTTTTACTTAGGTCGATCATTGAAGTATCCCATCTTCTTATTATACTCAATTAATTGAACATTTTTTACTTAAAAGAAGTTTCAAGAAACTATCTTTTTTTGTGTCGGCCCGTTTTTCAAGAACGGTCCTTCACGTTTTCTTGAACAGGTCGGGCCGCCTTTCTAATAATATGATTACACTACATTATCAAGAGATTAACAGAGAGAATACATACAAAAAATGCTTTGATTTAAATTTCTTTAGGAAAATGGATTGGATATCGTGGAAAACGATTCGACCTGTTCTTGGGAAGCCGTTGAAGAACGTAGTGGTCCATCATCTTATACTACCTCTTCCTTACAAGAGAAAAAACCTACAAGTGTTCTTTGGGTTCCCGATCATGCAGTTTCCCGTTGCTCTAACTGTCAAATAGAATTCTGGCTTGGACGAAGGAAACATCATTGTCGGTGCGCATTCCAACCTAATAACATTCTGATCAAAAAATATTAGAACAAACAAGTAGCCATTATAACTCTTTCTACATTCATAATCAATAAATGTATTCGGAGGACCGAATATTACGCACTCTATTTGATCGGGTCCATGATAAAATGAATTTTGATTTAAATAGTTGTGTCTTTCCCTACAATCAAAATATTTATAGTTTTCAGTGGTTCGATTCCATTATATCCGACGAGTTTTTATTTATATTTTTATTTTAAATATATTAATTTATCTTCCTTGCAGATCATGTGGAGAAATTTTTTGTGCTGACTGCTCGGAGTTTTGGGCACCATTGCCTTACGAGAAACTGTTCAATCCAGTCAGACTTTGCGGTTCTTGCTATACAGCAGTAACAACACATATACAAGAATGTACCTTTCCCTCTGGCTGTATGCAGACACCTGAAGCGGCCAAAACCACTTCAAACTCTCCAGAATAATTATTGAGGATTTTCCGGGCTGGTGCAATTTCTAAAAGATCGAGTATATAAAAATGAATTGTATATTTGTTAACACGATAACTACAAATATGTAGACACAGATGAAATTATACAATTTTGTTAAAAATATATTTGGATGTATACACTATTAAAAAGCTGTAAATTAAAAGCAAAGTTAAACAAATTGCCAGGACAGTCGTCCATCTGCATTTTGCTTTTCGATATTTTTCGTATTGAATAAAGGATAGCGCTTTACTGAGTCTAAGGCGCTGGTTTAATCGCGTTTAATTGATTCTGGATCTAGATTTAAGTTTGTCACCCTGAATTTGAGTATCAAACGCATTAGTCCAAAAAAACGCCGTCATCTACCTTCACTTAGCGATTGGGGTATATCACACAATTTCTGTACTATCGGGCATTATTATATAGCACAGAAGTTGGCCGGGAATAACGTTCGGCACACACGGTTAAAATGTGCTGAGCTTAAAGTTCATTTTGATTTTTAAGTAGGCGAGCACTTTCGTTTACAAGTTTCTTATTATAGATCAGTAATTCTCACTAGTAATTTTGAATTTTCCAATAGCTCATTTTCTTATAGGACTTCTCTAACTAGAAATACAAGTAAGTATCTGTTAACTGGTCTATTTGGAGGAGTGGTCTTGTCTTGATGTTGGGCAGTTATGCAACGTGGACTTTGAAGACTCTAGCTTAATACTTCATACACTGTATAGGTATGTATATAGGATAAGTATAAAGCAATATTTAAAATATGTATATTTTATAAAAATCAGTTGTTCATGTTTGCCAGACAAAAAAAAATTATATTCAGATCTAAAAAATTATTGACCCCTGTTTCTCATCTTCGGGGAAAGAAACATGGACTGTTAACATAAATAAATGTACTTATGTAAATTAAATAAAAACTAAAAAGTAACAAAACAATTTGCTAATGTGATTTGCTGTTGATCAACGCTAGCTACTCATTATTATTTAAAATTTTTTTCAAAATCAGCTGTTTTGCAGTACTTTTTGCTTCCGAGACAGGCTCATTTTCAAATGTTTCATCTGCTGAATTTTTTTAAAATTAGAATTCATGTTGGGCAAGGCTTCGGTAAAAACTACTATAAAATAGTGCTTCGCTATATAAATATATACATATGTATAATTAGTAAATAGGTCCCACTGATAAGATTATTATCGACCTAATGATGTGAAACACATTTTAAAATAGTTTAGATAAATCGAAGTACTGCATAAGTACACATCGTACTTGTAGATTAGACATCAAATAGAAATTTTAACATATAAGAATTTTAAAATTTTTGGTATAACCTTTTCTTGAAGAGGTGGCATCACCTTGAATGTACACTTCTGAAAGTTTATTTTAAAAAGTAGAAAATAAATTTGAAATATTATAGTAGTCCACCAAAAAGCAAATCAGAAAAAAAAAATATATATATATATATACATAAATATAAGTTATTTATTTTAATGTTAAGTAGGTCATTCAAATACTAAGTACGTAATCATTTATATAACTGTGGTGCGCAGACAAACTCGTCGTTTACTGTGCCCAAATTGACCCCATCAGCAGTGGAAATGGAACGATTGAATAGTCGTCCACACGCGTGCAGACACGATGGTCTTTTTCCGTGCAACCCTGTTACTCAACTTTCGGCATTCTGCTACATTTCTTGCCGAGTCCGCCATTATACCTAAAAAATCTATAACCCTAGCTTCATCATTAAGAAGTGGGAGTGACAACGGTCAGTTGCAATTTGGAATTTTTGTTCGCGAATATTCGAAAAAATCAAAGATGAGTACTTTGCCGCGCGTTTTTTTCGATATGAAAGCTGATGACGAGCCCCTCGGCCGCATTATAATGGAAGTAAGTTTTATAAAATTTAACCTCATCACTAAATTGGCAAACTTGCCCGGCTTGCATATATATACATACCTTTTTTTTTTTTTGAATTCTCAAATTTTCTCACCTGCATAGTTTTGAAGTTTTAACTGAAACTTTAAGAAATGGACTTATTTATTTATGAAAGTATGAATACATGTGCACAAACACGTGATTAGCGGTTTACAAACTTTCCGGCTTTTTGCACTTTCATTTACCGTACACCACATGTACATACATACGCATATAAATGTGTGCGTGCGGTCTCAAAAGTTTTACAAATTTCAATTTCGATAATGCTATGTACATATGACTACATACATTGCACATTAATGTTATTTTTTCTGCAGTACTGCAAAGGAATTTAAATTGACTTACATATTCTCAAATACTTGTGTATGTATGTACATATGTCCGTATGTGTTACATTTTACGACCACTTTCGGGTAAATAACTTTCTGTATAAGTAAATACATACGTGTATATACACATGTATGTAGATATGTACATGTGTATGAACATATTTGTAGGTAAGTATGTATATTGAAACTAACGTCATACATGTGAAAATTCATACATTCGTAACTATGTACATATGCATGTATGTAAGAACGTGAGATTGATATGTAAGTATGTATATACATATATACATACGTACAGTATATAGTTGCGGCACATTTTTAGTTACTGATTAAAATGCATGGTATACATACACATACAGACATGTATGTGTGTATGTATATATGTATATGCTTGTGTACACATGGTTGCGCGCCCGAGTTTAATTTAGATTATAAAAAATGCATGTACATACATACGTTGGTATGTACCTTAATTCCTTAATTGTATATTCTTGTCCTCTCTATACAATGTATTTTATATAGACATACACACATACATATATAGTGAACGTTCGTATTATTCCAAGTGAATTTACCAAACATTATTATGTACAAACATCAATAAGTATGTACATACATATGTCATATGTACGTAGATACATGTTAATGACCAGAAACATTCTTCACACTTTCTTTGAATACAATTTCCAAATTAATTAGCCATGTATGTACATACATATGTATTAGTTTCTATGGCTGCATGCACATATCTGTGCGTGTGTATGTGCGTAGAAAGCCATGAATTAAACCTGTTTTCCAAACTTAATTTTGATTAATTCGGACGGTGATGTAATAGGACATTTATTCTTATTTGCATGTATGTATGTATGTGCATGTTAAAAAGTCATTTTGACCTTAGCAGATTAAAAAGAAATTATGGCATATATTAATATACTGATAATATCATTTTGCGTTGACGTGTGAAAAATTAATGTATCGATGTGTGTATTAACCAGACAATGTTTGCATTCTCTCATCTCATCAACAGCTGCGTTCTGATGTGGTTCCCAAGACCGCCGAGAACTTCCGTGCTCTCTGCACCGGCGAGAAAGGATTCGGCTACAAGGGATCCATTTTCCACCGCGTCATTCCCAACTTCATGTGCCAGGGAGGTGACTTCACCAACCACAACGGCACTGGTGGCAAGTCCATCTACGGCAACAAGTTCCCCGATGAGAACTTCGAGCTGAAGCACACCGGATCCGGCATTCTATCTATGGCCAATGCTGGCGCCAACACCAACGGATCCCAGTTCTTTATTTGCACCGTTAAGACAGCTTGGTTAGACAATAAGCACGTCGTCTTCGGTGAAGTTGTTGATGGATTAGACGTTGTCAAGAAGATCGAGTCTTATGGCTCTCAATCTGGCAAAACGTCGAAGAAGATTGTTGTGGCCAACAGCGGTGCTTTATAAAGAGGCAGCAGCAGCGGCAGCAAATTAAGACGAAAAACCCCGTTCGCATTTTCTCCAACATTTTTTACCAATAATTGTAAAAGTTTTTATGAAATACAATACATATTTTCAATAGACAAGTTGCACAGTTCACAATGGGTATCTGGTATAATTGATTTTGAATCAAATTTTAAACGAAAATAGGATCAGATATATAACAACATACATTACACTAAAATGTAAAGTCGTGGAATCAATACAAAAAGTATATTAAAATAGTTTCTAAATTCGTACATAACATAAATATTATATCAAGTTATAAGTATATAGCAAAAACTGAAGCCAATAATTGCGTTTGTCAGATTAGCATTTCAAAGAGCTGAATATTATGTATTCTAAATACGATTGGATACTTTTTGCTGGATCTAAACTTGAATTTATGTTGACAAATTTACTAAGTGAAGTGATGTCACACATTGATAAAAAGATAGACTCGCCTCAAAATATTGATTAAAAACGGGGTCTGTCACCGAATAAAAATATAATGCGGGAGCAAAATAACCAGCTAAAATATATATATTATACCTATGGATATGGGGACCGCATTAGAAATGATCTGATTTACTTGCTTAACATTGCATTTTGGTTAACTGTATTTACATTTTTCTAATATAAGAAGCTGCAATATCGATTTCATGGTATAATATTTCCAACGTTAGATGCTAAAAATACTAATATGTTCATCCAATGTATAATGAAAATTTATCTGAATAAACCATGTATCCTATTTTCGTCTTAATGGTAACGTCAAAAACGATACAAATTTAAAGTTCATTTATTTGATAAATATTTTCATCCTCAACTGAATTAATGGCTTTCAGTACTTAGAAATGAAGTCAACTTTGGTTCTCAAAAATAATTTAACAATTTATTGAAAAAAAATTTCAGCACTACTCAGTGAAGCATACAAATGATTATATTCACTCTCATATGCCTTAATATGCCTTTCAGTTATCGCAACTGTCTGCATCAGCTTTTCGTCTTCATTATCCTTCGCATGTACTGACGCATTTGTGGCGTCCGCCGTATTGTGAGCAGCAGTAAAGATTTCCCTCACTTTTTGCCGCTCTGAGTTCAGTTGCTGGGTAACAGTATAGTGCCAGGCTAGTTCATGGAATTCCCCAACCTGATTCAGCATAAACAATATATAAACCAGTCCAACGGCAAATCCATCCTCAAAGAGCGAACAGTTTGGCTGATCTTTTTTGTAAATATTTAGCTTTTCCTTCACACGATGATCAATGTAGTTCATTATTAGAGATGGCGTGATGAGAAAAAAGTTCTTCAAATGATAATTATTTTTATTGGAAAAGAATGGCTGAAACGCCTGCATTAACAGCTGCAAAGAAAAAAGTACTTTTGCATTCACTATAATAACTTAGCCCCAGTTCACACCAACCTTAAAGTAATTTGTGGATTCCGAATGACATTCCTTCATATGCCCGACACTTTTTTCAAATTGTTTAATTGATTCCTCAGTTGTTTTGTGGAGAGGTTGTGTACTGTGGTTCGTGAAATTGTTGGCGTATCTGGACATGTAGGCACGACTTCTATAGTTTGCGTTTTTGCTGCCCGATTGTAGTAACCGCACATATCCGACGGCATTTCCTGAAAAAATAAGACATTACAGAACAAAAATTTTAAACTGTATTTCAGTTCATGTAAATGTATATAATATTAAAAACCATTCCCAACTATATAACGATATAAGTGTATAAAATAACAAACGGCCTTAACAGCATGGACAATACAGACATAATAATAATAACCCAATTTATTTATATTATTCTTACCAACATGGGTGATGACTTTTCTAAATAGATCCATATAGGAGTCGCCATTGTTGGACACCCCAAGCTTACGAATTTTCTTAATAAAACTTTCGGCTCTGTCGTAGGGATAAGACTGATGCTGTTTTATATTTTTTTGTTCGTTGTAAAACCGAAATTCCTTCAAAAGACGTGATTTTATATGTTCGTCATGCAAGAACGTTGAAAATGTGTAAAACTTTTGGCGTAAAAATTGATAAATAAAATTGACAGTGGTATTTATTATACCAGTGCCATGGGTTTGCACAGAATTTGCGACATGGCGGGTTCCAATTATATCCAAATACTTATTTTTGTCGTTGTTCTCGACAAACAACTGCAGGTTCATGTTGTACGAATACGTCGAGGCGAATGTGTGAATATTTCGCATTATTTGCAGCACATCTATGCCCTAGAATGTAGAACAATGTTAATAGGTCCAATGGGAGTTAAAAGATCCAACTTTACTTGATCAATTATTTGATTGGGTAAATAATCGTCGACAGGTTGCAGTTGAAAGAGTTTGAAGGCAAAGTGGCGCATCTTTTCGTAGGACTTCCAATCGTGAGGCGCTATTGTTGTCAAGTTGTAGAATGTTGCAGAAAAATAGTTTTCTAGGCTATCTGAAAACAACATTAAAATGAATTATTTTATGGAAAACGAAAGAACAACTTTTTGAGTTACCTTTTAAAATGCTGTACTCCCCATGCATTTCAGTTGGAGAGACGCTGATGCAGTTTCGATAGTCAATCGTTGTCTGATTGAATGGAAGCTCTTGGCTTAAAAATAAATGTGATAAAGCTTCTACACGCAGGAATAATTCCAGATTAGTACATAAGCTCTCCATCACCATATCGTATACAGTTGATTTTGAGCTATTTTTATCACAGACTTCAAATATATTTGTAGTTTTATCCAGCTGATTTGTTGCTGCAAATATATTCTGTATAATTGAATGTATTGAAATTAAAATAAAATGACTGAAGCGATCTAATATAGTAACATACTTGTAAGGCATAGGCATTTCTTTGTTTTTCCACAACGTCACTTTTACGCGATATTGCGAGAGACCAATATATGTAGAGTAGTCTAGTATTATCGAACTGTGCCGTAATATTTCTTTGAAAATTGCTTAAATAGTTAACCCGTGCTACAATGGTTTTAAAGCTCTTTTGCGTATCTGTTGATATAGCACGTTCCTTCTCAATAAATTCATTGAAAATTAAATTGATCATCATCAAATTTTTATTTATGTGCTGGCTTCTTAAAAGTTTTTCAGCTAGCTTTAACATTGATAATATGTTCATTTTTCGTTGCAGTAATTTTGCATCAACTAGTCTTTTCTTGGCATCTGACAATAGTTGCAAGATCTTATGTCTTTGCCATTGTATAATTGCACTTAAAAATCGTATAAAACAGAATTGATTAGACGCAAATGTGTGCTGTATTATTTTTAAAAGCTGCACGAGCTTACAAACAATAGATGTTGTTGCTTGTGTTATTGGAATCATTAAGGCAACGTGTCGGTTTATTAATCCGCCGATTAGGCAGTTCACTTCATCTGCATATTTTTGTCCAGCTACAATTAATTTTGAGAAATGTTTCAGTTGATCGAAGACGCCCGCGTTAATTACTCCCTGCACATTTATTGTCCACAATGCGATCTGTGTACACAACTGACGACAACTTCTCTGATCACAACTGTTTAATTTTTCAACAATAGTATGATATTGTTTTGAGTTGTCCGGAAATTTATCAGGCAATTTGGCGAACGTTTTTGAGTGCTTAGATAGGAAGATACTAGGAGACCAGATAACATTCATATATAACGCCAAGCGTTGGTATTTGGATAACAATTCAGTAATGTTTTTACTTAATTTTCCATCGATTTGTATTCCTAGTTCATAAAGCACTGAAACTAATGCAGTTAGACGAACAACATGCTTCGGCTCTTCATAGTTTCTATACTCATTGGATTGATTAGTTTCAATATCAAGCATTTTTTGGCGAATGTAAGTGTTGGAATGTTGCGTGATGCTATTAAAATCTTTTAAATTCAATCGTTTTTTCAGCTCCAGCAGTTTGTTTAATAGCATCTGTAAGCATAAAGGAGTAAATTATAACTTTATAACTCATTAAAAATTGGGATAAAGCAATTACCGGATACACATTCCCGGAGATAACTACTTCAATATCATCAATAGCCTGCTGTAGACCCTTGAGTTCCAATTCGGTGCAATTTGTAGAAGATACGTTTGGATCTTTTGCCAACTTTTGAAGCCATTTTTTATAAAGAAGCCAATTTGTGGCGAAGCTCGATTGCTCTGTAATCTCGTTAAATATAACGAGATGTTCCAAAAGCTCAATCATGGAATCAAAAACACTCTGAAGCGGCAAAACAAAAATACAAATGATGTTTGAGTTCCAACCTCAAGAATCACATTTTCAATAAGAACAACGCAACTTTTTGAAGAATAACGGTAGAGAGGAAGTATCAGCAACGAAACATATTCCCAACAATATTGTTTTTTGATAGCCTTACGAAAAAGAAGCGTTATTCTTGTTTTGTTAAGACCATACCCAGAACCTGTACTTACAAATACATGGGAACTTGAACCCTCCGATATTGCCATAGATGCTGTGATTTGGTGTAACATATGCTCTAGCAAGTTAACAATGTGTTTTAATAATATATAGACTTGACAAAAAAAGTCGATTGCACAACTCATTTTAAAAAGGGTAAATTCATTTGCTATATTGACACTACACCCTGTCATCACATCCTTAATATGTGCATCTGTTAGGAGAAATTTTAACTGGAACTGGCATGCATATTTAGCCAAATCTTTACATTGATTGCACAGGTGTGCTAAAGTCGCTTGCAATTTATTTGAAAATAGCTCCGCTTCCATATGCACATGCATTCCGGGTGCCAAGGCCAGATAATCCTCTGTGTTAGTAGTAATTTCAACCACTGGGGCTAGTGATGTCGGCACTGTTGAACTGTCGCTAACAGGCATTTGTTTCCTTAGGGAATTTAATTTTCCATCATGCTCTTTTAAGAACGTGCCAAAGTTTTTAAGGGTATCCTCGGCAAACATAGCTATAAATATCATTAGAATACAGCTAGAATTGCAAGTCGAAAACTTGAAGTATATACATATACATACACAGAGAACTTTGCTTCATTTTATTATTTATTCATTTAATCTTTTCTTTGTTATTGTTAAATGGTTTAATAGGGATGGGCAAAGTTTCCAATCTGTAGCGAACTATGGCATCGATGAAATAGTAGTAAATGAAAGCCATAATTTTACATCGATTACATTTTTTTGAATCTAATGAACATTAAGTATTGTATATCTGAGTAGGCTCTGTTACATTCAGTTAAAATCTGTAAGCTTGTGCATGTGTAAGTAAAATAATGTTTTTAAAAAGGCTTATGCGGGTCATTGTTCTTCCATGTGTGAGGGATTTATTGCCGATAACAACAACGAGTGCACAACGTGTGGATTTTCCTTAAGTCTTGCCATCACTACTGATGTTCCATATTCGCTTTGTTCCGGTTGTGGGCTCGCGTTGCTTTAATTTAGTATAAATAAAATGAGATAAATTTAGTTGACAAAGTAACTTGCATAGTCATATCATAGTACTGTGTATATTACGAAATATTCTAATGCGTACGTTATAATTTCAAAAAACATATTTCTTTTCAAGAGTTGTCAAGCATTCTCCGGCAAAAATATGGAGGCACAGACGCCCGAAATTGGTATTTATAAAATGGTTTTATTTGTGTGTCGTTTATTTAATGTTTCCCTCCAATAGCTTTGCAAACTAATATAAAACATAATTTGTGTACGTTTTTTTATAGAACCAGATCTATCCGCACTCGATAATAGTATTAATATGCCGCTATCCACAAAATGCAATGCGGATAGTACTGTTGATTTAGATGAGGCATCCATTGCCAAGGAAACAGCGCGGTCTCACTCAAAATCACCCACACCTGCTGAAGACAGTTATGCTGTAGATAATGAACCACACTCAACTAGCCAATCTCCAACTTCTAAGGAATTGAGACGTTCCCGTAGTCGATCACAGCATTCTGAAAATCCTACTCGTTCCCGTGAAAATTCCAAGGGATCAGAAGATGGTTCTCAGCATTCTCGCAGTGGTTCGAAACACTCACAAAGGTCACGCAGTGGATCGCGCCGCTCGCGAAGTGGATCGCGTCAGTCGCGTAGTGGATCACGCCGCTCCCGTAGTGGATCACGCCGTTCCCGTAGTGGATCACGCCGCTCCCGTAGTGGCTCAAACCGATCCCGCAGTGGGTCAGGCTCACGCCGGTCTCATAGCGGATCCAGACGTTCCCGTAGCGGTTCGGGTTCACGTCGCTCACGCAGTGGTTCAGGCTCACGCCGTTCTCGCAGTGATTCAGGGTCACGACGTTCCCGCAGTGGCTCAGGGTCGCACCGTTCCCGTAGTGGTTCTGGCTCACGCCGCTCCCGTAGTGGGTCCGGCTCACGCCGATCCCGAAGTGGATCAATCCGTTCCCGCAGTGGTTCAGGCTCACGCCGTTCCCGAAGTGGATCCCGTCGGTCTCGTAGTGGATCAAACCGTTCCCGTAGCGGATCAAACCGTTCCCGCAGTGGCTCAGGATCGCGCCGGTCTCGTAGCGGCTCAGGTTCACGCCGCTCTCGCAGTGGATCCGGCTCACGGCGTTCCCGTAGTCGCTCTGGCTCACGCCGCTCCCGCAGCGGCTCCGGCTCACACCGCTCCCGTAGCAGGTCACGACGCTCTCGTAGCGGATCACGTCGATCCCGTAGTGGATCACGCCGTTCCCGTAGTGGATCACGCCGTTCTCGTAGTGGTTCACATCGCTCGCGTAGTCGCTCTGTGAGCATTGGCAACAGGGATAATCGTAGTCGCAGCCGCAGCAAATCCAAAAACATTGCAGACCAGCAGAAACGCGGCAGCCGTTCTCGTTCGAGAAGTGCAGCAGATTCGGATACAGGCCGTGACAATTCAACTCGTAAGAGGGTTATAAGTGATTCTGAAGGTTTGTTTTTATGCTTATATAAATACATATAACAAAAGCTTACGTTTATTTGTGTAATGCCATGCCATTTAGATGACGACACTCCTACGGTCGTTAAGAAACGTGCTAAGATTACAGACACTGATAATGAGGATGAACCTAATGAAGAAGCCAATGGCACAGAAAAAGCAAAGGATAACATAGCTGAGAGCTCTGAAGATGAAAACACGCCCATTTTAAACGAACCAGGGTAAGTTAATTTCAGAGTTCTACTATTACTTTACAAATCAAAAGTCCCTTAATTTTATAGCCGCCTAGCTATGTACTTTATATATTTCTCTAAATATCTTGTGCTTATGTCTTTTAGAAATGACAATTTTGTTTCCGACTTTGATGCGATGTTACTGCGCAAGAAAGAGGAGAAACGCGTTCGTCGTCGCAAGAATGATATCGATATAATTAACGATAATGATGATCTAATCGACCAGTTAATCATAAATATGAAAAATGCATCTGACGAGGATCGACAGCTGAACATGACCGGGAAACCAGCCACAAAGAAAATATCGATGCTCAAGCAAGTGATGTCGCAGCTCATCAAAAAGGACCTCCAACTTGCATTTTTAGAACACAACATACTCAACGTACTTACTGATTGGCTAGCCCCTCTGCCAAATAAAAGTCTCCCCTGTCTTCAAATACGTGAAAGTATATTGAAGCTTCTTGCTGATGTAAGTAACCATCTGGAGATACATTATATGTCTTTAAAACATCATATGCTGTAACTATAGCTTCTTGTTAATTATAATAGGGGCTATTTTATGTATAAGTCCATTTAAAATTACTCATTCGTCCTTACACCAAATATTGTTGAGTGTGATTTCTGTGAACAAAACTAATTATAAATATTACCGGGTAGAAGGAGACGTCGAAGTATTTGACTCAGATTCTTTGTGTTATACGTTACAAGAATGTCTTGTATACCATTTTGTTTAGGAGATAAAATTTCTATTAAATATACTATTAATTTAAAAATTTGTTTATTCACAGTTTCCAACCATCGATAAGAGCTATTTAAAACAGTCTGGTATTGGAAAAGCTGTTATGTACTTGTACAAACACCCACAAGAAACAAAGCAGAATCGTGATCGTGCTGGCCGTTTAATATCGGAATGGGCCCGTCCCATATTTAACCTGAGCTGTGATTTTTCAGCAATGAGCAAGGAAGAACGCCAAGAACGTGATCTGGCGCAAATGTCCCGGCACCGCCAGAAAAGTCCAGAGCCTCAACCAACTTCCTCATCTAAATCACGCACACTGAATCATACATTTTCAAGTGAGGATAAGCTACTTCGCCCTGGAGATCCGGGCTGGGTAGCCCGGGCCCGTGTCCCAATGCCTTCTAATAAGGACTATGTTATTCGTCCCAAATCAACCGTTGAAGGCGAAATCTCTGCAGTACGTATCCGTTTAGTGAATTAACATTTTAAAACAAAAATTGAAATGGCTTTTCTTTTCTTTCAGTCAACAAAACGCAAGCCTAATCGTTATGAGAAACACATGAAGCGATTTTTGGACTCGAAGCGTTTGAAGGAAAGTCGTCGTGCCGTAGAAATTTCAATAGAGGGTCGCAAAATGGCTCTTTAAGGAATTTTTGCATGAATGCTTGTCATTACTATTGAAAACACATCAAAAAAAAAAGAAAAGAAAACCTTAGAACAAAATGAGTAACATAATATTTTGTAATATAAAAGCAAATAATGTGTCAGCAATTAAGGATTCGTGAGCAGAGAACAAGTCTTCAATGGAGATTAACAGACAATCCGCGCAAACTTAAGCAAGCTGTCCCAAGAACTGTTAAATAAAATGATAATGAGAATCCTAAGCACATGAATAATGAGTTTTTATCATATATGTATGTATATATACTTATAATTGAAAATTTCCTTTTGTTTGGGAGGATTTTGGGTTTGATGGAGTCTGGTGAATATTGGAAATTTTGTAATCAAAACGACACATTTTGAATTACATTAGCTCCTTTTCTTATGGCTATTATTTTCTATATTGCTCGAGGTAATGGGTATTTTCTATACACGTATATAAAGATAAGAACACGTTTACATTTCGAAACTGCATATATGTACATAACTACACGTTCAAAAATCTATGGATAAGCTACATAAACACATCCCAAAATGCTGACAACCAAAGGTTGTGGAATTTTACAGATATATACATACATGTTTGTATTCTTCATTATACCCTTCCTCTTAACTGATGGTGCATATTGTGTGTGATAAGAACGTTTCATACAAAGTGCTTGGAAAAAGTGTATAGACCTCATGTTATAGACTGGATTAGATATAAATAATTTGTTTCAACCGCTACAACTCTGAAGTAGACAATCAGTCGGAATCGGCGAGAGAGACAACTATATTTGAAATCGGCCATCATCCGCTCATCATATAAAGGGTACAAGTATGGATGGATGGAGTATAATGAAATCGTTCAGTTCTTATAGCAACCAAAGCAGACCTCACAAACATGCTCAATAAGAATGAAAAGACATCTCCGCTTATGTATTTGTATGAAGGAAAAGATTTCCGAAACTATAAGAGTCACCAAACTGCATATGCACTTCTTTCTAGGAAGGGGACAGTTAATGCTTGTTTTAAATCAGGTGTTTTCCAAACCAGGTACAGGTTTAATAAATGTCTTGCGACTCGTTTTTTTTTTTTAGTTATGCTATATTGAAGGGTATATAGCTTCGATGCAGCCGAACAAAATATCTATCACAATTTAGAACACGCATATTTGTCTAAAACTCGACAACGAGAAGCTACTCTAAAGTGTTTTCATTGCATGTTCACCACAAATCACAAAGATATCTCTAAATACAAACAAATAAACATACAAATACATACTCGTGCATATACATATATGTACATAGGTGCTTGTCAGTGTAGATTGTAAATGTTATAAAAAAAAAAGAATTTTTAATAAATGTCAAATTAAGGGCATCCACCTGTTTGCATCAACCCGTTTGGAAATTCGTTAGCAACAGCCAACAAATGTTCCAAATATTTAAAATAGTCAAGTGCAGGCTGAATACATAAAGTTTGCAATGTTGCAAGTACATTTTACAAAATTCTTCAACATTTTTGTGATGCACAACAATTAATTTTGTTCGTTCCATTAATAGGCAATTACATTTTTCTCCACAGGGGTGTAAGAGTTAGTCTCATTTTGATGTGTGTGCTTTTTTTTGTTGTGTTTTTCCGTTAGCCCAACTACAACAATAACTATAACAAGTGTTGAATGTACAAATGCAGGCCATTCATTATCTGCTCTAAAAATCACCAACACTGACACCGACACCAGCCGTCAAATCAACACCACCACTTTATACGTATGGTACGTACACACACACATACATACATACAATGTACAATTAGATGTACACATAAATGGTCACCTTTGCTGTTATCGCATAATATTAAACCGGTTGCGATTCCACACTGCCGTTCAAACACATCCATCCAGTCTAGCGCGATAGACGGTTTGGTCTCCAGCGCAACAATTTGGGAAAAGTAGAGCAACGCAGACGGTGATTGCAAGCGAAATGTCGGGTCTACAGAAAAAAAATGCCAAAATCGGAATTGTCGGCAGGTAATTCGATGAAGTGACCAAAGTATATGTACATATGAATTCATTCTTTTTATTTTATGTATATTTTTAGTGGCCTCATTGGACGTTCCTGGTCGATGCTGTTTGCCTCAGTGGGCTATCAAGTTGTCCTGTACGACATACTGCCCGAGCAGGTGGACGCCGCTCTCAAGCTAACTGAAACCGAACTTGTAGAATTAGAGAAAAAGGGTCTCCTACGCGGCAAACTAAGTGCCGCCCAGCAAGCCAGTTGCATTTCGGGAACAAACGATTTAAGGGAACTGGCCAAAGGTGCCATTTTCATACAGGAGTGCATCCCTGAGCGTTTGGACTTGAAGAAATCGCTGTACAAAAAGCTCGACGATGTCGTCGACGCCAACACAATCTTGTCCAGTTCGACGAGTACTTTCCTGCCATCTCTGTTCAGCGGGGATTTGAAGCACAAATCAAATGTGAGTTTTCATATAAAATAACCCTTAATATTCACTCATCAGTACTTCATAAAAAAAATTCTATAAAAATATAATATTTAAATTTAGAGGGCAGTTATAGGTCTTTAGATAATACGATATTTCAGCGAGCAGGAAAGACCTACTCTCAAGATAACAATAATTTGATATTGAATCTTTTACCTTCACACATATGTATAATCTATAAAGACCGATTAGATGAAAGCCTAAAAAAATGCACTGATTTTATACGTTAAAACGAATATTATTCGATCCAATAGGCGCCAAGAAATGATCAAACGTGAACAAATTTAACATTTTTTATAGTGGAAGTTTAGATATTTCAAGTACTTCAAAGTACGTTTTTAATCAATTTTATAAGGTCCTGTATCAGAAGATTTGAGAGATACTTATAGTAGAAAGTTTTGATGCGAAATGCAGTATTCCAATTAATAGGTACGTAATTAGCAACTGGTCTTATCCAAACACCGAGCAAGCTTATATAAATTATAAAAATGCTACTTAGTAGAATAAGTTTTGTGTTCATTACGATATTGTAATCGTATTTATTATTTTTATTGCCCAGCCTGACCATAATATAAAATTAGATCTGTCATAGGACTGATCAAGGGCGTACGCGTAGAACAAATTTTGGCCATATAAAGCCGACCACACGTTCATTATTATGAGGGACTATTTCGCCTTAAAATGGAACTGAGTTGGATTTGTTGAAGTTTTTTCATTGATCATATGCATAAATTATTTTTTAAATGCATCGTTCATTATTTAATCAATTTTTTGGCGCCCTTGGGACTGATCCATGCAAAACTTACCATTTTGTAGTGAATTATTAGTGAATATTTAAGTGCCAAAGGAACGATTGGTGTCACATTTTTTTTTAGTTGAAAGGCTGTAAAGGAAAAGAGTGCGGATACCGCGCGTATATTCGTATATATTGCAAAAATCGAAATCTTTCAATATCATATTACTTGATGTTCTCCTTTTCGCCGCACAGGTCTTGGTATCCCATCCCGTAAATCCACCCTACTATGTGCCACTTGTTGAAATTGTGCCTGCCCCATGGACGAGGCCCGAATTTGTTAAAACAACGCGTGCCCTGATGGACGAGATCGGACAGAAGCCAGTGACATTATCCCGAGAGATTGAGGGATTTGCATTAAATCGAATTCAGTATGCGATTTTGAATGAAACATGGCGTTTGGTTCAAGATGGTATTTTGGATGTGAAGGACATTGACAGCGTTATGTCCGATGGCTTGGGCATGCGTTATGCATTCCTGGGACCGCTGGAAACGGCGCACCTAAATGCTGAGGGCATGGCGAACTACTTTGAACGTTATTCGAAAACGATTTACGCGGTTAGTGAGACAATGGGTGCGACCCCCAAAATGGAGGGACCCACTGCCGTCGCCATCGCCGAACAATTAAATGCGATGGTGCCGCTTGATAAATTGCCGGAGCGACGGACTTATCGCGATACCTGCTTAACTCATTTGAGCCTCTTGAAAAATAAACTTAATTCAAAGTAAATGGCAAATGTGAAGAATGTGAAATTTTGAAATTCAAAATAAAATAAAAAATATATAAATGCGTATTTAGCTTAAGCTCATCTTAATGTATATTTTTTTTATATTCAAATTCGACTCAATATTTCTTTTAAATTATTTACATTGATTGATATGCGCTGGGAACAAAAATTATATTCAAATGTATACTATTCTACTTATATAATGCTCTTGTTACATTAAAATTTGATTCAATCATGTCTTTTCAATATAAATCGCAATGTCAATTTAATTAATTCGTACTAGTAATATCAATTCTTAATCAGAATATTAAGTTTAAGGCCTATGGTTCACCATCCTTGGGTTACACCCGGTTCACATTTTAAATTTACCAGCCTGCCTATTGGCCAGGCCAAATTTCGACGGAGATTTAGTTTTAGTTATGGGCCTGTTGATGCTCGAGCCATCCAATTTGTTGCATAGACTGGTGCGTCTTACAATGGGAGTGACACAGAGCTGGGTATGATCACCAGATGGTTTAGAAAGAATGCGTTGTTGACAGCGCATTTGGGACATTGGTGTGCTTGTGTGGAACTTCCTGCTGGTCTGTGTGGGGTCCTGCAGTGTTAGATCATGACTGCCGCCAGCTCTAGAGGTTGTAATGGTGTGTGTTGACAAGGTGGGGGCACTAGAGGGCTTCATCATGGGAATGACGCGTTTTATTGGAATAGTCGGCTTCATCGGTCCGGTACTTTTTATAATAGATTCTGAGTTTTTCGAACGGGCTCCCAAGATCACCTTGCCCTGTTCATAATGTTTTTGTTGCTGGTTATTTATCTGCATTAGGCCAGATGCGGATCCTTTATTTGTGGTCAATCCAACTGAGAATGAGTTTCGGCGTTGTCTGAACATCGCAGTCTTATCGCTGCCTGCTGTATTGATCATCAAATTGCAATCCTTTGTCGCATTGCTGCGATTGTTCCCGTCGGTGCGTTTCAATCCATTTTTTGCTTGTATATGGGAGAGTTGAGACTTATCATGTATGGACAAAGATGATGAGCGTCGTCGAGTTGCGCTAATTTGATGCTTTGTGGCATCGACTTGTTTGTTTGATTTCATTGGCGAAAATTGGGGCACACACTGTGGAGTCAACTGAGAAGGTCCTGCAGAATTAACAACCAATATAACCGTCTGTTTTTGTTCTACAGTGCTGATACATTGCTCATTATTGTTTGTAATGTTCTGCCGTTCCAAGAGCTTATTTATTTGCTCAACAAAATTATGGTCAAGGACTTGCGTCATAAATGTTTCCTTATTCGGTTGTGCTTCTCCAGATATCTGTAGCACTGGTGGACTTGTTTCCTTTTCATCGGTGTGGGACTCACCGTCATAGGTGGCTGACGATGCAATCATGGCATCGGGGAACGGATCCTGCATTTGTTGATCGGGAACCTTGAAGTGTTCATTCATGTCTACAGTTTCTGCATTCTTTTCCTAATTTTTAATAAATGAAAATATGTTGTTAATAAAAAGAAATCGTTGCTGAGAGCTAATTTTATTTACCTGAAGCTCAATATCGAAAGTTCCTTGTCGTTTGTAAATATGTGAAATAGATGCTAGTTTTTGTTCGGCACTCTCCTCAGTTGCTGCCGAGCTCTGACACTCAATGGTAGTACGTAAGGACTCAATAATGGCATTGAACTGCTCCTGGAAATCTTCGTTCACATGTTTCTGCACCAGAACTTTGAGGTCTTGCAGGAGCCTGGCCACATCTTTAACATCATCCGACTTAGTTTTGGAAGGACCAGCTGCATTTGTCAGCTTAATTTTTAATTTAGAAATATCGTCTGCCTTCCTCCCATTGACCATATGCGATGAGGTTTTCGGCGGAGAATCCACCATGTTAATTCGCATCATCTTTAGATCAGCCTCGAAATTTGATTCGGAATTGCTCTTAGACTCTTTTGGCGGTAATTTTATGGACGGAATATCATCTCTTATCAGCTTAAGTGGGGACTCCTCGGCCAGCATTTCCATATTATCGCCAAAATAATGTTTTTCAATGTGCAAACCCACATTTCTTGTCGATCTACAATGGCTCTGAGTTGGAGTGTTTAAGGCTGCTTCGGGAACGCTGAGCTTAAGCAGTTGTTTGTGGAATGTGTTGCTTTTGCATGGCTGTGCCTTGTTGCTATCGCCCATGCCAACAGGAGGACTTTCGCTACTGAGGTCTGGATAGTCCGAGGACACATTTTCGCAGGCGGCATTGTCTGTTGATTCAACTGGGAGAGTGTTCTTTAATTCAGCCTTTACATTCAATCCCTACAGTTATAAAGTACCCCAAATTTAAATAAATTTATTAATTAATTATTCAAGATTGACAGAACACATACCTTTAAACAAACTTCCTTTTCGACAGAGTCAAAAGGATCATATGGACGCACAAAAATGTTGCCGTTACCGTCTGATACTCCAAATAAATCAACTGGCGATGGCTGTTCAAAACGTGCTTCATTTTGCTGAGGCTCATCAAAACTTAACAAATCAATAAGGTTAGCAACAGTCGCCATTGTTTTCACAACTTCAACTAAAATTTGGCGCGATTTGAATGAAAAAAATAATTTCCCGCGTCTAGAGATGGGAAATTGTGAGACAAGTATTTGTGCCCCGATCTATTGGTTCACAACTCAAAGTGAATCAATTTGACTTTATGTTCCATTTCGGCTGTTCCAAATCAAACTTAGATCTTACCTTGCCTTACAAAGTCAAAAGAAAAACAAAACGAAAGTATAATTGAAAGCGCTCAGTCGGTCACAAGGAATACATAATTCCTTAATTTTTGTGGCCATTTTCGATAAACTACTGAGGTGTACCGTGCTTCCTATTATACATATTGCAAAGCAGTCAAACAACTTTTCAAATGCGCAGTTGAAAGTATATACTTATGCCTGTTAAGAGCATAACAAATACTTTATACAAATTTATCTTGCCGATAATGTACACTGTTCCTGCCACTGGGATGGTATATACAAAATAATAGACGCTTAGCTTTATATACATATATACATCTTAGTAAAATCTATATTGAAAGGAAGTCGTATTATTTACCAATACATAACATTTTGTGATTAATCAGCAAGATGACCTTTTATACTTCGTTTTGGACGACATTTTTAATTAGCCTTTTCATTGTGCTAAATATATACTCAATTGAAATTGGAGTTCACGGCCAATTGAATCTGGATAATATAAAGAAACTAGATTTGAATCGTCAACTTCCGGAAGAATACGCTAAATCCAACTTCAGCTTGAATGAATTTAAAGAGTTGGTCCGCAACAAATGTATAAATGTGTCTGGGGAGAAGCTTGGTGGGGAAGCGTACACGGAAATTGAAGCTGGCCTCGTGACGCTCGGCGAATGCATCACTACTTTAGTCAATTTCACAACTGTGCAGCAGGAGATTGAGAAAGCAAGCCCCCTTGGACAGCTGGATGAGGTTTTTAATAAATATTGCAAGAAACGAACGAATGCCTTGGAGTGCTTCGATGTTTTCAATTCTAAACTAATACCATGCCTAAGCACAGAAGAGCAGGACAGCCAGAACGTACTGATCAGGATTATTCGGAGTCTATTGAACTTTGTTTGCCATAAGGATGGAGACCAAATAGCTTTATTTATTGCTGAAAAAGGGCCCGAGTGCCTGGAATCGCAAAAGGATAATATTCAACAGTGCCTTAATAGCACATTTTCAACGTATATGAACATTTCAGACATACAAGATACCAAAATTAAATCATTGCCCTTATTGGTTATGGGAGATAAACAGTGTGATGACTTGAAAAACCTGGAAACCTGTATAGTACATCATTTGGAGAAATGCTCCGAAATAACTCCGGCAAACCTTGTAGAATCTATGTTTAATTTTATTAAAAACGAGACCATGTGCAGCAACTCTAAGAAAAGTAATGCATCTAAGCAATCAGCTGAAAATGCTAGTAATATTCCCTCAGTTAATCTATTTTTAGTCAATATAATACTCCTTTTTATGTTCGCTTGGAAATCTGAATTATCTAATGAGCTTTAATCAACGATTATTTTATATTATTATGTTGCAGTTGAATGCTGTGTGGAAAAGGAATCTCTTATAAAATGTATTAAATATTATATGTATATGTTAACGATGATGGTATAAAAGGTATAGGCTATCAAGTATTGTTTTGCTATAATTTTAAAGGGGCAAAAGTGTATTTTAGATTGCTAGATATTTATGTACATATACATACATATATAAATAAAGAAATACATATTTATACACACTTGTGTGTCTTACTTAAATCTTGAAATTACATCAAGCGCTGAATATACAACAATGTATTTATACGAATTCAACAATTGACCAAAAATAAGACAAATAAAATTTGTACTTAATTGCATACAATTCTATTGTTTACATTTTTGATATATGTACATAGTACTACATACATAAATTTGTGAATACATACATAAGTGTGTACATATGTACACATTTGTGCAGTTGATGTTATCGATCAAAAGTCAACTGCAGCTCACAGAACAGCTTGCACATCACCAGGCACCTGTGTGCATATGTATATAACATATGATCGCGAGTTGCTTGTGTTTAGTTTTGTTGGTTGTCCCAACATCAAAACACATCCAAGAAATCGTCTGGAAAGAGTATTTCGTCCCGGTTAACAGAGATCAATCAAGATGAATTAGGAGTGGAGAGTGGATCATGAGCAGCCCAAAGTGGCGAAACAACGTTGTACTTAAGCAACGGCCTTTCATTACAAATAAATCCTTGTAATTACCTACTAGTACATATGAATATGAACAAATATGGATGATCGTCACCAACAGACTGTGGAAGAGGAGGCTGAGGCATCGATTTCTCGGTTCAGTATCACCGCCAGGAATATATTCTCCATTGCACTTGCCGTTGTTATGCGCCCGGTTTCAATTATCATATATTGTTATTCAGTCTATGATTATATGAAATCATGTTTGTACTCTTATGCCGCTTGGACAGTTCTATCAATACTACTCTCCATGGGTATAACATCACTGTTATATCTCAACATGTAAGAATATAGTGTACCATCGGATCAAGCAGGCAGCAATGATTCATCACCCTTGTCTTGTCGACATGTGTTTTATGAAATCATAACTCTTATATTTTTAGTTTGACAGCTGAGAATGTGGTCAGCAAGCCTGCTCTGGAAATGGATACATTCTTAGAACTTTTATTTTCATATTTCTTTCGGGACGGGAAAACATTATTCTGGGCTGTAAAGTGCAATAAGGCGATAGAGCGAAGAAAACAGGACGACGTAATTGAGTGAGTGCCGATAAAGAATCACACGCTTCATATATGTATATATTGCAACGATCGCTTTAGATACTACAGCAAATACGTGAAGGAAGAGTGTAACGTCGGCCTTATACGTCTACTGGATTGCTTTTTAGAGTCTGCTCCCCAAAAAATATTACAGCTCGCGATTGTATTCAGAGATTTCGCAAGTTTAACTTGTAAGTTGTTAAAGGCGGTTTTATTTATTATATTTATTTATGTGCAAATGTTATATTTGTAACATTTTTTTAGATTATCATAGCTTTACATTTTGCATATATTTTGGTACCATTGCTTGGAGCTTAATGTCATATAATCGCTTGAATAGATCAGCGCAATTGGACAAACATGACATCAAAAGTAGAGGGCTTGTCGCGCAATTTGTCTTCCTTCTCTGCTTCACAGGTAATTAAATTTGCTTGTGGAAACCATATGCTTAATCAGCATTTTTTTTTTTTTTTTTTTGAATAGTATCACGCATGCTGTGTATTGCATTCATGGCCAGGACAAATCCCACACACACTTTATACTTCTGTATATTCCACTCCTTGGTTTGTGGCACAATAGTCTCAATAGTCGATGCGCCGAGATTCTCCGGTTCATTAACTATAAATTATATATTTTGCGTAGCATTTGGAGTTGTATATCTCTATATATTCACATCCCTCAAAGAGGGACCAACTAGAAACAAATATATTTTCTATTTAATATTATGTGTTCTAGAAAACATCGCAATTTGTGCATTATACGTGCCATTGTATTACGGAATTTTCATTGTTTTTCTATATGCAATTGGCATCATTATAAATATATTATATTACGTTTATTGGCATCCGAGAATCACTGCCTAAGTATTTGTTATTAAAAATTTTAAAAAATATTTATATAGAAAATAATGTTATTAATATAGACTGTAAACCGAAAGTACATTTTTACCTGATAACGGATGCTGAACTAATTAAGTTATAATAACCAATGCCATCAAATAGTATTCAATAAATGTTATTTATATAAACTATAAAAATTACATGTTTAGTTTTATTTGTTATTCTTTAACTTGCTATTGGTCAGGAACAGTTATTTATAATGTAAATTTGATTGAAAACAATGATTTTAAACAAAAATCATAGTCTAGTTCCATTATGAGAAGTGCTTGAAAATAACTAACGAGAAACTGAATCTAATTTAAATAAGATAAAGTAACATTGATTAAAATAACATACTCAGAACTTTCTATAAAAAATGCAGAGGGGCTAATCTTTTTATTATATGGAAAATAAAATATAACTTTATTTTAATCAACATACATATGTGTGAATAACATTCAATACTTAACAAATTTATTTACATACCCGATTTGATAAAACAGTATTAATTCAGTATTTTGAATTAGTATTTCCAAAGCTCAAGATCAGCATTTTTTATTTAAAAAGCTGGTCACACCAAGCTAGGCTAAGCTAGGCTTAAACATATATTTTTTTTAAACTTTCACTTCAAAAAGGTGGCAAGAGTTTTCAAAATAAATAATAAAGTGCTTGCGATTTATTTAAAGTGATGTAAACATTGCAAATTAAATAAATATGGCATCCAAATATGAGCGCATTATAAACGACTGCCGATCGAGAAACGTACTTTTCGAAGACACCGCTTTCCCTGCCGTTCAAACTTCCGTGTTTTACTACCAAACACCCCCCTTTACGTTCCAGTGGAAGCGAATCGCTGAATTAAACGACGCACAAGCATCTTTCCTCAATGAAAATGCCGAATTCGACGTTATACCTGGGAAAATGGGCGATCGGTGGCTGGTTTCTTGTCTAGGCGTCTTGTACTCATTGCGAAATTTATTTTATCGCGTAGTGCCAGCTGATCAGAGCTTGGCCAAATCATTGGGAGTGTATCGCTTTCGCCTGTGGTGGTGCGGGGAATGGGTGGAGGTGCTCGTGGACGATCGCCTGCCCACCATTAACGGTCGTCTGGCATTTATGCAGCCCCAATCCTCGCATTGCTACTGGGCCCCGCTCTTGGAGAAGGCAATAGCGAAATTGCACGGATCCTACGAGGCTCTTAAATACGGCACACGATCGGATGGACTAAGCGATCTTTTGGGCGGCATTGTGAAGTGTTCGCCGATAATTCCAGATTCCATGAGACCACAAACCCTGAAGGACTATTTAAACACCACCTGCATCGTCACCTGTATAGCGGCTAAAAATGCGACGGTGCAAAAGAAAAACTCTTCAGAACGATTGGCAAACTCGATTCTGGCGAATGTAAATTACAGGTCTGTATAAAATTGGTTACAAATTAAGAATCTATGTATACATATATGATCATTCTGGCTAATGTAAATTTCTAAATCTGCATATCGGGCTTCAAACTATTTGATTTATCCATTGCTTTTTGTAGACTTTCTTCTCTGGATAAGGTGGAAACCATCATTGGCGACTCGGTACAATTGATACGATTGAAGGACACATTTTCATCACAACCCTTTGGGGAGAAAACCAACTTCACTGGCGACTGGTCTCCGACGTCAAAAACCTGGGAACGTGTCTCGACTGCAGAACGATCCAGACTTTTAAATCAACTGGAGTTGGGTGAATTCTGGATCTCGCTTTTAGAGTTTGTACAAACGTTTACGGCATTGGAGTGTGTTTTTCTGGACACAGATACGGCGAATGGCGAACCACTTCTGAAGGAGCGGGCACTGCACTGGAAAATGAAAATGTATCAGGCTCAATGGAAAAGGGGCGTCACTGCGGGCGGTTGTAGGAATCATGAATCATTCCACATAAATCCCCAACTGCTTGTGTCCATACAGGATAAACAGGACATTGTTATTGCATTAAATCAACACACTGCTGTGGAACCAAAAGTAATTGGCTTTACAATGTATATGTGGAATCGGGAATTGAGTTTGAATGAATGTCTGCAAAAGGATTTCTTCAAGAACCATGTCAGCTTTCTAAACTCGGACTACGGCAATACCCGGCATGTGAGTTATCACACCCAACTTGATATTGGCCATTATGTTCTGATTCCGACTACATACGAGCCAGCTGAAGAGGCACATTTCACAGTTAGGATTCTGGGAACAGCTGCGTTCAGGCTGTCCAGCCTGGAAACTCAAACAATGATTCTATTGGATCCGTTTCCCTCCCTAAAGAACGAGGACGATATTCTGAAGATCAAGAGTGTGTGCCAATACGAGCCTGTTTACATGCAACTAGCCGATGAAAATAAGACGATTAATTGCTTTGAGCTGCACGAGCTGTTGGAAGCGTGCCTGCCAAATGACTACATTAAAGGGTGTGCGAACATAGATATTTGCCGACAGGTGATTGCGCTGCAGGATAAAACTGGAAACGGACGTATTACTTTCCAGCAGTTCAAAACATTTATGGTTAATCTCAAATCATGGCAAGGCGTCTTTAAGATGTACACGAAAGAGAAGGCTGGAATTTTGCGGGCCGAAAGATTGCGTGATGCTTTGTATGATATTGGATTTCAGTTGAGCACGGATATTATGAATTGTTTGATACAGCGATATATTCGCAAAGATGGAACCCTCCGTCTCAGTGACTTCGTCTCAGCTGTAATGCATCTAACGACTGCCTTCAACCAGTTTCACCTTAAGAACTATAATCAGGTCAATATTATAGAGGTCCATTTGCATGATTGGATCAAAAGCATCCTTAGTTGCTGAACATTATAAAATAATGTTTTAGGATCGTCTCTTGTTTTTTGTATGTATTGAAAATATTAGCTATTAAATAAAGTTTGTATTTATTACAAAACCAGCATTTATCTTTGGTTTCACAATTAACTATTGCGGTAATAAGCAATCAATCTGTAGCCAGTATTCGGATTATAAAAAAAAAAAAAGAAAATATATATTCTTGATCTAGTTTAGTGGAAAAATGCAATCATTTATACACATATTGTATATCATTTGTTGCTTTTCAATGGAACTCAAATTACATAGGCTATTAGTATAGCACTTCCCTAGTTGGGTAGTTTTGATATTGCATTAGTAAGGACAGATATTAAGCGGTCCGTATATAGGTGTATGGGTATACGTGTATGTATATTTATCATATGTATTGAAAGTATTCTAAAGAGCCGTTCACTCATAGAAGACAATTAGTATGTAAACACAGTGTTATTGCATTAATTTTGTGGACGATGAGCCCGTCAAGCCTCAGTATTGCTCTTGTGTTTCCTTCATATACATAAGTGGTAGTGGTTCTATTCGTGATTTACATAACGTTATTTTCGACGTATAAGCAGGCTATTTAAGTACATAAAACTAATGGACATTACATGGATGTTCCGTTATGGGAAGATGCGTCACTTATGCGTCTAGAAAGTGTCGTCTTGCGGCTCATCGATAGTGAGGATGTTGTTTGATTTGAGCTTAGGCTGGGGCCACCATTCATCTTGGGAAGATCACTCCCTGATGGTGATGATACGAGTGTACGAAGTGGTGAGCGTTTCAAGGAGCCAATAACTTCATGGGGCTCCTGATATCCAGAGTCCATATCGTCATGATAGGAGTCCATCAGAGGCGTGGGGTCTTCGTAATCATAGTCCACAAAACCATTGTTATCAAAAGACTGCAAACAAACCAATTGAAGATAAAATAATCCTCATAAGCCTCAAAAATAAATGAGGACTACATTACCTTCACAAACGGCTGCGACTGTTTAGCGTAGCCTCGAAAAACTTGATTATGGGCCTTACCACGATAATCAACGGCTTCATAGTGTCCATCCGAGTTCTCAATTATGAAGTGTCGCGTACCATGTGGCGTCAGAGTGGCCCACAACAAGCGGCTGTCGTTCACCAGTTGGCTCTGCAACAAATCTCGACTGTTCGCCGTAGCACAAGGATAAAGGATGCCGCCTGAGGTGAATGCATTTGACTTCGTTGCCTCTCCCAAAGCATTTATTGCGGTTTGTTTGATATTCGCATCGTGATACGAAAAGAAGGTACTGAGCCGCCAAGAGACATAAATGTAATTCCCACATTAATTGCAAATCGTGTTGAAATTTTTAAAATACTTACTCTCTGCACCGTATAAGTATCAGTGCTAGGAAGCAACCGAGCACAAAGATTCCAATACACGATGAAACGAAAAACCAAATGTTCTCCAAACTCTTCGTATCGCTCCTTACAAGCTCCATCAGCTCGTTCCCACTGTCGTTATGCTGATGGTTTTGGCCGCACATAAAGGCTGCAAAACATGGCTGGGACTCGTTAGACTGTAGAACGCTATTTATATTCTTGGGCTTTGTTATCAAAAATGATGGCAACGGGGGTGGAGGCATCGAAAGAATAAAATCCGGCGGCGGCCCAGCGAGCTGGTCACAACTTCCAACGCAGTTTCCCAATAATATGTTCATGATGAAGCTACACATATTGAAAATATTCATAGATTATTATGTATACACGTATATGAAAAAAGGGTGTACAAATTAAATGGAATTCATCTTTGAGAAACTTTCATCTTTTGCTTCGATATCTATTTTTTTTTTCAGTTATACGGATATTTATTATCAGCTTCGTTTAATAAATCAATTACCCTTTTTAAGTCCCGATTTGTTGCCATGGTACTTATTATAAAAGAACCACAATAAATATGCATAGCTCTCCAATATTTTTATCGTTTGCATTTACAGACAAACTTGAGGGCGCATGCATAAATATTTAAAAAGCGAATATTTAGCCGTGCATATGAAATTTAAATAAATGAATATCCGTCTAGCAATAGTATTTCCATTTTTATTTACATATAAGTACATGTATGTGCAGGTATAATATATACAAATGTGTGTACCTTACATACATATGTACATACATGTATAGATATGTCTATGCACTTTCTTTTTTAATTGGAATCAAAAGCTATGTTTCGGCTATAACTTTATATTTAATATTAATGTTTAATAATGTTAGATTTTGGGATAAACAGACATATTGTGCTACAATTTACAGCGAAAGTGAAAATTCCGACAATTTATTTCAGCGCCGATGATAAATGATAGAATAAATGCAAACCTTAATGTGTAAACGTCCTTCGCGAATGAAAACTTCGTCCAAACTGCCCAACTTGGAAATCTCAATCTGAATAGGCCTCAGAGTTATAGAAAGGAGTGCGCGCGCATGTACGCAGTGGCTTAAATAACCCCTCCGTATTTGGCCACACCCAGTTATAGTGTATAGATATTTAGCCACCCTTCGGATGCGTAGCTTTGCTGCTATTTTACAAGCCAATTACACAGATGATTAGCCATTCTAAGGCGCGAAGGCAGACTTGCTCCAAAAATTTAATTAAATCCATTTAGAACATTCAAAGGAAAACATTTATAAAACAAAATGGTGGAAAAGCCTAATAATACTTATTAATGTATTTAATTACAAATTTTTGTTCGAATACTGTGCACAAAGGTACATACTATATATATGTATATTAGCACATACATCCACTTGTATAAAATTCGTGCCGGAATTCAGTCATGGATCTGTGCGTTCATGTTTGTACATGCATAAATACACCCAAACACATACATATGTATTTGTATACAGTTACTTAATTTTACATCAGAGAAATCCTATTTTAAATAGTATATGCATATTGACTTAATATTTACATTAATAATATTGATTTCGAAGGCTAAAGCTAGTCTATGATTTTCATTTTGCGTCCGTAAAACAAGCCTTATGCACGCCTATTTATATACATATGTACATACATACAAACATATGCACAAAAACAAATACATATGTATAGTTGAAGAAAAAACATTTAATATAGCCTATGTGAGTGAAGGCATTACGATTTCAGATTCCAACGAATTGTATTTATTTTTTATCGCCGTAAGTCATTACGACGCCTACGATTAAGGCCAGGACAGTGAATCCTTGAGCGGCAATTCTGGTGCGCATCATCAGCTGTGACATCTGGCGATTGCCAGTGCGGAAATTGTAGAGGCCAACTGTTAATGCAGCAGTGGTCGCCAAGCAACCTGCGTTGAATAAAAAGATGCGAATGTTTTTATTATTGTTTATATAATTGACTTGTGAAATTGCACCGCTGCCTACCTAGAGGCACCAATGGATTCTCTTTTATTTTACGCTGCATTTTTTCCTTGGTCGTTTCAACTTCTACTACAGGCCCTAGATCCTGACGCAGTTGGATCCAGTCCAATTCCTCCTCGGGAAGCGACACTTGTATCTTGTTTGACATCTTTACGGCTATGTTTAAACAAATAGCTTCGACACTATTATTAAACCATCATACATAGAGAGTAAAGTAAGCAGCGCCTTTTATTGGAACGTTTCGGAATAGAACAGTTTATATCCCGAGCAACGCTGAGTACCACATTAAAATATCGATAAATCAAGCAACAGCCGAAAAAAACTTTAATATTTATAAACATTTGTATATGTATATATAGTATATTTTTCCATGTTTTCTAAGCTGTGCTCTGTAGTTTAATTTCTTTTTAACAACAGTTCAATAACATACAATATTTAACGATATACTTTTAAGTCCAATTTTAGATCATACTAATATTTTCAGTTAAATGTTTAAGTAGAAGTGTGAAATCACCACAAAAAGAATGGATTTGATTGATCCAGACAACTCCAAGCCCTGATATACGAGGAGTGTTCAAAAAGTAAGGTAGATTTATATTTTTTTTATCGTCAAATATTTATTTATTGATCAACATTTATATTGTTTCCTTCAAAGTAATCTCCCTCAGATACAATGAACTTGTGCTAACGCCAATCTTCAAAGCACTTCTCGTAAGCACGTTTTGGTATAGCCATGAGCTCCTCTTGCGATACAGTTTTTATTTCATTAATCGTTGTAAATCTCCGTCCTTTTATAAGTCTTTTAAGTTTTGGGAACAGGAAAAAGTCGTATTATTAACTATGGCAAGTTAACATTTCAAGTGCATTAGAGCACTTTATTCCATTTTTTAACGCAAAATTTAATACATATTCTTTGATCCATTGAACGATCTTTCGTTTCGCCAGGATAACGCGCCATGCCACACAGCCTATGCCACAATCGATTTTTGGTCATCGTGTTATCAGCCTGTGATGTCAATTAGAAGGTGCGATTTTAAGTCGTTAGACTTTTTAATGTGAGGTGCCGTAAGGGTTCCATGCGAAGCTAGCCGCGACATGAATGAAATCGTCGTTCCTAAATAATGGAAATGTTTGCTCTTTCGAATAAACGATTATTCGTACATTTCAATTCGTTTTTATTATATTTTTTTTTACATTTTTATAAAAAGAAAACCATATGAATCACCCGGTATTTCGGGAATAATAAATAAATAAATACTTTATGTATGTATGTACGCAAATAATGCTTTTTATTCAGAAAATTACTTCAAATAAAATTTAGAATCAAAATATCTAAATCACTGGACGTTGAATTAAATAAACATTTCTTTAGCATACGAGAAATAGCAGCTATTTTATTTTAAATTAATATCTTACTATTGTAATGGCTATATGTACATACTTACGTGTATGTAAGGATGTACATAAGGTTTTACATGCATACATATGGCTACATATGTATTTGTGCGAAAACACCCTCGTGATGATCAAATAAAACCTAAAAAATTTGTCTGTTGGGTATTTGTGACCTCACTCACACGCTTACACACAGCTGCATATTCCCACATTGTTTCTTCTCTTTCTCTCGCCATTTAAAACGAGAGCGCTATGAAGTACAGTCTGACGGGGAACGCAAAATAAAACATGTGTGTGTGTGTATGTAGTGTGTAGGCAAGCGTATTGATATGGGTATGTACATATACATACATGCATACATATGTATGTATGTTTAATTGCGCGTTTTGCGCTGAAATTTATTGCCTCTTTTCACTTAAATGTACATTTTAGTTGTGTGAAAACTGATTCGTAATTTATAAATTACTTAATAGATACATATATAAATATGTATGTGTTCATTTTATATTGTTTTGTATGTACATGCATACACTATATATACATGTATGTATGTAAATAGCTCTCTCAAAATATTCTTCATACATACAAACATCTTCATACATACAAACAGACATACATTTGTATGTATGTATGTACATATACACTATATGCATACGTTTATATATGGATACATGCATACATACATATATTCATAAATTTGTGTGTGTTTATGTGCATGCATTTAATTTCTAAACTATTAATATTTGCCATGCTCTCGTGAACAGCGAACGTTCACACGTATGTACATACATACATACATACGTATGTACGTTAATAGAAGCATTCGTTCTTTTGTAAAATGTGTTAAAAGTAACAAGGGACAAGTTTTCAATATGCATATACGTACATACATACATTTGTATGTATGTACATATGCTTGTATGTATTTATAAAGTCTGTTTCTGTTTCCCTCCACCACGTGTATGTACCCAACACTCTCAATTCATTCGACCAGAGACGCAAAGAGAAAGTTTTTTTGCTCAGTAAACTGTACTCTGAGTATGCCGACGCTCTCGCGCTCTCACACAGATAGGTACTGTCGCTCACCGATGCACACATACATGCAAACTCTAGGCATTCAACGCATACAGAAGTTTAGCTGTAGCTGTGGCGCAGTCAGGCTGGGTTATGAAGCACAGTAAGGCGGCAGAGACGGCAATTCAATTCAATAGCCTTTCGTTGTTGGTACTCTCTGTGTGTGTTTTTCAATAAAGCGAGCGGCGTGCGAACCTCATCTTTTCTTTCCGCATTGATATTTTGATACAACAATAATACACAGTGTACTACAATAAAGGCTGCGTTTGTTTATTTTTTATTAGTAACTAAAAACAAACGGTAAAAACAAAAACAAAAAAAATTAAAGAAACGACGCAAACTCGCGTTGCAAATACTTTACGGTACTCTTTACGTTGCCTCGACGGCAGCGTTTAGAATCTTCATCGGTAAATTTCAAATTAGCGTATTCTGGTGTTTCTCTGTCGTAGTCCGTGGTCGTCGTCGTCCCGTTCGCCGTAGTCGTCATCATATAATCAATACAACGTAAAACAAACGGCGTACGCCGTACGGGTGACGAGAACAGAGCGAAAGCTGCTACTGGCGTGGAACTCCACCGCCATTGACAAAGTGGTCACAAAAAAGTGTGCCGTGCAAGAAGACAAACAAAAAAGCATAAAACAGAAATAAGAAAAGTGGCAGTAGGAACGGCAATAACATAGCAATATATACGTTAAACATTTGCGTATTCAAGTTAGTCGTTATAAACATAAATTTAAATACAAATTAGAATCGCACTCAGGCTCGGATTCTGGCACAATTATGGAGCATTTTCAGCATCAAATTCAGGTAAGCTTGCTGTACAGGTACGCAAATTAATGCGTTATGGTTGCCGCGTTTTTTGACCAGGTTTCAAGTTTTCCCGCCAATAACAAAATTAAATTGTCATGCCAAACACAATATTATACATTACAAATGTGCATATTAATATAAGTGTGTGTGTTATATGTCTAGGCAACAATAAAAGTGAATTAAAATGCCGCATTGTATTTTGGGAACGCGTACTACCATGGAAATTTTTACAATGGCCGGGGCTTTTAAATGTATGTACATACCTACGAGCATACAAACCTACATATATGCGTACATACATGTATATAGTGCTTTCTGCTGAGCTCTGGTAACTACATAACTATCTATGTGCGTATTTATGTACATGCAGACGTATATGCAATAATATACATACATACGTATATACACGAACATACATATATACATACGTGACGCTGCTGCACGAGCAAATTTTATTTTGCGTGCGCATCTAGAGCCGCCATTTTTATTTTACTTGTTTGCATGTACATATTTACATCCAATCGAATATATGTGCAGGCTTTATTTATGTTTAATGCAAAATCCGCGAAAAAATGAAACAGAATAGCTTTAAGCAATAAAACAGCATATGACGCCGTTCTTCAACATTTTTTAAAATGCAAAATGTGTACTGGTGTATGTGTGAGCGAGCATGCATACATATGTACAATATACACATGCATGCATACATGTGTAAACATATATGTATACGTACATACGCATGTATGTATGTACAATGTGTCTGTGGGAAAAACTTGAATATGCACAGCAAACTAAAACGAAGCTTGCGTAATCTGAAAGGTATATATATGTACATATACATATGTGAATGAATACATGCCTATATTTATGTACATATGTATGTATATACATTTCAGTGTGTTGTATGCTTAAATTTTGTCTTGGCCTCATAGTTTTTGGATTTCTTGTCACTGCCATGAAATTACAATATGTACACATGTATGCAGGTTATACATGTTTGTATATACATATGTATGTATGTAAGAAACGCCGAAATGCTTTGTCAGCCAGCTCTCTTGCAACCATTTTCTTTTTCGTTCTAAATGTGAGCCTTTTTATGTATCTACATACATACATAAGTATGTATGCATACATGCACAATGTAGGTGTGTATTTTATGCCGAAATGTACGTTTGTATAAACTGTATGTATATGTACATACATATGTGCACGTACGCACGTGTGGTAGGGTCTCAAAATTAGTGAAACGAATTGTGCATTTCAGTAAGCTTGTTTCTTCTTTCTATTCGAAAAACTGGCTTTAGGTCTCTGAAACACATACATACATACATTTGTATGTACATGCATTTGAGTTCTCTCTTTCTCTCTCTCTCTCACACACATGCATTTTCACATATCTGAACGTATGGAATTGAGAACCCCTTTGAGCTGCAGAATGCAAAAAATAAATGTTTTAAAATTACATATAAACAATTTGATATTGTTTATTTTGTTTGGTAATATGATGGTGGTATTTCAATTTTCGTTAAACAAGGAATCATATGTCAGTCTACGTATACATATGTATGTATATGTGTATGTTAATGGATAAGTCAATACCGAATGGCTAAAATCATTCGATAAACCGGCTCATAAAGCGAACCAGAGAGCAAGAGTGAGCGAGAGAGAGTTCACAATTTTTTGAACTTGTTGGTTGGGCATCGCTTCGTCAGAGACGTGACCTTTTCAGCATTGTGGTGGCCAAACGGACATACAAAACAAGGAATACATACATATATAATAAACAAACATACATACATATGTAAAGTTTCAAAAGTAACTGATTTTGATGTTTTTAACTTAGCAAAAAGAGAGAGAGCAAGAAACAACATCGCAATTCAATTTAACAAGTACGCGTCGGTTTTGGCGCTAAACGCGCAACCTTGCAATAACAACAACAACATTGGGCAAACAACTGAGTGTTTTGTTTAGTAAAACTCGCGAGCGTTCTTTCTTCATACAAGCATACCTATACGCATATGCATGCCAACAATGCAAAAGCACCGCTGATTTGTTTGTTTGTTTGGTTGTTTGGGAAGATTGCCCAGCGAGAGGAGCAAAGCCAAGTTGCGTTTTCTCTCAGCCGCATTATATATAGCCCATTTCACTGTATAATTGGGGCATAAAAAGGGCATGTGTACCGCCTATTCATGGATTTCTGCAAGGATTATTATACGGTTTGTTTTTTATTTTGAATTGTGAACCGCATTTACACATTTTAACTAATTGTTGGCAGTCAATTTTATTTTGATTTATATTAAAGTAGCACGCTTGAAACCTGACGTAAGTTAAACTGTAACAAGCAGCTGTATTACAAACATACACGAACACAAGTGCATATATATTGATATGGAAATGTTTTCCATTCCATATTTGTAAATATGCGCAACTGTTAATTAACGTTTTTTAGTGGTTATTGCGATTGCCTTGCAATAGCGCTCTGGTACAACAACAATGTTTGGAGTTGTTGCAAAGCGCTGTAGCAATAGGGCATATGAGCATATAATCACATAAAAACATAAACAAAAACCAAAACTACCAATTATTGATCAGCAAACACTTCAACAATATCAGCAGCAATTAGCTGCGCAGCAACAACAACAGGCTGCAGTACAACAACAACAGTTGCAACAACATCAAGTTGTTGTACAACAAAACCAGCAACAAGCGCATCAAAATAGCTCCAACACCACAGCCGGCGTTGGAACCCAACAGCTCTTCACATACAAAATGGCCAGCAGTTTTCCGAATCCAGCCACAACAATGGCCCAAGTGGTGGCCACATCTAACGCCGCTGGCACCACAGGCTACGACTACCGCCTAAACATGGCACAGGCAGCCGCAGCTGCCGCCGTCCCCGGCTCCCAATGGTGGTATTCGGCCGCCAATCAGGGACAAGTCGATGCTAACGCAGCCGCGCAACTCCAACAGCAGCAGCAACAACAACAACAGCAGCAGCAACAACAACAGCAGCAGCACCAGCAACAGATGCAACAACAGCAACAGCAACAGAATGTCATCAATTCGGCTGTAAGTACACATTTTTGTTCATATGTATATATACCATAATATCTTATATGATATATCTGAACTACAAGTTGATCAATTGGGGAAATGTTAATAAAAATTGCCAATTTAAAAACTATAGAAAAAAGTCTCCGAAGTTCTTTTGTCTTTTTTTAATCCTAGAAATTTAGAAATTAAATTTCGATTAATTTTTGAAAATCAGAAACCTTTTTACGAACACCATTCACAGCTTAAAGTTAAAATTACTAAACTGTAATTGGAAATTAAACATTTTAATCTGTTGACCAACCCAAATTTAAACAAATTAGAAAGAAATTCGCAATTAGTTAAAAAAAGGGATCTAAACTTAGTCTTAGGATATCCACAGTTATTGCTTGTTACTATACGCACCAATCTTATTATTATTTCTCAATTTCCGATATAGAGTCCAATGATCAGAGGAAAAGCTGATGCAAAGCCCAGAGGTCGAATGACAGCATACGCATACTTTGTACAAACTTGCAGAGAGGAGCACAAAAAGAAGCATCCTGATGAAACCGTGATATTTGCTGAGTTTTCACGAAAATGCGCTGAGCGATGGAAGGTAATTGTTATTGTTGTTACCAAATGTATGTGCAATGCAAGTAATTAATAAATGATGTATTTCTTTATTAATAGACTATGGTTGATAAGGAGAAGAAACGCTTTCATGAAATGGCCGAGAAGGATAAGCAACGGTACGAGACGGAAATGCAGAACTATGTACCTCCCAAGGGTGCTGTCGTGGGACGTGGAAAGAAGAGGAAACAAATTAAGGATCCGAATGCACCGAAACGTTCATTGTGAGTTCGTAGCAAACTTTTAAAACTGAAATTTTAGTAGCATGTCCAAGCTGTTCAACATTTTAAGATCTGTCAACTAATATTGGATGTATTTAATCTTAATCTTCAATAAATAGGTCTGCATTCTTCTGGTTCTGCAATGATGAAAGAAATAAAGTGAAGGCTCTAAACCCGGAGTTCGGTGTTGGTGATATTGCCAAAGAGCTGGGGCGGAAATGGTCTGACGTTGATCCCGAAGTAAAACAGAAGTACGAATCGATGGCAGAACGAGACAAAGCTCGATATGAACGGGTATGTAGGGACAACTTGAAATTTTTAAATGCAGTTTTCTGAAATCCTGCCCATATTATCTACAGGAAATGACCGAATACAAGACAAGTGGGAAAATACCTATGTCAGCCCCGTCGATGCAGGCCCAGGCACAAGCCGTACAGAAAGCTGCGTTACTAGCTGCTGCCGCTCAACAACAGCATCAGCAACTCGAGGAGCAACATGACGACGACGATGGAGATGGCGATGATGACGAAAACCAATAGGTCTAGCAGTAAATACTCTTCACTATTTATAACACTATCGGTGGTCATCACGAACAAGGAAACATGATATATCGTTAGTTAATCTAATATGCGGTTAACTAATGTGTATTAAATATATATACATACATATATATATATATATATTTACGAGTATATGTATAATTTTTTTTTGTTTTAAAAATAAGTAATCAAATTTCCGTGAAAAACTGAATGAGAAAATCACAAAGAAACATTTTTAAGTTCTATTTTAAGAGTAACATAATTAAGTATGATTAGATTAAAAATGACATTAACCTGTCTGCAAACCCTTATTTGTGCTTATCAGTGCTAAGTTTCTCCCACAAAAACAAATGATGAAAATACTATGAACGGAATAAGTTTATAACTTGAGGAAATTAGCTTCATGTCATTTTTCACGAACATGAACATTAACAACTTACAAACCACACAACCATATACATAAATATTGGTAATTCCCATTTATTAATGTTAGATTCACCATAATGGAACTAAACGAAAACAAAAAATATTAATAATAATAATAATGCGTTTACTCGTTAGAGTTACAGGAAAACTCAATGAAACGTGATAATGTGAAATACTTAACTCAGTGGCGGGTGAAGTCTCTCTAATATATATATATATATATTACACGCATATGTATATACACATAGATACATATATAACATACACACACATTACTTTCAGAATGCTTCAGAAGGCAGTGCATTGATTTTTCTGTCGATTTTCATCAAGGCTTCCACTAAATAGAGTCGGCAACTGTGGAACGCGTGGGTATTATAATACATATATGTATGTATGTGCATATGTACAAATGAAGATTAGTGGCCGCCGTTAAGATCGTTCAATAAAAGTGGCTTTGATATATATATACATATATAAATATTATATGCGAATTGCGTTCAGTTTTTTTAAATAAGAATTTTTTTTTTCAAATTCATATATACGCATATGTATATATATATAGTTTTCAAATCGAAAGTAAATATTGCCGTGTGTTTCAGCGTTGAGCGTTACGACGACATTGGATAAATGAAATACAAATGCAATCTGCATATATTAATGTTATGTTAAGGTTGTTAAACTTTTACATAAACACATCTACATCGTTTAAACACACAACGGACAGAACTATTGTCTGGATAATGTACATATAGAAGTATTATTTAAAGTAAATCTTAATGCTAGGAAGTTAAGGTGATGCGCATAAATGGCTAAGAATCATTTAAAAAGAGAACCCTACGAAATGTATTTCCAGTGTTAGAAATGTTCCTATGGTGCTTTAAAAAACGGCACTAAAGGAAATATTTTCATTGCTCCATTAAGAATTACACCTGATGTAGTGTGCCAATGGCCAAGAATACGAAGCGTCGATTTTTTTTTAAACTTCATTTTTTTTTTCGTTACGGCACTCCATTATTCATTTGTATATTATTTTCACAATGTTGCTAGAGAAGAACTCGCCACCGAGATGATATTCATAAACGTATAGCTCATACCTTTTTGATTTTCAACATAAAAACGACAACAAAAAACAAAAATATGTAACTTAAATTAATTTAGTATACAAATTCCAGTTCCCTGTGCTTGTGTTAAGAAGGAACTTATATAAATAACGTTTTAGAAAAGAGATTCTTTAGATGCAATGATGTAAGTTTTCCAAAATATTTGAGCGAAATGTCTTCAATAAGGCAAACGCGGCATCGTCTGCCGCATTTGTACAGGTCAACGTTTTTCCTACGTTTTTCCATTTGCTTGAGCTTTCCAAATGTTGATCCTTTTCTAATAACCCAAAATGAAAAAAAATTAAGAATAATAAATAAATACAACCCAATACACAGAGTTCTTGAATTATAAGTATGAATTACGTTAGCAATACTATGGTAGTGACTAAGATTTTTTTTAACTTTTTTTTCTATGAATTTACATGATCCTGTAAAAATAGTTGAAAATAATAAATATAATTTAGTTAGATGTACGCTTATAAAGGCAAATTTGAGAAATTTGGTTCTAATTGATGTCCATCGATCGGCTCCCTTAAAGGAGTAGAGCTGATTGAGTATCGCTATATTGGGCTTTAATCCTTTGAATATCAGTCAGTACTATGCGGCGGCACCATGCTCATTTGTAAAAGATCTAAAAAGTTATACACCTAATTCTGTTTTTACACGGTTTTGATTTAACACGGGTTGAAAATTAAAAATTTTATATATGGTTGCACGACTTTATTCCATTTAGTACGATTGTGCATATTGTCTGTTTTTACACAAATTTGTTAAGAACCAATCTACCGTGTAAAAACAGAATTAGGCGTATATGTACATACATTATCTTGCATGTATTTTGTATCTATGTGCATATTTACATATTTCCATACGATAGTTCAAACTATCGGGGTTTTAAAAAGCAACAGATTGGTAGGAGGTGTAGGTTAGGAAGCTCATTTCCGCACGCAAAAATTAATAAACAGCTTTCTAGATATGCCGAAATGATATTTTAGTACGGATCATACATACATATGTATCCTAAAATTTATTAGTTTATGCTAAGCTTATTACTACGAATGGAATGTACAGCTGTGTGTATATATATACACATATATACACAATTATTGGGTGCATGTATGCAGCCACATTACACATGCATATGTACGTGCAGTCACATTACACATATGTGTGTATGCAGTCACATATGAACTTGCAGATAATTATCGAAAATCGATAGGCGTAGTTTAGTGGGATCGAGGTAAGATTGTTTTTTTTTAATTCAATAATTTCTGCGACCTATCATAATGGTCACCCAAGAGCACAAGCGGTCTACGTAATTATATTTGTTGTGTGCTATCGCCACCTCCGATTGAAATCGATTGAGTTATCGTGTGGCTGTGGTCGCAGCGTAGTGAATCTCCATGCATGATGAAAATACTGTGTAGTGTATAATCCCAAAAGAAAATAAATAAATCCTACATTCAACAAGTGAAACAACGTCTTTTCAGCATTTGGGAACTGTAGTAATTGTAAAAGAATTTAATTATAAAAAAGAGCAACAAGGTAAAAAAGAGGACCTCAAAATAAAATCCATATGTATGTTTCCGTGAACATATGTGTATGTATATGTGTGTCTGCAATTGACGTAGATTTGAGGCAACGGAAACTAGAAAACAGCGATCAGCATGAGCTGCTTTAGTGCAATGAATACTCCCCTACTTGGGGAAATGGAACAGACCATATCGATGTTGGAGCGAGGCACAATAGTTACGAAATTATATGGAAAGCAAAGACGTCCCGATCGACGTCATCTCATGCTCATTCGGGAGGCTCGTCAGCTGTTATGGTCAACAGTGGCTGCAGAGACCCGGACCGACTATGAAGGAACCATCGAGTTGCGTGAAATTCGAGAGATACGGGTGGGGAAGAACTCCAAAGAGTTTCGCCTACATGCCGATGACTGCCAACGCTTTGATGGGAGCAAATGTTTCGTCATTTTGTATGGCAACAATTTTAAATTGAAAAGCTTCTCAGTCGTTGCTCTATCTGAGGCTGAGGCCGACAATTGGGTGCGAGGGTTACGCTATATGGTGAAAGACACCATTAATGCGCCGTATCCGTTGCAAATAGATCGCTGGCTACGACGGGAATACTACTCGATCGAGAACATTCACGCACACTCCTCAAAATCCGAACAGTGCACTCCAGTCACAATCAAGGACTTCAAAATGTTCTTGGCTGGGGTGAGCTGTAAAATGACGACGAGTAAATTTATGGAGAACTTCTCGGATGATGTGAGGCGGAAGCACGATCTGAAATTCGATGATTTTTCGCGGCTGTATCAGAAGCTTTTGCTACCAGCCAATTTTATAAGCATTCTTTGTGGAGTTACTGAGTTCTCATATTCAGAAGATCAGAAAACTGTGCGACCTCACGAATTCAGGAAGTTCTTACAGGTTGAGCAGCGTGATCCCAATATAGGGGAGCTCAATTCGATTTCCGGTTTTATTCGGGATTTTGTGCAAGACGTTGAACGGGATGTTCAGGAACCATACCTCACAATACCCGAATTCGTAGATTATCTCTTCTCCAAGCAGAATGATTTGTGGGATAAAAAATTCGACGCAGTGTTCATGGATATGAACCAGCCGTTGTCTTCCTATTGGATTGCATCATCCCACAATACATATTTGACTGGTGATCAGTTTTCTAGCGAGTCTTCCTGCGAAGCGTACGCGCGAGCCCTTCGCATGGGGTGTCGCTGTATTGAGCTAGACTGTTGGAATGGTCCTGACAATTTGCCCTATATATTTCATGGCCATACAATGACTTCGAAAATTAAGTTCATGGATGTTATAAAGACAATCAAGGACCATGCATTTGCGACGTCTGAATATCCGGTAATTTTATCGATCGAACAAAACTGTTCATTGGAGCAACAAAGAAATATGGCCCAAGCCCTTATTGAGGTAAGTAAAAGGAAATTTCCACTTTGTCGAACACTTTTAAACCTAACAGATTTTATCAGAGCTTTACTTTATTATACATCTATCTCCATGAGTGTATGTATTTTTAAAAATAATTTTTTTAAATATAGTTAACAGCTATTAAAGCATGCATTTTTGAGAATACAAAATGTTTGATATATGTATGTGTATTTATTATACATACGTGTACAATGTAATACTTATGCTACATGCATATATTTGATTTATTGTGTTTGTAGGTTTTTGGAGATTTACTTCTCACTCAACCTTGTGATCGCAATGAAACACATTTACCATCGCCTTATCAACTGCGTCGTAAAATTATTCTGAAGCATAAAAAATTACCACAATTCGATGAAAACCTTAGTACAATCAATTTACCCACATCTAACGTTAGTAATGGCACAATGACTTTTAATCACCGATCTTCTATAACCGGAACTGTTGATGATAACGACAGTGTACGCAGAGTGTTGAAAGAGGGTCTTCTATATTTTAAAGACCCCGTCGATAAGTCCTGGAATCTTTATCAATTTGTGTTGACACAACAAGAGTTAATATATTCGTCTGAGATCAATGAGAATCGGAATGGGAACTCAGAGGATGATGATTTTGGCCTTTCGACGTGCTCCTTGAATAGCACAATTCAGCAAAAGCAAAAGGATACTTCTGCAAATGATGAGCTGCATTTTGGAGAGAATTGGTTCCACGGCAAATTAGAAGGTGTGTTGGTAAACTAACTGTTAAAGATATATGTATAGATATTTGAACTAACATATAATCATTCTATATCTATATTGGACAGGTGGCCGACAAGAAGCTGATCAATTGCTGCAAAAGTATAAACATTTGGGTGATGGCACTTTCTTAGTGAGAGAGTCAGCAACATTTGTGGGTGACTATAGCTTATCTTTTTGGCGTCGAAATCGGCCAAACCACTGTCGTATTAAACTAAAGCATGACAACGGATCGATTAAATACTATCTAGTCGAGAACTTCGTATTCGATTCATTATACTCGCTGATTGTGTACTATAGGAAGAATATGTTACGCAGTTCCGAGTTCTCCATCATTTTAAAAGAGCCAGTGCCTCAACCCAAGAAGCACGAAAGCCAAGAATGGTTCCATCCCAATACCACAAAAGAACAAGCAGAACAAAGTCTTTATAAATTGGAAATCGGTTCGTTTTTGGTGCGCCCTTCAGTTCAAAGTCTAAATGCTTTTGTCATATCATTCACCATTAATCGTAAAATAAAGCATTGCCGAATTATTCAAGAAGGCCGCCTATATGCGATTGATACGATGCAATTTGAATCCCTTGTGTCTTTAATTCATTATTATATGCGTAATCCGCTTTATCGCAACGTAAAACTAGTCCATCCCGTTTCGCAGGAGTTGTTGAGGCAAACGCTTCTCGAAAACTCACAATTCGATCATGGTAGCGCGGACGGCACAGCCGCCTCTAACTATATGGGCTCCAATTTGGAAGAATATGTTACCTGCAAGGCACTGTACAGCTACAAGGCCGACAAACCCGACGAGCTATCGTTCCCCAAACATGCAATAATTACCAATGTTCAACGGAATAACTCGATGTGGTGGAAAGGCGATTACGGTGGCATGATTCAACACCATCTCCCAGCGAATTATGTCAAGGTACAAATTAAGATAAGGCAAATTATACGTTATTTTCCTCATTAAAATATATTTATTAACATTTGTACATTTGTGCCAAGTTGACTGATTTATAATCTAAATTTTTACCCCAAGGTTATTGACTCGGCTACTGAGGATTATAATTCGCTTAATGATGACGGCAACGATAGTCGCACCGATTCAATAGAGATATATGGAGCTGTGGCATCTTTCTTTGAATCCAATGAGCCTGGAATTTTGATTAAGCTTCAAATTCAGACACCAACAATGCAAAATCCATTTATAATCGGTTTCGACAATCAAGAGACGGCCTATGAGTGGATTAAGGCCATACAGGATGCTGCCCTAATAGCCAGTCAATTGGCTACAGAGAGACGCAAAAAGGAGCGCACCGCTCGTGTTGCAAAGGAAATGTCCGATTTAATCATATATTTTCGCAGTGTGCCGTTTCGCGAGCACTCCTGGATATTTCAGGAGATGTCCAGCTTTCCGGAAACTAAAGCGGAGAAACAATTCTTTCAACAAAACATGCAGCTATTCCTATCATACCATCGCAATCAAATAAGTCGAGTGTACCCGAAGGGACAGCGTCTGGACTCATCCAATTTTAATCCAGTACCATTCTGGAACATCGGATCTCAGATGATAGCACTCAACTATCAGACTGGTGACAAGGCCATGCAATTGAATCAGTCGAAATTCCGCAATAATGGACAATGTGGTTATATATTAAAGCCGGCCTTCATGATGCTGGATAGCTTTAATCCCAATAACCCATTATCGGATGGACTTAATGAAATTAAAGTCTCGATACGCATTATTGCCGCCCGACATCTATTTCGTGGTGGAAAATCGAACAATCCACAGATTGTGGTGGAAATTTGCGGCGCCTCGTTCGATAGTGGTATCAAATATCGCACTAAAGTAAACGAGAATGGTTTCCATCCCATATGGAACGAATCCTGTGAGTTCATCGTGCGCAATCCCCAGCTGGCTTTGCTAAGATTTGAGGTCCAGGACGAGGATATGTTTGCCGAAACGCATTTCATAGCGCAGGCTTGCTATCCTTTAAATTGCGTACGCCAAGGCTATCGCAGTGTTATCCTGCGCAACAAATTTAGCGAAGAGCTTGAGCTCTCTTCCCTGCTTATCCATTTAAATACTGTAAATGTTTCATAATTAAGGCAAAGATTTGATTCTAAACAAGCTTACGTACAAAATGAATATATCAATGAAATGAAAAGGATTGCGCATTTCCATGACAAATGTCATGGCTGCATATAAGCATTCCTAGAATCGATGTACTAAACAAATTTTTAAATGTGCTTCCATAACATTGTATGTATGTGTATCTATTTATGTATGACCATTTATTTATTATTCTTTAAAGTGCCTACATATGTATGTACTATGGACTTCTTTACTGAGATTTATGACTTGCATTTTTATACTTCACTACCTGCATATGTATACATATATATTTATATATATAAGTATGCACCCAAGTACAATATATTGTGTGTATTTATTTAACTATTTTCTTTATAAGCCTAATTAAACGTTCCAATTTATTTATCAATCAATGTCTGATATGTAATTTTTCAATAATTATATGCCAAATAAATCCAGTTTGTTATATGTCTACATACCCTTTCTACTACAAGACTATGGTAGAGTTGTTCGCTTTCGATATACATACAAATGCGTATGTATCTGTGCGTTTGTTTACAATTTCACAGAAACAGGTGAAGCAAATATGTATCTGTACTGTTTCGTGTCAACTTATCAATCATGTACATACATATGTAATGCTAAGTGCAGACTGCTTCCGCGCATTTAAAATATATAGCAAGATCATATTACTTCTATTGGTAATTGTAGAGTAGGGTCAATAATTTGTGGAGGGGCTTTTAACTTCAAATTTCCAGGAAAATCAATATGGTTAGGTTAATGGGCAAATGAAATGTTTAAAACATACTTAATAAATTAGTCAGTGAAACATAAGTTTTATTATTTATTTGTCGATCGGTGTTTGTATATGTGGATATATGTATGTTACTTGAACTAGAATTCGCGTCTATGATATTTGTCAGGATCAAAGTATGAAGTGACAACAACGCGATCACTGAATTTACGTCCAGTCAATGCTTGCTGAGCCTTTTGGCAATCGAGAACCGAGTTGAATTCGACAAATACTTTGCCGCAGCCTGGAACTTCGACTCCTTCAATTGGACGTGGTATTTCAACACTGCGCACAACACCGTACTTTGTGCATTCCTCTTTAATATCCTCAAGTATATCTTCATATTCCTCCTCATCGCGCAGTTCATCGGGAGTCACCATGTTAAGCAAGCATAGCACTTCAGTCGGCGGACCCGAGCTAACAACATTCGATAACCCTGGTACTTGCAGCATTACGGACTGAGTAGTATTAGAAGCATTTTGTGCATTCTTGGCACCCACACTGGCACGCTGAACAATGAGTTTCTTGTCTCCCAACTGCATACCATTCAAGCCAGCAATTGACTGAAAAAAAATGAGGGATAGAGTTTCAATTGTTGAATTCTTGTGCAGAAAGACAGAGACAGAAGATAACATAGCGTAAGATACATTCATTCCCTTTATAAATTTAACATGATATATTTTGTATTTACCTGATCAGTAATGCTTAGATCAACATATTCGCAAAAGGCATAGCCCTTACTTAAGCCATTAGCAGCGTCTTTGACCAAATTAAAGGCCCGCAATTGTCCAAATGAAAGTAACAATTCTTTAACCTTTGATTGAAAACAAATAAAAGAATTTGATTAAATCAAATGGGAAGAGGGTAGTTGCGTTTCTTTCGAAGATCCTAACTTACCTGATCGTCGTTCAAATAGTTTGGTAAGCCACCAATAAATATTTTGTGGGGCGAATCTGGCACCACTGTCGATATAACTCCAGTAGAAACTAAAAAAGATTGAAATTTATTTGTAATATTTTCTACTAGATACAGAATTGGAAGGCAATTATTAAGTACTTACGAACAGCAGGCTTTATTGCCGGTGTATCTGTAATACCAGGCATGGGCTGGTAATCATGTGGACGCCTAATTTTTAAGCTTTGACCCTTAAAACTAATACCATCGAATGCCATGGCCTGAGTTGTCTCATCTATTGAACGAAACTCGAGAAAGGCAAAGTTTTTGTCCAAATTTATTTGGCATGCCAATACTGGACTTCCGGCAGCTTGTGCTAGGCCCACCAAGTGCATTTGTTGATTGAAAAACTCCATCATCTCATCCTCAGTTACTCCAAACGGAATGTTGCCAACGTACAAACGACGAGCCTGACGTGTGATTGTTGACCCAACAACGGGCACAGCAGTTTGTGGGGTATCGGGCACGACACTTGCCGGGATCTGTCCCGATGCTTGCATAGCTTTGTACTGCATTGGTGTTATATGCTCGAATCCAGGCGGAGGTACATCCCAATAAAGGGACGGCTTGCGACGCGAATTGCGATGGTGGCGGCGGTCCCTTGAGCGATGACGATCGCGGGAACGCGAGCGATGGCGGCGTCTGTCACGGTCACGTTCACGATCTGCCGCAAAGAAAAATGCATTAATTGGGATCCCTTGCAAAAAATTCTAGTCTTAAGTCCCATCTTTTAGTACACAGCACATTAATAAATATACATATGTGGATAAAGACAACTATTTTCGTACACATGTAAATACACATATGTTATGAATCTATTAAATAATTATAATAAATTAACCGGGCCATCTGAGAAACGTCATTTTTCAATTATGTGAAAACTGTCAAAGTTGTGTGTGTATGCATTTATGTATGTACATGCATATGTACATATGTGCATAGGTGAAGAAAAATTATCTACTCAATGCTACTCCTTATTATTATTTTTAGTAGGTGTTAAAACAAAATGCCACAGCTACGAAACTGTATTTTTATTATTGTACGCATATACATACATACACACATACATGTACATATCTGCATACAAGCAATGTGCGTCTTTTGCCGGGCTGAAATATTTTCAAGATAAAAATGGCACCGAATGTGACCGAAACGAAAACTTCTTTCACGCACGCACATATTGAATTTATAAAATATACAGTTTTTTAAAATTTTATTATATTAAGTCATATTTCACATCATTTATTTGTAAACGCATACATACACAAACATTTTTATGTATGTTACCATTTGCATCTAAGTGCAAAAATAAAATAAAAAAATATATACACTTTAAGTGTGGTTCTTACCATCGTAGCCCATGTTTGACTCTTTTTTAATAGAATAAAATGCTAATGCCCCAAAACACAATAAAATTTTTGTAGTCGAAGCCTTAAAAAACTTCACGACACAACCTCAATTTCTAAAAACACCGATTGCGAAAATCAAGAGAACGATGTGTACATAATAAAATATTTGTATCGATTCACAATTGTATTATTAAAGGAACACTGTGGGAAGAAATACAGAAGTGCTTCGAAAACTGTAATCGACAATGCCTAATAATGATCCCGATAGTTTTATATAACAAATTTATATGGGGAAAATAAAATACGTCTTTCAAAATCAAGTTCTTTTCTCTGCACTTTTTGTTTGGTAAACGTAAATATTTTGTAAAAAAAAATCAGCATTCATAAATGCATTAGCTTCGATAGCTTTGGCTCACGTCGCAATATATTGTTCCTTTTTAGCCATTCCTTTCGAGATATGGAGGATGTGGATTTATACTTGTCGTGTAAATCAAAATATTATTGTTTTCATGGTTGTTGGTGGCCCGGGCTTAAAATTGTGTTAGAAACATGAGCATTAAGATATTTATGCCCACTGAGTATTTTTATATTAAAAGGCCCATCAATTTGTACGGCCAAGTTCAAATTAGCGACGACAATGTCGTTGTGTATTACATAGTAGATGATGAGGATTTCAGTTCTGTTCATAAGACAACCTGTAAAATGCGATTTTTGGGATCAATTGTGTGTAGTGATTCTAATGATAGCCATTACTACCATGACATGAACATATGTTTTGTTTACAATGCACTGTCGCCCACTATTTCACTTACATACTTAGGTATTACACCTGAAAGCCTCAGCCAAGTAAAGCTTTTACTCTATGATAAAAGTAAAGTGCGAAATTTGGTTTCCAAAGGCGAGGGTTCTTCGGAAAACTGTTTAAATAATGACTGCGATTTCCTCATGTTAACTCGATTGATAAAGACGGATTCTCCTCCTAAATCGGCGTCGCATATAAGCCAACCTTTTTCTACAATTGCTAATATCCCAACGAAACTGTTTAATTTAATTGTTGAAAACCGTCTTTTTAAAAATATAATGACACATACTGTGCTTTATAAAAATTCACAGGAGTGGCAAATTGCCTATACAGATGGGTAAGTCCAAGGAGCTTTGAAAGCAATAAATAAACGTTGAAAGTATATGTATTTCGATTAGTTCTAGGTTTACTAATATTGTGGTAGATCGAGTAATGGGAATAGCATTGATGCTGATATTATTTATGCTTATTTCTCATCCCGGCGATTTCCTTATTCAAATATCCCACGTAAGTAAATACATGCATACATATATTTGTTTTAAATTTGTAAAGTATTTGTTCAATTCAAGGGCATTATTGATCAGTTATACAGTCTACTGAAAGTGCTAGAAGGAAGTCCGATCGGCTTAAAACTTAACATACACTTAAATAATTTTTTTCTTGATTGTTTCAAATATCATATCGAATTATGGTCCACATTTTTGGGTAAATAATAAAAGTACATATTTCAATTAAATCTATGCTATTTATTGTTCTTCTCTTTTCACTTCATATAGATTTAATTGAACCAATAGTACGCCAACTCTTTCATGCAATCGGAGTGCTGGGATGCTTGGGGTTTTCATATCAAATAGCATTACTGGCTGATTTGATATCCATTGTTGGTTTACACGCTCATTGTTTTTATGTTTATACGAAAGTGTAAGTATATTTATTTTATCCATAACCTATATTTTAAATTGCAAAAGTGATTTGTTTTCGCAGACTGTATAATGTGGAAGTGAAGGGACTCCGAGTTTTGTGGCAAGTTGTGCGTGGTAAACGCACTAACATTTTAAAGGGTAATAATAACTTACTTATATTATAAAATTGTATCTCTCATGCCTCTTCTTGTTCCAAATTCGATCAACTTATGGGGAAACGAATTTCGAAAAACGATTGAGCATCGATGGGCTTAAAAAGTGTTTTCTTGTAACTCTTGAACCAACATTGTTCCGCAATTTAATTTTTGTTCGAGACTTGGAAAGTTTATTAAATTTCGACTTCACAAAATTTGGTAGAGTTTGGGAAAAGGGAAGAGGCCTGTATTCTGCTCTACTTATACAAATTAATGAATGCTGTACACTTTTCAGGAAGAATTGAATCCCACAACTACATGAACCGTCAGTTATACCTGGCAACAATTTTTTTCTCGGGTATTCTTTTTTTGTTTCCGACAACTTTTATCTACTATTCAGTGTTTGCAGCAGTAAGTACTTCCCAAAAAACGTTCCTCAAAAAAATAAACAATTTGAAATCATTGAACTACAGCTGAAGTCTCTTACTTTTATAACAATTACTATACTGGAGTTATTTCGATTGCAATTATTACAACTTCCAATTGACAATTATCTAAAGCGGATCAATAACAGCTTCTTTGAAATTGGTAAGCAAAATAAATGATACGTGCGTCTGAATTACTAAATACTATCTAGAATTTCTTTAGAGTGCATTAAAGTGCGGGACCTTCCAGATCAACAAAGTCGAACTTTTAAGCATGAAAACTATAACATCCACGTTTTTGTATTTACAATTGGTTTCTAGATTTAAGGTTATTGTTACCCGTTGGCTACCATGTTCAATAATAAAAAGACTGCTCGCATGGTTCGTAAACCTTAAACTATCTTCTTTATTTAAAAAACTGGCATACAGCATACAGAATGTATAGATTAGCTATGGAATCTCGGACATTATTCATCTATTGCTCTCTATATCTAGTGTAGTGTAATATAGTTTTTATCACTGTCTTTTGCTTAAGGACATTTGCACGTTGAGGAGTGGATATACCAGGAGTAAAAAAAATATATGTATGTACATATATAAAAACAATTAGAAATGAATTTTGGCCCAGTTGCACCAAATGGTCACTATCGTGAATTATACATGAAAAACGTATGGAACTGAAATACAAAAGTCCAGGTTCTATCAAAATTTTTGCAATACCATCGGATGCCTATTAGGGAAATTTTCTGTTACTGGTGCCTTACAAAATCAATATACACATTTTGGATACCAAATATTGATTACAAATTGTCAATATTTCTGCGTATATAAAAATTTTTTTATCATAGTAACTACTTCATCACCAACACTTTAATGACAGCGGCGAACAGCTGATTCAGCTGTAGCAGCGTCGGTAAATGGTAACAACAGTATTTGTTAGGCAGTATGATCTGATATTTCTGATTTTTCTCTATGGTTAATGCAATTTTATATATAATTTCAATATAATTTCTTTAAATTTGGATATTGTTTGGCAAGTAGTTAATTTATTAAAAGTATTCATTTCATCGTCTTTGTATGTCTTTCGATACTGTGTTCCATTCCAAGAAGTTCCATTAGTTCTCTTGACAGCTTGATTCATCTCTGTTCAAATCATTTGTGCTTCGGCTTTGGTTTCGACAGTGCGTTATCGGTCTCTCGTTGTGTTGTATAATTAAGTTTCGTCGGTTTTTTTTTTCTAAAGCATAAAAAATAGTTTTTGCAATGGAAAATCCGATTAAAGTAGAAAATTCAACACCGTTGCCTCAACGGCAGCAAAGAGGCAATGCTCCGCAAAATAAAATTTTGGGCAAGACTCCCCAAAAACAAAATGAGTCCAGTGATGGCGGCCCGGCAGAGAAAAAGCCACGCTTTAATGCTGCCAATAATCAACAAAATGGTGGTGGTGGCCCTGCAACTGGCGGTGGCGGTCCGACTAACCAAAATAAGAACTTTGGCAACAAGGGCGGATTTGGTGGGAATCGTAATCGTAATCGTGGAGGAAACCAGAATAGGTCGAATTTTCCCAATCAACCCAATGTAAGTAAATATATAAGAACGCCTGCGTTTAATGGAAAGAACTATACGTCGCACATATACATATGTGCACGGCATACATTTTTTCATGGTAAAAATTGTCGACGGATACAAACCAAATGCGAATGTCATTTGTATGTGTGTATACACACATATGTATATGAGTTTGTATCTGATGTACATATCCATTTATATATTTTGAAGAGACCGGTGTGTAAAACAAAACAGTGCCAACCCAAAGGCAAAGTATTTTTTCGTGTATTAGTGGGAGGTACAATTGTACATTAAACCAAATTAACTGCAAATTAGAGAAACGTAAGAGAAGTGCTTTGTAAGCATCGCCATTTGCAAAATGAATATACATTTTTTCTTTAGGAGATCATGCTTGAGAAAACAATTTTCCGCTCTATTTTGATTTTTTATGTACATGTATCTATGCATGTATGTATGTATGTACATGCGTGGAACTGTAGGCAATCGGATTTTTTAAGCGCAACAAATTTGCAGTACATAGAAAATGTTAATATTGAAAATGAGGGTAGGCAAATAAATGTACATAAATATTTATATAAAAACATATGTACACGGATTTATGGAAGACATGCATATGTACTCGTACATACATACATATATTTATGCATAAAAGTAAGACGATGACTTGGGAAACTTTTTTCATGAAATTCTCGCAATTGATTCGATTCGTTTTAAACGGTTTAATTTGAAACAACAGAAGTATATTATACGTTGCTAAGGGTAGACGAATTTGGTTTCAATGCAAAGTGCTTGTTAGTACATACATACATGTACATACATGTATGTATCGGTGAATGTGCATATTTATGTGTGTAACAATGTATGTATGTTTTTTTAGATACATTTTATGTTCCTGTTATCAGTTGTCAGGTTCCTCTAATGTAAAGAAGCATTTATTTATTATTGTGTTGCTTCCTTAATAACATCCCCACCCTTAATGCATATAAGTATCTAAATTAGGTACCATTCATATTTGCTGTACATACATGCATACAAGATGTATACTCGCATGTGCACAGCTCGTTACGTTGGGTACATCGAGAAGAGTACATTTCATGACTTTTTCCTTCTTCGATAGATTATTATCGATTAATTGTTTTTATGAAGCGAATTTCTTGAGCTTAATGCCCAGTGGAGTTAAAATATTGCATGTTACGACTATCATTATTAAATTGTTACTATTTCAGTGTATTATGATTATTGAGCACGCAGATGTGAACTGATATCTCTATGGTTTTATTTAAGGCAGTATTATACGTGATGATGTTAAGCAAATGCAAAAAAATATGTATTCTGGAATATGATTGGGTTTAATTTACTAATGGGCACTTTCCTATATGATTCTTACGATATATACTCACTAAATAATATATCTTTTTATACTTTTTAGCTTGAGTTTGCGAACATATATAAATTTCGGCGCATCATAGATACTCATTTAATTGAAAAGGTTGCTTAAGCTGCGAATGTTGCAGTTGAAATCTATACCATGTAATTGATGGGGTAATGATGGATCCAACAATTTTCGAACAATATGTACTATCTTTCATATCGAACCTGATTTATTAATTTACCAGCTTAAATAACTACAGAGGTACAATCTTCTACTTTATCGATCCATGCGACGTGGGGCTACATAAACATATAAACATACATATACATATCTTTCATACACGTTTACTGGGTGATTCTTACGAACACGTTTTGGTATTCATGTCAATTGTGTCATGAACAATTAGGTTGTGTATGACTTTTCTGAAATCAATTTCAGATCTGTTGACTGAATCGGTAGCTCGAATATATGATATATATGATATATATAATATGTTTACTTAAGTATTTCGATTTTTGGCGATAGGTGAATTAATATTTGCCCAATGAATGTTATGTACCGGTTTCCAAACGGGTTTTTAATACATATATGCTATATGTGTACCCAGGATAGTATTATTTATGTCATGCCAGAGAATGTTTCTCTTATACATATTTAAGGACCAATGGTCCCAGTCTAAATTGATAATGAAATTTTGGTAGTCAAAATAATACCGGCTCCGTTTGTGAACTTATGGTATAACAGAATATAGTGGCTTACACTTTATTGTATTTTAACATATTTTTTTCAAAAATCAACATTCTGGACTCCACTCAAATATACTACAAAAGTTATACTTGTATTATATCTTTAATGATTTATTTATTTTACACAACATATACATATATATATGCTGATATGCACATCCGTATGTGTTAATTTCTTAAGTTATGGGGAAATCTCTCCAAATTAATTAAGTTGACACTATTCTTTAAAGGAGGGGCGCTGTATTTTTACAACAACAACAAATATGCGTAGTATACATATGACACTCATTTCTTTTTTTTATATGCTCATGCGAACGTATATATATGTATATATACAATCATATATATGTATAATACAAATATATAGCAAAAGGCTACAAATGATGTACCGAATCAGGATGGAGGAAAACCCGCTGTCAATGCTAATGCTAATGCTGGTGGCAATCAGAATCAGCCAAATCAAAATGCATCTCAACAGCAGCAGCAAAACCAACAGCAGCCACAGCAGCAGCAGCAAAACCAGCAACAGTTGCAGCAACAGCAAAACCAGCAGCAATTGCAGCAGCAACAGCAAAATCAACAACAGCAGCAGCAGCAAGGATTCAGAGGTCGCGGTAATGGCGGCGGTGGCGGTGGTGGTGGCGGCGGCGGCAACCATCACGGCGGCGGCGGTGGTGGTGGAGGTGGCCATAGAGATCGCAGTCGTGGAAATCGTGGCAGTATTGGACAAAACAATTCTGGTGGCGGAGGGGGTAACAATGCGAATCGTAGCGATGACTTCTTTATAGCCCAGCGCTTGCGCAACATATCTGGACCAACTCACGAACTGGCTCCAGTCGAGACCACACAGGAGACTAAATTTTCTGGCAGAAATCGTCTCTATGTTGGTAATCTCACCAATGACATTTCCGATGAGGAATTGCGTGAACTTTTCAAGCCATATGGCGAAATTGGTGAAATTTTTTCAAATCTTGAGAAGAATTTTACATTCCTTAAAGTTGACTATCACGTGAATGCCGAAAAAGCCAAGCGTGCCTTGGACGGCACCATGCGCAAAGGTCGTCAGTTGCGTGTGCGCTTCGCACCTAACGCCACCATCTTGCGTGTCAGCAACTTGACACCATTTGTGTCCAATGAATTGCTTTACAAATCATTTGAAATCTTTGGCCCCATTGAGCGTGCCAACATCACTGTCGATGATCGTGGTAAGCACACTGGCGAGGGCATTATTGAGTTTGCTAAAAAGTCATCGGCCAGTGCTTGTCTCCGTTTGTGCAATGAGAAGTGCTTCTTTTTGACCGCCTCGTTGCGTCCATGTTTGGTAGAACCGCTTGAAATAAATGATGATAACGATGGCCTACCCGAGAAGGCAATCAACAAGAAGCTTCAAGAATTCAACCAGGAGCGCAGCATTGGACCTCGCTTTGCTGATATAGGCTCTTTTGAACATGAATATGGGTCCAGGTGGAAGCAATTGCATGATCTTTATAAAACTAAACAAGATGCTCTAAAGCGTGAACTAAAAATGGAAGAAGAAAAACTAGAAGCTCAAATGGAGTATGCTCGTTATGAACACGAAACTGAGCTCTTGCGTCAAGGTCAGTATATATGTAAAAGGATAAATCCCCAACTTCGGACGTGCCGAAGTTTCACACACTTCCAAGTCCAAAATGGGTAAATGTTCTTGTTCCACCAACTTTTTTTTCCTTCATTTTATTTATTTCATTTGTTCTCAATGTGTTTCTCGTTTTAAGCAAACAATTTTTCGCTTGGTTAACAAGCATTTCTCCAATGTTGTGGGCTACACATAATTGTTTCCTTAACACTAATTAGAACGATATAGCAACAACAAATACCACGTTTTTCGTAATTGCAATCATACTTGCAGTATATACACATATATGTCATCTGATATGTACTAGTAACTATTATTATTATATATTTTTTATATTTTTGGTTGTTTTTGTGTGTCCAATAAATGTTGCATTGCCGATATTTGGTTTATTTACTTTTAGCTATAATTATGCTTTCTTTGAACTATTCAAAGCTCATGAGCTGAACGATTTCTTGTTAAATAGTTTGTTGATTTCTCAAACTCGATCGATATTGAATGCACAAAAACGAAGGAAAACGTTTATGGCATCATATTAAGCTTCGTCTTTCAGTTCGAAGGCTTATTATTTTTATTTTATCCAGAATCTCTTTCGAATGACTCTAAACTCACATTGTAACTTCAGAAGCCACGCACTATCCATGTGTCCTCTGACGATTAGATCTGATTCTTAATTTCTCTTGCAACACCATATTGAAGGCTGAGTCATAACGTATAAGGAAGGTTTTATATAAATAATAATAAATTGGTTCTGCTCACTTGCCAGCTGCTTTGTTCTGCCGATTATCAATAGGCGCAGTAATTTTGTACAGAGTTGCTTGTCAACAATATTTTACACATAATTGTGTAGATGTATACTTTTAAACCATGCTATAATTATCACATGCAGAAGGATGTTTGGTTAAGTGGTATAACGATATGAACGTATCTGTAATGTCTTTAGAGACTATATCTATAAAAATATGCACAGTTGTCGTCTGGTACTCTCCACACGCTAAACTTTTCATTTGAAGAATATCAAAGTCCAGCTAACAAGAGTAAATAGAGTATGCTCAGAACATCGTCATTTCATCGCAATTAAGCAGCAACTTTATCTCTGGTATCTATGGACTTTGCTATTTTAAACAAATGAATAGGCGCCTAGCTGTACTCTGTGGCCCATTAAGATCGTATTTGGGATGATACATCTATGTACGAGTATATAGATCTGGATCATATGAAATTGTGTGGGGTGGGAAATTTTAGATCAACATTATGTTGAATAATAATAGCTGTGTTTTTCGTTGGATCGTTCCTGCGAAAATAAACGATTTACAACGAACATTCAAGGTGTGCTTTTGGGATAAACTATAAAGCTTTTCCTTATAATGGAATACTATACTATATATATAAATATATATACAATCATGGACATATATTAACTAACATCTCTCGGCCTATGTTTAATGATGTCTCACCTATCTCTGGAATATGGAATGCTCCGATTCATCGTCAAATCAAGCTCGGGACGAACCCAATATACGCTTTTAAGAACTAAACAGATCATGCGTAGTTTGTGTAGCGGTCTAAAAATGTTTTTTTACGTACTTTAAGGGGGGCATATGTGAATATATGGAATATATTGAATAATGGTGGGTGTGGGGGTTGGGCAAATAAAAAATGGCTGCCCCCGATTTTAATTCTTTTAATTCATCTGTAAAATCGAATTGTGGGTTTGGATTCTTAACTGTACAAACACTGCTGACGCTGATGTAAATCGGGCACGAGGCAAAGGGCAGTTGGCAGCACCATTTTACATTTTACAATCGCATCAACGTATTCTTAAATTGTTTTTACCGAAGATTTTGATTCACTGCGGATTTTGATGCGATGCTGTTTTTCTAATTTTTGACTTACGAGCGCATTTGTTGCGTACCATTTTTATTGTTTCGTATCGAATAGAAGTCGTTGGGTGGCAATCCAATCTATTGCCTTCTATTGTAGTAGGACTGGGATCGCTCGGTCCTAATTCTTCGACAGTTCTTGGACTCCTTAGTAACCATGAATTAAGTCAACATCTTCACCAAAATTGAATTGTATTGCAAATGTTTTCTCGCAACATTTTCGTTGTACGAATTTCATGTTGTGTTTGTATTTTCTTGCAACATATCTGTTGGCCACAGTCAGTTTGTAATCATTGGATTACTGGACCCATTGAGTTCCGCCTGCTAATTGCGGCTGCACATAGTATTCTTCCGATAATTAATGAAGAAGATGCTTAGCTCCAACTGACGTTAGGTCGTTGCTTTATCGCTGACACCATCATTCCCACAACTAGTACGATTTAACTAAGACCATTCTATTTAAATTGTAGAGCTAAGAAAGCGCGAATCCGATAATGAGCGCAAGAAAATGGAATGGGAAATGCGTGAAAAGCAGGCCGAAGAAATGCGCAAGCGCGAAGAGGAAACCATGCGTCGTCAGCAGAACGAGATGCAGGGTCGCATGGCTCGCCATGAGGAGGACATGCTTCGTCGTCAACAGGAGAACAATCTGTTCAAGAAGGCCCAGCAGCTGAACTCGATGCTCGACCAGCAGGAGTGCTTTGGCGGTGGAAATCCCAACTTTGAAAACTTCATAAATAACAGCAACTCACCTTTCGAGGTGTTCAGAGGTAAGCAATCCCATCAACGCCTTATCTACAGTTCCCAAGAATCCATCTATCACTTAACAATCACCACCTACCTGGGATTCTAGTAGATGCAGTGATTTTCCAATGCCTTCCTATCTCACCTTATTTTTAATGTATTGACATGTCTATTATTTTGTTGTTATAGGAAACAACTCCAATGCTGGAAATAATGGGCCAGGGCCTAATCAAAAAGTATGTCCAGAAGAGGTATTAATCCGAGGCGTCATGATTAACAAACCATCCCTTATATCTTAACTTTATAATCGAACTAACGTCCTGGTGTAATTCTGGTTCTCACAATTATCAATACTCAACAATTCAATGATCACTTCACTACTCTAAACACTAAACCTACTTGTATAAACGCCGGTGTGTCACAGAAACTTACAGACAGTTTTACGTTTGTAAGTTTTCAGACAAGTTCCAAAAGTCTTAAGTCTCTCAGAACTTATCAGTTTTATCCCAAATGCTGACGAAGGCTTATTTAAAACGTCATTTTTATCTATCGGAGGTGAAATGAGTGACATTTTTGATATTCTAAATATGAATTTATGTCGTCTCCCCCAAATGCACTCGGAAGTCAATTCTGTGACACACCACATTAACTATAGTTTGTATTTCTAACTGAATATTATATACTAATTAATGGTTTTTTTTTTACTTGTACAGGATGCTTTCGCTTTTGAATTTGGAGGCAACCAACAGGGCGGCGGCGGAGGCAACAACAACCAACGTGGAAATAACGGCGGTGGGAATAATATTCCATGGGAAAGACGACGAGGAGGTCGTTTCTAAATTCTGTACCGAATGGATCTAAGAAACATTCTTCTCTGATTCGTTTTAAATAATATACTGACCTTAGTTCACTTACCAAGAGTAAACTGAATTAACAACACATTACGTAGAGAAACTTCGGAATGCTGTAGCTAAGCACTTTAACATAAACAAATTTTTTGTTCGTGTCCTTTTAAAATATGAATGAAAGCCCAAAAAAAATATCAGATACAATCACAATGCAAATATCAGATTCAACTGAAATGTAATCCGACGAAGGAAAAGAGAACGCAGAACACAGCAACAACAACAGCAAAAAGGGCAACAACCAATACATAACATTTTAAGATTTTAGATATACTGCTGATATGTAACTGAACAATTATCTATTTACCCAAGAATTTTTCCCTTAACATGTCATGTGAAAATTCTAGATTAAACAATCTGACAACTAAAAATATTAGTCTCTTTATTTCATATATGTATATATATCGTGTTGGGGTGGCAGGGAACTGGTTGGTGGGTTTTTCTTCGCAGCCAAATTGTACGATTGTTCTTTTCTTAATTTTACATTCAAGTGGTGTAATTAGATACTATTTACAAAATGATAAAAGGCGTTTCTTTAGGTTAACCTTTATGTGAATGCCTGTGGTTATGTCGTAATAAAAATGAGCCCGATCTAAGGCTGCAGATTCAAAAAGCCTGCCATATAAGTACCTCCCCGTCGAATTGTTCAATTTAATTGTCGTTTTGTAGAAAATGGTCTGCTAGGTAATACTTTTGAACCGATTTTTACATATGTACATATATTCTGCCTCCATTATTACCATCAACAAGCGATCGTTTTCGAATTATTATTTTTTATCAGTTTTTCTTATACTCTTCTTTATTGTGTATTTTTCTTGTCTTCACTCTACTCTTTCAACCCTAGAGGGACTGATACTCAATTTTTTGGCCAAATCTTTTACAGACATTGCATTGTTCTTGTTGATTAGGGTCAACCCCTTTCTCTCAATATTTAAACAGCGTGGGCAGTTTTTGTCTACTTTTTGGCAAAGAGTTAACAGTTGAATGCGTCTATTCAAATTTGCATTTAATAGTATATGTCACCAATTGTCTAAATGGAATATCTAAAAGCTAAGTACAAAGGAAATATTATAGTTGTGCAAAGTTAAAAATAAAGCAAGCAATAGAAAACATTTCCGTCCAATCCCCTAAAGTATATAGGATATATCTTGATCAGCATTAGCACCCGGAGTCGATTTAGCCATGTCCGTATAACCACCTAGATTCCAGAGACTATAATAAAAAGATCCCAAATTTGGCCACATATGTATGTCATTTTTTTTCCTAATCCTTTCCCACTCGGTAACTTTTAATAACCTATTGTGGCTACAAGGCCCTTCGGCCATGCCTTTCAAAACTAATGCTTTTAACTAATTGGCTTTTAAACTGTGTTAAACAAGTTATACTAGTATGCGTTTTACATAAACAGGAAATAGGGGAAAACAGCCGGTAATTTATACCGAAATTTTGTGGAAAATGTCGTCTCTTTTGAGAAAGAGAATGCTTTTATTTGGGTTATGAGGACGGGGATTGGAGAGTAAGTTTGGAGGATTTTCGTTTTTGCATTTTTAGTTTACTTTGGATGGGAGCTGGGTATGTATTTAATGTTGCTTCTTATTCATTTGGGTTTGCCCTTGTTCCTGATGTGTTTGAGTAATATTGGTGTGTGAGCTTGGCAGGGCCATATACAAACTTCTTGTATTTGTTTAAGTTTATTGAAATGTTCTTGTGAAGTATGAGTAATTGAAGAAGTCGAAAAGATGAGTGGTGTTGGCGGTGAGTGGTGTTGGCTTTGAAATTAAATTTGTTATGATTTCTTATTAGCAAGACCTTCAGCAAAACTTAATTAGATATTAGTTTGTCTGTCTGCGTGTGCATGTGCCTTACCCCAAAGCTGATGCTCCACGTCATTGAAGATGTCTCAGAGTCCAAGACCCGTTTATATTTGTACCGGGCAGATAAGCTGGTTTTTGATTGGTCCCATCGCAGCAAACTCAGAGAGGCATATGAGTTATTGTGTATGCTTCCTCTCTCCCTCTCCGTTTTTAGCTCTCGTGCACTCTGCACTCATATCCACTCATAGGTTTGTGGCCATGGAGATGAGAAATCGCACGTGTGCATAGACCTTGGTCAAGGCTGGCGTTATGGGAGAGAAGAGTTGCGCTGCACCTAAATGACGAAGAAACTAAAAATCGATTAAAGCTAGACTGCTGCCGTGTTCATGAGTGGGAATATCGAAGCTGAAAAATTGCCGGCAGCCAAGAAGCAAACATACATACATAGTTTTGCATTTACTATATGTTCATGTATGTACATATGTATTATATATAATGAAAATTGATCTACGGGTTATGTCGACTCCTATAAAAAACAAACAAGCATATAAATATATACATACATGTGCGTATGTCAATACAGTGCGAATCGCTAAGGGGAGAAAAACAAATTGAGTGAAAGAGACTTTGATTATTCTTATTAATTTTGTAATTTGCATTTTTGAATTCAGTTCATCAGATGCAAGTCGTAAAAACGTTAAAACGTAGTTTGTAGTCGCTTTCGAAGTTTTCCTTCGATTTTTTTTTTTAAGTCGGAAATATGCCTACAACTTAATAGTTGCTTTCTTTTTTAAAAAAAAGTGCTTATCAAATGCTTTACCTTCATTATTTAATATTATTCTTCTACAGAAAATATTTTTTTTGTAGCTTGCAATATAACAATTTAACCCTACCTATTTATTAAATATTTTATTTCTGTTTTTACTAGCGATGCCACTTCCTAAATGAAGAGTATTCTTATACTGCTATTTTTAATTCCTGTTATAGAAATGATATAAAAAAATGGTCTGTAATTGTCAGTCCTGTTCGTTTGTTTTTATTTCATAATTAGGCAACTAGTATGCAAACATTTTTGTCTTATACAAGTATGTAGACAATATAATGTACAAATATAATTAAAAGCTTAGTAAACATATGTATGTACGTATGTGCCTACGTAACTCAGCATGAATAAAGTTATTTTATGGTTATTATATCAGTTTGTTCCCGTGAAGCTTGTTCATGGTCTAATCAATTTTGAAGTGTGCGTTTGTCTGTGTGTAAATTGTAATTTAATGTAAGTATGTTATGTCAAAATAAAATAAAAAATTAACTGCACGCATGTTGCACATTTAAAACCTGTTTTTAAAGCCAGGGACAAATTTGGCATGTTGCACTGTGCCAGTGCGCTATTTTATGTTTCCACTGTAGAGCGGCGTTGCTGCTTCCTTGCTAGCAAAAGCTTCCGTATATCAAATGTACCAATAAGGAAACCCCAGATTTTTCCTCTACATACACACATAGGTATGTATGAATGCACATACATACATACATGTGTATGTACTTACGTCACATATCATGTATCTGTGTGCAACTGTATGTATGTATGTACATACATATAAATGTTCATAGAATGGATTGAAATGGATATGCATAATAAAAGAGTGAAAATCGTTTTCTACAGAATAATGAATTTGCATGTACAGGCATACATACATATGTACATATAAACATCTACATATATATGTATGTAAGTATTTTTACTGTTTTCGCATATGTACGTGCAGTTGTGTGGGTGTGGAAAAAGTTTATTACAAACACAACCTATCCTAACTACTGAATATCAATGGATATGCATATGTATGCAATTTTATATAAATTAAACTATTTACTATTTTATGTTGCCAAAAAAGAAAAAAATTTAAACAAATTGCAATTTGCAAATCTTGTTTGTCCATACACACATATGTGTGTACATACATACATACATATACACAAAAATAAAACAAAAAGAAAAACCTTGCATTGTGGACGCTGGCTACCACGACACTACATTACCTCTTTCTTCTCTCTCTCTTATCTCTTCGCAACTCTGTTGAATGTCAGCTTGATGAGCTTGCTGTGTGTATGCATATATACGTTGTGTGTGTGTAAGCCTGGCTGTGTATGTATGTATGTGATTGTGTGTGCGTATAAGTTGGCTGCATATAAAACATGTCTTAAAAAGGTATGCATGTATGTAACATGTACACACCATATACAAACATGCATATGTATATACATACGTAATACTAATTAGCTTTGTTACAGCACCGTTGCGTATTATGTTTTGCATTTCGTTTTGTTTTGAAAGCTTAAAAGCTGTGCTTTCATGAGTATTATATACATACATACATATATATACAAACATTTATATATATGTATGTACATACAAATGTATGTTTGTAGATGCGGTTAGCACAAATCCAGTGAGAAAGAAACAACCAACGAACGGTATAAGCTATAGCTACTATATGTATTAACTTCAAAATAAAGTTCAGTTTAAGCTGGAGCGCAGTCGAGGTTGCGTCGTTTGTTCGGTCGGTCGTCGGTCCGTTCGGTCAGTTGTTCCTATGCTCAATGTAACGCGCATGGTAAGCACGCGTTCTCGTTTCAGTTTCAATGTTTCAGTTGGTTGGCGTTGGTAACTAGCCAGCAGCCAAGCCAAGTGTTTAAAAAAAAACACGGCTCGGAATTTTATACAAAATTTAAATATATGTATTTACTTTCGTACGTATTATGTATGTATGTTTGTCCATTTCTACATACATACGTACATGCATACACGTTATATTACGAATTCACGTATAAATCTCAGTATGCACTCACACACCTACACACACGCCTTCACTTTTGCGTGCGTGCTCTTCTCTCTGTGTAGATGTTTGTATGTATGTGCGTGTGGTGCGAATTTTAGATTGTGTTGTCTATGTACAAATCTGTGAAAAAATAAGTGATTTGGTTTTAATGAGAAGCCCACTACTCTTGTATGTACATACTATGTATAAATAAACACAGGCTGTAACGTAATCAGAGGGCAATGTGTCTGTGCCTGGATGTGAAAATATTAATCACTAAATAAATATTTATTTTTTTTTTTTTTTTTTTTTTTTTTTTTTTGGTTTTAAGTTACCACGATACCCTTGGGTATTGTGGGATTATTTGGCCGCCCACTTATTGGTAAAGTGGAAAATGCCACGCGGGTTATTTCGTAGTGTTTGCTTGTCTTTAAAGTTTTACGTTGATTTCTTTTATAAAGTTGACCAGTGAATTGTACTCAGCTGTGGCCGCTTGCTTGAAAAAAGTGTGCACATTGTTGTATTTTGCTAGTGATGTGTAACGTTGACGAGCTGTGTTGTGCTTTGTGCATTCAAAAATAACATGTGTTGCGCTGTCAGGGACGTTACAGCTGTTGCATATGTTATCATTTAAAACGTGCATTTTCGATAGAGTGACTTTGTCGAATGAGTTTTCACATATAAGTCTGTTCATTAGTTTGATATTATTTGGATTTAATTTGCAATTTTCGTTCTGAAACCAAGGCTTGTTCACGGTTGCCGGGAAGAGTGCGCAGTATTTTCTGTCCTTTTCTGCAGCAAAGCTGGAGTACTCCCTCTCCCAGTCCTGATGAATCCTCCTGTATATAGTACACACCGCGTCCTTCAGGCTCCATTTCACCGTCATGAACGTACCTTCTGTTGGTGCTTTCTTTGCTGCCGAATCCACTATGCTGTTTTGTTCTAGCCCTACGTGACCCGGTATGTAGTGCACTTCTACCTCCATTATCCTGGAATTATTAATTTTATTCTTTATATTGTGAGCTATGTAATTGTTCTGCGATGGCTTAGTCAGTATTTGAGCACTGCCTCTACTATCTGTTAAGAATGCTACCCGTGGTATGCCCAGTGAAATAGCGAAATCTAGTGCCTTATCGATAGCTAAAAGTTCGGCGGAGAGTGACGACAGGATTTTGTCCGTGAAAAAACTTTCAATGTGCCCTGACTCCTCATGTAAGAAGGCTGAGCTGGAGTGATTTACGGTGACCGATCCATCTGTGAAAAAAAGCTTAAAACCTCCGCGCCTAAGGGAGTGAACCTTTTCATTAAAAATAAGACGAGTGCTTATTGTGTCTATTGATTTCTTGTTTCTCGCAGCGCCCTTGAAGAAATCCAGGTCTCCTTTAATTTTGGCGCACTTGTCCTGATTTAAAGGGATTTCTTCTATGCGATTGAAAATGTCTGCAAATTCATTGTACACTTTCGAGTAGCTGGTGTTGATTTCGCGACCATACATGAGTGTGTCACCTGCTGGCAGGTTAAAAGCAAAGACTTTCGCCAATTCCTTGGCTGTGAGAAATTTGTATCTGTATTTGGGAGGAAGCTCAGCCGCCATGTGGTATATTACCGGGACCGGCGTGCATTTTAAAAGCCCCAGAGCTTTCCTAAGGTACAGGTTTGTACTTCTTGTGACTTTTTCTAGAGCTGCCTTAGTCAGATTGCTGAAGGACGAGCATGCATATTCCAGTTTGCTCCTAAAAAAAGCCTTGTGTAGCAGAACCCCCTGTTTAGGGCTGACCCCAAATTGGCAGCCGCTTAACAGCCTAATAAAGGCACATGTTCTGTTGGCCTCTGAGATGGCTTGATTGACATGACTGCACGCAGAATTGTTAGCCGAGATGATTCGGCCAAGGTACTTGATTTGCTCCACTTCATTTATGAAAGTGCCTTGATATAGAATATTAAGTTGCTTTTTGTGCGAGCTAAAATGGATGGCCTTTGACTTGGATGGGTTAAAAGTCAGATTAATTTCGCTGCATTCTCTTCCGAATTCTTGTATCTTGTTGCTCAGTATTTCTACGGCATCATCTAGCTTCTTGTGAAAGCACACCAGGAAAAAGTCATCAGCGTATTGAAAAAGTTGACAGTTTTGGTTGTTGACCTTATGGAGCCCTGCCGTGTATATGTTAAATAAAGTTGGGCTCAGGCAACTGCCTTGGCAGACTCCTCTATTTATCTCCACCTTGCTAGAGCCCTTTATAAGGAATCTGCTTCGAAGAAAACAAATTATCCATTGAACTTGGTGCATATCGAACTCCATGCAATTCAGCTTGTATTCCAAGATATCGATATCTACACAATCAAACGCCTTTTGCAGGTCCAGACATGCCGCTGCCACCTGGAAGCCTTCGGCTTTTAGGCATTGAATCTTGTTTACCAGGTCGTTGATGCATAGGGTGGTTGATCGGTTTTTCCTAAAAGCGTACGATCTGTCCGGCAGTAAGCTTCGGCCGGCGATGTGAACTTCAAATTTAATTTTAATTATTCCTTCAATTGATTTAAAAAGTGAACTCAGAAGGCAGATCGGCCTGTGATTTTGTATAAGTGCGGTATCTGCGTTCCTTTTTGGAACCGGAACCAGACGTATATGTCTCCAGCATTCCGGTATGATCCTTTTGAGCCATATGCCGTTCAGTATTTTAAATATATGGACTTTCTTGGCGTTAGGTAAAATCTGCAGCATCCGGTATGATATGCCATCCAGACCGCATGCCGATGCTGGGCTTCTTGTATTCAAAAAAGAAATGAAGTCCTCAAAATCTAAGGAACTGTTTGGCGTGATATTTTGGGTTGTTTGAGACAGTCTCTGTGGTGGATTGCTTGATGTGCCTGGTGTGTCTTTTACTATTTGTAAAAACTCCTCGTCTTCCTCTTTGGACCATGTATTTGCTGTCTTTTTTATTTGTTTGTAAAACTTTAAATGCTTGGCACCACTCCACAATGACTGCGTTGACGTGATATCGCTCAAGAAATTGGTAAAATTTATTCTACGGCAGTTCTTAATGTGGCTTTGCAGTTTTGTTTCCGCCTCCATTAATTTTTCCGCATCTGATAGTTTTTTGGAAAAGTAAAATTTCCTTCTGCTCGCATTTCTAAGGCGGAACAGCCTGTTTGCGTCTTCATCCCACCACTTCTTCGGCACGTATTTGTTGTCGCTGGGTATTGTAACGGTGTTCGCTTTGATAATTGAGCGAACATTGCCATTGAGTGTGTCCAGATCTGAGAACTCACTGTTAGAGAATACCCTTGCGATTCTATTGTGCAGTACTTTTTTGTGATTAGTTGTTGTGGTTAATGGGTCCAGCTGGATCATGACCGGCAGGTGATTACTTTTGGATATTTTGCAGCTTAAAGTCTGCCATCTTACTTCCTGGCTTCTGAAGTTGCAGAAGGTCAGATCCAAGACTGACCCGTGACCTGGACCACGAGAAAAAGTTGGAGAGCCATTGTTTAAGCATATAAAACCGGAGTCCGCGGCGGCCCGTTCAATGCTGTGTCCCTTACTGTCACTAGTAGGACTACCCCATGTGGTAGATTTAGCATTGAAGTCTCCGCTAATTAGGGATGCCTTGTTCAGAGAGGCCGCGAACGCGAAAATGTCCTTAACTCCATTTTTTATGTTGGAGATTGGTGTCGAAGGAGCTGCATATATGCCAAATAGGTTTATGTTCTTTTGTAGGTTGAGTGTTTGTATTCCTATACACTCCAGGCAGTTTTGTATATTAATAATTTTGAATTTTATGTTTTTCCTGACATAGATTCCTACTCCACCATATCCATCCTCTCTTGGTTTTCCGTAGAAATTGAAGTCCGGAATGCTGCATTCAGAGTTATCTCTCACCCAAATTTCTGCAAGAATTGCCACGTCAATGTTATTATTTATAAGGAACATATTTAAAAGCTGTTTGTTGTTGTTGAAAGTCAAACTTTGAATGTTATACTGTAGGATCTTCATATTAATTATTATTTGCCAGAGCCGACGCGTTTCTGATTGAATTGGCGTCTAGCTCTGCGTTCGTGGCGTTTATGAAGTCCCTTATTTCTTCCCAGAATATTCTTGGGGGGCCAGCTCCATTATTGTTATTCTGATCCGTTAAGGAGCCCAGAATCTTTTTCCCCAGCCAAACAAACTTTTCCTGCAGCAAGGATTCGTTTGAGACCAATGAGTCTATGACCGAATTGCGATTTTCATTTCTAACCGGATTTTTATTCTGCTTTGGCTGTTTTGAGGCGTTCCCCCCTCCATTCTTGGCCACTTCGGCGAAAGGCGATATGGCATGCACCTCTCTTGCCACATCTGAATTATTGTGCACGCGGGTGCCCGACTTGTCGACTTGCTTCTTTAAATGTGGGAACTCCCTCAAATTTGCCAATTCTGGAACCCCTCTCTCGAATAGAGATGGAAATTTTTTCCTAGTCTCCTGCTTAGAGAGATTTTCTACAGCCATACATTTTTGTATTGCATACGCCTTTTGCCTTGCTGGGCACTGTGGAGCTGTAGCCATGTGCTCCCCTTTACAATTTGCGCATGCAATGGCTGAACAAATAACTCCCTTCTCGTGCTCCATGCCGCATTTGAAGCACCGCGCGGCTCCCTTGCAATGCTTGGCCATATGGCCGAAGCGCTGGCAACGGAAGCATTGCCGAAACTCAATATAAGGGTGCACCTCCACCTTTGTGTAAAGAAATTTAATTTCTTTGGGAAGCTGGTGTCCCTTAAACCAAACTTTGACTCTCATAGTGGGGACCAGATTCTTTGAATTCGAGTCTCTTTTAAAGATTCTTTCCACCTGCGATATTGGAATATCCGCTGACAAGAGCTCCATCAGTAGCTCGTTAGACATATGCGTAGGGATATTAAACAAAATGCCTGCCTTGGCTATGAAATGCCTAAATATTTTAGGCACAAAACCACGGTCTGCAAGCACTTGCAATGACGCCAGCTCATTCGCACTCTCGGCCGAATGGCAAATAATTTTGCACCTGCCATACCCTATTTTCATTATCTCTTCGATACCTTCAATCTTCTTGGAGCATAGCAGTTCCGTGAGTTCAAATTGATTTATGGCTTTTCTCAACCCGACTTCACAAGCCTTGTCAACATAAACCACATAAGGGCCTTTATGAGCCTCTTCATAATGAAAGTTATTCCAATAATTGTTTTTACTCACGCTTTTTTTTCCCACTTCTTCTTCTTTTTCCTTTAAACCATTTGTCTCCGAATTAACTGACTTACTTGAGTCTTCCTCTTTATCTTTCTTCTTGACTTCCTCCGAAATGCTGTGATTTACCGTTTTGAGCTTTGCCGCGCTTTTTGTTGGCGCGTCATTTTTTCCCGCTTTTGCTCCAGACATCCGACCTGTATCTGTACCCTCCTTCTTTTTAAAAATGTTAGGAGTAATGCGACGGGATATAGGCCCCCTCGTCTCCGTGCTGCCGAGTGAACGTCCAGCTCTACTCCTGCTTGCCATAGTAGCTCGCCTTAATCCACTGCCAGCCGGTACCTACACACTGTTGTGGATGTGAATGGGATTACACTTGATTTATATTTCAAACTATTTATCAAGTATTTATAAATCAGCTATCAAAATTAGGAGTAAATTAATTTTATTTATTTATTTTCTTAGAGTGAGTTGCAAAGTTTTCAGTTATTTTTTTTTTTTTTCTCCCCCCTTTTAGCAATTTCTTGCTATTAGTTCACTTGTACTTTAAGCACTCGAGTAGATGTTCTCCGAACGGCGTTCAAATTGCAACTGAAATAAATATTTAAATATGTGTGTACATACACACATACAAACGATATTAAATAAATAAAATTTAGAGTGTGAAATATAGACGTGCGTTTGTCTGTTTAAACGAATGGCACACTAAAACAGAAACCGGAATATCAATACGTGATTTGTTTATATATACATACACACATACTTACGGCCATATACCATTTCTGTATGTCATGTATGTATGTTTGCTTGTAATGTACGCAGCATTTAACAAACCAAATTATCAATATGAAATACCAATATTTTCTTTCTACATTAAAATACGAACTATCAGCACGCGTTTCTGTTGCACGTATGAGCGAACAAACATACTTAAATATATGTACATAATATATGAATATACCCACACTCATTACGTATGCATTCACGGCTGAATGATAGGCATGGCTTAAAAGTACATAAGTACTCAGTATGTATGGGTATGTGTGTATATGTCGGTTGAAAGGGATACAAAAGCACGCTTCACCCTTTTCAAACACATACATACATATGTACACATGTATTAACTGGACTCGAACGTGTACACACAAACATACATATATTACCGTTCACTTGCAAAATCCCAATAACAGCAACAACTCACATACATTCGAATTCCATATCACGCAAACTCACACAATAGTCCTAAAATAATAATAAAAAATAAACAAAGCCCACTTCTCTTGTTGTCTGGCTTAGGCAATTTCTAAATAATGCTGCAATTCTGTCATTAAATGGTAATACATACAGATGTATGTATGTACGTACATCCCCGAAACTGTGACTATGAGTTGAGTTTTTTGTTCAAGTGCTCTTATGGGATCCACCATGATCACATACATTGTACTTGTATGTATGTATGTATGTACTTATAAACACACGTCCATTTGTATGAATATTCATTCGTATCTGTGTATGTATGTATGTGTGTATATGGATACGTGTGTTTGAATAACCTTTAAAATAACAAAGAAATAAAATCAACTTTATTTGCCAGTTAACAACGATAATATTCCCAACACATTTTGCTTAAAATCGATAAAGTTGCAATTAACGCCTTTTGCCATTTGGCGAAGTTGTCGCCAGCGGCCTTGCCTTATCACATCCACATTTTGTAAAATGCTCAGAATATGTTTCCTATCTTCATTAAAAATCTGAAAGCTAATATGCATTTACATACATACACAAAATATAGTATATGTATGCTTGTTTGTTAATATTCAGTTGAATATTCATAAATGCTTGTTGTTGTTTTTTTTCTGATTACGTAATATGAAAAACAACCAATGTTGATTTTATTATAATTATTATTATTTTTTGTGCTTGGCACTCTGACCTTTTATTCAGCTTTGGCCCCAACAACAGAAATTCATCATCTCTCTTAACAGAGAAACATACATATACATACTATATGTGCCTATAGGGAACTTGTTTAACATTTAGACGGGGAACTTCAATTCAGTATATTGCAGTTGAAAATTCGAAATGCTAATGATTGATAATTCCAACAATATGTTAAGCTGATAGCGATTTGATAAACCAAATCTTGAAAATGGCAACATGGACAATTCTTAGCCGAGTTTTTACCCAAATCAATTTTGTAATAGATATTGGTTTTAAGTCTTAGACCAAACTAATAAGAACAAAGTATTTAATCTAAGACCGGAGTTACTCCTATCTTTAGACACAAAGGCGATTAAGCATGCTAGGTCAATTAATCCAACAACCACCTCTCTCTTATAGATAATACCAAATCTCTTAACTAAGTGCATACGGATAGAAGCAGAAGCGACGTAACAAAAAAGCTCACTACGCGAACTAAACAAAGAAAATACCTTAATAAAATAGCTGAAGTTAAGTTAAATATGCTTTATACTACCAGCATTAACAAGAAAACAGTCGCATTACCATATAACAACAAAGAACAAAGCACTGATAACACCAGCAACTGTAACGCGCGACCTAAAACATTTACATCAACATCACCATCAACGTCTGGAACATCATCTACGATAGAATCGAGACGACCAGACGACCCATGTGAGCCCCCATATCGAAAACATTTAAAACCGACGTGGACGTGTCCGTCGGCGACGTGCGACAGTAGAGCTCCACATGCAAAACTCAATAGCACATATTTATGTAAATTTAATCGAATGGCAACAGGCTGTATATATTTTTTATTAGTTTTAGTAATACTAAGCCGAAACACAAGTGCTTTTCAAAATATCGAAAGCGAAACTCAACATTCCGCTGGAATACTCAGAAACAACAGTAAACAAATTCAAAACAATGCCGATGAACAACTCAAACACAACAGTAGTAAATCTAAAAATAACAATACTTATTATTTGAGTAAACATCAACAAGTCGAGATCAATTCTGGTGCTGGAGTTGAAGATAAAAATATCAGCATCACCAATAACAACAGCAACAGTAACAGTAACAGCAAAAGCAACAAAAAAGCGAATACTCAGCACACTCATAGTTATACGCTGCCCCTAACCGATGATCATCTGAATGATATCTTTGGCGCATACAGTATTCCAGAAGAACCAATTTATACAAATGAGTTCGCTGTGCATATTCCAGCTGGCGCGCATGTTGCAAACGCCATTGCGGGCAAATATGGCTTCACCAATAGGGGCCAGGTAAGATATGCATAAAAATAATAATTTATATGTTTTTAAGAATGTGTAGATTTGCCATTCTTTTTTGAAAACTAGCTCACTGGTTAAGTTAGCAAATGCCTCAAAAAATACGCATTTTCATTGAAAACGTTAAGGTCTTACTCCCGCGAATTTGGCTTCATTGATTAATTATATTTTCCATTATTTGACTTTTCTCATTTTTCCTATAGAACAGCTGACGATCAGTTGATTTGCAAAGCACTTTGTCAAAACACAGATAGTATTATACTTGTTTTCAGTATTTTCGATCCCAAACATCTGATCTTATTTATGCAAAATTGTCACATGAAGCAAGTTAGCAAATGCCTCAAAAAAATACTTGTACACATTTTCATTGAAAACGTTACTCCCGCGAATTTGGAATCATTGATTAATTATATTTTCCATTATTTGACTTCACATTTTTATAGAATAGCTGACGATCAGCTGATTTGCAAAGAACTTTGTTGTCATAATGCAGAAAACCCCCTAATATCATTAAGATAGTATTATACTTGTTTTCAGTATTTTCGATCCCAAACATCTGATCTTATTTATGCAAAATTCTCACCGGAACAGTTCTTTTGAAAAATTTACAAAATTTGGAAATATTATTAGTTTATTATTATTTCATTTTCAAAGGGTTTACTTTTATGGAAAGACTACAACATTACATACATACATACATACATATCTTTCTTGCAAATGCATTTACAATTCTACTATTGAAGCGTTTGAATTTGAAGAACTTCTAGTTATTTGGAATCAGTTTTGAAATATCTACTCGTACATCATCAATCACAGCTTTAATGTAAAAACATTGATAATTATCAAAGTTGTCGGCTCCTAATGACGCTTTCCACAAATTATAGGTGTTCATTAGTTGGGTTGACTCCCCCTTCCTCCATTGCTTGACTCTCATGTGCTAATTGTTTTATTTTTGTAGTGTCGCAGAAATCACAGTCGTGCACGATAGATCTGAATTTAAAAGTGCCCTCTAATTATTATATATGTACATACACGTATATGTGTTTATTATAAAACTAATCAACTAATTACGTGTAATTATATGTATTTATTTTTCTGAATGACTCCATACTCTATTCAACAGATTGGTGCCCTCGATGACTATTACTTGTTTCAGCATCGTCACGTGTCAAAACGTTCGCTGCGCACAAGCAGCAAGCATCAGAGTGCCTTACAATCTGAGTCCGAGGTAAGCAGAAAGCAAAGAAACTGCACGACGATGAGTGATTTGGGTGAAGGCCCTTTTGGGGTGGCTAATGCGAGATATCTGCTCATGACTTTCAGGTGAAATGGCTGCAGCAGCAACACGAGAAAATTCGCCGTAAACGTGATGGGCCATATTCCGAGATACCCACCTACAGTCCGTACAATATATTGCGACAGCCAAATGAATTCGCTATAGATCCCAATACGCATCTTCCATTTTCCTCAGAAGCTGCGTTGCCGTCATCGGTTGCCACCCATCCACCGCGCCTAGAGTATCGGGAGGTCGGGACGCATCGCATCTTCACAGATCCGTTGTTTAAGGAACAGTGGTATTTGGTGAGTAAAGTATGTAATCGTGTTGACTTCAATGTTGTAGTTATAGGAATTAAGTATAATTAATTTCTTACTAACAACAACAAACACCCCAACACTGATTCGAAATCTTATAACCATAACCAATTAATTGTAGTTTAGTTAAGAGTTACCAGATTTGTTACCATTTGGTTAGTTATTATTCTAGATAAGATTAGTAATAATGAGTTGTAATTGTAATTTGTATGTATGCCTGTGTTCAATTTCATTCGAAGAATGGCGGAGCCAAGGATGGCCTAGACATGAACGTGGGTCCGGCCTGGCAAAAGGGATATACTGGTAAAGGCGTTGTGGTGTCCATATTAGATGACGGCATTCAAACAAACCATCCCGATCTTGCTCAAAACTATGTGAGAACGGAGTTTATTGAACTTTATTTCGATAATGTTGATCATAAATATTAAATAATTTTGTATAGGATCCCGATGCCTCTTTTGATATTAATGGCAACGACTCAGATCCCACCCCGCAAGATAATGGTGATAATAAGCATGGAACCAGATGTGCCGGAGAAGTTGCTGCCGTTGCCTTTAATAACTATTGCGGAGTGGGTGTGGCATATAATGCAAGCATTGGTGGTCAGTTGCAAATTTGATATTTACCCAAATAATATGTGTTATATATTTAATGTATGTATTTATATACATATGTATGTATAGGTGTTCGTATGTTAGATGGTAAAGTGAACGACGTTGTTGAAGCGCAGGCATTGAGCTTGAATCCAGCTCATATCGACATCTATAGTGCATCTTGGGGTCCAGAAGATGATGGCTCCACCGTCGACGGTCCTGGTCCATTAGCTCGTCGTGCCTTCATCTATGGGGTGACCAGCGGCCGACAAGGCAAAGGCTCGATATTTGTCTGGGCATCCGGAAATGGTGGACGCTACACTGACTCCTGCAATTGCGATGGCTACACCAACTCCATTTTCACTCTCTCGATATCGAGTGCTACGCAGGCTGGGTAAGATCTCCAGTGCAGTACCTAGCAACTCCCACTAACCTCTAATTATCAGCTGAACCATATATATACGTACATATGTATATTTGATCAAGTTTTCTTCTCATTTTACAGCTTCAAGCCGTGGTATCTGGAAGAATGCTCCTCAACATTGGCGACTACATATAGCTCTGGGACGCCGGGTCACGATAAGAGTGTTGCCACAGTCGATATGGATGGTCGGCTCAGACCCGATCATATTTGCACTGTGGAGCACACTGGTACCTCAGCATCGGCACCATTGGCCGCCGGCATATGTGCGCTGGCATTGGAGGCGAATCCGGAATTAACGTGGCGTGATATGCAATATCTTGTGGTTTATACTTCGCGTCCAGGACCTCTGGAGAAGGAGAGTGGTTGGACATTGAATGGCGTGAAGCGAAAATATAGTCACAAGTTCGGATACGGCCTAATGGATGCGGCTGCAATGGTTTCCCTTGCCGAACAATGGACATCGGTGCCTCCACAGCATATTTGCAAGTCGCGTGAGAATAATGAGGATCGCAAAATTGAGGGCAACTATGGATATACGCTGGCCACGCATATGGATGTCAATGGCTGTGCGGGCACTATAAATGAAGTGCGGTATCTGGAGCATGTCCAATGTCGCATTACCTTGCGATTTTTCCCGCGTGGAAACCTACGCATATTGCTGACCTCACCCATGGGCACAACAAGCACATTGCTCTTTGAGCGGCCCCGTGATATTGTGAAATCAAATTTCGATGATTGGCCGTTCTTGAGTGTGCATTTCTGGGGTGAAAAGGCTGAGGGCCGTTGGACACTGCAAGTGATAAATGGCGGTCGTCGTCGCGTCAATCAGCCCGGAATTTTATCGAAATGGCAGCTAATATTCTATGGCACATCCAGTCAGCCAATGCGTCTGAAGTCCGACCTTTTAAATGCACAACAGCGACATCCACTTAGCGCAAATCCATATATATTCTCATCGGGCGGTGCCAATATGGGACAAGCGACAAATGAAGGTGGCAACTTCAATTCTGACAATTTTGCTGGCTTTCTCAACTACCAGAATATTTTCACTAGCGCTGGCTCCAGTCCCGAACAGGCAACAGCTACTTTAGATGGAAACAACGTTACCGCGTCTCAATTTCAAAACGCTGTAACCACCTCGGGCTCTGGCGATAACAACATCGTTCTCTATTCCTGTGATGCTGAATGCGACTCTTTAGGTTGCTACGGACTTGGACCCACACAGTGTGTTGCCTGCAGCCATTATCGATTGGATAAGTAAGTTGATAGTTTTAGATAAACAATTAAAAATCCGTACAAAGAATGCAAAAAAAAACAATACGTAAACAAAAGTCAATAGAAGAGGAAAGAGTAATTATAATTAATAGCTAATTAGACTGGCGGAAAATTTAATACATGTCCGCTATGCTGCGTCCTAATTCAAAATGAATATCACAACCAAAATATAACTTGTAACCCATCTAAGCAACTCTAATTGTAATCCTTCCTATTTTGCAGCACATGCGTTAGTCGCTGTCCGCCCCGTTCATTTCCCAATCAAGTTGGAATTTGCTGGCCCTGTCACGACTCCTGCGAGACATGTGCCGGCGCTGGTCCAGACAGTTGCCTCACTTGTGCGCCGGCCCATTTGCATGTAATAGATCTTGCTGTTTGTCTGCAAGTCTGTCCGGACGGCTATTTTGAGAGTAAGTGCCTTTTAAACGCGACTAGAGACTTTATATACTTATCTATTGTTTTTAAAGATATCAAGAACAGAACGTGTGTTCCCTGCGAGCCCAATTGCGCTTCCTGCCAGGATCATCCCGAATATTGCACCAGTTGTGATCATCACCTCGTCATGCATGAAAACAAATGCTATTCTGCCTGTCCCCTCAACACTTACGAGACGGAGGATAATAAGTAAGCGAACTGTTGTTTCCAGAAAGTATAACATATTAATATTTTCCACAAAAACTTCCTCCCCAGATGCGCGCATTGTCATGCGTCATGCGGCACATGTAAGGGTCCCAGTGAAGTGGATTGCATCACTTGTCGGCCAAGTCGTTACGCATACGAAAGCAAGTGCTTAAACAATTGTCCAGATGGTTTCTATGCTGATAAAAAGCGTCTGGAGTGCTTGCCATGCCTCGATGGATGTAAATCATGCACTAGTAATGGCGTATGCACCGATTGCCGGGATAATTGGACCCTAAATAGGAAGAAGAAGTGTGTCTTAGTTGGCAGTGAACGCTGCAATGAATGTACGTACTCGCAGCTTATGTGTTAGCATCTATTTGATTTATCATACGAGTGAGTTAGAGGGGGAAAAAACTCCTTCGTTGTGTTTAGTATGAACCCACAAAGTAAATCTATTCGAAGCTATGAGAGTTTAAATCAAAATTCCCGCAAGTCCGATAAAGCGCCAGTTTGGTTCCAGTTTAGAAAAAATACTTTTATTGAAACAACTTTTTGTTTATTACAATAACGTTTAATTACAATTAATAGTTTTTTTTAATAATCTTTCAATATATTTTAAAGTATCATCAAAATCTGTGCACCTTATCAATTATATTGCTGACAAGAGAACGTATTATATTATACATACATGGTTATGTATTCGTAAGATACTCCTAAGATACTTAATACTCGTATATGTATGACAAGTTATCTTGTAGGAAAGATCTATTGTAAAATAGTTTATGTTATGACCAGCTCTTTGTCTTATTTTATAGCCGAGTACTTCAGCCAGAACGATGATCAGTGCAAGCTCTGTCATTCGTCGTGCGAAACTTGCAACGGACCGGTGGAAACAAATTGCCTGACCTGCCACCAGGGGCGCCTGCTTGAGCTTAATAGCTGTGTAAGCGGCTGCAAGGATGGCTTCTTTATGGAAGCTGGCGTTTGCTCGCCCTGCTTGCATACCTGCACTCAATGTGTATCGCGCACGAACTGTACAAACTGCGCAAAGGATCTAAAGTTGCAGAATGGCGAGTGCCGCACAACTTGCGCCGATGGGTAAATAATTATACTTTTATTACATTGTGCGTCGACTCATGTATGTATTATCGCTTTGGCAGTTACTATAGCGATCGTGGCATCTGTGCCAAGTGCTATTTGAGTTGTCACACCTGTAGTGGGCCGCGACGCAATCAGTGTGTCCAGTGTCCTGTTGGCTGGCAATTGGCCGCTGGCGAATGTCATCCCGAGTGTCCTGAAGGCTTCTACAAATCCGACTTTGGCTGCCAGAAGTGCCATCATTATTGCAAAACCTGCAGTGGTCAGTGAATGTTTAGACATAAGCCTTCATTTGTTTAATTGTCGATTTTTCTCTTGTTCTAGGTGCTGGCCCCTTGGCTTGTTCATCCTGCCCCCCACATTTCATGCTGGATGGCGGCTTATGCATGGAATGCCTCAACTCTCAGTACTATGATGCGAACACGCAGACCTGTAAAGGTTGTCATGAATCGTGCCGTTCTTGTTTCGGTCCTGGCAAATATTCTTGCAAAGCTTGCGCTTTTCCCCTTCACCTCGACCAGTTTAATAGTCAGTGTGTACCGTGCTGTCCGAATAATAATACTGCTGGAGAAAATGCAGCTTGCTGTCATTGCGACAAGGAAACCGGTAAAGACTATATTAATAATTTAGCTCCATTTGTTTATGAGATTTACACAAAATTACAGGTGAATGTAAGACTGTCTCGACTGCGGGCAAACGTCGTACCGTTCTTATCGATGATCATCATCGATCTGGAGGCTCAGAAAACTTCTTTAACAACGAGGCAACCGATGGACTTGGCAAAGGAAATGAGGCTGAAAATGATGAATTTGTCCTACGACTTGGCTCACCATTGACTGCGATAACGGCGATTGCAATAGCCATCTGTTTACTTATCATCACAATTTTCTCAATCATTTTTGCCGTGCTACAGGTAAGCCCATATATCATCTATTTAAATTAATTTTATGTACGTATTTAGCATGAGAAGAGCAAATAAGCCTATTAATTGAGACTACATTTATAGAACAGACAAGCATTTTGTTATGCAATTGTAATGTAATGTTATAGTCTAGGCTCGATTTCAATATAGTTACGGTTAGCTGTGCAAATAATTTTCTCAGAAAATTGTTGAATTTCATAAAAAATGTCAGGAAAACAATGTTACTTCAATTAAAACGAAGAATTCTATACTAAAATATAGTTGTCTGCTAAAACAAAGTCTTGAGATTTGCTTTTCAAAGCAAAAGATCACAACTTATTTGCCTGTCCGATTGTTGCTTTAGATATATTTAGTTTTCGATACTAAACAATGGGATGTTACTTCTTTAGAGCACAACTAATACGCACTTTTCTTTTTCCTCCCAATATTACAATATTTTTCCTATTTTTAGCGAAACAGTAACCATGTGTCTCGAAACTCGGTGCGCTACAGAAAAATAATAAGCAATTCGAGTGAACGTAAGAATGCCTCCTCAAAGTCGTCGAATAGTAATGAAGCAAGATTTATTTTCAACATCGGTGAAGACGACACAGACGAGAATACTGAGGAAGATTTTGACGTGAACATGGATATTAAGAGAATTGTTTATGAACCCAAAGGCGCAATACATGGCGGAAACGAATTTTACATAAAGAGTACAAATGATATTGATGCGATCGAGTTTCATTGCAAAGGAGGTATTGAAAATATCAAAAAATCAGAGTTCCAATCAAAAAGGTGCAATAGAAACCAAGAGGATAATGCGAATGCGAATACGAATATGTCTACGTCTACGTCTAATTCTATGCCTACATCTAATACCAACAATATTCGTAGCTGATTCATTGAAATTTTTAATGTACCAACTTTGATCCTGGATTTCTTACTCTGGACTAGTAAATTTTAAACCTTACTTGAGGAATATAGCGAATCGAAATATTTAACATCCGAAAATGATAAAATTTATATGTGATTGTGAATTGTTTTTATATATATATATATTTGTAAATTTAATGTTTGTATTAAATTTTTATGAAAATGTTATGTCAAGTTTAATTCCCCGGGCTCCTTTTCATTTTTTTTTTAATTAGCAGACCGCCCTTACAAAGATTTTAAGGAGCTGGAATCAGAGTTTTCAGCCACATGCGAAAAATTAATAATTCAACGTGCAAGTATGTATATTCAGTTGCAATCAATTTATATTCATGGTATCAAATCCGTTAACATCTAGGTGTGTATAGTTTTATCAAAAAATTACATACGACACATAAGATTCGACTCAAGTTATAGCTGCCTTCGAGAATTCCGAGTAGTATTAAATCTATCACGTTTTGTTTCGATCGGCATTAAGCCATTAGTAGACTGCGCTCAAAAATACAGCAGCACCGCTGCATTTCTAATTGCTATTAAGTATTATTTTGAACACAGCATTGTACAACGTAATGTAAGTACATACATTATAGACGTATAAAAGTGGTATATATGGATTGTGTGTAGTTTGCTAAAATACTTTCTAAATGGAAACCCTGCATAGATGTGTGTGTGTGTGTGTGTGTGCATTCCCTTTTCTCGTTTAGGAAATAGTGCAATCGCAGCACATGAGTGAATAATACAAGCACTTGACGACTTTATCGTCCCCATCGTCGCTATCAGCCTTCGATTTGGCGTCGTTGCAGTTTAACTGTTTACCATCCAATTGGTCGGCTTCTTTGTTTTGCAACGCTTTCTTAGTCTTTTTGCGTTTATTCTTGTGCTTCAACTCCTCACAAGTGCGTTCCTGCATCATCACGTCGATCCACTCAAAATCATCGTTAAGTATGTTTTTGTTAATGCTAGAAATGCTTTCAATCGAATTGATGTCCTCCTGTTTGATATGGAAATTAAATACGTAAGTTATTTAGTTTTGCCTGTCTGTGTTTGTTTACATTTCATGATATTGATATTCATATCATTGTTTATGCTATATATACTGTGTATACTGAAGGGTGAACGAGTGTTATGAAATTCTGTAGCATGTCACACCAAAAACGAAGCATTCTGCCTTATGTGGATTTCGACTGGTTGTTGCTGTTAAATATAAAACAACAACACAAATGTAGAATAAATAACTTGTTTTTGGTATGAGTACGGAGTTCAGAGAACTTAGTCATGCGCAGCTTTTGTAACGATATAAACTTGTGACGAAATATTGTTGCTTATAAGTGAAAATATTTTATATTAAAGACTAAAAACGCACTCGAACATCAATTCATGTAGAAACGTCCGTGTCGATTTGGAAAATGCAAATGCATTTGCTATTAATGATATGAATATTAATATCCAATAGTAGTGCATTGCCAACTTACATGGTTGTTGTTGTGATTCCTATATCGCCCTTTTTGTGGAGAAGCTTGAGGCGAGGTGGTTTGTGTGCCACTCTTTCGATTGCCATGTGGCGAAGAGTTAGTTTCTATGGACGCTGTGGTGCCAGCTGAGCTATTAAGTACTACGGGCGATGTTGAGAGGTCCGCAAATGATGGCACTTTTGGCAAATCATGGGGATGGAGATGATTGTGCTGCGAAGGAATGATCCAATTAGATCTGTTCTCTAACCACATTGCTAACTGGATCGCTTACTAAGTCCAAAATTTCGACGGTTGTAACAACCAGTGGCGATGTCAAGTTTTTCGAGAGCGCCTCGTTGGCGCTTATATTAACTGTCGTCATGCCTGAAGCCTGCTGATCTGTAAATGGACCGGCCAATTGTGTTGGTGTGGCAGAGATGGGCGTTACAGGCAACGTTGCACACTCTGAAACGGCGGGGGAATTGCCTGCTGTTAAAGCGTTGGCGTCGCTACTTTCCACCAATTTCTCCGAACTTATGGAGAGAGTACAAGAAATTGGTGCCAAAACGGTTAAAGACGAGGTTGACGCAACGCTGGCTTCTGGTGATTGTCTGAAATGTTGCATATACATAAAAAAGAGCGACGACTTTTTTAACAGTTATTTACGCTATTTACTGCTACTTACGCATCAATCAAACCGCTTTGCGATTTACTGCCGCCCAATGTCCAAACTTCGCTCTTTTTTTGATTTGGCGAATATGAAATATGCTTATTTGTTGTACTAAAACGGCCTTTTGGGTGACTTTTTCGCCCGCCGGGAATCCATAAAATGCGTAACCCAGATGATTTGTTCTTCTTTGACTGAGAGGAAGATGCCATCTGAAAGGAAATGTCACATCAATGGTCCTGTCATTTGGTTTTTCGTTAGAATTCGATGAGTGTTGTGCTCACTGACAAGCGAATGCCAGTATTTAAAAACGACTAAATAAAGACTAAGATTTCAAGCCCAAAAAAGCCAAGTAACCATACATACATATGTATGTACTTATGTGTATGAATGTGGTTTGGTGGTTAAGGCGCTGACAACACAAACATATGTACATACATACATATGTAGCGTAATTGCGGCGGCAATGTGAAATCCAAACATACAACAGTTTGTAGGCTTTTATCGAGCAATAAACCCGTTTCACTTTTGGGCTTTTGTCATTGGCGTGAATATTTTTATCGTGCAGCAGATCGCCAATATTTACATTCTCATACATATGTACATACATATGTATGTACATCTGTGTATGTCTACAAATGCATGTGTGCATACACGGTTGGTTGGTATGCTTGTAGACATTTAGAGCTCCAATTGGTAAAATTCAACCAATTCTTTAAATGCTATAACCGAACGTTTTGAAATAAAAAGCAATGATCTCACCTTTTTAAGGTTGGGGGCTAAGGCTGATCTTACCAAAAGCGACTTTGAGAGATATTTGCAAATACATGTGTATGTATGTGTGTTTTAAGTAGATACGCAATGATACAAATTGTAAACGAAATACAAATTGTAAGGATAAAGGATTCGATTTTGCTTTCACGTTGAGTGCATATGATTTTCACTGATTTGATGCAAAGCCTCAATAATTCAGTTGGTAGACAAACACACACTTTACATGAAGCTACTACGAATTGTGCGCATTTCAAATTTCACCGTGGATTAAATATACATGCATATGTATAAATCGACAGATATACGTATGTATGCGCGTATGTGTGAAACAAACCAAAACAGCTCGTCTTAAACTTGAGATTATTCGCTCTCAAAACACGGTCACACTATGCTAGAGCTGGTGAGGTATATCGATAGCTTTCGATAGCTCCCAGCAGCTTCAACTTCAATCCGCACATACAATGTACGCTATATGGCAAATAAACAAAAAACCTACAAAACAAAGACCGTAATGTGATTACAGTGACGAGTGTAGACGTGATTGCTTTATTATATGGCTATCAAAATGTAAAGTACTTCGAGTAACAAAGCAGTTGAACAAATTATCCCCGTTGTATTATATTTGTGTTTGTTCTGATAATAAATGCTCTTTAAAGAGTCTGCGTCACGGCCACGGCGATAACTTCGCCCGGCTTATCTCCAGTTACGTAAGACAGTGTTCATAGAAAGTATTTGCATTGATCAAAAAGTGCGTGAAGCGGTAAGTTTGGCAGCCGGATGGTTCTGTTTTTTCTTTCGGGGAATCCCGAATATCGCCTTGCAAAACACTTAATACACATACACACATAAAAACATAAATACGTACTTAAATACATATATATATACTATTGTTCTGTTACTTTAGAAAAAGAAATGCTCTCCCACTTGGTTTTGACATCAAAATGTGTACGAGGATTTCATCATTGCACCGGGTATTATGACAATGGTGTGAGGTTTGTAATTCAAAAGAAAAGCTTTTCCGAATTGGTGAGACGATATGTCTATATACATATGTATGTATGTAAATATATACAAAAATGTATGTATATATGTATAAACATACATGTGTGTATTTACATACAAAATCTGAATCAGATCACTAAATATCAATTATATTAACGATGGGATAAGAGTTACATATGTATATATGTATGTTTATGTAGATTGTCAGGCTAGAACATACCTTATTTGATACATACAGTATGTATAGCACATATGTATGTATGCATGTTATAGAAATATAGTAGGTAGGGCAAAGAGTGTTCATTGTTCGGCGCACACGGGAAATAGTTTTTGCGTGTTTTAAAATAATTTAACCAACCCGTCAGAATTCTGTGTAGTGAGCAACATACCCGATGCCCCCATATGCCTATATGAACATGCATATGTATGAACACACACGTTCGATTCTCCGTGAGAAATCTCCCCAAAATGTTTCTAATTATATATTGTAGAGAGCGAAGAAAATTGAACAGAAGCGAGCATGTAATATACGGCCGGCGACTTAGAGCCCAGTCTCCCCGTGTCCGTGCTGCACTCTGCTATCCGTTGTTCGCGTGTAGACGTAGGTAAAAATTCATTGGTTATTTTTATTTGTTTTATATGTAGTATTTATATTCATAGGTACGTGCATAACCCGCAATTGATTCTTGCTTCAAACAGACTCTATCTTTATTAATATTCAAATGTATTTTCAATATTATCTTCAACAAACAATGTGCAATGTGTCGAAATAGCGGGACAAACTTATATCTCTATTATTTCAGTAATAACTGTATAATACGTATGTAAATAATTTTGAACATATGTATGTGTGTCTGCACAAAATTGTACCAAAAACATACATATAGACAAAAAGTTTCGCACTTGTGCAGACCCGATGCGGTTCTAACAACCCTCGCCTCGATGCTAGCGAAATTTATTTTTGGAGCTCTGGCAAAACAGCGACATTTTTTTTTTTCGAATTTGGTTTTTTTTTTTTTTTTAATTTGAGGCTTCCCCACTTCTTAATAGGAACGATTCTAGTTGAAGAGCTCTAATTAAATTTTTAATGTTTACACTTGGACTGTCTAGGAGAGCGTGTAATACATATCTGTACCTTTCACAGAAATACGCACTTAACTCACACGTATACATATGTATGCATGTATGTATGTATTTATTCATCTAATATGCCAACATGGCTCTACCAAACGAAATTTCTCAAAATTGTGTACGCTTACAATTTTGTTGCTTTAAGGCGTTTCTTATGTAACAATCGTACAATTTATTCATCCTATATACAAGTATGAACATATGTGTATATTTGTAGAATATCATCCGTGAAGGCAGCACATAAGATCAGCTCTGAGTATGGATCCGGAAGCCTTTTTGGATGTGGCCAATCAGGTCATCAAACTGAAAATGTTCCCGTTCTTCGACATAGCGCACAGTTTACTTGCCGCGCTGGCCGTGCGCGAGGATTTGGGCGCAAATGCTCAGGCATTCTCCAGAAAGCATCCGCTCGCCTGCTGGCTGTCCACAATGTTGGTCATTTTTGCTGGCGGTATGGTCGCCAATGGCCTGCTTGGTGAGCCCATATTGGCGCCATTAAAGAACACCGGACAGCTGTTTGTGGGAAGCGCAGTTTGGTAAGTATATTATACATACATACATAACGACGGTTAGCTATCGAAGCTAGCGGATCGGATGTACATACATGTATGGGAACTTTTGAAATTGCAAAATAATAGAATCATTCTCAAATCTATTATGAATATAAATACATTTTGTATTAGTTTTCGAATCCCCGATTCTCTCTTTTTTGGATGGTAAATTTATTTTTCAATTACCGTCGTCAGTAGGGAAGTATAAGATCATCTACAAAAACTTAATGCTTTTTATATGCAGGTATATTGTCTTCTATACGCCTTTTGATATTGGCTACAAAATTGGAAAGTTTCTGCCTGTGAAAATTGTGGCCAGTGCCATGAAGGAAATCTATCGTGCAAAAAAGGTTTATGATGGAGTTGGTCACGCTGCTAAATTGTATCCCAATGCCTGGATAATTATGATCATAATTGGCACTCTTAAGGGCAATGGAGCGGGCTTTACGAAGTTGATAGAACGTCTCATTAGAGGCGCATGGACACCAACGGCCATGGAATTTATGCAGCCAACCTTGTAAGTAATACATACATATATCTGCAAAATAAAAATTAACAATGCATTCAATTTAATTTTTAGCTATACCAAGGCCTCTCTGCTAGCTTCCATAATCTTCGTATTGGACAAAAAGACGGACTGGATCTCAGCACCACATGCATTGGTTTACTTTGGCATTGTTATATTTTTGGTTTACTTTAAGCTGTCATCGATTCTGCTTGGGATTCACGATCCCTTCTTGCCATTGGAGAACTTATGCTGTGCCATATTCTTCGGCGGCATTTGGGATAGCTTGGCTAAGATTCTTGGTCGCGGTCAGGTCAAAGATGGCGACAGCAAAGACGTTAAGAAAAACAATTAAAATACATATAATTAAACAAAATTTAGTTTGCGAATTCTGAGTGCTGCCAACCAAAGTTATAATTTTAAAATCGAAACAAAAACGTATATATTTAATGTCCCATAAGTCATATAATAATGCTATAAGTAATTGTAGGAGACTCGATAACGACAAATTTTAGTTGAATGAAGAAGACTTTTGAGGCAATGGGTAATCGTATTCAATGATACGCAGCTAGTGGGTGTGTCTGCTGATGATTGACTTTGATTGTACATTTAGTTGATTTACATTTTATAGTTTAAGTTTTCAAAACGAATCGACACAATTGCTGTGTATTGGGAATAGTAAAGGGCTCCGCTCTGAACTTGAATGTTCATTATTATTTACGACTTGAAATTGAATGAAACAAAATCACTGAAGTTTTAGTTTAAAATGAAAAATACAAAAAACGACAATTATTTAAGTTGCATGTTTTGAGTCTGCTATTTTGTTAAGTTCTCATAAATTGTTAAAGACAGACAAACTGGGTGCCAAAGTTAAAATTAAACTACATATTTATATGGACATTCCTGATTAACAATATGTAGGTATCTGGTGTGTTTATTTAAATACGCATTTTAAAATTGATTTGTTTAATATTCTATTCTAACTCTCATTTGTGCCAAACTGTATCGAGCTGTTACTCAAAAATGATATGTATTTATGCCCAATGTTTAACAGTTTATGTGTTCTTCGGTCTGCCGAAGTTAATAGTTTGTTTTATCCATGTATGCTTTTGTGAACACGCATACAAACATAAGCCATTTGAATTGTTTTTAAAAGATGGGATTGATTCGTGCGTAAGGGGTATCAATATTTATTGGTTGTAGAAAAAACAATGTAAAATAAATATATACGCACACTTTTTTTTCAATACATATTGTATTCATGACTTTGAAATTTGTAAAATTAAATGTGGGGAGAAAACGGATTACTAAAATATACTACGCAAATGTCTCAAATCTATACATTTATTTTGAAAAATCTGTGACCACTGCTGTGATTAGGGGCATAGCTTGCCGGACTGGCTAATAAATTTACCCCCATCGGGTCAGTGATTCTTCACCTTTAATTTGTAATTATATTTTATCTTTTATTATTTAAGTATTTAAATTTTAATTTGTTTTCTTCTATCTTTTATTGCTATATTTTTTCATCGTCACTTCTTTTTGGATAGGTATAACAACGTACCTGACTACTCTCTGCTGTGAATCGGGGCATAGCTGGCCGTTTGGCAAATAAAATTCCCCCACCGTTTCGGATTCGTTATTAGATATTTTTGTCATTTTTATAGGCTGTTTTATTTAGTTTACGTTCTCTATTGTATTGATTTTTTTTTGTTTGTGTACATCGACTGCATTGTTTGTCGATGAAAAAATTAAAAAAATAAATAAATGGAGCGACGATCTAGGCATTGGTGCGAGCGCGTTAGAGTCTACATCCATCTCTGTCTCACTATACATCAAGCACATAGGATCAAAATTTTATTGGGAATTTAAGTAAAATGTCTAGATTGTTAATTTAGCATTTATAGATTACTCATGACATTATATACATCTGTATATATATATTTTGCTATTTAAAAACTGTAAAAAGCCTAGCCTATCCCTAAATTGGTGCATTTACAGATCCTATACAGTGGTGTAATGGGCCTTGCAGTGTACTGAAAGAAATGAACGCAAACTTGAAATGTCAATCGAATTGGCTTAATGTATAGCTAGAACTTACCTATAAACTCAGAGACCGGGTCATTGTCCCCCTCACCACGCATTGTCCCCGTTATTTCTTCGTTCTCTACCATGGGTAGGAATAGCTGTACAAACTCTGGCGAATACGGATGCGTAATTGTCTCTAGAACCTCTGTAACAAAATAGCGAATCAATGAAATGTCAGTGTCCTCTATGGCACAACATTGCTTTATATATCTTAGCACGGGCACAACGCAGCCACGGGTTAACAAGTTAACCATGCGATCCAAAATCATTTTCTTCATCTCAAGTTGTACGAGAATTTCAAGCTCATCTTGTTTGGACTCGAACAGACGTATAAGCAGAAATAGTATTTGTTGTTGGAGTGTTGGATGAACAGCAGCGACTTCGTCGAGCACAGCTAAATGGGTGGGACAGCTATCAGTTGAGAGTTTAAAGTAAGACGGTTCCATAACGACATTCTCAATCCATCGGATGACGCCAACTCCAACAACAGGATATTTAATGCAGTTATAAAGTGATTGCAGCTCGGCAATCAGTTCAGTTGAGCCTTGGTGGACATTGCAAATGGTGTGTGCTCTCTCGATTGCTTGAATAGTGCTCTTCAGCTCCTCTTTGATCAGTGTACGCTCCGTAAGCGGGCGCTTTTTCGCTGGCTGGTCAATTACTGACGACGCATATGCCAACAGAAATACATATTTGGACTTATGTTCAGGATTTACTTTGACGCCAGGTCGGAAGAGAGCATCCACTAATAGCTCGAGAAACTGGGGATTCCTAATTAGATCTATAGGTGGTGGATCAGATGCCGAGTAATTCCGAAACAGTACCGTTATGTCGGCGGGATTCAGCGTATTGCGGGTCAGCATGGAAGTCAAAGCCTGACAGGCTGTGGGATAGACCGCAGACCCGTTCAGAGCCATCGTAATCGGCGTGACGTTTTGATTGCTACTTAAATTTGAATTGAAAATTAATTGTATGTACTTGGTGCTTAATGGATTAACATACTTTGTTAAGGCATATTTGATGATTTCCTGAGAGAGTCGTTTCATATTGAAGCCGCCTTTTAATTCTTGACTAAGTACCTGAATTAAGACTTGGGAGTAGACATATGTGTGTTGACCATGGCACACCATGCGAGCGCACTCCTGTATAGCACCATGGACATCATCGGGATTGTTTAGGAATTTGAAAATGGATGTTTTCAAAACGCGGGAGAACACTTCAATTTGTTGTGCTGCTGTTGAAATTGAAGTAATTTCGCTTTGAAATCCCGCATCCGATATCAGCTTGATTGTAAAGTTCAGCATCAGACAATCAGGGTATTCTTCGGCTAGGCGATAAATTAGGGAACGCCACGTATAGTGGTCAATCATTTCAGTTAGCCAGTCTGGTGTCTCGCCCTCCTCGGTGAAGATTGTGTCTGCCTTCTTTGGGTCAAACGACTTCAAAATCATTTCCTTCAAATGATTCTCTACCATTGCCTGAACCTCAGTCACCTTAACGCCAGCTAAAATCAGCCACTCGGCTAGAAGATTTGCCATCTGGGCGACTGCCTTATAGTTCTCAGATAGCATTGATATCACTTCTTCGGGCGACCCGCCAGATTGGAAATAGCGTTTTAGCTGCGTAAATATACCCGGCTCCATTATGTAGTCGGGAGTCAGAAATTTTACCAAACATTCCTGTATAGTCTTTTGTGGGTTATCCTCATGGAGCTCCTACAGCAACAATAAAAATAAACATTAATGAAAAAGTAGCGGGCAAAATAAAAATTGTATTGCCTCGGCATTGTTCTGCGGTTTGGCACGACCCTGCCAACCGGAGTCATCGTATTCCACCTCCATTGTGGTTATTAATTGCACATTCACTTATAAGATCACCGGGAAATGGTAAATTTACAATTTTTTGTTGCTATTTTCATTACCAAGCCAACCAGGGATGGTACTTATAAAAATAAGTGCGCGATGACCAAATCAGCAAAACGCATAGCATTATCGAATGTGCAGCGCCATTTTTAATCGGCTGCCGGTAACATCGGCAAACATGCCTATCGATAGGCAGCAAAGGCCACCGATTAAATTGAAATGGAATGTACATACATTCATAGATACATACATAAGTAAAATAAATAAGTTGAAACAATTATAATTTGATTTATTCTCTATGATTTTTAGCATTTCATGCTTTCACGTTGTACTCCTGGTAATTTATCCGATGTAATATCGCTAATTGCTTTCACCACGAAGTCTGTTAATAAGCACGAAATTGTGCAAATAACGGTGAACAACCATAACGGCAGGGAACTAAGGAATATATTGTATACCCAGTAAAGATTGTTGTTGCTGGCTATGTTATAAATGTATGTACTAAGCATGAAGGCAGCAATTGATGCCAAAATAAAGCCAAAGTTAATATATGTCATATGTTTCGCAATCAACAGTAGCTTTAGGTTACCGACTATTATAACCGTTTGTATCAGCATTGTGCCAAAGCAAGCAAAATCAGCCGTCTGGCCTTTGTCAAGAACCACATTGTTAATGCTCATCATAGAGTAAGCAAAATAGAAAATGATGAGTGTGTGCAGCGCTCCATTCATGATCCATTTCGTAAATATCCACCAGGATGTTTGTTTGTTATGGGTAAGTTTTTTGTAAAGCTGCGGATAGCTATAGAGATGATAGAGAATAACAATAGGGGTAAGGTGAAATAAAAAAAAAGAAAAAGCCATAACTACCTTAGAAGTATGTCTTCACTGTACGGTTTCTCAACAAACGCCAGGAATGTGAAACTGACCGACAGATAAACTATATCGAATAGCCACAAGAATATGTCATTATATACAGCCGTGGCCGAATATAAATCATATATCTGAAACAAAGCCATACAGCCAGTAATGACAATATTCTTATAGCAATAGAAGAGCACCAAAAACGCTAGACGTTCCGAATTGTAATGGCCATGGACTAGTAATAGACGCTGAAGCATGCAGAATTTAGCAATGGCATAGTCTGCACAACGAGCTGCCTGTTTTCCTTCGCGACCCATTATGCCGATACCCACATGGGCCTCCTGAATCATGGATACATCATTGGCTCCATCCCCAATGGCTGCTGTAATGTGGTCCTTTGTTTTCTTCATCAGCGTCACAATTTCACATTTTTGGAGTGGACTTAGGCGACAACATAGGACAGCTCCACATCTCAAGGCCACCTCACGGAATTCTTCGGGGACGTGCAATAAAAGTGCCGCCACAGTACTGCCATCGACTACCAACGCGTTTTTTTCATTTTGTGATGGAGAACTATTTCTTATTTCTGCTAGTCGTCGCAAAAGCTCAGTTTTTTCAATAACGTCTACCATAAAGTGTACGGTGGCATCAGGCGTTATGTGTTTGCAGGACAGTCCGATGTTGAATGACGTTTCTACCTTATCGCCGGTAAGCACCCAGATCTTTAAGCCCGCCTCCTGCAAAGCAGATAATGTTTCACTCACATTATCTTGTAAGGCATCCTCCAAAGCTGTAGCACCCAGGAGAGTTAGATCTGTTGTTAGTGGGTAAGGGACGTTATTTTATAGCAAAGAAAAATATAAAGAGCTCGTACCATTTTCCACGCTTGCATAGCACTTTGCGATCAGTTCATTTCTATTGTTTAGTTGACGGTTAGCCTCCTCGTATAATCTAAGGAATCTAGTACATTCATCGTCGGTAAGGGTGCGTCGGGCCACGGCAAGTGTACGAAGACCCTCTTTGGAAAAACGTGTGATCTCAGCATCCGCCTCTTCAATCAGTGGACTTTTTTTGCACAATGGAAATATTATATTTTCGGCACCTTTGGCATAAAGCCATATGACTCCATTTGAGTCACGAACAATAATACTCATGCATTTTCTCTCCGAACTGAATTCCAGTACATGGATTCGTTCGTATTTTTGTTCTGCGACATGCAGGGTGCCATTCGAATCTTCGACGATTCTTCGAATAAAGCCTATGTTGGTGTTGTCGCTGTCAAATATTAAGCCTAAATGGGCACATCCCTTGAGTAAGGCTTTTTCGTCAGGACTGGATGCTTGGTATCTACCCACAATCTCTTTATTTATTAAGCTGGCCTGCTCGGAGGCTAGATCTGGCAATGTTTCAATATCACTCTTCAGTACTTGGACTGTATGGCACATGCACAGAGCCTCAAAAAAATTAAGTAAGTCTTGCTGAAATAATATATTATTAATGTTAATTTATAATATATCGGGCAAAAATCTGGTACGTACATCAAACATTTCAAGGTGATATTTCTCTGTGGTATTTGGGCAATACAAATGATTGTTTTCTAAATCATAGGATTTACCTCTTACGTAGCATTTCAGAAAACGCATTTTATTTTTAGTCAATGTACCAGTTTTGTCCGAAAATAGTACATTAATCTGACCCAAGTCCTCATTCAAATTTGATGAGTTTACCACACACGGCTGATCGTGCTCCTCATCATATAGATGCAGATCGGACTGCATGAACAATGCGCCAAAAACGCGATACAGTTCAATATTCATATACATTGATATGGGAACCATATAGTTGAATAGAATGAGAAATGATAAGAAATCCCCAAATATCTGCATTATGGCATTATAGTTGATAGGCATGCCCAAGTATGGCATCGTGGGAAATATTTTTGACTCCTTCTGCCTGAAAAGTTAGAACAAAGATGAACAAAAATAGGTGAAATTATTTTTTACATACCTCTGTATTAAGTAGAGGATGGCTACAATTATAACCATGCCTATGACAAGTGCGATGATGAACTTATTGATGTAATTCTCGCTGGAGGCACACTTGTTGCCCGTATAGCGACTGTTTAGTTGGAGTTTTGTAGACATGCCCGTATAAATGGCACATCCAATAACAGGAGCTGATCCAGCATTTAATCGAACACCCCGCAACAGCATATTCTCAATTGTCAGTGGCGATACTGTTACAGAGTGGTTAGGAGTGTCCACCTCAATACGACCATTAAAAGTGTAAAGATCGGCGGTGGATCGTTCGCAGACGATATGGGCCAGCTGTCCATTTGGGTTCTCCAACTCATACACATAGTTCGGTGGCACAAAAACCGTTTTGAGATTCGTCTCGCCATCCAAATTGGCCGTGGTAATAGAACACTTGTTCTCTGGCCCCGAGGAATGCAAAAGAACCAAATCGCAGGGCACATCACCATTGGGGGAAACTAACACAAGATCACCCGGCATAATGAATTCAGAGTCAATGCAAATTTCTTGATTATTTCTGAAAACAGTTACTACACGTACCAAACAAAAATAAATCAATCACTTTGTTAACGTTCTGTGTGACTTCTTTTCAAACAATTTTGTATATTGTCACTCACCTTTGCTTGTGTTGACTATTTTATCACTCTTGGATCGAGAGTAATCCTCGAGACCCTCCTTCAGTGCAGTCACAATCATGACAAAAAGCAATGGCAATAATGATACCATTGGAGATATTGTATCATCTACAGATTGTAACTCAACATTGTAACAACGCACTCGAATATAATTACTTACTTACGTATTGGTGTACTTACTTACGAAAAATGACACGATCGTTACCAAGAGAAAGTAAAAGTAAACCGCTCGTCGAAACTGTTCGTAAAAGTTGATTGGAAGGAAACTGAACCAAGTATATTTTGTGGTTTTAATTCGGTTAAGAGGCAAGGCTTTGCTTGGACTGCCATTGCCAATTGGTATTCGCAACGGCTCCGAAGTCTTACTGGCTGCCATTTGTTAATGAATTGATTAGGAATCGCCAGTTTAAGACTTAGCCATATTAGCTAAGCACACGAGTGTTATATGGCTGATTGGAATAGAGACTGGCAGCATTTCTGAGCCGATCACAAATTAGTTAATATAATTGTGTTAGCCAACGATAAGTAAAGTCCATTTTTTAAACTTGTTATTTTTTTGGGGATCAAATGAGTGCACCACCTCTTAGAAAAACCTTGGCAAATACCCTTTTATTATTAAAAAGTTTTAATCTTTATTGTCAAGTACAATTGATATATACACGTAATCTTAAGTGTTTTTGCGATTATATATAGATTAGCCAACTAAATGTAGAATTTTAATTAACACACGCATACGAGGGAATCCAAAGTATGCCGATCATTATTATTTATAAGAAACATTTTCATTTATATCCATTTCCTGTATTTACACCCTAACCGGGTGTTAGAAGATGAGACAAATCCATACATCGAAAACTTTTGCACTAAAATAGTTAGAGGAACCGAAATAGACTTACCCTTACTCTTATTCAAACTTGATTTTGACTAGATTTTAATATCCTTCAAAACACATAGCGTCTATGGGAACGATCGATGCACAGATCATCTCTTATCTGCTCACTTATTTTGAAGTTTTATGGAAACCTGTGCACTATATATTGATACGATTGGTGTAACAAATCACTTTTAGTTGCAGCTATTTTTGTCAACACAAATTTGATATTGAAAGTGTTTTTAATGTTAAATGTTTTAAATGAACTTTGTTTCAGGTTGACGCCGGGCTTGCAATTATCCAAGTACAGGGTATACCCAAGTCGGGCGCTCGCAACTCTATCGCTTTAGAGGTGGGGCACAAAAGTAATGTCCGTTTTGCTTCGAAGTACTTATAGACTTTAGATAACAGTGCACGCTGTATTGTACATACAACTAGTTTGTAATAACATAAGTAGATATGATATATATTATTCAGCAAACTCTGTCAACGTGTGAGCCAACTAATAGTATTTAGCAATTGGCTGAGTTCTATATCCATAAACGCAATTGACGCCAACTACGAAGGTCCCATGGTACGTATGAACGTGTGTATGATTCAGAGTGCGCAGATAAGATACTGTTATCGACTTTATCTCTTTCTTTCAGTCAGGTTGGTTAAGAGAGCGCGAACTCGACTTTCGGTTGTGCTCGACTCTATAACGCCCTGCATCGTACGCTCTATATATTCGAATCGGTTCACTTTGCTAGTTCAATTTGGAAATGGTTTAAGCTACGGAAAGTATTGGTATTGCACATTTTATCTCCAATGTTGAGCATTCTGGGTAATGCCAGGATACAGGATACAGGGTATTGGCATTTCCTCATAAGCTGATCTAAAAGATGATGGTGATAAACACCCTATACAGAGGTGTGTGCGAATCAGAGCGAGAGTCGGGGAGAGTCAAAACAAATCCCTTTAAGAGTGCCGGTCAGCGCTCTCTTTGGTTTAAAGCGCGAGTGGTCGATTCTTCCCAACATTACAAAATATATGCGGGTTTTTTCATTATTTGCAAGCATTAAATTATATCTATACATATATATGTATGTATATATACACCCATACGTACTACCTATGACATACATATATCATTCCGAGTACAATCGCTATCAACAATTATTCGACAGTTTGCCGATAGATCAGTTTGCGTGTGGAAGGGTTCTCTTTCTATTTTCAAGTACGAGTCTCGAAATAAAAATGTTAAGTTGCATATAGAATAATGGAAAACGAAAAGGAATGAATATGTTGTGTTTTTGTTTGCAGACCAAGGATATCGAAAATAGGAGAGGCCTCTTCTGGTTGTTGTTGTTGTTGTTTTAAGGCCGACCCCATATTTATTTATGTTACAAAATGGTAAGTTTTCGAATCAATTAAGTTTGAATAAGACGTACTTTTAGTTTGGTTAGTGTTTAAAGTTAATTTTTTTGTAAATAAATATAAATTCTGTGCAAACTATAAAGATCGACTTAAAAATGCTGTCAACAAAAATCTACAGTCTAATTCAGTCAAGAGATAATAAGTTAAATGCAAATAATATAATATACTGCGGCCAATCTACAAAGCATATAACTATTTTTGGATATTCAGATAAGAGAGCTTGTCAATAACACCTTGCCCTTAGTCATAAAGTGTGCTCATCAGAAAGATTTGATAGTTGAATAAAAATATGTATAATTCGGAACAGTTTTCATTTACATTTTCATTGGAATTCAACGTAGAAATGAGATCTGAATAATGGTCACCTGTGGATTGTAATTTGTACGATCCTTGATAATAAATCTGTGATAAAACTTACCAGTCAGAAAAAAAAAGGGTCACAGGATATGTGGATTTGCAGAATTGTTCATTATTTTGACGAATTTAACGAATCATCAACGAGATATTAGCCAATTGCCAATGAGTGCTGGAATGGAAAAATAATGAGATATATTATTAGTTGAAGTCCATGCGCCGCCTTAACTAAACTGTTTGTTTTCCGCCAGTATTCATTCGTTGTTGTAATTGTTTTGGTTGGCATTAGTCAGCCGCCATAGTTAAAGCTCAGTCGGTGTATAATCTTATCAGACTTAGCAGTGTGCTGATATCGCCGAGTCTCCTGTAAAAATCAAGAGAATGCCGAGTCAAAAGAGAAATAGTACAAAATACGCACTTAGCGCCGTCGGTTCACAAATCCATAATATTGTATTCAAAAAGTTGTTGGATACATTCAAAGTAGTGTCAATTATCTTATATCGAAATGGGATTTAGTGTCTGAGAATATTGGTTTCTTCAAATATTGATAACAAATGTGACATAGGCCTCTCTCTCTCTCTCTCTCTCTTTCAATCTGCTCTGCTCGCACAGTGCCTACCTCTAGATATAGCAAGTGCATGTGGCCTCAGCAATATATTGTGTTACTCCAGTGAGTTTGCCCAAAAACATCAGATAAGCAGCATGTAACCCATAAAAATACTATTGTTTCTCTGAAGTAGAAGCTTGGAAAATAGTGTTTAATGCGCGGATACTGGCAATGATTTGCAAGGGCCGCAAACTTTTTTGTTCTCCCTAAATCGTAGTTTTATACGCTCCCTTATTTCACTTCGACTCTCTTCGTGGTATTGAATGTTTTTTGACTCATGCGGCAATACCGAACCCATACAAACAAACGCATGGAGATTGGTTATTTTTTTATTTTGGTATTAAAGCGACCAAATGTTCTTTATGTATCAGTTCTCTAACGACATTTTTGATAAGCTATTGACCAATTCGGGTAAACGAAAACTTTAGGAGATACAGAAATAGCCCAGTAGTGTGTACTTGTGTCGAGACAGGGGCGCATTAATTTTTGAGCACACATCTTCGAGTTCATAAAAATTAATCAAATCAATTGATTAATCTGCATTGGAGATCGCGAAAATGGATAACTTACTCGCCAAAATGCTGGGGAAACGGGTAAGTCCTTATTGGAAAACAACCGATTGTTTCTCTCCAATAATATCAATATGTAGGTATGTAGGTATGTAATACACTCACAATAAGGTAGACCCATCTATTTATAAAGAGTGCCAGGCTTTTGTAATCTTATGACCAGGTGCTTCTTATAGGAATAATATGGGTTACCATAACTTTATGCTTATCTTTCCCAGAAGTTCTGCCGTAACTACAAATACTCATTTGATTTGTGTGTATTATTTTTCTAGAGCTCGGAAGAGAGCAAAACTAACTATGTACATATGTATATGCGGCATGCTACCGATTGTAGTCTCTTCCTATGAAAACTCTATGTCAGAGATGACTAATTTTGTCCTTATATAGTATTTGGCATAGTTATAATGGCAAAGCTTTAGTAGGACCTTTTTTGGTTATATTAGTTTTTTTGTTTATGTTATACAAATGCAAAAATAAATGAATAAGGGGAAATCCCATTTCTGCTTAATGCTAAATGCCTTCTCCAAGCGTCGCTCACATTGTGTTCATTAAAATACATATACATACATAAATATGTATGTAACATTATTCGACTCCATACTCTATATATATATAGAAATATAAAATACAAACAAACAAATCTTTCCTCTTTATAATATTAGTATAGATATTGAACTTAAAAAGTTACACCTTCAATTAAATACATTTATGTGTACTCTTTTGAGTTACTAACCCGTAATCGTGAATTCCATCTCAGTCGATTGGGGAAACAAAATTGATCTTCGAAAGACTTTTAAAGACTATCTCTTTGTTGTAATATTTGTTGGTTTTCCAACACTGCAAATGTTGTTTGCATATTTCAGATGCAATTCTTTCCGAGCCACCAACGGACTCCCAACTTTGCATTCAATTTGCATACCATTGTAATGCTCTTTATGTTTCTGCGTGAATCTACGCGAATCTCTGAATCTACATATCTTGTTAGTGCAGTGACTAGAAATTGGAAACTTCAAAGCTTGTGTTAAAAAATGCTTAAACTTTGTTTAGAGAACATTTTTAGAGACATTTTTAGAATTGTACCATATCTTAATATGTTTGAGCGCAAGTGTAGTCCAGGGGTGTCTAATGATTTCATTCTATTAAGAATTGGACAGAAATGTAAACCATTCCTACAGGTTTTCGAGGTCATAAGACTGTGTTAATACGGTCCAAAATTATAGGAAAAATGTCTTAGTAAACTAAGTTGTAAATCACACTTAGTTACTGATTTTTTGTAAGTCTTAAATTATAATTCGGTTCCACTTCTTGCCAGGCCTAATGGTTATAGATAATGTGAATCTTTCATACAAAATATAGTAGCGTTTTAAGGTTTGTTTAGTGTTTGAAAGTTTAATTTAAATGTCACTTATATCCATAAACCATAAGAGAATACACAACATTTATATGAACTGATCAGTACTCTAAAAAAAAAAAGATTATTAGATATTGAAATTACCGTGAGGCACTATAAAAAAACTCATTAATACCTCATTTTCTTCCGATATCTTGATAAACAACAAAGTTTTTGGTACTAAGATTGGTTCTGTATCGATCTTTTTATGGCAGCTTATGCTAAGAATATTATGAGGCATTATAGAAAACAAATATGTAAATATTATTATTGTACAAAAAAATTACCATACCACTCCGTGCAGCTATGGTTCAGAAGTTCTCGGTGTTCAATCGGACGGACAGACGAACGCGTCTATATTGATATTGAGTGTGGACCTATAACATAGGCTCTGCAAAGTATAGTATATACTACAATGTGAAACCCAATGATGAAGGATGAAATCAAAATTGAAATTAATAAAAGAAGGAAAATTGATTAAAATTCAAGTGCATATAAAAATGGAAAGAGTTCACAATTAATTTAAAAGTCACAACATGAATATAATAATTAAGTTAATGGAAGCCAATAAGATATACCAAGCTAGATGGTCTCTGACCCAACATAATCACTAGCCAGCCATGCTAAATACACATATACATCTAATTCTGTTTTTACACGGTATTTTTTTACACGATTTTGAAGTAACACGGTTTGAAATTTAAAAATTTCATATATGTATATATCTTTAGAGATAATCTACCATGTAAAAACAAAATAAGGTGTATAGACCTATATAGACCACTGACATCAGTTAATGTGAATATTAAAGGAATGAAACGATTTCGAAATTGGGCTTAATGTTTAGAAAAGGAACTTCAGTCAATGAGTTAAAAAGTGGCAAAAATACACGTAAATAGTTGAAATTCAAATACACGTATATGGGTGTACTGTTATCAGTCGGGTCAAGCTATAAGTCTTAATAAGTGCGATATATGTATGTATGTATGTATGTATGTATATGAATGCCTCACCATGGAATTGTTCTCCATCTGCGAAAAGTTACGTACATCTGTACGAAGTGACAAATTAATCACGCACTTTGAACTTGAAGAGCAATTGTAGAAAGAGACACTGGCGCATCCAGGCATCGGGGCTCGGTACAATCGAAATAGCGCGTCAATATGTGCTATATATATGTACGAACATACACATATCGGCTATTATTGGTTCGCCGGCGGTGTGAAGACGCTGCGAGTAGTTAGACTCAGTACGAGAACGGGCTTTAGGTTGTGCACATCACGCGAATACGAAATGGGGGCTAACGTATATTTTAGAAGTGGACGCCATAAATTAGAAATTTAAATCTAGAAACGATGCGATATTATTCCAAATCAGCGCGTGCAATAATCATCAATATACTTGTATGAAAAATTTCAATTAATAAATGTAGATGCAAGTGAGAAATGTGCGTTTGATAGTTTGTTTTGTTTCTTTCCAATTGCGAATTAAAGATCATAGATATGTACTATATATGTACATATGTATGTATGTAAATCGGAAAAGCCATTAGTTACATACATACATACACGTACGTGAGACGGCTGTTGGAGCGGCTTACACGTATGATATGTAAAGTGGAGGCATTATCTTAAAATCATGTAAATTCGAAAAACAAACACCACGCACCGACACACATACTGCCTATGTACATACATATGTATGTACGAGTATGTATGCACTATATGTTTGTTTGTATGTATTTAAGCCAATAGTACATGCCATGCCTCACATTATTTTTCGATTGAAGTGCTAAAATTGGCCACTTAACATCGTTTTAAGGTTATAAGTTTTAATGTGTCGAGAATATGGCACAAAAGATCATACAAGCTGTACATAATACAAGTCCTATACCCGTAGATATACAAGTACACAGACAAACAGACAACGCGATATCGACCAATAAACCAAAACAGCTGATGGACAGCTACGACGCGACGGTCCCCCCCCACTTGTGACGTTTTTACAAGATCGTCCCGTAGTTCAAACAAATGAAATGCCATTTAACCAACAATCAGTCTATAAATGGAACTATAAGTGGTGCTAAATCGCTAATCGAAAGCTCAAAATGAAGAAAGCCAACAACAATAAATGTTAGTTAAACAAAAAACAAAACAACAACAACAACAAAATAAGATGCACATAATCCGCGCAGAAACGTTTGTGTGTTACCTGGTAATTAGAATAAGCCAGGTACCCGGTTGATAGAGACGAGACAATGAATTTTTTCGGTCATGACTACGCAGGCGGAAATCGACGCAAAAATCATTTTGGTTACTACGAGTATCATGCACCTGTTTGGACGCATCACGAGAGAGAACTGTTGTGGAAGTGGCGCCAGGTTTGTGCTTTCCTTCTAAGACTGGATCCCAGTCCAAAGAACCATTCCTCCCCCACACACAATCGACATACTTGTACTTGTATATAGTATACTATATACATATGTATGTATGTATGTACTGTGTTTTGTTTTTCCCTTCAAATTGTATTTCTTGTGCAGCATCGCTTAAACATTATGTATGACTGTTTATTAACCCAATTAACCTTTACCCAAACAGCTTCGTTGTCTGAAGAGATTCATTCATGCTTTACTCTTTTCTTTTCCTTATTTTAATATATATTTTATTTGCTGTAGACGCGTCACAAAGAGGGCATTGAAAGCAGACCATTGATAGAGTAGGGCTTAGTTATACTCGTATGTACAGACACGTGTCGTTCATTTACATTTTTATCTATTTATTAAGAAGACAGTGCAAGGCCATTCACATCATACAGTTTCCTGATTGAGATAAAAAGATTGAGTTCGAAAATACACATCATATATGTATATACAAGTAGTATGTATGCAACTGTTTGCATTCTTAGCTATATGTATCTATCTACTCGTACACATACTTGTGTAGAAATTACTTTCAAGTGGGGATTAACATTTTCAAAATGTCTGAGTGCCATCAATTTCATTTCAAGTTGGAAAGATTCACTTGACTTGATAATCCAATCCTAGAAATCAGCTGGCGTTTCAAGATTTCAGAACTTTTCTACATCTTTTATTTATTTATTTTTATTTTTTATGTGGAGGAAAGTTGAGTATTTACTTTTCTTTTTAAGTAAACAAGTGTCCCAATACTACACTATCTGTACAAACATTTCATTTTCTTTTTTATACAAATTCTCATTTTTCCTAATCTAGTAGAGAAGCAATAATTATTTTTCATATGAAAAGTTCCTCAGTGAGGAGTTTCCAATAGTTTTTTCTGGTTTTTTTTTTGCTTTTATATTTTGCATTAAAATTCCTCAAGAACATTGAAATAATTATTCCAAAAAAAAAAAAACTTAATTTGGAGAAAGGTAAGGATACTTTTCTTGATGACATCTCCATTTCTCTCTCTCTATTTCTATGAATAATTGTAGTCTTATTTTGCTTGAATTCAAATTCAATTATACTAAAATACTATATGCATGTCATGATAATGATATTTTTGTAAATCGAGAAGAGATAAAATATATTATTGTTATACCCGTTGCTGTAAATAAAAACATTTTATATTCCACAAATTCTCGCTTGTAACCCTGAGGTCGTCTTTCTATGAAAACAGAAATCACAATAATCGTCTTTTTGAAACTCATTCTCATCCTAGGGTTCCCGAGTTAGCACTGCGAACGATTGGCTACAAATAAAGATCGGTGGGGAAGATGTGCCAAAGAAGAAGAGACCGAAACAACTGAACCGGATTAAATCAACGAAATATACTCTGCTAACATTTTTACCACAAAATCTGTTGGAACAATTTCGTCGGATAGCAAATTTTTATTTTCTCGTTATGACAATAATTTCACTTTTAATCGGTAAGTTGCTCATAACGGTACATAGTAAGTATACTATATACTTGTATATGGTATGTAATTATTTACATTGCAGATAGTCCTGTTTCACCTATGACCTCCTTGTTACCGCTAGTATTTGTAATTGCTGTGACCGCAGCCAAGCAAGGCTATGAAGATATTTTGCGCTATAGAACTGATAATGTTGTGAACCGATCGCCGGGTATGTTGATCCCAGATCGATCGATCCCTTACGATGATTGTTAATAGAGTATTATTTGTCAATCGTTTTTAGTTACAATAATACGGAATGGCGAAGAGGCTATAATCCAATCACAAAACGTATCACCAGGGGATCTTGTAGTGGTTGAGCGAGATTGTGATGTGCCCTGCGATCTGGTGCTGTTACGCTCAACAGATCCGCACGGCAAGTGTTTTATAACAACCGCCAATTTGGATGGAGAGTCAAATTTGAAGATCCTCATGGTTCCCAGAGATCTGCCAAATGTGGAGTTAAAAGACATGAATAAACTGGGTGTGATCGAGTGTGAGAGTCCCAGAACAGATCTGTATAGCTTTAATGGCAAAATCGAGCTTGAGGATGGCGAGGGACATGTGCTTCCCCTGTCTGCCGAGAATGTTCTGTTGCGTGGATCGCGAGTGAAGAACACCGAGTGCGTCATCGGCTGTGCTGTCTATACGGGAATGATGACCAAACTTCAACTGAACAGTCGTCTGACCCGCAACAAGTCCGCCTCTAGCGAGACATACATCAACCGATTTCTTATCTTTATATTGGTAGTCCTTATAGTAATAGTAACGATACTATACTTCCTAAAACGGTGAGTTCAAGTCGTCCTTTCTCATACTTTAACTCTCAGATAGTAATATTGTCCTTGCATGTTTATTTATTTAGCTACAATGAATTGTACATTATACCAAATCTCGCATATCTGGGACCAGCAAGTGATGGCTATAGCATTAAACAATTTCTACAAGACTACTTATCCTTCCTGATCTTATTCAACTATTTAATACCGATATCCCTCTACGTTACGATCGAGTTACATCGTGTCATTGGCGGTTTTTTCATGGAATGGGATATGGAGCTCTACGAAAATGAAACCGAACAGCAATGCGTCGTTAACACATCTAACTTGAACGAGGAGCTTGGCCAAATCAACATACTATTTTCCGATAAAACCGGCACTCTGACAAAGAACGAAATGAATTTCCAACAATGCTCCATTGGTGGTCGCAGATACCTATTCAAGAAGACACGCCTCGAGGATCAGGAAACAAAGGCACTAATAGATATCAACAAGTTCAATGTAAGTGCAATTTATTTTCAACTTAGTGTTGATAATACAGTAGTTATTTGAAATCTTATCCACAGACGGACCAGAAAGTCTTCTTTCAAGCTCTCTCTATTTGCCATACTGTGCAAGTTTCAACTACCACTTTGGACATCCAGGAGGAGGCGAACAAAAACGGTGCATCCAGTCCTGCCAACAAGGCAGGCGTAGTCGGCGGACCCTCTGAAATGTATTCCATTTCGGACATAACTGAGGAGAGCCACAATTCTAGTCAACAAAGCGAGCTTAACGTAGGCAACACTGTCGAGACCTCCCTGTCGGTGCATCCGAATGGCATCACCACAGCTACCTCTTCCGATGTCAATCCATTGCTCATATCCGATGGCAACTATAAGGTGGAGCGTCGGAAACGCCCCCAAGTTGTAAAGCGGAGCCCAAACTTTGCCCGCCCTGCGAACAGGGTGCACATAGCCTCGACAAGTGACTCGATCGGAAGTAGTGAGGCAATCCCATCACCTATCAACTCGACTTTTCCCAATTCGCTACAAAATATAACACAAATTCGTCCTGTTTCGCTGCAATTCAATCGCTCTACCTCTGAGAAAGATCTGCCCCAGTATGAGAATATAAACAATAATGCCAACTATGGGCATAGACGTGCCCATTCCTATGGGGCACCCAATTCTTACCTTACTCAACCAGCCGTACCCATGACGCCACCAAACAACGGTCTATTTCGCTCGCCGAGCACCGCATCTCGCGAGTCCTATGCCGCTCCCACCTTCACCCGACAGCCAACGATTCTCATTCGTGCGGAATCGCAACGACGAAAAAATGAAATTCAGGACGCCTTGTGGTTAGTATGGGGACCTTAAGAGTTTCAAGGGCAATACATTCACTTTGGATGTTACTTACATTTTGTTGGCCTCCCACAGCTCGCTCAACTATCAGGCCTCCAGTCCCGATGAGAAAGCGCTCGTCGAGGCGTGTGCCAATCTGGGACTGGTCTACACCGGCGACGATGATGAGGTGCTCAAAGTTCGCATTGTACCCCCGCATCTGGACTACAAGCGACCATTTACCGTTGGAAAAGTAAATGAAATGCATTTCCATCGCCTGCACGTGCTCGAGTTCACATCGGATCGCAAACGCATGAGTGTGATAGTTCGCGATAAGGATGGCAAGAAATGGATCTATACCAAGGGTGCTGAGAGCTATGTCTTCCCATTGTGTGCAAATAGCTCGGGAGGCATGGTCACACAGACGGATAATGACATTAGTGAGTTTGCACGTCTGGGCTTGCGAACTCTCGCCATAGCCAGACGTGAAATTGGCGAAGCGGAATATAGCGAATTCACCAATGAACTGGCGCAAGCGAACAGTTCGCTGGAGAATCGCAAGCAGTTGAGTGAGGAATGCTATGCCAAGATAGAGAGTAGTGAGTGTTACCCAAAGATTGCTTCGGTTTGATTCCCTGACAACTATTTTAAACGATATTTATTATTTATTCACTGCAGATCTGGACCTGCTGGGTGCCACAGCGGTGGAGGATGCATTGCAGGACGACGTGGCTGATACGCTAGTATCGTTACAGGCTGCAGGCATCAAAATCTGGGTGCTCACCGGAGACAAAGTTGAGACAGCTCTGAATATAGCCATATCCTGTGGCCACATACCGCCAAATGCCGTCAAGTATTTTATTGTGGATTGCAAGAGTCAGGACGATTTGCTGTTGCACCTAAATGCGCTGGATCGCGAAATCATCTTCGGAATGGGACGTCTGTGTGCGCTGCTAATTGATGGCAAGAGTCTCAGCATAGCGCTTAACGAAGTGCCAAAAGAGTTCCGGGATGTGGCTGTCAAATGTACGGCAGTCCTGTGCTGTCGCTTGAGTCCCTTACAGAAGAGTGAGGTTGTGGCGCTGATCAAATCGTCAGATGAGAATTATAATACTGCCTCGATTGGCGATGGTGCCAATGATGTGTCCATGATTCAGGAGGCGCATGTGGGTATCGGAATAATGGGACGTGAGGGTAGACAGGCAGCGCGTTGTGCCGATTTCGCTTTCGCCAAGTTCTGTATGCTGAAGCGATTGCTTCTGGTGCACGGACACTATCACACCACCCGATTGTCGCTGCTGGTGCTCTACTTCTTCTACAAGAATATACTGTTCATGGGCATTATGTTCCTGTTTCAGTTCCATACGCTCTTCTCATCACAATCCGTCTATGACTCACTCTTTCTCACCCTGTACAATGTTATTTACACATCGCTGCCCGTTCTATTCATATCCCTTACTGAGAAGCCATACGCCGAGGATAAACTGATGCAGTAAGTCCTGAAGGTGTTTCAAAATCTACCACATACCTTTATTTTGTACTTCTCTTCGCAGAAACCCCATTCTGTATCGAAAGAACACAAACAACAAACAGTTACAATGGCCGTATTTCCTAATGTGGACCATTTTCGCCATATATCACTCGGTAGTGATATTCTACTTCACATTCTGTGTGTTCTCGTTCAACAATGTCATCCTCAATGGAGGCCAAACAGCAGCCTTCTCGTGTTTCGGTACCCTTCTGATTTGGATCGTTGTCATTGTTGCCAATTTGAAATTGTGGCTGGAGTCCATGTACCTCTCTTATTGGTATATTGTCACCCTGGTGGGTTCCATACTCGCGTTCATGGTCACGACTGTAATATACAATGTTATTAATTTGTAAGTACGAGCACATCCATTTGGTAAACTCTTAACTTAACTGCCATTGCCGCTGCCGCTGCCACTGCATGCTTCTTCTTTCAGAGATTACGATACCGATATATACTGGGCCTATAATAACCTCTTGGCATCCTTGCCGGTCTGGTTGTTCGTTTTGATGACTACTGTGGCATGTCTATTACCAGACTTTACAATTAGGATGCTAACGAGGGCACTGCAAATCAAACACTTTACAATTTTCCCCGGAAAAAGGCGCAAGTTTCAATTGCGCAAGAAATTTGAGTCTACCTACTTATAATAATAGGCCTTAGTTTTTTTTACCGTTTATTTATTTATTTGTCAGAAATGTGTATATATAATTTGTTTTTTTTTTTTTTAAGAATCAATTGGTTGTTGCAAACTAAGCTAAAACCCAATAAAGGGTACTTTTTCCTTGGAGCAATTGACACTGGAAACTAAAGAATGAAATGCCAATTCTTATTCTAAAATAAAGAAAACTCCATAGATTTGCTTTTTAATCGTTTTGTTTTAAAGAATTTCTAAGATCGATCCATTGCTTATTTAGAACCTTCTATCTTAGCGGTTGTTTTTTATTATAAGTATCTCGCTGGTTCTGCCTTTACCTTTAAGTTGCAATTCCAGTGCGTGTTTAGTAATGTTTTTCTTTAAGTGTACATGGCTAGCGACACTTACCAGCGACCCTGAAACTTCAACTTACACGTAAATCAAAACGGAAAGAGATACTTGTATGTGTACAAAAGTTATTGTCTTATCATACAATGAACGCTGAAAAGTACGTATGGGATCCCAAGGACTTATGAAAGCGTAAAACTAAAATGCAAACTTCCATATTAACGATGATGTGAAAAATAAATATAGTATGCGATTTTAGTTTTTTTTCCGCCCGGTTTTCATCTTTAAAACTTGGCATTGTTAACTCTGCTTCAATACTAGATAGTATGTATTTATATAAAAAAAAGAAAAAACAGAAGAACGTTAATGTCGTCCAATGCAACTTTTGAATACCCTGCATCCAACCATTTCCCCGCTACAGGCCTTGACAGAAATAATCTACTTACAACATTGTTTATCACTTTCGATGAAACTTTTGATTGTGATGAGCTAAGAGCTTACTAAGCCTGATATCTGATCTTAAAAATGCTCAAGTGATAAATAATTAAAAAAATAAAATAAAACTAAAAAATAAATAAAACAGTGTTCCTTTTAGAGTGATTTTTGGCAGATAATGAGGGTCAATATGGTTTGTAATAATCTCTCTTTTCTGGGCCCCTAATTGTTATTGTTTAAAAGACAAACGTGTATATATCTATTCGTCTCGATATGCTGATCATGATCTATCTATAATGTGGGCGCTGCCACTACCTTTTCTGCTTGAAACATTCTAGTGTACCCTTTCATCCGTCCGATAAAGGGTAAAAAAATGTGAGAGTCTTACGTGTTTTGATGAAAATAATAATACGAAGATTTGTATTAAAAGAAATTATACGCATATCACAATCTTTCATAATAATAATCATAACGGAACTGGATCGAATTTGGTGCAAATAAAGTCTCAAAAGGTACTTTTTTATACCCAACAAACAAAATAATTAGCAGCACAAAATCGTGGGTTTCCTGTTTCAAAATAAATTTCTTTACTTTTGTTAATTGTGTGCTAATTGTAGGGCCGTTTGTTTTTAAGCTTACAATTAATTTTTAACTCTTGTTTTTAACTGCGTCCTCTTGAATTATAAGTATATATTTATGTATCTAACAAAAATTGTACTTTTTAATTAGTCGTAGACAACAATTTAAATAAAAACAACATATTTTCAAAGTATAATTCATTTTATTAATTATACAAAAAATATCAGGCAAATATTAAATATATATTGCTTTTTTCTCTTACGGGATCTAGTTGTACAGGCCTCGCGACAAATTAAAACTAATCGGGGGCGTATTGGGCAAAAGTGTAGCGATTGGAAATCAACTAAATGAACATTTTTAAGGTCTTACGCAAACCCATCCCGATTTATAGTCCCAAAGCCGAACACAAAGCATAGCACTCACTGAAAAAGTTATGACACATAGAGTATACATATACATAAGTAGTATCACTTGGATGTACGAAACACTATTCGTATACTCGTATCAGCCTCGCACTCACAAATTTCGAGCGTTATCTCCATTTCGTTTCCATTGTCATGATACTCGTTACTGTAGCAATACCAAAACTTTTGATTGTAGAGTTATTCCATTGATAATGATATCTTGCTCAAGCTCACATACATACATACTCACTCCTACATACATACATATGTACATTTGTATGCTTATTAGGCTGTGCCTTATTCACAATAACTGATCAGATACAAATACTTTCGATTATAGCGGCTGTCCTGAACCAGGACAAGCACTAGGTTCAATTCAGGGGTCAAGCAAATCATCCAACAGTCCTCGGATAAGGGACAAAACACCCCAGCCTAAAGCTTTCGGGCAGCCCATTATCAAATTCTCAATCGTGATTGTTTTCAGGTACGCCCTAATGCACAATACAGATGCGTAATAATATCCATGTATGTATTGAGTGCTTTCATGCACTGACATACAAACATGTGCGTACATACCTATATGTACGAGTAGCATGTGCACATGTATGTATGTATGTCTGTATGAGTCTGTCGCAGGGAATTCTTAATCATTTTTTTTTTAGCTGAAATTAGTCTGTTTGGAGGCGGTTAACGAAACGGCGAAAATTTTGCGTTTCAGTTCGTAGTAGTTATTAAAAAATTTAATTAATTTTTTATTAACGATATCTGCGTAAATGTGTTGTGAAAATAGATTTGATCTTTTCAATTAATATAGTGATTATAATTCGATTGGCATAAAACATGTCATTTAACAAGGCAGAATCTAAAGAAGATATATCCGAGCGAACATGTAATCAGCCCAAGTCGACGACCATTATCAAGTACGAGAAGTCTTCGTGTCTATTCTGCAATGAATGGTTCGACGCTCAAACATTTACGGTATTCATATAAAAAAAACTGAGATATGTATATGTATCTTGAAAGTTCAACGGTTTTCAAAGAGACATACTCGTATATAGATTAACTAATTGGGCATATACGAGTAGATATGCACATACATACATATATAGTGGGATCATTGAAGCTTACGTGTTTATCGCCTTCCCATATGCAGGAACACCTCATACATTGCGGTCAAGTGCTCGAGGAGTGCCCCAACACCTGTAATGTGTTCATTCCCAGAATTCGAATGCGAGCGCACCTCAAAGAGTGCCCGAGAAGTAAGCAGCATGTTAATCATCGTCTGAGTGCCAATATCGAACGTTTGGAGCACAGTGTTGATCATCGCGTGCAGGTCCTTGAGCAGGACATTGGCATGATACGATCCGTACTGAATGAGGAGATACGGCAACGCTTGCATCTAATAACCGATGTTGGCAACATTCGCAAACAAAATCAAGTGGTCGAGGACTGGACCCGGGGCACTGATGACAATGTTAATGGTCTGAAACGGCAATTGGAGGAGGAAACCGCACAAAGAATTTTTACCGACGAACAATGTCAGAACGATTTCCAATATTGCTGCAATCTTACCCAGGTATATAGATACATATAAGTATGTTATGTATGCACAAATTAACTTTCAATTCAGTCCCTCAAGGATCAGGTTCAAATGCAATTGGACGATACGCAAAAGCATATTAATCAGCTCTCGCTAGATGTGAGCTACCATCAGAATCAGTTGAACGACAATATTATGAAGTTGGAGGAAATTGTGTTCGAAAACGAACGTTCGAATAGGTATGTAGGTGCTTGGATTATATTATTTTTTTCCCATAAATGCTATCTCAACTGTTTTTTCAGAGAAAAGTTTTTACAAATAGATGATTTTCTGAAACAAATTAACGAAGATTTGAAAGCAAAATTGGTGAGCAGTGATGACATTACCAAACAAGCTACTTTAGACTACGAAGTGAAGAGCGTAAAAAATATTGTTTGCGAAACTGAGGAGCGTTGCGACAAATTGGAAAACATTATCCTAGATATTGACAGGAAGCTTCATGAAACAATGCAAACGGTTGGGGAGCTCGAAAACCATCTGGCGATGCACCAACGCATAACAAGCGTACAAAATATTCGAGGTAGGCATACAAAAACTTCAAGTTTTGCGATTGTTTGCAATTCTTAGAAGCTGGCTTCTTCAGAAATCACTTTCCTAATTTATAGTATATAGTATTTGATACCAAGGTATCAAAATAATCAATGTCTGGAACACCCAAATTAAAATTTTGGAGTCATTGAACTAATTGAAGATTTGATTTTCAAATCGGCATGAAGAGATTTTTTTTTAAATCAAAAAACCGCCTTTTAGAAAATTTTCTCTTTGGCGCACGCTCCTTCCTCACTTACCTTTTTCCGAAAGGATTTCGATCTGAAGAAAGGGGAACGCTCGGAAAATTACTTGTAGGACCAAGCTCAGGCGTTTAATTATTAACTCTAGTGTACAAATAATTGCAGCTTTAATTTTATGTTTGAATTCCAGGTCATTTTATTTGGCGCATTAAGGATTATTCGAAGCAATTAGATGAAGCCAAACAATATGACACAATATTGCACAGCCCCATGTTTTCGAATAAGGCATTTGGGTATGCTCTACGCGTAAGTCCAGAACTTTCCAAATATTACAGCTTTAGATAACATCTTTTGTTTTTTGTTTTGCTCCAAGCTGGACATATATCTGAACGGCAAGGGCACCTGGAAGGGGCGCAATTTAATTGCTTGTCTGAATGTTTTACCCGGAGAATACGATCCATTGTTGCCGTGGCCATGTCGCTTACAAGCTGAGGTCATTATTCGCGACCAGGCAGGTGCGGAGGCCCAGGATTATGTAAAGACAGTACAAGTGCGAAAGAAGAGTGATGATTTCATTCAAAGCAATCAATACTTTCACATTCCTCACAAGGTTATAACAAGTCGCAATTACTTGCGAAACGACTCGTTGTTTGTAGAGGTGCGAGTCTTAAAATAAGAACACATAATTGTTTAAAGTTGAGAAATATGTAATATATTTGTATTTTCAATTTTAAATTACATTACGTATGTATACTTTTGAATTGTTCCATAGTTTTGGCAGCCGACTTTAAAACTATATCGCCCGATATTGCCAATTTATTTTCCAATAACGGGTGACTTAAGTTAGATGCGTGTTTTTAGAGCTTGTAAACGCCTTGGTTTTTAAAAGTAATGAACGAATTGACAATTTCAAATAGATGTAAAAAGTATTTTTTGTAAGTGTAAGTGTTTTGTATAAATATAAAAAATGCAATACATATTATTTAAAACCATTTTTTTATGTTTGCCATAGATTCTTCAATAGTTGGTAGGCACAAGATAGTTTTTCTGCACTGAGCTTCGTTTGTCTTTCATACAACTCCAAACAGTTTGTATTTACTTATTAAATAAAATACCATGTATTACTTGGTATATTGAAACATTAAGTTGAACCAGAAATTTGTAGGTCAGACTGCTTTGCAGTTTAATGCACATCCGTATGTTTACTAAATATTAGAATAATGAGATAAACAATATTCGAATAGTGTGGTTTGTTTTTAAGGTGGTATTATATAGGATACGCTTAAGACGAACGTTCTTCGCCAACCAGAGCGTAAAGAGCGTGTTTATAATGACCAGAAGTGTCGCCCTAAAATACAAAAATGGTGCATTAAAATATAAATTCGTATATAATTTCAATAGCAAATAGCATTTTCTCACCTTAATCCAGCTCTTCAATGATTTGCCATACAACCGTTCAAACGCCACTTTAATATCCGCCATGTCGATCTGTGGATTTATAATACATAGAGTTGTTTGAAATTATTGTGCAAATATATTTGAGCTTTTTAAGACTTGATTACATTATATTCATATTCTTCTATTTTTGTGTAAAGTGTAAAGAGATCATAATGTATATCCATGGATTCAGTATCACCAAGACGGTGATAATACTGAAGAATGATTAGAAAATGTTTATAAAAAACCCTGAGTGGAACAAATGGAAGGGCCGCGATTTATTTTCTGAAGCTTATTAATATGAATATACATGATATACATACATATGTATACTTATATATCAATTAGCAAATGCTTACCTCACAGCGTGTTACGATAACACGAATAAGTTGGCCGTCATTTGTTCCAATGCCAGCCATGCTTTTGTGCAAGCGCGACGCAAAATATTCAGCTTTATTTGTGACACACTTATAGATGGCTATCAGACCCTCCATAATATCTCCCGAAAACTCCTTCTTGATGGCCTTCTCCAAGGAGTGTTCAGTCATCCTTTCATACTCTTGGAATATCTATAATGAATAGAATTGAAATTAAACCAGATGGTTCACTCATTTTGGTGGAAATACTAACCAGTTTCAGCTGCTGATAGTTCCTTTGACACAGTATCATATTGAACATGCTCTCATCAGTTCCAACGCGCAGCTCGCCTGCTTTCAACAGCTCTCTGGCATCGATTTGAGCTTGATTGGGATCTATCTGACCGCTTTCATCTCGAGCGGCAGTGCAAAGCGAAACCAACAAACGTTTGAAGTTGCCTGAGGTCTCCGATTTTAATTCTGATTCCAAGTGTGCGCCATACACTAAACATTACAACTGGGTTAGTAATACAATATATAATATGGACGACAAACGGGTCTTACATCGCAAATATTGATGTTTGATTGTATGAATTTCCTGATTCGATAGTGTGCATAGAATTTCAATGAGAACCTCCTCTTTTGTGCCCAAGCCAGCCATAGCATCATTCAGTTCAGCACAATAGAAATCAACGATGGGACGTAGGAGTCCCACGAGGAGCTTCTCGAAATTGCCGCTTGTTTCCGACTTGATGTCCTCAATTAGATCTTTTCCAAAGTGAGTTTTGTATTGACGTTGTATTTCCTAAAAAATGTTGATTAATTAGCATTTGGGACGATGAACAGTTTTGATTAATAGCATTACCTGACGCTGACTATTAGTTCGACGGCATATAATGTTAATTAGTGCGTTTTCATCTGTGCCGAAACCCTTCATGGCTTTACGTAAGTCGTGGGCATCTTTGACAGGATCAAATCCTTGAGCAGGAAACACGGTGGGAGTTCCCTGGAAAAAGAAAAAACAGAAATATCTTCTTTTAGAGCATATATAATGGATAGGGATCATTTTAAAGCTTTTCCAAAATAACTGTAGCTTTTAAATTACTATTATTACTTTCTTAAATTTTTCCCAAGAATGTTCCAAAAAGTTACAGCCATTTTAAGACGTTGTTTGTACTAAAAAGGCGAAAATGCAGACGTTAAACCAAAAACAATGCAAAATTCGATACAATAGTAGCGAGTATACAAATGAGAGTCTGTTGTTTGGAAAAACATGAAAATAATTTCCAAGACAAACCTCTTTGGGTGCTTGCAGATACTGATTGGATGACCGATGCACGTCATGCCCCTGGCGATGAGACAGTTCTTCGAAACAATGTGCCATATTGCCGGCGGGTGATTCATATCCACCCGATGTCATGACTGGTGTATATCCATGGTTAGCCGAATAGGGGGCGTGCGATGCCGGGTGCCCGTAATGGGGGTTATGGTATTGTGGGGCTGCATGACCTGCATTAAAGCCCACACCCTGCTGTTGATGATGTTGGGCAGGATATGGAGGACCAGCACTTGGTCCCATATGAGGATGGTGGGAGGCGTTAGTAGGATACGGGGGCGAAATGGATTGAGAGGCGGGATAAGGTGGACCACCATAGGAACCACTGCTGCCAAAAGGCATGGCACCATGTTGATTTGGCAATTGCTGATAGTTCATTGTTGGTGTTGATTGTGATGATAATGATGGGGGCTGTGAATGATGATTATAATGATGTTGAGGGACGTTTTGCTGCATCGGTGCAACCCAACCAGCTCCAAAAGGCACACTTTGCTGCTCGTTAGTAGGAGGTTGTGGAGGATATGGCATTCCGGAGCTCTATAAAAATAAAATTGTATTCTAATACATATTTACATAAACACAATGGCAAAAGGGGTCTATAATATTGATTGGAAACCCCCTTCTTACCAATGTTGTAGTAAAAAAAAAAAAAAAAAAGGTTAACATATTTATAGACAACTTCTTTTTCGTTTATATGTACATGGATATTTATTTATTCATGTAGATATACTATGTGTGCATGTAGGTATTTACTTAAAGGTATTTGAGACAGTTGATTTCATTTAACTTACGTATGGATACATTTTGTTGATATTTTTATTTGTAAGCCGCAAAGCGATTCGATGTTTCTTGTATGAGATTCTATACTGTAATGAAGAAAAAAATGGTATATTTATTCATGTCAATCTATATATATGTATGTATGTAGCTGCTGGAAAAACAGTATGATATGAACCGTAGCATTATTGTTGTTGATGATGATTCATAATTCCTTTGAATAGCCGCGTTTGTTTTGATGATTTGTCTAGCGATGTGCGTAAAAAGGGATGTGGGGTTAGACGATGAAGTCATCGCAGAATATGTTTGTTGAATGGAAATTAATACATATATGTACATATGCATATGTATGACTCTAAATATGTGCGTAGAAATATGGCCTAAATAATAGCAGTTAAGATAAACAAGGCCATAAAATGTTTTCTTTTTGATGAGTGCTCTGTATATTTCAGAATAGGAGCGTGCCAGTTAAGTACATAATTTAATATTTCTGGTCTCTTTATCCACCGCCGCTTTGTCAATAATGAGTATATGTGTATGTATGTGTATATATGTTCACATGTCATAGATTCTTATACAAATTTGTATTTCCCCATAGAACCACTTGTTTATACTTAGAAGCATCTATGAATGCAGATACATACATACATACTTATGTACGTACATATGTATGTGCATCTTGTAGATACACCAGCATATACAGATATACATACATACATACAGATGTATGTACACAATCACTTAAAGCATGAATCATGCAGACGCTGTTACATTTGGTGATTCTCAGTAGATGAGGCAGCAATTGTATTTTTAAGACTGCTGCTTTGTTACTCATTATCAGCAATTTCGAAATGAGAAATTTGAAGTATTTATCATATGAAAATCAAGAAGTCTTGGCGTCTATGCATTTCATGTACACGAACGAAGAAAGTAAATGAAAGTTTTAATGGACTTCAGTTACAGACTATGTATGTATGTATATAAGTACATACATATGTATGCCTGTTTATATTTGCGTATAAGCGTAAGATCGTACGACGCGAGCGTGTGTGTGTGTGAACGTTTGCGCAACTTCAAAGGTGTGTATTGAACTGTAGGCCTACGACTTGGCTTCTATTTTACTTGTCAAGCTAGTAAAACTAATACCACAACACGGACTTATTGCTTAATTAATTAAAACACACCGTAAACTGTCCGCTCGATGTAGAACTCCGACAAACACACAGCCTGTAATGTCGAAACGATGTTATCAACTGAATTTAATGGCCAACAGGTTGTCATCGAACAGGTTGGCACGAATCTATCGCACTGTGTGGCTCAATTCGATACATTTGGTCAACTGATTGTTATCGAATTTCTTTGCGCAATCGACGGCAGTTCGCTCTCCGATAAATAGTGCATACAGCGTTTAACTTGAACTTTTTAGTGTAGGGACGAGGGATTTGATTGCAATTTTTAATTGCTTTCAACCTGTGGAATGTTTCCAAAATTAGTCAATATTAGCATAATTAAATCCTTTTTCGAATAAGCGCTTAGTGGCTTCTGCCTATTCATTTACTAAAATGTATCTTAAAATAATAATAAAAAGTATGCTGTGTGCAGTTTTCGCGTTTTTGTTGACATTTTATTTACGCAGGGCTCGAGAAAAATATGGTAAGTGAAAATAATTGTTTCATATTTTTTTTATGTTTGCTAAGTTTTCTTTTAACAACAGCTCAAACCGTTTTGCAGCAGCATAGACCTCCGAACCCCGAGGAGCCTCTACCACCATCATACTCCCCATTGCTTGCATTTCCACAAGCTGCAATTTGTTCTGACAACAATGCATGTAGTATTATAGCCAGGTGTGTATTCAATATTTGTGTAGATACACATGCATGTATGTACTGACAGCATCTCTATTTATATTGCAGGAAGATTTTAGAGCGAGGGGGCAGTGTGGTGGATTCCGCCCTTTCATCTTTGCTATGCAATGGTCTTCTAGGGATGCAAAGCATGGGATTGGGCGGTGGTATGCTAATGAACATTTATATACATAACGAGCGACGCTCCTACAGCATTCTTAGCCGCGAAATTTCCCCCATGTCGCTACATGCAGCCAACTTTACTGTATTTCGAAATGAAGATCATCTAAAGCAGTCCAGTTGGTCCATCGCTGTGCCCACTGAGCTGATGGGATATGCCTTGGCGCATGAACGATTCGGTAAATTACCGTGGCGAGAAATTGTTGAGCCCACTATAGAAATATGTCGAAAAGGATATCGCCTCTACAAGCATCAGTACGATGCTCTTTTGATAAATGAGGAAATGGTCAGAAGCGATACACTTTTGAGCCAATTGTTTGTGAAACCATCAACTGGAGAATTTTGGAATATTGGTACTCATCTATACCCGCCTGAACAATTATGCGATACTTACGCCCATATAGCAAAGGAAGGACCACGTAGTTTTTATAAAGGTTCCTTGGGGAAAATGGTGCATGACGACTTACTTGAAATGAAGAGCGTTATTACCGAAAACGATTTGAATGCTGCCCATGCCAGATTAAGAGAATCCATTGTCGTTCCATTGGATGAGTATGACTTGCACTTGACACCGTTGCCAGGCAGTGGATATGTCCTCGGTTTTATTATGAACATTTTGCTGCAATACCGCAAAGAATTTCAACAAAAACGTCATCTAGGACCCCTGGAAATTCATAGGATTGTTGAAGCTATGAAATTTGGATTTGTAAAGCGTTGGCAGTTGGACGAATCGGTCGACGAAGGGGTAAGAAATGTTTTATTTATTTATATACGATTATTTAAAGAGAGCTCGGCCATGCAAGCTTTGGGCATCGTGGTGACTAGCGAAGGGACCAAGTACAGGCTCCTCGGCCGTGGTCCGTGCGGGGGCCTGTAGTCATTTTTTGTTTTGGAGCCCACAACGGATATAAATCGATATGGATATCAGTCTAAGCCTCAGGACTGGAAGTACCCGCGGACACGTCGGTTATCATTGCTTGTCGCGGAAATAGACTGCAGTATTTGGCAGCAAGCTCTTTACGCAAGACTTATTCAAAGTACAAATCCGCGTAGTTGTTCAAAATTTTATTGACCGATAAATGCAACACTTGTTTTGGTAAAGCTACAAAGTGAAGAGCAGACCGAGGATGTGAATTAGCTCAATAAAAGAAGCTTGCCTTGTCCATGTGAAGATTTCTCCAAGTGGTTATAGTCACATTATTTAATTTAAATTTAAAGACTATTATTTTTAAAAATGGATTAATACAGTTATTTATCTTTTTATATATGTAAGCTTCTGGATAATATGACCAGTTCAGCATATGCAGAAGAAATTGCTAAACTAATCGACGACTCTAGAACTTTCGACGAACCGATGAATTATGGCGCTACTTCAGAGGTCCATTCTCGACCAGAGTATGGAACATCTCATATCTCCGTACTCTCCAAAGACGACGCTGTCTCAGTTACGAGTTCCATAAATTTCTAGTAAGTAGAATGCGTATATAATTGATAATGGATGTATATTTATTTATTCACCTTTTCAGCTTTGGCAGTGGACGTATGGGGAAACGTACGGGCGTTTTATTCAATAACGCGATGACCGACTTTTCCATCGAACGGCTGAAGAATCATTTTAACTTACCATTTGTACCCAATAAAAATATGATAACCGCAGGTGCCACACCAATGTCATCCATGACTCCAGTAATTGTGACTGAACGTTCCACGGGCAAAGTGCGTTTAGTAGTTGGCGCAGCCGGTGGCACAAAAATCATAAGTTCACTCGTACCGGTACTGATACGCACACTTTGGCAGCAAGTGAATATAAAAGGTGCCATCGATGCATACAGGGTTCATCATCAGATGCTGCCAAATGTCCTGGAGTACGAATATGGTCTGTTACAGAGCCACTTGGTGGAGTTAGAATCGAAGGGCCATCAATGCCAACGCTATTTAAATCGCGGTTCAGTTATTTGTGGGATCGAACAAACAAATGAAACGATTTTTGTAAATTCAGATTTTCGTAAAATGGGTGGAGTTACAGGGTATTAGATATTACCCCAGTGCAGCAACCCATCCCGATAGTATTTAAGCAACTAGATCTCAATGCCCAACCAGTAATGCTTTATGTTGTCGAGCTACAAATAGTTTGAATTCCATAAGAATTATCTCTAACACGCATACTTGACTGCTGGCCTCAAAAATTTAATTGTGGCAACAAGTCTGGCAACTACAAAGATTTTATTAATGTAACTAAATGTTCTGTGATAATTAAATTCATAAATATTTATACGATGCCAGTATGCACGTAGATTGTGGCCGCTTCTCAATGCTCAACTGAATTTTGGACTTCCACGGCATCTTTGTTCGTTTGGATGTAGAATGGCATGATTCCATTCCAATTTAAATGTTGTGTCGATCATTCCTTATATATTACATAAATGTATGCTTGCACAATATTGCGTGTGTATGTTGAAGCACGCAATTCAATTGACCGCTCAATCAATCGATCAATCAATTATGTGCTTACCGAGAACTTAAACGTGCAGCTCATATGTTTGCATGTGTGCTAAGCTATATATGTAGATATTTAAATTACAAAGTCGGTAATCCCCAAGCAAAAACACGCGCATTAGAGTAGAAACAAACGACGTGACTTTGAGTCACTTTAAGAAACATTTAAAACAAAATTATGTTTCTTGAGTACATAAAACTGAATGTGAGCCTCAGAAACTGGTCAGCACATTAAGTTGGTAATTTAAAAAAAAGGCTTGTTAAAATATTTTGTTCTAAATATTAGGCTATGTATTTTTTATATCAAAATAATTTACTTAAATAATTTATTAACAAATGTAACTAGTTTTTAAATTAGGCAAACAGATTTTCTCTCTTTTCCTTAGGTGTTGTTTCTTAGACAGATGTGTGAAAATGTGTTCTATTTAGACGGCAATAAATAAAGATTGTAACATATAAAAAAGTAGCAAACATTCCCAGAACGTTTAGTGTCATTGAGCATATTAACACATTTGGCCATTTATCGGGGCCCATGCCACAACCATCATGCGGTTGTTTATTGCCGTTGCTGTAAAGGTAAACAATTAGAGTTGAGTAAGCATTAAGGATGGAAAAGGATAGGGGCGTAGCTTGAAATATTCATTGGCGAGAGGACTAAAGGAGTGAGCAGAATGCTTTACCATTCGTCTCCATCTCTGCGACTACAAATGTGTCACATTTTAATAAAGCTCGTATGCTAGTATGTATTTTATGCTATGATGACTAATTTGTGTTAGAAATTTAGCAGACTATGAACTTAGTACTATCACCAGTACTTTTTATATCTTGGCTACGCCCTTATTTACGAAAGTAGTTCACTTACAGATTATTCTGAGCTCCGTTTTGATATTGCATGGCTGGGTCGTCCTCGAGTGACGCATCCAGCCCTTGTTGGTCCTCTTCCTGTGTGCATGGGCAGTGGCTAAAGCCCAGAAAGGGATTCGTTGAATTGCACCCGCCCGTGGACTCAACCGCTCTCAGTTGAGCGAATTCAATGGCCCCACAAACTAACAGAAGGCAGCAGAAGATCAACGCCAATGCAGAACAGATGTGTGACTCAACGACCAACATTTTGTAGCAATTCTTTTGAGGCCGATAGTCATTTTTTTGATGGCGTCGCAACAGGAATAGCCCAGCAATGCTGGCAAGTAGCAGCTGTATAAAGAAAGAAAAACAATAAAACGAACCACAATGTCTAATTAAAATCACGATTATATGCCATATTCGGAAAGCCGAATATTGTTGGCTACAAAAATCAAGAAGCCGCCCACACCACACACTCTATCTAGCCACTATTTTAGGCAAATGGACGAGGCAGCCAGCAGACCGACAACAATTTTTTGGACATGGGCTCGAAACAAAAATAAAAAAGTGCTAATCTTGTTTTGGAAATACCATGCTAACGTTCATATAGTTGTATATTTTAAGAATTGCTTGAACTTACCGCAAAGCCGCTCATGTATGGATTAGCAAGTATGGAAGCGTTTGGAGCTCGAAGAAATATACTAAGTGAGAGAACTATGAGCAGCAAGCCGATTATAAATTGCACTATTAGGAGATAGCGTGATATTTTTACGTTCCGTGTGTAAGCTGCATATGCATCTTGAACAGCTTAATTAACAAAACAAATGGAGATGATAATTATTAAAATATTATTCTATAAATTTTTCATTGGATTTTGTTGTTGTTGTTGTTATTCTTAGAGCTATTGACTTACTGTCCGAGCTTTTATTATTGACAACAATCATGCGACTATGTCTCAGACTATTTCTAGTTGGTGTATGTCGTCCAGCGATTTTCATACCTTTCATGTTCTGCGGAACCGTTGTGCTCATATAGACAGCCTGCTAGAAAATGGTATTTAGAGAAACTGCATTAAAATACGGTTAAAATAGGTAATACTACTTAAAATTAAATTTACTTCACATATAATATTTAAACTGCATATTACAATTAGAAAAACCAACAGATTTCCGCTATCATTGATTATTTTAACCTCGTAGCCCAGTGCGGACAGAAAAGGTTTAGTTACGGAGCATTCCGAATTCGACTTTAATTAAACTAATGCCATTTCAGATTGATAAGCTATTCGTTCGCCCAATTTATGCTATCACTTCCTTTTTGAATTCGATCAAAATTGTCAAATGATTGAATTATTATTCTCTTTTAAAAAGTGAAAGAGCTTCACACTCCTGAAGTCTGCTTTATCCATTATAGTCCGATAACACTATTATATTTAATACAATTTTGATGGCATTACCAACTTTATAGCTTCCTTGTGCTTAAGGAAGACTTTGATTCTAAAATTGCAAAGCCATGCAGTTCCTCCATTATACTTGTAGTATTACGGAATTCGACTAAAACACTTTTAGGAGAGGTCTATTTTATTATCTACTTATGTCTTAAAGTACACCGAGTTGGATTTTATTACATAACCATATCTTTCTTGTCTTTCCAAAAACAGTTTTTTATATTTCGAAATGTAATTAGTAAGCCCCTATTTACATTACTTGCCTGGGATGGTTGTGGTGCATGCAAATCGTTCAACGGCACTTGTTCATATGTGGCATAGCGTAGAGATTTGTGTTGGGGAGAAGTCGGTGTTGCAGTTGCTGTTGCAATCTTCATCGGTTGCATATCATTTTCAGCTGCTAAAACACTTCCCGTGTCATTATCTTGCAAAGTCTGTTTCCCCTTCTGTGGTACATTCTGGTATTTTGGCTCGGGCTTGGTTTTGTGTACCTCCACAGTATCTATTGGGCTCACGTTTAAGTGGTGAGCCGTTGATGCTTCATAGTTGTTAATGCCGAAAAATTTCGATTTTGCGTCATTCATAGCTGCCTTAACGGCTGCTATGCTATGACTGGTCCCATTCAGATCCGAAGGACTCTGCACCATTGCTGTCATTGCATCGTCCTTGGCAAATTTTTGATCTGCGCTATTGTTATTGAACTGCGATTTTGATTCTTGCTCTCCCAATGCTTCCTGTTCTGGTTGTTGTTGGTGTTGTTTGAACTTTGGTGTGCTAGTGTGTAATGCACTCGAAGCAGTCAGGAGATTGTCGTAAGTGCTGACAGGACGATCGATTGGCGATTGCATTTCAATTATAAATTTCTTTATCGTTATCTATCTACTAAGTCCGAGAAAATGTTTCGTTTCTGCTAACGTTTAATTTGTTTTGTTATCGTTCTGAGACGATATGATTATAATTGATTTTCAAGCGCTTGCTCCGATGTAAACGCATTTTGAAGCCTTTCCTGCAAAGATTTTGTAGGTAACATTAAGAATTGGAGGCTAAGATTGGTGTTAGTTGTAAATTGCATTGAAAACGAAGAAAATATACGTTCAAATATTGCACAATTGCTCAGTTCCGAAAAGCTATTGAGTTATTTTGCTTGATAAGTTGTTCCACTACTACATATAATTGAAACTAAATATCTTCAATCAATTTTCGATATGAGAATAAAATTTCAGTTTGCTGCAATTCAATCGTATCCGATAAGGAGAGAATGATTTTTTATACAAGCAAATCCATTTTATAAGGAATATTATGGAATATAATACTTTTATTAGGCGTCTGAACTGTAAGAACTCTTCGGATTCTTTAACCCAATAATAAGTATATAGCTGTTAATGAAATATTTCAAAATCTTGTTGACGATCAATTTGCAGCTTAAAATAATAAATTCATAAAGCTCGGTTTCTGAATATTGTGGCACTTCCAGGTATTTCAAAAATCTATAAGTATGATTCTATGAATCATTTCTGGTGACGATTGTTCAGCAAAGGTTATTTGAAACAAATCAGAATAAACAAATGATTTAAAGTGCGACATATACCAATGAAAAATATATATTTATAGCTTCGATTATACAGTACATAACATACAATATGTATGCATGTTTAATCAGATGCTTTGATCGGATTTCTATTTGTTGTGGTTGTCAGAATAAATAATTGCGCGCTGACTGCAAAAAGTTCACATTTTCTAAAACACAATATTTATGACCTAATCATCAATCATTGTTGAGTTACTCTCGCGTGTCTGAGTCACGTGTAAATTCGGAAACTTCTCCTACATGGGTAGAGGAAGAGTCTTCTGCTCTAAAGAGTAGACGAACTTTTTGTCAGACTGTTAACTAATAGACCCAGATGGGCCAGCCATTAGGTATGCTGAGCACTGACAATTTCAGACTAGATTAGCTGTTACCGTTAGCGTTTACGTTGCCACCGATCACCAATTGATCACCCAACTTATTTTTTCGCTGACCCTATTCAGCACACGCGCTCCAACGCACACTTTTCAAATTTGAATTGAGTTTGTGAACTTGTCGTTGATGGTGATCGTGATGGTGATGGTGTTGCTTGCCTCACATGCTGGGAACTACTTTATAATGTGTAATCTGTTTACGCGCGAACGCGCAATATTTAAAAATATATGTACATATGTATGTATGCAGATACATACTGCTTACATATTTGCATACATACATACAAGTATATGCAGCATGTATTATATAGATACATTTGTATGAGAGTCACAGATTCACAAGAAGCGGAGAGACAAAAAAATAACAAAAAAAAAAAAAAAAAAAAAATGAATGTTGTGCATACATATGTTGTTGATATCTGCTGTAGTATTGTGTAAAGTTGAATGAGTTGTATTTTTATTGATAGAGATATGCTGTGGCTATGGCCTGCTAAGCATGTTTCCGCTCACTTGTGCAAGATCTTTAAGATTTATGTTAAAAAATAAAATAAAAAAAAAACAGCAGCAACAACTACTAGAATGTAATGCATCTCATCGCTAATTTATTTATTTTTTTCCTTTGCTTTTTGATCTATTTATAAGGCTCTGTACCGAAAACTTTACAACTTTAAAGAGCATACCAATGACAACAAACAAAAGTTGTACGCTGTCTGTATTTCTAGACCGAAACAGAGAAAAAAACAACAAGAAGTGAAACAACAATAACAAAAAACACGACAAAAAATCCGCTCACTGACACTGTACGCACCAAGAGGTGAAAACAAACTAAAAATAATTCTCACCAGCACGTTGATCGAGCGCTTGAAAAAAAAGCAAGCCATAGCCAGCCAGCCATTCGTACCTACACACATAGGTCGGTAAAAACTGCTCGCTTACCTGCGCTTGGACAGCACACACACACACGTACACACACTGATAAATACCTGTACACACACATGCACACACAGATAGAGACAGACATGCATAGTTACATGTTGGTTGAACCGATGAGTAGTAGGTGCGGATAGTTTCAGTCGCTCAGAGAATGACGGGTTTTTGGTTGACTTGACTCGACTCGACTCGACTTGACTACCACTAGTTGCATGGCGGCTCTAAACAGACTCTCACATTTTACGTGGCAAGCCGCATTCCCTCCCTCCCCCCAAAAGACCTCAGAACGAGGCTTTGGATGGCCAGAGCCCAGAGTCAAAGTGCAAGCGCAAGCGTAAGTTTTCTTCAGCGATCCATAAACAATTTTAATAAACAAAAAAAAAAAATTGTAGAATTTGCAAATCAGCTACTGAAACGATCATAAAATCGAAAGTATTTAACTACCTATGTGATTAAGCTACAGCTACAGATTTTGTCTTTATAGTATATAGACAATCTGTATACCTACATATCTGTCTATCCGTATGAGCTTCGAAATCTTTTGAGCTAGAGACAAATTAGACTAGTCTTTTGATGAACCGAAATCTACTAACCTGAATGTAATATTTTACATTACTTTTAAAAGAATAGTTTCCAATACGATATTGTAATTACTTGTAAATGCTTCATTAGCTCGATGCAAGAATTAGACGTAGCTTGAAGTCTTATTTATTTTGTATTATTATTTAACAAAGCTTCCTGAATATGTATGTTTCTAGCTGAATGAATCACTCTTTAACTGTCATTTCGAATAGCATCCCACTTTCTATCAGACTGGCTAAGCGAAACAATAAACTAAGCACCCGGCTTTGCAACTGATCAACATTAGTAGCTCTTAATGCTACACCCTATGAATAACAATAATGAATAGTACGGGCGGTTAAACAATATTTGTTAACTCAAGCATTACGAGCCGAGATCATACTGGTATGCGAGGGACGGACTAACAACTACAAATAACAACTAACGACCAACGACTTCTTCATTTGAAATCCAACCACGACAACTGATGCAACAGATCATTGATTATTATACGGTATTACTAAACATCGTCTTGTGTATCGCATATGACTTATTACCCATTCGTGTGTACTTGGATTTTTTTGCAATCAAACCCATTAACTTTTGTAAAATGCTAAACACCTATCATGAAAGTCGCAAACTTCCTACGAATACTACATACTACACATATAGTATGTATGGCATGGGAAAGAGCCGTCGTCACCGTCACCATCGTCTTTGTAAATTCTTGCCAATTAGGAACTTGAAATGTGTTAAGTACGGTTACCGTTTCTTCAGAATTCGCAGTCTATTTTTACAATGTGAGCGACTTAAATTTCAGTGCCATGCCAATAAATAGAATTAAAAACACACACAAGTCGCATTTTACTGTACTCCAGTTTTTTTTTTATTTTTTATTATGCGAGTATTTATTTTTTGGTACGGTGTTTATTTTCTGGGCTTATACGTAGTATTCCTTCGTAAAATCGGGCATTCGGGTTGTGAACTAGCTAGCAAAACAGAAGCATGGCGATTTGCGTCAACAATGCAAAACCGCTACGACTGGAGGGAGGTTTGAAAAGTTTTGAATTAAATCCAAAAATGATTTCGAATAGCTGTAGCAGTTAAAACTGTAATCCTTTACCTAACTTTTCAAATACTTTATGTTTGCTTGAGCGCAAAACAATAAAAAAGAAGACTACAAGATTGAAACGATATTTTCTGTGTTTGGTTTAAATAAGACTAAGCTCCTACTTTAAGCAAACTCTCCACTTAAATACTGTGTAACCAAAGAAACCTTCTCTAATGTATTCTATGCAAATAATGAAAAAAACTGAACCGCTGTTGGAACTGTGGGCGTAGTACGGGCGTAAAACTGTTTAAAAATCAAGTTATTCCTGTAGTAATTGTAGTAATTTTAAAGGGAAATAGTGAAATGGTTAGTTATTGAGAATGTATGATCCAAGTCTGGTTAGTGCGCGTTCATCCATTTCCAAAACTCAGGAGTTCTGGACATAGAGACGAATGGATATGTGGAGTTCTATTTGACTCGTCATGATTAAGAATATATTAACATAACAATTTACTTTTACTCTTTAAAGCTGCCACTATCCTTGAAGCAAATATTATATACTCCGAATTTAACAATATTTGTCGGCAAAGTCTTTTTCGTTCTAACCAAGAAATAAAATAAATTGGGTTCTATTTGTATTTCCAAAATATTTAAAAATAGTTTCTTAACTCTAATTCTTAGAAAGAAAAGAAATATGACTGATTGCATTTGTATGCTTTCAAATAATGGCGAAATTCGTGAAGATTAAATATATAATAACTTAATGGATGCACAAGCTCGTAAGCAAGGATCTAGGACAAGGAAATATGGTTAAACTTGTTTTTGTGGGAGATGAATATTTAATTAAATATTTGAAAAGGTTGTTAAGGACGGGGGGTGAATACCACAATTATATATAGTGCTGATTTTTTTAATACTTAATATAAATTAATTTAATAAATTAACAATTTTTGCTGTCGACAGAGATAAATATTAAGTGTTTTGTATTCAATTATAATAAAGATATGAAATAATAAGTATTCTGTTATAATTTCAACTTAAAAAATAAGAAAGACTAAAAAATAACTATACAGTAATGGCTATTAATTATTATTTGCCATTTGGCCAGATAAAAACTAAACAAGAAATATATAGCAAAGGAGAAAACTTAAAGGACTTGATCTCATATATTAGATAACAATAAAGATATAAAATAGTAAGTATTCTGTTATAATTTCAACTTAAAAAATAAGAAAAACTAAAAAATAACTATACAGTAATTATTAAATCTCTATTAATTATTATTTGCCATTTGGCCAGCTAAAAACTAAACAAGAAATATATAGTAAAGGAGAAAACTTAAAGGACTTGATCTCATATATTACATAACAATCAAGATATAAAATAAGAAGTATTATGTTATAATTTCAACTTAAAAAATAAGAAAGACTAAAAAATAACTATACAGTAATTATTAAATCTCTATTAATTATTATTTGCCATTTGGCCAGCTAAAAACTAAACAAGAAATATATAGTAAAGGAGAAAACTTAAAGGACTTGATCTCATATATTACATAACAATCAAGATATAAAATAAGAAGTATTATGTTATAATTTCAACTTAAAAAATAAGAAAGCCTAAAATGTCTATTAATTATTATTTGCCATTTGGATAGATAGATAGTAAAGCAGAAAGCTTAAAGGACTTGATCTCATAACTTTTTTTCCTTTCAATGGATAACTTATTCATATATCGAACGGTTAACCTATGTTTATAAAACTATGTATATTTGAAGCCCGTTTGAGAGACCCTCGCATAAGTTGTGTAAAGCTGTGCGATTGCGCAGCTTATATTTCGCGTCGGCAACAATGCCACAATGACAAACAGCGGCAGCGGCAGTGGCAGCTGAGCGACCAAACAACCAACAACCAACAACATAACCAACCGAACGGCCAACCAGCCAGCCAGCCAGCCAGCCAGCCAGCCAGTCAGCAAACCAACCAACCAACCAGCCAACCTTATGGTGACGGCTACGGCGGCAGTTGTCGTTGTTGTCGTTCACGTTCACGTTGACGTCGTCGTGGTCGTCGTCGTTGGCGTCGACGTCGACGTCGTTGCCGCTGCACACGCGCAGTGCGAACTTCTGTTGCTAAAGCGCCAGTTGGAAACCAGTTATAAGTCAACTTTCATTCCAAGCAGACGTGTCTCAGGCGCACGGATCGCGGCGTTTTTTTGAAATTTTGCTGTTGTGCTGCTGTTTGGCAAGCGCGCGGACTTCGCTTAATAATATACCAACATATACATACATAAGTAGTACATACATGTACGTATGTATAAAAAAATATATACAAATGTATATATTTACGTTTTATACACATGCAAATGCATACAAGTATAAACGTGTAATAAGTTCACGTTCATAGCTTGTTGTTCGCTTTAAGTGACTTTAAGGTGCAATCCAGGCCGAATTGTTTTCTTTTCTGCATTTTTTTGTCGTTCTTGTTTTTGTTGTTGTTGTTGTTGTTGTTGGCGTGAATGTGTGAGTGTATTACCAAGAAATTCAATTCTAGTCTGAAATGTTGCAAAATAACCTGTAGTGGTGCATAATAATAAAAACAAAAGAGAATGTTCCCCATGTATGTATGTACTATACATACTTATAACAATAACTATAGTGTTTGCTACTTTTGTTAACAAATTTGTGCGCTCTATGCTTCATGTATGGAAAAATATCGGATAATTTTTTTTTTGTATTTTTCTTGAGTTTTTTTTTAAGTTTCTTTGGTCGGTGAACGTGAATGCTGTGTGTCTAAATATAATTTGTTATAAACGCATGAAGCTTTCTCATATGGTTTCAATTAGCACCTCCAATATCGGATTAATGATAATATAAAATAAGAAAAACGAAAAAATAATAATAATAATAACGAAGCCAATATTTAGATTTTGCTGAGGAGGTCAGACAAGCGGCGTTATTGTACTCTTTGCCATTGGCAACATTCGATTTCGTTGGCTCGCCACAACAACAACAACAACAACAACAACAATAACAGCAACAAAATACGAAAATAAAAATAAAGCTATTAGTTATTCAGTGAAAGACATCCATATCCACAATTGCCATTGGGGAACTGCCGCGGCAAAACACTGGAATCGAAAATGAAAGTAGCTTTGAGCTTATGAATGAATTAGTAGAGAAGCCAATGGCCAAGTGGGAATGACGGGGGTTACAAATGCTGAAAGTTCTTCTCACTTCTCTCTGTCTTTATCTCTCTTTGTCTCTCTCTCTCTGTCTCCCTTTCTGTTTTGATGTCTCTCGCCTTTGTCTGAGCCAAGAGATTGACCCAATTAATGACCCACACAAATTGTCGTTTTTGTTATTTTGCTCTGCCGTTGACAAACTTTCCTTTTGGCCATTAGCTAGAAAATAGCCAACAATTACTTGCCACTGAATTGAACAATTTCAAAAAACTTATGCTGTTACTCCTTGAAGCAGTATTTTCACTGCCTTCGAACAATTTTCGGAAAATGGCAAACAAAAAATTGAAATATTGTCGCCTCAAGAGTGCTCTTTTCTTTTAGTCTCTTAAGCTGTCACTATCTTGGAAGCAAATAAGGGATACCCAGAGAAATGAAATAGAACGGGTTCTATTCGTATTTCCTAAATTTATAAAAAAAAATTCCTTAAGTCTTACAAAACCTACACATGTATTGCAAGAATCAAATAGGACCGGTTCTTTATAACGGCGGAATTTTAAATACCTTGCCTTGAAGTGCCTCTATAAGAATATTCTTTTAAAAATGTCATCAAATAAGACTATATTTATTTAGAATATTTTAGCACAAATATCGGTTACATTAATGTTGAATGAAAACGCAGCTAAATTTAATGTTCAAATCAGAAATTAATCAACAATAATATGATAGCAACATTTTCATTAATTTCAAGTAACATATTGCAGCGTATATTTAAATTATATGGTTAAGCTTATAACATAAATATTAGTATACAATATCTTTGGCAAAGGCAGAGCTTAAGGTCTGCGTTTTAATCGTTTTTTGAACCACCAATACCATCAATATTGTGAAATTTATAGGCACCCTAAGCTAAGTTGAGGTAAGAGCTGGAGTTGAGGAAAGCTTTGCGGGCATATTTTTTCATTATTTTTCATTATTGCTTTTATTTGATTATATTTTATTTTAATTTTTTGTGTGTTGCTCTTTCTCGTTGTTTCTGCTTTCAGTATTATTCAAAGTCATTGCACCACGATTGCAAATTGTATTACAATATTTTAATGTGCAGTAATATAATTATGCAGTGGAAATTCAATGTGAATGCATAGTGAAAATCTAATGAACGCAAGACGCCGACACTCACGTTTTACATGCAATACATTAATGTGTACACACAAACATACGAGATACCTTAATGTAGATACATATACTATATGTATATAGTATATAAATAAATAAATTGTGCTGTTGGTTGGTTATGTTACATCTGTAAAGGCGCGCGCGAGCGAAGCAACAATAACAAAAGGCAAACAATGTTTTGCTTAAAGTTATTGTTAAAAGCATCTGGGCTGGTATACTATATTTCGGAAAAGGCCAACACCATGTCTTCTTTCCCAAGCCAGATGCCCTTCATAGTGCTGCCACTGATGATGCTGTTTGCGGCCGGAAATTGCCAAAGTAAGTTCACAATTTTTGTTATTTCTCCTTCATTTCTCTCTCTCTCATTTTTTTTTTTTTTTTTGATATTGTTAAAATGATTGTTTATGTTGCCTATGTATGTGTTTGTGTGTGTATGCAAAACATTGGCCCCGCTTAATCTTTTATGAAAGTTCATTGCTACATACATACATAGTCGTATGGGAAATTTTTATAGATCATAGAGTTAATGCTCTTGCAAGCTCTTGAATGAAATTGTCGGCAGTGAGACAGCACCTTACCCTCATATACATATAGTAATAGTATTCATTAAATATGCTTTTAAAATTTGTTTAGAGTATAAACACATTTGCAACTCATTATTATTCAATTTTGTCAAGTTTATAGAATCAGCACAGACCCATTATAGTTTAGGAATCAGTGAATAGTTTTGAATATTGCTAAGTGAGTTTTAAATTGTTTCTGCCGGAACTAAATTCAATTGTTATTCGTTAAGAATTAAACAATTGCGAAATATTTGCAATTCATTATCTAATGCCAAGCGGGTCGGATTGTTGCTTGGCCTCCACTCCTTTTTGAGACGCATCGTAGAGTGCGTCAAAGTTGTGATACCCTTTTGCACACGGCAGGGTATACTATATATGCATAATAAACACTTGCAAAACCGGATCAATGAGATTGAAGTCTTTTAGCAAAATAGTCGGCGGGCTTACTCGTAAATAACATCATCGGCTGCACAGGCGGACTATAAGCCTGACGTCAGCTGCATTCGAAAACCGTTAACCGGCCACGCCAAGCCACGGATATTATACATATATTGTGCATACATACATATGTACCCATGTATATATACATATTTACATACATACATACAAACATGCTCCCAAGTATGAACAACTCAAGCTCTTTTGTTGCCTGTGTTGCTTTAGAGATTAACATAGGCCGGGTAATTAGCAGGTGTTAGTTATCATATAAAAGACATAGTTGACTCCTATTCCCATTCCCATCCGAAAGCTTAGCAGCGAACCAAGTACGTTTAGACGCCATTTTAATAATTAACTAGAAAAATGCGAGTCTATGTAGATTTATAAAAAGTTGCCACAACGAGAACAACCTTTTATGGTCACACAGGCACATAAGTACTGTTTGTCGAATTTCACAAAAAAAGCAATATCATTGCTATATTTAATATAGTTTCTTGAAGCGGTTTTTGTGTATAATTTTTCCCGCTTTACACAGTCAATTGTTGTTTAACTTTTATGTACCTCCATTTTGTTTAATAGAAAAGGCTAAGTGGCCAAACATTAAGATATCTTTACCTCACTTGTTATGAATTTATAACGTTTTTAGGAAAAATGAATAAATTGAATTGAAATTAATATATAGCAGTGTTCGTCTATATGACGAGTTTGTGTGTAAATTATTTTCCTGTGTGACCGTACCTGTGTGAACCTATCAGCTTCCAAATTTTTAATTAGTTTTGATTTTTAGTTTAGTTTTTTTTTAATGCAAACTATTGTATAGTAAATAGTGTTACTTCATATGACGAGTTTGTGTGCAAATTGTCTGACAGTGCCTGTGGGAACTGTATGAATAGCTTATAAATTTTCAATTAGTTTTGCATTTCCAAGCAGAGAACAGCAAGTTAACAGAAATGATTTTAGATTTAGGTTTCAATGAATTCTTTGGGTCCCCTTTGGAAAAATCTGCATACGCCCTTGTAGTTTTTTAATGCAGAATATTGTAGTAAATAGTGTTAGTCTATATGACGAGTTTGTGTGCAAATAGTTTTCCCGTCTGACCGTGCCTGTGTGAACCTAATAGCTTCTAAATATGCAATTAGTTTTGCATTTCCAAGCAGAGAACAGCAAGTTAACAGAAATGATTTTTGATTTAGGTTTCAATTATGTTCTTATGGTAATTTGTAAGAACAATTTTACGCACAACACAATAGTGGGAATGAGAACTTAAACGTTGTTGTGCATGGGAAAGGCTTAGCGTTAGATTGTTCTTCAAAGAAAAACCCAAAACCCAAACAAACCTTACAATACATGGGAGCTGCACAAATTTTGTATGCAAAGTGGCATGTCTTTGTTTTCTTTTTTTTTGGATTTTTTTTGGTTTTTTTCGTGTTTTTGTTGCTGTAAAACGAAAAGTGGGAGAGGTCGTGTGCTTCAAAACCAAGAAGCATGAAAATTGTTGCGCACACACAGTAAATTTTGCAAATTAGGCAAAACTGTGTGTGGACATGTCAGAGAGCATTATTTATGTGTGCATCAAAACACGACTCGGGATTGGACGGTAGCCGAAATGTTTAATTTAATTTAATTTTCTTCTGTCTGTTTCTCCATTCCTTTTGTTTGAATAGTTTGCGGTCCCCCAGCGGTTCCCCTCAATGCCAAAGTGCGAACTGTGACCGGCGAAGTTGGAATTACAGAAGCTATATACGAATGCGATGCTGGCTATGAGCTTTTCGGCTCCCCATCCGTAAAATGTGATGCGCACAAGGGCTGGGAACGGGAGCTGCCCTTCTGCGGTGTGAACGTCGCCTACCGGAAGCCCGTCAATCAGAGCTCCTATACACGGAGTGGTCCAGCTAGTTATGCCAACGATGGCAAGCCAGGAAATAAGGTAACTATAAATACTGTTTTACGCAGCTATAATATTTTCATAATACTTGTACATATTTTGAATGCGAAGTATTTGTCGATAACTGCAACACTCCCTGATCTTTGTCTTAAGAAAAGGTCACTTTTTCGTGAACGATTCTGAAAACTACATCAGAAGCACTCAGATAATTCAAGTGAAAATCTAAGAGGGACAAATTTTGATTAGCCCCAAAAGATGTTATTATTTATTTATTTATTTAGAAAATCAACAAATAGTGTTGTCGATACATATATGAAAGCTATGAGTTATATTGTCATATAATATTATAAAATAAAATAAAGATATTTAATAACACAACGTTATGATTTCAACTTAAAAGATAAGAAAGCCGAAGAAAAAACTATACAATTACGTCTACTAATGCCTCCGACCCGTTGGGGGAATTTTATTTGCCATTTGGCCAGCTATGCCCCGAATCACAACCATATGTGGTCAGAGACATTATAGACCTAACAGCCTAAAAAATAGTAATTACGGAAGGAAAAGTAATTTACTTAACATCTAATTAAGAATAAAGAGATAGGGTAGAAGGGAAATCTCCAACCCGATGGGGGAAAATTTGAAAGGCAGTCTAACAAGCAAAACTCCATATTCTAGGCACCATATTCTCTATATATAGTATATGACATTCTTCGCCATTATAATCTGCCGAATTATTTGTCAAACTAAGCCAAATTAAACCCCAGTCCGACTTGGGTAGAATAGTTGATGCAGATATGCATCTCTTTTCTAATATTTTTTCACATTTTTGCAAACAATTTTATGCCAATTTTTGTAAAAATTAACTAGACTAGATTTATGCAAATAGTGTTATAAGTTTCCTTTAATGTTTACATTTTGTGCAGAATCCCGATGGGCAGGAGTGCTCAGAAACACAAAAGGAGCCATCGCCTTGGTGGCGTGTGGATCTCTTGGCCCCGCAGGCCGTGCACGTGGTCCGCATCACCACTCGGGGCTGCTGTGGTCATCAGCCATTGCAAGATTTGGAAATACGTGTGGGCAATAGTAGTGTGGATCTGCAGCGAAATCCGCTTTGTGCCTGGTATCCAGGCACACTTGATGAGGGTATTGTGAAAACATTTACCTGTGCCCGCCCACTAATTGGTCAATATGTGGCCATACAACTAGTGGGTGTGGAGGGCAGTCTGAGTCTCTGCGAGGTGGAAACGTTTACCAACGACGAGTTCTCTGTGGATCGCTGTCTGAGCCCGAAACTCGGTGTGGACACAGTGGTGACAACATTCTCGAAAACGTGCTACGACTTTCATATTACCAAAGGGGAAAGCTTTGAAAAAGCGCAAAGCATTTGTCAGCAAACAGGTGAATTGAGGTCACAACGCAACGTTTCGAAAACAATGAAAACTAACACAGAATTCTTTTTACCTTAGGCGGTGACCTGGTACACGATTTTCGTGGGCCCACCAGCCAGTACATATTATCGGAACTGGAACGACGTAAGTCCGAGCTGAAGCCGCAGCTTGTTTGGATTGGCGCTCAAAAGGAGCCTGGCATCACATCCCGAACCTGGAAGTGGGTGAACGGTGAGAAAAACGAATTATTCTACCTAAATATTTCGACTAATTAGACTTTGTTTTCAGGTGAAGTCGTACAGAAGCCCGCCTGGGGCAAGGATCAGCCCAATAACTATAATGGCGAACAGAACTGTGTGGTATTGGATGGGGGTCGCAACTGGCTGTGGAACGATGTTGGCTGCAACTTGGACTATTTACATTTCATCTGTCAGCACAGTGCGTCGGAAATTGCGAATATATGTATTCCATGTGGATTGCTCTAATATTTTCAATGTTCCCTATTTATAGCTCCGCAATCCTGTGGCTCGCCCGATGCCAAGCAAAACACCACCGTGCTGGGAAAAAAGTTCAGTCTGGGCGAGCATATTCAATATAATTGCCCCAAAGGCCATTCACTGCTTGGCGATGCGGATCGCGTCTGCCGAACCGATGGTACATGGAGCGGTTCGGCACCAACTTGTAAATGTGAGTGACTAGGGAATTATTACATTTATGCTAATTGTGCTAATATTTGTTCGTTGGCAAAGCTGAGTGCCTGCTATTTATGATACCGTTTGATCCACTTAAAATGAGTGTAACGTTAAAACGGTGCAAGTACGACTCTTGTATACTCTGTACTGGTGGGCGCTTGGATTCCGATGAGACCTTAGGATGAGACGATATTTCAAACATCGTTTAGTTACGATAATGATATACAAGTATGGCGATAAATGAAGTCTACGTTTAATGTTTAGTATGGCTTCTGGATAGATGGATACAAGGGCGTACGCAGCTTTTTCCAAAAGGGGGTGCCAAAAAATTACAATTTTGACTAAATAATGCACGATGCTTTAAAACAATAATCTATGCATTCGATCAATAGACCTTCAACCTTCAACAAATGCAACTCAGTTACATTTTAAGGCGAAATAGTGCGCCATAATAATAATTGGGAATTTTTTTAGGGGGCAACGGCCCATTCCGCCTTCCTCCTAGATGGATATATCTATCTTTATTCGTCTAGTCATGCTGACCAAATATGTATTTAATTCAAATATTAGGTCTGGCATCCCTCCTCATTCTTGTTACATGTATTTGGATTTGTATTTAGTATACCCGTTCACTTGTATATTTCCAATTTACAGACTATATATTTGTTTTGTTGTTGGCTGTAAACCTCTTTAGCTCCCATAATCCTATATACAAGTAAAGAATTCCGTTCCTCCCACAGACGTGGACTGCGGCGACTTGCCTGAACTGAAGTTTGGCTCCATACATCTGTCCGAGGAGAGGACTAGCTTTGGTGTGGTGGCCACATATAGCTGCCACGAGAACTACACGCTCATCGGCAATGAGAATCGAACATGTCTGGTCGAGGGTTGGAGTGGCAAGCAGCCGGAATGTCTGGTGGACTGGTGTCCAGATCCGCAGCGCATTACCGGCGGAAATGTCAAGTTCAGCGATAAACGTGCTGGCTCTACGGCCGTGTACGTGTGTGATCCGGGCTATGTGTTGGTGGGCGAAGCGGTAAGTAGATAAAAAAAACATTGCCTGGATAGAGAATTTTAGCTGGAGCATGGACTTTCAGGTCATTTCTTGTGGTCTGGGTGGCGAGTGGTCGAGCAAAACGCCATCTTGCAGATTTGTGGATTGTGGTGCGCCTGCGCGACCCGATCGTGGCGTAGCCATATTGCTGAATGGCACCACCACCGTGGACTCGGTGGTTAAATATGAGTGTGATGAGGATCACTGGTTGGAGGGACCTTCGGAGCTGTATTGCACGAGGGATGGCAAATGGTCGGGAGAGGCGCCCGTTTGTGAGCTTGTCACCTGTGATACTCCCCAGGTGCCTGCTGGTGCGTTTGTCATCGGCTATGATTACAATGTACATTCAAAAATACAATATAACTGTGATCCGGGACATATAATGCACGGCAACCCCACCCTGGAATGTCTGGATAATGGGGAATGGAGCTCCGATGCGCCCGACTGCGAGTGTAAGCAGACAAGGGGATTCCCTTTTATTGAACTGAAACTTAAAAAAGAATTGCCTTTTCAGATATCGACTGTGGTCCCATACTGCCCATACCCTATGGCAGCCACAAGTACGTGACCAACACCACCTATGTGGGCTCGGAGGTCATCTTCAGTTGCACCCAGTCCCACAAACTGAGCGGCGTACTCAAGCGCCATTGTCTCGAAACGGGTATTTGGAGCGATGCCTCGCCAAAATGTGAAGGTAAGCCCCGATGCGGATCTTAAATGTATACGTACGTGGTAAATATATCCTGCACTTTATAGAAATTCGCTGTTCCGAACCAAAACTGGCGTCGCACAGCTTACTCTCTGTGACCGGCAATGATCGCATGTACGGACGCACACTTATACGCACGGCGGAGTCCCTTCAGAATACGGCACAAACATACAAGTAGGGCATAGCTAGTGCACCCATGATCCTCGATTACTGAGTGGTTTTTTTCTTTTAACTTCCAGAATTGGTGCCCTCGCCAAATATCGTTGCGAGCGTGGCTACAAAATGGTCGGCGAGGCCTTGGCCACCTGCACGGACAATGGACAATGGAGCGGCATCATTCCGGAATGTGTCTGTAAGTGGACTTTGGGTGGAAAGAGTTCTGCTGTTATTCATGTTCTGTTATTCATTTTATGGTGTTTTGGCAGATGTGGAATGTGGGGCGCCCGAGAACATAACCAATGGCAAGGTAACCCTGGCCACCAATGCCACGTATTACGGGGCCGCTGTTCTGTACGAATGTAATCCCAATTACAAATTGAATGGCGTCTCGCGGCGCTTGTGCACAGAGCACGGCAATTGGAGTCACGAGGCGCCGGCATGTGTGGAGGTTGTTTGCGATGTTCCCAATCTAAGCGAGAATCTGATTGTGGAGGCGGGGGCACGTGCTGTTGGGTCAGTGGCTACCTTCAAGTGCCTCAAGGGGCGCACTATGATTGGCAATGATACGCGAGTTTGTCAGAAAAATGGCAAATGGGCCGGAAAAAATCCGACATGTAAACGTAAGTAGAGCGATACAAGCACTCCAATAATCTTCAAAGATTTCCTACATTTTAAAAGAAAAGTTTTCTAGACTACAAGAGTATGTTCGGTTTGCGGGATGTCGAAAATGTCCGAGACCCCACAAAGTAGATATACATATATATTCTTGATCAGCATGACAAGACGAGTCGATCTATGCCTGTCTGTTGTTCGTCTGTCCGTCTGAACACCTGGATCTCAGAGACTCTAAGAGCTAGAGACACCAAATTTTGCACAAAGATGCCTTATGTGTGTACGCTTTGCAAGTTTGTTTTATTTTTTTGATTTTCCTCCACACTTCCCCACTATGGGGGTTTTCCCGATTTTCCATTCGTATAACCGCCTATATCTCGAAGACTATAAGAACTAGGGACATTAAATTTAAAGTCCATGATGATCTTTTGTGAATACGCAGAAAGTGTGTATTTTGGACGTTATAGCCATAAGTATAATTGCCAAGCGCTGCCCGCAGCTTTTGTTGATGTTGGTGCTTTAATTGACTGCAAACATGCTCACACAGACACGAATAGAAACGAATAGACATGAATAGATATGGTATACATATGGTATATACACTCACATAGACTCAATTGCTATGCAAATGTGCAAATATACACCCTTTACGAGAGGTTGAATACTAAGAGAGGTAAAATCCATGAACATTTTTTTTCAATTTTCTTAATTTTTTTCATTTATACAACACATATGTATGTATGTGCAGAGTATTTCTACTTGCTTTACTCACATTATATTCTTTACATAGGTATACACCAATTATCATTGATGTGCATCAAATAGCTTGAGACATAGCTCGGTACCATTTAGCTTTTGCAGCGTTTATAAAATCTTTCGATATTCCCATTTGAACACTTTTGAAATCAATAATCGGTCTTAAGCCATTTTTTGTTTGTCTGGTGGCTTCAATGTTGTACGAGCACGAGTCTAAGCATTTCAAATTACTATAATAATTGAATAATATCAATCAGATGGAGAATAATACTGCAGTCATCTCTACTGAGTAAGCTTCCTCGCAATTAGACGTTAGCTTTGCTGAGTTTTTGAAAACAAAACGAAATGCTTTCTAAAGTCAGAAGCTTCGACATCTCCCTCTTAAGTCTTCAAAGGTTTAAGGAATATACAAACAGACATATATTACTCTTCAGCTTACGGCTTCATGGGCGAGATTTAGTCTCATTAAACGATGTAATTGGTTTTCTTTTCAAGCTGTTGATTGTGGTCGCCCGCCCTCGATCGAGAACGGACGGGTCATAGTTGTGAATGAATCAACGCTGTACGGAGGCTCGGCGGAGTACCATTGCATTCCCAATTATAATCGTATTGGCCAATATTTGCGAAAGTGCACAGAGGATGCCACATGGAGTGGCGAACAGCCACGCTGTGAACTGGCCACAGTCGAGGGTCAAGAGAGCTCTGAGCTGGGAACTGGCGTGGCCATAGGAGCAACGATTATAATAGCGTTGCTTGTCGTATTTGGTCTAATTTTCCTATATCGGAATAAAGCTAGACCAGTGAAGAATACGGAGAATGTACAGGCTGCCGAAACAAAGGATGAACGCAACGCGGCGGTCATGTCTTATTCCACCTTGGAGGCGAACAATCGCATGCATATGGATAATAATCCATCAGCCACATTTAATACGTTTCATGGAGCCCCTCGGAGGGGTGCAGACAACAATGGGTCCAGTGAAACGGGCAGAGGAAACAATCGATCGGGTAAGCATTGAATTGGTGAATTGCTCTCAAATTCCATCATCTCTATCTAAAGTGTCTTTCTTAGAGAACATTTACGATCAAATACCAAATGAACAGCTCTATGATGCTCCCTACGAGATGCGCAGCAACGACGAAGTCTACGAGCCCGAGCCCATGGCCAGTAATGTCATTACGATTAATGGTATATCTGTGCGATAAAAAAACAATATATATATATACATACATATACATATACTTGTATGTATCATAGAAATACAGTGAGGAGTTGATATATGGACTGGATATAATTCAACGATTAACGTTAAATTTGTGTTTATAAAATGTACATATTACTTTAAGAAAGGACGTGAAAAAAAAAAAAACAAATTGCCTAGTTTCCTACAAATATATATCTATATATACATATAAAATTCAGTTACTTGGATAACTGCATTTTTGTACATACATGTATACATACTATGTACTCTATAATCGTGTTCGCAATTTTTGTGAATCATTTACTTTCGCATCATCTAACGTTACGATTATATACCTGTTCGCGTTCATGTACTGACTTATTTAATATCCCTTTAGACAAGCAGACAGAATTTGTTTATTCCCAAAATGCAGTGAATTGAACTTTTGGAGAAAGACAAACAGAAGAGAAAACATGGAAATAAAGTCAAACGGCCACAAAAACCTTCAGTAGAGCACGATTGTTGTTCCATGTTTAAAAATTATGTATTATTATTATTATAAATGTGTACCTATAACCAAAATGTACAATTTTGTTATGGATGTTGAAGTAATCGTTAAAATGTGAAGACCTTTGAGTTTTTGCACCAAAATAAATGTGGTTAACTAATTTATTACGATTGATAAAAACTGTATGTCTCTGCCTATTATTTTTGGATAAAGAATAAAGTCCTATAATGGACTTCTCCGCCTTCTCCTTGAGTATCCTGAACTTAAAGAGCAAACACCGTATTGTGACAAGACGAGTTGATCTACTTTTGTATCCATCTGTTCGATTGTTTGACTGTATGATCGCCAGGAACTTGGAAAGTATGAAAGCTTGAGATTTTGTCAGCCCGTCTCCCTTTCTAATAAGACTTAATAGGTCTGTGTTTATAGTAGAACAAGCTGAGTTCATGTTGACATAACTATAATGTTTGTTTGTCTGTATGAACGCAGGAGTCTTGGAAAGTAGAAAAGCTTGATTTATTAGGCATGTACGCTTCTCTTAAGCTGGGATAGGTAGAGTTCTTTCTTAGACAATACTTCAATTTAAACGCTAACATTTAAGGAAATATTATAAGTCCCTTAGGGGCACAAAAAAGGTTGAGCATATATGTAACTATAGCAATTTCATTTGCAGGGACTTGTTAACGACAATGTTTGATCAATATCTCGTTGTGAAATTTGTTTCGATTTTAAAATTTTCAATAATGTACAAATTATTTCAAAATTAGGCATTATTTTTGTAAATGCAGTGGTTAGGCCTTTTTATCAAAATTTGCAGCTAAATTCTAAAATTGGAAGCTACATGTGTAGGCGATGGCCAAGAAGGGTGGAGTACAGCAGTTGCAGGCAGACTTACAAAACGATGAGGACTTTGAGGCGTTCTTAGAACGTCCAGGCCTGCTAGGTAAGTGGGAAGTCAAATGGTTCAAACGGAGAAGCGAAATCCAAACAATCCGTAATTGCAGTTTTGGACATTTATTCCGAGTGGTGTGGTCCCTGTTTAGGCATGGTCGGTAGTTTGCGAAAAGTAAAGCTTGAAATTGGTGGCGATAATCTGCACTTGGCTATAGTAGGTATTTCATAGATAGTCTTTCCCAACTAACCATTGGACAACTTGTGTTTCAGTGTAAGGCAGATGATATTACAGCTCTGAAGCGGTTTTGCAAGAAAAGCGAGCCAACATGGATGTTTGTGCAAGTAAGTACAGACAGAGTGACAAGATACTTGGTCCAGATTCCACTAAATGACTTAAACAGGGTGGTAGATCGGTCAACTTAATGTTTGGCACAGATGTGCCAAAATTGATAGCTCTGATTACAAGGGAACTAGACAAAACTGTCCAAAAAGTGGTACGCACGGTTTCATATGAAATTTCGGAGCTGCAACCCGTAGAGGTCGAGCTACTCAGGGCGAAACAAGAAGAAATAGCGAGACAAGAGCAGCTTGAGCGCGATGCAGTGATCAAGAAGAAAGTGGATTATCTTATGCACGTAACGGACATAATAATGGATAATATGCCAGATATAGGCGTGACTGTTTTTGGTCCTCAAGTCAATCGCGATATGTTTAAGAAGCTGACAGAGCCAGCCGAACCGCTCCGATTGCAATGCAAAGATCGCAAGGTCATAACTGTCCTGGCGGAACAGTTCGAGACCGTAAACTTCGCCTGCAAGAATCCACTCTCCGACGAGGTTATAGAGCAACTAGATGGCAAGGAGTTGCTTATGTGCTTCTGGAAAGTGGACGAGTACCTTGGCTCCGTGCCAAATGTCTTAGCGACATATGCGCATGAGCTCACAAAAGATCGCACCGAGCCAGGTGAGGGCTCTGAGGAAGATGTATTGTTGCCGCCGATCCTGACACCGCTGAAAGTAAAAGTAGAAGTTGAAATACAAGGTAAGTAATGTTGCGGACTGTTGGGACTTTCCCAACATTTCTATATGCCTTCTTAATTTGGCTGTTGCAGAGGGTGAAACGTGGGAGGAAGAGATCAGTTCTGAGGAGGATGAAAACAGATTTAAGGCCAAGGTCAAGTCACAAATAAATTTGCAAGAGGACTTACAGCTCATTGATGAAGAGATGGAAGAGGTAAGCTATGAGGAAGAAGTAAGCGAAGAGGGTGAAGAGGGAAAGGAAGCCAGGGAGGTTGAAGAGCCAGCCGAACTGCCGGCGTTCCCCAGCATGCCGTTCGATATGGATATGGATTTGGTTGACGATATGGGTGAAGAGGAAGAAGAATTTGGAGACGAAAGGGAATCTGTGAAGAAGTCAACGCGCATAAAAACAGTGAAATTGCCACCAATCTGGGTGCCAAATAACCGACGTACCCATGCGGCATTAATCTACGTATTCTTCCGTGGACAGACGACCGGTTTCTTGCCGCCAGATCCCAAGCCAGATCCGCCACACATCATTATGGCCTTCGATGCACAGAAGAGACGGGATCTTTCGCATGTTCTGCTTAGGTATAAGGAGGATGTGCCATTATATGGTTACTTCAGCTCAGAAGATCCTGAAAGGGCGCAACTCCTAGCGAAGAGTACGGAAGAATATGAGGCGGGTGCCACAACATCGTAAGTTCATCAACAAATGCTGCTTCTTAACGCCCCTAACGTGCTTACCTCACCCCTATTCTATTCGATTCCAATAGCGACGATAAACTGATTCTGAAGGTCCATAAGGTGCGCTCCAACATGATGCTCTCCTTGGTGTCCTACGGTCCGACCTATGTTAGCCCAACTGTAAAGATCGGCATAGAGGAGGCACAAGTATTCTTTCCGGAGGATTACGACAAGACACCAGAAGAGTTGGCCGCCACTGAAAAGATTAAGAGGAAGTCGCGAAAGGTAATTATACTTCACTATTTTATCTACTATTGTGTCCAATGTTGCTTCCATTTTTTTATATTTCGCACAGAGTAAGAAGGCAGAACGGGCGTCTACGGATGTGGATGCATTGTCAGAAGCTGCTGTCGAAGCAGAAGAGCCTGTGCGCGAAGCCGAACCTGAAGTTGCAGCAGTCGAGCCCGAAGCACCGCCAGAGGCTGCTGCTGAGGCTGCCCCAACTCCTGCAGAGGGTGGAGACCAGCAAGCAGAGGAAGGCGCAGACCAAGCGTCCGGAGCAGAAGCTTCCGCTGCAGAATTTTCCGCATCCGAAGGAGCGGAGGGCATGGCAGAGGCGTCAGGAGAGGTACCAGCAGAAGGAGAAGGTGGCGCACCAGCTGAAGGTGAGGCACCAGCGGAGGGTGAGGCTCCAGCAGATGCACCGGGAGAAGCACCAGCGGACGCACCGCCGGCAGGGACTGAGGCGCCAGCACCAGCTACCGAAGAACCCCCACCTACTGAACCACCAGCAGCAGAGCAGCCCCCACCAGAAGCTCCACCAGCCGAACCAGCTGAGGTCCCAGCCGAGTCATAGGGACATTTTACATATGAAAAAGTTGTGGTATTCACTTATTAATTGGTTTAAAAACAAAAATTTTTATGTAGATTCAAATTAAAAAATATTAGTCATATCAATTAAGTCTCTAACTAAATTAGATGGTTAGTCAACTCTTATTTAAGGAGAAGATTTCTAATTGAGCTGAATAGTCATCTCAAACAAAAGCCACATATACTTGTATAAAACGATGGATTTTAAATCATCAAATGATAATTGCAGTCAAACAGTTGGACGTAAAATATTAATGTGGTTAATTTGTTCACTCCTTTCTTATTATACGTATATTTATTTCAAAGAGCAGAGCAAGCTTTACAAAATTCGAAAGCTCCCTTAGTAACGTTAAGTTATTGCATTTATAATTGATTAAACATATTAAATGCTAAGCTTAAATCATTATGTATTGCAACTAATGTGATTAATTCTTCTACTCATTTCCAAATAGTAAGATAAAAACTTCACACAAGTAGGATCCAAATCATCTTCATACTTGTAGAATTTAATCCTTCTACTGCTTATGTTTGTTCGAAAAGTAAAACAGTTGTGTCTTTGGGATCAAGTTCTTCCAGCCCCTATAGCTTTGATATTTTGTATGATAATACGCGTTTTAAAAAATACATTTTTAGTTTAAAAAATATGTAATTACAAACTTGTATAAATCTGTCCGTCTGTATGAACGCAAGAAACTCAGAAAGTATAAAAGCTAGAACAACCAAGATAGGTATTCATATCCCCCTGAACCTTAGGTAGGTCAAGTTAGTGTTTTTTCCTGATATATCCGTACTAGCATATACTTAACTTAAATGTTCTTGAACTTGTTTACTTCGTACCATTCTTGTTTGTATTGTTTAGCTTATAACTGCAACGAAAAGGTGTTATCTCTTCATCAACTTCATCAATAAAAATGCCAGTTAGTTGCTTCATTTGTCCCAAATATTTGTAATTCTCATTTCCCATCGTACACAATTGAACGAAAACCAAGGTTCCTGAGCCCAAGTTGTTGCAAAGTGTAACAAAAACACTTCCATCCATAGGGACTTAACATTTAAAATAATTGGTATTTATATACATATATGTATGTATAAATAAATTGTTAAAAGATCTGTTGCTCTTAGTATTTGATATTTTTTTAAAAATTGGGAGAGCTTCTAATTTGAAAAATTAGCAGAATGGTGTAATTTTTGTTGCTGGAAATGTGAGAGTTCAGAATAAACTTACAAGTAGTATGTGCAACTGCCAGCCATTTACGAATTAATGCGATTCTGAAATAATATCTAAATCATGATTTTATCGATAATGCTGCCCTGGTTTATACAAACACTCCAAAGAGAGAAGTATGCTGACCCACATACTCGAACATACATACATACAGACACAGGTTTGTTTATCAAGTTGAGCGGCAACTGTGTCTAGGTTTCTAGGTCGGAGTATTTTTCGTTGTAGGAATAAATTAAGTAAATACAAGTAGTAAGGAAATTACTTTGCCCGGACAGGCAACATAAATACATGAATAAGCAAACATACATAAATTTAAATCAATCTACGTATTAATGTACGTATAGCTGCATATGTACATATGTGTGTGTGTGTGTGCTAATTACCATATGGCGCATGATACCTATTTACATACAAGTACTCGTACATTATTCTACTTGTATGTATGCGCATGTACAGTTAGTGCAGAGAGTTTGCGAGAACGGTGCGAAGAAAACAAACAACAACAAGAAGAAGAAGAAGAGTGAAGAGTGAAGAATAATTATGAAAGTGCAGCTAACAACAATATTAATAATATGCATCGAGCACCTGACAAAGGCAATTGCCCAAGGCATGCCCGTCAGCCCGTGTCCAAAAATCTTTCAATATCGATTCGATGGCAGCGAGTGGTTTGGACTGATCGCCGTGCGAAATCCAGATATAGGGCAGGCTCTACAGATACGCGTAATATTGTCAATGCGCGGCAAGCCGACGACGGTGAGTCGCAGCCATAATATACATACTTGTACATATGTACATACATATGTATATATGTATGTTATGTATGTACATACTCGTATGTGCTGTGAGAGATAAACTCTTGAAAGCTGATGTGGTGGAGCTTGTTTTTGGGTACGTCGCAGTAAAGTTGTTTACCTACGTGTGGATCATATTTTTCTTGCAGCATTATCTCGGGGAAATCGAATTGCTAACTCGGGGACAGTTCGTGAGCAATACACCTGTGCTCTATAAAGTGCGTTTCCCAAAACATCACTTCCCACCAAAACTGGTGCAAATATCGGCAAATAATCAAGTCATTTGTTTTGGATCTGCTGGTAAGGTTTTACATAAAAATACACTATGTGTGTATTTGTACATAAGTATATATGCAAGAAATATGATCACAGTAGAGCTTCTATAGTTCAAGTCTACGACGATAAATAGAAAGGTTGATTTAATTATATGTTACCTCAACTTTCAATGCAGTCTCTCGAATGTGCATTTGTTTACAAATTGAACAAATCTCTCAAATTGAATTCAAAAATGTGTGTTCAAAATGCAAGAAATATGATGACAGTAGAGCTTCTATAGTTGAAACCTACGACGATAAATAGAAAGGTGATCCCTCTAAGCTGATTTTAATTATATGTTAACTCATTTAATGGTATTACAGTCTCTCGAATGTGAATTTGTTTACAAATTGAACAAATCTCTCAAATTGAATTCAAAAATGTGCAAATTACACCTAATTCTGTTTTTACACGGTAGATTGGGTCCAGGAACAACCGTGTAAAAAAAACATTGTTCATATGCAAAAATAGGTGATTGGTTCCTTATTTCTAAAGAAATACTTGTATATATATGCAATTTGTAATTTTCAAACCGTGTTTAATGAAAATCGTATAAAAATAATAATAATAAAATAAATAATAAAATAATAAAAAAAGACCGTGCAAAAACAGAATTAGGTGTATTGATTATTTTCTTTATCTCCAGAAAAAGTCGTGTAAAAAAAGACATTGATCATACATATGTTATTTTAAATCGTGCTAAATGGAATAATGTCGTGTAATAGTATATAGAATAACATTTTTAATTTTCAAACCGCATTAAATCAAAACCATTTAAAAAAAGACAGTGTAAAAACCGAATTAAGTGTACTTGTATTTTAAAAGTATAGCTGCATTTGCTTGAGCTCTTAAAGTTAACTGATTAAACTATTTTGCTTTGAATATTAATGCAGTTTATTGTACAAGACTGATATGGATTTTCGAATTTGAAGCGCAGAATTTTGTGAAGGGCGGAATTGTTCTCAAAATCACTGATGCCTGGAATCAAATCATTTCTGGTCGTAGTATATTAGGAATATTCTTGCGGTTATAGCAATCTTTAACTCTAATATATTACCTTTGATTTACTTTATTCTTGCGGTCTTAAATCGTTGCATTTATTTCAATAGATAATTAATCTATAAACATTTACAGATCACAGTATTTTTATGACCCAAATTCAATTGGAGCACATAAGGAAGCTAACCTTTATACCGGATAAGCAGACATCGGGCATAATGGGTCGGCCACCATTGATGATGGGGGAAATAGAAAAGCCAGCTGGGAAGGAGCTGCCTATGCCAGCAAGCCACGAGTTTGGATCGAAGCCACTTCCACACATACACTTTAAGAAGTACGTATGCAGGTTTTAATTCGATGTTATCCAGAATCTTACAGAATGCTTACAGAAAACCCTTTCACTCACCCAAGGAAATCTGTGGCACAATTGACCGTAGTGTTAACTTTCATTTGCCCTCACATGCAAGGTCCTTGAACGACAGGAAGAAGTCGAGCCTGAAGAGTGCCAGCTCCGTTGGTGGTCTGGCTGGCAACGATGATGATGAATTCAACGCCGCTGACGTCAGTCATTCGCCAACATTTGCCTCCCTCAGCGACTATGACAGCGATGACATAGATTTCGAAAAGGAGGAGAACCACAGCCAGAGCCAGAGTCAGAGTCAGAGCCCAGTGGAACAGACAGCAGCAGACACAACATTATTTATGGACAATGGGAATGCCTCGGCTGGCGTCGTCACTCTGCCGTCGATAACACGCGGCGCTTGGCCCTGGCTGGCGGCAATTTATGTAAATAATCTTACATCGCTGGACTACCAATGTGGCGGTACTCTGGTCTCGACACGAGTTGTCATAAGTTCCGCGCACTGCTTCCAAATGTTCAATAAACGCTACACAGCCAATGAGGTGCTCGTCTTTCTGGGGCGACACAATCTTAAGAACTGGAATGAGGAGGGCTCCCTGGCAGCCCCGGTCGATGGGATTTACATACACCCCGACTATAACAGCCAGTTGAGTACATATGATGCTGATATTGCCGTAATTCTACTCAAGGACGAAGTGCGGTGAGTGTTGAATAGATGGATGCGAAAGCGATATGTTTGCCAAATAAAACTGACTGTGTATATAGATTTAATACCTTTATAAGACCTGTGTGTCTATGGTCGGGTTCCAGCAAATCGGAGTATATTGTTGGCGAGCATGGCATAGTCATTGGCTGGAGCTTCAACAGAATGAACATCAGTGGGTCTTCACACAAGCACAGCACAGCTAGCAAATCTGGTGCTGGTGCTGGTGCTGGTGCGATCTCTGAGAACTCCAGCACTCCAAAGGTGGTGGAGGCACCCATCGTATCCAACGAGGAATGCTTCAAGGCCAATGCACATTTTCGCAGTCTCTCGTCGAATCGCACGTTCTGTGCGAGCATTTTGCTGGAATCCAAGCTCCATATACCAAGAGGCAAGGGAAGTTCAAGATCTTCTGCCTGCCAGAGATTCGAGAACAGTGGTCTCTATACCGGCATATCCGGCGCTGGTCTTATGATACACAAAAATCAACGCTGGATGCTGAGAGGCACCGTTTCGGCCGCCTTGCCACCTGTAAATGGCACGGACACCGCAAATAAGGCCCATCAATGCAATAGACATAAATATTTAATTTATACAGACGTTGCTAAGTTTATTGATTGGATAATGGCTTTTATAATCTAGGTAGTGCTATCGTGTAAAATATAACTTCTATACTTCTATGCTATAGTACAGTACATACATACATATACAACTATAATGCTCGAATATGAAATGCTCTAATTTGATTCAAGAAACTGAATTCTGTATTTCGTTTTTGTTAACTGTTTCGCTATAAACATACTTTATTTATATCTGCAATAAAAAGGCTGTGATAATCACTTGTCAGAGTGCGACAGAACTGAAATAGAAGGGGCACGAATTGTGAACATTATAATTGCAGCGCGACTGATATCGAGCGAATAACGTATTTAGATTCGAATACAAGTGCAGCAACTAAACGAGAGTATTTCCGATTGAGATGGGATGTTGCCACACAAAATATAAGTCAACGTGTCACATTCTTCACGCCTGGCTAGGCTAGATAACTCTGAAGTTAGCTTAGTTACTTCTCTTAAGCAATCATTTAAGAAACATTCTTTTATTAAGACGTATTTGTTTTGCATTTAAAAATTACAGCCTCTAATTCAACAAACCACCCAAAAATCAAGCAATTTCCTTCAACTTGGAGCAACTGAGTTAAAAGGATATTTCCTAAACTGAAAGAGTATCTAACAGAGTACACAAATGATTGTTTTTACACTCAACATTCCAAGATGGCTTTTCTGCTATTGTGTGCTATTTATGCGAGTACGTGATTTGTAAACGCGCTATGGCTTGGAATGGACAATAAGTTTACCAAGGAGCTCGTCTGTACATATATCACGAATATTTTAAGCGGGGGTTTATCTCATTGTTGAACAAATACTTAGAAACACAAATGCAATGTGGTAGTCGTAAATGGTGATTCAAAGCTACAATATTACTAAATCGCATACAACATCACTCTGCAAATAGTATTTTTGGGGAATATTTTCTATATTCTCCAAGGCAAATTGTGTTCAATAAATATACAAGTATAAGTCTTCCTTTTTGAAGCATTCTCAAAAACAAGATAGAACGGTACAGTCGGGTAAGTCCGACAGTGAAATTATGTGGATCCAGTCAAACTTCGGGCACTTCAGGCGCCCATTGCAGAAGCGAAAAGAAGAAGAAGAGCATACATATATTTTGTATTCAGAGTTATAGTTATGTAGCTTTTCTGTGGACAGTATTGACGAAATTCTGTAGCGGTGAGAGAAGGGGAAAATCAAAAAAAAAAAAAAAAATAAAACTAACTCGTGTTGCCTAGGGAGTGGGAGCATCTATATACTAAGTTTGGTTAATATCCGCTCAGTCGTTTCCGAAATCCAGACGGACGGACAAGTCAAGCTCAATTTCTATCGTCATGCTGCTTCAGAATATACATATATACCTAATGGGATCGAAGAAGCTTCCTTCTGCCTGTTACATACATTGCACAAACCTAATACACCCTACGTTTTTACCCTACCTTTTTACAAGTTTTAAAAAGGGCTAGTTGCCATTGCGATGATGTTGATTCAATGCAATAGCCATGGATTGCAATATGAAAAAGTTATATTGTACGTGTAATTCTATTATGGTATCATAAAATAATTTTGTTTTGTGTAACATTGAAAAATGCTTGGCCTAGGCTTTTCTTAATCAGCATAACAAGATGAGTTGTTACAGACATCGATCCGCAGGGCCTTCCTGTCTGTCTGAATGTTTGTCTGTATGAACGCAAATATTTGAAAGGAATGAGTAGCCAGGGTCTCCAAACTTGCTAAGCTAGCTGTGTTGCTGGGAATGTACAAAATGTTTAACAGTTAAAGGTAAGAGAAGCAAACATTTATTTGAAATTTTGAATTTTAGGTTTTAAGAATTGTATGTAAAAGTGGTGTTATTCAAAATTGATTTTATGAATTGGGTATGAACGTTTTCACCGCCTATTAGGTAGACATGCCCAATAGGTCTGCGCCCACACCGGCGTAATGGCTTTTAAATTGTTTTATGACACTGGTTGCCTCTTGACTTGACCAACTACCTGACATGGACCTAAGTAGGTGCCTTGTGGTTGGTGTGTGGTCGGCACACCATGCAGGTCCCGCCACTGGCTACCTGATCTGATACCGATTTGTGTTTATAAAGGACGGCCTCAATGCTGCGTAATGTGTCATAATTGTTTCAACTGTCGGAGTAACCGTAAGATAATGTTGCACGCTGTGTTCATTGTTGCAATTCTTGCGACAGTCCTTGCAAATGACGATGGCTGTAATGAAATGGTGTGTGGATCTGTCGTTTCCAAGTGCCTGTTGACGCAGAGCTGTCAATGCAAGCTGAACGATTGTCACTGCTGCAAGGATTGCCTGAATTGCCTTGGAGATCTGTACACGGAGTGCTGCGGCTGTCTGGACATGTGTCCGAAGCACAACGACGCGCTCACATCGCTCACGCCACGGTCCGAGATCGGTGATGTGGAAGGAGTGCCAGAGCTCTTTGACACGATTACAGCCGAGGATGATGATCAGTGGACGACCATACGGTTCCCCATGCGGGCGGGACTCAAGCGGCGCATGGAGGAGGGCAACGACTCGTATGCCATGGATGTGATCGGACACAAGCCGGCGGCTAGCGTTAACTGCACCGTCATTTACATAAACACCTGCATCAGATCCCACAAATGCAAGCAGCAGTGCGAGAGCATGGGGGCCAATAGTTATCGATGGTTCCATGACGGCTGCTGTGAGTGTGTCGGTGCCAATTGCCTTAATTATGGCATCAATGAGAGCCGCTGCAGCTCTTGTCCCGAGGAACAACAGTCACAGAGTCTCGATCCAGGCGTTTCAGACGCCGAGCAAGATTTGGAGCGCATGTTTGGCATCGAAGATGAAGGAGTTGATGATGACATGTGGGACTATGGAGAAGATGAAGAAGACTTGACATAGAAATGAAAACCTAATAACCAACTACTATGTACATATCATCATCTTTATTTGAATTCGAATAAAAACAAAAAATTGTCCACAATTGAAAGGCGATACAAAAGAAAAAATGGTCTCCATCCATTTTCAATAAGTTTAGTTTTTAAAATAAATCTTGTCAATATATTTATATTAAATATATATGTATATGTTTAGAACAATATTTTAAAAGTTGATATTTATAGGGTTTTTTTTTAGATCAGGCATGTCCGAGGGGATGAATCGACATAGACGTTCCTGTTCGTCCGAGAACTTTCTAACTCTATGAACTTGGTAAGTGGACTTGTTTCGCCCAACGATGTTTAGCCTCGGTACATGACATATTTTGGTTATAATGATAACTCAAGTATATTTCGTATTTATAAGTTTTGTACACCTAATTCTGTTTTTATATGGTAGATTGGTTCCAGAAAAAGTCGTGTAAAAAAAAACATTAATCATATTCAAAATAAAGTCGTGTAACCATAGAAAACATTTTTAATTTTCAAACCGCGTTAAAACAAAACCGTGTAAACAAAAGACCGTTTAAAAACAGAATTAGGCGTATACTTGTAGTGTCAACGAACGGTGCAAAAATAAATCTGAATACTAAAAACTTTTTTGCTTTTTACCATTGGCAACCAAATTTGAAATTTTTGAGGTTTGTGCAGTGTCGCACCATAATCTACAGTCTCGTTAAAATGCGCAACTGCAAATATATCACACATATAGCCATCATAGTAGAGATATCTTTACAAAATTTGTAATTAATGGAGTTCGAATAATTGATAAAAATAAGCTAATTTGAACTGCACGGCTCTAGCGGGGAAAAGGGAGGGTACAAGCATAGAGCTGATACGAACTTAAAGTTCCGCTCGTTACAGATAGCTTAATTGTTTGTAGAATCCTATTTAAAATCCAAACCTAAATCGATAAAAATCCTTACCTGTTTCTACCTCACCTAACCTTTTTCTACCTTAACTTAGTTTTGTGTATGGGTGGTTGTGCAAAAGTGGGCATATGCTTGATTTAATAAAGCACGTCATCGTCGCCTATCAGCATCGGTGTCATCATCTAGATTGGCTTCGATTCGAGCCCCACAGTCACATACTCAGTTCCAATCGAACGTTGAAGGCAGGCGGTCCTGCTCGGGGTTTGTTTCCATTTTGTATATCGCGCCCTTAAATGCAGATCGCTAATCTCGTACGTGCCCCTGTGCTACTATAATTAATAGTTTTATTTTTGTGTGATACCATATGTGCATGTTTATTTCAAATGCCGTGTAATTTGAATAAAAATGGAATATAAATCAATTAATAATGCTAGATATATCCCACAATTTTGTTCCCTACATCTACCGAATCACATGAGTTGATTGCAGTTCGTGTAATTTATATATCAACAGAATGCTGGGTGGAGTAGGCGGCCGTCGAAGAAGGAGCTCAATCCCGATGGCGCGCCCAACGAATACAAGTAACACATTTCTGGAAGAAAACATTGCTATAATTGGCGATGGTGGCAGCAGAAGATATCCTCAAAATGGCCTCCATGTGCCGTCCAATAAGCGACGGCGTGCCGTCCCAAGTGGTCCTAATGAACAATTTCCACTAACTCAGATTCGAATGAATTTAGGCGACATTATGTGAGTATATATTTATTGAATGTTTAAATACAAATGTATTCTATAGGATCTACATTTTATTTACTAAATTAGTGGGAGCTTTTAGAAGCTGAACCTACAAAATATGTATCAAATAATCCAACGACTGATATTTTCGAAGATTTCATAAGGTTATTTTAATTTAAAATCAGTTTCGTATGAAATCAGTTGCTTATAGCTTGTATACTTATATACTTGCATGTATATAAAAGCTGATGCCATGGGGATAACAAACCAAAGAGACTCGGATGGCTATAGACTTTGGAGAATTAATCATTAATCATTTGAGCAATTCATCTATTTTTTTTTCGTTGAAATGAAAAATATTCTGGAATCATTAGGCTATGTAGAATCAGTAAGTAAATTCCATTTAAAATTTTGAAACCAATTTCATTCATAATTCATTAGCTTTTTAATAATCAAAAAAACAACTTAATCGATTTCGATCATTTTGATGGAGTCGGGAAGTGCGTATATTTAGCAATTCTACAACTATGTGCTCAGTTAATAACTAAGTAAATAAATTTCAGTTGAGGATTGCTTCAGGACTGATTGTTAGTTTTTGTTGAAAACTGGAACAAGTAAGGCGGTTCGACAGCTTATGGATAAAATCTAGAATTGTGTGTTTGAAAGTTTTTTTTTTTTTTTTTGAATGATTGAAATCTGGTAGTAAGTATCAAAATCATAGAGCATGAATGTCTCATAGGAAACTTTGCTGACTATTTGGTTTATTGAAGCTTTTTTGCTTAGTCAATTGTGGGAAGTTGCTGAAAAGCTCAACATCGATAATAACGGTTGGACAAATGTCAAGTGTTGCCACTACGATATGTGCGAGTATTGCAGAATGTATCGGCATTTAATGACCCATTAGGGGTTGAAAAGCCTGCCAAGCCATAAAAGCTCTGGCCAAGGCAAATGCGTTAGACGAAGACAACGATTTGTCGTTCAGTTTGCACCACAAACTCAGCTGCTGACGCACGGCTTCTGTATATCTCTTTTTCGTACGGCCAGTTGGGCCAAGTGTCTGGACCAAAGAGCGGTATACTGTGTATTCGCCGCTACCATCCGCCCCCGTCACCCTGCCCGCCCCCTTCAAAGCGCTATTTAGAACGCCAGAGAAAGCCAGAGCCAGTGCGGCCACTTTTGTTGGTGGCTTTGCTGCCAGCTTGCCTGCTAGTTTAGAGCTTTCGTTTTCGATCCAAGGCGCAGGGCTGATTTGTTTTGCGTGTGTGTGCGTGTGTGTGGGCTTGCCTCAGTGTGTGAGCGCACGTGTGTGTGTGTGTGTGTGCGCGCTTGTGCCTCTGCCTCTGCCAGTGCCAGTGCCTGTGTAGTATGTAATGTGTAATGCAATGTCGCAGAGTTGAAAGTTTTGCGTTTGTTGAGTTTTTCGTCCAACTGGTGAGACAAAGTCGTTGGCTACGCGCATATAGCGGTTTTTGTTTTTTATTTTTTATTCACGTTAAATACAATGGAAAATCTATGCAAAGGCCATTAATGGCAGTGGAAAGTGTTATCCTAACCCATAATAGTTCTAATTTGCAAACTCAATCAAGCAAATTCCAGAAAAAATACAACATTTCGAATTTTTTGTGTTCTGGCATGTAAAATCGGGTCGAGTGGTGAAAATAAAGCAAGCAACCAGCCAACCAGCCAACCAACCAACCAACAAACATTCAAGCCAAAAAGGAAGCGACGAGTGACACCAAATGTGTGCCCGTGTGTGTGTGTGTGTGTGCGCGCGTATGTGTGTGTGTGTGGAGAAGTCAAGGAATATATTGGGAGTGAAACGAAAAAAAGAAGAGAAAACCCGAAAAATATAGAAAAAGTTTAAGTATTTGCCTGCACCTGTCAATCCGCTCCCCATTGAACCAACCACCCGTCCACCCACTTTATATGTTTGTCGCGACTCGTTCTTGTTGTTCTTGTTGTTGTTGCTGCTACTGCTGCTGTCCATTGCTGCCCGTGGTTGTAATTGTTGAGTTGTCGTTTACAGCTAACAAGCCCAATGAACGCACACACACACACACACACTTAACATTATGTATGTATGCGTGAGTGTGTGTGAATGTGTGTGCTGGGATTGGGTCAGCGGGTTGCTAGCACAATGGGTGGAATGTTGCGTCGGTGGTGAAGGCGTCAGCAGAAGCAGCAGCAGCAGTAGCAGTAGCAGCAGTTTCGACATCGCCAACTGGGTTTCGGTCTCGGTTGGTGCGAGAATATCGTGTTGTGACGTGTACACGCGTAGGAAGGTGAATGAATGTGGCGGCAGAGCAGCATACGAAATCCCCCATACGAGACGTTTTCTTCACCCTCAAATGCACACATACATACATTTATTCTTGTACATACATACAAACATACTATATATGTACACATACAAACGTATGTAATTTTACAATATCAAAAATTCTTACGTGTATTTAAAGGCGCACGCATGGACCTTTGTACGCATATCTATATATGTATGTACTCATATGTAACTCCTACTTACATTTATATGTATGTATGTATGTATGATTAAATGTATATATTTTTATAAATGAGAACAAAATCATACAATGAAAGGTTACCAAGCAGTTGGCCAGTGTGTGCATAAGTGCACAAATATTTACAAGCCCTAAACTACGTACATATGTACCCGTCCATGCCTTCCTTCTTTCAATACCCTCGGGAGTGAAAATTGAGTGCGTGTGTGTTGCCATGCGTGCCTATGTATGTGCTTGTGTGTGTGTGTGTGTCCATGTGTGTTTTTCTTTTTTTTCTTTTTTTTTTTTTGGTATGTGGCGCGTGCTTGTCGACTTTCCCTACATGTGTTCACATAACAAATTTACAACAAATTCAATATCATGACCAACCGAGAAGGAAAAACCAACCGACCAGTGTGTTAATAACAAAGTCGTAATAAATCGAAAAACAAAATGCAGCACACACTGTGTTCTGCAGTGTCCCGCATATAAATAGCAGTGAAACAATTATGCTAAAAATAAATATATATGTACATATACATACATATACACACACATACGTGTGCATTTCAGCGAGTGAACGTGTGAGTGAGTGGGTTGCGAAGAAATCGGTTAAAATGTTTACCAGTGCATGGCATTAAAAGCGCACGAGAAAAGCAAAAATGGCGAAAAGCAAAACAAAGCCCTAAGCAGAAAAGAAATTGTTATTTTTAAAGAGATGTGCTGGAAAAACACACACTAGCACACACACGCTCACATACACACTCATACACACATATAAAGCCAAATATGAAAAACAACTTGGCGATGACGTCATTAGGGCCAAGTAAAAGTTTTTGCATTTCATGCTCAAAATAATTGAAGAGTATCCATCTATGATTTGGAAAAAAGAAGCGTCAAACTAAGTGCCGATTCAAGAAATATAATTAAACATATAGCAAAGGGCAAAGAAAGATCAGAGCTTTGATCCGCAGCACAGTGCGACGTTAACCGGTAATCCTGAAAGCAAGAGCCCCTCAAAAGTATTTGCTGAACAAAAAGTGTTGCCTACTTTTCTGCGTCGGAATTAATTAGTAAACAGAATGCTGTTTTATCAGTCAAAGTTTGCTCGCTCTGCGACATTCCAATGAACAAGTACAAGAATTTTCTTTTATTTCTTTGTTGTATATTTTTGTGCGTCTCACCGTTTCATATTTCACCACGAAACGTGCGGCAAGCTTTTTTCGGCCTAACTCTAAGTCACACAGTTTGGGTTTCATCCCCTAATATTTCATTCATGGCGTGTTCCAGCAGCAGCAGCAGCAGCAGCAGCAAATGGAACGTTATACCGATAAACGAACTACTGCGGTCACATTAATACATATACGTATACATGGATACATATGTGTCTGTGTCTGTTTGTGTATGTGTATTTATGCTTGAAATGCAAAAATATAAACCATATTATTGCCTTCGACCATACATAATACATATTTCAAATATATTTATGCAAAATATGCACAATATGTTGCTGCTGTGTGTGTGGCAGAGGTGGGCGAGAGGGTGTCGGTCTCTTAAATAGGTCATGGCACAGTTTTGTGTGAGCCTTATTTACGACTGGCCAGCCCTAAGCCTCAAACAAAGCATTCAAATATTGCAACATATTCGCAAAACCAATGCTCAAAAATATTAACAAAAACCTTAAAAACATGCTTGACATGAGCAAATAGTTTTTCTTTTGTTATAAATCCCAAATGGAGAATGAAATCGACTTAAATCTAATCGAAAATGTCTTCGAAACATGTTGGCGCACAGTGTTTTGGCTAAGTAGTATGTATATACAAATATGCAATGTACACGTACGTACGTATGTATGTATGTAGGTGGCCCATATAAGTATGTATATGTGTGTAGTATGTATGTAGGGTATAAAGTGCAACTGCCAAAGCTTGGCGCATGTATGAGAGTCATAGGGTCAATATCCTGTCGCGTAGCCAGTAACCCTTGCTAATTTAAAGCTTTTTTGTTTGCAACAAAGCTGCAGTACTCATAAATAAAACAATAAATTTTAGCGAGCGACATAAACTAATTAAATATATTGATTCCCAACCGCGTGTGGGTTTGTGTGTGTGGGTGTGTGAGTATTTTCATTTTAATTGAAAACAACCACAACTGTGAAAGTGCGGCTATTTATAGAAACGAACGTGAAGGTGTCGCGGATACTCGTAATAATAACAACATCACATAAATGAAAATCAATTGAATGCATTTGTTTTTAACGCAGCATTTGAAACGGATACGGAGCTAAGAAACAGACTTTGTGTGAGATTGGGATTAATTCAAGGAAAACTCGAAACAAAATCACATAAAATGAATTCAAATTAAAATACAAATTAATGGAAAAACCAAAAACGAAACTAATACAGTCAAGTAATTAAAAATCTTGTAACAAGCAAATATCAGCCAGCGATACGTAAATAAAACAGATAAAAATAATAACACCAACAATAACTAGTAGAGAGACAAAGAGAGAGAGAGAGAGACAGAGAAAGAGAGAGACAGAGAGAGAGAGAGAGAGAGAGAGAGATCATCTTTAACCCTCCCCATCGCCATCGTCGTCGCCATCGTAGCAGCAAACCCAGCAAACCTCATCGTTCCAATCCAGAGTGCAGCTCGCATTTATCGGCTTCTTAACTCTCAAATAAATGTTTCACTGCCGCTTTCGTGCCATGCGGACGGCGTGTCACTCTCGACAAATGCGTATTGTGGTTCACCTTGTGTAATATAATTATGGCCGAGCGGTCGTTACAAAAGTATCAGAAATTGGATATAGTGACGGTATGTTCATTGATATGCAGACAGTTGGTGCTGTTCCCAATTCCGTTTTAAATCCTATCATTCGAAATGCAACGACTGGTGTTCCGAAAACGGAAATCTAACTAAAAAAAACGAATATGCCAGACAGATACAAATCCATTCATAAGTTTCAAATGTCTTCGCAACAGAAAATACTGAGGGGATAATGTTTTGAAATGTGGAACACAGGTGTTTTCTTGAACTTGTTTCAGAATACATACGTTTATTAAATCTACATATATTTTATAAGGTGCAAAACCTAATTTAATAATCGACTATTTTAAATAGTTTCCAAAACATTATATTTGCCAGAAAGTAGAAAAAAAAAACAGTTTCAAAACATTCTCGTTGTTTTTTTTTTTTTATAAATATGAAAAAAAAGAACATAATCAGATATAAGAATTAGGATGGAGAATTTTTAGCGGGCTGTATTCGGAATATCAGTTAAATGCTTTCCGTATATTTGTTAAATAATATGGAATATGGAACAGTCCAGATACAAAAAATGTACACTACTAAGTACATAAAAAATGTCCTTGTCTGTTTTAAGAAAGCCCTATAAAGTGGTTTTTCTCCTACAATAATGTTATTATATATTTGAATACAGAGCAGCTAATATACTACTATCGATCGAATTCAATGCGTCTATATTATATATCTATCATTTTTAGGTTGGAAGCGGCTCAGGAAGCAGTGCTAGCAGGGCATCAACAGGACTCCTTAGGCGGGGGGCACTTGGGTCGAAAGGGAGCCCATCGCTTAGCTGATAGAATGGGTGGCCCGAAAAAAGAGGAAAACCCACCTGGTGGTGGTCCCACGTCGTTGTTTATCCTAACCGAGGATAACCCAATTAGAAAGTACACACGATTCATCATAGAATGGCCGCCCTTTGAATACGCTGTGTTATTGACAATCATAGCCAACTGTGTTGTGTTGGCATTAGAGGAACACTTGCCAGAGGGCGACAAGACAGTATTGGCTCAAAAATTGGTAAGAAATTCCGTTTAATGGCCTTAGATAGATTGTGTACGTACTCGCATATATATCTACTCGTACGCTATATCGTGAGACATTTTCTTTAAATTTGTGTAACAGGAAAAAACGGAGGCCTATTTTTTATGCATTTTCTGTGTAGAAGCATCGCTCAAGATCCTCGCCTTAGGGCTTGTTCTGCATAAACACTCCTATCTCAGGAATATTTGGAACATCATGGATTTTTTCGTTGTAGTGACGGGGTAAATAGAAATATATGACGTTCTCAAATGTCATCCACACTCTGAGTTCAATAACGCGTTTTATGTTATATTCATTTATTTATGTTCACTTATGTTTTACAAACTAATCCAAACATTCATAACAACAACGAACCCCAAGGTTTTGTACCAGGGCAATAATATATCTCATATACATATTCGTACTGACACTTTAATAATTGAAGAAATATTTATGCTGATGAACGGCAAAGTGGAACACGCATAGATTTCAATGAGCGTTGAAATGAACAATTTTTATAATATCCATAAGTATTGTATAGTACCAATTAATAATATGTGTACATATATATATATATATATACATGCATGTATCGAATTGAAAATGGCCATCCGTGCCGAGCAGTGCCATGACGATATTTGCTGAGGCCAATATTGATGTTGACCTTCGTATGTTAAGATCCTTTCGTGTCTTACGGCCACTGAAGCTTGTATCCAGAATTCCAAGTAAGATTTCATATACAGCTAGAAGATATACTATATAGTACGAACATCTATATATATATATATAAAATATCATTAGGCCAGAAATACAGTACGAGTACATCGTTTGGTACGACTAGGCATACGAGTATACCTAAATACTATATATTTACATATCAAATAGATACTAGGAGCTAGCTCAATACGAGGAATTAAACATTCATTTTATGTTTTAAAAAATATTTGTAGATGTCACCGATTTTTTCAGTTATCTTAGACTTTAGTGCGACTCCAACTAGTAATGAGTCCTTTGCTCTTCCATGCGCAAGAAATTGTTACCTGAACAAGGATTTGTGTTCAAACAAAAATTACCAATTTCAAAATATTATAAAACTTAAATTTTATATAAAATGGATTTTTATTTGTACTTTAGATAGTCGAGAATACGCTGTGATTCGAACTGCGACTTCAGTTGTTGCTTTTCCAAAGCAACTTTTTTTTTTTTTTCGAATGACAGAGCTAAATCGCAAAACATAAATCGCGAAGGATCAAAGGTCACATTTGTCTTTTAGGTCCGTTTTCTCAAATGATTTAAAGAAAATTTGATACGAAGCTAAATACTTTGTAATTGTAGCAATGCCGCGTTGATATGTTTAAACTTTAAAGCGATAAGTACGAAGCTACCAAATGTAATTCCGATTTTCGACTAGGAACTATCTAAAAAAGTTATCGAATAGCAATAGTTTCGCATGCAAGCATACTCAAGTAATGGCATCTTCACAAAGGAATGCTTCATTCAGATCCTTCCAACACGAACCTGTCCAACAAAATGTGTTGTTCTAAATGGATCCTTCTCGGTAGAGATGCGTTTCCTGTGAAAGAGATTCCATTTATCAAGTACTCAGCATGCAGATGAACAGACTGACAAATAAACACGAAATACAATTGAATTTCAAACCGGCTAAAAGTAGTTGTAAACTTTACCAAGAACCTGAGTTGACGATTATTGAATAAAAATATTAGATTTAATTATGTACGTACATATTGTGTATTAATAATTTTTAGTTGAACAACAAAAACAATAACTAGAATGTGTAATTGGTAAAAAAAAGCAAGCCAAGGATTCGGTTAATAAATACATAGCTATTTCGTGTGATCCATGCTAGTATATAAGATTTCGTAAATTGCTAGATATTTAAAAAACTCAATAGCTATATGTTTATTTATCAACAAAAATATAATGTCTAAATAGATTTAGTTTTAGTAAAACGGATAGAATGAATACGATGTGAGCGAAGAGAATGGAAAAGCCGGACTCCACTGGCCACACATTCGTCGAATCAAGTAAATGGCAACTACAATCAGAGTACTTCATTTTGTGCTCGACAAAATGCGAGTTAAGCGGTTGTATTGCCATTAAAGAATAATTAGTTTACTTTGTTAAATTAGTTCAGACCCCACATTTTGTTCAGATGTTGTCATTCCTTATTGGAAAATTGTAGAGCACATCAACAATATTCGACATAGTTCTGTGAATGTTGACAGCAAGTGGAGTCCAGCCATAGCACTAATTAGTAAATACTTAAATATACATATATTCATTAACACAATCACATATGCTACCACTACGAGTATGTATGAACATTTATCAATACTAACACGTTTTAAAATTTAAGAGCTCTGGAAACGGACGCCGCTTTGGTTTTCTTAACACTCGAATACATACTATACATATTTATTTGATTTTCGTTAATACTAGTTAGGCTGTTATTACTGTTACTTCATACAAACAATTAACAATCAACTGGTAATTTAAATTTGCTCACAACCATTAAATGATTGAATGCAGAAGCCCTATTCAATTTTATAATATGGCCCATGGCTTGGGTACACATTATAAAGTTTCGAAGAGCAAATTAAATTAAACATCGTCTCTGCTTGGGGCTCCCTTTATGTGTGCGGAATATATGACTTAATCTAACACTTAATATGAATATAATAACAATAATCACATGCAATATACTATGTATGTCTAGGTACATGCATTTGTCGACAGTGTGTGTGTAGATACTTTAAATTCAATAATTTGGTTTCATTTCCAACATTTGTTACTTCCCTCGTGTTCATTTTTGTACCTGTACCGTGATGTTATTAGTATGTATTAATTTTTGAATGTATTGGACCTTTAGTTGAGCAGCTTATGTACCATAAGTATGTTATGATCAGAAAGACGATCCTTTTCGTTGGTTTTTTCCTTCTGTTCATTTCCATTTCTTTCTTTTCATTTTTGTATTTAATTTTTGATTAAGTTGAAGATCTGACGACTTTTAACAATAAACCAAAAATCGGCTAAATGAATTAAGTATATCGCTAATGAAAACCTCGTTTCGAACGCTTTATGACTGCAAACAGATTCATCACAATGTTCCCACAAAAAGGGCCCGAAGTAGACCTAAGAACACTTAGAGCCATTCGTGTGCTACGGCCCCTAAAATTAGTCTCTGGAATTCCTAGTGAGTAGTTCTTCTGTTATATTTTCACATTCTTATACAACATGTACCTCTACCTACCGATTTGTTTCTAGCTTTAATCTTCCTCGATGTTATTAAAATTAGCATACAATTTGTTGTTTTTTTTCCTTTTTTTTTGTCCGGAAAGTTTGATTTGTAGATAATATTATTTTAAAAAGTAGTACCGGGGGAAATGGATGCGGTGTATGCATCTATTTTCCTCACACCTTACGAGTATTATTATTAGTATGCAAATATGAAAACTTTACGTTGCTTTCTATGTGTGTGTGTGTGTGTGTATATATAGATTGGTATACGCATGGCTGTCATAACGCCGGACAAGTAAGACCCTTTATGGCAGCCAAGGCATGCTCAAGCTTTGTAAAAATTTACCGTCTACGAGTTTTCTAATGGATTCTAATTTCTCAAAAATATCCGCCAATGATCATCTGACATCTTCGATTGGAACTGCGCTGCGATTGTGATGATAATAATGATGATGATGATGATGCTGATAATGATGATAACAACGCAACCCTATAGGCTTACAAGTAGTTTTAAAATCTATAATCAAGGCGATGGCACCTTTACTGCAAATCGGTCTCTTGGTGTTGTTTGCGATCGTAATATTTGCAATCATTGGACTCGAGTTTTATTCGGGCGCACTGCATAAGACTTGTTATAGCTTAGAAGATCCAAGTATATAATGATATTTGAATTTGATTCTTAGCCCTTTTCGAGAAACTAAAGCTTTCATTATTTCCTCTCATCATCGCTTGCGTGTGTAGACAAACCAGTGAAGGAAGGTGAATCGGAGACGCCCTGCAATACGGATAATCTCACAGAAAAGGCAGGAGGCTCCTTTGTGTGTAACTACACGACGAGCATGTGCCTGGAAAAATGGGACGGACCAAATTCCGGCATAACAAGCTTCGATAATATTGGGTTTGCCATGTTGACTGTATTCCAATGCATTACCATGGAAGGCTGGACGGCAATACTGTATTGGGTAAATGATCGATTCTATGGTGTATACATAAATACTACTATATACATAGGTGTACGTGTAGATCTCCCCATTTTCCAGTTTCTAATGCCATCGTTTCGATTTCAAATTGATCGACTTCTGGTCGATGGAAAGAATCGATTCCGATTCTCGTTTCGGTTTCATAACGCATTGATATCGATTAATGTCGGTTGATATCGATTGTGTGTGGAACCTCGTTTCGTTCATTAAGAACAATAAGAATATATTTTATACCTCTTTACATTCCTTCTAGATTTAATGTAACGATAGAACACTAATTATAATCTTTTTTCCACAGACCAATGACGCATTAGGTTCAACATTCAATTGGATATATTTCGTGCCTCTTATAGTTATAGGCTCATTTTTTATGCTCAACTTAGTTCTTGGTGTTTTGAGCGGGTAAGTTGATTTCAAATTTATAGAACAGCACTTCTTTTTATTATAATTTTCATTCTTTTATGTTATATTTACATTTATGTACATTCAAATTCTAAAAATTGATTGTTTCAAATTTGGTTTATACATATGTACTCTAAAAAAATGCAGTTCTTCTTCAATTCGAACGAGCTACGCGTATATAGAGAAAAGGTCTATGGGATTGGTAACAAAAAAGAAAGAAAGAAAAAAAAAAACAGTTTTTGGCTCAAATTATTTATCGGAACTAGAAAACGAATTAAAGAAATGCAAACGAAAATTGGATAGGCCTATTCCATATACATATGCAACAATCTATATAGATCTAGATGTAAATAAATACTATCTAGATGTATATATAACGGAAACTGATCCCTATTTGCATGTAAATATCTATATATGTATGAAAATGTACATATATATGAGAACCAAGAACCATATACAATACTACATATGATTGGTATTTGTAAACTCATAAAAATTGCATAATATTGTATTTGAGCAACCGCCTGATGGATAGTACTTACGCGTGTACTATATCAGGCAGCTGCATTCCTTTAGCGTTACGTTATGTATAATTTGTTTCTTGAATTATTTATTTTTAAATGTCATATATTCTCGGAAATTCAGAGAGTTTTCAAATGAACGTAACCGCGTCGAGCGTCGCATGGAATTTCAGAAATGCCGCTTTCGTGCCATGTTTCAGACTGCAATGGTCTCCTACCTTGATTGGATCACACAAGCAGGTTTATAATAATATGAACATACAACAAATCCAACATAAACAAAATTGCCATAATCAATTGCAAACAATGAACAACAACAAATTATCTATAAATATATATATCTATATATACTACATATGTATTTATATATACACATTGGTAAACTTTCACACCCTTAGCCAAAAACAAAAAAAAAAATAAAAATCTCGGACAAGAGAGATATACTCGTACTCTTCCACCCTATTACCCCTGCTAGTACGCGTATATAATAAATATATACATAGCAACATTTTAATTAAAATAAAACTCAAATTGGTTGTCCGAGTGCAAGAACTAAAGTTGAATACTGTAAGCATACAAACAACAGCAACAACAACAACAATAACAAATAACAAAAAAACCCGTTAAATATATATTGCTACTCTAGTTACTTAAACATACTAAGTACATACATATTGCAAGCAACTTCCAAGCTACCAATCCAACAGAAATGTTTCGCATAAAACCTAAAACTCTAAAACCAAACCAAACCAAACCAATACCAATACCGCTAAAGAAAAATACATACCTACTCGTATATATATACTCTACTTACCTACTCTTACCAACCAGCATACTATGTACTTACTTATAAATGCAAGTTATAGTTTCACATCAAATACCTATAAGTACTATTTACTCGTTTGTATGTAACTGCGAAATGCCGTTTGGACTCCCCAGCCACCCAGCCACCCAGACCCTCAACCATACTATACTCATAGCACCCCAATACTCGTATGTACATATACATACTATATGTATAGTCGTATGTATGTATGTATGTATGTACATACTTATATGCATTGTGCCATACAATTTAGTCTTAGAGACAACGTTTGAAACCCCATTTTTCTCTAGCCCACCTCTACATAGATCTCTATACTACTCGTACTACTTCTACTCGTACTACCGTAAACTCCCAGCCAGTCGCGCAACTCTGTGTTTGTACCAACTACTACTTACTACTATATAATATATAATTGAGAAGTTATTATTGTTATGTTATGGCTAGTGAAGAACGCAAATGCACCCCACTATGATATCATGATATGATTCCTCGACTTACTAACCTAACCCAACCTCGATTTTCGTTCTTAAACAAGCTCATCAACTAGACCCCCGATAACGACCCATTAGCACCCATTAGTCGTTCTATATACGTAACATCATGGGCACAGTTCTAAGTATATCGAGTTATAGATCGCGCGATCAACATACGAGTATGTGTACATTGATTGTGAAGTTCTTTGTTCAAGCCTGGACTTTATATCTAGCTAGGAAGAATTCGCAGCCCATAATCGTATGGATAAACGAATGCTCCATATACTGAGCCAATAAACTGAACATATTTATATCGCATATATAGTACATACTTTCATTTAAGATTTTTTCGTGTGCGTGTGTTTGTTTTTTTTTTCCAATTTTTTTTTATTATTTATAAGTGCAATATAATTTTAGCATTCAACTTTTCATATCATTTCAGTTACAGCTATATATACAGATATAGTATAAAAACATATTTGTTTCGGCTGATATTGTGTTTTGTTATTTAATAAACCAAAAACAAAAAAAAAAAACGTGTACAATTATTCATTAAATCGATCCTCTTTTTGGTTTACCATACTCTATTGTAATTTTTATTTTTTGTAGTGAATTCGCAAAAGAACGAGAAAAAGTAGAAAATAGACAAGAGTTTCTTAAACTTAGAAGACAGCAGCAACTAGAAAGAGAGTTAAACGGCTATGTTGAATGGATTTGTAAAGCTGGTATAGTATTTACCCCATTCTTTTGTACATTATTTATACAAACATTTATTTCAAAAATAAACCAAGAACAAGAACAATGTAATCGATTTGTTTATACATAATATATCCACATACACAAATCGATCGTATTCAAAACACATACACACACACCACACACACACGCACATTTCTGTGTAATACGCGTATGTATACATATAGAAATGTTTCATTTAACAATACACTGACACCAATACTACCTACCAACGAGGGCAGGCTGTAAAGTAATTGGCCACCGATTCGGTACAGTTTTCAAATCTAAAGGAATGCTCATTTTGTCTTTCCTATTCTATAGAATTTTTATTCCTGATAATATAAGATAACAGATATAACTATATAATATGTACGTACAATTAGGAGCTGGACCCGTTTGTGGTTCGACACTGTATAAAGGAGAGTTCCTGACAGACGAATTTTCCCTAACGTATTACTTGAAAATCAGAAACTGCAGTTTTTTTTCTTGATCGAACAGCTTATTATTTATATTGGAATTAAATCGTATTTAAATAGCAACAGATGCTTACAACCACTTTAAAAAGCGGGGACAGAACTCTCTTAAGCGCTAGTATGGAACGTAATTCCCCCAATATAATAATATTGCTATACTTTATACACAACCAAAAAGTTTAAATAATTGTATTTGTATTAGGAGTTTAGTTAACGTAAATTCGATTTGTCGACGTCTTCATAAAACGCTTTCTTCATTTGTTTGCAACAAATTAATCAGTTAGTGGATAGTGAACAAATACATCCTGTGCCGATTACTTTTTAGCCCGCCTTCGTACATATTGCTAGATCATGTATTATCTTAAGCAAACTACAACGGAATCGAATCGAATATAACCTTCAGCTAGAAATGTAAATGTAAAAAACAATTTGTGTCTTAAGAAAAGATTCATTCCGATTGAATAGGAGGTTGACGGAATAAACTACCAGTCATGTAGGCTCTAGTTTAGGGACCCAACACACTTAAACTTCAGATTTCATTATAAATTTTAATGCTAAATTCATGTCATATAACTCAAGAACCTTGAAGCATTTCAATTAGCTCCCTAGAGCATGAAGTTAAACGAGAACAATTAAATACAATTGTAGTGTAAGTTAATCACCATAGAGAGGTATACCTATTATGAAAGTACACACACACACACACACACACATACACACACAATATATATTTATATATATACGTATACAAAACAAAACAATACACAACAACACACATCACATGCAATTTTGTACATAAAAACTTAAATACATACCCACATTAATGGTTTTGTGCGTAATACCACTGCCAGTAATGGGCGAGTTCTAACTAATATCGTACTATTTCAGAGGAAGTGATATTAGCCGAGGAGCGTACAACAGAAGAAGAGAAAATGCACATAATGGAAGGTGGGTTCAAATTATTACTTATGTATCTCTGTCTTACTTAACTCTGGGTTCTTTCTATAGCGCGTCGTCGTAATGCCGCTAAACGGAAAAAGCTGAAAAGCTTAGGAAAATCCAAATCGACCGACACAGAGGAGGAGGAAGCCGAAGAGGACTATGGGGATGACGGTAAGACTATATATGCTCTCTGAAACACCCATTTATGTACGAGCTTACTAATGGTTTTCAAGAGAGGCTTTCTTTAAATGAGAGGATAGGCGGAATTTGACTTTGGAGTTTTGGCAGCTTGAGACAACTGCTTATAGTCGAATGCGATATATAGCATTTGTTTTCTAAAGTATATGCAATAACAAAAATTGATCAAAAGTCCTGCCGAATCATTAAGTTTTGTAGTTCTCAAGCCCCATGGTACAGACCTGTTGCAAAAATTGGAAAGGAATTTTGTTGTCTTCCATTTCATTTTATGTGTAATTTATAGGGCAAAAGTCATCGCAACTTTGGTATTTTTCACAGCAATTAAAAAGTCGAAATCATCCCTGAAGCGTGCAGAATAAGTATGTGTGGTCTTTGGTATTTTTTATTCACAATTCAGTCTACAAAAAAAAGTCCTGTTAGAAAAAACTCTTCTGAATTTTTGAACATGCATATGTCCCAGTTCCAAGCCTACTTTAGTTAGCGCTGCTGTTAGATTTAACAAAGAAAATATTAGTAAATATAAATAAATAGTTAAAAAGCGGGAAAAAGCTATTTTTAGATTTCTTCAGTAGACAACTCTCGATCGTTGGGGAAAGCTCTGTGCGGATATTTTGCCAAGTCTTTACTAACCTTTGATGGGAAGAATAAGTCTTAAAAAGGGCTTTTTAATGCTTTATATACACATATACATAGTAGTATATGTTTAATGCTGCATAATTTTTAAGAAGCTGGTTGTTTATGTTCAACATTCTGTCTAGGAATGGTTTTTTTATATTTATAATCGCAATTAATTGAATTTTTGGTTTTTCATTTTACGATCCTCGACCTTATGATATTGAAAAATCTTACATTGAAAATATTGAAAATGTGTAAGTAAATTGAAATTTGATTAACTGTTTGTCTTGATAACAAGGATCTTACACAAATACTCGTATCATGCCGCAAAGGAACGATGCATATGCAAGATATATCATGCCCCTGTTGTTTTTGTAACCATCTTGAAAACACGAAGCCAAATCATTTCTCACAATATAATAACTTGCTCGTATTGAGAACTGTATGTATTGTAGTTACTTGTCATGAACATTTCGAGGGCATTCCTGCATTTCCGTCAGCCGCTTCTCCTCAGCCAATCAGTTGCCTTGTACGATTTTAGTTGTTATCTCAAGAACCAGAAATTCGCCTCAGCTGACGATGATGCAGAAATGCCCTTGCCACGAGTACATTTTGCTACATTTCTATGTAGTACTACTACAGGACAATCGTAATGGATATTTTTAGGATGTGTAATGCTATGGCGATTGCATTAGATCCGTATTGCATCGGTCCGCGAAGAATAGAGCCAGAGTAACGAATGTCCCAAGAGCACCAATATGGCAACTGCCACTTTTTCACCTCCTACTGCACTAGTTCATTTTTTATAGACTCTACTGCGACTTTCATCCCATAGGGAATCGAGCAGGTTTCATTTTTTTGCATCCAAAAGTAATGCACCATCTGGTAACTATTGAGAGTAGATAGCAACCTAACTATATACTCACTCCTAGATATCATATTACGTGACTGATACATACATTCATTTATGTATTAGTTTGTTATTGGACAAATTTCAATATTTGAATTGAGAATTCCCCTCTGTATTGGTTTCTATTGGATGCCATATACTCATAAATTCTATCAGATTAATGCAATTTTTTATGAGCAGGAAGGATGCCATTTTTCTTAGCAAATCACTCATCTCTATTTGGGTGAAATAAAAAATTAATTAATTGCAGATTATTAACATTATCGTTACTTTTTGAAAAGTTAAAAAAAAAAACGCCATTGTGCAAATTGAAAATAAAATAAATTATAGATTTTATATTACAAGTATACTCGGTGTTTCTAGCAGTGCTAATCGATTAAAAAATACTACTGAGACACTAAAATTGCATCTAAGCACATCACAATAATAGTTTCCTTATTTAAATCACCTTTGATTTCATTAATTTCAGGTCATAAAATATTTGTGGAATTCTTTCAATCGTATTAGATTTCTATGAACCGACTAATTTTTGATAACTTTTCTTATTTGTTGCTCACAGTTGTTATTATATTTTATTCTAATGGTGTCTAAGGCTTTCAGATTTAAAAATGCATAAATCTTATCGATGTATTTCCATTATTTTTTAAAATTGAGAATTTCTTGCGATTCGAAGTGAAATTGGAACTGTTTAGGGCTTTGTATTTTATGGAAATAGAAAAAATTAAACGTATTATCGCCTTTTGTATTGTCAATTAAATCAGTTTCTCAGATTTTGATCTTTACCTTTGCAGAGTCAAAAATACTAAAGATTTTCTTCTAAACAAAGCTCACATTTCACACATACATGCATTTGAAAGATCATGGTATTAAGCTCAACGCAAAAACATTAAAATATATATTATGTGGGGATATTGTGAGATTAAATCTGTGTTTTCAGGCTTATTCCAATCCATTTTATAGCGGAAACTTTTTGTATATAACTTTAAGGGAAATAGTTTGTATGCTCAAGTGTATCCAAGATACTAACTATATATATTCATCGTATATTTGTGGTACTTAGGTGTGTGGATAAAGTCTGCACAGTATGCAAAATGAAGCTTACACAATTATACAGATACGACAATAATAATGGGTAACAGTTGTTTAGGCATAGATTTTAGTGCTAGTTCACTTATATTCTCCAAATCAAAATCACTGGTCGTGTACTCGTAGCTGTGTGTAACTGTAATTGCTTTAAATATCTGTTGTTCCGACAACTAACGATCACTAGTATGTACCTTTATGCAAATTGCTTCAACATCTAGAGAACTCAAGTAAAACCTAACATAATCAAACCAACCTGCCAATCAACCAACACTTCTTATACATATCTAAATCACATTGTATTCAGTATCCACAATATATTCCGTGTCTGTCGGATAACAACTAGAAAAAAAAACAACCAATAATTAACTATTTATTATTGCAATTGACTCTATTTTTAATAATGGAAATTTTTGTCTTCATCCCCCTCCCCGCAGGCTATCTGAAAACCCGCTCGAAACCCCAAGGCAGTTGCACTGGATTCTGGCGTGCCGAAAAAAGATTTCGGTTTTGGATTCGTCACACGGTGAAAACGCAATGGTTCTATTGGTTTGTGATAGTACTTGTGTTTCTCAACACTGTTTGCGTCGCCGTCGAGCACTACGGCCAGCCAAAATTTCTGACAGAGTTCTTATGTAAGTGCTATAACGAATTTCGAGATTTGTTGATATTCCTATTGAATTGTTTTTTTTGAAAACCATTACAGACTATGCCGAATTCATATTCCTCGGCTTGTTCATGTCGGAAATGTTTATCAAGATGTATGCGTTGGGTCCTCGCATTTACTTCGAGTCGTCGTTCAATCGTTTCGATTGTGTCGTCATTAGTGGTTCGATATTCGAGGTGATTTGGTCCGAGGTGAAGGGCGGCTCTTTCGGTTTGTCTGTGCTGCGTGCCCTGCGTCTATTGCGTATTTTCAAAGTCACCAAGTACTGGTCATCGCTGCGCAATCTAGTCATTTCTCTATTGAACTCAATGAGATCAATTATATCACTGTTGTTCCTGCTCTTCTTGTTCATACTTATATTTGCCCTACTCGGCATGCAATTGTTTGGCGGGCAGTTTAATCTTCCAGGAGGCACGCCCGAAACAAACTTCAACACATTCCCCATAGCCCTATTGACCGTATTTCAAATTCTCACCGGCGAGGATTGGAACGAAGTCATGTATCAGGGCATTATATCGCAAGGCGGCGCAAAGAAAGGAATGATTTACTCTATGTAAGTTTTTTCATTTTATTTTCTATTCTACACAAAACAATTATAATTTTTGCAATATATGATAATTGGTTATATGTACTTGTATGTATTATGTGCAATACAAATATGAACGGGATATACTTGTATGTGTACAAATTGATATATTTTTCTGAACAATTCGTGTCTGCATTTAGTAAATACCATTACAGATTATCGTCCATTATTATGATTTCATAGTTTTATTCCCGATTGATCATTTGTAAAATTGTCGGATACATATTTTTGGAAATTATTGTAAACAGTCTTAATTTGTTTACGGGGCTATAATGCTTGTTGATAAAAAAAAAAAAAAATGTATTTATAACGCTATTAATATTCATTGAACGTCGAACCATTAATGTGTGCAATCCACCAAGAAATAGTTTTGATAGCTTGAAGAATTTGAATGACTTTAATCGCGTTTATCAAATTCTGCAAGCTAAGTCTATCGATCATCTATATACTATACACGTACGAGTCTATGCTTCAGTCGGCACAACACTTGAAAACTCTCCCATACCCATTCCGTAAGTGTAGAACTTGTGATACTTAAAATAATATTCCATATTCATGCTTATGTGTCCATATTCCTGTGTCTATTTCCAGCAGCATCTTGCAGCGCTACTCAAATTAACGACATCTCATTCTAGTGTGTCGCTTTAAGGAATCAAAATCAGCATTAGAATCAGTTTGTTCATATCGGGGCATAAGATAACCTTAGAATAACAGTAGAGTTTCCAGCCAAGGGGTGGTCATTAGACATTAGATTACGATGATTGATGTTGAATGTTCCATTCATTTTTAGGGTGAAATCAAATGAACGAACCTTTATATATAGCCATCATATATTGCAGCGTAAAAGTATAGTGTGAGTGTAAGCCTGCATCCAAATGAGAGGTAGGGTGTTTGTTTCGATATCTCTCGAGTACACCTAGACAGAGAAATGATTTCTCAGATGCTATATGTACATAGTTCTCACTCATTTTTTTTTTGATTATACAAGTATATTGGATGCAGGGTATCTCAATGTCGTTCGCTTCCAAACACAAGTGCTACAATTTATAAATCTTGAATGGTTTTTCTAATATTTCATCAACAGATACTTTATCGTTTTGGTACTCTTCGGTAATTATACGCTTCTTAATGTGTTCTTGGCTATCGCTGTCGATAATTTGGCGAATGCACAAGAACTAACAGCAGCCGAAGAGGAACAAGTCGAAGAAGATAAAGAGAAACAACTTCAAGAGCTAGAAAAGGAAATGGAAGCCTTGCAAGGTGATGGTGTCCATCTAGAGAATGGAGATGGCGCCGCTGCCGCAACAAAGGGGAAAAGTAAAAAGAAAGATGAGGAGAAAAAGGAGGAGGAGGAAGTTACGGAAGGGCCAAAGCCAATGTTGCCATATTCATCGATGTTTATACTTTCACCAACAAATCCGTAAATATTGCTTTATTCATACATTTTTAACACACTAGTTGTAAGAGACAGGGGACACAAACGAGTGTGACCAGATGGATGTTTAAGCTAATTAGTGGAACCAACTCTTCTACATATACTTGTAAGATGAATGACTGGCTGCCTAATGCTTTATGGATCAGCAGATAATCGTTTCGAGAATCATGCATAGATGCAGACTTTTGTAGTACCTTGTTTCCAGTTATTTGATTTACTTTTAGAATACAACTAACGATAATGTCTGTATGTATGTATAAAAAATGCCGCAACTAACACTTACCTCAATTAATGAATAATATCTAACCAAAGTTCTATAATCCATTATAGCAAATTTACTAATTATATTCAATTTGTTCTTTTGCTTTTTCCTTTTCGGTTCGTTAAAATGCATTTTATGTTCCACACAACAATGAAACAATTAATCAATCAATCAAACAATCAATCAATCAACCAACAACATATATTTGTATATGTATATATATATATATTTCTATATATACTATATATGTTTGCACTACAAATATTAACAACAATCCAAATTATTTACTCTGCCAATCATCATTCACCAACCACGTGAAACAACAACTTATCATCATCGTATTCATCAATCAATCAAACTCACATCGAACAACAACAACTACAATAACAACAACTACAACAACAACAACGACGACTACGACTATATAAAAAATGTTACCTACCGTTCAAAAATAAAATGCCAACACATCTTAAAATTATAAAAACCAAAAACTGCAAAATCAAACAACAATTAAATCCTAAACAACAACAATTGGAACTATCTACAAAATATTCAAATAACAACCACAATCGGAATACTAAAATCAAATGAAACGAATATGAAACGAATCGACTCAAATGAAATACATAACAACGATTAAAATCTGATGAAATACCGAATGCGAATCTGAATCCGAAACCGAATCCAAATCCGAAATCAAAACCGAAATCTGATATTCGTTACAACTATTTTGTAAAATGATCATACAAATTCGATGTATTCGATGTATACTATATATAGCATACGACGCGGTGCCCATTGGGTTGTAAATTTACCATATTTTGATTTCTTCATAATGGTCGTCATCTCAATGTCATCAATAGCATTAGCAGCGGAAGATCCCGTTCGTGAGAACTCGAGACGAAACGAAATCTTGAATTACTTTGATTATGCATTTACCGGCGTATTCACGATAGAAATGTTGCTGAAAATTGTAGACTTGGGTGTGATACTACACCCTGGCAGCTATTTAAGAGAATTCTGGAATATTATGGATGCTGTGGTCGTTATTTGCGCTGCTGTTAGTTTCGGTTTCGATATGAGCGGTAGCAGCGCTGGACAAAATTTGTCAACAATTAAATCGCTTCGCGTGTTGCGAGTCCTCCGACCATTGAAGACCATTAAGCGAGTTCCAAAATTGAAAGCCGTCTTCGATTGCGTCGTCAACTCATTGAAAAATGTTGTTAACATTCTAATCGTGTACATATTGTTTCAATTTATATTTTCTGTTATTGGTGTACAATTGTTCAATGGGAAATTTTTTTATTGTACGGACGAAAGTAAACATACTTCCGAAGAGTGCCAGTAAGTAAAATATTGTCCATTCAAGTTTACGAACTTAATATTCTATTATATTGTACTATTTCTGTTCAATTCAGTTCAATTCTCTTCATATATAATTTTCACATCATTTCTCATAATTTAGTTGGTTGTTATATGTACTATGTTACTCGTATTAGGTTTCATACTACAGTTTATCATTTTCGATAGTTTCAAACAAACAAATTGATTCCTTTACCTCTTAGTGGCGTTCCGCTCTCTGTCTCTATATAAATAAATAAATATATATATATATATATATATATATATATATATATATATATATATATATATATATATATATATATATATATATATATATATATATATAAAAGCTATATATATGTATCTCTCCCACTCTCTCTGTTGTATGTTTCTGTCTATACTCCAAACCTTAATTTCTTTAAAGTGTGTCAAACAAAAACCAAAACTTGTTTATATCAATAGCTACATTCTAAAACAATAACATATTCATACATAGCTTTTAGAGCTAGCAAGACCGAATCATTAAACATTATTTCAAGTACTCTATAGGAACATATAGTACTCGTACTTACTACTAACATACTTATGCACATCTACTCGTTATACATAGACTATAACTATAGAAGTTGACATTTTTATGTGTACTCGTATGTATTAATCATAGCTAGGGATATGTATTGATGGTACATACATACAAAATACATGCTACTTAGACGAACAAATAATAAAACAGTTCCTTAGCTAACATTATCTATTATTTGCCCTTAGTACACACATGTTTTCTACGTTGGTTCCGGTCCGTTTGGGCCCATTAATCGCATACATAATGTACATATGTACATAAAATGTTATACTATATGTATTTAAATATATGAATGTGTTTTTTCCGTGTTCAGCGTAAATATATGCCAAAAAAAAAAAGAATAAACCGTTTGCTTCGGTCGCCGAAGCTCAAATACTTTTGCTAATGTACTTTCCCTTAAATAACATATAACTATATGATATCCAAAAAAAAAACTTCTTTCTATTATGAATATCTAAAAACCAGATCAAGTTTTTTAGGCAAAAACTTTCTTTGAATTAGCACGTTGGTCCGATCGCTTCCCGACTGGCTTCATAACAATGCCTTTCCTCAAGAGTTTCAGATCTGGCGAGCTACTTGTAGTTCGTTTAGACCCAAAGCGTGTTTAAAAAGGGGAAACATTTGTATATAAAAGTACTAATGAACACATAGAGAGAGAGAGTGGCTGGGAACACTTTTTCACACTAAATACGAGTAGCGATGACTTGCTGCTTATTTTGTTGAAATAAGTGGGTCTGCTTTAGGGCTATTTTACAGTTAGAGAGTTTCTTTGGCAGCCCTCTGGTATAGATATAGAGATAAACGACAGGACTACACATAATTGTGAGGCGCATGCGCAACATTGTGCCAACATGCATATGCATCTATTTATGTACATATACATATATACATATATACTTATGCCTATTCGTATGTATAGTGGGTGTGTGTGGCACAATGTTGCAGCCTTTTGCAAATTTGTAACTGCATTTTACAATCCAATGACGTGATTTCCCATATAATTAACCATAATGCATACTATGCATACATACATATATGTACATCTTAAGTATATATATGTATGTGTATGTATTGTTATTGGTTTATTTACTTACTTGTTAAATATTATATGTATGTTCAGTTCCCTAATTTCGTTTTGTGTTCCTTAACAAAAAGAAAACAAAAAAGGTGCACTGATTCTACAGAATGTAAGAGTAGCATTTTAAAGTTTCTTGCCTTGTTTTACTTGCCTGATTGCTGGCCCAACAGCAACTCATGCGAGCAAACGGGCTAAAAAACAAAAGAAAAAAAAAACAAAAAAAGAAAGAAGAAAATCAATCAAATATATAAATCAATATTGTAAATCAATAACTAAAAAAAGAGAAAAAAAGACGAACCAACTAGTAAACAAACGCCCAAAAATCAACATCTATGTATAAAAACAGAAAACATCTATAGAATAGAACTGAAATGCGAAACTACAAATTACGCCTACAACCTTTCTAGTTTTCTTCCTCTTCTTTCTATGTTTTGTTATAGTTAATGCCTTTTTCACGTATAAAAAAATAAATATATATTATATATATATATACTTGTATACCTGTATATCTGTATCTGTTGCCTTCACCACCTCCCAGTTATTCAAAAACAAAAAACAAACAAAAAAAAAAAAAAAAACTACGGCATATTAGGCATCAATAATGACGTTCGCGTTTAGCATGTATGTGTTTGATTTTTAAAAATACTAAAATATATTTACAATTGGGTATTCTACAATACCAAAGAGTCCATATTACTACCAGAAGATTTCTTAATAAGCCTGTGCACACACATATAGAACCAAAAGCCAGCTAAGTAGTAGTACGTATGTATATAGAGAGGGCGCCGCAATATGAATCGAGTCTGCGGGACCAGTTCAGAGGTTTCTTTTGGTTTTTGGATGCATGATCTGAAGAATATCGGAGCCATCATCTGGACCATTTGCGATATGTACTTATCAGTTTTAAGAATAATAATACATAAAATATTTCTAAACCGCAGCGGCGGCGACCCATTTCGCATTTACTGAAATGCCAGTTCTTGAAAGATTTTACTGTGCTATATAAACGAGAGTACTATATAGTTAATGCCCAATGCACTTAGTTTTTTTTCGATCATTTCTTTTACTGCATATATGTACGCATTATGTATTTGAATATACATACTTGTACGATATATATTTACATAGAACTTCAATAGTTGCATACACGTGCATCTGTATATACATAAATGTGTCGAGCTGTAAGCATATTTAGTTTTTCTCTGTCACCCCAAAATACAAATACAAAAACTAAACAAAACAAAACAACAACAGAAACAAAAACAATTACAATAATAACAAGAACAACAAAAACTTGGTAGTTTTCTGAGCTTCTTTTTGTGATTTAGATGATGCGCTCTTTTCAATCAATCTTTATAAGTATTAGAAACTTCATAATGTACTATTTGTATTGTTACTACTTGTACTATTCTATGCATTGGACACACACCCACTCATTGTTTTCTAGAAAAGACCTGAGTATAGAAGCGATGGCAGCAAATATGTAATTAATAGAAAAACCAAACCAAAACAGAACAGAACTAAAAGTAAAAGTAAAAACGCAATGATAATAACTGTTGAAATTATGTGAAAAGGGCAGCGCACACCAAGCAAAATGATGCGAATCGTCGTACACTCAACGAAATAGGAAGTGAAAAACAAAAACAGATACTACAAAACCACACACAAGCGCTTTTCTATAGCAAGCACCAAGTATCGTTTTGTTTTGATTGTTCGCCTTCGTATGCAATACTGGGTCTGCTTAAGTGCAAATTGAACAAAAATTTAAAAATAAATCCAAACCAAAAAAAAAAAGAAATAGAGAAACAAGTACAAATTTACACGCTACACGCATCCCTCTATACTCGTACACAAGCACTTCACAGACTTATCCTATTCAACTTGTACACTACACTTGCCCAATTGATGTCAGTGTATTAGAGCACTGCATGTATGCACTCGATACTCAGCCAAGTATCGGGTATATTTTCAATTGAAATGGTGCGGGGCGCGTCTGCTTTGTTACACATCGCCGAACGAACAACCAGCCAGAACAATCTAATTTATTTCAAATGAGTAGCAGCCGCACTGAAAGCGTTCCATTCATATTCGCATTCGCATTCACACATTCATATTCATTCTAATCAATGTTTAAAACCTCACTGTGTTGTCGTTAATGCCGTTCTATGCTTTTCATCAAAAACTGGGGACTTGAAATCAATCATTTTTATTTAAGTATGTGCCTACGATTCGCTGTAGGTTTCATTAATGTATGTATGTATGTAGCTGCAGCAGATTGATCTGCTCGGAAGGCATTTTGTTGATTTTCGAACATTTCTTTTTTTTGTACGCCTTTCTGATTGTGCGGTGTTGATTTGTATTGAGTTCTGGGCTCGAAGAAAAAATCCAATAACAATACAAACCAATGCAGACAAAACTAATCAAAACATGATCAGACACTCAAACACTCACTCACTCACAAGCACACGCACACTCACTCACTCACTAAATCACAATGCCCTGACTTACACTAATTTGCTAATGACAGTACAGTACAGCTTAACTTTAACTTCAACTTCAACTTTAACACAAACTCCTACATGCTTTAATTCACTTCCGTATTGAACACTTATTTATCTGATACTGATATCTAACGCTACTTTTTGTTCATTAGATGTCTGCATACTCGTACTTTCATGCTCTAACAGTTTTCACTTCGCAAAAAAAAAACAACCGCTTGCTTGTAATATGCCAACAAAAAAAAAAGAAAAGAAAAAGAAAAATTAATATTACGGTATATTTATTTCGATTCATTTCATTCATACCATTTCGTAATTCATTATTAGTTGTTTGTAGTAAGTTCTTATCTTTAATTACTTTGATTTATGTTTATACACTGTTATACATGTTATATAAATTTTTATTACAAACCAAATTTTAATTGTTCCACATAAATGAATAACCAAACCCAAAATACTATAAACAATTAATGAATCAATCAACAATTTACAAACATCATAAATCACAAATCAATCAAAATAACAAAATAACAAACCAAACAACTGAACTTATGCAACGTGAAGGGGTTCGTACTTCAAGTACGAAGACGACGAAATACTGCCCAGACAGGAGATGCGTATCTGGAAGCCACGTAGTTTCCATTACGACAACGTGGCCGTCGCAATGCTGACGCTGTTCGCTGTCCAAACCGGCGAGGGATGGCCACAGTAAGCCCAATTGTTGTCTTGTATTTTTCATGTTTTCGTTTCAACTGTTTTGGTTTTCTAAAGTAATGCGTCTCGGAAATAATATTTCCGTGAACTCCGAAATACTTCAAATGGAAAATAATCAAATCTTATTCGTTTTTTTTGCTTTTTACATTTTACGTCGTTATTCATATCCATATCCAAAATAGGGTCTTACAACACTCAATGGCTGCCACTTATGAAGATAGGGGTCCAATCCAAAATTTCCGGATCGAAATGTCCATATTTTATATTGTATATTTTATTGTATTTCCATTCTTCTTCGTCAACATATTCGTCGCCTTGATTATTATAACATTTCAAGAGCAAGGCGAAGCTGAATTGCAAGATGGTGAAATTGATAAGAATCAGGTGAGCCATTCAAACCTAATTACTTTCTCCTTTAACATAATACATAAATATATACATATGTGTTTCGTGTAATAGTCCTTAACTACTACTACTACTACTACTATTGCTACTACTATTACACTATCTGCACGTAAATGTACATGTAAACTCGTATTATCCATACAACAAACAACTACAATTAACATATCAGTTCTGTAAGAAACAAGTACACAAAATGCGCTTTAAACAGCATTGCCCAACACTGTCAATACTCCATTGACTTGTACACGCTGTACAATGTACAGAAGTAGTTGTGTCCCACATATCGACCACAACCTACTCGTATACTCGTGGGAGTAGATCTAGTACGAGTATACCCCCCATAATAGATAACCCACGATCGTGTTTTCTACATTTCATGGGTAGCCACACTTTTAATTTTGATGTGCCCCAAACGCTAGCACCATTTACTAACAATTACTTAAAAGTGTATTTAGTGATTTTCTTGCCGTTAACTTCCATTAACAACCCATTTTGATTGATGTAGCCCCATCATATATAGTCGTACCTTAATCTACCATAGGCCAGTCAATGTTTTGAGCTTGAGAGCAAATCGGAAATACTTTTAGCAGAACTTTTTGATATAAATAGTGAACATTTACCGGAAAGTAGAGATATTTCGTAATGCGCACGATAGTCCTTAAATATTCATAGACAATTGAATATTTAAATGATAGTCGTAAAACCAACAACGTATTTACATAAATAAAGTTGTATCTAGACTAACGAGCCGATGTTACCAATCTGTTGCCTGTTGCTGTGCCAGCGTATTGTAAGTATGTTTTTCTAAAAAATACAAATAAAAGGAATCTCAAGCGTCATATCTCGAAATTAATAGCAGCAGTTAAGTGCGCACATTAAAAAAAAATACAAAACAAAAAAAAACAATGACTAATTAGAAATCTCTGGCACGTTAAAATGAAATTTGCATTTTATATCCTGTACCTGAATAGTAGAGTTTTTGCATAAATGATTTGCCCAATGGGTACAGGGTACCCAATTGTCGGACAGGTCCGACTTTATTCTATTCGATTGTTGTGTTCCTTATTTTTTTATAGATAGATATTTCTTCTTGTACAATTGTCTGTTAATGTGGTATTACTTGCGTCTCTCCAACTTGAAATCCTGTGATAAAATCCAGGCCTGTTCCCGATTTTATTCAAACCTGAATTCAAAGTCATAACTTTTGATATTTTTTCAAAATTTCTAATAAAAGGCGTCCATGTGTATAAGTGAATAGCATTTCGATTTTATTGAAGTTTATACTTCTAGGCATTAGAATTGCAGTTTCTTAGATGAAGGAAAACATTTTCGTACATTTTCATTTCCTTGAGAGGGGGAACTGTCTAAAGTCTAACTAATTTCGGGTTTGTTTTTCAAATACTCTATATAAATTTCAAAATGGGGACATGGCTGATTAGATCAAGTATATATTAATTAGATTTCTCAAAGAAGGAAACCGTACCTTTTTTTAAATCAAAATTTCTCTCTAATAGTATTTATTTTCACTTCACAAATAAAAGTTCTTCGATTAGTTGGTAGACAAAAAAAAAAAAAAAAAAACACCAACATTGAAAATATTTTACGAAACCTTTGTTTTTTAAGTATAATGACTAGCTCTCTTATCAAACGAACAATTGTAGTCAAGTAATTGGCTAGCTAGCTAGCTAATGAAGTCTCACACATCTCTCAAATAATTAGTACTTTGATTGACATCTACACTAGTTAGGCTTACATACCTATTTCCAAATTCAAAAATATATCAAACTAGCAAGAAGCTCACGACCAGACCAATTAATTATTAACGATTTGCCTCTTTCTCCACAGAAATCGTGCATCGACTTTACAATCGGAGCTCGGCCCCTTGAACGATATATGCCCAAGAACCGTAACACTTTCAAGTACAAAGTGTGGCGCATTGTTGTGTCTACGCCCTTTGAATACTTTATAATGATGCTGATCGTATTCAATACACTTTTACTGATGATGAAGGTAGGTTGATGTGCAACTCAGTAGCTCCTGCGAATGTCTAATTAGGTTGAATTTTCCGTTTATTTTGATTTTGACATTGACTTTGATTTTGTCAGAAGAACCAAACACACACACACACACACACACACACACAGTACATATGTATTTCAACACTTTCCAATGAAATGAAAACCCTTAAGTATATACATAATTCTATTTCTGTTTTTTTTTTCGGTTTCAAGCATACATACAAATAAAAAATGCGTTTAAAAAACCCTTTGATTTGAGAATTGTGCAATCTTACATTAAAAAATTTGTCCAGTCTTTAACTGTCTTAATACATGTTTTTTTTTTCATACTCTCCACAAATATGTAGCATCCTATGTACAAATTAATGTTGTGTATTGTATATATTCCATTATGCGTTTTGTGATTTTTCTGTTCAACTCTCAACGGCATGAGTTTTCAATAAAATTGGAACACTCACATTTTTTCCACCAGAAACTTATTTGAAACGAACTATATGTGTTGCATGATGTGTAAAGAAAAAAAAGGCTAACAGGATACGCCCAATTATATTTTACTATACTTCGACAACGCTATAGAGCATACTGATAAGTAATTTGTGCTGTCGACTTGATTCAAAAATGCACTTGTCGGGAAGGCACACAATTAAGTAGAGCCTTTTCCACATACGACTGTACAAGTATAGTACTATGCTCGTATGTAATCGGAAATTCTTTCCCTCTATCTTAATGTAATTGAAAAAGCTCTTCAGAATAGAATGAAGTGATTGAATGAATGTCCCCTAAAACTCAATATTAAATAAATACTACTCGTACACTTGGAGGCTCAATACCCACAACTTAACGTTCGTCCCATTTTTGGTTTGTCTGACAATTTCTACGCAGCTGTTTTTATATCTCAAAACTAATTATCAATAAACATCTTAACAGTATCATAATCAAAGTGAGATGTATGAGAAATCACTGAAATATATCAACATGGGATTCACAGGCATGTTCAGTGTTGAAACTGTGCTCAAGATAATTGGATTTGGTGTCAAGGTAAGTAGCGCAGTTAATATTTGTACATAAATACAAGAAAAAAATCAACTGACAAAAAAAGGAAGTTATTTAAAAGGTATATGCATAAGCGCATATTAATAGTCAATTGTTGTATGGCTGGCAGCCTAGTCTCTAGTAAATACACGCCAACGTTTATCTACAATCTAGGGCCTATGTATATACATACGAGTACATACATATGTATATATAATTACATATATATATACAATATATATTTATATATTGCGGGCTAATAAATGTTAAGCCGCCTGTTTGTCTCGAATATGCTGAAATTTACAATGTCTTCAAAATGATTTGCTGTAAATATAAATTCGTGCTCATAATGTGCTTACAAGTATATACCCAAAGACATACATACTCGTACATAGTCATTACCTATACATACTTGTAATACATACGCTCTAAACACTCCGAGGGTCTCAAAAGGTAAGCCACTTTATTCGTAATAATAATAATAATAATATTTGATTGCACTCACGCTTGTTCTTTTCAATCAATTCAGTGTTATTTGTAAAGAAGTAAGAGTCCGTTTTCACATTTTCCTATCTAAGCTTACAAACACTTTAGCATGAAGTCCAACACGATTCCGTTCTGAAAGATAATTACGCTATAATCTACTTTTGTTAATTAGCTGGGAGCTGGGAACTTACCAGTCTGGCCACGTTTCTAAATCCGAACTTGTTGTGCAATTTATTTTTCTTGCCAAGCAACAAGCCCCTTGCCGTTCTGAGCTTCAAGGAATTGCATTCAAATCTAGCGTTTATTTCACTCAATTTTTCAAAATATTCAAAATGTTTTATATGGCATATATATTACTACAACTATTGCATTTTAAATGAGTTACGATTCAGTGCCATATGAAAATTCTTCACCAGACATTTGTTGAACGAGTCAGTCAACAGCAGTCGCAGTGACTCAAATCATATTCATTCCCGCTGATATTTAAAACATCCGGAACTGCTCTATTTTAATCAATGCCTACAGAAATGTTGCCAATGCATAGAACTGTGTTGAACATAACAAATTTGTATTGTATTTTAATTAATTGATCATTCAATAATTTTATGCTGCACTTTTAAATGCTTACACCGCTGTCGTGAATTTTTAATACAACTTTTCACTCAATGTTAGCAATTGATCAACTTTGGACTCTTTCACGTACTAATTAATCAATCAAATTCTCATCACAACTTGCACCTTCTATATGGTGAGTCATGTGCACTCGTAATCTGTTTGATTTTCATTTAATTGCATGCGTTTGTAGAGCTCGCTCCTCATTTTCAGTTTCAGTCAATATTATTTTATATTTATTTTTTTTTTTCGAATATTTTTTTAATTCTATATCACTTGCCAACACCAAAACAAATCATACGAGAACCCACAAAAAAGAAATAGACACAATGTCCTTCTACCAAACTAACCGGAATCCACATTTATAGTTGCATAAGATTTTTGAAGAATTTTGTTTTCAATCTTCATATTATTATTATGAATTATTATTAAACATATTACTCAACTTGTTTGTTTTCCTTGATACAAATAAATGACTTGCATCTAGAAATACTTACATATGTAGTATGCAGACTGTCCAGACGCAATCGTTGAGTTAAGGAAAACAAACACACAAAATACATACATACATACATACTCTCGTCTATTGTTCCCACAGAACTGTTTTAGTTTTGAAAGTCATGAATCATCTAAAATAAACCTACGTTCGGTTCCCAAATGTTTTCGTGTTCTCATTTTGTAGTTTCATGATGCACCGCCCACCCACAGCGATATATTGACCTACATGAATCTGGTATTCACCTTGTTCTTCTTAATGGAGACAATACTTAAAGTTATAGCATTTGGATGCACGGTAGGTACCAATAATGATAACAACAATAACAACTACGACTACTACTACCACAAGTCTGAGTCTTTCATGTTATACGTATAGAACCAATTTGTTTGTAATCATATATAGTTGACCATATGCCACATACTCCCTGACATAGTCCTACCCCACTCCCCACATATAAGTAGCAAAGGAACTTGTATTCGCATACCACATATACTACATATATGATTTTTGTTCCGGCTCGAGCGCAAAATACAATACACCAAAATATTTCGAATGAGCATATAGAAATGATCCAACTATATAATACATAGCATTGTAAATTTCAGCTAAGAAATATTGAAGACCCAAAAAAAAGGGTTCTATCTTGTTACATAACAGCAAACGAATTGTAATTGTAATGCCTGCTATAATAACAATCGTGGACATTTGTAGCAGCAAGGGAGTAACTTTGGATTACACCATTAAGTAAATGCAGCAAAAAAAAAAAAAACCAAAGAAAAAAAAAGTAATTCTTAGAATGTAGACACAAATAGTTGTACGAGTATGTTTTGGGAATTAGCGTATTATGTTTCGTTGATATTGGTATTCAAATAATGTGAATTATTTATCGTGTATACATTTCAGAACTTCTTCAAAGACCCTTGGAATATTTTCGATCTCATCACGGTATTGGGTAGCATTGTAGATGCTCTCTGGATGGAATTCGGGGTAATTATCTGTTGTTTACATTAATCCAAAAACTCAAAAAGACTTCATATTATTTTGATTGTTGTGTTCGATTTCTGTAGGCCGTTTTGCAAGACAAGCAAACAAAATGATTTATTCATAAAACTAAAACAAATAACAATAACAAGTATCTAGCTGCCTTATTTTTGCCAAGATACAATACCAGTATTGATCAAGTATATATATGTATGCTATATACATAAATATACAACCAATATTTATATATATATGTATGTGATATGATATAATATAAAAATATATTATCAACGTTTTTTAATCATATGTCTCGTATGTATGTTTCCCATTTTATATACATACATACATATATAATATAATACTTATTATGTGCCTACAACATAATGATTTATACAATTACTTTTACACGGACAATTAGTTTTAAATCGAACAAAAACAAAACACAACAAAAGAAAACAAAAAAGGAACATCGATCTTATATAATACATTTTTTGAGGCGCACAGAAACTGCATACTCTTCGATAACAAAGAGCCAATGCAATACTAAATAGGTTCTGTAAACCATTGTCCAACACTAGCCACAGTAAAGATGCTGCTGTACAGTTAATATACATACATCCATATATGTATGCATACTATGTAGAAATTATAATTCAAGCCGTCGATATGGAGGAATCTGCTCTTCATAGGTATGCTCTGTGCCAGGTGTAGAACATTTGTGGGGTCTGTTTTTTCGATCGCTCCGCTTTCTGTGTACAGTTATCGAGCGATGGCAAAAACGGACCTTGGCGGCTTAATGCAATGCATTTGACTTTGCAACACTGCACCGACACTCACAAATATACTCACTTACTCGTATGTTGGGGCCACAACGTCCAGAGTCTTGAGTGGTAAACCATTTTGCTATCATTGTCCTCAGCCTCAGTTGATGCCCGCTTGACACGTGCCTGCACTGTTACAGCAACAAATATCAATATATAAGTAGGTAATATGCAAACCAGTTAAGCTTACTACTTACAACATTACTTACTCGTACTATATTTCGAAATGAAAGCATTAAATAATTAATTACATACATACATATGTTCGAATTGGATCGAGTTGTACTAAATACATAGTTTATGTGTTAAATAAGGTATACACTTTTGTTAAGATTTGGCACAATGCAAGATGTTAAGAAACCAAAAAAAAAAAAAAAAAAAAAAAAACCAACAACAACTTTATATATATACTTATATAAAAATAGCAAACGAATACAGCTACACTTAATGGTTTTTTGCTATATTCTGTTTACGTTCAGTTTCGCGCGATTGCAAAATATATGCCATTTATACCATTTATATATTTATATACATTCACAAACACACTCCCACACACACACACACGCACACCCACACACACACACACACACACACACAAACGCACACCCACACACGCGTAAACAAACACATATAATAATTGTTATATAACTCACGAAATAAAAAAATTAATAATCATATTTCTTTTTAATTTCCTTTTTCATATTTATTTGTGTACGAAAACGAATACCAAATACGAAATGTGGTCTCAAAATCGGGAAAAATCAATCCAAATCGAAAAAAATCGATGAATGCAAAAAATATATATAAACACTCACGCAATGAAACATACACACACCCACGCACACATGTATATGTGTAAATTATAATATATATACAAATATCAATATATATACATATATATTTTGTATACAAATGCCTTCGATCGCAACTATATCCCCAAAATTGGCCGTCGGGAACTGAACCATCACTACTTGAACATTGCCCAACACAAAAACCAAATACCAAAAACAAACAAACAAACCAACCAAACGCCATAACATTACATATATACATACATATATGTACAAACAATCTATCAATCTATCAATGTACCAAACGCAATGATTTTGCAATTCAATTGGCTCACCACAACTTGCATTCAAATACAATACAATACAATACAAAACAAAATATACAACATACAAAATACAATGACAATCCACTAAATAATGTAATTAATTTCAATTTTAAAATCCACCAACTTAATTACCGAATCGATCGACAACAACAAATGCAAATTTTAAATCAAATTACAAAACAAACATATTGTCATCCAAAACAAAACTAAACAAAACCATGCATGTGTATGTCTGGCATTTGTATGTGTTGTCCAATGCATACATGCACATACATATACATATATATACCTATATATATATCTATATATATATATCTCATCTACAACTACTACATCGACATGTACAACAAAAAATATCAACACCAACAGCACGATGTAAGTACGAAACACAATATACACAAAATTTGCATTTATCCAATTTTTATGTGTACCAATCAAGGATTTTAGATTTCGCTTTATCTGCTAATCACCTCCACCTAATAAGCTTATTAACCCCCAATTCCTATCAATTTCACATAATAGTTTCGTTTCAAATATCTCTACACGTAAATTTAAAGCATTGCCTACTTTTATGTCTTTCGTTGATTTCATTTGTTTTCCATTTTCATTTTTGTATAAAAGATATTTGCGAGAATTCAGTTGCATTATAGCACTTCTCACCTATAAAACAGTTGCGTGCTAATGAATACAAATAATATAAAAGCATAAATTTCAACAAATCCAAAAATCTGTAGTGAATGGATTAGATCTGTACAGAGAGCGAATGGGTGGTGACCTAATGCGGAAAGTGTTGATGTAAATATGCGATGCTTGTATAACAGGTTACTGGTAAAAAGAAGATCACATTTTTTATTATTAATATTCTTATATAATTCATTTTATGAAGATGAAGTTATTACTTATAGACCAACAGCCCGGGAGTTTAAGAGCAATCTAACTGGTACTTAACATAAATATTCTAGTTTGAATTTAACATTGTTGGTTAACAGTCGTCCAATTAAAAGCGCACAGCGATCATTTAGGCTGATAGAGAACTTAACAGCAGCCCAATTGAGATAATTAACAGCAATCTAGTCTGAAGTTAACATTGTTGGTTAACAGTCGTCCAATTAAAAGCGCACAGCGATCATTTAGGCTGATAGAGAACTTAACAGCAGCCCAATTGAGATAATTAACAGCAATCTAGTCTGAAGTTAACATTGTTGGTTAACAGTCCTCCATTTAAAAACGCACAGTTAACATTTCAGCTAATGGAGAACTTAACAGAAGTCCAATGTGGAAAATCAACAGCAATCTAGTCTGAAGTTAACATTGTTGGTTAACAGTCGTCCATTTAAAAACGCACAGCGATAATTTCGGCTGAAACAAAGAGATCTATTTATAATTTAAAGATTTCATATTTAACATTAGTATGTATAGTAAATATGTAACAGCAGTTCAATTAAGGACAACCATTTAAACTGAAAGAGAATCAGACAATCAGTGCCATGGAGGCTAATGAGCTCAATCGAATTGTGTGTCTAATGTTAAATTTTCCCTTCGTCTGAATTTTCAGCTAAAGGAACTCTAACAACTGCAGTATTATATAAAATTAAAAGGGCTGTAAATCTAAAAGTAAAAGTACAATTTGTGGTTATGCAAGCATATAGTCGCATATTCAACTTTAACACGATTCCACAATTTTTGCGCATGGCTTTATTTGCAACGCTCTAAAACTCTCTGTCTGTCTATCTTTCTCTCTATCGCTCTCTGTCTCTCATTCTCTCTCTCTGGTTGTATTTCATTCCAATTTGAAGAGCTTAATTTTTGAAAACAAAAAATTGTTGCAACACGCTGCTGTTTTAAGAAAGCAAAATCGAATATTTAAAATATCACTATTTGTAAAAATTGAGATCCTTCATAAAATGATTTGGCGCGAGCATTTGAAATTGTCATTTTCATAGTGCTCTCTCTCTCTCTCTCTCCGTTTTAATATACGCTCCCACATAGTTCCTATTCACTCTAGGTAATATCAATATCTCTAATTAATAATATCAACCTCGTCTATAATCAAATTCAATCCTAGAGGCGTAAGAAAGCAATTGTAAATGTACTCGTACGATTAGCTGTGCATAGTCATCAGCATTATTACTTGTCCGCATACATTAAATAAGCGATATAGTCTGTATATGTTAATATATGTATGTAACACTGCTCAGTAATGTATAATTTAGTAAGTAATTTTTAGTAAAGCCAATCAAATATTTGAATGGCATATTTCGGAGCCGATCGGCCTCACTTCCTAGACTGATACCTGAATTGCTGACGAAAGTACAGTCGTATAACGATGTGCTGGCACTATTTCTTATACTACATACATATATATATTTTATAAATCCATTGTCGTTCCTTTAGTGAGCAGCATTCTTTGGCATTGTCGCCCTTCTATCTCTCTATTTCTCTATGTCTCTATATATATATATATACCTCCACTGTCTCTAAGAATTCACAACAAATGGAAAAGTAAAGCGCGCGCTTTTCTGCTTTTTTATTGTTGTTGTTGTTGGTGATGCTCACAAAATTTCTTGACCTTATTTCGTAGTGTATAAAATTCGATTATGTTTCGCCGCTAGTGTATTTCAGTATTTTCGCAATAATAATAATAATAATAATGTATACAAAAAACAAAAATGTTGACTGGCACTTGAAAACCATGCATGCTTTGAATTGTACGTATTAAATATTCTGAATTGTTAACTTTATTGAAAATGAGCTTTTTTAATATACTATACTTGTACCGTACGCTTCTGTACAGCTGCTGCCTTAAACACATGTTCTATTCTAAGTTCTAATTTCGTAGGGAACCCTCTCGAATTACTTACTATCCAATACTCGTATACGTACTCGTACGTCAGGTACAACACAATTATTTCAACTGTGTGCTTCATAGGGAAATAAACTACAAACTTCTTGTCGGCAGAACCCCAATCGCTTAAGATCCATGCGTTTGGGTATAGAAGAGTTAGAAAAGAGCGGCCTACATATAGTAATACTAACCTACTACATACTCGTATTCGTGCATACTAAACAATATGTAGAACCAACAACTATAAACTTGCTTTGGTCCATTTAGATCGGCTGGCTTCATGAAAAACAATTCGTATTTGTGCTTGTCAAGTGTAGAATTGTGCTTATTGTCAGGCTTTAAAGTCCATCGCATTGTCACTCCTCAGCTCGTTTCTGTCATCACAAGCAGCGAGTGTTGAAAAATTAAAAAAATGAAATCAAATTCTCATTGCACACGTTTCTATATTCATCAAAAATTCCACAGTGATTTTTACATATAGTATGTACTTCAAGCCACTGTGCATTCAAACTTTTACTACTAATTTCCAACTTTGCTTTATTTGTTTCTTTGTTTTTCTAAATCGTAATCAACAAACTTTAACGCCGCCAACGCTGCAAAAATAATACTAATAATATCAATAATAAAATATCTGCATTTCGCTTGACATAATCGACACGTGATTGCAAAATGTGACTCAAATACACGGCCTGCACATAAACAACCAATGTAAAAATCTTAATAACATCTATAAAATGCGTACTAATTAAATAATGGCTAATTAAAATGCACTGCAAAAAATACAAAAAAAAAAAAAAAAAAAAACAAACAACAATCACAATCATTTCCTTGTCGTTGTCGTTCAAATTTCTTGATTCGTCTTACGTACATTCGTAATGATTTGATGTGATTCACATGCTTTCGAACAACACTAACGAACGATCCGATCCAATTGAATCCAATCGAACTGTTCTGTCAACTGCTGTTCAACTGAATTGCCGAACCGAAAAATGCATTCGAATATACAATCGTGTGATGTCCAAATCGTTTCCAACACGGTATATAAAATATAAATATTAATGTGTGTACATTCATTTGTTTGAACGAATCCAAAATTTCTGATTATTCAACAGGATGTAAGTAAAATCAATTACAATTTTATTTTTTCATATAAAAATAAGAAAAAAAAACAACCAAAAAAGATTGTTACCGCATAGCATATTTAAACATTTTCTATTAGTATAATATAATAATTATATTCTGTATTGAGGAGCTCTCTTCTGATGATCTCCTCCAATATTCTTTTTAAGTAGAACTTAATGCCTTGTTTTTTCAGACATAAGTACAACAATTATGTATAATTAGATGCTTTATTACAAATGTTCTAGAACGAACTGCCTTTATTTTCGTAGTGCATAGAAATTACAAAAAAAAAGCAAAAAGAATTAATTCACTTCAATTTTAAATGAGGCAAACAGAGGAGGCAGTATTGCCCCACTTGTATGTAAGCCATAGTTCGATTAATAGCAAATATATCTGCGCTAGAATGTAGTCACGAGTATCCCCTGGAACGGCCAGGTTCCTGGACTATCATCGCACTACCGGCCATATTATATTATACTTATAATCTGCTCCATTCGATGTCAGTATCCCTAAATAATATAAGATTGTGCGAACAATGTAATGCCTCCCATTGAATCAAAGCATCATCATATACTTATCATGCCAATGTATATTTCAATGGTTATACATCAATTGGGAATTCGACCCAATTTTTAAACAACTTCATGACAGTTTTCATGTCGTGAAACATTTAAATTAATCTCAAAAATTATCGTTGCTACTAATTAATGAAAGCCGATTCTACCTATGGAATATACAAATTGTTAATAGAGTTTATACTCTACAAGCCTGGAGAAAAGCAGAAATAAAATTTACTAAGCCACTTTTTTAAACCTACATTTTCTTCCGTTAACCTATTCTATTATTGTTTTTGTATTGAAAAATTGATTTAAAAAACCCTGTAAGGCTTACAGAACTAACTTAATATTCGCCATCTCTCTTCTTTAGAGAATAAATTTATTTTCAAGCCAGTTCCTACACTTTTTCACATTGCTAAATATTATATTTAAGGGCGAATTCCTATTTCTTTAAGTGCATATTCATGTTCCAAATGAATCCTACGACAACACAAATGATGGTTTCTACTGATTTTTTTTTTTTTTTTTTGGCAGCTATTCATTACGCCCAGCTGCCAAGCTCTACCTACATATGCTTATTTTGTAAATACCTAGTTATAGAGTGCATCAAGCAGAGGCCGCGGCGAGGCGGTATACGTCTAAGAGTCAGTGATTGCCACGCCAACATTGGTGCAGGTGCATGCATGTGCCTGCAACAGGAATGAGTGCATGTGAATGCATTCGTTTTCGTTTGCACATGCATTCATGTGTGCTTAATGTGCTTTAATGCAACAGCTGATGAGTAAAATATTTTGGTCAAAGCCCCAAAATCGGTCACAGAACTGATACCTGATACGCCACCCATAGACAACAACCATAACAGCCACAACAAGTACTTGAGCGAAATCCTCGTGGCACATACTTATGACTGTCGTGAATACATACTTACACCTGTAGTATGTACGAATCACACATACATATGTACATAAACGTGTACGTGTACAACAAATACAAGAAAGCACACAGAAACATGTACATACTCTTTACAAACAAACTGTGATATATTCGTATATTTTATTCAATTTTCACAAAAACTTATGCTTTCATTTCAAAATTTCGGTTAACACTCATTTAGTTTCTAGTCGGAAATTGCTTCAAAACAAATTTTTAGATTTCCAATCTTTTTAATACGTATGTAATATGAGGCCAACATTTAATTCATTTTCGTACTGTATGTAAATAGTATCTGAAAGATGCATACGCACATATATTATTTTTTTTTATGTATTGGTGTGGTAGTATAGCAAAACAAAACAAAAACAAAAAAAAAAAAATAATTTATATATACATATATACTCGTATATATAAACAAAACACACTGAGCGTATATGATATGGAATATTATATTTTATAATTGCAACAATCTTAATACCCATTTTTAGTAATTAAATCAATTGCATTTTTTGTACTTGAATAAGGTCGATTGTTTCACACACCACTTTTTATTTAGCATTTTGTTTTCATATATCAATATATATTTATATGTATTCATATGAGTAAATTTTATGCTAAACATTGAATCGGAAAAGTAATTATATCATTTTTTATAGAAACAAAAAGTATTTAAATGAATTGATCTTTACTAACCAATTCCAACTAATACTACTACTACCAATATGTACTTTTATTATTATTAGTATGTACTGCTGCCAATATACTATACTTATACAAATACTGTTACAGCTGCACTATTAATACTGCCCACTATTACTACTTACTACTACTAGTACTACTTACTATTACTAAATTTATTAAATCTACTGCTACTGCCGATACTGATTCTGACTATTACTATTACTACTGAAATTGATTCTACTATTTCTACTACTACAGCTATTATCTACTACTACGACTACTACTACTACAGCTATTATCTACTACTACTACTACTACTACTACTACTACTACTACTACTACTACTACTACTACTACTACTACTACTAACACTACCAAAACGACTACTACTTCTTTTGCTACTACTACTACTTATCCTCTGTAGTACTTCTACTACTACTACTACTATTACTAATACCAACACTGCTTAAACTGCTCCTACTACTAACCTAGTATTACTGCTTCTCACTTACTACTACTACTGCTACTATTTCGACTACTTTAACTACCACTAATATGACTACTTATTTTACTACTACTACTAATACTACTATTACTACGAACCTACTTTGTGCAACAAACAATATACCAGAGATTATGTTCGAATTTCACAAAAATTCGAATTTATCTGCATCCGTATGTTAAAACCGGACACCACCACTCTAATACCATTCTCCTTATTTTCTGTTTCTCTTTTTCTTCCTTTGGCCAATAATATTTTACAGTCGAACTCAATCAACGTCGGCTTCCTGCGCTTGTTTCGTGCTGCGCGTCTTATAAAATTACTCCGTCAAGGATACACTATACGCATACTTCTGTGGACATTTGTACAATCATTTAAAGCACTTCCATATGTCTGTTTGCTTATAGCTATGCTATTTTTTATATACGCCATAATTGGCATGCAGGTAAGTTGTAGCTGAAGAACCGCTCCTTAGTATGCCTAGTATAGCAAATTACCTTGATATAGTTAGTATTCCAAAGCTAGTCAGTTTGAGTTCCTGAAGCTCTTTCATTTTGAGGCCTACATTTCAATCCCTTCGAGTAACTTAATTTAATGGAGTCGTCGGACCATTTTTATTCCTCCTGAATACCAGAAAATATATATAAAAAAAACAACTTGTGTCATTATATAATAGTACTAATAGGAACTGATGCTATTCATAATCTTTAACCCCTCTTTTACAAGTACCATAATTATATGGGGGTATTCTGTAAGGCTTCGATTAAGGTAAATAAGGTTAAACCCCCCTAAATTATTGTAATAAGCAGTTTTTTCTTATTTTTTAACGAACTAATTGTGTCTAAATCTTAACTACGTTACTTTATAGTGCTTAGTTAGTAGAACACTAAATAGTTTTCATTTTAGCATAATCGTCATATTATCTCTCATAGATGATAGAGCTCTGCATGAGTGCAGTCGAAATTTGAGTTTCTTGAATGAAACGTAAAGAGTATCCTACATTTTCCTACAAATTATTTCCAAGTGCTTTCAAATATTTTCTCTTCATTAATTTACATCGAACTGGCTAATAAGTTTGATTGGGCTCGGGGATAAGGGTACTCATGCAGGGCTCTTTTGTTAGTATATTTGTAAATCATAAATTTAATAGACAACCAGAAAGAAAATTGAAATCTAGTGTTAAAAGCATTATTTAACATTAATAATTAGACTTAAAGAAAAATTAGTACATTTTTAATGAACGGTCAACTTATATGAAACGAAACTGATAAGATTATGAAAAATGCCTAACAACCAATTGTAATACATATCTTGCAACAAAAAGGTTTTCGGCAACATAAAGTATGATCCGGATACTCAACTGAATCGCCACAATAACTTTCAATCGTTCTCTGGAGGAATCATGCTGCTTTTTCGGTAAACCAAGAAAATACTTGTAGTTATATCCTTAGTGATTGTAAAAGATGGCACTAACAGACATCCATAACTACATACATACCTAATCGTACATCAACTGTTGAAGAGTGTTTTGCAATTTTCATAAATTGTGGACCTATACCATATAGGGGTCCATCATCTTGCAGGCGGGTTGAGAAGTCAGTAACAAATGTAAAATATTGCATTTTTTATTGGCTAATGATGCCGTATCTGTCTTAAGTTAGTTGAAATAATTTTGAATACATTATATAGAATACTTATACATATATAATCGTACATACTCGTACAATATAGTTCGTTCTCACACTAGAATTAACATTTGAATATTTGCATACAGTTTCTGAAAGTGCGCTTATATGCTTCAAGTATTTGTGCGATGTACAAGTTATAGAGTTTTGGTGTTGCTTTTGAGAATTGTAAGTTCTTCATATATATTTATAAAACTATTTAACTTATGTATGTATGTAAGTAGTTGCGAGTTGTTCTGTATACGTATTAACTGAAGCAAGTACGTATTTGTAAAATTTTGCTGATAATTATAGTTGGGTTCGATTGGGTTACCTTTGAATTCATGAATGTAGTTAGTTGATATTGATGCCGATTCTGGATTCGTGCAACACTGCATGATCGGGAATGTGCGCAAGTGTGACCCCAATGAACAATTTCCTGTTATCGGTTATCGGTCGGTTGAGGTGTTCTCTGTTGCGTATTATTACTATGTACTCGTATATGTATGGAGAATGCAATAAATACATTATGTACTCGTATGCACCATCTCATGAACATTGCAAATACTTACGTGTTTAAAAGAAAAACAAAAATATATATAAAACACACACAAATGTATTATACAAAACATAAGTACTGACATACTCGTACATGGAAAATATCTAAAGAGATCATACAATTTGATGAATATAATTTTGAAACACGTGGTATCTATTTGAAATCATTTAGCTTGCGCCCCCAATTCTGTATTAAAGTACTTATTTATTTCCCCTTCCCCCTATATAAGAGTGCTCACCAATTATAATGACACTAGTTGTTTTAGAACTTGTTTGTAAAAGCTTAATTACTATTAACATTCCACAATTTATTATAGATATGTTAAGTACTTATGGCGGATGTCTATTACGAAGCTATGATTAAGATCGTGTTGATTTATTTTCGCTTAAACTCATTTCTGAAGCTGTATTTAGATTTGTATAATGATTTTCACCAGGCAAACTAATATACTATATATATCGTATATATGCAACTATCTAATTTACTTACCTAATTTAACAAATAATGCAGTCCTACGATTTAAGCTCCTCATCGCATAACCTTTCGAACAACTCTTATGCAGATCAGATCAAAAAAGATTGCATTTCCACTCAAAATCTTTTTTTTCTTTTTTTTAATTCTGAAATGAATAACTAATAGGTATTTGATTTTAGGTATGTACAAAAGTGTTAGCAGTCCCACCGATTTGTCATATTTGAATAATCTAAGCTAGTTCTTAACATCAGTCGAATGACATTAATCCCTTGAATATTGGTGTAGGGGAAGAAGTAAAAACAAATATTATTAAAAAAAAATGTGTGAAGCTTATTTGTTAAATGACGTATTAATAACCAAATAATTTAACGATATTTGAAATGTGCATAGGTGTTTGGAAATATCAAACTAGGTACACAGGAAAATACCATAACTAGGCACAACAACTTCCAATCATTTGAACAAGGCGTCATGTTGCTATTCAGGTATGTAAATCCTTAACTTGTTTGCGTGAAACGCATTGAGTTAAGAAAACATTGCACTAACAAGTCTAATAATACTCAACAAATTAAGTTAGCAATTAAATATTTAAATCAATCAACTAGCATAGAATTACTAAATTAGCGTTCCATTCGAAACTATAGTTTATTACCTAGCCCAGATATGGGGGTGTGAAAAAGAATTTGCATCTATAATTCTTTTAATCAATCACACCCAATTGAGTCACGATGGACCCAATTCGTTCGGATAGAAGTTTATCAACCTAATACTAGTTCAGATTGATTTTTAATTACACCGCTGTCTCAATAATTAGCAAACTAACTGTGCCTTCAATTTATAGATCAATCATAGTTTGTAGTAAGCATTTCTTGCAGCGATACGAATCTAGAAACGAGTTAAATAATATTCAATTTTCGGCGTGCCGAACATCTTCCCATACCCTTGCAAACATTTTGAAAACAATTTTGCATCTCAATTGGAGAAATCGTCCGATCAATCGAAACCAGAAGTAGAGTCGGTTTTCTAAATCTGATCAGTCCCCTAGTCTCTTTATGCAGATGTTCAAAAATTGTTTGCAGAGGTACATATATAGATATACTTAGAATAGTTAGATCTATTTAATGGATTACTATTAGGCCTTAGGACTCGGCTATATGAGATCTATAGTATTGCAATAGGTCAACGGAACAATAAACTAACTATACATACATATTATATACACCTATTTTTTGTTGTAGGTTACTTAATTTGGTCTTAGCATAACCATAAATAGTCTTACTATCGTAAACAACTGTAGAGCGCACTATTCTCAAATCCACAAGCAATGGGATATTTGAAGAAGGAAGCAAAAGAAACTCTCTAATAATTACTCCAGACATTGTTATTGTTATTATTTTGAAAATTGAAATTATAGCATAATTAAGAATGAGAAATGCGGCGAACAAGTTTTAAAGGAGATGGACGCAGAAGAGCACATACCGCAGAGTTCCCATTGTATTTAACATATTTGTATTAACCAAATAAAATTGTTACACACTATTAATTGTTTAATTTTTTAGCATTTAGAAGAACCTACATACACACTCAATAGATTTTTCGTCTCCACAATCATGCGATAAAATTTCAAAATTGCGGCAGGTGTAGAGTTCTTCAACTAATTCGGCAATACATTCATTGCTTTATAAATTGATTTCCTGTGTATGTAGCCTTAGAGTTATCATTAGATCGGACAACTGAAAAATACAACTACATACTCGTACATATCCGTAGAGATGACGTTTGAGCAGCGCTTGAGTTAAAAAAGTTTGCACTTTTATTGTTCGAATTAACGGTTTCGATTGAACTAAGCAATTAATTGCCATTGTTTTCGTTTGTTCGTTTGTTTGTTTGGGTTTTCATTTAAATATAAGTAAGTATTCATTCATGCTAGTTGTTAAATGATCCAAGTAGGTCTATAGTACCATGCCCAAAGATGTATAAAACCTAATTAGATTTACTATTTCGACTTACTTGCAATTGTTTCTAATGAAATTTATACTTTTGCGTCAATGCCAATTATTCAATTTATTTGCGTGTATTGTTCCACTTGAATTGGTTGACAAGTTTCACTTTCGGTTTATTGTTTTCATATATAAGTATATATATATATATACATATTTATTTAGAAATTGATATTAGGCCGATTATACCTATATAGTCAACTAGTACATAGGAAGCTGGTAGAAATACCAGAGGCCAGATGCCAGTAAACTAGAAAGCTAACTAAAGAACATTTCAAACAGACTTGACAAAAGTACTATAGTATTGGAGTATGGCTTGGCTTAGGCAGTTATTGGACTAGTAGAATATGTCCGCGATATCCCTAATGTACTCGTATTGTGTATCTAACTAAAAGGGATATGTATGTACTACATTAAAACCTAGACTCGTTCTGCAGAAAATCAGTGTAAGACATAGTCGTATATACATATATATCTATCATATATATATCTATCTATCTATCTATAACGAATAGAGATTTGAGTTAGTTAGATAGTTAGATAAACAATTATATTCATGTGCCCATCTATATATAGATATTTATGCGTATGGAATACATATAGACCAGAACATATACGAGGTACATACAAGTATATAAATGAAAAATATTTTTTCTCTGAGCTTACTCGTATATGTATGTAATGTAGAATTCGAATATGTATGTATGTAGCCGATGCGTATCAGTCTTAGACAAAATGCAAAAATGAGTCCATATGTATTCCATTCAAAAATCGAACCAAGCTACCAACACACACACACATACACACACAGACAGACGTACATATAGCTATAATTGAATTACGTATTTTGGTTAGATATGTATTTGTAAATACATGAACATCAATCTAGTGCTATTACTCAATCGCACACACACACACTAAGAAACACACACACACACACACAAATATATATATATAGTGTATACAATATATCTATTTCACAATTATACTATTACTATTTATACTTTATTGAGTAACTGTACTGTCATTTCGGATTCATAGCTCCATAATCTAACATTTAGTGTAAATTGACAAACACACAGACAACCACACACAGACACACACACACACACACACACATACTCATCGAATTGCTTAGAACAACAACCAATTGATTTCTGTTATTGTTTCCATTGATGACCTTCCCATCCCCAAGATGTGCAACGGGCGAGGCGTGGCCGAACATTATGCAGGCGTGCCTCAAGGGGAAACCATGTGATGAAGATGCCCAGAAGGGCCACGAAACGTGCGGTTCAACGTTGGCTTACGCCTATTTCGTATCGTTTATATTCTTTTGTTCATTTCTCATGTTAAATCTGTTCGTGGCCGTCATCATGGATAATTTCGATTATTTGACGAGGGACTCCAGTATATTGGGTGCTCATCACTTAGACGAATTCGTGCGCATATGGGCGGAATATGATCCAAATGCGACGTAATTATCAGTTTAATATATAAAATCTATAAATTTCTATTTTTACGTTCACAAATTCCAAATTATACCAAAACCTATGTTTTCCAATTTAATTTGATTACGATATCATTTCGATTGTGTCCTTAACAAGGACAAGCCAAAGACACCAAAGACGTACGGCCCCTCAAACCGATTGAGGTGGCCCGACACATACAGTCTTTACGTATATAATACACACAATATACTTATATTAAACGATTATTATTCGTTCGTATTTGTCTCATATAAAAAGAGTTGATTCAATTATTCGTTCCTACACTCTCAACGATGGGAGCGAGATCTCTGTCTGTTTGATTGATATAATGTACTATACTTTACTTTAGTTTATTTACTTTCATTTTTAGAAACTATTTCTTTCGTTCCATACAAGTCACGAGGCTGCCCGCCAAAGAATAGACTCCAGATTGTGACTAACTTCTTCGAAATCTGTTTCAAAACGGCTGTGCTCTAAAAAATAATTAAATTGCAAGCAATCTATGATGTCCGCTGTATTTGATTTAATCGTCATCGAATTTTAAAAAAAAATTTAAATTCAATTAATTCTAAATCAATGGTTGGTTGCCATTGAAAAGTTGTGTAATATTTCTGTAACAATCGAATTGCTTTGTTCTGTTGTAACATTCCCAAATAACTGGGAAATATGGCATAAAAGAGCGTTGCAGAAACAACAAACGACTGTCATCTGGATAGCCCGAAAAATAATTCCAATGGTTACATAAAGCCTTTGCGCCTTGTGATTTGTACATTTGGAATTTCTTCGGCAATGCCGTTGGTAGCTTAGTGTTTTATTCGTTGTTCTTAAAAGTACTTACTACTTGCTGTTGTTTTTATTGTTATTATTATTGTTATTGTTGTTGTCGTTGTTGTTGATAATACTGAAAAAGAGTCTTTGGTTCTGATCCTGTAAAATGTTTGTTAAATTTTGCAATTGATATAATAGTGGTAGAATTCATTACACGGAAATGTATGATATGCTGAAAAACATGGATCCTCCGCTGGGGTTCGGTAACAAGTGTCCCAATCGTCTCGCCTACAAGAAACTAATTCGCATGAATATGCCATTGGACGATGAATTGAGAGTCCAATTCACCACAACGTTGTTCGCTTTAATTCGGGAGAATTTAAGCATTAAAATGAGAGCGCGTAAGTTGTTGTTGATGATGGAATGTGAATATGCATTATTAACGTATACGTTTACTTCCCTCCACCCCCACCACCCAAAACCATGCCCGATCCGTATAGCTGAAGAGATGGATCAGGCGGATATGGAGCTCAGGGAAACCATCACAAACATTTGGCCTCTGCAGGCGAAGAAGATGTTGAACTTGCTTGTACCGCCAATTGATCAGTTGAACAAGGGAAAGCTGTCTGTTGGTAAAATCTATGCAGGTTTTCTTATTTTGGAGTCCTGGCGGAATACCAGATTTGGCCAGATTGATTCTGGCATGCCGGTAAGTTTGCAAACGTCTTTTCTTTTCCATTTTTTGCGCCTAATTTCTAGTTGAATTTTAATTTCCAAGAGCCTTAAAATAAGCCTTTGATTTGATTTACGAAGATAGGGCAAATTGTTGTAGCATTTACAAACTACATACTATATACTTGTATGTAGTATACCCGTTGTCCTTGGACAATGGACTATGTAGATGCACCAGCATTGTCTGGAAATGTCAGAGTATAGCAGTTAACAAATAGCAAGTGCCAAACGCGTTACATTTGAATCAATTGGAAACATATGTAATATCTCCCAGAGATATGCATATCTAGAGATACTGATACCATGAATAGGCAACACATACTACTAAGTGATATTCAATTTTTTTGTTCGATCAAATCAAATACTATATATTTGCTCACATGTGCACCGTTGCCGCTTCAAATTGTGAAAACTTTCGTTTCAAAACTCTGTGCTGTCTATAAAACTTTGTGTGTGTGTGTGTGTTCTAAAAATTATATCTATCTATCAGTTGAATACTACGTACATATGCACACACCTATACTCGTACTCGTACTCGTACTGTATGTAAATAATGTACCTATCAAATAAATTTAATCAAGGATTTCAAAGCACACACCGATTTACTAAAATCAATTTGTTTTAGGCAAAGACTCAAAAAAAAAAAAAAACATATTTCAATATTCCGATATATATCGGCTTGGATTGGATCTTTCTAAAAGTGGCTTCTATTTAATTGCAAAACAAACAAAAAGAAAACATTTACAACAAAATTACAAAATTGTTCTCAAGTATAGATAGTTTTAAAACAATTTATATATGTATAGATTCCAATCCAATCCACCCCGAATAACTTAATACATAATAATATGTATGTAACCATGTCGACTTTATAAAATAAATGTGTACTGTTATGATTTCTCTTCTCACATATGTTTAACTATGAACTCTCATTTAATAAACAAACAATAAACAAATATACTACAAAAAAAAAAAAACAAAACAAAAAACAAAAATGATACAATTAACTTAAAATGCAGAATTGGAAGGAGGTATATAATTGATTTATATGCAACCTCATGTTTAACACATTTGTATATATGTTGGTCACATATGTATGTGGTACAGATATACTTCCATACATACATACAAATATATATATATATATTTTTTTATACATATATTGCATACCACCTACTATGTTTGTTTTTCGTGAACTAAATACACATATATAGAATACATACATATATATATATATATATACTCTGCACGTACACGGCGTATCAGAAAGGATCGCAGGGTTCATGGATCTTACGAATCTGGGATCGTCAGTGTATCGTTGTAGTATGTGGTTGGTCATGGGGGTACGCATCCATCTAGAGACTCGCAATAGGAGCGATCTCAGCGATCGACCCAGTTTCACAATCAGGCATCACAATTGAGGCAACAAGTTCTACTTCATAGACAAAAATTCCAAATCTTTAGTGATTCGAATGAGTCCGAAATGGTGTGTGCTCTGTGCCCAACCCTCTAAGATATGTATATGTATATATATAAATATGTGTATATGTGTTATGTTTTATATTTGTAACTAAGCAAACAATAAATATTTACAACTAGTAGACAAGTACGTACATACATATATATATATATCGGTAGTATTGAAGAGTTCATACTTGATTCTTTAACAACTGAATTTGGAGATTGTGCAATATTTTGAATGTTTATTATTAACTTAGGTCGAAGAAGTAGAATCGAAAAAACCGAATGTGTAATATTGTTAAGCAAAATATTAATATAACTACTTAGTTATAGTGCTATGATTAAAGACATACTCGTACATACATACTACTAACTACTTATACTCGTTCGTATATACATCAAATCTGGCACAGTATTAAAGTTCAATTGTCTGATGATGACATCAACCTGTATGTCAGTTGTTTAAGGAATCCCTTGTAGAATTTGTTTTTAATGCCAGGGGTCCATGCATTTTCGTGTTTCCACATCTAAACAAAAGAGATTCTCTCCATCGGCATTAAGAAATTGGCCCTTGTAAAATGCATGGCCCTCAATGTTGATAAAGAATCATATACATAGTATACACATTTATTTAAACCAATTCGTGTTATTGAAGAAGAAGATGATGATGATAAAAAAAAAAAACATAGTAACGTAACTAAACTAAACTCAACTCAACTCAACTCAATTCAAATCAAATACATTATTTTATTCTTGTTACTGCACTGACAAACGTTTTGTAACTGACACGGACCATATATTGCTACACTCAACTATTAATACTCGTATAACCGAAATTGAATATTGACTCACAATCACAACCACAACCACAACCAATCCATAATTGGAAATGGGCAAATGGTAGAGGAAGAAACCCGAAGATGACGATGACCCCACTAAGTATAGTCCGACGGCAGATGAGGAGCCGGTATATAATATATTTACATATAACTTTCGCTTGCTTTTGCTATGCCTTTTTTGAGCTCCTCTTTCACAATTTTGCCCTTTAAAGTCTGCAAGCATCTACCACAATCGGCTAGAGGCATGTGTACATACTCGCATAAGAAATGTGCATATGTAAGAAACCGCAAACCAAAACGATCAATTTTCAATAGACACCTTACATACTTACTCGTATATACAACCTAACTACTACTACTTACATATGTACTTACAATACTATATACTCGTATGTACTTGCAACGCCATGGTCCAGTTTTAGTTCACGGTTTTGCTTAACACAACCAAACCAAACCTAACTAAACCACACAACCACAAAACACGATTGGCCAGCTAAGATTGAAGAATTTAGTACCCGACTACCACCTGATCGAATGATTCAAAGGTGTCTCGGGTATTCACGCACCTAGTATGCGCATGCATACATCTACTACTATTTTAAATATATAATCTCTTTTTTTTCTTGTGTGTGTGTGTAATTAACCCACTGTAAATGATATATATATATATTCATATATATATATAGTACATACATAGCTGCTGCATAGGACAATAGAACGTGCTTGACTAATACTACACAGCTGAACAAAACATTCCACACAACCAAGTCCAAGTGCCAAACAAATAAATATACATAGTTCCCTCTCCGAGCATACAAATGTGTACAAAGGCTTCTAGTCCCCACCCAAAAGAAAACACTAGAGATGGGCGCCAAATTATGAATGAAAATAAATGTTGATTCCCATTGATCAAAACTGAGATAAAAACTCTAGAGGAATGCCAGGAGCTAACTCAAAGGAGTCTAATCCATGAAATACTTGTACAATTGAGTGCGAGCTGCGCAAAATTCTTCAACTGCCATGATTTAAATACACAATTCGTGTCACAAAGTCATATCAAAATATAGTAAGTAGGTATTGGAATTGAAGTGCGCTCATCTCTAGGAAACAAAGAAAATGCAATGCAAATATAATTCAAGAAACCTAATACCCCTTCGAGCTTTCTCAATACATTGTAAGTGTATGTATTTCCCGGCCAGTGTATTCAGAATATCATTACATTTCGAAAACACTTTTTTATGTGATCTGAAGTTATTAAGTGCCTTCAAAAATGTATGTATGTATATTTTACAAGATTCAATTCGGACGGGACTGAGCAGAATTTGCAAGTAGTTGTGTGTTCGCTGAAAATATATATAGTACATATAGTATAGCAGATTCAGGTTACCATTTATCTCTGCATGAGATGTTTGAAACTGTGGAAAGACTATGACAATGAAAGGTATGGGAACGCACATAAATTTAAATATTTTGTTTGCGACTAAGAACTAAATATATTGGCTGAAACGTTTTGACGAATCGAAAACAGAAAGAAATTCCAAATATACTCGTATGTATGTTTTGTTTGAAGTTTTTAATTGCCATTTTCTAAAATATTTCTAAAAATATAGCATTTATGCATACAATCTTTAGATAGTGCACTATAGTCTAATCGCAATTTTGCACCCCTATAACATACACATTTTGAATAATTGAGAATTTCATAAATATTTGCAATGAGAGATTTGTATGGCAAATAATTGTACACATATACGTACACAGAGACACAGAGACACACAAACCACACAATACTCTGCAAAACCTATGAATAGAAATATTATACTCGTATTATCGCCATAAACAATAGATAACAGATAAACGAAATAAAGAATATAAACTGAAAAGCGTGTAATGCAACGTAAAATGATTGTAAACTACACAGGCAAATGTCCTATATTTAAACTTATTATTTAGTTCTCAATATGCCGTTGAGTTCCCTATACCACTTAGTGCTGGAAGGCATGCCAAAGATTGTATTCTCATACATACATATCTATACGTATAGTACATGCATACATACATACTATATATATAAGTTAGGCATAAATTGCAAATACTTACTACTGACCTAAATAATAAATGGAATCGAAAGCATGCAATATAAAACAAGTGCAGATGCAATTTAAAACTACTTAGTAACGAATTTGATCTTTCAGTTGAACACCTTCAGTTTTTAGTAATACTATAGATATATGCCATATATACATAAATACATACATACATACAAACATACTCTTTCATTGCTCCCGCCGAATCAAAAGACAATAATCAATCAAATCAATCAAACAAAACAAAAAAAGCAAAAAAAGGAAAAAAAACCAAAAACAAGCAAGAAGAACAAAAAACAAAAGAAAACGACAAATTATCAATTCAAATCACTTACTACTGCGTCCACCTTTTCTACAATTTGGCACACACACTAATTCTCATATGTAATAGAGGTACTATGTACTTAGATTTTCTTCAAAACCTAGTGAGTTGTACAAATGTTTGCGCATGTTTTTTTTGACCATATCAACCAAACTCTCTTTTAAGCAATTTATAATTGATAATGCAAGAGCATATATACATACTATATACTCGTACTTACTTACTACTACTTACTACATATCTCGACACATTAAAACCGCATAGAGCTTTCACATCTCTAAATGCTATACTACTCTACATACATATGTATAACGGAACTATTTAAGCAGAGAACGCTATTTTGCCCTTATCTTATACAAGTATTAATACACACGTATATACATATATAGTATACTTATATATGCAGCTATATATACATACATATGATGCTGTATATACATTATACATACTATACTATATATATACATTTAACACCTATACTATATACAATATATACAGTATTATAATTCTTCTTTTGACTTTTGTGTTCTGTAAACTATTACATCTTCAATTACTCTATAATAATTCTTACATTCCATTTTTAATGCTTATGAAAATATCTCTATAAAAAAACCAAAAACCAAAAACATAAAAAACCAAACAAAACAAAAATACAAAATCCTAATGCGTTGCAATATGTTACCATAATTATCAAATACTCACCACTCACCAAACTTGAACTACAACTTCTATCAACAACAACAACAACAACAATAACAACGTTTGAAATCTGCATCACAACAACTAATACAAATACATTTGTGAAATATATACATATATATTTAACAAAAATAAATATATATATATCAAAACGAAAAATCAAAATCCACACCGAAATCCAATTCATTCAAAAAATATTTTGCAAATGATTGAAACAAAAACGAACCAACGGCAACGTTTAATTAAACCTGCACCAACCACTGCAAATTCAAATCAAATCAATCCAAATCGTATCTGCATAATGCCGAAATCGAATCGAACCGAACCGAACCCGAAATAGAAACAATCATTCTTTAATTGCCTGCTTGATATGGCCGCCCTTGACAAAGGAGGATCGCGACAGGGCTCCATAAGTTTCGAGCCGAATGGGGAAGGAGCTGCCAACTCACAAACACATTTGTTAGCGAGCATGCATCACGCAAACGGTGATGCCGAACACAACAGTTTGGCAACACTAGCACGTCGGAGTACGATCAGAAAGCGATCAGTTAGGTAATTTAAAAAGTTTCATTTTAAACATTTAAAGTGCAAAGTATTGCCAACGTCATTATTAATATAACACCTTCAATTAACGAACTCTAACATCAACATCAACACCATTATCATCATCATCATCATCATCGTTATCAGCATTACAACCAACATCATCATCATCATCATTCTCATTAATTCAACAGCATCGATACGCATCAATCAGAGTGTAGGGGCACATTAATCATTTGAGTAGTACTTTACACGCATTTGATAGAAGCGTAGACACTGCTCTCGATTTTGCTCTCAAATTTGCTAATTTGGAACCATACCTAGGTCCCTTCCGATACCTAACCGATTTTATCTTTGCAAAGTGACATACAAAGTCTGAAAAAAGTAAAATTCATTTACTACAGCGATGTTTACTATATATAGAATATTGTCGCAATTGAAACCAAAATGTGTTTCCAAAGATTGTTGCAAAACTTTGAAATCTTCATAACAATTTAATCACGTTCTTAGAGAACATCAATCCGATATAAAATTAGTCTATAATTTCAAAACTTTGATTTCATAAGACTGGAGAATATCCCGTTTTATAAGACCATTTCATTTGGTTAAAAAAAAAAACCTGGATCACACTACACTTTTGATAGGATTGGCTATCGATGTCAAATATAACGCTGGGGGACTCACTAAAATGTTTTCGAGTCATTTCAAAATCCAGAATAACATTTTCTGACGTATTGGTAGGCACAGTGCTGTCTTAAGTGAAAAGGATAACGAAACATAAACATACATATTAATGCATGCATACACGTTCATAAGCGTCGCACTCAAAAATGCTTTTTATATCTAAAAAGGGTATTCAATCCACTGTATGGAAGAGAATAATTGAAATCAATTAAAACGTTGTCAAACCCACCTCTAATACTTTGTGAAGCAATGCTAGTACTGCTGATTATCGCAGTGGTTGAATAACTTTTGAGGTTATAAGACTAGTTTTTGAATGACGAAACACTCATTTAATCGAATGTGTACATACTCGTATGTACCATTGCTCATACATATGAATGAATGCATTTATTTGTACATACGAATACAGACATACAACATACACATTCAATATATATATGGGTATGGGTCTTTGACGTTTTTCGACTTGAGTTTTCTCTCTCTCTCTCTCCTTCTTCTCTCTCTATATATAAATATATATACTATATATCACAACCACTAAGAAAATTTGTGCTTTGTACATTTGAGTAAATTGCTTTTTTCTAATTTTTAAATAATTTCAGAAACAAAAAGGTGAATAAGTTTGATAAACTCCAAGCGGTAAACCAAGCAAAAATTATCGAAATTTTACTAAAAAAACAAAAAAACCAAAAACAAAACAAAAACCAAAAACAAAACATCAATAATTGTATCTTATATATGAATATATGTGAATACTTTTTGTGTCCATAATCCGTTTCCGATATAAATGTTGTTCACAAAGCAATTAAGTCGAAGTAAAAACACTAGTACCTTTAAATACATACTCGTACTCACTCATACGTACTCGTATACTATATGTGTACTATACGCATATGTATGCAAGCGCACATCTACAAGCATACATACATGTGTGTTTGTTTGTGTGTGGTAGAGTGTGCGTCTGCATAGATATGCGTACAGCTATTTATATTTTAAGTCTTCAATTTACGTTTACTCAACTAGTACATACTTACATAATCGTACATATATGTTGCATAGTCATTTTGATAAGTTTAGATAATACTCGTACGCCAATCTTCGCTTAGTACTCTATGTTGTAATTGATTTGATCGTTGTTGATCATATGGCACATGTACGCGAGCGTGGGGTTCTTGGGCCACAGATTTCGCAGAGTGTCCCTCAAAGTACTTAGTACTGTACTAACTGTACTTACACTGTAAAGCACAGCGATGTCCCATTCATCGTGTTGTTGCATGAGAGAAATACCATGCATGCATGCATACATACATACATACATACAGGAATGCGTCCCCCCCTTCCCCGATTATCGGCAACACCAAAATTTCCAAATGACAATTTGCACTCCCCCTCCACCCCAGGCTTTTGATGGCATTGATTGTGTTAACTCGTATGTATAGTATGTGTGCCTGTCAGTGTTGCTTAACAAGAAAAAACAAAACGAAATGATTGAGGGCACAATTGTTGTTCGACCTTTTCCAACACTGAGCGCGTGAGCCAAACCAAGCTTTGAGACGCCCATGCGAACTCTGTTTTAAAACCAAACTAAAGCTGGCTATCATACAGACATATATGAAAATATTGATGTGCCCAAGTACTTGGCAAGCGTATAATGTGTCCATATAACAGTTGTATCTTTCTGAATTCCTGAACTTTACACCATATAATTCGCAAAGCTATTCGTTGAAGCGATTAGTGGTAATACGTATTTACATAGTGGACTACCAAAGCTGACATATTTTGTTGTATTTGTATTGTTGTTCACTTTGTGTAGGAAAATTGGGTTTGGTCGACAGCCGGGGTTCTTAGATCATAAGATTATTGAGTTTTAGGGTTTGTATAGTTGGCGCGCCTTCACCAGAAATTGAATTGATGGATAACAACATTAGCTTTATTCGACTCATGAGCAGCATCTTCTCTGCTTTTAAAAGCATTATGCAGTTTTTAATTAACTTATTCAGTCCCAATTAGACTGGAATGGACAAAGATATAGTGAATAGATAAGACATACTTTCAACAAATATAGGCATCTCCAAACCTAATCAATTGTATTAAATGTTTAGTTTTGCATTTCTTTTTTTTATATGAAGCCTTTCCCAGGCTTTAATCGATAACCAATTCTATTTCTCGATATATTGTCGGAGCAACAATAAGAGTGCTAGAAAGTGTTCATTGAGCTTAATCATGGGGATGCCTCAGTTCTTATAAGTACTTGGAGATGATTGGCAGAAGCAGAGTCGTACCGAGTTTTAGAAAATATTTAATGCTCTCTCCATACGTGGACTTCCAGAGATTCTGGTGAACGGCGCGTTCATTGATTTTTGTTTTTTTTCTGTTTTTTTTTTTTTTGTAATAAACTTCCATTATAATCAATATTAGATATTTTGAGTAGAAAATACATATGCACTTAGAAGTTATTTTTGGGACTTAAACTAGTGGAAGTTGGCGCTCCTGGGAGTCTTAGCAACACAATTATTTGTACATAAAAGACTTGAAGTCTTGTGTACGCCGGTTCGAAGCTCGGAAACAATATACTTACGAGTAAAAATTGTCTTGATAATTTAATTGATTAATTTCATATACTTGTACACTCGTAGTACTTTTTGCGGGCAAGTTGTTGGGGTCCATTTTAATTTTCTGAAACTATTGAAGATCTCGGTTTTAAGGTGTGGTAAGTAATGAAGCGTCATCATACGGTAATGGTGCAAGTAATTATAACCGTTGGCCGTCGAAATGGAAATGGAACCAAGCCACTCAGTTGCACTCAACCACACAAATACCTGTACATACCTATTAACCTATGTATATATGTTTATTGTAACTTTCTGTATTGGGTAGTTAAGTCACGTTACTGCATGCGCTTAAGCCTTAAATAATAATCGTAATGCTTCGCCCATATCTCGACGGCTTCGCTTCTCAATCTGCTTAAGCTTCACTTTAGATACAATGTAGAACTTTCGCAATCGTATTCGTATGTTTTGTAGTCGCTTTAGATATTTATCGCTTGAAACTGTAATGAGACTGTAAACCATACTGTGTAGTACTTAACGGAATGCTTTTGACTGTCTTAGCTAATCTCCCAACACAACGAGCTTACTTTGTTTGACTTTGGTTTGTTTTTGTTGTTGTGGTATAATTTAGCTTATAATTTTGATATTATTTTGTGGAAAACCATATTTACTTGGTTTCACGTAAATATAGGACAATAATTAACTACAACAATGTAGATGAAATTGGGTATTCAATAATTGGCCGATAAAAAAAGAATGAAAGAAAGAACGAAAAGAAATATATAGAATACAAAAAACCACACCACATGACAAGAAAAACAACAATAAAATGATAAATAGAATGGAAAAATAGTAAATGAACCAAAAGAAACCGATAACGAAAGCCTTAAATACTCGAGAGGTGTTCAAAATATATACATATTTACTCCTAAGTAGTGTATGAAATTGTTTAAATGTTACACGCCCTAATATACTACATAGGTTATCCTGCATTTGAGAACCTTTCAATACTTCAATATAGTGCAATTAAAACCGCATTTGAATATGTATTTTGTTGCAGTGAAGTAATATTTGTTTTTCATTTACAATATATATATATATATATATATAACCCTTTATAACACTCGTACGTACACAAAATAAGTATATATATATACATATATATATAACAGTGTTATATATATATTTCTTTTGTAGCTTTTCAATAAATATGTACTTATTACCTTCGCTCCCCTACATAAGGAGCATAGGAAACATTTGTAGCTTTTATTGTATACAAAAAAAAAAAAAACAAATTAAAAAATCAAGCAGAATATAGAAAAGATTACAAAAAAAACCACAAAAAAAAAAATGAATGAAACCATGAGAAATCGACCAGCAGCCCAAAAATTTAGATAATTAGCATATCAAAGCACGATGACGAAGCCTAAAAAAGTGATAATAAATATTGGCAGAGTGACACGAAGATGTTGTGTTCTTCATTCAGATAATTGGTTGATTTCAAGTGACATCATTCATTGTTTAGACGACCCGCTTAACTATTTCAGTTGTGTAATCTCTTAACTAGATGCTGGAACTACAGGATGCGTCGAGACATCCATCACAGGAATCGTTGACTGGTGCCGATGCTGGCCATTTACATCCTGGACATTCGTACATGAATGGCCATCGGCATTCGCCTAGTTTGAGGTTCGTATATCCATCTGATTCATATTGAATATCGAGCATATATACATATATACATATAACTTTAACTGTTATTGTATTCTTTTTTCTCTGTAGGCACAACGGTTCTCCTCTGGCCAGATCTCCAAGTCCACGACGGCGCGGCCATCAATACATACATCATGATATCGGATTCTCCGATACCGTATCTAATGTTGTAGAGATGGTTAAGGAGACCCGTCATCCTAGGCATGGCAACAGCCATCCGCGGTATCCAAGAGGTATTTAACAAATTCTTATACATAGTAGTCAGTCCACCCAAACAATGCTTTCACATGTATGTATTGAATGTAACAAAGCGGCAAGAGCTAATGCTCTCATAGATCAGTACTAATATATATATACAAGTATATACTATATCTGGTATATAGTACAAGGCAACAAAGGCAGCAATGGGCGTGCCGCTGCTTTTAAATAAAACTTAGTCGTTTGAGCCGATCTTGAAGCGTTTGTTGACAGCGAAGGGCTCTGTGCCGGTGATTTCGACTCATGCAGAGCTTCGGAATCTAGCTGACAAATAGATCGATGGATCCATTCAAAGTGTTTATAAATAATGCATTTTTTGGTTTCGTTAAATTATGATGCATACATTGCGATTCGGTTTCACCGAAGTTTAATACATTTTGTAGTGTCATAGTGATAAATATACATACATACATATAAATATAAATATATATATATATGTCTAGTAAAAACAATTTATTTACCATTTAATCGATTTTCGATTTTCTTTATTAAAACAAGAATAAACAAGAACAATAAAAACAACCAACAAACCAATTGCAATTAAAATACACAATTTATACAATATACTACGTAAACTGTTGTGCCCCGACATCCTTAATTATTACGAATTTTTTTATTATTGTTGTTATATGTACAATATAGGTTCATGGTCAGCATCGACAAGTCCGGCCCGTTCGCCTTCGCCTTCTCGTTATGGTGGTCATTTGTCTCGCAGTAAACGCACTCAACTGCCTTATCCCACATATGGGACAACAAGTCTATGTCAAAGATCACGATCGCCGAGTCCCGCTCGACTTCAGGAGATGCGTGAACGAGATAGACTTGGTTATGGGATTGATATGGGTACATCTTCATCTGCTGAAAAATGTCAATTACAAATGTTTTATACATGCTAGTACTTTCTTCTACACTAATTTCTTCAAACATTCCTACTTTAACAAACAAACAAACAAAACAAAACAAAAAAAAAAATAATACAAAACAAAACAAAACAACAAATATTATTAATACATCAGTACATCTCAGATCAGAACATTTGCTTACTCGTATTCGTATTCGTACTCGTACTCGTACATACTATAGTTGCCAACATGCTTAACATGTACATTGTATTGTCATTTTTTTGACGTTCAATCTCATCAGTTTTCAATATTCAATATTCAATATTCAAACAGGTCTCTATACTTACAACTTACTATCGTACTCGTACATTCACACCCACTGCTCTCACAATCAGTATTTATTGTGGGCATCTCACATTGAACAGTTAATCAAATATTTAGCAGCGCATTCATTTCACATCTACTATATAGTTCCTACTTATATACTATACACCATACTCGTACTCGTATATATTCATACATATAGTATGTATGTACTAATCGTATGTACCAACAATCATCATCATCATGCATACAAAATCGGGCAAAGTGATTTGTTAATAACTAGCACGGTCCAACTTAACGAACTACATATACAAGTATAGTATGGATATAGCAGGCGACTACTATACGAACCAATAGAGACTTTTGAAATACACCCAGGGAAATATACATATTGAACTTTTTATTTGATTCAATACGGTGTATCACAAAAACCGATTCACAAAAATGATTTTGTGATCATTTTGTCTAGCATTCAATGGCTTTCAAAGGACTCAACGACTTTTACTAAATCATTCAAATATATTAAATATTTCCTCAAAATTCTAACCGGTTAGCCATTGCAGTGATTTAATGATGATAATGATATTTAGTTTTTTGACAGCCCCTTAAAATTTGAAACACTCGTTATCGTGACACCCATTGCAAATGTCATTCAGCTTTTATTTTTGTGATACACCGAATCTATACATTGACATATATTTTTATTTGACACAATGTTATTTATTTCAATAACAAATCTCCTTGAGGACCCAGAAATAAATTGACTCACGCACGGCTCTAATATGAACTGTGTAAAGTACCGCTAACATTTGTAAGCCCTCTCCACTTACCTTCCACTGACCAAGGATCTATGTGCATAGCTTTTTATTAATTGGTTTATTATCATGTTATGGTACTCGTACTCATTTGGCTATGCAATTTATGTTCTACAAGTACTATATAGTATATACATACTTGTATATGTACATACATATATCAATTGCAGGGCCCACACGTTTGTTGATTCCAAAAATTCGATTCACCTATGAATTGTGGGCTTTATACTAGTATTTCAAAGCAGCGGGACTCTTTATTCGAATTGGCGTTCGACAAGTCTGAGCTGAGAGTCCAGAGCTCATCATTTAATTATTGTCATTTATCTGACTGGGTCAGAAATTCCGAGGCACGGGCTTGAGTACACATTTAAAAAATGCCGTGCATTTCAGTCTTGAGTATAGCAAGCAAGGAGTTGCAATTTTTATGTCTTTCGTATGTTGCACTGTTACTTTTCCTAGTTTTCATTCTTTCTGCCTCCATGCCATGTTGAATACATACCTCTAAAGCGCACAGTCATGCATGCTAAACCCAATGTGTATTGTATTTATTGTATCATAAGTCATTGCCATTTTTCCCAACACATATCTGGAGCACATATTGTTTATTATTGCATCATATATGTACTATATACAAATACTTCTTATCCATGTAGGATAAATAAATGTATGTAAATGCACGTGTATTAAGAAAAATGAATACACAGAATACACGTACACAGAAAAAACCGAATCGCTTAATACTCTACAGTAGAAATCGGCTAAGAATTATGTGGAGAATATGGAGGGCAAATAGCTAAGAAATCCTTTACAATATAGAAAACAATATTATTACAAATGATTCCATAACAATTCTAAGAATATCTGAAATCGTTTTTGGGCTAAAATACAATACTGGTGAAAACCCCATTTCCATGACGTTTCCACCACTGCTGTTACAATTCCTGCGTTCCAGATGCGTTCGCGATGTTTTCACTGCATACTTTTAGGGTTGACCTTCCAGTAGCTGCCTATGTCCATAATTGAAGGTAGACTTTCTCAAGAGATTTCTTTAGAGCTTGAAAATGCAAAGTAAATCGTTATGAATTTACATTGAAAGGAAAATATAACGATTGCAAATAAATTTAATTGTTTTCACCGAGCAGTCCAGCATTGTTTAACTAACTAGCTCTCTCTAGTTAGCTCTCCAATTCTAGCCGTGCGATTTCTACTGTAGCTGTTCAGAAATACTGACACCACGATCGATTCAATTTTGAGTATTCATTTTTTCTTTTCATGTGCCCACATACTCGTACTTACAAGTATGTTCATATAAAAATAGTTTTAGAAAACATATCCGGATTTCAAATTACTTCAATCTGGCTACATGATGAGCAATGACAGACTTTTGTGCCGAAGTAATTGGCAACAAAGTTCGATCATTGCTTTGAAAATATTTGTATGCGATCACTGCCAAAGCTATAGTCAATTGTTTATCCAATTTTTTGTGAATCATGCGATATTCTCTAGCTTACTTGTATAAATGCTGCACACTCGCGATCAGAACTAATCCGTTGCATTCTTTGTGTATGTTTGACTCAGGTGGCGCCCATATGCAGCATAGCTACCCAACGTTAGCCTCTCGTCGTGCTGGAATTGGACGACTACTTCCACCGACTCCGAGCAAACCGTCGACACTGCAGCTCAAGCCAACCAATATTAATTTTCCTAAGTTAAATGCGAGTCCAACACATGTACGTACCACCCATCAGCCTTTGTTCTGTGTACTGCTCGTCCTAGAGTATTTAGAGGTTTTACTAATAATATTTTTGATATTGCAGACACATCATTCGACACCCCACAGTGTTCACTCGCTGCCACACCACCGCGATTTATTGCGGGACCCTAGGGACATGTATTATAGCACTAGAGAGCGCGATAGGGATCGCGTGATTAGAGATCGATTGCATGAATACGATTTACGGTACGAATACCGGGATCGGGAGCGAGAGTTGTACGAAAGAGAGCGTGATCGCGAGAGAGAGGTGGAAAGAGAAAGGTAATACTATCTCATGTAGCCTATTTGAAAATGATTTATTATGATATATATTTTTTATTTTTTGCGCAGACTGGAATATATAGCACCACTGTCATTCGAGCAAGCGCTTGCCATGGGCCGAACAGGTCGTGTACTGCCATCTCCAGTTCTTAATGGTTTTAAGCCAAAGAGCGGACTTAATACTCGACACTCCGATTCGGATGAGGAGGATTGGTGCTAGCAAAGGCTTTGATTGCGATCGCGTAATCGAAAGGAACAGATTTGGGTATAGCATCAGGCCATATGCTCATCGTTATCAGCACCTAACTTAGATCACAATTTTGATACGATACGACACCAATACCAACCAAACCGCAATATAACTGCATTAGCAACAGCATCTGCATCAGCATCTGCATCTGCATTAGCGACAGCACTAGCATCTGATATCAAATTGGCTCGAGGAGGCTTACAGGAATCAACCCTTATTCGACAACCGCAATCGCAACCAGTATCGCGACAATTCGTCACATACCCATATAGTGGGGCTTCACAGACACAGATGGCAATATCATTGCCAGCAACCAGAACAACATCACCCCAATTAGAAATACCAAGAACAAAAGCAAAAGCAAAAACAAAAACAACAGCAACAGCAACACCAACAAAAGAACAAGCAATGATATTATGTGTACCAATTACAATAACGACACCGGTAGCTATTCATAGGATCTATTCAGATTATGGAATTAATTATAATACTGCTAACACAGATAATGATAGGCTAGCGTTATCGACAGATTCAAGGGCGCATGTGCAACGTTATCGCTATCGCAAACATAATCAATATAATCGAACACCAGATGAGGAGGATGAGGAAACACATTTACCAGTATGTCAAGTAGATAATGATAATGATGATGATAATTACGATAAGCAACAGCTGTATCACACGTTATAAGACAGCGAAAGATAGAGGGAGAGAGCGAAAGGGAAATGCCAGCTAAAGTTGAAACTGTAAAGATTCGACAGCGAGAGATAGAGAGAGATAGAGAGAGGGAGAGGGAGAGGGAGAAAGAGATAGCAAGTTATAGTGAGTTAGGATGGGAGGGAGAGAGATGTTAAGAAGGAAAGAGGGAAGAGCGCAGAATGATAACGGAAAACGTAAGCAGTACGAGAGACGTGAACATGAAATGAAAATATGATATGTATAGTATGTATTTCTATTGTATGAAACATGCCTAAGCTCTTTCGAACATAACTAGGTTTTAGGCATACATATGTAGGTTACTTAGCTCATAGCTCGATCAATATGTAATCCATTTGCAAGCGTTTTTGTCTTGTTTGTATTTAATGAAAAAAAAGAGAAAATATGATAGTAATTCAATTATGTACATTTACGAGTAAATGAATGAAGAACTATGTATAAATATATATATACATATATATATTTATATAAATAAAATTATAAATATATATGTGTATACATATATATGTATTTATTATATGTACATAGATATGCATACTAACAGTACTCATGTACGAGTATAATAGTATGTATTATGTAGATATCAAATTTTTGTATGTAATGTATTTACCTACGATTATGTACACATGTGAGCGCATTTTTGTCCCCTAAGGAAGTTATTCATCGTGTATATTCGAGCGGATATTCTATTTTTTTTAAGGTATTATTATTATTTAATTAATTAATTCAATGCCTAGGCTTAAATACTCGTACGTGTGTCTGCGACTGATTGAATGAATGCATTGAATGTTTGGGTGATTGTGCGTGTGTGTGTATTCGTGCGAATGATATGAATCAATATGAGTGCATTCACATTTACGTTCCATTTAAACCATTCTTGCAAATTAAAAAAAAAAGATTTACCGGCATTTAATTATGTATTGCTAACTGCATTTTGCGCAGCACGTTTAAAAAGAGCAAGTTGATAGATTTGTTTCATCTCAAGTAAATGAAAAAAAATATACCAAAATATAAAACAGAGAAAAGCCACCACGTTGCATGTGTACAAAATATACATACATACAAGTGCAATAGTGTAGATTTTGTGTACATTCCCCCCCTCCCCACACACATACTATATGTAATTAAGATAATATAGTAAATAAATATTTTTTTTTGCTTAGCAATTGCACGTGGTATTTAAAAGCAGAGTGATTCGCAATTCAAAAGCTCAGCAAGCAGCCGTGTCTGATTATTCGTATAGAAATACTTAGCTGAAAAATATTTACTTTCCAAGAAGCCAGGGCTCCCACTCGCATAGGGTTAGAGCCTGAGGTACACATGATGAGCCTTAAGACACTTCATTATTTTTAGCACCAAACCAAACCAAACCAAACAAAAGTTTCGGTCCAACACAATCTGCCATGGACATGGGCCCTTCAACGACTCACTATACGAGTATATACATACATAAATAAATACATACACCTAGGTACTGTAAAATTTGTTAAGGGAGAGCAATGAAGAGCAAGGAAAGGAACAGCGAAGCAAAGTAGAGCTGAGAAGAGCAGAGCAGAACAGAACAAAGGAAGGGAACGGAAGTATGTATATTATGTACTACTTCATTCATTTCCATTTACGAGTAAAAGCTACCAAGAAAACATACAAATGCATACAAATGATGATGACATTCTAAATCAAAACAAATTTAGTTTATGTATAGTTAGAGTCTGGTGAATATATAAGTATGAACTTGTTCAACGGTATATCGAAGAGCGCACAAATATTGTAATTTAAACAAACAAACAAACAAACAAACAAACAAAGAATCCATAACTTAAGTAATAAATAAATACAAATACAAATAAAACTAGTTATAGCCGCTAAGCAGTTACGCATCTTTACACAGCAATTGTAGCTCCTGCATACAAAACAAAAAAGCAACCAAAAAAACAAAAAAACAAATAACGAAAAGCAAAAACCAAAAAACAAGACACCAAACAATGCCATTTAAGGGCTTATACTTCAGATACTTATGTAATTAAATACTTTTACCGCATACAATATAAAATACTTTTACTAATACATACGAGTGCATACATAAATACGTACATGCAAACATGATTTATACATACATATACACACATATACAATAGTATCTAACTAGTGTCAAAATGCCTAACTAAGACGTTACTAAAGTTCGGCTCGCTGATCTTTATACACACAACTCCCAAGGTAAACTAAGCCCAAAACCAAAAGCAAAATAAAACCAAAAGCAAATACAAAACCAAAACCAAAACAAGGTGAAGATATGTATGTTAAAAATTTGTAACGATTTGGGAAGTAAATAGGATTATATAGGTTTGCAATATCTGTCTGTGAGATTCAATTCATTCAATGGAACATCTCTTAGCTACAGCTGGTACAGTCTGGAAGGTTTGATTTGTTCTTCCAAGTGCTATCCATATCTGTAAATGTACAGTAAGCATTGCTAGTGTGTGTGTGTGTTTTTTTTTTGTTCCTTGTTGTTACATACATACATTCGTTAAAGGATTTTTGCCATTAACTCACAGCCCTGGTACTGCCTAGCACACAACATACATAAATATACTCGTATTCATGCCTTTCACATATTCAAGCCATGCAAACAAACCGAAACATTCGAATCATTCGAAACATTCAAAGACTTCAGATGCTTGGTCTCAAATGCAACTGTTAAAGAAAACTTACCGTCCGTTTCCTTTGGCGTTTTATACTCAGCATTTGGCACATCTTTTCTTCCACGCATGCATCCGAAATGAAAAAAAAAAAAAAATGAAAATGTAAAATTTTAGACCATATATACTTGTATGTACAATAAAAATCTATTAGATATTTGATTGCCATTCTCTCGCCATATTCCTACTTATTCCAATAGAGATCTATGCGTATGATCTATCGCAATATGGATTGCTCGACAAGTGTTGATATACACATACGTACATACTACATACATATAGCTTGACCTGTTTCTTAACTTTACCACTACGATTCAATTGTAAATTTGTCTTATTTCATTACTGTCTGGTTCTAAGGTCACATGAGAAATAAACAGTAGTTCTTAATTTTATAAAAATAAAAAACAAACAAAGAAACAAACAAACAAAAAAACAACAACAAAACAAAACAAAACTGAAAAACAAACAGAACCTTAAGAATAGTAAAAGAATCTAAAAAGTATAGGATTGAAATATATAAGTATGTATTAAAATCCTAACTGAATACACTAAATAAATGATGAAGTTAATGATAGTTAAGGAGTGGTAGAGATAAATGATAACTGAGGTATATTTAATAACTAATGATTAATTAATTATAAAAACGACTTGTAATTTATACACAAGATATACATAAATATATAATAACATAAATACCTGCCTTCAACAAATTTGTTAATACAAAACTATTAATACTTTCTTATTTTACATAAAGTAAAGGAATTACATCATAATAAAAACTGAAATGAATGCCAGAAAATTAGAAACTTAATGAAATGGTTAAACGTGTTTTAAATACTACTCGACTAGTTTGTGGGAGTTCCTGCTTATTTGCTCTTCTGATCCGATAAGATATAGTGTTGGAATGGAAATGTTTGGAACTAAAGAGCTTGAGCTTGGAGAGCTACATAATACGATCCAAGTTTCTGGTTGGAACATTCTTTTGGTTCATTTCTTGTTAGTTGTTACTATACTGAACTTTGGCTTGTTTGTGTTCGCATGAACTGGTTCATTTATTAGAGGTTGCCTTCACTATTAGGCTAACGAACCGAATCGTATATGATCCCTTGCTAGTTTACAAAAATGAATTGAGAGATTTTCTATTTGCTTGCCCGCTAAACGGTCCAATTCTCTTCTGCGAAGTGAAATACGATGAATTTGACATCAAACTTCTTATATCTCTGAACTAGTTTATTTCTTAATTGTTATTACTGGAATCTAATTTACGGGCTTTTTCCGAATTAACTTTTCATTCCCATTAAAATCAAACACGTAATGTATTTGTTTAAGAAAGCCGAGATTAACATAAATGGTGGTGGTCTCAAGAAGTTCATTATGGTTTGGAGGTTTCTTCAGCTGGGACATTTGTTACTACTCCTGAGTGGAACTAGCTAAGAACAACAAACAAGTTCATTTTGGTTTCTTAAGCTAGGAGATTGATGGAACTCTTTCGGGTTACTTTTTTTTTTGTTTGGGCTTAAAGCATTTGATGCATTGTTGACACGCCTCATGGCCCCCGAGGTCAGGACAACCCCTGATTTTGTGGCAGCCACGCCGAATACACCCTCTCAGAGGAAATCAGCTGACCTCGGGACATGCGCAGATACGAGCTTTTCCCGCTCAAGCATCGATTTTCGGTCACGCACATACAGTAGCCAAATACAGTAGTTGTGGTGGGCAACCGCGAAGGGACTCCAGAGATAAGCTATCAGGATATATATAGGAGTACATATATTTACTTTAGTTCAGCTAGAACGTGTCAATAATTTCACAATTACGGAGAGAAAGTGGTCCCCATAATCGCATATGTTTTGAATTGGGCCTAGCTTCGTAGCCTCGCGTTCAATATAATTATGCCGACTTCTGTGGCAATGCTTCGCAAAAGCCAAATGTTTACATATGAGAGGCGTATTTGAAGAGACTGAGAACTGGACTTTTAAAATGTATTGAATCCATAATCTAAAGTTGTTCGACAAGATTCAGCCAGAGAATAGGAAGTGATTAAGAAAAACATATTTAATAGCAATAATGGAGATACCGCTTTCCAACCTATTGCTGTTATGCATAATATTTATTGTTATCGGGGGCGTTATAATGCTGCTGCTGCAATATTTAATTTACATTAAGTTTGCCAATCTGCCCGACGAGAGTGAGGAGCAAAAGGAGATAAATGCGAAATATACGCTGCCCCTGGTAAGTATTTCTTTCCAGGACCTTCTCTCTTGATCTTACTGTTGAGACACTTATCGTTATTTGTTTGTTTTCCTGCTTCTTCTTCAAAGAACATCAAACAAAAGGCACGTGACCTTAAAACCGCGCCAGCGGCGATAAAATCAAGTGGCAGATTGGCAGGCAACAGTTGCGAGAACCATCAAGAGAACTTACAGGGCACATCCGCTTTGATTTCCCTCAACTTTGTGATGCAGTTCTTGTTCCATGAGTTCAAGAACTCGAATCGTGTGCGCAAATGGTTTTATCGCAAGCTATCCACCGAATTGGATGAGCTGATATCGAAGACGACAACAGGAAAGCTGTTGGACAAGTTAACTGTAAGCTGTGAAAACTATATACGACACTATATAGAAGTTTGTATTGAATTGTGACTATTACAGATCAAGGAACTTGAGCTCGGTGATCAGTTTCCCGACATTAGATCTCTTTCTGTGCACAACGTAGAACTGGATGAGAGAGAGCAGCGTATAGAGAATTTAGACTTGTTGCTGGACATCAATTACGTTGGCAATTTTTCCACATCGATTGATGCCGATATGGTGCTGGGAAAAAAGGGTTCTATAACCCTCAAAGGTAGTACAAATTGAACATATTTTCCATAGCACACGGTACTTACATCTCTTGATTAGTCAAACAACTGTCGGGGATGGCTCGTTTGCAGTTCACCCGGAAGCCGTACACGCACTGGTCTCTTAGTTTCTTGGGTGATCCCGAATTGAATCTGGATATCGAGTCTAAGTACCAGGGACGACAAATGCAATCAAATATAACCAACTTGATATCGAATCAAATCCGCAAGGCTGTGCGTCGAAAACACACATTGCCTAACTATAAGCTGCGCTACAAGCCCTTCTTTCACTGGACCGCAGATGAAGATGCCAGCGATAGCGACATACAGCCCAATGGGTTGCTGACGGTGCGCGTGGCCGAGCTATCCCGACTAATGCCCTCCCCAGAAACGACTGATATCTATTGCACCATAACGCTGGCGCCGGTGCCCTTCATTGAGGCGCATCAGAAGGACAATCGCCATGTGCTCATCTCCATCGATGTGATCATACACAAGGCCAAGAATCAGCAGATTGGCATTGTCTTTAAGCAGAGCACAAGCCAGATAGTCAAGATTGAATCGGTGCTGGCCAATACGCCGGCCTGCAAGTCCAATCTGCAGGCTGGCGATGTTGTGCTCTCCATTGAGGGGAAGTCTGTAGCGACCATACAGCAAATAGCTAAGGCGGTGAAGAGCCTACAGAGCAATGTGTTCTGCCTGCGAATTGAACGCCTCATTCCGGGCATTATACGCAACGATGCCATACTGGAGGATCTGGAGAAGTATGACGACCTGTGTGATATGCCAATGTCTTATAGCGGCAGCACCACAACGAAGCCGGATCTCGACGACGCACCTGTCGAGCCCATCACCAAGCTGTTGATGGTGAAGCAGAGCTCGGCGGAACGTCGCACCTCCAGTGAGTCGAGTGTCGGCAACACGCCCACCAGTTCCCCCAAAAAGGCCAAGTTCATAGCCAAGGCGTTGAAGAAAACCATGAGCCGGGACAGCAGTGATAAGCACAAACATGACGGGAATGGCGGGAAAGCCTCACGTGCGGAGGACAAAGCGCCCACCATGACCCTTCCGGAGCGAGCCGAAGAAGTCTATTATTTCTATCAGCATTCGACAATTGATTGCCCATTCAGCGCGTTGATCCACATGGACGACTTGAGCAGCTATAAGCTAGACGCTAACAGCAGATATCTTAATATATGTGTCTATGGCAAGTGTGCGGGCGAGAGCATGCTGCTGGGCTATAACAATGTACAGATCGGTCAGATATTGGGCGAGTGTTGTGAGACTAGCTTGAATCAAAGCCTCAAGCAGATAGCGCTGAGTCCGCCGGCTGTCCAAGCCATGTAAGTAGCTCAACATTTCGCTTAAGCTTCTCCAGAAGTCGGTCTCATGATGTTCTTCTTTCAACAGTAAGCCGCATGTGCTTTCAAATCAGTCGGGTTTCAATCCGAATCTTTGTTTTGGTGACATTTTGGCCGGCTTCTCATGGTTTGGCAATCCAAATTTGTCCATTAGTGAGGCAAATTCAAAGCTGGCAGCCAAAGGACAACAAAAGTAAGTAAACATTTCATTATGCTGCGGATACAAGTATTGAGTTAAGAAAGCATATAAGATTTTATTTGCCTCTAAGAGTCTGCATACATATTATGTTTCCTGGGATACCACTTCCACTTATTTCCTTTTGTACTCCTGATCCTTCAAGTCACTAACTGGATACCAGCAGCCTATATACAATATATCAAGATTAAAACAGATAATGGTGCAATAATTTGCATTATTATTATAAGAAATCGCCGGTGATTCTGATATATAGTATATAGTCCTGAGCATATTTCATTCTGCTGTTTGGTTACAAATAATAGTTCGATCGATAGATATTCAAACCATAGATATTGAATTGTTTACCCACAGCAATCAGGCAGCTAAGGAGAAGGTACAGGACGATGGCATAAGCGTTTCATCAGCGACAGCGGAAACTTCCTCCTTGAAATCCGTCGGCAATTTCATGGACAGCACCGTACCTGTATCCTCGACATCAACTCCAGCGCCGCGGGCCCACAATTTTGTGCGAACACATTTCCAGAGAGCCACTCAATGCGATTTCTGTGGAAAGAAGATTTGGCTCAAGGACGCAATGCAGTGCGGCGACTGTGCCATGTGTTGCCACAAAAAGTGCATCGCCAAGTGCCAGAATGCCACTGTTTGTGGACCCGTCGACTGCTCGACCTCCTTGTCCTCGGTGTCCTCGGTGGCCTCGGTGTCCGACGTGGCAGCGAGTGTTGTACCCGCAGCCGCAAATCCAGAGTTCACAATAACCCAAGCGGACAATATGGAGCTGTTGGAGCCCAAGAATGCGGCCCCACCAGAGGATCCAGCCGCGCTCCCAGATGACTATAAGAGTCAGGCGGCTGCAGCGAATCTGGATGTGCATCGATCCAGTCTTACCGGCCTCCTCGCTCAGGGCATCAAACGCGTCAATTCAGCAAGCAATTTGGATATTCCGGGAATTGTCTCTTCATTTACCGGCAATACTAAAAGCCTGCCACCGAGTCCACAGCACACACCCACACGGTAAGCTATAATTTCGACCACAACTATTTATTTTTATTCATTATTTATAATTTAAACTATTAAATTTGTTTCACAACATTTTCTAGTGTGCACCAAATTCTTCAATACTTTTCCTAATATTTGAAAACAACGACGCTTTACTTTTATTATTTATTTATTATATCTTTACAAAATTAAAAAAGAGTTAATAACAGTTTTGCAATGAAATGAAAATGAAAGTGTGAAATAAAAGCTGTAATTGTAAATAAATAAAGCAGGATTAGGCATCTCATATTTATTATTACAATTTCAAAAATGCTTCCAACAGAAAAAAAACAGTCAGTAAAAACACTTTTTATTTATTTCTAAACTGAACGTTTCATGGAATTCTAGGAATTGTTGGAATAGTTGTCGATGCATTTCTAAATAGAGTCCAATCGAATTTGATGGAATTGTGCTTCTAAATAATTGTTTAGGATAGAATATAAAAGTTGTGTTATATAATTGAATATATTTTTGTGTTGTTTTTTCTTTTTTTTTTTAGAAAATCGTCTATAGAGGATCCCATGCAAAATCCGTTCGAGCTCGTCACGCAGCATTTAGAGGCACTTCCTTTGGAATGCACAACCCTCAGTTTTGAACAGGTCCTTACCATCGCCGAGCCAATTTTACGAAATCCGCGCAACGAGGACTTAATGAACCTGGCCAAGTCGTCGAGTAAACACCTCTATGCCAATGTGCCGCCCGATAGGCGTGTGGAGAAAATAAATGAATTGGTGAGCTCTCAACTATCTTTATAGCATCGTTATGGAATTGTTTATACATATAACATCGCTTCATAACATCTATATTATAGCTAATCAAATTAAGGATTGCACTGGATGCCGAAACCGAGGGCCAGGCAATGCTCAGTGATGCGGGTCTCTGTCTGGCAACCACACCCAGTAGACCCGAAGCCGAAGCCCCATGGAAATCAATGATATGTGTGGAGAATAAGTCCGAGGAGCGCGTCCATGCTCTCAGTATAATAATGTTATATTTATGTACGGGTCTACAGCACGCACAGGGTGTGGTGCTGCAGTAAATCTACTATAAGTACGTGTACAAGTATTGTGGCGGGCGTGGCAATACGATTAGTCTATTACATTGACTGCAAATGTGTTAGTGAACCTATGGAATTACAACTGTACTTTACATTTTAGCCCAATGGTTTCGTTCTAAGTAGTTGCATACATACAAGTATATAGTACATACACGTGTACATACTATACTACTTGTACATACTTGTAGTATAGTACTATGTACAATATCAGGACATATCGTACGTACGTACATATGTGCCACGCTTATCGAAACAGTGTTATGTGGGGATTTTAAACGATAGCATTGTTGTTCTTTTTTTCCTTGCTGAATATAATGTTTTACTTGAACTTTACTGTCTGTATTTTAAAATAAATCAACATCAAATAAAGAGTCGCCTTTTGAATGGAGGAACAGTTGCGAATTGTGTGAGAAGCTTCAGAAGTTGCGGCGACGAAAGCTTTTGGTCCGTTAGCGGGCCACGAGCTTTCGAAAGCTGTGCAGGGTGTGATAAACTAGTTGAGCTTTTTATGTCTCACATAGTAAGTGGCGGTCCCGCAAATGTCAAACAACAACAACACAAAAGCTCCTAACCTCAACTCATTCATTTTACAACGTAATTAAAGACTAACAATCAAATTGCAATTCTTGCGTCCTTGCCATTCCGCCGGAGCTGTCACACAAATCACTTTAAAATTGCCTTTGCGAACTCATTCATTTCAAGATCCCAATTAAAATTGACACAATTCTACAAACGTACATCGCTGGAAGGCCTACAGAGATACTCATGAATACATATACGCTTGGCTTACGTACATACATATGAGTTCCGGAACCAAATGGCAGATGCGTAAAAAAGACTGTTGTATCAATATTGTACAATTTTCCGAGCGAGACGAGTGAAAATTCTCGCTCTCAGACTGAGCCTCAGCCTCACGCTCTTGCGCCGCGCTGAACTTTTACACTTTTGCGTTGTCGGAATACTGGCGGTGCGAGCCAAGAGCGTGAGGCTGTTTATAACAGAGGGTATTGCTCTTAGCAAGACAACAAGACTATTTCGCATTATGGCAATGCAAGCCAGAAGTATCATGAATTGACCGCATGGGATGTAACACACACATCGTAGGTGTACCCCATAATTTGATCGATGAATTAAACAGCCGCTGATGATATCTTAGGTCTCATCCGATTGCGTTCGTCCTTCCCTGGGCCTTGACCTTCTAAGCTGTAACAGAAAAAGATTTAAAAATTGTTCAGAGAATTTAACAGTACAATTGAAGGTGAGAAAGCCGAGAGTTAACTTAGGTAATAATATGGTAGTTTTTTTTGTAAATATATATGCAATGCTTTCATTATACGAGTAATGTAATACTTATATATTTTAAGTTTTTCTTCTAAACATCTAAATTATAGATTATAGAACAATAAATGCTAAATAACTACTTCAGTTTATTAATATTTAATACACATTTTGAAGAACTATCCCTATCTGGTGGGATAGTTGTTGCCAAATGAATATATTTTTGCCAGTTGCAACCCCAATCGTTGTTTAAAACATTAATTTAATTTATATTTTTCAGGAGGAAAGTGTATTAATTAAGCGGTTTGCATTAAAAATTCAATTTGCGTGTTTTTGATTTTGCATTTTTTTTATTTTTGTTGCCATTTTATTTTTCATTTGCTTTGTTATGCGCAGTTTTCTTTCTTCTTCCGTGCTATAAAAACAGAAAGTAAAAAGACTTTTCAATATTTCAAAGCGCAAGAGATACACGTACGGTTCGGTTTAGCGGAAAATTTTGAATCGGTTGAATATCAATAGGTTTCGTAGCGATCGCAGTAGAAAGTTGTTTTTAAAAAGGTGCAACAAAAGAAAATTATAATCAAAAAGGAAAAGAGAATCAATTGAGAAACCAAAAATAGTTTTGAATTGTTGGTGCTTATCCCGTATTTTTTTTTTTTAAACAAAAACACCTTTTTTGTTGCTGCTGCATTTTTATTGAGACTAATAGATAAAGAAGTGCATGAAAGATGCGGCCCTTTGGCAACGATATCACAAACATTGCCAACAATGGCGGCAACGGAGCAGGCGATGAAAATTCAAATGGCAACGAACCCAATGCTGATAACACAAACACAAGCGGCAGTCCTGGCCCAGCAGTTGATGGTGCCACAGAGAGTCCAGACGAAGGTGTAGACGATCCACGCATCCCACCACATATTGCACGCATTGGCGGTATAGTCACATTCCCTCCGATAGCAGGTCGCGGGGTTATTCGTGTGGTACGTCGTTGCGAAGATGCCAAGGAGAACAGAATGCTGGGTAAGCACTGCCACCAGATTGACTGCCTGTTTGTTATTTGGCAAAATATTGTTTCTACATATGTACGTGTACGTGCTACTTGCATTGCTGGTCAAATATTTATGCCCACATGCACACACATGCATACATACATACATACATACATATGTATATGTGCATAGTGTACTTGTGTGTATGAGCAGTTTCGGTTTCGGTTTCGGTCTCAATTCCATAAGTGGAGTTGTGAAATAGCAAAGCATACTTTTTGGCAACTACTCGTATGTACAAGCAACTACCAAATTCAAAACAAACAATGCAACAAACCAACAAACAAGCAAATAGACTGACATGCGAAAAACATGCACTTTCATTGAATCATATGATTTCCCAAACCGTAAATCTATTTACACAGATGTACCACATACACAAGCACATAAATATATGTATACATACATACTATATCTGTATATACTCGTATGTATATGTATGCGTGTACCTACATACAAGTATGTATGTACCGACATGTGTACATGCTGCACACTGCAGACAAGAATGAGTCGTAAAAATTAAATTAATTTTTCTGGCGAATAACAAAACTGGCCAACAGCCAATTGCAGTTATTGCGCACTAAGTTTCAAAAAAAAAAAAAAAAAAAAAACACCCATAGATAGATAGATATATGCATGTAGATTTTTGTTTATCACAATAACAAACATTTACACATTCATACACACACACACACATGCATACACACACAACTTTGCATATACACGTGTAAGTATGTAGGATTTATTGTTGTTGCTGTTGTTCGCATGACATCGAAACGTGCCACCAATGTTGCGTATGAATATTACTCATACCACCCGTGGCGCACAGTTCTGAAACTTCAGGTGATTTTTTACGCAGTCAAACTGCCAGCATACACGATTTTACAAGAGAGCTTGGTAGAACTGCAGATTTAGATTGCAAATTCCTTGCATGACACGAATAAGGTGCGGCCAATGGTGCGGATGAATATTACTCATACCACCCATGGTCAAATGTATTTAGCTTCCTTTAGCTCAACTCACTCGTTCATTTTTATTGACTTTTTTCAACCAGAAAACACTTTTACATTGCTTTAACATTAATTACAAAAATTTTGTCGTTTTCTCGCAACAATGTTTTCTTCTTCACCATTTCAAACACTTGTCAACTTAATTGAACTTTTACAAGTTGTCATGCAGTTTAGAATGTGATTTCGTTCTCATTCATTACACTACACATATCTGTTGTTTTGCACTTGCAAACCAGCAGGGCAACGATAAAGGGACTATCTCAGAATAATGCGTAGATAATTAATTATACTAACAACATACGACGTAATTCTGTTAATGCCAAGAACACGAACTAAATGGCTTCGTGGATTTATAAAAATAAGGACAATGTTTCTCAAAATAATGCGTAGTTAATTTATTATATTTTTTATAATTAATGAAAATGGTGAAATAATCAAAGACGTCGAAATTTTGCGCACTTAAATAAAAAAAAAAAATCGAGCTACTTTTGCTTGTTAATTATATTCAGCATTTGTTGACTTACAAAAATTAGCAGAGAAGGCCAGAGAGTTTTCTTTTTGTTTCTATCTTTGCAGCATTGGCAAGACTCAGCAGTTGACAGTTATTCTAGGAAGTATTTTTAATATTTTGGTACATACTCATCTTTAATATCAATGTTGATGCATTGCCTTCGTATGACTTGATTTTTCAAATGATTGATTAGATTGCATTTTTAATTTAAAATGGGAAAAAGACAAAGTATTTGCCTGACATACATATTTTATAAAAAATTTTTAGCTGTTACTGAATAATAATTTTTTTTGTTCAGGCCAAATGCAAATCAATTTTTAGTAAAAAGTACATATGTGGTTACTTATGTACTTCCGTTTAGCATTTTGGATTTGTTTTAGTTGGTGGCGCAGAAATTTTTCCTTCCATGAACGTAGGAATATAGATTAGTTTGAATCTGAAGCGTACAACCATCAAAAACATCAAATGCGTCTTATCAATATTTGAAAGAGGGGGGAAAAACAAAACATTAAATTATTCCGCAGCTGTAATGTTTTCAAATCAAACATTATACACACGTGGCAGCCCTGGCGGCAACGTTGCCAATACATGTCGATCAGTGCTACACTGCTGAAAAGCAGAGAGTAACAGCTGTGGCGGAAGATAGAGCGGGAGAGAGAGAGAGAGAGATACTTAAAGAGAATCGCAGAGAGCGCAAATGCGTGTATGCGTTTGCCGCATGCTTATTTTCGGCCAAGCTGAATGGTAAATGCTTTTGCTCACTACACACATGCACACACACACTCACACACACAAGCACGCACACTTGCCTACATACATATGTATATGTGTAAATATTAGATTCAATACAATCATTAATTTATATTTAGTTTCTGGCCAACGCGTGCTCGGTTCTGGCGCAGTGTAGTCTGCAAGAAGTGGGATATGAATTTTTTGAGTGGTTCAATGGTTTTAGAAATTATTTCATTAACTCATCGGGCCTGATTCATGCAACGCTGATAAGAAATTAAAATCAACTCACGGGAATTGTTGAGGTATTTGGAAAATGGCTCATTTGGTTGTGAAAGTCATTGAACGCTGTGAAAATGCGACAGAGAGTTCAGATCTAGGTAATTGTTACTCTTCTAATGGTGCATGTGTCTGCGCTGAATGCGGACTCTCTACGATAATGACGATGAGGTTGCAGCAGAGTTTTTAAAAACCATGACTTGTGTCTGCTACTCTTTACAGATCTCTCCCAATGTGAACTGATGCAGATACCAGATGCAGTTTATCACTTAATGCGCAACACAGAGCTCAAGAGCTGCAATCTAAGTGGCAATGTTCTGAAGACGGTCTCCCCCAAATTTTCGTCGAAGTTCAGCGCCATAACAGGTAAAGTATATTAAATGGAAATATTTACTATATGTGGATATACTAGAGAAATGATTTTCCTCTTGCAGATCTCAATCTATCACATAATCAGTTGGCGAGGCTGCCGGACGAGTTTACGATGCTGAGTTTGCTGACAAGGCTGAATATTTCGCACAATAGCTTCATTGTTCTGCCTCAGGTGGTCTTTAAATTGCCCAAACTAGCCCAATTGGATGCTCAGCATAATGCCATATTGGGTGGGTATTTGAAAATGATCGAAAATCGATAACTGTCATAGCTGTCATTTCTTTATTCCTTTATTCCGATAACTGTCATTTCTTTATTCCTGTTTGCAGAGATCGACACGGACGAGGCTATTACCAGCGATTGCTTGGCATTAGTGGATCTGCGAAACAATCCTCTGAGTCGCATTTTCCGTCGCAGGTTGCAGGACTTCCAGACCAGCTTCCGCCTAGAGATTTCAAATGAAGACGAGGACGATTGGTGAAAATCTGCAGACTATTTCGTCAATGTACAATGCCAAAAACTTAAACGTACGCTTTTATTGAATACAAACAAAACTCTTGATTTTTATAATCATCTTAGTGTTAAGTTGTCAGTTTAGTTTTGTTACATTGTTTTTTTTTTTTTTGAATACGATTAATGTAATCATAACACATCATTAAACTAATATTCTTGTTAATGTGGAAGATAGTTGATTGCAATTGGATGGCCATGGCCATCAAAAGAGCAAACTCAAAATATTAAATGCCAGCATCTTCAATATCTTTGGTTATTTAGAAAGCTCTTCAACTAACTCTAGTCTACTTTTTTTTTAATCTCAATACTTAACACTAGTCTATGTATTTTTTTTCTGCTGTTAAGATGATGGTTAAGCTAAGAAATCCATCTTGTATATACAAAATGTAAACAAACCAACTATACTTATGTACATATCTTTGTATACTAATAAAAATGAAACACAACACGGAACAACAAATTTGTCAAATATGTAGAAATTACTTACTTACTTACTTTTAGCGAAAACAAAAACCAGCACCAACATCGGCTTGCACCCGGTCTATAATATAACACAGCATCGTGCTTATCTCCTATTTATCCGCCTCAAGGCCAACTGATTTAAACTGAAATGGGGCTGCATGGTTTTTGAAATATTGCATTTTATTCAAAATAAACGACGTCATAAATTACTTCTTTCTTTCCTACAAAAAATTTAACATCTCTCTGGTGAAAAAGATTTTCTTTATTTTTATGTTTCGGGCTTTAAATATTGCTTCACATTATTGAAAACATTCCCATTCAAATTTATCTTGATATTGATATTTGTCATACTTGCTGTTGGAAGAGCTTGCACTTAAAAAATAAAGGGAAGGTATAGTCGTACATATTTTAGATTCTATTGATCTTAACCAGTTTTTTTTTTTTCAAATTTTAAGTACGTGGATACCTGCCAATTACTTGTCTTCTATGGCCAACAATGAGTGCCAATTCGTTATGGTCGAGACTGATGGAGTCCAGCGAGGACTCATCGAGCACCTCGAACAAGCTGGTTGCCTTTAAATTAGTCTTCTAAGGGGCTGTTGAAAAAGCCTTACGCTGATCTAGTTGGCACCCTCTGTTGCCCGATTCGGTCAACTAATCCCATATAATGATCAAGAAGGGTCATCGGATGCTGAGCATCATCACTTAGGCTGTAAAATCATCAGATGCCGATGAATATCGCACTGGTTCCACGAAATGAAGCTTCTTCCATGGACTCCAGTTAGCAATGACTGGGTCTACGAATAAAATATAAATATAACTCTTTGCAATACAAGTGTATTTTTGTGTGTTTATTCTTAACTTAGCAAAGCAAATTCTTTGAATGAATGCAATGGCTATGGCTATCTTTGTATATTTCTAAATATTGCGCATGTCCCTTAGGACTAGGAAAAGCAATATGAAAACAGTTAAATGGAAGAAAAAATATCGGATACATTTTTAACGCCCAACTTTTTATTCCTGATGATGAATTAAGTATGTTTAGCTGAATACTACAACTAATTGGACACATTGTTTTGTTCGGAGTAGTTAGATACGTATGTATTTGCGTTGAAAGTATAATTTATAATTGGATTATAAATGTATTCCATATTTCAAAATAGTTGAATTAAATAATGAGCTAATGATCAACTTTTTTGAGATTTGCAGAATGTTTCGTATTTAAATTTTATATAAAGAATGGGGAATACTCGTTATAATCTAAAAACTTCTAAAGAAGAATATGCTTGTTGGTTTGTTGTCAGTTCTTTATTTATTGATCTGATTCTCATGCCAACTGAATATAAGTATAGGATAGCCAGCTTAGACTCATATGTTTTTCTAACGAATAGTGATTCGCATTTCTTGAAACTCATTTAAGGTCGAATACTTGTGTTGCCGCCCTAAGAGTCTACAACCGTGAAAATTGTTGTGAGAATTACAAAGCAACAAAAATGCATGTAAGCTGAAGCTTGTGAAGCGTGGGGCGCAAACTATGGCAAGAAAAGCCCACATAGAGTGTATTTTAGACGGTTCTGTAAGCGAGAGCTCATGCTTAAGCCGCTGATTTTGAGTTTACTTGTACGTGCCCGCCAGTCTCTCTACCTCTCCCACTCGCTCACGAGCGCTCTCTGTCTGCGAACGAAATAATAATAATAAAAAAGTAAAAACAGCAAATGGCTAAAACGACGACAGCAAAACAGTTAAAGCCAACACAAGCACACTCACACACACACAGTCACACACACGCAACAGGTTTGGCAACAAAAGCGGGAGATCGTGAGTGAGGTCGCTCACTGCTCACCGCTAAGTCCGTAAGTCAGGCATTGGCTCTTGTTGAGAGCGGGGGCGGGGGCGGTGGTGGGGGCGGGTTAGCCAGTGAGTGCCAGCAGCTAAGTATACGAATTTCGTTGCGCGCCGCTGACTCCAAAGCTGAGCACGGCGAGGCCAAAAACTCAGTCACTGAGCAGAGATCGGGAGCGGGCGAGAGCATAAAAAGCAAAGCGAACGCGCGGTACGGAGCGGGGCGGTGCGGCGTATGCTTGTGATGGATTTTTAAAAACTGCGCGCAGACTCAGTGCTCTGGGCAAAGAGTGTAGCGGTGTGCCGTCTACTTCAGTGGAGCGAACTAGTTCGCGTGAAATGTGAGGCCTACTCATCATACATTGGGGATTGAAAAGCGAGAATTCTCATAACATTATTAAGAAATTTGGAAAAGTACAAGTAGTACACAAATAAAAGAAAGTATTGCTTGCTTTGTAAATGCATTCTAACTAAGAAATATAAATGTATTTTATGAACTGATATAAAAAACAACTATTTAGTTTTTTTTATTTATTTTATTAGTAAATGCATTCTAACAAAGGAATATAGTACATTTATATTTTTTTATTAACTGATAAAAAACAACAACTATTGGTTAGTTTTTGTATATATACATAAATATATTATTTTTTGATTAGTATTGCATATTTAAGATATTGGCATAGCTTAACGAGCTAACAGGAATCTCGCAATGAGAGCTCTTTCCTGACTATGACTCGATCGAATCGAATTCGGCGCTAATATCATCGCATAAAACAAGACTTAAACAAGAAAGGAATGCTAGAGTCGAGCGGTCTTAACTCTTAAGTACCCTGTACTGCATAATAAATTCAAATTATACTCGAACGATTTTAGAACTTGTGAAGTGTACATACTTATGTATATAAACGTGTTTATACAGAGCTCAAGATCTTCATAGAATTACAAAATACTAGTTTTAATTAACTGAGGAATTATTCAAATTGTTAATGTCGAAAACTATGCATCTGATAATATAGCTTCGGTTTTGATAATCCTCACATATATAAATAGGTGTAGATTGTAAACTAATCTAAGCTATGATGAAATCTGAGCTAGTTCGAGTCGCTGCCACACAGCTCTAGCAACAGATACAGGGTCGAAGAAAGACAGAGATGGAGAATGAACGACAAAAGGCAGCGGGACGGGGGACTTGGGCAGTAGGCCCATTTGAGCCGTCAAGCTTGTGGAGCTGCGAGCCAAGCCAAGCAGCCAAGCGCCAAGTTGCAAGCCAGGTACAGGCAGCCGCTGCCAAATGGCGAATGGCTAAAAACAGTCGTGAACAGGTAATCCAATAGAGCGCGTTCGGGCACGGACAAGTGTTAGACGATTTGCACAGAATCGACAAACAACTGTCGCCAACAACAAAGTGTATGAAACAATATACATCTAGTATGTGTGTATATATCTATGTATATAAAGAAGTAAAACAATAGCAGAACGATCGGCAATAACAACAACAATAACAACGTTAACGACGAAGGCCCCCTAAGGCAGGCCCAAAATAAACGAGCATAGAAAAGAGTAACGTAACTTTATTGCGAAATGCCGTTTTTTATGGGTGGAAGTGCTAAAGAAAAATAAAAACAAGGCTTAATAACACACATTTGTAATGCATAATGCAAAAAACAACATCAACAACAACAACAACAAAAACGACCATAAACTGAGAAAAAAAAATGAAAAAAGTTTACTCTCTATTTGTTTTTGAAACGCAACTTAAATGTTAAACAATTAACTTACAAACACGCTTACTTCATTTTATACCCATTCCTACATATATGTACCTATGTATGTATGTATGTACATATATGTGTTTTTTTTTTTGCTGCTGCTGCTGTTGGTGGAGCTGGTGCTTGTGAAATCGAGATGTTGCATTCATTGGCTGACATAATAATGCTGAACAAAATTCGTATTTTTTGTTTTTATTTTTATTTTTTTTTGATATGTTGGCATCATATTTTGTGTGAATTTGTGCAAAAACAATGGAAAGTGCAGGAGTATAAGTGGAGATGACAAACACACTAATTAGTAATTAGTAGAATCGACAGATACATATACAGATACTACCTGTTACCAAACAATGTCTAAGTCATCTGATTCGAAGAACCGAGCATTACTCATACCTACCTACTCAACAATCAGAGATAAAGAAAGACACACACACACAGCAACATGATATATATATATATATATATATATCTATATAGTATGTTTGTATGTATGTAGTTGCATTCTTCTGTTCTGCGGCTCTTTTGTTATGATTGACTGCCCATTGAAGTGATCTCGATTCTGTTCTTTTTGTTCGTCTTAGCCGCAAAAATGTGAAACTTTTTCTTGCTCTAGTTGCAGTAATTGTTAAAAGCTAGCCCATCATCATCATCATCCATTATTTGTCCCTTGCCAATGTTTGTTATTCTATTGAAATATTGTCAGTTAAGCTTATTTACAATGCGACACCTTTGAAGTGAATGGGTTCCCAGAACACTATTCAACCTTTAACATGCGCGAGAAGGCATGTTGTGGCTTGAGAATTCTGGGAATGTTTTGTTTTTAACGATTCATCGACTCATTTGCTTTTCCCAATATTTTGGGGATTGAATGAATGAACTCTAACAATCGTTCTCAGCATTTATATTGTAGTTCTGCAGATACTCTTAGAAAGCAAGACCAAATAAAATATATTGTTTTTCCAAGTACAATATCATCTAAAAAGTTCCATTTGTTACTGAAAATGTCTGGAATTGATAATAAGTCAGGTTTGAAAACCTTTTTTTTATTCATTATTTATTAAAAAGATTCAACAATTTTTATTTTTTCAAAGCTCTATTAATATGTTTGTATTATTGAAGCAGATGTTTACAAAATTGCAACTACTGCTAAAAAGTATTCATTCAGTATTGGCTTGTGAATTCTGGGAATGTTTAGATTTTTTCTCAGCATTTATCTTGTGGTTCTACATTCACTCTTAGAGAGCAAGACCAAATACAATATATTTTATTTTTCCAAGTATATCATCATCTAAAAAGTTCCATTTGTTACTGAACATGTCTGGCATTGATAATAAGTCAGGTCTGAAAACCATGTTTTTTATTCTTTAATTACAACAGAATTGTTTTATCATTATAGTTATTAAAGCAGATGTTTACAAAATTGAAGCTACAGCTAAAAACTATTCAGTCATTTCAAAAACAAAAGATATTTCGAATAACTATAACTTCTATATATTTTTTAGAAACCTGGTTGTTGTATATCTGTAAAGTACACGCAAAGTCAAAATTTCTGTTATTAAATGCGCATATACTATGTATATAAGTTCATGATAAGCCATTAATGCCGAAAAGGCTGTCACTGACCTGAATTTGATTTTTCGATTTGCAGTATAAAGATAATTTGTGTTTTTGATATATTTATCGAGCAGTTGTTGGGCGGGTTCAGTAATTACTTGTATTCCATTTAGCCCATAATGGAGATTTATGCATAATTACAAATATATGTATATCTTAGAAAACCGTTCGGGCCTCTCAGATCTGGTTTATTATAGGGCTAAATAGTTTTCTTTTTGTGATCGCTACAGAGATCGCTTGTGGGCTGAAAAGCACTAGTACTTGTGCCTACAGAGTGCAAGCTGTGGGCCAACATGTAACCATTTTTCATGGCTGTCAGCCAAGTCCGAGTACATTTGTATGCACAGACACGGCTTTATAAGTACGGACTATGTACTTAATGCGTGGGCATCATTCAGTTGGAATGTTGCCGAAACGCCGCCACAGAAGCTGTTTGTTGTTGCTGTTGTTGGATGTGTTGTTGGTGTTGTTGCTGCTGCTGCTGCTGCCATTTATTGTCAGCTCAGCTCGAAGAGTCGACGTTTTGACTCAACTCGACTTGATTCGACGCGAGTCATAATCTCAGGCGCTGACGCACACGCCGATGAGGCAAACGGCGAGCATTGAGGAAGCTTAGTTGTAGTACTCGGGGCCCAGCTTGAGCGATACGCGTTACATACTTGACGCTACCAAACCGAACGCGGCGCCTTTTCGTCAAGTTTGCCAGCAACAGCAGCAACAACAACAAGCGCGTCCGCATCGCGTAATCATTAAAACCAAGCACGGCGCATTGGTCAGCCTGTTGTGGATAAAAGGGGGAGTGTTTGGGGGGCAGGGAATCTGGCTTAGACGCATGGAGTCAGCGACAAGTCAAATACCAGTTTTTCTCGCGCTCGCAAATGCCACAGGCAGGCAGGCAGACAGGCAGACAGACAGACAGACAACAACAACGACTGTATAGACACACACACACACACATATATAGATATATATATAATTTCCAGTGCTCTGCATGTGCATGTCTACCTTGTTGTATGAACACCATACACTGGCTCCGGGACTGGAGAGGCGAAGACTCAGATTGGGCGAAGACTGGGCGGCTGCTTCGTACCACCACCAGCACCTAAAAAATAGTTATACGGGCCCCTAATTTATTCGATTGCTGGCTGCTATCTGGATAATTGGTATTTTTTTTGTTGTTGTCAACTTGTATTTTGCGAACTCAATTTAATGCCTTTTTCTTGTTCTCTAATGCCACAAAAATGATCAGAAATACATAAGCCGAGCTATACAAGTATATATGTATATATGTATATGTAGATACACACGATTCTCTCAGCACGCCAACCATTTGCATGTGCGTGGGTGGCTTAAGAAATTCGAGACAGCAAGATTAATTTTTCATTTCTGCGTATTGCGAGTATTGCCTTAGATGCTGGAGAGAATTTTGCGAGTTCTTTGAACTACATGAAGGCTGTCTAGTTTGGTAAAATGTTTATTCCCTGTTCCTAAGACTCTGCGGTATCTACATAAGCTTCTTAACGGTGTTTTGTTGTTGTTGTCGTATACACGATTCGGTCGAGTGTGTGGAGACTCCGCTTACGTCAGCCTCCTGTAGCCTTGAGCCAAACAATATCAGAGTAACTGCTTCTTCAACTGCAGCTCTGGCTCTAGCTCCTGTAGTATCTGTTCCTATGTCCTGACTTTATCAACAGTTCTGTCTGAACTGAATTCGCCAATACTAAGTATTGTAGATTTATAAAGGCAATAGTCCAAGTCGAATTTGAAGGGCGAGCTAATGTAGGAAGAGGATGGAACTTTGTTAGTGGATTTAAATTCTTCCGTGCAGAATACTTAAGTAGCAGATTTATTTAGAGCTCTCTTTTTTCAAAAATTTGGAATTGTTTAAGGTTTGCTAATTCATTGGGATTTGGTATTTGATTGATTTTCTTAAATCAAAAACAAAAGACTTGGCATTTCCGCTCGGCGGAACTACAATTTCTCTTAGTTGCGATTTTATCTTGTCCCTAAAAGTGTAATATTAATAAAAACATTTTGAAAGTTATTGAAATACTAGAAAGCGGAAACTAGTAATGTTGTTTTTTATTGTCTTCTTTTAAAACGAAGTAATTGTACGTAAACAATCTCCTTAAGAATCTTATATATAATCTTATGTATTAAACAAAGTTTATATTTAAAGCCTCTCCTTGAGTATTAAAATATCTGAATGTTTATAATGACTTTTCTAGATTGCCAAACAATTTCCATTTGACTTATAATATTGAAATGTGAAGAAGAAATGTGATGTCATTGCATGCTTTTATAATAATAATTATAGAAACAATAATTACAATTACATCTAATTCATGATTAGGAGCTTGAATAGGACTTGAAAGTAATTTATTATCTTTTATCCCCTTACTAAGAGATAATTTTTGTAGAGTTTCCAGTTCCAATATCCTTACTTTCTAGCTTTTCACTCTTTTGATGGCTACGCCAGTTTTCGAGCAAACCCTCACAAAACTTCAAGCAATTAAGGCAACTATGGTAGATAAAACGAAAAAACAAAGTTGATGAGTGACATTATTTTCAACTCATTTTCATATCGCGTTTAGAATCGTCCAGATTGAAGCGAACATGTCGTAATTAGCTTCAGTCTGTCCATAGAATACGCAATGTGGATGGTGGAGCTCACGATTTGATTCGAACTGCGTATAAACACAACTAATAATAGACGTGTTGAAAGTTCGTCTGCTTACGTTCCTGCCACCTTTCTTTTCGAGCTACTTACCACCAATAATTTCACGAAAATACGAGCTGAGGAAAAAAGTTTTTGCATTAATGGCAAGACCTTTATTGCCTTACCTTGTCTCGTTCACGGTTCAAGTGGCTCTCCTACGTATGCATTGCTGGCAGTATCTCTCTGCATATTTGCGCGAATGTGTGTGTTGAAAACTTGTTTGGGCCACAAAAAAAAAAACGGAAAAAAAAGAAAAAATGGTAAACTGAAATCAAGTAGAATTTTAAGCCACAAACAAACCAAACCGATGTCTGAGGCTGCTTTGCTTTAGCTTGGCTCTGCTTTGCTTTGTTTTCGCATTGCAGTCTACGTTCAAGGCGAGTGACTGACAAATATGGCAAAATTATCGTAGGTGTAGTTGTTAGGCGTTACGTGCTTATAGTGCTATCGATCTGCATACACACAGACACACTCACACAAACAACAGCCGTGTTTGTGTTTGTGTGGGCCCATGCTCTTTTAAGAAATCTTTCCGATTGCGTATGACATATTGACTTTATGCAATACACCCATGTACGAGTACACATCTGTCTCTGACTTTTACAGTCTTTCAGTCGTTCAGTCGTTCAGCCTTTCAGGCACTCTGTCCATTCTGTCCATTCCGTCCACTGTCCACTGTTTGCGATTGCCAGTCATCGTTTTGGTCTTAATGGACCAGCAGCTGCGACAACTTTAATACACAACCACGTACTAGAAGCGAACAAGAAAAATATCTGACCATTTATTTTCACTTTGAACATAATCTGTTACGTTTCGTTTCGTTTTTTTTTTTCTGTTTTCTGTTCTTTACTTACAAGCCGCAAGAACATGAAGCAATTTTTGATTTGTTAGATGGATTGCACCTAATACATTCATTATTTTTGCCAAATTATTGAAAATGTTTCAATGATTTTAACAGGTATGTGAAACAAGCAGAAATGCTTTTGCGTAGTTTAGAAAAGTTCTGAGTTGACTTGATATTGAGACCGATGTGGGGAAACGAATGATTGAAGAAATGCATTTTATTAGTTTTGTTTTCATTTAGCATTTCAAATTGGTTTTTGCTTTGGCGTTATTTAAGCCAGTGAACAAACCAATTGATTTAATTCTTCTTCTTTTGAAAATACCTTTATGTTGCTAAAGTGATGGCATTTATTCCCTCTAGCTACACAACAATTTAACATTTAAAAAAAAAAACAATAAAATTCACAAATGCCTTTGCTAAAGCTTGCCAGAAACAACTTTTAAATATCCAAAAAATGCCTTCCACTATAGCACTACTTATATCAATTGGACAGACAAATAGCGAAATCAATAAATCTATTACAAATAGGCCATGAGAGACACTTTATTGAAGTGAAAAACTATAGTAAATCAACAACAATAACAAATAAGTCTCTGGAATTCGAGTTCATGAGCAATTTTTTGTGTCTTGGAAATTGTTATTGTTTTTTTAAATTTGAAGGCCCTAACATTTTAATGCAGAGAAACTGCTCTGGCTTTAAAATTTGGTTAAGAAATTAAGTTCGAGGCTTTAGAATGAAAAAATACAAGTTCATAGGGATTTGAAACTCTTCGCAGAGGTTTTCAAACTTATTTGAAGCTAGTAATGGGAAAATATAGTTTTTAATAAATAAACCTTTCTATACATGTTTTTTTTTTGCCTGTTTGCAAATTCTGAAGCCATTCGGATATTCTTTTTTAGGTTAATGCGTTAAAAACAGTTAACTTGTTTGGAAAAGCTTGGAATTCATATAATTTTCAAACTCAAAACCAATGCTTAATCACATCATTGATAAGAAGAAGAAAAAGATTAATACAAAAAATAATTGTTTTGATAATCCATCCGGGCTGTTAGACTTGGTATGTTAAAGCAAAATATTTTAGGTCTAACATTACAACTATTTAGTCACTACAAACAATGGAGGCTGAAAAAGTGTTTACCGCTCACATGTGCCGGAGAAGAATGCAATCATAAATCTTCGTAGGCTCCCGAATGGGAAGAAAATCCGCTGTAACTGTTAAGACAGAAAGACGCAGCAACAAAACAGAAATAGGTTGTTAAAAGGTGAAACTATTTTTGGGTATCTCGTTTATTTAGTTTTGTTGTTGTTTGTATATGTGTGTGTGTGTGTGTGTGTGTGTGTGTGTGTGTGTTTCTCGTCTTACGTATTCAAACAACAAAATGCAAAATACAAGTATGTAGGGCGAAGGTCGTTGACAGCTGAGCCGTGCCGAGCTGACGAGAGTGTGCGATAAGATTTAGTGGTTTCCGTTTCGAAATGGCCAAAAATAGAAGAGTTGCAAATGCAAAAGGCAAAAGGCAGCCGGCCAGATAGTACTTCAGAAATGGTTTACCAGTGTACCGATTCACTCGTACGAGTGTAGCTTACAATTTCTGAATGATCAGCACTTGAATCTTTGTCTCTCACTCTTGGCTGACTCGGCTTGTGGCTAATAAAACTCAAAAAAAAAATAAAATAAAAATAAAAAAAATAAAAATAAAAAAATTGTTGTTGTCTAGCCCAGATGCTGTTGGCTGTTTGCTGTCGATAATGTGGTTGTTGTTGTTGTTGTTCTCATTGTTTTTGTTGTTGTTGGCCACAGCTGCGGGCCACACGTCAAAGGCAAGCCGATAAATCGCAAAGTCGTAACCTCATTTTGCCGAACCTATTCAAACTTGGCTTGGGCAGGCATTAAAAAAGAAAAATGAACAGAAATTGAACGGATCGCGCAGCTGCAACAATCCAACGATCGTACCACAAGACAAGCAACAAGAGAATGCAACAGCCAGAGTAGCAGCTGCAACATTGCCTGAGTCACGACTAATTCAATATATCGAGCAATATAATACCTGCATTGCACTGCAGCATTTGATCTATTTAGAGCTATGGAATTATATACACGTGCATACGACTATGGGCAGCGCTTGAACTGAAAGTGTGTCTTGTTTTCCGTCTCCTTTGCAGCTTCCCCCCCCCATTCGGCTGGTCATTTAAATAAACGACATAATGCAGCGAATCCGCCATAATTGGCGCCACACACTGATCGGGCTATTGCTCGTTATCTGTGCCGATTTTGGAGCGACTCAATCGAATTATGTGCAACACGGAGATAGCGGAAATTATACGACAAATGGGCTGCCCGAGGAAGCGACGCTGGATGGCAAAGTAAGCTAAAAACAGTGCATTTCATAGATATAGATTCAAGGAAAACATTATTTCCATCATAATAAGCCATTAGCTCCCATTTGATCTTAGGCTAGATTGTGGGTAGAGCGTAGAGATGTCTCTATTAAGAACAGTTTCAACTTCCCCTTACAAGTATTGTCAACTTTGAAAATAGAATGAAATAAAAATAAAAACTCCGTATAATATAGTATTTATTTTTCTCAACTACTGTACACCCTGTTTTCTTAAAGTCGTGGGTACAGCATAGAGATATCTCTATTAATAACAGTTTCAACTCATCTTTAGTGTCAATTTTAAAAATTGAATGAAAAAAAATTCTGTGTACCACTTTTTTTTCAACTACCGTACATCCGGTTTTCTCAAATCTGTTTTATTTCCTAATATTTTTGCTAAATCCTCGTTTTCTTACTTTAGAGAACTTACTTTATTTTGCAAACTAAATGATTTTTAAGGCTACTTTGTGACCCAACTCTTACTAATTATTAAAATTACACTGTTTGTTAAGGACTTGCCCTTCAAAACGATTGCAACAATCTGTAAAGCACTTTAAGTATTTAAAGGCTTTTCAAAAATGTATAAAACAAAAAAATAAAAACATATTTCTTAATGGTATGCCTGCAAGTGATTTAAATTAATAAAAATGTAAAATTTAAACAGGACAGCACATTAAACAATTGTTCTTGAATTGAATCTTGAGTCTTGAAAGGCAAAGAGCTAAAAAGTTATGTTCTCCAACGAACATTCCTTAGAGTTGAGCTTACAATTTAATACTTATAGTAGGTATACATAGGTATATATACAAGTAGGTCGCAATGTCCACTATAACTTTATATTAAAAGCATAAAAAGCTGCATGCACGCAATTTTGTTTGCTTTATCTTTTCTGCCCTACAGCCCAAGCTCTCAACGGAGAGTGCAAAACAATAAGAAAACAAAGCTTGAGATTTTCCCGGGCCCAAGATATTATGTATTAATGAGTATGCATTCATGTGCAAAGCCAAAGTCACGGAAGTGCAGACACACTAGTAGCTTATATAATATGCTAATAAGTTATGATTTTGCGGCTGGCTCTTCCCACGCCCACAGCCAAGTAATTGGGGAGCATCTCGCCACCTGGTCGTGATTTAGTTGAAGTTCATAGTCGCCTCTTAGCTACTATAAGGAAAATAATAATGTTAATGGCCATTTTCTTTGCAGGTAACCAAGCTGGACGACATCAGCCCATTGATATTCCTAAATCGCACCAAAGCTGCGCTGAACTGTGCCGCTGGTTCAATGCAAGTGCGTATCCAGAATTGGAAAAGAAACCAGAAAACCGAAATCGAATAACCCCCGTCTGCTTCACAGGTTGATCTCAAATTCAATGATCCGTTCCATGGCATCGTTCAGGCCGATTACGATCGTAGCAGCGCCTGTCGTGTGAGCGGGAAGGGCGCTTTGAGCTATCGCTTGGAATTGCCCCTCAAGGGTTGTGGCACCATTCAGGTTGGTTACTCACTTGCCATATACAAGTATAGTACTATATCTTATTTGATTAATGTCTGATCACACATCTAAATACATTCCCTTTGCAGAATCCCACGCGTGTGTTCACCAACAACATCATCGTACGCTTCCATGCCAATTTGGAAATGGATGGCGATGAGATCATCACGATTGTGTGCCGTTATCCACCGCCGGTACCTTCGCTCCCCCCTGCACTGCCAGCCCCCATGTAAGTCATCCATTTAGTTAGTTAAGTGAGTGTTCAACTAATACGCATGATATTCATCTCGATGCAAAAAGGAAGTCAAAAAAAGAATACAACTTTGAGACCACAATTGTAAAAATATGATCCAGAAAAGAAGATCCAAACATTCGCCATTTTTCGTGAAGAAGAAAGTTGGAGTTTGTAGCCCTACAAAAGAGGAATACAAACTACATTCTTACCATCGAGAATTTCAATTAATTACTGATTTCCTACGAAGAAGTATTATTCTTCGAAAGACTGACCCCCTTCGGCGGCCCGATATTAATAACAGTTTCTCGATGTGGCAGTTCCAGAAAAGAATCGATTCTTTAAAGCAAATTTTGTCCTCTTTATATATTTCGTTCTTTCTTGCTCTCAACCTATATCTTTCTCGCTCTCACTCGTTTTGTAGCCTGAATCCGATTGCCACGGGGGCTGTGCTTCAGCCACCACTGAAGGGAATTCAAATTCTTATGATCATTTGCGCCATTATGTTCCTCACGCTCCTGTTGCTCGGTCTGGCCGTCTCCTACTACTGCCTGCGCAGTCGTCCCATTCCTGTGGTACGGCGCTTGCCCATGTCCATGGGCAGCGGCTCTGAAATCACTAAGCTGAGCGGCAGCAGTGTGGGCAACATAAGTGCCTTCGAGGGCGTAAAGATTCCACGTGCTCATGCAGCACTCCAGGCGGTCTACAGTTCATCGGGCAGCGAGGGAGCCCTCATACCATCCGACTATCCCAGCGAATCCCACTCCGAAATCGAAGAGATTGACACAAGGTAGGTTAAAAGTGCTCTTCTCTTACTCTTTCCTTATCGCCTTCTCGCTCTCACTTCGATCAGATCACTGCCATTTAGCTCGGCGGGAAGCTTTGAGAATCGCGCCTTTGTTCAGGAAACTTCCAGCATCTACAGCGATCATTATGCGCCCGCCCAGGAAATTCCAGCTGCCAATGCGGTTGTCACCGCCGTCACGCGTCACGCCATGCCCATCAAGGAGGCGGCACCATCGCCCAAGTTCGATGTGCAGGTACGCGTCAAGAAATCACCGCCACCCATACCCTCGCCTGTTACTTCGGATACGGAGAGTGTGGCCACGGTTCGGCCCGATCGCAATAACCTCTCCACCATCATGGAGGCCTATGAGGATCGGGAGAGTATCATGACCATGGACTCACTGCCAGCACAAGTCGAGACGATACAAACGCAATTCACGTACGTTCCCGAGCTACATCCGGCACCACAATTGGGCACCGTGGTGGCAGCACCACCCCCGCCGGAGCCCAAATTCTCTGTCTACACGCGTACTCATCACGAAGTGGTCGATGGCCGTCCTGAGACCTGGTCCGACTATACTGATGGTCCAGCGCCCAGTGAGATAACAGATTTGTCTTCAGAAGCACCAGATATTCACACCACTCGGGAGATCGACACCATGCACTACTATGAGGATGAATATGTGCCCGTGGAGCCGCCCATTGTGGCTAAGCCACCGCAGGTTACTTCGCATACTGTGGACGACATCTACTTGCGCACCATCACCGAGAAGAAGACCATCGAAGACATTGAGAGCCATAAGCGCCGCGTCACAGAATACAAGACTAAACCGAAATTGTTGCCACCTCCACCACCGCCCATTGTCGATCCCACGTTCGATGTGAAGGTTCGCAACTATCCGAGCGAGCGCGAGCAACAGCAGTGGGAGAACTTCTCAGATATTTCGAGCGCTTCGGGTCTGACACTCACACCCAAGATGGAGCGCACTGAATTGAATTTGCCGCCCACAGAGCCGCCGGCACAGATCCATGACAATAAGCAGAAGCTGACCAGCCCCGAGCTGGTGGGCAACATGAAGCCGATTGAAGTGCCGCCCGAGGATAAGGCCGTGCCCAACTGGGATGTCCTCATACGCATCTTGGAGGAGCCCGAACCACTTTCGGAGGTGGACGATGCCAGCTCGGTGCACAACATTAGCTACGATGACCGTGCCAAGTGGAAGGAAATCATAACGACCGAGTCATCTTTGCGTACAATGCTGACGGAGGCGGTAGTGCGTGAAGACTTTGAACGTATTCGCCAGGATACACGCTATGAGCGCATGTTCGAGCCCCAGACCTGGGACGTAATCATACGCATCTTGGCACCTCCCCAGGACGAGGATCCGGATGTTGAGATGCGTCAACCGAAACGCGGCAAGAAGACGCAACCATGGGATACACGTTCGCGTCGCAGCTCTCTGCCTACCCTCTATGAGTACGACAGCGATGGTGGATCCAGTGTTCGCACCATACGCAATGATCCGTCCTTGCCGTTGCATGTCGGTGGTCCCTTCAACATGCAACGATCGCGTCGATCCTCACGCACTTCATATCAAACCGGAGACAACGATTTCCGCTCAATGTCCGAGGTGACTGTTGATTTCGGACGACCCGATCATCTGGATAATGTCTCCGATGCCAGCTCCTATTATCGCATGCAGTACTACGATGATGAGGATCGTCGCTCCTTCCATCGATCGATCAGTCATCCATCGCTGGCACGCTCGGCCAGCGAATTCACCGAACATTGGACAGCACCAGACGAGATTTCATCGCCAGAGGGTACACCGGGCACGTCGCGTCGCTCGCGTCTGGTATGTAAAGAGTGCCTTCCCTAAATTAACCTTAAGCTAGTCTTTAGAAGGTAAACCCCAACATGTTAAAGGGCCACAGGTGCATACATATGATGATCTAATCCGAAACACCCGTCTGTATGTCCGTCTGCACGTATGAACGCAATACTCTCTCACATTTCAAAAGCAATAACCACTAGACTGGTATAAACGAGATAGCTTCGATTTTGAACAAATCCGTCATATACATAGGTTTTGCTGTTTTTGGTCTGGTATGTAAAGAGTGCCTTTCCTGAATGAACCTTAAAATAGGTAGGTAAGAAGGTAAGCCTCAAAAATTTAAAGGGCCACAGGTGCATGCATATGATGATCTAATCCGAAACACCCGTCCTTGCACATAACTGAGTCTTTGTTCGACAGACTGTATGTCTGTCTGCACGTATGAACGCAATGCTCTCTCACATTTCAAAAGCAATAACCACCAGACTGGTTACAAACGAGATAGCTTCGATTTTGAATAAATCCGTCATATACTTTGGTTTTAAGATTTGAGTTTTTTGGGTTATAGCTCCCGTGGTTATTCGAATTTGCAGTTGAAAGCTGTACAGTTTTCTCAGAAAACCCTTTCTCTGGACAAGAAAAATCAAAAAAAATCCCTATTTAAAATAGAAAACATTCTTCCCGACTTTCCAGACTACCTTCCAACCACTGCCGCCAGCTGCCCAGCCGGGAGACCGCATTCTAGCTCAAACTCAAAGCGAATACGTCGAGACACTTCGAAGTGTGTACCACAGCGAGCAGAAGGAGACATCGGCCCAACTGCCTCAGCGCAAATGGTAAACGGGGCAGTAATGTTCTTGGACCAATTTTTTAAGTCAAACTCTATTTTTTTTATATGTAATTTTTGACTAAACTAAAAAACAAAAAATACTAGCGCAACTTAGTTTTTTGCAAGGGTAATTAGTTCTTAACTGAATGATATTCATGCTCGTAGGTAGCTCTACTATATTGGAAAACTAAACTGTGTGATAATAATGGGGAATTTTTAATACCATCCGAAGGGATGTTTGTGACCCAAGCAGTGCAAAATGCTGTTCTTAAATGTTTTAATAGAAAATGATTATATTCGAAATTCAATATTAAATGGGCGACGATTTGTTTTTAGAAACAGTACAGTATGCATTTTTTTTGCATGCAATACTGGGTTTCGTAAAAATTCCCCCTTATTGTCCAGAAAGGGTGTAACATTTGCTTCTACAATCATAACACAAGTGCCAATAATATATAAAAAAAAATTAATAAATAATTGTATCATTTTTTTATGTCGCAACTTTTACACAAATAAAAAAAGCGTATAGTTTAAATATATAGAAATAATTTATTAAACTATGTATGAAGAAAGCAAACAAATAATAATTTTCATGTACTCTTCTTATCGAAAACAAAATCAGTCAAGTAGAAAAAAGTAGATGCTGATTGGGTTTCAATTACAGTTCATTGATATGTAGAATATATGCATATACTTATATATTCCTTATAGAATTCAAGATTTTCTAGCAACTTTTCGGAGATGGCTAAGACTTTAAGATTCATTTTGTTTATGCTTGCCTCAAATATTGCCTTTAAGAGTACCATTTTTGGTAGTTACTAATGTATATATGCAGATGTCATATGCCTAGGGAGATGTCGGAATATTATTCAGACAAGCATCCACTGAACAACACGCCAAAAAGTCTTCAGAGCAAAAAGCACGAACGCAATACTCTCAAAATGTAATTTGACTCGTCGAATCGAAGTGAGCAGTTCACGGGTTTCGATAAAACAAAGTATTACTACTAAATAGCTAGCAGTACTCGTACAAGCACAATTTCTATTACATACATACATATAAGTACGTGTATGCAATTGTATATATTAATAGGTGGCGGACTAATAGGTGTGACTAAAACATAGCCGACATATCTAATCGCAATCGACAGCCAATCGATCAATCGGCTGGGGCCAACATCACTTCTCTAGCTCTACTTCACTCTCCTTGAAAACCGATTAATTCGATGGCCAATTGGAAAATGCGTATTCGGTTCGATAATTATTTTTAAACATGCAGGCAAAAATTAAATGCATAGTTTTGTTTATGTTCAAGCACATCAAAATATAATTGAAAACAAATTATGAAACATAATATAAATATACTTAGTTTATTAGTAAGATGATCCTAACTCAACATATATACAGACGTGTGTGTTTTAAAACTGAAGAGAAAAATAAAGAATATATTTACTAACAAAAGCGTACACGATTTGTGATTTCCTGAAGTGCAGCGGGCTGCCCAAAAACTATAAGTAAATTAATTAAATAATTTACTTTCAAAATTGCAATTAGTTGGTTACACTGCTTACCTAAGGAGAGGGGAATACTGAATATCGGAATGTGTTACAGAAGGGCAGAGCTGCGTAAAATGTAATTAACAACAATAATGGAATGCTGGAGTCGAGTCGAGCCCAACTCATAAATACCCTTCAGCCACATCGCCAAAAAGGAGACAAATTAGAAAATAATGAAATTCAAATAATAAAGCAAAGAATCTGCACCATCTACAATTTCAATCGGGATTGTGTCTATGTGTTCCGTTCAGAGTGGAGCCCAAGCATGGACAGGGACTACAATTATGGCTATAAAACTTGCTTTTGGGTTGAAAAATCACAATGTGTTGACAAAGTTGACATGAGGACACATAACCACTAACCGGATATAATTGCAAAAATTCCAAGCATAATGCCAAGCGATGGGAAGAGGGGCGAGTGGGGTGGGGGGGGGGGGGGGGGGGGGGGGTGCATCGAAAACTTGTTCAAACTTCCCCTTCGGGGAATTTGAATACCAAGTTTTGTACTTTTCGAAATGTTTGCCTTCAGACAGATGAACAAACGAACATGCAGACAGATGTGGCTCCTCGACTAGCACACCCTTTTGAAAAAAGAAATACAATTCAGCCACTTACACTGCATACTCGTGTTGCCAATTAACAAAGTGTAATTATAATATTAACAAACTTCTGTATTTAGCGTGCAAGTTTCGTTCGTCCTTGAATTTGTTAAAGGCTGTGGTCCAACGCTCTCTAAAGATGTACTTGTAAATCGATGCTTGTTCTCTTTGGTTTTCTTGCAATAAAAGCAATTTGAAGGCGCAGCTAGAAAGAAATTAAGTGGAAGGCCGAGGCATTTCTGGCTCGAACTTGTTCGCTCTTCAAGTTTACATTCATTTTTGACTGTACAAACCTTCTCGAGTACATATGTATGTACATGTGTGCCAAATAAAACAAGTTTGCAATCAATTTTGTTAACGCAGCCGCTGCATAGCAACGTAGGGAATCAACTAAATTATTATGCTTACATATACATACATTTATATATATATATATATATATATATATATTTAAAAATTATTAATTAGTTAATTACTCCATTTGCATTACATTTTCAGACTATCAAGGTAAGTAAATTTCATTAATTTCATATCTTAAGAAGTTGATTACATCTGTGTGTTTGCATGCCCTTGTTTACATACTCGTATGAACAAGTACATATGTGCACATGTGCTTATATACATACGTGTATGTACATATGTACATAGCAGTGCCAGATGAAGCCCGCTTATGCGATTGCTAACGATACATACACTTGCATGACTATTCACCCATGTCGCCAGAAATTGTCATCTAGTGGCAATATGGCGCGCATAATGTAAATCAAAATGGCGTCGTAGCGCCGCCATTTCTGCCTACGACCATTTTATGGAAGTTTTTTTTTAGGATGAAGCACGTGTTTATAATCTACACAAAAAATTCTTATAACTAGTTACATAAACACATATGCTTAAATACTTATATATGTATGTATTTATATGTACTATATGTATGTACGTCTATTTATAAAGTATATATATTTATATATGTATATAGTATAGGTATAGGTATGCATGTGTTTAGGTGTGTGGTATATACATAGGTAAAAAAAAACTACAGAGAAGACACACTGCGGGCCTCGGGCTATGGCCGCAATGCACAATTTATTGTCCACGAGATGTAGACGCTGTTTGGCAGAGTTGTGCGATCTGGTTCAATATCGTAAGCTAGCTCATTCACAATAATAATTTGATCTAATTATAGAAAATATAGTAATTGTAAAGTCGAAAGTAAGTTTTCAACTAGCTGTGGAACTAGTTTAATCGTGTAACCCTAAATCTCCTTCTCCTTCTTATATATGTGTCGATGGTCCAATATTTTTAGCAATTTAATAATAATGCTGAACTAGTTAACTGTTAAGAGAAAAACGAGATCACCGAGCTAGCTTATTTGCAATCATATAGTATACTCGTATATGCTAGTTATTTGACTCAAATGGAGAAAATAATAATAAGTTCGAAGCCAACTAGTTCACAAGTTCTGCAACTAATTGATTAAAATGAACTACTTGTAATTCATTTAATTGGAGAAAAGCTTTATAATATGGAAGTACTGAAGAATTCCCAAGCCAGCCTAATTCTGCCGGTGTACTAATTTTGAACCTACTTAAGTACGTTTTAGAAACCTTAAACTCGTTTATACACACATCGACTATTTATTTATTTAAAAAATAAGCAATAACTAGCTTTTCAGTAGCAGAAATAAATCACAATTTGAACTGAAAAGATGAACGAACGTACGAAACTCAAAGATCCCTTGATTGCTTCTACGATTTCCAACCAAACCGACACAACTCTGCTATACGTGTATAGTACTGAACGTCCATGTCCTCTACTCTTTCTACTTATTGATCGTCTGGTCACGCATTCAGCTGGGCAAGCTATCAGAGCAGCTGCCGTCGTATTGTACCGCTGCCCCCGCCCCCGATGGTCGTGTTCAGGATACTCAACGAAGGCGCGGGTGATGAGGCAGAGGCTGAGGCCGAGGCGGAAGTGGTTACATAGGTTTGCAGCGTCGCTGGCTCATCTATATCTCCGTGTCCGGGTCCGTGTCCGTGTCCGGCTCCGGATCCCGGTCCTGGACCAGGCGAACGTGTTGAGCCCAATCCGGAGCCGGGGCCGGAACCGGTGGTGGTCCGACAGGAGGCGCTATAGGGTGGCGGTGGTGGCTGGCGATACTCGTAGCTGATGCTGGTGTTGGCCAACCGCTCGGTGGGTTGTGGGCGTGTCATCACCAGTGACTTGCTTATTCGCATTCGCTCCGCAATCGGCATAGTCGCCAGTCTATTGCACGCTCCGCGCTCCTCCTCGTTGTTGCTATTCATTGTTGTGTTGTGTTTGTTGTTGTTGTTCAGATTGGCGGCTCCCCCTCCCAGCTTGCCGGCCCCATATTTGCTCTGCAAGTATTCCTGCACATTTATGTTGTACTTGCTGCGCGACGAGCTCGTATTGTTGCTGCTATTGGTGTTGCTGTTGGTATTGTGCTGCAGCTCTTCACTGGGGGGCAATGGATGCTCCAGCTTGTGGTGGCTGCCTCTGGTGGTGCGATAAGCTGGCAGCAGGTCCGGCTGGTACTCAACGGCCACCTGGCGGCCCTCGCCACTATTGTCCGTGTAGGTGCCTCTGCTGAGGCTGCCAAAACTGTGGACTGTGCCACTCCTGCCGCCACCGCCACCACCGCCTCCGCCTCCGCCGCTGCTCGCACGACTCAGCTCCGCTTGCGTGGGCCTAGCATTGGACTTATCTGTAATTGGAAGTAAGCCGGAGATTAGTTGTCAGCTTGAATTACTTTTCAGTACATTGGCCAGCACGATTTAGATATTTTTGGAACTTGTCCTGATTACAAATGTCAGATGTCAGATCTGTGTCTGTGTCTTTGACTTTTTTCTTCTTCCACTCTGAATTAGGAATTTCCCATGAACTGCGAGAAGTCATTTCAGTGTAAAATATTCAATTAAAACAAGTCCCACTACGTATACTCTAATCAGAGCACATGCCTCTGCTCATTTCAGATATACTTGTAGTATTTATAGCATTTAATAATCACCAATCAATAATGCACGGACAGGCAAATGAGTGCAAATTTGTTGAATTTCAGAAGTAGGTTAAAGCCCTAATGTTGTAAGGATGAAATGTGTCTTCAAATATGTGTTCCTTACTGCTCCTTACTAGCTGCAGCAAATCGCTTGCACATTAATTCCTTCAATCACAAGCATGTTGGGAAACTACTTGTAATTTGATTTCAGTCACAAAGCAGTAGAGCAAAAAGGCAATGCACAGACTATTTGCCCGTCTGACCTAACAGTAGAACTGAAAATGAAATCTTATTAGTGTGTGGTTAGATTAAGTAAACTTAATTAAATAAGAAAAAGGGAGGTAGGAACAGGCTATATTTTTATTTGACATCTCTTGAGTAGAGTAGGAAATTTAGCTTTTTTGAAAAAAAAAAAAAAACCGCCCTGTCTGCCTTGAGTAGTTTTTTTTTGAGGGACTAAGAACTAAGCTTGTTAATAAAAACAGTCCAGCTAGCTGCTGATTTACTGTATATTTTATTTCCCCTCCTCCCCAACCAAAAGGTCGAGTCTACGCTCTGCGGGGACGAGGGGATGGAGTGCTATCTGACTAGCCAGAAAGTTTTTACTTATCTGTTCAATAATTTACAACTTGTCTATGACTTTTTACTACATTTCCGAAGAAGTAATGGATACTTTCTTGTTTGTTGAATTTCCCCCCGCAAACCATAAATGTGTCAAGGACCTGAAGTCTTAAGTGGCGCGAGGCTTGAAATTGAAAGTAAAACAAAAAGAAATTGTTACCTTCAGACTTTTGCTCCAAATATTGATTTTCTCCATGGTTGTGTGCACCACGCTCCTCGACGCCTCCACCTACAGCGATGCCGGAACCCGAACGCTTCCCTATCGCTTCCGCCGCTCCCCCCTGATTGTCCAAGTAGCCGACAATGACACTGTTGTTGCCGCACTTGATGACATCCACATATTTACTATTTACACACTCGCCGCCGACGCCGACACCCACTCCAACAACACTGCCAGAGCCGGCCATTCCTCCACCACCGCCGGTGTTGCTGGTTAAGTCAGCCGTCGCCTTGTGGTGTTTGTAATTGCTTAGCGATGTATTCTCGGCCGTGCTCACCGAGTCGAGAAGGACCTCCGTGCCACCAGCTATAACAACATTGATGGCCGTTCGTTCGTTCTCGTTGCCAGCCAGCTGTTGAGGCGAGAGATTCAAATGGCGCATGTGCTCGTGATGACTCGGATTGAGGTGCTTGAAGCGCTTATAGATGCAGCAGGTGATCATCGAGAGGAGCACCGACACACTTAACAGTCCCAGGGCCATTAGGCATATTACGATAAAGAGATTGCTGTGCATCAGCAGATCCCTTGGTCCGGTCTTTTGCACGAGAAGGCTCATTTGTACGGCATCCTTGCCGCCGGCGTTCTCGGCCAGGCACGTATAGATGCCCTCATCGCTCTTATCGGCCCCCAAGATCGTGAGGCGTGAGATAAATATGTCGCGACCGAACTCCTCCTCCTTGGCGGCCTCGTCGCGCAACAATTGAATGTGAACGCGCTGATTGTCGCCATGGCCGAGCAAAGCCGTCGATGAGGATGACGCCAGGGTGGATGCTGGCATCCCTGCTCCTGACCCCGTTCCCCCCGTTCCCCCCGTTGTGCTGGTCGTTGTTGATCGATAAAGCTGCTTGTTATAGTCCCAGGCGATAATTGTATTCGCCGAGGCGTGCACGCGGCAAACGAGCGTCACATTCTCCTTGGAAGTGTTGATGGATGCCCCGCGTGTTGGATATATAATCTTGGGCTTGCAGGCGAACGCCTCCGGCTGATCCTCAATCCAGAGCATGCTACGTAACTGCAAGGGATAGAAGCAGGCCGTCGGCGGCGTGTACAGATTCTGGCGCAGCACAAAATCCCTAAAGAGTTGCAACTCGCAAGTGCAGTTCCAGGGATTGCCATCGAGCGAGAGGGCCGTCAAACGCTTCAGACCCTCGAAACTCTCCTTCCTCAACAGACTCAATTGGTTGCTGTCCAGATAGATCTGCGAGAGCAGTGGCACGCCCACAAACGCCTGCGCATCGATGCGCATCAGGCGATTATGTTTCAGCTCGATCTTGTGTAGATATTTCAAATTATGAAATACACCCGGTCCCAGAGACTCCAGCAGATTGCCATTCAGTACCAGCGCCCGCACCTTGATCAGACGAGCGAAAACATTGGGCTGCAGGATTCTCAGTAAATTATTGGATAGGTCCAGCTCTATCAGTATTTCCAATTGTGTAAAGCTTCGCGGATTCACCTGCTCCAATGTGCTGTTTCTGATGAAGAGCTTGTGTAGATTCTGCAGTTTGGCGGTGAGGAAGGCATTCTGCTCCAAATAGGGTATACGATTGTGCGATAAATCGAGCACTTGCAGTTCAGAGCTTAGGTTCTCTGGTACGGCGCTTAAGCTCAGATTTTTACAATCTGCCGTCTTTTTCCCAGAATTCCATTTGCAGTGACAATTGCCGCAGTCCATTAGCCAGTCGGCTTTTGTAGTTGTTGGCAACAACAGTAGTAGCAACAACAACAACAACACTGAGCTGAGCAGGGGCAGGTAGTGAGTTGTTGCTGTTCTTCTAGTTGTTGTTGTTGTTGTTGTTTTAATTGTTGTTGCAGTTATTGCTGTTGTTCGGCGAGTGTTGGAGTGTGTAGGAGGAGGAGGAGGAGTGAAGGAACCTTTTAGAATGTTGTTAATTTTTTTGATGTTGCTGTTGCTGTTGCTGCTGCTGCTGCTGATGATGGAGATGTTGCTGTTGCTGTTGGTGTTGTTGCTCTGGCCGCTGTTGCTTGAGTTAAACATGTTCGTTCTTGCTATTATTGTAGTTGTTGCTGCTGTTCTTGCTGTTGCTGGCGCTGACATAACAACAACAATGACAAGTGGAAAAAGTAGAAACTATACAATTGTCGCACTGGACAGTTGCTGTGGCTGCTGCTGCTGTTGTTGCTGCTGCTGTTGGTGCTGCTGTTGCGTGGCATAAGTCAAGCAAAGAATTCCAACAATGCCCCAAGCTCAAACTGCAACTTCAACTTCAACCCCACGCCAGACGTTAAATGTGTCGTCTGCTGCTGCTTCTGCTGCTGCTGCTGCTGCCACTCGAATATATCCTGAGGGTACATGTGTCTTGACTTCAGTCGCCGTCGCTCGCTACGCACGTCTTACTGCGTCTTCAACGCCTAGAGGTCCTCACAGGCTCGTGTCAAGTGCCAGTCCCCCCTTCTTCCAACTTTTTCTGCGGCTACGGTTGTTGCGTTGTTGTTGCTGTTGCTGTTGCTGCTGCTGCTGCTGCTGCTGCTTGTCAGCGAGCTGCCATAACGACTTGGATATATATGTATATAGCTGTTGATCAAGCAGCCAGCAGCTTTTTGTTTTCCTCTTACTCAACCCCCAAGTCGTTGTTGTTGCTGTTGCTGTTGCTGTCGTGACTGCTATTGTTGTTGCTGCTCTTGTTGTTGTTGCTGGGCCGTTGTTATGTGCAGCCGGAAATGATTCGCATTTGTTTTGCCGGCGCACTGTCGGCGTCGCCGTTTAGAATAAGTTGAACAAGTTGAATAAGTTGGAAAATAAGGAAGTAAAGTAGAAATGTTGACTCTAACGCTGACGCTGATGCTGACGCTGTCACCCACAGAGCTAGAATCTCTCTTAGACCCAAGAGCTCAAACTTTGAGGTTTTCTGTATGTGGTCGTGGTCTCGGTCTGGTCTTGGTCTTGGTCTTGGTCGTGGTCTTGCTCTTGGTATTGGAATCTGGCTCGGTTTTGGCTCAACTTGGCACGCTCTACAAATTTTCGGTTGTTATATATTTGGCTGTTTTTCCTTTTTGCCAATTTCTTATTATTTTTTGTTGTTTTCTGACAGTTTCTCTTGCTCGCACATCCGTTCGTGCATCCGTTCTATAGGTTTTTTGCTTCTCGCTTTAATTGCTGTTTATTCAATTGCTGCTTGTTGCCTTTTGTCTGTTTGTGGCCAATATTGTCATTGCTCGGCTTTTCGTCTTCCCCCCATCCCCTGATAGTTTTCCTCTTTCTTTTTTATGTGCTGCGGCTTTTCCCTGGAACCAACAGATGGATGCACTTTTCTTTTCTTCACCTTTTTGTCTCTGCTCGCTGCCTCGCTGCCTCGCTCCCTCGCTTCCTCGCCAGAGTCCTTTCGCGCAGCTGTTGTTATGTTGTTACTCTGTGTTGTTGTAGTGGTTGGCTTTCTCGTCTGCCTTTCTTTGTTTCCGGCAGCGACGACTCTGATTTGGTTTCGTTTCTTTTGAAAATATTTGTATGCACGAAGCTAGGTAGGTTGCATGTTGGTGTACGAGTACCAGTACCAGTACCAGTACCAGTACGAGTATATATAGGTGTGCTATATATATATGGGTGTGCTAGCTTGGCTACTCAAACGCTCCTCTAGGCAGGCAACTGAAATGAAAATGCATAAAACAAAGGAAAAACCTTAAAGTGGAATGCTTATTAATTTGAAATAGTACACAGTCAAAGAGACAGAAAGGCCTAGAGGGGAGGTGGAGGGGTGGCCAGGAGGGCAGGAGAGCCGGAGGGGTGAGCGAAAATGCAGTGCTCTACTTTTCTTTCCAGTAGTTATTACACTAAGTACACTTATGGAAGGAAGCAGGCAAGGAAGGACGGAAGGAAGAAAGAAAGGAAGCAAAAAAGGATATACAAGATATATACATATATATAGTATATATGTATTTGGGCAAAGCATGAGCATGAGGTTCTGATTTAGGTGAGGTGGCACAGTGACAGTTTACTTTAATTATAACCTTTGTGGTTTGGCTATTGGCCATTTCAAATGATTTCTGTGGCATTTATTTTTCATCAATAGACCCGAAGCATTCGAGGCAATCAATTGATCAAAGCTCATTTGAATATTTGAAATGTTTATTTAAGGGTGTATTCATTCATTCATAAATCGCTTTAATTACTACAATGAGCGAACTTATACAGTCATTTGTTGAAATATTTATTTAGGACAATACACACTCATTGGTTTTACATGCCTAGAGTCAATGTACTTGTCAGCTGTTGATTGAGTTGGCCGTTAAATCTGTTAAATACGAATATGGTATGAAATATTCATTCGAAATTGGTTAATTCGCTTAATATTCAAACATTTCTTTGGGGTGCATTCATTGAATCATTAATTTTTAATAAATAGACTCACAGCATTTTCAAATCAATTTGTTAATGGATATTTGAAGTGTTTATGGTTCTTCAATTAATTATAAATTAATGCATTAAAAGCCGTTCTCAATTCATTAAGTGTTATTATTGAATTGTTTATAGAGTGCCGTACACATTAATTTATTTGTAGTGGCATTTTTGGAGGCAATTAAGTTAATTGTGAAATTAATGTCCTTAACATATTTCAGGTATTATGAAAACGCTTATTTAGTGATTAAACAAACTGGGAATTTATCATAATCAGTGAGTTACTTTGCTCACTACAAGTAATGTTAAAACATAATTGGATCGATTTTTAATCGTTCAAAAAGCTGCTTCAATAGTAGAATAAGTATGGACAGAACTGAATAAGTTGCTAAATTAACATTTGATAGCATTTGAGAAAAGAACGCCCACACTTATCGATAACGATAAGCACTGAAACGAATAATGCACGTGCGTCGATATTTATGCATCGACAAGTGGTGCTTGCACTCCACTCTTAAAAAGGTACGATTTGTGGTTTGTAGCAAGCTGTTATTGAATCATTAACGTCCTACATACACTTGCTTTGGCTTTATCAAACAACCAGCCGCTTGAGGGTGAGCCTATTCAAAGGAACGACTAAGCAGCTGGAAGACCCACTGAAGTAGGGGGCAGAATACAAAGTCCTATATTGTTAGAAATAGTATAAAGCAAAGGCCGCTGTAGAAAATTATAAATATAAGTGTATAGCATAGTAATTCAAGCAGTAACAGGTAATAATTAGCTAAGTAGTGACTAATAATTAACAGTGATAAATAATCGATAGTAACCGATAACAGAAAAGAATAAGTCAATTGGGATCGATCGGCTATAGCAACTTCCTTGCTTAGTGAAATAGAATAGAAATATAATGTAAAATATTGTCAATTGTAATAAACTTGATTCACTCAACACCTCATTAATTAAATAAAATATTTGCTTGTCAGAATCGACGTCAATGATACAATCAGTGTTGTATGTAGATAATATAAGGAATTTGTGAAATTTGATGATGTTTTTGTTAAATCGAATGATTTGTAGTGTACCAACCCCTTCTACTAAATCTAAAAGGTGAAGGATGTTCAGTGAAGAGGAGTATCCCGCTCCTTTTTGTATACAAAAATGTTTGCATTTAACGATCTCATATCTAATTTTTATACTTGGAATAGCAATATATCTTTGTCACAAATATAAATAAAATATATTGTCTTTAAAGTATTAAAGAGAAGAGATTTAAAAAGCGCGCTACAAAATAGAAAATTGTTCGATTTTTCGATTTTCTTCTAATTCTGAAGTCAACTATTTTAATGCTTTTGAAGCTGCTCTGCGTTCAGCAATAACAGTCTTATTAAAATGATGATGTGTGCTAATTTTTTACTGCAAATAGACAACAAAATGCAAATTCAAATGGATTTATTTATGCTGGAAAGTGCTCGAAGAAAAGTTAGTGCAGCTCCTACATTTAGTTGTTAATTTGCGATAATATGAAGCGACTGCTATTTTAATGGATTGTTAATTTTGTTTTCTTCTATTAAAGTAGTTTTTGTTTGTGCTCTTCCTTTCGGTATTATTGCGTGACTTTCTGCAATTTTATACCGTTTTGTTAATTTAACGGAGCTTTCCAACTCCTTTTCAATTTAACCCTCTACCTTTTATCGAAGAAAAACAACTGAAAGAGCAACAACAAAAAATATAACAAATGTGCTAATTAGCCATATCTACTGCACATATGTTGTGTGTGTGTGTGTGAATGTGTATCTTAACCCTTTTTTCCATTTCGTTATAGTGGCTGTTGCTTACTTTTGTGTTGTGGAAGTAAATAAACTTCATTATACTTATTTAATGGATTGTAATAAAAGTATATACGAGCAGTGTGTGCGACTGTGCATTTTCCCCAAATATTCATTTTACGAGACAATGTGCTGCACCTTTGGCAACGTTTATCCGCAGCACCTCTTGCCACTATTCCCGTGCCGGCCCCCTCGCCCCAACTGCCAGGCATTTGGATAAAAGCGCGATTCATTAAACGTGTTTACCGACTAATTCCCAAGTTTCCAAGGTGTTAAAGTTTCATTTAAATTCTAGTTGGTGCCGACGCTGACGCCAACGCCAACGCCCAGGTCCCCTTCATTTGGCGTCGGGAAGTGCAACCGCCCTCCAACCGCCCACCTCGCACCTCGCACCACGCACCTCCACTCCCCGTTGAACGCCCCTCGCTGCCAACCAATATGTATTTGTGCCTCTTCCATATTCTGAAAACGAGCGTGCAGAAGCAACATTCGTTGCAGTCGTTCCGACGGTGGCAACCTAGGCAACGTGGCAACGTGGGAGCATGACAGCATGGCAACGAAAAACCTCTTAAAAGCCGCACCACCCACTCGCAGAGTGAAAATTAAAAATGAAAAACTACGCCGGCTAATGTGCAGCATTTTTCTGCGCGTTAATATCTTTTTGAACCAGAACACAGCAGTGGGGGCGATAAAAAACAAATATATATAAAAAAGGCGAACGAAGAACCAAACTAGCAAACGGCAAGTTGCAACACACCATATACAAATACCCAGCGGTTCCCCGAACTAGGTACATAGCCACTTACTTTAGCAGTCCCAAGGGACCAGTGAGTTTTCTCCCTTCTGCTCAAAGCCACCCAATAGACTTTAAACTGGGTCTTTTGTAAATGGAGTTCCCTCCTCTTAAGGCAATTGATTGCCCCCCTCTGTTACCCTCTTCGCCTATATACGAGTACTTTCATACATTCATAACAGCTTAACAGTTTCTAACTCTGTACTAAACTAATACTTTAGTAGAACTTTATGTTTTCTTGCCAATTCTGTTTTCCAAAATTGTAAGCCTCTCTACAATAAATTTATAACCTACGTAACTATATATCCTTTTTGTTATTAAATATTAAAAAAGAACGTGTTGAAATGGTATGGCTTATATCTGTGTCTTTTTCAAATATTTTAACATTTGATGAGACTATGCTGAGCGGACAGTCGGTGTTGCTTAAATAAAATGTCTACCTTTTTTTTATACCCTGTACCCGTAGGGTAAAAAGGGTATATTAGGTTTGTGCAAAGTATGTAACATGCAGAAGGAAGCATCTCCGACCCCATAAAGTATATATATTCTTGATCAGCATGACGAGAGAAATCGATCTAGACATGTCCGTCCGTCTGTCCGTCTGTCCGTCCGTCCGTCTGTCCGTCTGTCCGTCCGTCTGGATGAACGCGAGGATCTCAGAAACTATAAAAGCTAGAATAACCAAAGTTGGCATCCAGATTCTCCTAGGTCCGAGAAAGGACGAGTTTATTTTATTTTTTGGAATTTTCCCCCCCTTCCCCCGCTACAGAATTTCGTCAATAGCGTCCACATTTCAAATGCTACCTAAACCAAACTTTGCACACATAATTTATATATAATTGTCTACTGTTGTTTATAATTTTATTCAATTCGGTCAATTCTAAGAAAAGTAATTAGCAAAACGAATTCTCGCCAGTACAACCCCCCCAAACTGCAGAAACAAGTTCGCTCTTCTTCTTCCTCTTTTTACTGCTGCTATGGGCGCATATAACTCAGTGACGGAAGTTTACCTGGGTACAGGGTATTACACTGTCGGGCTTGCTCGACTGTAGCGTTCTCTCTTGTTTTATTTATATCTGCTTATATTCAAACACTTCTACAATATTTTGATTCAATCTTTTTTTTCACTATATTTATATAGCTTGCATTATTTTCCTCATTTGTTGGCTCAGAAATTATAAATTAAACAAGAGAGAACGCTACAGTCGAGCAAGCCCGACAGTGTAATACCCTGTACCCATGTAAACTTCCGTCACTGAGTTATATGCGCCCATAGCAGCAGCAAAAAGAGGAAGAAGAAGAGCGAACTTGTTGCTGCAGTTTGGGGAGGTTGTACTGGCGAGAATTTGTTATGCTAATAACTTTTCTTAGAATTGACCGAATTGAATAAAATTTTATACAACAGTAGACAATTATATATTAATTATGTGTGCAAAGTTTGGCTTAGGTAGCATTTGAAATGTGGACGGTATTGAAAATTATTGGAAATTCTGTAACGGGGGAAGGGGGGAAAAATTCCAAAAAATAAAATAAACTCGTCCTTACTCGGACCTAGGAGAATCTGGATGCCAACTTTGGTTATTCTAGCTTTTATAGTTTCTGAGATCCTCGCGTTCATCCAGACGGACGGACAGACGGACAGACGGACGGACAGACGGACGGACATGTCTAGATCGATTTCTCTCGTCATGCTGATCAAGAATATATATACTTTATGGGGTCGGAGATGCTTCCTTCTGTATGTTACATACTTTGCACAAACCTAATATGGGCATTTCCACAGAAAAGTCCACCATGACCGAAAAATTAAAAGTTAACTAACAGTTTTTCTTTACATGCAATATTAAAGAGAAATGTTCAAATTTTATTAAATTAAAGAGTTCAAAGCTCTACCTAGTTGCGATGGCGAAATATAGGCCTACAAAGTTCAAGTTCAGGGTTTTGGTCAGCTTTGCATATTTTAAGAGCATTCTATCTTTACCATTTACGATTGTAAGAGTTATTGTGCAACTGCGCTCTTATTGCAAAATGCTAGCTACAACAACAACAAACCTTGAAACAAATGCAGAAGAGCAATCAAATATCAGTTAACGGTAAATTTTTAGATTTGCTTTTACCCATCTGCTAATGTCACGTAACGTCAGAAAAAGGGCATTTATTCTCATTATTCCTACGCTGGTGATCGCAAGTGCGTGAAAATTTGAAATTTAACAAAGCTTAATAAAGTTAATTAATTGTAATAAAAATATCCGAAACAAAGCAAATAGTTATTTTTATATTGATTTTCAAAAGTGTGTCACGTAACGTCAGATTGTAAGTAATTTCATTGAATGGTATTTTGTTTATTTTCAATTTACTTCCAATTACCGTTAATGCAGATGGAATCATCAATTAAGGTTCTAGAATGGAATTATTTTTCAACTTCTCACGGCAAAGGTGCGGTCGATGGGGTAGGAGCGACAATAAAACGGAAAGTTTGGCATACAACAAAAACTAAAAATATAATTCTTGACGATGCCTTTTCCTTTTATAAATGTGCTCAAAGTAACATAATTGGGATTAGAGTAATGCACATTTCCTCAGAGCAGGTAGATAAGTTTTCAACTTTGTTGTTTGAAAAGTGGCAGGAGTTGCCGAACATACCTGGTATACACCAGATTCATTTTAAATCTAGCGGCGAAGGCTTGCAAATAAAAGCATCTGAAACTGCATTTTCAACCACCATTTTTACATTATAATACTTATGTATAATATATATATTCATTCAATCATTTATTCTAATTTCTTATTCTATTCTAATAATCACATTGAATTACAACAAGAGAGAACGCTACAGTCGAGCAAGCCCGACAGTGTAATACCCTGTACCCAGGTAAAAATAAAATAAACTCGTCCTTACTCGGACCTAGGAGAATCTGGATGCCAACTTTGGTTATTCTAGCTTTTATATTTTCTGAGATCCTCGCGTTCATCCAGACGGACATGTCTAGATCGATTTCTCTCGTCATGCTGATCAAGAATATATATACTTTATGGGGTCGGAGATGATTCCTTCTGTATGTTACATACTTTGCACAAACCTAATATACTCTTTTTACCCTACTGGTACAGCGTATAATAAAAATCATGTTTACCATTTTTACATTATAATACTTATGTACATATATACACATATAATCTTTTTACCTCTTATTTTGTTCTAATAATCATTATATAACAATAAAAATCACTTTCTTATAACTAAACTTGCGTTAAATAATGTTTTAAAAACAATCTTAACTACAAATTTACCAAAGGAAATTCTGTCACGTAACGTCAGATAACGTAACGTCAGACGATAATTCCAATTTTTAAAAAAACGAGTACAGATTTTTTAATTATATAACTTGAATAATAAACTTATATTTATTTAAAGCCTTCTGAAAAAAATTCAAGCAAAAAGTCCTTCCCAATTCGCAGAGTTTTGCCATTTTGTAATCCAAGTCAAAACCCACTTCCTTTTTTAGTAACGTAACGTCAGGGCCTATTTTTGCTTATATCTTATAAACTTGAAGGTCAAATGCTATAATTTTTTTTTACCGAATATAGTGCTATTAAACTACTACCCAACTATAAAAAAAACTTTTTAAAAATTTTACTTTTTCATTAATTTATTTAATATTTTGTCGTACGAATGTCACATAACGTCAGATTGGAAATGCCCATATACCCTTTTTACCCTACGGGTACAGGGTATAAAAAAACTCATTATATTCCACATCCGTTTCACATCTGTATACTTATAGAGTTGCAGTTAAATAAGATTGCAAATTAGCTGAACTCTTTCGGTAAAAATGAGTGAATGAGAATATAAGCTTTAATCTTTTCTATCAAAAGAATCAGTTAGTTGGTTTCCATATTAGGTTCAACCTTTAGTGATAGCAATGCGAATGAAAATGAAGCGTAAAATAAGACGTGGAGCTTTTGTATTCAATTTTCATTCCTCACTTTTAATGGGCAACTGGGCGAGTGCTGCAGAACTGCAGGGCCAACTCATACGTGCAGGCACATACACACACACACACACACACACAAACAAACTCATAGGGAGAGGAATGTAGTAAAAATGGGCGAAACGTGGTTAAGCACAACAACATCATATTGTGCATCCATTCATATAGAAACATTCATACATATATTCAGAGCGAAATGTGGAATATACGTTCGTATTCAGAGCACACAATTGTAAGCGCACGAGTGTGCGTGAGTGCGTGTGAGTGTGAGTGTAGTGTGTAGGTGTGCGAGTACGCGTGTATGTGTGTATGCGCCCGCATTGGTGCTGCGGCGACTTGACAGCCAATTTAAGAGTTTGCTAAATTGCAAAAAAAAAGGCAATTCACACAGAAACTACAAACGTAAATTTTTACCGCGTTGACCATAAACGCACATAAACATAGCCGTGCACACACCCATCCAATTGCAAAATGAGCGTGCGTTTTGAATGAGGCGAATGGAAAGGGTACTGACTGAGTGAGTGAAGGAGAAAGAGTGAGAGCGACAGAGAAAGGACGATTCAGAGGGACCAAATTGGTTGTGGTACGTGTACGCCCTTGATCGTTAAATGAACGTCTGGGGAAAAGATAACGCTCTTGAAAGATTCATCTTATGAGTTCATGTTTTTAGCTGCAATTTTCGGTATTCCCACAAGATATGGATAAGAGCACGAAATGGTAGCTCGTGGGTCGCAACGGGTCCGGAATTTAAATTCTAGACGCACCGGCGAATATGCCAATGTATGGAGGGTAATTTATATACTAAACTGGTCATATATCGACAGTCCCCTTTAATGCTGCCCCTGATTAGGTTTGCTGCCCATCTAATACTGCGCTTCTACATTTTGCTCGAAATCATGAACCGTTATCAGAAGCCGGTCGACATTGTATTTGCGGTAAACCTGCTTCCATTTACAGTATTTTTCTTTATACATTCTTAAAAAGGTACATTTCCGTACCGATCATTGTGCATTTGAGCTGTTCCAAATGTTTCCGAAACGTTTCTATACCAACAGCACGTTGTATGGAAGTGGTACACAATTAAGCGTAGCATACTTTTGGGGATCACTCTCAAATACAAATATTGCTTTTTAATATAAACACAATTTCATTATTACGATTAAACTAGTATCTTGTTCTATAGAATTCAAACGCTGACTGCAAAACTGAACTCGAAAGTTAGATTATCACAAATGAAGGAAAGAGATAACATACAAACATAACTTTTTATTCCGCCAAGGCAATATTTTATGAACATTTTTCTTTCAGTAGAAATTACGAACAATGTCTCGGAATTCTCGAAATTCGTGTTTATTTGGCGTGCTATAAAAATTATAAATGCCTTAGGAATACAGCAAACATGTTTACTTAGTGTACCCGAACAGCAACACATGCAAATTAAAAGTCAAGAAACAAAATTTGCCGATATGCTTTTCTGCAGGGTGGCTACATTTCTTATTTATATGGTATTTGAACAATCATGCCACACATCCAGTACGAAATGTTGTGTTTCTGATACAATTTGAAACGTAGCTTTAATATTTTGTGGTGCGAGCAACTGGCTATTCTGACATCTGTGTGTTTTAGCTAATTGAAAAGCAGTATTAATTTGAAGCTTTAAGTTTGGTTACAGACAATTTTAAATCTTGTTTCAAATGCTGGAAGCGCTTAAATGGCGTTTGGTGGCATTCCAAACAAAAGTCAATTATTTTGTCTCAATATTGATGGTCGAGGATTTTGAGATTTGTGTCCATTTGTGATTCGAAACTAAGCTTTGATTGATATTACTTCATTTGTGATTGAAAAGTCTAGCATTTTGTTTGCTTTCAAGAGAACGAAATCCAAGCACCAATTGTTGGCTTCAGCTTTTTGAGTTATTGCTAGGACCATTCAACTGTGATAGACAGCAATCGAAAGTTGATTCAATGACTTGTGCACTTGATGTTGAGTACATGGACTATGGTAACTTTTTTTTTTTTTTTTTTTTTTTTGACTATGCTGTGTGGCGGTTTATTGGCGGCGGGGGTGGGAAAAGCCACATGTTAGCTTTTTAAACAATTCTGATGGTAAATGGATGTGGCTGCACTTTCTGAATTGACGCACTGAGATCTATCTAATGGCATGTGGCCTGATTAAAACGAATGCTCAACTAATATGTTCAAACTAGTCTTGTGAAACATATTTTTAAATTTTCAGAATAAAATAGTTGTAACAATTTCAAAGTCTTTTTAAGTCGAACTTTATGGGGATTTTCGGCAATTATTGCCCCGATTTTAGGTTTAAAATTCAAGTCAATTAGGTACACGAAATAATCAGAAACTTTAAACTTGAGTAATTTCAAGCCTAATCGGTTTTTCATGCTTTGGCGATATCTACGCGTACGAATGTAGTTGTACTGAGTTCTGTTGCCGTGTGTTGCTAGCAAGCAAATAGTACCCTCGTCTACCTTGCTTTGTTTCTAAAAATATTGATTTTTTTGTGAGTTTATAACGCTTTTGTTCGATTTATTAAGGCAATTTTCTTCTAACCTGCCCAACGAATTATGACACAAAGGATCTATAAATTCGTATCAACCGAAGGGCAAAAAGGAGCGCCCATTCATTCACATTGTATATACAAAGAATTATAAATATATATATGCTAGTACATATATTTATCTGCTGCATTATATCGACAAGATATTTATACTAGTATTGTACCCACAGTTGCGTGTTGGAACAACTCTAGCTGCTTTGGTTTTAAATTCTATGAACGGTATTGAAGGCACACATAATACGAGTCAGATCTAGATTAACACTAAAAACTACGTATAATAACAAATTTGGGCATGCATGCAATTATTTTCAGTTAGTTAGACGTTATGTTTAGTGGAAAAAATGTTATTTCGATCGCTATCTTGCCTTGTTTTATGTATTATTCATGATTATGGGTTTCACTTGTACGTGAGTGACTGAGTGAGTGTGTGTGTCTGTGTGTGTGTGTGTGTTTATGCAGTTGTTACTACGGCTACATAAACAAATTGCTTGAATTCATGTTGGTTTCGTTGTTGGTTGTATATGTATGCAGAATGTTTACAAACACTTTTTCGCCGCTTGAGTGCCTGACAAATAAAATTCTGACTATTTTTGCTTAAAGACGAGCAGAGGCGTTTATAAAAGCTATGAAATGAGTACAAACGAAGGGGGGGAAATCTCTCTAGAGCTGTCTAAAGAACACGTGGATATGCAAAAGAGGACTTCAAGTTTACGAATGGAAGAATGAAGGAAGGCAGAATGGAGGTGAAGAAGAATAAGGCACTAACTAAGTTAAGTACCTTGAACTTTCTCAAGCCTATTGCTCAAACAATTGCCCTTTCAACATCCAAATATAGATGTTGCAATAAAATGGTATTTACGAATTGCTCGATTTAACATGAAATTGAAATCGAATTTGAACTGCAGAAAGTATTTTATTGCATGAATAGAACACCATCGGAATCCATTTTATGTCAACAATTAGCGCACAATCACTGTGAATAACAACAACAACAACAACCAAAAAGAAAAACCTTTAATATATACATACATACATACATACATACATGAACACATACTCGTGCACAGCAGAGCATAAATATTTCTATAGACAGACAGGCAGGCAGGCAGACGGGCAGGCAGGCAGGCAGACAGAAAGCAGCAGGCGGCAGGCATTCACTTTTTTGTATTATAAGCGCTTTAATATCGACCACGTTTTATTCCTTGTTTCATCGCCCCATTTTAATAGCTTTGCAACAATATCAGCAACATTGTGCGCAACGACAAAAAAAAAAACAACTTCAAAAAAATGGCATTCACTTTGTCGTCACTTTAGATATGGAAATGTTATAACGCCCATTTTTTACGTTTTCATTTCTTTCATTTTTCATGGTTGTTGTTTTTGTTTTTTTTTTTTTGGTTCAGTTATTTTATATTTTCATTTATTATATTTTTTTTCCGAAACAGAAAAATGAAGACAAACGCATCATAAATTCTACAATATTTCACATGCGTGCTGACAATTTTTCGCAGGGAAGAGCTCTTAATTTCAATGCCTGGCTTTTAATTTTTTATGCGCGCATTTTCGAATGGCATTTGAGGAGACGAGGGAGTCAAGGAGAACCGAATGGGAGTAAAAAAGCGAATGGGAATGGGACTGGGAAGGAGAGGAACTAATCAAAAATTCAATATATCAGTGCGTTTGCTTCTATTGTTCTTGTTGCTGCTGTTCTTGTTGCTGCTGTTGTTGTTGCTGTTGTTGTTGCTGTTAATATTGGTGGTGGGGGTGGTGTTGGGTGTCGTTTCGTCCTCCCGACGGCGTTATCTTTTGTTTACCCTTGAGTTTCCACAACTTATTTAATGTGATTATTTGCTTATGTTGTCGCCGTTTGTTTATTTATTTTCGGGTGGCTTATTGTTGTATTTGTGGGTACTATTGCCTCCGTTTTTATTGTTGCTATTGCCATTATTGCTGTTTATGTGCTTCTGTGTATTAGTATGGCATTTAAATGGCTGCGGGTGGTCTCAAGACTCGGCACTCATTGCACTGCATTTGACCTTTTGCTTTTTTTAGTAACCTTTGGGGACCTCCAGCACAAAGCATGACGCAAAAAAAAAATCGAATGTAATCAACTTATTACATGTACATATACATAATATACGATATAAAATAAGAAGGGAATAAAAAAATGGTCAAAACGACAGCCAACAACAACAGAAACAGCAATGGAAACATATTGAGTGTAGCCTGTTATTTTGTATATTTTTTTTAAACTTGTTTTTGTGGATTTTGAAAGCAGCTTTGGTGGCCACTCTTGTACACACTGACACTGACCATGGTTCGAAAATGTTGTAAAAAAAATAGGTAAAAAATACTGGCACTTGCTTGACTCTTTGATACACACACTCTCACACAAACATACATAGGATGTGTGGCATATGTGTTTGAAATAAGTTTGTGTGTGTGTGTTTTTTTTTCGTGTCATATCACCCACCGCTTTTAGTTGTTAAAAATTTTGTAAAATTTTCAGGGGTTTTGCGAAAAAGAAAAACTATGTAAAAAAAAGAGCAACTTCGTTTTTACAACATACATATATGTACATACATATGATATAGAGGAAATTCAATTAATTTATTTCAATATACATGTTGATATATTTGTTCATTCATCAAGTAAGTATATAAAAATCTTTATTTTTTGATTGCTAAAAAAAATTCGAAAAAATGTAGCATACTTTTATGGGCCAAATGTGAACTGCTGACATGGAACCACTTTGTTGATCATTTTATGCACATGAAGCTCAATTTTTTCCTTTTTATTTGTCAAAATACATATGGCCACTATTGTGAATGGGCTTGCTAGGATGCGCTTGTAGATTGGTACGTTGGCGCATTGGCGCATTGGCATTGACATGTGCATGCAATAATTGCAGTTTCAAGCTACCAAGCCAGCAAGCAAGCAAGCCAAATGAACAATTATGCACTACACATGTATAAATATACGAGTACGCGCGCACACACACAAACACATAGAGAGAGACAGTTGGACTTGAATTCACTTCGATAAGTATTCATTTACGTATGCCGTGTCTGTGATTAAAATACTTGGATCCTTTTGGCCTTGCCAACGAAACGCGCAACTCATTCGCTAAACGGTTTTACTTGTAACGGCGGGCTCACTCATGTTAGGCACACAGGCAGAGAGACACAGTCACAGTCACAGACACTGACACACACTCGCGCACTTACGCACACTTACGCACGCACATAGAAGGCGTCGTTGCGGCTCAGTAACGAAGTAACGGAAACGAGAGCTCCTCACTCCTCACACGCTGCTCGGAGCACGCGCCAACATTTTTTGGATGCTCTATGCGACGACGCTCGAAAGTAGACTGTTTTCTTCGTTTCCTTTGGTCCAACATTTATACGCGCCGCCTCGACTAACAGAGCCAGAGACAGCGGCGTACGCTGTCGATAAAGCAGTGCTGGGAAATTCTCTTCGGCTGTTCACTTGGCAATTTTCTCTTTTTGTTCCCAATTCGACAACTGGCAACTGGCAACTGTCACTGGCCACTGAGTCCCTGTCCGTGCCACTGTCCCTACTCCTGTCCCCGTTCATCTCCCCGTTCCTCTCCCCGTTCCAACCCCTGTTCCTCTCCCTGTCCATGCACATGCCGATGGTAGTGGGAGTCGGGAACAGGCTACAAATACAAATGAGAGAATGCAAGAAATGCACTTTCAGGGACACGTTAGTGGCCCGGCGTAGTAGCCTAGGCGTCCTGGTCGCTTGATGTTGTAGATGATAACATCTTTCGACAAGTTCAACCCAGTTCCAGTTTTATGTATCTCTCTTGTTCTCTACAATATAAAAAACTTATTTGCCACAAGGCGGAAGTTGGTTTCTTTTTTTTTTGGTATTTTTTGTTTTAATTTTCTTTTAATGCTCTTCACCCTACGGATGAAAGGGTATTTTGAAATCCTTCGCTTGTTGGAACAAACCAAAGAAGACGTGACAGACCCCATAAAGGAAATTCATTCTTGATCTGCGTGACAAGACAAACTGGCTCGGATATGTCTGCATCTGTCCGCATGAGCAGAAGAGTCCTCCAAATTGGATATACAGGTGCTCTCAAGTCAAAGGCCGGATGAGGATATCTTTTCCATAGCTCCCTGATTTCGAACACAATCTGTGGAAAACATACTTCTATAGCTTAGTTATTCAATATTGTTATTGAAGTCTAAAACGAGTTGTATCCGTTCTTAAATATCAATAGATTTATACGAAGTATACATAATTAAATAAGACTAAACTCCTAGTTTAAACTGTATTTATACTCTGTACATGAAATGTACAGAAGTATATTAGGTTTGCGGGAGCTGAAAAATGTAACAGGCAGAGGGAGGCGTGGCAGACCCCATAAAGTATATATATTCTTGATCAGCATGACGAGACGAGTCGATCTAGCCCTGTCTGTCTGTCGGTCTGTCCGTCCGTATGAACACCGGGATCTCAGAGACTATAAGAGATAGAGACACAAAATTTTGCACAAAGATGCCTTATTCTATACGAGTTTGTTTTATTTTTTTTGATTTTGCCCCCACTTCCGCCCTATGGGGGTTTTCCCGATTTTCCATTCGTATAATCGCCTATATCTCGGAGACTATAAGACCTAGGAACATCAAATTTTATTTCCAAGTGCCTTATGTGAATACGCAGAAAATGTATATTTTGGAATTTCCCTCCCTCCCCCTTCTCCACCGCAAATTGCGATTTTCCCTAACTCCCGTAATTTTGCAAATACCCCTAGTTAGTTATTATGTATCCGTATGCCAAGTTTCACTATGATAGACCGATTTAACAAGAAGTTATAGCCATAAATATATTTGCTGCTACAGCGCAGCTCAAGCGCTGCCCGCGGCTGTTGTTGATGTTGCTGTTTGGTTGACTGCTAACATGTTTACACAGACACGAATAGATGCGCATAGGCATACATACACTCACACAGACGCAATTGCTATGTAAATGTGCAATTATATGTACACCATTTACGTGAGTTCGAATACCGAAAATCGATCAAATTTTTTTTTAATTTTCTTAATTTTTTTTTTGTTTTCTATAATTATTGTAAACATACATGTACAGAGTATTTCAAAGTCGGGACACCCGACTTTAGTTTTTTTACTTGTTTTTATTTTTCTATAAGTTTAATTTAAGTTGTTGTAAATAATAACAGTATAATTAAAGTTTTACATTTATAAAAAAAACAAACACAAAAAAGTTCTTAAATCTTTCAATTTATTTATTCAATTTAAATGTAAATGTATGTACGTGTTCTTTATTTTAACCAATTCCAATTAATATCGAAATATATATATTCGAGTAATGAAGGGACAATTATGCGTACTGAGTGCAGGGTATAAAGGAGTCGACTCTAGTACTCGTCTCGTTTTTTTGTTAATGTTCTTCGGCCACCTTTGAAAGCATGAACAACAAGTTTTCCCACTTATGTAAATGTGTGTGTGCCTGCCTGTGTGTGTGTGTGTGGGTAAGTGCATGTATGACTTGTTAAATTAAAAAATAACAAGAACATTAGAGATTTACAACATTTTTTACATTACACCCAATGCTCGTTACTCTTCTCGGACATATCCAATAGACATATGTACTTTTTTATTGCAAAAAGTCAACAAATTTGTACAAATATGTGTACAGTAGACAACACTAAAAAGAAACTCAAGAAAAGAGCAGCTAAGGCAATATTTAATATTGCTTAAAACTAAGCTTAACGAAGGTTTGTTGCCAAGCAGAAAAGTGAGATTTATGAATTAGAAAATCATGAACCCATATTAGTTTTATAGACACCGATTTCCAACATTTTACTGGAAGAGTAGCAACCAGGCTTTAAATAGTTCCGACCTTCAAACTTGAGTGTCTGTGGCTGACTAATTGCCAGCTCAGATTTCGAAATTAATCCCAAATCAGTTTATTAATGGTGCCCAACGGATAAAATAATAATATCGTTTGGGAGCCCTAGAGACCTGACCTAACTTGTTTATTTTTTGTATTAGTGTGCCAGTATATACTATTATTACAAATGGTTTCAAATGTTGTAGCAACTAGAATCCCCAGTATGGATGTGTTGGTTCGACTAAGGGCAGTTTCCAGCGAAGCTCTTTGGGAAAAGCTTCAAGATTGATGGCATTTCCTTTCGCAGCAGTAAAGCTGATTTGTATTCCGTTTTCTTTATTAAAGTTCGTGCCAATACTGCAAACTTTTTTACATTTATTGCAACATTTTTCAGGCCAAGACTTGGCAGTTAATTGAGTTGAGTGGACGAAATAGAAGAACGGATGAAATAAATTGATTAAGTTAACGCTGTTTACACTAAGATTTATTTAATTATTTAATTTTTATTTATTTTGATTAAATAATTCATTTAAATTGATTAAGTTAACGCTGTTTAAACTAAGATTTATTTATTTATTTAGTTATTTTTTTATTTATAGGTATGTCAACAAACAATGACTGTTGACATAGGAAAAGCATGTATATATAGTATAAATTATAAAAAAATCGTATAGGAAATATAGAATATATAGTGAAGCACAAGTAGGAGAATAATTATCAAATTATTAATCACTCACTGTTCGCACAATAAAAACTTGTTGCATTAAAAAATAATAATCAAAATTGGTTCTCTATTTAGTTTTCTTGTGAGGCAATGATTTAGAAATACGAGTAGCTTTGCAGCTTTGATTGGTCACTTAAAAGCTTGCATTTGGTAATTGAATTTTTGGCAGCAATTACAAGTATTTTATTTGGCTGTTAAATAAAAGCAAAACCAAAACCAAAACCAAAATCAAAAACAAAACAAACAAAAAAGAAATGGGAGAGGAAATGAAAAAAGATCACTTTGTAGCTCCTGTTTTATTCATCAGCAGTTTTATATTTGTTTGCACGTGCATTCCCACACAGGTGTTGGTAAATAAAATTGGTTTGTTTGCCTCCCAAAAGTGTCTAGATAAATCAGAAATGCAATTCACACCTACCAGATACTGGACATGTTCTGTATGTTAAGGTAGTCCTGCACACCCATCGCCCACGCCTTTTAATTTCAAACCACTGCTGACAGTTCCAAACTGGCTTGTCGGTGCACTCCATAGATACATGTATACCTATGTAAATAGCATATACATACTTATAGGTAGGAAGATACATGTATATATTGTATGTATGGATACATGTATCTAGTAGTAATTGCTGCATGCTAGGTTAGTTTCTTTTACTGTTCTGGGGTGCACAGGCAAACAAAATACTTGTAGTTGCTTGTTTCACTTAACACCTGATTGGGAAAAAGGCGAAACCTCGTCCAGTTCAGCGGATGCGTGTTGTTTAGTTGCTTGCTTGCTTGCTTGCTTGGTTGGTTGGTTGGTTGGTTGGTTAGTTGTTTGGTTGGTTGGTAGCTAGCTAGTTGGCTTAAATACCAAAAGTGTGCCATTACTACATATACATGTGTATGTGTATGTGTATGAGTGTGTGCGTGTATATGTATTCGTACCTACATACATGTTGATGGGGTGAGTGGGTCAGTGCTTGTGTACACACACAACAAGCTCTACTTCTGCGTTTTGTTGCTGTTGCTGTTGTTGTTGTTGCTGTTGCTGTTGTTGTTGCTGTTGTTGCTTCTATAGCTTGCAACATAGTCTTTGGCTAGTGTCGACACTTGGGCGAGGTGTGAGCTTGGAGCTGTGAGCAGGCCACTCAACAATGCCCAAGAACTGGTGTCCTGTGCTGTGCTGTGCTGTGCTGTGGTGGGCGTGGCAGGATTTTGCTTTGGTGTGAATATGGGCATGGGCATAGTTGTGGGTGTGTGTGTGTGTGTGTGTGTGTGGGTATGGATATGAGCATGGGTTTGGGTTTGGGTTTGGGTTCGGGTGTAGGCAGCGGGCCTTACGATACAACCGTAGTTGGCCGAGGCTTTTTAATAAAACTTTTTTACTTTTGGCGTAATTAGTTGGTCGATAAAACGGAATGCACGAACACATGCTAAGTGTAACAACTTTGAAAAACTTTGTTGCTTTACCCATCCCATCTCCTACTATTCCTTCGCTTCTCTTCTCTTCCCTTCCCGTCCCGTCCCGTCCCTTCCCTTCTCATCACACCACACCACACCACACCATCCTACAACAAATGGAGCGTGTAATATTCGTGTGCTTGTTGGCAACACACACATTGCATGTGTACAGTAAATATCGCTTTAATGGCAACGCAAAAAGCAACAAACAAAGGGGCAAAAAACCATTGCTGATGATAAATCTAAAAATAGTTTGTAAAACGCCACAGTTGATTTACTCGGCGAAGGGCAAAGGGGAAGTGCGAGGGAAGGCGAAGTGTAATATAAAAATTATTATTATTTGAGGCAAACTATGCCATAGGCAATGATGATCCATTGGCATGTTTATGTGAGAAGTGCAGAGGAGGGATCTGACACCAAATTACATGTGTACGTGCTTCATACCCGTTCAGCAACAAAAATGTTCATCGTTTTCGTGCAGCCAAGGAGAAGGCTCACCAAGGGGTGAGTAAATTGCACTCCGCTCGTTCGCTCATTGAAAAATTAAAATATTTGCACCAACAGATTGGTTTTTTTTTCATACAAATATAGTCAGTTGGACTATGCTTTTATAGCTCTTATTAAAAGCATTCAAGATTATAAGTAAAAACAATTGTTTGATATCATCTTGGTCATAAGCCTTTCCGGATCAATCCTTTTCCGCCACTTTTCAGCCGTTGTTTGAATTAATTATTTTCGCGGCGATAGTCGCAGTAAGTGACAATAAAAGAATTTAATAGGAGAAGCATTCTTCTTTAATTAAAATATTACAATTCTGTAACTGGTTTTTATAAATTATTAAACTATTATGCCCAACTCTATATTTTTCTTAAACAACATCATTAGCCAGATCTGCTGACATTAGGCGCAAATTTGCAGATGCGTAGTTATTTTGAGGGAATTTGGGCAGCAATATCGATTATTTGCTAAATTATTAAACATAAAGCTAATTCAGCGACTTATTTCTTCTTCTCTGCCCCGATTCGACGTTTTTTGAAGTTTCTCTGAAATCTCAGCCAGACTTAAATCGACAACTTGTCTCTCACTGTTCTGCTTCAAGAAATACATACAGTTTTTCCATATTCCATTCTACCTTAAAACCTGAACTAAAGCTAATTATACAAGTATGTATGCACTTGTAAGTCGTCTGGCATTTCTATTTTAATAGAGTTTGTCTGCTTTGTCGACCGATTTTCCCTGAACTTTCCCTTGCATTCTAGCTCAAGATTGTAGAGTACAAGAAGAATGTGACTTCGAGATTGGCGAAGAAAAGATAAATGGATTATTTGTATTACCAAAGCAATAAACTGGATTATCTTCAGCACTTCATTCCGTCCGTATGTAAATTGCAAATTTGTAATTACCTGGACCTAGTATAAGCAAGGCAAACTGTATAATTTGTTTTGGACGAACGTGAGTGTGAGTTGGCAAATCCGATATTGTGTGATGATTTTGGCCAGATTTGTGGACGAGCAAATTGGTAGGAGGTGCCAAACATTAACGCCTTTATGTTACTACTTAAAGGCTCTCATCTCGTCTCGTCTCATTTTGTTTGGTGTGCAGTTTTTGTTTTTTTATACTGGTTTTATGTTAGTGTTTTTGACAAATTTGCATATCTCATGGGCCCTTAAAGGGCGCCCAGTGTTTGCTAACGCGCCTCCTTGTTGTTTGTGGCCCTCATCAAAATGCTCTCCAAATGCAGTCCAGAAACATGGCTGTGAGGATTTGAGCATGCTCGTAAAGTTTCACAAAACAAATGAGGCCACCGTAATTATGACGCGAGTCCTTGAGCTGAAATGTGAGCATTATTAAGGGGTTCACTTATTTTGCGGCTCATTAAATTATGTCCTTTCTCAGCGCACCAAGTCCGTCTGTCCCTCCGTCTGCCTATCCACCCGTACGTCCCTTCGTCCGCCCGTCCACCCGTCCACGCCTGTTTGGCTGTCTGCTTGTCTCGCTTCTGCTTCTGTGCTTCAGTCACTGCCTCAGTGCCTCAATGCCTCAATGCCTCATCCCGCTCAGTTTTGTGCGTTGGCGTGTGTTTGCCGCACATTTTGGACTTTGGACACGCAGCCCACAGAACTCTTGAGTGAGAAATTCACTTTACTCTTTTGTTGCCAGTGCTGTTGCTCCTGTTCCTGCAGCTCATGCCTTCAATGCTTTCAAGTGGGCAACAGGCAGTGCCTTCGCTTCGCATTTACCCGCAACGAACGCCGCATGCTCTTCCCCATTCCACATGCATAATGCATTACGGCTGGCTTGCTGGTCTGGTGGTCGGCTTCAAGGCGTTGCAAACAGCATGGCAAATCATGAATATCCTTTATGGGGAGAGCAAATACACGCAAATACACACACACCCACACACCCAGATAAATGGCAGGGCAAGCAAAAAGGAGGAAGAAAAAAAATGGTCAAAAGTGCTCCTCGTCAGCGCCAAGAAAAGTCAGCCGGCAAAATTTAGACCACGCCAAAACTGCTCCTAATTTAGAATCACTTCATTTTAGTGCGAGCGTAGGAGGCAGCACCAGAAAAAGAGGAAGAGCGAGTAAAGGCAAAAAAAGGAAAACGAAAGAAAATAGAGAAAAGGCAGGCAGGCAGGCAAGCAGGCAGGCCGCACAATGAGAGTAAACGCGACTTTTGGCACTTAAGTCGACGGCCCAGTGGCAACGCCAGCGACGACGACGACGACGACGACGTCAGCGTTCGTCAGAGCGCCCTCTAGGAGAAGTGACAGGCGAGCGGCCCTTTGCGTGAGTGGGTGGAATGGCAACAACTACTAAAGCAAGCCAAACCAAAGCAAACCAAACCAAACCAAGCGACGGACTGTCCATTCGAAGCACAGATTAGCGATGGGCGGGTGTCGTGACTTTTCAAGCAGGCCACGATTGTTCACCTATTCGGGTAAGAGAAACGAATAGAGAGATTGAAACAGATACAGGGTCTGAGACATAGAGAGAGAGAGAGAGAGAAGAGATAGAGAGAAGAGAGAGAGAGAGACAGAGAGAGAGGGGGGGGGGGGGGGGAGAGAGACAGACACAGGGAGAGAGAGAGAAGCATTCTCCAACAATTATCTACAGGCGCCAATTTCCCACAATTTGAGAGTTCAAATCATTTTAATTATAAACAACATATTTTTATACCCTGTATAAAAAGGGTATATTAGGTTTGTGCAAAGTATGTAACAGGCAGAAGGAAGCATCTCCGACACCATAAAGTATATATATTCTTAATCAGCGAGACTAGGCGAATCGATATAGCCATGCCCGTCTCTCTGTCCGTCTGTCCGTCCGTCTGTGTGAACGCAAGGATTTCAGAAAGTATAAGAGCTAGAATAACCAAATTTGGTATCTAGATTCTAAGTCCTAAGTCCGATAAAGGACGAGTTTGTGTTTTTTTTTTCTTGATACTAACTTCCCTAATTTTTGGAATTTCAAATTAAAATTTGGTAACTACATCCAGTTAGTGATTATGTGACCGTATGTTTCATCATGATTGGTCAATTTCGAAGAAATTTATAGCCATAAATAAAATCGCATGCGTTGAATATTTTATATATAACTTAATTAAATTAATTAAATTTTTTTTAATAATTTTCTTTTCAATTTCTCTTTTTGTGCAGAGTACAGGGTATTGTACTGGCGGGCATGCTCGACTGTAGCGTTCTATCTTGTTTTTGATTAACTTCAAGCCGTTTCAAACCCCCAATCACACTTACTAAACATTTCTTTATTTTTGCAGTCACGCCGTATATTTTCTTTTTTACGTTTTAAAGTGTAAGCCTATTTTGTGTCTCTAATTTTTTGTAACAAGAGAGCAGTAGAAGACTGAAGATCTATGGTCAGACAGTCGAACAATTTGCACGCAATTTGCATTTCAATACAAAAAGAGAAGTCTCCCTTACACCAGTTTAACTTTATTTATCCTATACATATAGTAGACACAATTAAATAAGAAGTCTTGTAATTAAATAGTTTATTCACACTCTTTTCTCTCGTAGCAACTAAATAGTTAGTAGTTGAGGCCGTCAGTAGCTGCATAAATCTTGGGGGCTTGCCCCTAGTATTAACTCATGTTAAATTCTCGATCTTCCCTCCGTGTTTCATGATTATTTTCTCTATAATTTTTGCATCGCCCATTTAATAGTTCTGGCGTTGCACATTTCTTTTGGGGGCTGCCGACCCGCAGCTAAATTACCTTTGCATTCATGTCGAGCAAAAAATAATCCGTCGCCTGCGGAATTTCGGCGTAATAAATTAATGGGCTTTAAATGGGAAATGAGTAAAAGTAATATCCTTCCGCTAAGTATTTCATTGTAGTGCAGATTAATGTCTTCATGATGCCTCTGCCCCTTCCAATTGGGCACGTCCTTTGTGGCACTACTCGAAGCTGACCATTGCCTAAGGTTTTTCGGCTTTGTAGGTTTTTGTTGTCTTTAATTGGTAATGGACAGGAGAAATAGTTAAAATAACACTCTTGAACGCTTCGGCTTAAAAGTGCTTGTAAAAACAAGAGTATAGTATAAGTTTATTGGCGTATTTAACCGCCCTGTGATTTGCTTGATTGCAATCATAAAATTTGACTTTTGGAACGTGATTTACGTGACTACATAGTTTTTTTTTTATTCGCCCATCTCTAGCCCCCGATATACCCCCAACCACTCCAAAAACAGAGCAGGCGTTGTCGTTGTCGTTGGTCGAGTGCTTGTGCCTCGCTCTGTGGACGTCGACGACGCCGCCGTCGAGGTCCTTGAGTGGACGTTGCCGCCGCGCTCCGTCGCGCTTCGTAGTGGGCGCCACACTGTGGCCATTAAAGTTGCTACTTAAAGAGCCACAACGGAAAGCGAGGAGCGATGGCTGAGAAACGAGAGCCGTGAAGGCGGCGGGGGGGGGGGGGGGAGGGATGGAGGAAGCGACAAGTCAAGATCGTAGGAAAATTTTGTAATTTGTGAAAGGGCATTGCATGATGATCCAACACGTACACCTCCGTTGCAATCACGTACACGAGTATTTACAATAATTAAACGTCGACTACGATGACGACGGCGACAACAACAACAACAACAACAGTGGCAGCAGCAGCAAGAACAGCAACAACAATAACAACCATGTCGACATCGCCTAAAGACAAAATTTAAAACAAAGTTTGGCACACCGGCTCGATATGCCAATGTTGCGTGACATTGTGTCTAATGAATGTCACTAATTTGTGCTACGCATTGCAAAAGGCGCAGCCAATTGGGCTCGGCACAACCAACAACAACAACAACAACAACAACAATAATAGCAATACAATATCAGAGACTATGGCAAGAAACGCGCCAGGAATATTTGCATGCACGGCAGGAGAGCCATGAGGACACACACCGGCAGGATGGGCAGACAGACGGAGAGACAGAGAGACAGACAGGCAGACAGTTGGGCATGTGGTGCTCCCTAAAACTAATCGAATTTTAATTAACGCCTCCAATGAACGCAACGCGCGTGTTGGCCAAGCTAATCAGCCGCGCCATATTGACTGCCGCTTTGCCTTGTAATTTGTTTCATTTGTTGTTGCTGTTGTTGTTGTTGCTGTTGCTGCTGCTGCTGCTTTTGTATTTGTTTTTTAGTTATACAAAAATTTACATTCGCCTTGCGACAACAGCAGTCAATTGCAAACTGTCCTCTAATTTAGAGATTGTCGCGTGACTGGCACACTTCCATCACGCGACTCTAGTGACGCTGCACAAGTCTCCCAATCGGCCATTGAACTATGCTACAGAAATGATCAATCACGGCTCACTCATCACTCTTCACTCTTTGCGCTGCACTTTCATTTTCATTTTCACTTTCACTTTCTCTTCCTTGCATCTGCGAGTTGTGTTTGTCATGTGCATGAATCACGGCGTTCGTTGCGATTGCTTTGATTTACAATGATTGTGTGAGTTCGTCAAAAAATTCTTCAGCCCTAAATTGTTGTTCGGTTCGTTGTCACGTCATTCCACTCTCGGTTATTTGTTTTGATGTTTATGGCATCAATGAGTGGCACGTGACGAATCATGATGTAGTCGCGCGAAGGCCGCTTCGGAATTTTAAATTCTTCTTTAATCGAATTTCGAACGAATGCCGAGTCTCTGCTTGATGTCCTTCAAGCTCAGAGTACTGTGAGGGGTTGGCCATTTTTATATATATGTAAGTATACACACTATACAAGTATGTACAAATATTCGTATAAAGTGGATTTAGTATTGATAGGTTGCTGGCTTTTTCGCACACCTTCTATAATTATATTTTCCACTTGGCAGACCACTTTTGCGAAGAGATCATTCATTTTCTTATGTTTTATGTAATGTTTAGGGTACAACTAATTCTGTTTTTACACGGTAGATTGGTTTCGGAAAAAACCGTGTAAAAAAGCCATTGATCATATGCAAAAATAGGTGATTGGTTCCTTAATCCTTAAACCTATTAAAGTCAGTGCAAAAACAAGGATCTATGTTTCTTTTATTAAATTATAGTACACACTTATATAATGATCATAACGACCCATATAATAAATGATCTAGCTGTTTGTCAGCCGTGTGTGTTTTTATGTATTTATTTTGTATTATTTAAATGGAATAAAGTCGTGTAACAATATATACAATTTTGTATTTTCAAACCGCGTAAAAACAGAATCAGGTGTATTTGTATTATTAATAAACCCAATTCGGTTTTTACACGGTAGATTGGTTCCAGAAAAAGTCGTGTAAAAAACCGTGTAATAAAAAATATATGGATCATATGTTATTTGAAATCGTGCTTAATGGAATAATGTCGTGTAACCATATATAAAATTTTTAATTTTCGCACCGTGTTATATCAAAACCGTGTAAAAAAGACTGTAAAAACAGATCTAGGGGTACTGTTATTGTAAGACTTATTTTAAAAAGTTGCACTATTTCTATCATTTATAAATTTTTGCAGCCACTATGTATAGAATACAAATGAAGGTAGCTAAATGAACAAATTTTTTAAAATCAAAGGAAAGGAAAGAAAATAATCCATTTTTGTGAATTAAAGCAAAAGTTAATTGACAAACTCCGAGGCAAGGAAAAATGAGATGATGTGAACTGAAGTGGATGTTTGAATGTTGTAGAACTTTTTCAAGCATCGGTCGTGATAAGTTTGATTTGCATGACAAAATAATTGAATTCAAGTGCGCATCTCTAGTTTCAAGTGCTGCTAGGCGGCGCGCTAATGAGCTCCTGGACGCCGACACTGGACCGAACGAGAGCAAAAGCAACAACAACAGCAACAGCAACACAAACACAAACACAAATACAAATACGAGCATAACAGGCAAAGCAACGTGGCATCATCAGCAACCGTGTTTCTTGACATCACTTCTTCTGCCTCAGTTGTTGCCGCTGTACATACATACATACATACATACATACGTACATATAACCGATAATGATAACGTCGCATGGCATGGCAATGACAAATAGCACAAGCTGCTGCTGCTGCTGCTGCTGCTTCCTCTAGTTCTTCTTCTTCTGATGTTGCTGCTACTGCTGCTGCTGCTGCTGCTGTTGCAGCTTCAGACGCTACTGTTGTTGACGTACTCGCTGCCGCACACGGGCATAATGCAAATGGAATCATCTAAATTTGCACGTATTTATGCCGTTGCACGGACAAGCGGACATCGAAGAGCGGGCGGGCAAAAAGTTGACGGCGGCAGCTGTTATGATGCTCTGATGCACTGATGTTCTCACAGTCTGACGGTCTGATGGTCTGACGGTCCGATGCTCTGACGCTCTACTGCGGATGCTCATGTTGCACCTTTTGCCTGAACACGTGGCTTGCTTAAATTAGTTACAGTTTATGCTCTATCAGCGCAACGTGCAAATCTCCACTTTGGCACGCATCCAAAGCGCACCATTCTCGTGCCCATGCCCAAGTCCATGCCTCCTGCTTCCTGCCCCCTGTCCATGCCCCCTCACTTAGCCAGCTAGTGGTGGGGATGGGCTCTTTGTTCGCGTTCGCGTTGGCGTTGGCGCTGGCGTTGGCGCTGGCACCGGCTTTGGCCCTAGAACACGTGATTGAAAATAGGAAATTCAAATGAAATTATCATCAGACCGGAGATTAATAATCAACAAAATTGAACAATGCAATGTGCATGGGCGTAGACAGCATTAATATATAGTATGCCTATCTACACTGCTAGTACATACTATTTACGTACATAAGTAGACCGATGTGGGCTGAATGAAATCTAAAAATGTCATACTTAGAATTAATATCAATAAGTATCAATAATATTTCCGTTCCACAAAAGCTCTGATTGTCCCCACATGTGGTTTCTGAGAAGGCGCTTCAACACATAAAGAAACTTGGAGAATATCAGAATGAGCACAAATCGAAGCATTTAGTTCGAACATTTTTGGTAACTCGAATTAGTTTTGAGTCAAATTGAATACATTTTGCGAAGAAAGAAAATGAAATAATTTCATTTTTGTACAATATCTAATCGCCAATTTGATGAGATAAAACCAAACACCAAAAAATAAACGAAAAAGCAATAGCACTAAAAGTGATTAGTATATATATATATATATAAGAATTGTCGTAAACCTGCTATGTGTATGGATAGGACAAGTCTATATACCAAGTATGTTTTTCCTAGCTGTTCCAGTTTAAGTCGTGTTCATACAGTCGAACATACGGACATCCTGAATTTATATTAGGGTACAACAATATTTAATGAACTTCAAGCGAATTTCTTTTTGGATGAAATATTTAAATAAATTACAAAATTGAATGACTATATTCTTAAATAGTTCTTTTTTTTACAGAGTATTTGTAAGCCTGAAACTATAGGAATATTCACACCTTGTCTAGATGGTGTGCTATATTTATAGTACTATATCAAGCATTCTATACTATTTACGAATACATATATAATGTAGACATGTCGCGATCAATTTGTCCCATCATACTAATTAAGAATATATATACTTTATGGGGTCGGCGATGCTAATAACCTAATATATATCTTAATTTAATATATCTTAGAGAAGTATTTCAACATTAATTAGTAGATTTATTAGCTACCTTAACAGATTTTCTGAACCATTGTCTTAAATTAAAAAAAAAAAAACATACGCTTTCAAGGAGTGTCCAATTGCTTGTTTGCTTAAATTATACATTTCAGGCGGTTCTTAATATTTCGAAACTCAATTCCAGCTGCAGATGTTTGTTTCCAGTGTACATACATACGTGTGTACATACATATGTATGTGTGTGTGTGTGTATGTGAATATTTAGCATGTAAATAGCATGTGACAGACAATTTGCGTTTTAATCTTGAAATTAAGTCAAACACGAATTGGGGACAATGATGTATGCCCACTACTCTTGTTATATGCAAAGCTCTGCGCTTACACCCACACACACATATATACGAGTATGTACGCACGCACACCAACGTGTATGTAAATACAAGTATATACAAGTATAGATGCATATATAGTATAGAATATATACATAGATAGAGCGAACATAGTGCATAGTAGTAGTTGCAGTAGAGCGGAGCACTTGAATCGGCAGCAAAAAAAAAAAATAAATAAAAAAAAGTCACAATGCAATGTTCGCTTTAAAGTGAAACACAATGCTTGGCAAAATCTTGAGATGTTCTTGTTATTCTTCTGCTTTTTATTGGTGTATGTGTGTGTGTGTGTGTGTGTGTGTGTGTGTGTGCGAGTGCGAGTGTATGTGTGTGTGTGTTTTTTCTGTTGTACAAAATTTAATATCAGCATAATACAGAATGTACAAAATGTATATACTACAAGTATATCTTTTTTCATGTTATTTTGCCATTTTCTGAGACGACGATTACGTTTCGCATTTATTGTAGTTGTTGTTGTTGCTGTTGCTGCTTGGTATTTGTTGTTGTTGCTTTGCAGTTGCATTGTCAGTCAGCCATTGGGCAGATGCCTCAGACGGGCGTGTTTGGTGTTGCCTTGTTCTGCATATTGCACAATTGCAACAAAAACACGACGACACAACAGCAACAACAACAACAACAACAACAAATACAACTACAACAACAACAACGAAACAATGATGATATTGTTATCATTGTTATTGTTATTTTCGTTGTTGTTGCTGTTGTTATTGTTGTTTTTGGCGCTGCTGTCTCCTCTGATGTTGACGGCAGCAACGAGCGCAACTCAAACTCGCATTGGGTTTCATTTCTCGACATTTCCGCGCGAAATCAACTTGCAAATGCCGCCAGGATGCAGAAGACACATAATAACAAATAGTGAGATTAAAATTTTATTCAAATCCAGATTACTTTCCACTTTCCTTTTGTACATTGTAAGCCCGGGCACATGTAGTCGCCGCCTCCACAGCCATACCTTCCTTGTATACATGCTACTATACAAGTATAAGTATGTATATAAGTATTTACATACATATGTACATACACACACACACACACACACACACACACACACACACACACACACACACACACACACACACTCCCATACTATATTGTTCTTTTTCGACTTTATGCATTTAAATGATGCTGGCAATGTTTTGCCACACTGTCCTTGGATGATACAGTCATCGGTTTGCCTTTCCCCCGTCAGCCCCATGCTTTGACTTTTCCATATCCTGTATGCTGGCAGTACTCGCATTTTCTGTTCATTCGAGGAGATTAATTCATCTGGAAATGCCAGCTAAGATTAATGTACGTCAGCTAGGTACGATAAAGCAGAGTTTACACATTTGCCGAACGCCCATTTTCAATAAAACTACGAGTACGTACTTGTCTGTGCTGAAGCGATATTAAAATCCAGTAATTCGTATCTACAGTAATGGGCTTAGTTCAACAACTGGCACTCTATCTAGACGATACATATTTCATATTTCCCAAAATTAAACAAATTCATTGCCAAAAGGCAACTGCAAGAAACTGGATACAAAAACATTTGTGATGTGTGCTAAAATAAGTTAAAAGCAACGAAAGATGAAATGTTTGAGTGCAAGAACTGAATTATTATTATTAAAAAAAAACAAGTAAAAAAGCTAAAGTCGGGTGTCCCGACTTTGAAATACTCTGTACATATGTGTACAATAATTATAGAAAATAAAAAAATTAAGAAAATAAAAAAAAAAATTTGATCGATTTTACCTCTCTCGGTATTCGAACTCACGTAAAGGGTGTATAATTGCACATTTACATAGCAATTGCGTCTGTGTGAGTGTATGTATGCCTATGCGCATCTATTCGTGTCTGTGTAAGCATTTTCGCAGTCAACCAAACAGCAACATCAACAACAGCCGCGGGCAGCGCTTGAGCAGCGCTGCATCAGCAAATATATTTATGGCTATAACTTCTTGTTAAATCGGTCTATCATAATGAAATTTGGCATACGGACACATAATAACCAACTGGGGGTATTTCCAAAATTTTAGTTCGAAATTCCAAGAATTACGGGAGTTACGATTTGCGGGGTAGAAGGGGGAGGGAGGGGAATTCCAAAATATACATTTTCTGCGTATTCACATAAGGCATCTGGGAGTAAAATTTGGTGTTCCTAGGTCTTATAGTCTCCGAGATATAGGCGATTATACGAATGGAAAATCGGGAAAACCCCCATAGGGGGGAAGTGGGGGGAAAATCAAAAAAATAAAACAAACTCGTATAGAATACACACATAACGCATCTTTGTGCAAAATTTGGTGTCTCTATCTCTTATAGTCTCTGAGATCCAGGTGTTCATACGGACGGACAGACGGACAGACGGACAGACAGACAGACAGGGCTAGATCGACTCGTCTCGTCATGCTGATCAAGAATATATATACTTTGTGGGGTCTGCCACGCCTCCTTCTGCCTGTTACATTTTTCAGCTCCCGCAAACCTAATATACTCTTGTACATTTCATGTACAGAGTATAAAAATGCCAATGTACGAATGTACATTCGATGGAGATTCAAGAAATTATACACATTTACAATTTCAAAATCAATTGGCTTTTTCTCTACTCCTTGTTTATTTCGACACAACAATTCTATTTTATTTTTCTGCCGTATTCATCGGCAGCTCCCCATATATTTCGGGAGGTTTTAGGAGGTATGAGGAGGTTTCAATCGACTTCTCCATTGTCTACGTCGCAAGGTCAGCCGCCATAGTCCCTCATTGCTAATCGAGTTTGGCCACAAAATTCTTGAAATGATGAGGAGGCATTTGTGTGTACAAGTTTGTAGTTTGTAACTCCTTTTTCTTCCTCAATTTGTGATTTCTTCTGCTTGTAATCCTAGATCGGTTGTATTATTATTTTGATTGAAAGCCATAGTTTTACTTTCCACACTAGCCTTGGAACTGAGTTGAATTTGTTGCATACTTTATTTTGTAAATGCATCTTGCATTATTTAATCAAAATTTTAATTTTTTGGCTCCCCCCTTTGGTAAAAGATGCGTACGCCCGTGAAGTTAATCACCGATTCTTTGTAGTTTTAGCTTAAATACAAAGATCGCAGCAATAGTTTTGTAACTAAGAAAGTTTTCTGTTTCTTCCCAACACGCATTTCAATTAATTAGTATGCCCGATTCCACCCGAACCTTCAATTTGCTGTAAAGCTTTCCAAATACTAGCTATAAATTAATTAAATTAAAAGAGACTTAAAGGCATATACAAGTACTACATACCATATATTGGAGAGTCAATTGAAGACTATAAATTTTTATAAGCCTGTTTCGAAGTTTACTTAACGTCCTTCGACGTAACGCTGCTTAAAAAGCCCTTTCTCGCCAATTATTTAGCAACTTTAAACGAACACTGCTTAAGGCGCTTAAATAGTGCCAATAAATATATCTGTATTTCAAATGTTGACTCTGACAACTATAAAGTACGCTTCAACTTCTAATTATATGGCAGCCCAGTGCGACTTTAAAGGAAAACAATTTGAGTTGATTAGAGGTCGAAGACACTGCGTAACCATGTCTATCGAATTACTTTCATAGTTGTTCGTAAATTGTTTGAGCGATTCCCCTCGCCACGTTTGGCAAGTTTTGATTGGATTGTACCTGCCGGCCTGCCAATATTCCATGACGGGTAGATTAAGTAGATATTTATGCTCTTCATCTAGTTATTCAATGTTTGCGTGTCCGAAACTTGTTTGCGCTTTAACGCTGGTCCACTCATGAATTTCATTTTCCACTCACTTGCAGGCTCCCCACTGCCGCAGCCTTTCTCCTTTCTCACTCCAGTCGGCACACCTTGGGCCATTCGTGCGAAAATTAATATCAATCATAATCAATCAGTTGCGTTGTCGACGGGCGAATGAATCTTGGTTGGCGGTGAAGCTATAATAATAAATGTGTTAAATGTTCTCATTGCCCGCCACTACTTCCCGCCCACCATTCCACTCCGCTCCACTCCACTCCACTCCGATCCGATCCGATCCACTCTACTCTACTCTGCTCCCCATCGCACCCCATCGGACCATTCGCTCTTTAGCTCTGCTCCGATGGCTTTGTCAAGCCCTTTGTCATTCTCTATGGCGGCGCCTTGTTAATATGCAATTAATATTGAACCGGAACTCGGTTGCGTAAAGCAATAAAAACTGCCATTAATTGCCATTAGTGGGCGGATGATTGGCTGCTGGAGATTGGGAGATGGCTACGATGATGGGCTGTGTGCTGCGAGTGGGAGTGGGAGTGGGAGGGGGGAGCCTGAGGTGTGCAAAAAGCAATGCCAGGCAACAAATTAATATTTTTAATTTCAAAAGATTATACATTCATTTATTTATTGAAATAATTGAATTGCGGTAGAGGTAACAAAATAAAATGCACGCCAATAAAAATTAAGTGGAATCGAAATGGTTGTGTTGTCTGGTCGTTGTGTCTGTATGCGAGCGAGTATTTAATTTTTTGTTGCTTGTTTTTTGTTGTGTTTGTCCAATTTTGACACGTTTACTGTTAAAGTCAGCAAGCACAAACAAAATCGATAAATTTTAATTTGAATTCAAATTTTCTTCCTCGATGCACGCATGCATGCTATACAGAGCTGCTACGGTCTCTATCTGTTTAAGAGATATAGAGTATATACATATATGTTACACACACACACACACACACACACACACACACACATAGACGCACACTTGCTTGCCATTGTCGGAACGGACCCGGCCCTTTACGACTGGGGATGGGTCAAAGAACAATTCGGGAACAATGCGCGCGATGCATGAGAAATAAAAACAAGTCAAAACTTTTCGAATCGAGTGCCGCCCGCTCACAATGCCGGCACAGTTATACGCGCCTTGATTAATTTCCGACAATTTTCGGTCACAGTAAGGAGCGGGGCGTATAAAATGCGAATTTCATGCGTCACGCTTCTTTCTCAAAGTTGTTCGGTTTCTACTTCTTCTTCTTCTTCTTGTTCTTGTTCTTCTCCCTGCTGTTGTTTTCTTTTTCATTATTTCTGTTTTTTTTTTTCCACCATTTTCATTTTCTTTTTGAACAGTCAGTCCCTGTTCTTTGGCCTGGCCTGGTCTGTTCCCTGGTCTGGTCTCTGGTCTGATGTGGCATGGCAGGGACGATGACGAGGCTTTTACTTTCAACTCATTCTATTTTTTGAGGAGTGCAGCACAACTTTTGCGAATATTTAATTTGAGATTAATTCCTTTATTTGAATTATTCCTTCCGCATTTGCCGCTGAGCTCTCAACAAACTTTTTCGGGCTGTGTGCGCTCGTTCTCGGAAGGCGCGGAATTAAGTGCCTGATTCTTGACAATTGGCAGGCACGTTGATTGGTTCCGGTTGCGAATCAAAAAATAAATAAATAAATAAAAAAAAGTGGTACACAACGCTTCCTCTATATAACACACCTTGCGAAAATCTTGAAAATGAATAAACTTTTTCTCTACCCCCCTCCCCCCACTCGCCCATCGCCCATCGCCTGGTAATTGGAGCAGTCGATGAAATTGAATACAAAAAGGCGAGTACAACATTTAATTAGGTTTGTGGGGTGCGTAAGAAAAGCGATTTATTGCGGTTTCATTTTAAATAGAATTTTCATATTTTCAGACTCTAGCTTAGGAAGGAGATTTGGCCGTAAGGTAATGGTGATGTATGTGGGTTTACACAAATGTATTTTATTCAGTTCATTTTCAAAGTGCTTTAATTATTTAACGATAATATTAGTATTTCAGATTACGTTTACAAAAAGGTTTACTTTAGTTTATTGTACGAAAGATGCACACAACACACGATTACTATAAAACTCAATTTGACGCCTTAGCGTACGTATATCACAACACTCTCCCTTGAACGACGAACAACGATTGCAGTTCACTTGTGTCGACAATCCTATCGAAGGGTAATATCGATTACCATTCCCTTACTACCTTGTACACTGCAACTCCCATCTCCTGCCTTTCCTACATGTAATAGCAAGTTTTTAGGGATCTATAGCAGGAATTTAACTTAAAACTTCTCACAAGGTCTCGTGGGGGAATAAGCCTGCTTTTATTTCAAAACAAATAGTACTGCTTCCGTTGCAATCTCACATCGAAGACTAGTTATGACTAAATGCTAAACTTCATCTCTCAGACAGGTACGACTCCATATTGCCGTAGCTGGGCCCAATTTCTTATTGACAAGGACGATAGCCGGAACTATGCCAAAGAGTTTGCATCCGTGCATGTGCTGGGCAAGCAAATTACGACTTTCTTAGCTTTCCACATGATGAAATCCAAAAGCCTAAATTTTCTTTGCAATAGGCTTGATGCAATTTAATCCTTAAATACAGACTGATGTGCTGCAAACGAATTCGATTTCGATTTTGCGAAATTTGATGACAAGTTTGCTGACCGCCTTGCAGAATACGAACAAAGGGCAACGCAAATTTCCATGCTCCATGTACATGCATGCCCATAGTATGTACACAAGACTTAATTACTACTAAAGTGTTTAATTGAAATTGGTCAACAGCAATATGGAGGGGCTTCAAAGGAGTAGAAGAAGGCTGCCACATGCTTATCGTTGGTGGCCATACAGAGGTCCACTCTCCCCAAACTAATATAAATTGAAAAGGATGTACTCTACAATCCTTTTTGCTGTTGGAGTTTGGTTCTGGAGCTCAAGGAACTCAGCAGTAATTGATTTATTATTAAAAGCAATAATTAGAAGACGGACGTGTAACATTAATCTGCTTAAATATAATCAGCTATCTAGTTGGTGGATACACAACATTCAACGATGAAACTATAATCGAATAACTATCGAATTATTTCCACAAAAATACGCGAAGAAAATCTTCATTCAAATCTCGATTTAGATGAAATTAATTAAATTAATTATAAACATTTAATAATAGGTGCTTTATTAAATTACTGTTACCTTGCACGGTACATCTTATATCTTTCTCTATACATATTAATTCATGTTTAATTAACCCAACGCAGATGGAGAGGAAGAAAGAGCGATGTTATTCCCCACTTAATTCAAAATCATAATCAATCTTTTAGTCTGATGGACTTAAATACAAACTGGAAAAAAATGGAAAGATAAGTCTAGACAGACTTCAATTTATGACATTTTGGTGTTTTCAGAAATCAGTTAATTGAATCTCAGATTTTGAAACCGATGCTAAAATTGACTAGAAATCCCAATTATACAAGTAATTATTGAGAATCGTTGAAAATATAAATATTTATTGTATTCCATTATTTGAATCACTATTAATGCTTGAAGGAAAGAATTTCTAAAAAAAGAAAATGTATAGGGATAATTGAATACAGATGTAAATTTTAAATGTGAGAAAAAACTTACGGACTGAATTAAACCGCTTTGGTCGCGCTTAAATCACTTGATAATTTACAAATTGATTTAGGGGGAAAAAGTAATGATATTTGTTGAAATCTATCCATCTACCTAAATCAACAAATACTTATATAGTATTTTGTTGTCCACCAAGCTAAGTATTTTGAATGGCCAGAAAAAGGGGGATACTTGAAATACCTGGTGGGACGTAATGCATGTTCCCGTATTGTCTTTTTATATAAAAACCGTATCTATTTGCATTTGATGTATCCGATGATGGCTATATTTTGCTTATTTCTATTCCAAATTTTTAAACTTTCTAAAACGTCCCATTCTCTGTGTTATTGTTATCAACATAAAGTTTTGAGACGATGAGAAAAGCTCCCAACCCAATATGACCATCTGTATAGCCATAAAAACAAACCTTTACTCGTATACTTATATAAAATACAATTATGCTACAAAAAAAACGATAAATCCAAGATGTGTTGAAGGAAGAGACGCAACGTGAATCTAAAATAATGACTGAGAAAAGGAGCTCTTCTTAAGCCGCTGGCAAAACCTAACATTTACGATTAATTACCCTATTTAGAGTATTCCGAAAGTAGGAAGTATTTTCGTTCACGAAACATTTCACTGAATCAAAGTTTTCTCTGAAGTCCAGATGTCATTTAAAATCGAAAACTGTTTACAGCAGTGTGTCATTAACCTCATTTGAGGAAAGGTGTCTGCTTGGTAAAGAGGTGTGGAGGGGGAGGGGGAGGGGGGCAGAGAGAAGGGGCCGTACGCATTCCGACAGGTAAGGATGGCGTTGGTATGCGGATGGCCACATGCCTGCTCATTAAAGAAAACCGTTCGAAAGCAAAGCCAACCAGAGCTGGCTGTGCTGGTAATAACAGGACACTAGCTGTTGGGCAACCACGCGTTTACAAGTTGATGACTCTAGTAGAAGATACAAAGAAAAAAAAAGAAAGAAAAAAGTGAATAGGTGGTGGAAACTGAACTCCATTGCCAATGCACTTGCACAGGACTCCGATTAAAACACCTCGACAGCTCCTGTTTTGAGAGCACACAACATCCAGGCTACTGTTTATCCATTACTGTATGCGGACTAGGAAGTGCTAAGAGTACGAAACCCGATCTAAGTGAGCCTAACCCGCGCTACACTTTGTGCCTCTGCCCTTAGCTGCATAGATTACAGCAGGAGCAGCAGCAGCAGCAGCAACAACAACAACTGCTGCTCTGCTAAAGAGACAAGGCAACCCATCCACCCACACACTCTCATCGCAGGTGTGTGCATGTATGTGTGTAGTATGTGTCTAAGCGTACAGATTTATAGCGCGTAGAGTGTGGTACACATATTTTAAAAATAAATATATCTCATACGTCATGTTGCCTCTTCTATTGACACGCAAATGTCGAGCACACAGCTAAGCACATCGAAGTCGATTCAGCCATAATAATAATAACTTGTTTTTGACAGCGTGGCAGTATTTTTTGTGGCCAAGACTGTGTTGGGCATGCTCATACTATATGTGTAATACATATTTATGAGTGTTTATTCAGACATAGACAAAATACTCGTATGCCAACAAAATATTTATTGTTCAACCTGTTTAGATTTCTGTCACTTTCCGAGAAGTCAAGCGGTTGGCAATCCACCAAATGATGCTCTCGTTTCGCAACAAGACACAAATTATGAGTCTGGTAAGCAAAGCTAACATTTATTTGGTGTTTACAATTCGGTTTAAGGACCCTTTTCGTGGAAATTAATTAAAAAGCAACTGAACGACAACTCCAGCATCTAGGGCTTTCAAAAATTAATTTAGCAATTAAGTTAAGTATAGTATACGCTCAAATTTTATTTAGCGCGCATCGTGACATCGTAGTTCAGGGTGAAGATTTTCAATTACTTTTAATTCCACTGAAAGGTTTCAAGTTGTGGATTAGAAGGAAGGACTGCTTCAATTGCAGAATATGATGCCAGCCGGCAAACACTCGTTGCCAGACCTAGCTACTACTCCTTTTTTTTTTCTTTATTTCCACGCGCTGAAATACAAATTTGTGCAAATTGGCCAGAGACATTGAAGGAGGTGGCGAAGCTGACTAAGTAATCATAAATCTGCATTGTGATATACAGCTTATACATACTTCTAATAAATACAATGTTTCTACTGGAAATAATATTTAAGTACAATTGTAATGTTTTTGTTATATACTTGAACTTTTTTTCTTTTTTCCAAATTGGCCAGAGATATCCAAGGATGTGTGGCGAAGCTGACTAAGTAATCATAAATCTGCTTATTAATATACTATACAGCTTAGCAAATAAAATGATTCTCCTGGGAATCTTATTTAAGTATAATTCTAATGTTTTTGTTATACGAGAAAATTGGCGCTGGCATTCTGATGCTAATGTAACTTAAACATTTTTCCCTTTTTCCAAATTGGCCAGAGATATCGAAGATATCATAAAGCTGCCTATTGATATACAGCTTATATATCTAATATTATTTAATTAAAATTGTATTTTTTTTGTTAAAGGAGAAAACTGTCGCTGGCATTCTGATGCTAATATGGAATGAACTAACACTTTTTTCTGTTTTCCAAATTGGCCAGAGATGGCGAAGGATGTCTGGTGAAGCTGGCTAAGTAATCATAAAGCTGCCTATTAATATACCGCTTATATTTCTAGCAAATAAAATGATTCTCCTGGGAATCCTATTTAAGTATAATTTTTATTATACGAGAAAATTGGCGCTGGAATTCTAATGCTAATATGGATGCAACTTAGACCAGCAACTAATTAATCAAATTTTCGACTACTGCTTGGCCTTTACTTAACTCATATCCCAAGTAAAAGCACTGATATGGATGAGAGAGATGCAAATGAGTTGCGGCTTTCGTGTGTGCCTGCATGCACCCACATACTCGTACATATTTTATTTGCCCACACATGCATATTAATGCATTTTCAATTACCTCAATTGACTGTATCAGTCAATTGTTAATAAATGTATTGTCACAGCACAGGCACACACACACAGCACACAGAAAGGCAGACCAGCGTACGGGCAGGCATCACAATGCAACTGCAAATAATTAAGAGAAAAAATCCTTTTGGCGAATGCGAGTTAACAGGCTCTGTTAGCGAGCTTGCTGAAACAATGGCGTGCCACTGTAAGCAACAGTTGTTTCTGTTAAGCTCTGTTAGGGCTACGAGCACTGTCCCCTTAATATGCTTAAAGATGCGAGATGGTGAGATTGCGAGATTGCTTTTATCCCTGTCACATGTGCATTGAATGGCAGCTAAAAGCCCCCCCCCTCTCCCTCATGTCTTGCACAAACATCCAAACATATACTCCTTGTTTTTACGGGCATACATACATACATATATGTGTGTAGTTATACATACATAGTAGTAAGATATTTGATGCTATAATTCTTCATACACATGTGCCCATGTATGCATGCATGTCCTTGTATGTACGTGTATGTGCACATGTATAATACATTTTTATATATTTGCTATAGACACACACAGACACACACACATACACACACACACACACACTCGTACATACATGCATAGGCAGACCAACACACTCATGTACGTTTATTCTCGAGCTGTGTGTGTGTGTGTGTGTGTGTGTGCGTATGTTGTCAGGATATACTTTTTCGCAGGCTGTGAACTTGGCCCTGTAAATGCGATTAAATAATTGCGCAAGAGATTAAAACTGACTGCCCCAATGCCTTAAGCCGGCCCCGCCACACTCTACGTTCTGCGCCCTCCACTTTCCACTTTCCAGTTTGCACCGTCCAGAGTCGCAGGTCCACAGCCGATTCTGAACTTTGACAACCCTCAAAGAATCTTTGGCGGCTGCAAGTAAATTTAAAATCGAACTGCTTCAAGAATTCGCAGCACTTGTGTGCAGCTTGAATGCAACTTGATTACCCCAAAAACTACGTTAATAAGAGTTCAACATTCTGTGTTGCACTTTGAGCGCGTTTGGTTGGCAAAATGCTATGGAAGTTTGAGCAAGTTATTAAGTTCTCCCCTCATGCAGGATCGAACAGTAGAGAAAAAGTTTTTTTTTTGTTTTTTTTTTTCATTTCTCTTTTGCTGCCAAAAAGCAAACAAACCATTAGGGTTTGTGTGGGGGGCATTGGGCAGACTTTTGTTGGTTGTTGGTCGGCTGCCTGTGTGGAGGGTGGACGCGGGTATGTGTAGATGACGTCTGGGCTGAGGATAAAAGTTCGCGCACAGAAATGCTTGAAATTCTGCTGATTTTCTGTTACAATGTTGCAAATGGTGGCGGCGGCGGCGGCGGCGGCGCGACAGTGACGGCAAATGCGACGGCGATGGCGACGGCATGAGCGGCAGCTTCGATGGCGGCCACACCGCAGGAGACGAAGGACGAAGACAATGTAGAGACGGTGCTCAGGATGGTACTGGTGCTCTTGCCGGTGACGGTGATGGCGGCGCCAACTTTGTTTCGAGTTCCTTAGATGGGTGGAACTTACAAACAAACAAATAGACATGTATATATGTTACTAATTTACGTATATATAACATGCCTCATCATGTGTGTAAGTATGTAAAAGTGTGAGTGTGCGACAGAAAGTATTTCAAGTGTCAGGACAAAAAGTTCACGCTATTATTATGTACATATTTTTGTGTGCTGTACCCATCGTCCAAACGTTCAGTCTGTCCCAAACGAATGTCACGATTATGCTCAGACACAAGTTGAAAGTAACTTCTGTTGCTTTCGGTCGGTTGCTTGTTCGACTCTGTCCCAAAGTCTCCAACTCAGACTCAGCCCGACTCTATAACTCTCCTGCCACCTTGACAGTATTCTTCTTGTTAACAGCGGTAGCGGTAGCGGCAGTGGCAGCAGCAGCAGCAAAAAAAAAAAAAAACAAAAACGGTAACGCCCAGACTCAAAAACTTGGTCCATCAGCCAAACATGTTGGCAACGGCGGCATCATCAATTACAACGGAACTATTTGTTTACTTTAAATTTGTTCGAGCGCAGTTGCAGCGGTAACAGCCCACCAAATTGCTCCTTCTGCATAAACACACACGCCCACAGTCCAACCTCATCATAACGAACTAAGCATCATAAGCCTCTGTACCAAATAGTATGTGGGTTTCCTGCTTAAAATACGAGTTTTGCGGATTGTAGAGATTTTCTGGTCATTTTCGTTAATGGCCGAATGAACACCATGCAAATAAGGACAGCATACTTTTAGGCTGCAATTTTATAGCAACTGGAAGTTTGCTGCCTTCTAACATAGGAATAATACGTGGCTATTTCTGTTCTAAGTAATAGGTAAGATTAGTCCAACTTCATCATAATGAACTTAGTTTCATAAACCTCTGTACTAAATAAATACTAGATTGCGGGTTGTAGACGTTTTCTGGTTATTTCCGTTAATTGCCGGCTGAACAGAAAAGGATAACCATAGAAATAAATATAGCATACTCTTAGGCTGCACTTTTTAAGCAGATCTGCAAATTTGGTTGCATTCTAGCAAAGGAATAATACGTGGCTATTTCTGTTCTTAGTAAAAAATTAGCTAATAAAGTAGCAAAAATAAAAAGTTTAACGACCTAATCGCTATTTTATTCGCAAAACATTTGATTGATATGATAAAATGGTTCACTGAAAACTGAATAAACTTAATAAACGATTAACAGAGAGATTGAGATCCGACTGTTGTTACCAAAATGGCAAATGGAAACAGAGCAACGAAGTAAATATTGCAGTACTATTTATGTAGTACAATTCATTATCTCTTCAATTTTCTATGTAGCCTTGCAGGCAAACATAATTCGGACAAAATACACAACAAAAAAGTAGCGAAAAAATGAATAGACAGCACAATATTTAAACAAAATTAAAAATACTCGTATGCTGCATGTGTGTTAACTATTAAGTCTAATTACATAATAAAAAAGTTAAGAAATTGTCATTGCTTTATTAGTGTTGCATAAAAAAGTTGTCTTGTGGCCCTAACTTTTATGTCATCCCCCTCGTATATGTTTTATCTCTATAAGGGACTTTTCATTGCCAAGTTTTTTAAAAAGAGGCCGCAGACTTTATGGCCAACAAATGCTCGAAAAAAAGTAACAGTTTGGCTTAAAATGCAACTTTAAAACGCTTAAGGCTTGAATACTGCTCTTAAGGGAAAATGATTTTCAAATTGAAAAAGGAAACAAAAGTTCGATGGGAGTATTCGACGACAAAATGCCCTTCATTCAGTGAATTTCCAGACATGTTTTAAAGGCATATTTGAATTGGAATGCAAGTAATGCTGAAATCTTGATCAAGATGATGGAAATATATTAAATTTGTATTTAATGTTAGTTTAGTCTAAACATTTGTTAAAGAGCATCAACGGAATTTTACTAAATTTTAATTTTAATTCAGATATTTTGTCATTACTCTTTACCAATCCCTTTTAAGGCCTTTAGACGTACTATTCGTACATGCGTTGTAAGTTGCTGGTACAGTAGTTAGCAATTGCCTTTTGCTTCCTCTTCGTAGTGCCGCTGTAATGGCTTACTCCTGGTACCCTTTTGAAAGCAGTACTCTCCACGTTCCTTATGAATCTTGACGGCGGCGACAACGCACCTGTCTTGCCGAGGCCCAAAACCGACACCAGCACCGACACCAGCACCGACACCGGCACCGCGACCGACAATGAGACCGACAACGAGACCGACACCGAGCCATGGCCCTAGCCCGGCCCATTCCGAAAGGCAACGCGGAGCAGAAAGGAACAGCTCAGTAGAGTCAACGTTCGTTTTGGCAATAAAAACGGGGAACAGCAACAACAACGACATCAGCAGCAATCAAGTTGGTGCCAATGCCTGCAACAGTCATTGCGGCCACGAGGATGAAGACGAGGAAGAGAAAGGACTACAACTATATATGACAATGTTTCTGCTGCTGTTAATGCTGTTAGTGTCTTTGTTGTTGCTGCTATTATTGTTGTTGCTTTTGTTATGCTCTGTACAAGAGAGAGCATCATAACTTTGTCATTTCTTAAGTGACACACATAGACGGGGCGTGGCATCACGTACTCGTACAGATACGAGTATATGCAATTGTTAGTACGAGAGCGTTGCATTCAAAAGGCGCGTCGAGACACAAATTTAATTTAAATGACTGAAGATTTCGCAACTTCTGCATCCGAATGAATGAATTGTGTTTCTATTGTTAAAGGCCAGTTCAAAAAATGGTCGCACTCGATTCAATGATTGAATTTAAAATTCTCACCATTTTCGCTCTTTCTCGAGCTTCTATCTTTCTCTCGATCTGTCCATTTATTCACGCACTTATTTGAATCGTTAACAGAATGAATTAAGTAGCCATCATTGGATGGATTATCCAAAAAAAAAAGGTGACTCTTGTACGAAAATCTAAAGTTGATGCTTCTCTTTTAATGTTCAGCAGTTTTTGCTGTGAACGTGGTATGTGTGGCCCGAACCACTATTAGTTCGTAGAATGCGACAAATAATTACATACCACAGCTCCATCAAGATTGCGTTTTATTTAAATTAAAAGCTGACTGCGGCAATAAATTTACACATGGATGGAATTTTATTCAATTGTGTTTATTTTGCAAGCACAAACACAAATTCCTTCCACATACACAAATCAAATTAATTTAATTAGCAACACTTGTTGTTGACCATTATCGATGCGTATGGTGTTGTTTTTTTTTTCACTTTGTAACATCATCTTTAATTTGAAAACACAAATTCCTTCCACATACACAAATCAAATTAATTTAATTAGCAACACTTGTTGTTGACCATTATCGATGCGTATGGTGTTGTTTTTTTTTTCACTTTGTAACATCATCTTTAATTTGAAAACAGCTTCTAATCGCTTAGACATTGCTTATCAAGTTTTGACACTCAACACGTGTACTATGTATTTGTTTAAGATTGGCATTGTGACACGTAATAAGCCGTTACCCGTCGCTCAGCAATAACAGCAGATATTGAAGGCTTTAATTGACAAACAGTTATGGCGACATGACAGACGACATAAAAAAATAACTATTGATGTACTCGTAGCGAAGACTTCAATTAGTTCACAGTAATTTCGGTAATTCTAGTGGCTTTCAGGATGCAAATCTATATAATTACATATTAATAAATATCCTAATCGAAATGAAATGCAAAATGAGTTTGTATATCTGTTAGGGTCTTGACTTGGGAAATAATTGAAATAATTGCGCCAATGCGCAGCTACAGGCTGTTCGTTAACCATATCCACTGCATGAGAAGGAGAACCTGTTTCCCAAGTTTGTTTATTCTAGCTCTAGTGCTGACTGAGATCCTTATCGTATACAAATTATGTTCACCGAGGCATGCAAGATATAAGGCGGAGGTGAACTTTTAAAATATAAACAATAAACAATTTGAATAAAACTAAAGACCCAGATTATTGAAAACTTGTTTGCTAAACAAGCAAAGAGGACAATCGCATAAAGATCTGTACATGCATATTCCGATCAAATTAACTTATTAATTTCATTCGTTATATCTCGTATAAAACTGTTTGGTATGCATTTTTTTCTTTTTTTTTACAAAATTGTCGTCTAATGCTGTTTAATTTTTCCTATTCGGCTTTGGCGTAAAAAAATGAAAGCTTTGATAAAAATATTAAAGGTGAATAAATTATTGTACAATCAAAAAGTGAGAAACTGTATTTTTTATGATAACACTGATCGAATTTTAAATGAAAATTGTGGAGCACGAGACAATGGTGTGGTGTACACTGGCAATTGTATATTTAGTTTTCTAGATATCTAATATATATCTATTGATGTTTATTCAAAAGTATATTGCGTTCGTGACACGACGGGGTGCGTCCATCTCTACTATGAGAACGATTTTCAAGAAATGTTCATGACTATCCTACATTCCGTAACGAAAATCATGGGTGATTTTTCATTCACCGAAATTTACAAACTTTCGTTGACTTTTATTAATTTTTGTACCTGCCACTACTACTTGTACATACCACAGATTTCGTGCCGACCCCCATCCCCTGCCCCACCCCGGCAACGACTCCAACCCCGACCCAGCGCACTGACGTCAGTCCCTGTGCGGCACACGTGTGTGTTTGTTTCCTGTTTATCATGCAGTTCAGCCTGTTAGCTAGTCCTTTATTAGTGGGCCATATAGTTTGATTCTTGTTGACATTGCATGTGCTCTAAATCCTTGCAAATTGTATGTAAACTTCGGTGTGCCCCAAAATCAACATCTATTCTTATACTCACCGTTTTCTGTTCGGTTCGGTTCGTTTCGGCTTTTCTTTCTCCTTTTCACTCGAGAGAACGTGTTAATATTCAAATTTACATTCTAATTTCATGTGAAATATATTTCAGCATTATTTTTTTTTATTTATTTACTTTTTTTTTTATTTTGTTGCCTACTTGCCAGGCATGGCTCGAGACCGAAAAGAGACCCTTGCCACCCCCCAAGTACCCGACCCGATGGCAAAAATGTCTGCCCAATCTCACACCCTTCCCCTTCCCCTTCTCCAACCGCCCGCCTAGCACCACCCACCATCAACCACCAACTTTCTCATTGTCGCAGCCAACCACGTCGACAGCGCGCAGTGCTCGTGGCTGGCCCCTCGATGTTGTTGTTGTTGCTCCCGTTGTTGTTGTTGTTGTTGTTCGTTGTCGTTGTGTTGTTCTTGTGTGTCCCATAAACATAAATTTGTTTGCTTTGTGTCGCATAATGAATGCGTTTGGCTTTTCGTCCTCCCTACCAGCCAGGGGCCCACCTAACCATTCTTATTCTCACTCTCCTTCTTATTCTCCCCACCTCTCTCTCTCTCCCGCTCTCTCTCTCTCTCTCTCTCTCTGTCTCTGTCTCGCTTGCTCACGTGCTGTTGTCTATCTGGCCAACCAAAAAGCCATGGCATGAGCCAAAAAATCCTCACTTGAACACAGAATAAAGTTTTTAATTTACGATTTTTGATTAAAACATAGCCAGGGCTGGCTGCCTGCTTGCTGGCTAGCGGGGGGGTGCGGGCCATTCATTCAAACGGAATATGATGGGATGGCGACTAAGAGTGGTGCGATTTATGCTCGCGTGTGTTCAGCTTTAATTTCCCTTGCTTTTTTTGCTCTTTTTTGAGTGTGTTGTCGCTCGAAATTGGAAAACGGGCTTTCGATATGAAAGTGAAAGCTAACTTCTCACGGCGCTTTACTCCGTACACCCCGTTGTACTCAACCGTACCCCACCGCCACCGCCACCGCCACCACCACCGCCACCACGCCGCACTCCATCCATGGCGAGCTTATAAGTGTGTGTGGGTGTTCGTGTAGGAGGTCCCCAGCCCCCTCCCAACCATACTCGCATATTGTCAACGACCATGTGCCTCATTTCATAATTTATAGAATTTGCCAAGCGTTAAACTTTTATGCCACAAATCATGTTTTGTTTTGCCATAAATACAGGCACACGCATTAGATTCCTCCATCTCCAAATGGATTTGCCCTGACCCGGGCAATATGGCTGACTCTGCCAATTGTTTGGGTGCATTAGTATTAGTTAGTTGATTGCCCCAGCTCTGAACTGTGGCCACTTGACGCCGTGGTTCATTCAAGCATTAACATAAAACTAAACAGCTGCGAAATCCGCTTACTTGTCCGGGCTCGCTCGCTCTAACCGCTTTGTTATCCTTCCCAGGCGAGTGTTTTTCATTTGCCATGCAGGTTTGAAAATTAGCCTAATGATAATGCGAAGCAATGATTACCCACAACACTGAGCTAACACAACTACTAATTTAATATCGGAAGTCTGTTGCATTTCGCCGCAACTCTGAAATGATAAACACACGTAAGCGATATTGTCGTTCGTTGTGTTAGAGAAGATAATACTTTCCAGGACTAGTAGTCCTAGTCTTTCTGCAAATGAATCTATTCTCGTTTAAAAAACATGCCACAACTGGGTCTTTATTTTTATTCAATTTCAAACATGTTTATATTATTAACAAAACTGAATTATTTTCTTAAAAAAATGGAAATAATAACAAAAATATTATCAATGATAAATATTTTAGGACTTTATTGAATAAGTTAATTCAATATAATATAAGTTCATCAGTTATTTTAAAACGTATAAGTGCACAATAGAATGAGATTTGGAAAATTTTACATGGAAATAAAAATGAGTACTCTTTAGATATATTAATAAATAACAAATGACAAATACTATAGGGAACCAGAATGTCAAGTTCTTTTAGGAAATAATATAATACTTAAGTATCTGGTATTTTACTTTTTGTTTTAAATTATTATTTTAGCTTAAGTGCTTAAGTTAAGAGAGGTCCACAAATAAACTTGAAAATCTGACTGGATGTTCAGATTTTATTTGTCACCTGGCCAGCTATATTCTGATTCACAAAAAGCTTAAAAAATTTACCTATAAATAGTAAGTAGGAACGAAGAACTCAATACTAATTTATTTCCTGAAGATAACTTAAGGAGAAAAAGGAGACAAGGGAATCTCCAACCTTATTTGTCAGTCAGATATTCGTACATATAAGAGCTTTACGATTTTCCCGGAAAGTCTTGATGGTGTCGAAAGAGAGTTTTGTTAGAAGTAAGTGATAGCATCTCGAGAAAAATGGAAAACAATGCCTTGTTATTCTACAATGAACTGAAAAGTTAAGTGAACATAATCAGCATGTGGAGAAAAATAAACCAAGAACTTCTCAAAGCAAAAGCATCCACTAAACTTTTTGGTTTGTAAAGAAAATTGAATTCGGGAACATACTCGTAAGAATATATGTTTAATATTTTTTATAAAGTTTCGAAAAACTATCTAGCTTCACTTGTTGTTTTGTTGGCTTGTTACTGTCTGAATATTTTGTTTGTATCAGAACTTTGTCGGTCTTTATCAATTATTTGTAAGTATTTACACGATCAGGTACGTGAAGACATTAAATCAATTAACTAATGATTAAGATCAGGACTCATTACCACGACATCGACTGATGAAAATAATGCGTGACAAGAAATCAGTGACGATTGTGAGTAATGGTAGATGTTTGGGGAGAGAAATTCTACACGAATACGTTTTTGAATGGCAGGAATGAAAGGAAACATATATATATTTTTTTGAAATGTATCTAAATTGGATGCCACACAGCTGTCAGAATAGGCGGGTTATATGGGGACGAGGGTATTTTATCTTCGCTGAAGTAGAACAAAGCATTTTCACTTGTTTCCCAGCACACTGGACAGGGCACGTGTGCGTATTCTATGCTCATTAGCATCCATCTATCTGAGAACAAGGTGAAAATATGAGCTCCACACCTTACAGTCTGTCCATTCGTCTGCCCGTCTGCCCGTCTGGCCGTCCGCTCGTCCACCCGTCTGAGCACTTGCCTGCTTTTCCGCAAAATGAATGAAGGCGGAGGCGCACACAATAGAAAGCAGACGCGTCTTGCCAAACGTTGAACGGCAAAGAACAAACGACAAACCACCAACATCTCTACTCGCCTTCACACTCCTTTGCCATCATGCTGGCCATTCCATTCAGGATCTCACCATCGCTATCGTGCGTGCGTGTGTGTTTGTGTGTGTGTGGCACACTCCGGCGAAGTGGGCTCATGATTTTTAACTGATTTTTGATAGCCTGCCATGTCTCAGGCGATTCTGTTGGTAGGCATTGTTATTATTGTTGTCGTTGTTGTCCTGCCGGCTGCGGTCGAGCCATCCTCGTTGTTGCCATCTTCATCGTCATCGTCATTGCCATTGCCATTGCCTGTGCCTTTGCCAACACCACCGCCAACGCAAATTCGGCCCATAAACGCCCACAAGTGCCTAATTTGTTTTAATACAAACGATGCTGCGGCGACGATGACGTTGGCGGCAATAGCGATAGCGATGAAGGCGATGGCGATGGCGATGCTGATGCTGATGCCGATGCCGGCGGTCCTGTTACTTCCTTTTGCCTGGCAGTGCAGGAATTTAATACAATTGACACAATTAATTTCCCTAGGGATGCTGCCCGCACCCTTCTTCCCATCGAAGCCACACGTAACAAGGGTCCCATCAGGGTGACCGACATTTTTCATCAAACAAATTGCTGATAAGTGTTCGATTTTCGACAACAACAAGTCCATAAAATACGAAAACCAAATTCCACGCACACCTCTAATCAAAAACAATAAAAACAATTTTATTTTAAGCCGCCATCTCACATTAATTTGTTATTTATTATTAGCTGCCCAAGGTCGTTAAATACATGTTTTTATACTAGATATATGTTGAAAATTTCATATTATTTATAATCGAATTTATTTAACTTAACAAACAATGTTGTTCATAAATGTTCAGGAGTCGTGAATATTTTTGAATCATTTGGCGCTCAAAAATGATTCAAATGGAAATTTGACTCTGATTTAAAAAAGAACTTTGCATTTTCGGATTATGATTATAAATTAGAATTGTTGCATTTATTCAAAGTTTAATTCATCGGCTGGTTTTCGTTTCATTATAAATAATTTAAACTGGCATAAATATATGAATAAATGAATAATCGAATTTAATTAACTTAACAAACAATGTTGCAATTTATATCGTTGGTAATCAGATTGAAGTTTTCTTAAGCTATTTGATAAATTTTCAGGAATCATGAATATTCTTGAATCATTTAGTGCTCAAAAATGATTCAAATGGCAATTGGACTCTGATTAAAAAAAGAACTAATTTATTTTGCTGTTTCGAATAATGTTTATAAAAATGAATTCGAATTGTTGCATTTAATCACAGTTTAAGTCATCGACTTGTTTTCCTTAAGTTATGCATGCAATTTATATCGTTGGCAACCACATTGAAGTTTTCTTAATCTATTTTATACATTTTCAGGAGTCATGAATGTACTTGAATCATTTGGTGCTCAAAATGATTCAAATGGCAATTGGACTCTGATTAAAAAAGAACTGATTTATTTTGCTGTTTCGAATTACTTGTATGTTTATAAAATGAATTAGAATTATTGCATTTATTTACAGTTTAATTCATCAACTTGTTTTCGTTTCGTTATAAATGATTTAAGCTGGCATAAATCGAACTAAGGTTACACAATTATTTGTTAAATGAGTTATTTTGCGGCCATCTGCGAATTCAAAAATAAATTCATACTTATAGTGAGAAACATTTTAGATATATATTTGTTTTTATATGATTATTGAAATGTAAGGCCACTTGCACACTTTGTACTCTTTAGGTGATTTAATCAAGCTCAGCAACATGCCCTACTTGAGGACATTTTGAGTGCCTCCTCCTTTGCAAAGTACTGAATAATATAGTATGTTTTGGTTGCCCTATAAACTATCGATTCTACAAAATATTTTATTCACCATCTACAAGTATTTCCGATTCCGCAGTGAAGTCGGGGAAATGGTCACCCTGGTTTCTACCTCCTTCTTCAGCTCCACTGCAATGCCAGATGGCCAGGCAGAGGAGCTGATAAGGATGTGCCTGACAAGCGCCAAGGCACAAGTCCAGAGATGCAAGAATGAAACATTTGTGTGTTCGCGTGTCTGGTATGTTTGTGTTTGTGTTTATGTGTGTGTGTGTGTGTGTGTGTGTGTGTGAGTGTGTGGGTGTGTGTGTGTGTCAGGGTGTTGGGGAGTTGGGGAGTTACGCGTGTTTGTCTATTTGTGTGTGTGTGTGTGTGTGTGAGCGAGTGTGACTGTTCGGTGGCATGTTTGGCATGTTTATTTATGCTGCGCCACTCTCGACTTAATAAAGCTATTGAACAGCTAATCAATAATATGTGTCTTAATTAGCGCATACCGATATGTGATGAATGAAACGCATATTTATGCACGCTGTGTATGTCATTAGTGTGTACATACCTATGTATACCTACTTGTGTGTACTTGTACATAAATACATACATATAACACATAACATACACATACATACATACATACATACATACATACACACAAACCAGCATGTGTCTGAGTGATGCGCAAAATATCACTAATGGATATTTGATCACTGTGTTTGCCAATTTGTAGTTATCGTGTGCGATTGTTTGCCTGTTTGTTTTCTGCCAAATTGGCAATTGAATTACAGTCAACTGTGTCATCATTGCTGTACTATAGGCTGTAGTATAGGTATAATTTAAATAGAAACAAGGCACAAATGCTTGCCGGAAACCGAATTAAAAAACAATCACACACATACTTGTACAACAAAATGAGAAATATGCAATAAATGGGAGCCATAAATATTCAAGATGAATATCAGGAAATAAATCTACCAAATGGTAGTCTTCATACAAGTCGAACACAGTCTTTGCCTAGCATGGCTTATAATATTCGTATTGGTTCACTCATTTAAAACAGAAATGTTCCTCTTCACAGTTGCGCTCTTATAATAAAGTCTATAAATCGTCATCAATAAGTTCAAATGTTTATTATTAACAAACACATTAATATGAGCAATGCACTTGTCTATCCATTTATATTAGCGGACATTATTTTGCAGAGAACTACCGCAGATAAAACAACTTATATTCACGCCTGTTTATAAATGGTTAAACGATTTAAAGTTCGCGTTTCGCTACCACTTCGGTTAATATTTATAACTCAATACTCCTACCTACTTGTATATATGGTAATCAGACGATATAAAATATAAAATTCTTCATCATTGCTTGATTTTCTGGCACTTAGATTCCTGGTCAAGCAAGTCGACTGGTGTTTTATTAATAAAGTGATCTCAATCAAGAATTTAAATCCGGAAGTCGCGACCTTCTCTTCTTGAGGCTTGATCGTATCAGATTTCCATTTACTTTATTTCCTGGATGTTTTCATTTTTAAAACTTCTGACTTACTCCAAGGTTGTTGTTTTGACACTTTCTAAATAACTTTCTTCATAAAATACGTCTCTTCTATCTGGTCGCATTGTCATTTTACCTTAAAATAAAATGAATTTTATAGTTCAGTGAGAAGCAGCTTAACAACCCAATTAGACACTTATACGATTGACAATTGGAGTACTTTTTAGAGTTTCTTTCATTTAACTATTCCTGGCTGAAACTGTGATCGCAATCTTGGTATTTTATTCTACTTAAGCGGACTTCTGCGAGTCACATGACAGTCCTTGGTCTTGTGTTCCTGTAGAAATTGAATGCCTTTTGGTTCGTTTTGAGTTCTCATTCCAACAGGATGATATTTTTCCCCTTTCCTGAGTATTTAAATCGCTTTTGGATTCTATGTTTACATTATAATGATAACTTACGCCTGCTCTTAAAGAAACTTTCTCTTCTCCCTCTAGAAGCGTGTTTTTCCAGCTGTCTTGAATAAATTCACAAATATTATAAGATATTATTTTTCTAAAAACTAAAACTCAACTAAAACGCATCAAATTATTAATTTCTGGCTGAATTCAAATACTTTAATTAGGGCATACGATGTCTTCACTTTTTATTTATGAATGCCAATATTTGAATAAAAATGCTTTTAATATTGGAAGAAGCGTAAATATACAAAAGAACTGCAATTTTCCAGGATGGAAATTAATATTATAACTCAATTGCTTGTTGAAGGCGATTTCAGTCACGTTTGCGTTAGATGTTTATTTTCAAAACCTATAAATTGACATTTACATGAAAACAAAGCCCAAGGAGAGCAAAAATTCGTTTGAAGAGCATTTCAAAGACTGCGAAATCATTTTCATAAATCATTTTAGCTGGAAATATACATTTATGTATATGTATATATGCATCGATAAGGAACTTGCATTTGTACATCCATCCATTTGCGATTTACGAGAATCACTTGTGGCATATGTGTGTTTTGTATATGTAGTTGTGAATGGAGGGCGAGGGAGCAGTTCTATTAAATCGCTTCAAGGCTTTCATTTAACGCAGCATTAGTTTCATCTCAATCAGTGCTATGACAGAGATTGAAAACGAATTAAGTGTTTGGCTTATTAGTTGGAATAGTTTGTCAGCATTTTGTGGTCAGGTACTCGCATGCCACTGAGCTCTTACTTATTGTGGAAATATCGTGTGTTTATTGACAGACAGCCGTTGCATTGCAGCTTATATCCATTTGTTGGACTTTTTTTGTATGCTTCCACATTTTCCCAACCACTACTACTTGTATATTGTAGTATATCGGCTCTCGGCAACGAATATTGACGTCAGCAGCATAAGCAGCACAATCTGCAAATGCTATGTAGTATGCATAGGGATTGACGAGCATGAGGAGGAGTTGGAAAAGGGAGGAGTACGTTGGGGACGGGTGGAGAGGTGTAGCAAACGAAAGGCAGCAACTATGTTAATCCAATGCCATGACTGCCGTTGACAACCAGTCGGTGTCGCTGTCTCGCACTTGAGGTTGCATTTTAAACAGATGTCATCATAGTTGGATGTAGTGGGTGTTGGCAAAGGGGCGGCGAGTGTGCGGAGATGGGGGTGAGCGATGGGGATGGCATATGGGAATGGGCATGGGTATGGGCATGGGCATGGGTATGGGCATGGGCATGGGAATGCATGGGTAAGTATTTGACAGTGCCGGCCATTATCGCGCGTATTTATGCGTACTGAAGTGGTGCGCACACAAGTGGCGCAACCGACCGCGCCTATTATAATCATTATCAGCAGCAGTAGCAGCGGTAGCGGCAGGCAGAGGCGCGGATGCGGACGTGGATGTGGACGCCAGCAGCAGAAGCTGGGAGTAGGAGCAATAGCAACATCGTAATGTTTAAGGGCGGTACGTCGAGCGACAGTGGCAACAAATGCGCTCTTGTAAATGCACACGCACGGAGACACCAACACCAACACCAACACACACACACAGAGAGAGATGTGTGTGCGTGTGTGTATGCAAAATTAACCAAGCTGTCGTCGAGGACGAGCCCACTTGTCGAATATTGGCACTGACAGGAACAGCAGCCACATTATGGTAATAAATTTTCACGCAGCAACATCATGCGCAGCATCCGCTGCTACTGCTACAGCTACAGCTACAGTAGCAACAACAGTTACAACAACAGCAACAGCAACAGCAACAACAATAACAATTACAACAACGACAGCGACTAGTGACAACAACATATGCCCCGCATCCATGAGCACGCATCTATAAGTCAGCCAACTACACAGCTCCAGTTTTCGAGTGCAATGACGACACAGCCAGCAGCAGCGGCGGCGACGGCGACGGCGGCAGCAAATTTTGTCCACAGACATATGTATATATACATACACGTATGTATGTACAGAAAGTACATATGTATAGATCGACTGCATCGACGCCACCGCCGACGTCAACGTCCTTGCTGGCCCTCTCCTCCTCCTCTCCTCCAGCGACAGGAACCGGTGTGTGGTGCACATTTTAGATGCATCATGCATCCGGCCCTCGTTTATTCGCAATGTGCATCTGAAAAAAAAAAAGAAAAAAAACCGAAATGATAGAAGAAAAAAGACATATAACGAGAGCCTGTCTACCATATCCATATAGAAGTATATGGAAAGCAGATTGTACATGGCAATCACACACTGCCTCCGCTTTCTGTAAACTGGTTCTGGGCCTGAGTTGTCAATAACCATGGCTTAGATTCCCTTTCGCAATTTCAGTTGAAATTAAACTCTGCCCTGCTACCCTAAAAAACGCAAAGTGCACAAAAACAAAAAACAAAAAAATTGGCTAAAAAAAAAGTTGAAAAAAATGGAAGAAAACATTGGAAATGCCTAGAAATTGTTGGGCAGATAGGAGTATGTACATATATATCGTACATTTCGAATGCAACGTTGCGTACAATTGATTTCACTCGAATTCAATCAACAGAGCGTGTTTGGCGGAAATAGAATCCTTCGCAAAAATGGAAATATGCAAATCGAAACTGATAAATGTTTAATTAACTAGTAAGTAAGTAATGAAATTTCCTCCATTGGACTGCTGTGAAAAAAACTGCAGGCTGTATACCTTTAAAAAACCTGCAATGATGTTGAAAAATGCTTGATGAAGAGACACCTAATGGAACGAACTACCAACACACATAAAAAATATCAGAAACGCTACACAATTTCGTTGAAAAATGATTAACAAAATGATGTACACATTTTATGTATAATGAAAAACTAACTAATAAATAATTTAGTATTAGAAAAGTCCAAAATTTAATTTAATTAATTAAATTATTTAATATTAGTACATACAATTTATTTTCTTTAATGTCATTAAGAACGAATTTGCTTTTCTTTCTAATAATTCTTTGTCTCAATTTTAAATATAAACATGTTAAAAACTTACTAATATATAGTACAAATGTAAAACTCTGTTTAGCGACAGAGCTCTTAAAGTGACTAGTGCTTTAACATATACATATGTAACTCCAGTAGTTGCACTAGGAAGTAATTAACAATAAATAAATAAATAAATAGTGTGCAGTTGGCACCTCAAAACGAATTGGAATTCCAACTGAAAGTTAAATCCAAAGTCGACAAGGAGATAGCACCACAAATATACTCTCTGGTTTGATTTAACATTGCTACTTGAACTATAATTTTTGCTGAATTTCAAATACACGATTTCGCTTTCATTTTTGACAATTTCCCCATCAGGATAATAATACACACAAATACAAAATGTATTTTGGCGAAATTCCATTTGCAATATTCAATGTACTTGTATTGTATAAATAAATCGCAGAGCAGCGATTATATAGAGTTCGTTTGAGTTGGCCAAACAGCGCACAATCAAAATAATTGCCACTCATGTGGCAGCAATTTTGTTCACCTGCGCACTGACCGTTAGAGATTAAATTGATAAGACCATTAAATAAAATGTGAACAATTGAACAACAAGAACTACATACGAGCAAGTCCTGTTTATTTTAGAACGCATCTTGCACATCAAAATAGTATGGAATTATATTTGTGGAGTTTTTTCAGAAACTGCAGCGACTACACACAGAAAATTTGTTCGCATCCATGAAATCACATATTTCCAAAAGTGTCTGAAAGTGAATTTGAAATGGAAATGTCACAATTTGTTATTTGATAGGATATTGTTCACGACAAATTCTATTCAGCTTAAATAAATGCCAGCTATGTTGGAGGTACTAGTTGTCTGGTAGAATCGATGGGTGACCAGTTTTTTACTTGTATAATGACTTTTCTTTTGAGATAGTTAGCTAAAGCGCTCAAAATTAATGGAGATATACTATGAAATAACTTGCACGCATTGCTTTCTTTCAGTGTATGTCCTTTCGCCTCCATTAAAACACCTGTCTTTGATGCACAAAACTGAATTTCTCTTTTTAGAAAAGTTCGGCGCTCAAAAATGTGCTGATACAGGTAACTTTGTTAGTTTTGCGAGCATGAGTTTTGCATATAGTAGTACCATATACAAGTATGTATGTATGTATGCTCCTAAGTAGAAGGTGCTTCATGTTTGTCACACAAGTACATACAACAACAACGACAACAACATCAGCAACATCAACAAGAAGTAACAGAAATCACTGCTAAAAAACACATCCTGTGGGCTCATATTCAAAACTTTGATGCACAGTTAAGTGTGCGTGTGGGTGTGGGTGTGAGTATGAGATGTGACCATGTGTGTGTGTGTGTGTGTGTATGGTTACATTTTAAGCTCTATTGGTTGCCCAATTGTAAGCCAGTTATCTAAAGTTGTAAGTCATCTGCATGTTCATCTCCCTAATTGACCATAAACCGTACCAACCAACAACATGCGCTTTCGCTCGCTTCAATGGCAACTTTAACATGAATTTTGCAACGCATCCATAAAGGAAGACACACACACACACACACATATATATAAATACATATTTATATTTGTATATATGTATAAGTATATGCTGAAATGAAGGTAGTATCATCATATAAGCGAAGCTGAGAGACACAAAGCGATGCTTAACATGTCATTGGCAACACTAACGCCAATCGAATGGTTGTGTTGTTGCTATTGTTGTTGTTGTTGGTGTTGTTGTTGTTGTTGTTGGTGGATGATGAGAACAGAAGAGAAGAAGGGAGGCAGTGATGGGCAAACGGAATATTGTGCAACTCTTTCGTTTAGGCCACCATTACGACATAACAGCAGTGTCATGTACGAGGCACTAAAAGCAAACCACAACGGCAACAATGAAAGCAACACCAACAACACCAACAACAACAACAAAAACAACACCAGCAGCAGCAGCAGCAGCAGCAGCAGCAGAAAAACAAAAACAAAACTCCGCATTCAAAAATTTTTGCATAAATGTTGAATTTTGCGCATTAATTTTGTTTTCGATGAAACGACACCAAATGTGCTAACGGCTCCTAACCAGACATAAAATTTTATTATATTCCCGCAAGTGTGCTCAGCCGTATAGCCAATGGGGGATAACTGTAGTCGGCATGCACAGTCGTGCACACATACAAGTACATACATATGTACATACTGCACATACACACATTTATCACACACACACACACACGCATACAGACATATAGATGATTGTAGCTGCTGGTGCAAGACGAAGAAATGACAACAATGGCAAGAAACAAAAAAACCTTGAATATGGACTCATGAATATCCTAAGATTTATTTTCAAAAGCTACCAACAAATACCCTGCTCGTGTTCCCATCTGCAGTATTTTCAAAATATCTTCCAGTTTTCAGTTTGCCTTTTTTTTACATTTTGCTGTGAGTTGAGGCTCTTTTCTTAAATTCTACTAGCTAAAAAGCTACTGGAAGAGATAAGGTGTCCTTTTTAGGATAGCATCTCCTTAACGCTGTTTAAAACAATTCGGACATGGCCATTCCTTCTTTTTAAATATAGAGCAACCTTTAAAAAATTTATAATTTATTGATTATGTTTTATTTTTCTTAGCATCTTAGGAAATACAAAATAGTTAACACATTAGGAACAAATTGCAGAAGGGTCTATATGTGGTTTAAAAAAAAAAACTGGGTCTATATGTTGACAGCAGAAGTCTACACGCCATGATTCGTGTCTTTAGATTTTGTGCTTCAAAATGTCAATGTTCATACAGAGCGGCGGAGGGGCGGACAGATGAACAGACGAACAGACGGACAGACCGACATAGATAGCTATATCGAGTCGTTTCGTCTGACTGTTCCTAAAACATGCTACATACTACTATACATTACAAGCCTTTTAGTATACCCTTTCAATTTTCGGGAAGGGGGCATAAAAAGAGGCAGCAGAGGCAGCAACAAAAATAAAAGAGACATTGCCAAATGGCACACTTGTCGTATACGCAACGAGCACTGCGCTATGCGTTCCTCCTTGCCTTGTTTTGTTTGTTCTCTTCCTCTTCCGTTCGCTCATTGTTGTTGTTGCTGTCGCTGTTGCTGTTGTTGCTGTTGTTGCTGTTGTTGCTCTTGCTATTGCTGTTGTTTCTTCAGCTCCATAATGTTGTTGGTTCGGCATCCATAAAATGTCAGCACAATGTCAGGAGCTTAGGGCGGCAGGAGGGAAAGCCAGCAGGCAGTCGGCAGCGGGCAGAAGGGAGCTGGCAGAGGATAGAGGGCAGATGGCAGCAGGGGAGGGCGACCCTTTGTTTCAATTGCATTGCAAGGCGGCAAACCTGGAGCCGTCCTCCACCCAGGTCTCTTTAGTATATCCCCGAATCACGAAATGAAACTGGAGGTTGAGAGTTTAGAGAAGCCGCTCAAGGTAATTTAATATGCCGTGGCGAACGTTGCACGGCACGCTGCGAAAACGAAACCAACATTTCCCATTTGCCAATGCATGATGGCAGCAATAGAAAGCTCTAACATGTACATGACTGCAGTAAAGCCTCATAAAATACGATCATAATGTTGCAGAAAGTAATGGCAGATATTTTAAAAGGCTCACAATATTTGTGCAGCAATACAAAGTAATGTATCGCTCTGAAGATTATCTTTTCAAAGTAAGCTTCCTTCGATGCGTCACTCCATTGTAATCAAGACATCTGCAGGCCAAATTTGAATTGGAAAGCACTTTGAAGAATTTGTAATCATTTTTCGAAATTAAATCTGTTTAATTCCACTTTCCAAATAACTATTAAAATGTTAAAAGCATTTTGTCATACACTCAACAAAAAGTTAGGCAATTTCTTAAAGCCCAAATTTGAAGATAAATGCAATTTTATTGAAAGGCATGAACAATTTATTATTGATTTAAAAAACAACATGGTTCTTTTATTTCTAAAATCCCATTTTGCATCTTGAAAAATAACAAAAAATAGAGAATATAAAATAAGTTATGATGACTAGTAACCTATTTTAAATGTAGTTTTAAATAGGGGGCTAGCAAATTATTCAATTCGCTGCTTAATTAAGCATTAATTTAGTTGAAGATAAGCTTAATTTAATTTATTGTTCGAGAACTTTCTTGAATAGGTGCAACAATGATCAAAATTAAACAACTTTGTAACTGTGTTTTAAAACTAATTTTATTTTAAAAAAAATCTATCTTGTTAATGTTATTAATATTAAGGATTCAATATAATTAATGATGGTTACGATGATCAGCATTATACTATGATGTGTAGGAGGATAAGTATTTACACAGGGACTCTGGCTGCCCTATCAGTTGTTTCCCCGATTTTACTATACCTTGTAGCTTGATCAATTCTAGAGATTAAATGAATAAGACGTTCCTCGTAATTGTGCCTTGTGAGTGACTTACTGTTAGGCTATATTGAGAAAAATAATAATAATCATGCGTCATCAATGCGTGTTCTCCAAATAATCGCAGTCAGACTGGAATACTTGTATAAGTGATCAAGATTGCGGCCCTTTATAATGATCGGCGTATCGTTTGCTTGGTCTCCATCCTATTTATGAATTTATGGTATGTTGGCACTCATAATTGTGTCTTTCGAAGCCCCACTGTACGTACCGGCGCGGTATGCATGTAGGAGTGTCTGTATGTCTTTAAGCGCCACACCGACGTGTGCGTAGTCGTACTAGTCTGCGGCGCGCTTTGGCGCTTTGGCGCTTTGTGTGTGTCGGTATGTGTGTTTTGTTAAGAAAATCGAATTCCTGTGAGAGAAATGAAACGTGTCGAGGTCAGGCGCAGGTGTGCAGCATCGCACAAAACGATTATTGATTGGAGAATGCAAGGCGCCAGAGGCAGCATGTGAAATTGTTTGACAGCAAGAGCAGAGCAGAGCAGAGTAGAGTAGAGCAGAACAGCGGGAGAACAGCGGCAAGGGCAATGGCAATGGCAATGGCAACAACAATAACAAAACCTCTGTCCAAATATTGCCCAAGCCCCAGTTCCAGCCCCAGCCCCAGCTCCTACTCCTGCTCCTGCTCCTGCACCCGCTTTTGCTCCGTTTGCTCACAAGTCGCAAGTCGCCAAGCGAATTTTGTGGTCGTGAAGGTTCAACAAAGAAACAAACCGTCCAAACACAACAACAGCCACTGTGTATTTGGTTAACGATAGGGATGGGCGTGAGTGTAAATAAGAAATTTGAATTTACGAGTATGTGGCATTCCGGCAGTCACGTGACTCAAAATATTCTCACTTAAACAAATTGGACACTTTAATTTCGCAAAAAGAAATGAACTCTACAGTGAGTGTGAAAAACTCAAATTTGCAAATCAGCAAAAACAGCCCGTAAATGAAAAGAAGTATCAAAAGTGTAGTTCCCCAAATACTCTTATATAATAGGTCATAAATAGCAAGAGAGTATAGTACAGCTTGTGAAAAACTACCAGAGCGACCTGGCAAAGAGAAGGAAACAGGACAGTAAGAATATTCTCTTCTGGTGATGGATTATTAACATTTCATGACAATCGAAAATATAAACTTATACTTGAAACTTGGTCATAATTGTTTATCTCGTGGCAGAGTCCACAGTTTTGAGGTCGAGAAGTGTTGACTGATAAACAAAAATTTATCTCCATCTGTCCGTGAGATTTGTAGCTTTCCGGAAAATTACATTTGCCATGAAGTTTAAACTTTGAAGCTGAAGGATGTGCGGCAAACGGTCTAAAAATCTTAACATATCATTTCTGTGTCTTCATTTTACAAAGTTCTGCTGACTCTGGAACATTCCACCACCAAGAATGCTAAGAATATGAAAATAAATAGTATCTATAACGAAATTAGTTCTTCAATTTTGAATTTTATTTATAAGCACAAGCAAATTGCGAGTGCAATTATTGTTAAATACAAGTAGTTTTATAGAAGAGTGTAAAAAGTAACAATATTGCCATTTTAAGTTCGCATTGAAAGCATTTAACTTATTAGCTCACAAATCAGATCGATAAGGCCCATAAGGCAGTGAGAAGATTTGAATTAAAAAGTCCGATGAGATAAACAATTCTTTCAATTGCTTTCTTTAATTTTATGTGCAAGCTGAGTGCGACGCTTTTTATTTGGGTCCCATATTCGAAGAGGAGAAGAGGAGAAGGGAAAAGGCCAACAACTCGCAGTAGTAGCTGGCAAGTCAATTCCCGAAACCGAATGTGCCCACAGGCTCAAAGGTGATGGCCACGGCCAAGCCCATAAGACTTGCCTGACCCTAAATAAGCCTGAGATCAAGTCACTTTTAGATGTCGTTTTGGGAAGTGTTGATTTAATAGGACAGCACAAGCCTTGTAACTAAACAGATGCCAGGAGGCGACGGAAACGGCGCCACAAAAGGTCGCCCTCAATTGCCCTAAATGGGTCAACCTTCCCTTCCTTAAGTAATTACAGGCAAGTGTTTAAAATCTCGTGAGCAATTGGAGAGCAGCAAATGAAAATTCTCATCTCGAATTAACATGCTCATTGGTTCGCATCGGGCTATGCATAAGCTTTATGCCATTCATCCATGCCACGTACATACGTACATAGTATGTACATACATACATACTTGTATATGTCTGTACATACATACATATTAGTATACATAAGCATAAGCATAAGTACAGGCTGTATAATTGTGCAATCGCCTGCGTTGCAAATCTCACATAAACCTGTCATAGTCCCCAGTTGTGCAGCGCATAACAAATCATTTTAATGCTGGATTAAGCAATTGCAGCAATTTTTATTTACTTTTTTATGAATACTTTCGACACGGCTGCCAAGTTAGCTGCGACGTCAGCTGCGACTGCGACAGCGACGCCACAACACAAAGCAGTGGCGAACATTGAATGGCAAATGGATAATGGTGAATGGTGAATGGAGAATACTACTCGTATACGTATGTATATGTGTGTTTGTGTGTGTGTGTGTGTGTGTGTGTGTGTGTGGCCAGGTCGGCGAGGGAGGCTAACTAAATTTTTTACGACCACTAAATGTGAAAGCGGCAAATAATCCCGAAATTTTTATGGCCGTCAAAATGCGTGCGACACAATAAATGAAGCATTTCTCGTTTGTTCAACATTCAACATGAAACCTTCGGCCTCTTCAGTGCTGCTTCCCCATCATCGCCATATATATGTATATGTATAGAGTATATACTTACTCGTACATATACTGCCACTGCCACTGCCACCCCAGTTGAGAGCTTCGTGCGTTCTCATGGGGCCCCTTGCATCAGACAAATGGAGAACAAAATCAAAATCACTTTTATAGTGTTTCGACTGTTATTGTTGCTATTGTTGTTGCCACATGCCACCACACACTTGGCCACTTATTGGCACCGTTGTGCAAATCTGACACGAAACGCAACAATGACAAAATAAAACGATAGGCCACCATCCAGTATCCAGCATCCAGTATCCAGCCTCCAACATTCCGCATCGCATCGAGCAGTCACTCGGCCAGGTGCAATATCCACAATAAAAGCACAGCAAAATCTGTATCTGAGTGGTTACCACCAACAACAATAAATGCTTCTCCACCCCCCTTCCCGCCACACCCACATCCTGGATACTATCCCCGGGGCCAACAAAGCACAGTGTGAAGATTTGTCCATTCAGGCAAAGGAAAATATTAAAAAAAGAGAAAAATTTCAAAAGGATTTAAATTCTCGTACAACGTTTACTTTCAAGTCACTACATTCAGCCACATTCAGGCTCTTTGATGGTTCTCCATTTCCACTGAAATGTTAAGCGTATTTGCAAGTTTATCTTTTTAAATCTTTAACGTTCCTGAGCTGCCTTTAAAGCCAGCATGACTTTAACAAAGTTATCCAGCAATTAAATGTAATAAGGATGCTAAGCAAACTGATTGGAATACGAACTAACTGGAAGCATTTTGAAGTACTTAAGGGCTAGAGTCGCTACAAATGTAAGCTGAAGTAAACCTGAATCTCTCCTTAAACGTAGGTTTGTCTACCGCTCTAATTCGATGAGTCGCATATTTTGAAAATTGTGGCCAACAATTGTTTGTTGAGTTTAAAAATAGTCTTAAACTAAATTTTATGCATAAATTATTTCCCCTTTGTAGTATTTTAAAATAGGATTTTTTATTATTTTTTTTTTTTGAATTTGTTCACCCAACCCAGCAGATAATTGCTTGTTGAGTTTAAAAATAGTTCTAAACTAAATGTGATGCATAAATTATTTCCGTTTTTTGTCGTTGAATTCCACAGTTTGCGCATATTTGAAAACGTTTGCCGATTTCTTCGCGTGTTGCTGAAGTGCTATAACTTTTTTGTACTTTGTAATTCCCTTGTAGATTTATATGTTATTTAATAGAGAAGAAACTATAAATCTAAATGTTATTCTCTTGCAAAGTTGTCGGAAACTTTGCACTGTGCTGTGGTTGCCTCTGCGGGCCATTGAAAAGAAATAAAATTACAGCAGGTTTTCGGCAGCGGCTTTAACCAGTGCGCCAGCCTCGACTTCTGTGCCACGCCCCATAGCCCGTAGGGAGGAGCGTGAGTGACCCCCACTCGACCCAGCCCATTCCCTCATTTTGTTGGTGTTGGTGTTCTTGTTGTTGTTGTTGTTTTTTGCGTGCAAGTCGTAAAAAAGCTTGGCTTGTATTTTTTACGATCTTATTCAACGCACGCCTACGCTTTTACATGCAATGAGTTCGGGCTTCGCAGCATCAGCATCAGCATCAGCTTCAGTTTCATCAGACCCGCCAGACCTTGCCACATGCACATATAAATATATATTTGTATATATGTACAGATACATACATATATGGGATACTTGTATATGCTGATACATGTATGTGCATGCTACTTACAATTAGATTACCTCTTACTTCGTGTCTCATTTTCGATTTTATTATGCTGTAAATTAGATTAATTTTAAATCAGATGAGCGGCAGAAGCGAGAAAAAAAATGAAAGAAAAACCCTTAACTCCATGTACATGCGTGCAAAGCACAATCTGAATACAGGCAGGCTGGATACGCTGCCTTAACCCAAGCAATATGTATGGATTTGCTTCCTCTTTTTATTTAAAGGGCGAAAAATTACATGCTAGTACTATAAGCTCAGCAAATTATGCAGCAGCTTTGTGGCTTTTTAAAGCACATACACATGTCTCTTCAACTGCCAGAGTGTACGCCCAGCATCAGCAGCATTGTCCTCATCTCCATCATCATCATCATCATCATCATCGCCATCATCTTCTCCATCATCATCACCATTATTCTGACGCTGCACTGCATATGTTCATTACCTGTCACATAACAAAGTGAATGTCGTTGCATGCATTTTTGGGGCCGGGTTCGTGGGTTGTGCGATGAATAGTTAGATGGATAGTTTTATTTTTGATATTTCACAGAATATTAGCAAAACCATTCTCCAAGCGGACACGCATGCTATCAACCCCACTGACCCCCGTCACCACAAACTGCACTCCATTCAGCATTCCCAGCTACCTGGTTAGCAGAATACATTTTGGTTAACAGAATACAGTTTGTGTCGTTATTTCATGGAACAGTCCGAATACTGCTGCTTGTTACCTTACAGTAGAAGGTTCCGGGTATGTCTCGGATAGAGAAACTTGAAAGGACCATAATTTTGCTATTTGAAGGGTTTTAGTTACAACTTCACAGACATTCTTATTATTTCTAGTAACTAAAAAAATCACACTTATTTAATGTAGTCTTCGTCTGTACCGAAGCTGTGGGTTTTACAACAAAACTGTATTCCTCCACTGTCAAGGGTTGCGAACTACTTGTATTTCCCCTACTGTTTCCATACCATCTTATCTCTCTTTACAAGTAGAAAGCATTGACCATTCACCAGATTGGAAAACAGAAATAACTTCAATATTCTCAATATGCCTGTAGAAAAAGATTTGTTTGAAACAAAAACTAACAATAAATCATATCTTTTCTGGATAACAAAAAGAAGCCCTCTGTGAAATGTTTTATTCGAATAGTTTTAAACATATAGGTCAGGGGATATCCATTATTCCATTATTACTTCCAATCCAAGTCCAAGCTTCGTGGCAACATTTTGAAAGATTGGCGTCATTACTATTCTTCTTTATTCGTTTTTCTTTCTGGCACATTATTTACGAATTGTTGTCCCAGCTAGCCGAAGGGCAAATAATATTCTTCCATCGGTTCGGAGGCGTTAATTAGATATTATTGTAATTTGATTAGATTTCTCCTTCTTAGGCTTTTCTAGCTTATACGATGGTTTTTATAATTTTTATATATTTTCCTCCTATGTCCACAGTCAATGTTTGTTCACATAAATAAATAACATAAAACTATCTTTAAACCAATCAAGAATAGCAGTCGATAATTCTCTACTCAACGGTACATTACCGAATTGTTGTCGAAATGTTATTGATATTCTTGGAAGCTAAGGAATTGCAACTCCAGAAGTCATATTTATGTCCGTTTAAGACTTTGCTTTTGTTTAGCATGCGCCCATATGTTTCCTTTTTTATAAAAGATTAATTCTGCTTAAGCACATAATCAGCAGGAGTTGTCAAAAATGAAGTTCATTCTTTTGATTTTGAAATATTTTTGTGACAAAATAATAATACGGCCAACTCTTTAACATACTTGCAAAATCTGGCACTACCAGTCGCAAAATAACGAGTGAAGGGAACAAGCTCAAGACTTTAATAGGCTTTCCCTTTTGAAAGCAAAATATCAAGAATAAATGTGTATGTTGCGATTTTCCGTTTCAAGACATTTTGATTGCCCTATTTTGTTCCGCATTTGTAAGTCAGGGCGATCAAAAAAGGTCACAGGTTGGTTGGTTGGTTGGTTGGTTGGTTGGTTGGCCACTCCCCTCCACTCCCCTACACTTAGTTTTCGATTATGAGTTAATGATTGCGCACACAAATCGATAAGTTGAAGGGTCATTAAAATGGACTGTGTGCCGATTGCCTGTTCTATAACTTCATAGGATGCGAGAGAATACTCGCATTGAAGGAGCATGTTGTGAAATGAATGAACAATCATGAGAGCTACACAAAATTCACATCACGAAGTTAATTCGGACAATAAAAGCTGAGTTCACGTTACCACGATTCCCATTCGCATTAAAGTATTCAATTATCTTCAAAGTTCAATTCAAATGACTGTTATTTCCACATCATCGAATAACTGAAATGGAACTCGGCAAATTTTATTTGAGTTTAAATGCCATAAATATTAACTTCTTACTAGATAGGTACTATATACACCCATACTCCAAATCGATACTGGCTCTGTTTTAAATCAGCGTTAAGTTAACGTTTTTGTTGTCGCAGTCGCTGTTGATGTTGTTCCTGTTGTTCTTGTTGTTGTTGTTGTTGTTGTTGTCGAGACTTAAAGTATGTATTTCGAGTGCTGTTTCGAATTTCAATTTACGGTGTCGTTGTTGGTTTTATGTAGCCTTTTTCCATTTTCCTTTTTACATGAAGTCAGTCAGTCAGTCAGTCAGAGACTTCATTACAAAATTAATTAATGTGTGACAAATTGGAGGGTGGAGTGCTGGGAACAGGCTATTTATAATACGGGTACTTATCACACAGCCCTCGTACATATCTAATTGCTTTTCACAAAGAGATCCCAAAAACTTACAAGCTGTTTCATAAAGCTGTCCAAATGCTAAAATGAAGTCCAACTTAATATGCGGCATTGTTCGGCTGATGCTGATGCTGTTGTTGTTATTATTTTTGTTGTTGATGTTTCTGCTGTTGTTGTTGTTGGTGGTGGTGGTGGTGGTGGAGGTGGCGCTGTAGCTGTGGCTTTTGTTTTAGCTGTTGTTTTAGTTGTTGCTGTTGCTTTAGCCGTGCGAATGCAAACAGAGAGCGAGAGCGTGCAAAAAATATTCAAACCGTTTTAATTAACTATGTAGGCGCCTGCTGCTGTCTTGCTCATTATCAAGAGACGTCGGCAGCGGCGGCATCGTCAGCAACAACAGCAACAACAGCAACAGCAGCAGCAGCAGCAGCAATAGGAGAAGAAAAATGTAGCAGCAACACCTAAAGCGACACAACAACACCTACAGCAGACATTATGGCGCGCAAATTGTAAATGGCCAAGGAGCCAGACGCAGGACCGAAAAGAGGCAACAAAACGATGCCGACTTTTCCTACGGCCTTTGCCGTAGCGACATTATAATAAAAATATATGTTTATTTTGATATTCCCGCATTTCGCCCCCGACAAATGGCGATGCGATGCGATGCGGTGCGGTGCGGGCGAGATGGCGGTGCTGCAAAGCTCGCAGAATTTCAAAATTAAGCGAAAATTTACGTAATGCGAACTAAATAGCACAAAATTAACCTGCAAATGGTTGAGGCGGACTCTGTGGACGACGCACATTGCGCCATCATGCCATCATGCCATCATGCCGGCATACTCGTACCAACACACCATTACACTACACCACCATCAGCTCATCATCATCATCACCGTCGTGGCGGCAGAAACGAGCAAAAAGCAGCTCCGCACAGCCACACACGCACATTACAGCGGAAAAAGATACAAAGATTTTATCACACAGCACACGTAAATATTAGAATTTCAAGGTTCGTTGAACGCTACCTGTGGACACACACACATATATATATACACACAGATACTCCCACATACTATTCGCGTGTAACTGGGCTTAAGGACGCGGCAATCAAAAGCGTTTGCCTTTGCTTTGGGGCCTCTATGTATACAGAGAGCGGCGAAGGAGCAGGACAATGGCATGCGGTTTATAAGTTAGAGTTGTGTGGATTCGATATGAACTGGTTAAGAGCAGCTAGGCATGTACTATGCATACTTGTATGTATCTTCAGTCGTATTTGTGTGTGGATCAGCGTGGATTACATAAGTTGGCATAATTAAGGAGGCCATTCGTGCTCCGCCACATTTGTCCAACTTCAATTGACACCTTAACTGGCAGCTATCAATAAAGCATTCTGACCGAACAAGCCCATCAAAACGTGCATATTGTAGTACTAGTACGTGTTCGAGTATATTTGTGTTTAACATTTAAATGTAATTTTTCGGCTGGACACATTTGGAGGGCTCCATTTCAAATATGGTGGAAAAGGATTGGCAGCAAAACAGAATTACTAATGCCACGATTACAACATCAATGTCTGTTTTCTGTTTTCCTGCTTTCCTGCTTTCCCGCTTTTCCGCTTTTCCGTTCTGTTTTCTGTTTTCGCCGGCCATTTGAAACGGTCGAAAGTGTTTCGTTGCTCTTGTTGTTGTTGCTATTGTTCTGCGTAGTGTGTGTGCGTGTGCGTGTGTGTGTGTGTGTGTGTGTGTGTGGCAGTTGTTTGTTAAAGCTTATGATTTTTGGCCCGAACGTGCTTGTTTTGGTTTAATGTATTCGTTGGCTCATACAAATTTTTGTGGCCTTGATAAAGTTTCATCAGGCTTTCACCATTATGCCCGACTCGGCCAGACTCCAAATGGTTTTTCTGTATCAATATATATTACACGTTTTTAATATGAAATATTAAAATTTATGCACAATTTCAAAAGCGATAAACAGACGCTGCAGGTTTTTATGGCTGCTAAGCACCGTTCAGAAAACGAAACTAATTGCTCCAGAAAAGAGAACAAAAAAATGTAATCCAAAGTGTGTCTTTATTTTTGTTGATTTACATTTCTTTTAATCAATTTCCCTTTGCGCTGCAAATTTGAAATAATTTGTGCGAGTAGATGGAAGCAATAAGTGTACTTGCAGCATCTCTACTAACTCAGTCCAAGTCCTGGGACTTGTGCTCTCCTCCCCTTCTTTTAAGTTAGTTATAATGGCAGTTATAATAAGTAGAAGGCTGCAGCATTGAAGAACTAATTTTTCCAGTGGAAAAATATAAAAAGTACGTGTACTCGTGAACTTTTTCGGCTTTCTTTCGAACAATTGTTTTGAGACTTAACACTTAAACAACATTTGACGTTTGTTCTTGTGCTGTGCGAAAATAAGCGTCTTTAAATGTTTTCCTCCTTGCTCGCGCTCTACTCTCTCTTTGCTTAATTCGCTATTTTTCTTATTGGTTTTTGAACATTTTTTTTGCTGCTGGCTGCCTTTAACTTTTTGCGTTGGTCCTTGCTGGCTGCTGGCTGCTGGCTCCTGCTGCTGCAGCTGCACATCGCCGCAGTTCAAATCAATACGGCCTCGCACATAATCTAATCCTCTTAGCTACAAGTTGGAGGTACTTTTTCATTTCTCGCTCGCAATATTTGCGCAGAAAGCTCAAATGGCTTACAAACTCAAACAATGCCTTGCGCGAGCTAAATAAAAACTCTGACTTGTAACTAAAACTAGAACAACAATGTACAAGTATGAAGTATTTAGGTAAAAGGTGCTGCTTCAACTTTTGGTGACCCCTTTTTGAACTTCCTTTTGCTCTTCCCCCGTACGTTTCTAAAGAACTCAGTGATTCAAACACTCGATTAGCTGATTTGGAAAATGATGATAATGTAGAGCTGGTTCAAACAAAATAGGGTGTACTTAACAAAAAGGTGATGCTTCAACATCTTGTATGCGATAGCATATTTATGCACCAAAACAGGACTTGCCCCAAAACGATGCATTGATCTACAGCGGGTTTCATTTGCCGTTGAGTGAACCGGAAGAACTAGCTCAACGAAAACTGAACCAGAGCAGACAACACTACCGGCACGCTAATGCGGGCCTGCAGGGCAGGCATCAGTTTGTTGTTATCGCTGGCTTAAAGGGATGCCATGGCAAAGATTTTAGAGTTAACCGGGGACCCGGACCGGGATGGATGCAGCCAAGTAGCAAACAGAGTGACGCAAATGCAATCAATCAAAACTCTGGTGGGCCCAAGAGTGGGACAAAAACCTCTGGGCTCATTCGAATGGATGGGCAACAGCGACAACAAGAAAAGTGAAGCACAATTAAAGCTCGTAATAATCTCATTCGACGAAATTGCAGGGCATTTAGTTTCCTACTTTTCACTTGTTCTTCTGTCTGTGCGGTTGTGCTCCCTCCACATCCACCTCCCCGCCCCAGTAAGGCCATCATGAGCTGGCTAAAATAAATTTGATAATTAATTTTCACCCGCAATTGTTCAACGCTGAAAATTCGCCCAACCACTTACCCGTACAATTTTTTGCTCTCAACGACTGGACAAATGTTTGCTTCTTTTATTTTTGCGGCGAAAATGCTGTGAAAATGGCACAGAAAAAAGTTGTGAAAAACAAACTCATGCACACACACACACACACATACACACACACACACACAAATATACATATTCGTAACACACAAATTAAAAAAAAAAGCGAAGAAAAAAAATTAAGCTCTGGCATAACGAAGCTAAAATACACTTTAAAGATATTTAAATGCAAGAGCACAGACACAAAATTTGCATGAATAAAGATCCGGGATGAAAGTGCAGGGAATATGATATTTTCTTGGAAATCCAGACCACTGCAAAGGCCATGAATATGTCAATGTTGCATGCATAAAGCGTATGCAACAGGAGGTTATGGCTATAAGTGTGTACTCGGTATTATGCTCTTCATGCTCGGACCCTGACCAACGTACTTATGAGCGGCCATCAGGAGAGTCGAAATGGGGATGGGGATGCGGATGCGGATGTGGATGTGGGTGTGAATGGTCGATGCTCATGCCGATGCGGTGACGATGACGATGACGATGCCTGGACACGCCTGGGCGCCAAAAGAAAATGTGTGAAGTTATAAATTGCATTGTGTCAGCATAATTATGACATTAATCACAAATGATGTGGATGTTGACGCTGATGTGGACTGGATGGAGATGGACGTCGGGCTAACCATGGCCGTGGTAATGAAAATAAATGTCAAATTCATTTTTACTGCCATCGCACAATGCACTCACGTACCTCATCCATCCATCCATACATACATACATACATACATACATATATAGGTATAAAAATATCTATATACGGTTATAAGTACTTGTCCTGACTGATTGACTGGCTGGCACATGAATGATGAGTCTCAATCGTCGAGGCTATGAAGCAACAATTTGGCACAAAAAAATAAAGATGCTCGACAATTTTTCGCACAGGAACATCTCATCAAATCCTCTTTCATATTCTTTATCGTTCATCGTTGCCTTTTTTATCAGCAACCATGGGATGAAAGCAACCATTTTTCCATTTTCTTTGGGTCGCTGCTTAGCTGTGCCTTGGCAACTATTGTGTCTGCTTTTAATACATATTTATAATTTAAAACCATCGTTTGTTGCGACTATTTCTATGGCAGCTAAATCAATTATTAAGTCTTAGTATGACTTCGCTAGTACCAAAGGTAATTCGAGGTGGCGGTGATCGTCCGGGCTTTATGCTAACGAGGAAATCAAGTTTCCTTTACTTTCTAAAGGCAGATTGAATCCTTTGACACAACTCAATCATGGTATCAGAGAACTCCCTACTCAAAGTACCTTTTGCCTTTTGAGAATTTTGTTAATAGTTTATTAGTCTATTTTGTAGTCTGTTATATTTAAAGTGTGAACATTCGTCTTACGAATTTCCGAAACCAATCAGAATGGGCCCAATCATGCCACCGTGCCTTAAATTGCGCCAAACGGTGACCTTGTCTGAGTTTGCGGGTAAGTGATGGATCACCATTGGATTTTCTCAGCTCCAAATGGGACACTTGTGAGGCAAATAATTGCTTGGTCTGCGTCCATTCTCTACTGCACGCTGTTTGTTGGCAAAAAAAAATTCGTCAATCTGTTAACGTAGCTCGGGCGTAACTGCCTGCTCGATTATTTACCAAGCAATTATGTGTGGAAACACGCTGTCGGCGCTTCGATAAGCGATAGAGTTTATTGAATGTTGCCTCCTAGCAAATCCACCTCTAGCTCTGAATTCATGAGGTTGGAACAGCAATAAATATTGCTTTGATTTCGCTTGCCGATTTAAAAGGTAGGCAGCAATAAAGAATCTCGTCCAGCTCTATTAAAATGTTGACCAACTGATAGAAGCTAAGAAGAAACTGTGATATACAAAGTTTGGTCTATCATTGAAGGATTGGCAGGATACTAATGTCCTCATTAGTCCTCGTTACATGATATTAAACAAATAGCTTAAGCATGCTTGGTTCTTATTTAACAACATTTATGGTACTAGTTAATAGTAAGTATCAACATTTAGTAGAAGTCTCAAAAAAACTTAAATCGCATTGGATAAGCGATTCAGTTCAGTGGCCCAACAAAGCTATTCACATATATGTACAACTTATGCCCCACTCGAGGATTCAGGATTCAAACCTATAAGCTTATTGTATTTGGCCAAAGGATATTGTGTTTTGTTCCTCCACAAACTAATTATCGAAAATGTAGATTACTTTGCTTTTTATGGCGTTTTGAAGTCTCGGTTCTTGTGGACCAATAGAAACTATTTTTCTCTTCTCCTAAGCGGATATATTGCACAATCCTTTCCGTTTATATGGCTACATTATAGAGCTCTTTTCTACATGCTCTCAACTGTACCCTCAGTAATAAGGAAAAACATTTGCAATTAGTTGAAGTAATTTGTCTGCAAAAAAGGCTTTAAGGCTTATAGAATAAAAAGGATAAGAGGAGTCTCAGACATATTCTCGGATGTACCCGAAAAGTTTCCCGAAGCAGTCGAGCATCAATTCTTTATTTCTTAGATATGTCTGATAGTCTGAGATATACAAAACGTGTATTAGCAATAAAGATTGTACCTAGTTGCCAGAAGTTTTACCTTCCAGCATTCCAGCTCGAGAAGCTTATCCAAAAACTGCCTTCGTAATATAACATCATGCAGTTGTAGGACTTTGGACTTATGGGCTATATATTAATTTTTACTTTCACAGGACAAAAGTAAACACATTTTAAATATATGAAAAAAAAAAGATGCAACCTTTTTATGCCGAAATTGCTTATATTGCATCGATTAGCCATATACACGACATTAATGTGTACCTGTGTACAGTAATTAGTAAATTTGAAGACTAATTGGCTTAATGAAAAATAATTCCACGCAGTGCAGATACTTGCATAGCATGCCGCAAAAACAATGTCGAGGCCATGTTTTAAATCCTGAGCTCAATTAACTCATTCAATAATTTGTAGTGCATGTGCGACGAATGCAAAAAAATATGTGTTTATATAAAAAAAAAGAAATAACGTTGCATATTATATTTTTTTTAATGAAAATGATACGTAAACATTAAATAAAAATGGAATTTTAAACGAGCTCAAGAGGAAGGGGATCTGCAACTGCGCTCCGGCCCCCTTCTGTGCCCTTTTTGGCGTTCGTGCTCGTAGGAGGGGGCTGTCTGATATTTTTTTTAGGCATAATGCATTTTTTTTTGCATTTAATTCAAAGTATTCTATTATTCATAAAACAACGCGAATGATGCGCACGAACGTCTGTTTAAGCTCCAACAAGTCTCTTATGTTGGTCTCTTATCTAATGCACCCCGGTTTGCCGGCTCCCCCAAACAACTGTACCCCTAATGAGGTGCTCATGTGGGTGTGTGTGTGTGTGTGTGTGTGTATGGGGTGTAAAATGTAAAATTTTCAATTAGTACAAATTAATTGTGACCTTTCAAACGCGATTTACTGCAGACGCAGGCGAAAGCCAGAAGTAAATTTACAAATCATGCATTCAAAACAAGCTCCCCATGTACAGACGACATCCCTATCTTCGTTTAATGTGGGGTGGTTGGGGGTTGCGTGGTTGCGGTGGCAGAGGACCCAGTTGATTCAATTTGAGTCAGCTCATAAAATTAAATATAAAAAGAGGAAGGACGAGAAGGAAAAACAAATAGAAATGAACAAGTGCCGGGTTTATGACAATATAATTACAAAGAGTTGCGCGAATGAAGACAAATGTGACCATAAAAGGATGCCATCGTTGTCATGGCTCTGTTGGCCAACCCGCGGTGCTATAAGCCATGTTGCCATACCACCCGTGGTGCAGAGGAACATACCCACACACACACACACACACGCAATCAGGTACATATATATACTCGTATATATATTTGCATACTTGTGTATGAACATATGTATATGCCTACGTATACATATGTCGCATTTAATTTGATTCTTTATTTATATATGTGCTCGTCAGCATTTATTGAAATTAATGCGGAACCATAATTTTAATATACCAATAGAGCTGCAAACAAACACACAAACACACAAACACATAAGCATATAAACATTCGTGCAAGCATATACACGGTCATATACTTGTACATATGTACATATCTATATACTCGTACATACATATGTGTAAGTATGTAAGTGTGTTTTGTAGGTTATAGACCCAGCTGTAAATTGAATTTTATACATTTTGTTTAATATACAAACACAAACATATACCCACACCCACACACACACATCCCCTACACACACACACATGCCCAATTTTTATGTTGTGCATTTGGCGTAAATTATTTGGAACGCGTCGGTTTACAACCAAGAAAAGTATTTTATGCTCATGATGTAATGGCACGAAAGCGTTCGCCATGAAAAATGCCATCCAGGACAGGACAGGACAGGACAGGACACTTGTCACATGTTTTTTCAATTTGTCGCCGTTCTCACAAATCAAATTAAAAATTAAACGTCGACATGTCCACATGGAGCGACCCTTACCCACATTTCACATTAGATTGGATTAAAACGATTGATCCTATCTGGAAAAGAGCTCACTCAGTGCCCAAGCTACTTAGTGGTGTCGTTTACATACAGTTTACTGCTTAGAAGCCCCAACACAGAACCCTTATTTTCTTATTGTTTTTCATACTGTTGCTTCAAAGACATGCTCCATCCCATCAGCACTTGAGATCCTCTTGCCTGTTGATTAATAAGAATTTCTAGAACGGAGCTCTCTTGCCAATGCGTTATACTAAAATAAATGAAATCTCTGCTGAGAATAGACTTTGAGGAGCATTAATTTCTCTAGGTAAACACCTTACATTTAAATTAAAAATTACAATCAAAGGAACTAAAAGTTATTTTAAGTAATTTTTTATTGGTTTTTTATTTAAAATTTATAAAAGTCATTGTCGTGAATCAAACCCACATATGTGCCGTTATAGTCGGTATTGTCTCTAAATACAAAACATTTTCCGGGAATTCGGAAATCGATCATAAATTTTAGATTTTGTACTTGAAATAAGTATTTAAGCTCCAAGCGTTCGCAGTTTCTTTTCATCACACTTCGTTTCTAGAACAAATATGCTTCAGCTTCATTCAGATTTGGTTTGCAAATGATTATTTCCAAAATAATGCGGAAATCATGATGACAACTATAGACATTTCAGTTATTCCAAATGGGCAGTCGACATAAAACAAAAGAAATATCTAAACAAAAAAATATCTAAAATATATCTAAATAAAAATTTGTTTGACAACCTTGACAAAATAAATATAAGTTGCCGGCATATCCATAGAAATTGTTAATCAAATCATGTATTTTAAAAAATTCGCTCTGGTCTTGAATTTCCTTTAGTTCCTTTCGCTCTCTATGTTTTTGGAAACCTATACATATTAACCAAAATTGCAACAAACACAAGAAATCAGGAGGAAACTTGCTAGCCAATCTGTACACATTTACCGGTGCGCTTCCCATTTTTAGGACATGGCTGTGTGTTGCAAGTGTAAGGGCGTGGTCAAGTTGCGCTCCATCAATGCCCTTGGCAAGACATATCATCCACATCATTTCACGTGCAGCGACTGCGACAGGCCCATTGAGTCGTCCACATTCAATGTGGTTAAGAACGAGCCGGTCTGCACCGCCTGTTATGATAAGAAGCATGCCTCCAGATGTTTTGCCTGCGGCACTTCGATTCTGCAGCGTGGAGTTGTTGCGGTCGGACGCAAGTGGCACGAGAAATGTTTCCGGTGCGTGAGTTGCGGCAAATCGTTGGTGTCGTCGACTTTCTTCGAGGTCAACGGGTATCTCTTCTGCAAGTCCGATTACCGGGAATCGTTCTCGTCCCGTTGCGCTGGCTGCGCCGAGCCCATTGCTAAAAACGCTGTGGTCGCCTTAAACACCAAGTGGCATGCCAATTGCTTCAAATGCAATCGCTGCTCCCAACCGATTACCGGCGAAAGTTTCAAGATTGAAGGCAGTCGGCCTGTGTGTGCGAAGTGTACAAAGTAATATGACATTGTCCGGCGTGTTGAGACTACGTCGTTCATTTAGTTATGTCATGTGTGAATAAATAGCTCCAAATTATTAGTAACGAGACATCGAGTACTGGCAATAAATCATTGAATAATTCCTTCGATAGCTCCTGTCCGTAAAAAACAATTTGGAAACGGACTGCGGTTGATACCCTTTTTTTTCTGCTGGCAATGCTTCGCTGGGCAACCCATTTGTTCTCCTCTCCCATTTCGTTTCAGTTCGGATGATTTTCTGGCGATTACCAACACTCTTTGTTTTTTGATTGCTATCTCTCTCTTTCTCTTTCTTCTAGATTTCCATAGTTTGTTGGTGGATGTGATTACCACGTTATCTGTCAAGTTATTGTCATTTTGGGTTAGGCCGTATACTCTTGAAGACTACAAGAAGCTATCGATATAATTTAGTAAAGGGGTGCTACTCAGAAAGTGGTTGGGCCGTCAATTAACGTTTTTTTCTACTTCGCTTACTGCAGTACCAGTACCAGTAAATAACTTTTAAAATGGTCCGAGTTTTATGATTTAAAATAAGTTCTGTTTATTCCAAGGTAAAGCACGAAATTAAAAATTATAAACAACTCAATGTATTGATTAATTGCTTCTATCAGCATCAGTAGCTAACTGCTATTCGTGACAAAGCTAGAGGCCGGTCTATGAACTACACTCTAACAACTATAGAATACGTATTAAGTTTTCAGTTTGATAACTACAAATGTTATTTAAGGATGAAGAAACGGCTGCACTATAGTGAAATAGTCCTTGGGGAAAATATAACGACCTAAGATGGTTATATAGTAATTAAATTAAATTAAGAAAAAGGTTCTCATCTGATTCGGCTTTTTTCCTAGACAAACGTCAAAATGAATGTATCTTGAGGGTTTCAGAAGAATTTGCCGTTTGTGGCATCAATGATGTCTCAGACTAATGTATACTTAGATAATCATTGTGGATAGTGAAATTCTACCAGCTATCCTTCGATATTTAGTCAACGCGTGATGTGTTATAAGTCACAAATATCTAAGGACTGCTCATCTCTAACCTGTCATTGGCATTGACATCTGTCTTTATTTTTTCGTGCATTCTTATTGCTATTGAAAATTGCTCCGGTCCTTGGCAATTGGATTATTGTTACTTAAGGAGCCAACAACTGACTGAACAACATGGATGTTATCAAGCAAATCACAAATGCGCTCTACGACATGCTCTTGTTTGCAAACTATTTGGCTTTCTCGAGTGTTGGCTATGAAATTATTCGCATGATCTATAACCATGTAAACAACAACAACAACAACAACAACAACAATAATAACAACAACAATAACAACAACAATCCTGAAAGGGCAGGGGCTGGTGCTGCTGAAGTTGAGTTTGAAGTTGAAATTGAAGTTGAAATTGAAGTTGAAGCTGAGTCTGAGTCTGAGTCTGAGTCGGAATCTGATGAGGAAAACGAGGAGGACGATGACTGATTCAAATGCGCGTTCCATTCCATTCCACAATATGAACACAATAAAAAGCCTCGACGGATTTTGCTTTAAAACGTTTTGTGTTTTGTGTTTTGTGCTTTGTATTTTGTATTTTACTTCTCCCCTTCTCTCCCCTCCCCACCCATACGTGCTTTTATTTTTCACATTTGCAACCTGAAGTCAAGCGTCCTAAGAAGCATCAGGATCCGAAATGCAACTGCTACTGTGGCTATCATCTCTACCCCTTGGAGTGTGCTTAGCACACAACTTTAATATACTTAACACGTACATTGTTTGTATATGTATATACACGTATGTACTTACATATGTCTGTGCATATAATATACATACATACATGCTTGTGCTAAGCAGAAGAGACAATTCCTGTTGTTTTGCAGTTGGGCGGCAAAACGAACAAACAACAACACCAAGACAAATAAAAGTGTCTGCTTCAAATAAGCTGTAAGCGCTAAAGGGCCTATTTTTCAACTCTTGACGCTCTAATTTATTTATTTTTTTGCACCTTTGTTTTCATTTTAAGCCGGTGGTAGTGGAAGGACAAAGATGTTGACGTTTTAATGACCCATTTTTCTTGCGCTTCCTCTCGCGCCGAGAATCTGAGTAATTAACAAAGTGAAACAAGAGCCTTTACTTCAGCCAGAGCACGAATTCAAATAACAAACAACACCTTCGCTCATGCCCCCCTTCTCACCCTTCTGCCACACTCCCACCCAGTCCCTCCTCCATCACCACCTCCACCACGTCCTCAACCCACAACAGCACCAGCACCAGCACCACACCATTGCCTTACCTTGCCAACGACGAACGAACAGACGACGTTGACGTTGACGACGCCACTGTCGCATGCATGTTTGCACTTGTCTGATGCTCTCTATCTCGCTCCCCCCCTCACTCACAACACACCTACATACATATATTCTGACATTGTGCAGAGGCACAGCAAAAAAGTGTCAGTTGGGATCTTGCTAAAGCATATTTGTTTTTGTGGCTTAGTATGGGATATAAATATTTTGTGCGATTTTTAGAAAATTCAACAAATAGTTGAATCTAAAATATTGTATGTTTGGTATTCGTGATGTTATAAACATCAAATAAAATACCAGTTATTACTAGTAGTTACTGCTTCCACTTTACAACACTCGAAAACTGCTTTGTGCCACAAATTGAACAAATTGTCGTTGATTTGCCATTTGAAATGGAACCAAGTACAAGTATCTACCAATGGGGAGCTGCTAATTTATTGCCCATGTAAGTGGTTTGTGATGAATTTAATTTAGAACTTTAAGGAATGAATGTATTTTATGGAATGTTAGTCCATATTCAATGCAATATCAATCATTAAATAAGCAAACTCATTCCAGAATAAGTGAAGATATTGCAGTTTATTTGAAATAACAGAAAATTCAGCAAAAATGTGCATCTCTAAGTGTATTTTATTCATTTTAGTGCATGCATATTTTCAGATTGGTGGTATCATTTGTTGACAGCGTATTATTTAGAAAATGCAACAAATAATAACATGAATTGAAGTCCTAAGTGCATTTTAACGATGGCGTGCTACTTACTTAGTAGCTACTAGCCTTCCTTATTGTACTGTTTCCATTTATGGATCTTAAGGCTCTTTCCATTTCAATAGTCCTTTGGGAGCTTTTTGTTGGAAGGGTTCCGTTTATTGATCTTAGTCTTATTTATACTAAAGGGCACACAATGGTCGTCCTAACATTTTGCATTCAAACAAACATATAGTATGTAGATACATACATACATACATATACATGCATACATTTGTAAGTCGTTTAGCAGGGGCTTTGCTGTAGCTTTTGTTTGGTGTATTCCTTTCACTCAAAGTGACTCGAGTGTCGCTTTTTTATTTTCGACGCATCATTATTTCTGAATTTACTGGCACACGGCGGCAGTGATGACAAGACGACGACGGTATGCGGCGTTTGGATGCGTGCGATATGTACATTTCTGTGGGAGTGTGTGTGTGGGTGTGTGGCAGTGTGTAGGTGGGAGTGGTGCGACGCTGCGTCTACTGCTGCCAACATTTGTGCCACCATCCTTTCAAACCACTCTGCATTACCAGTGCCCCAGCCTCAGTGTTGTTGGTGCACCACCCATCCCATTATTTAGCTACAAACTCGCTCATACTCTTGTATACTTGTATGTACATACATATGTTCATATGCATATGTAAGTACAATAACAACAACAACAACAACAGTAACAGTAACAACAACAGCAAACAAACACGAGCCTCGCATGGCTTTTTGCTCTTTAAAGTTGCTTAATATATTCATACATACATTTGCATAAAATGCAAAAATCATTCAGTACATACGTGTAAGTACAGCTCGCAATATTTTTATAATTAAAAGGACGCATTGAGCAGAAAATAGATTTTTCTTTACAAATATCACACACCATCTTGCCTTGTTATTCTGTTATTAAAGACACCGAGCAAATGCTTTAAGAAGCAACGGGACCCCTGGTACTTGATTGAATAACAAAATAATAGCACGCATACCCACATTAGCGGGTGGAATTGTGAAGGAACGAACAAACTGACATATCATTCATCATTTGGGTAGGTACGAGTAGTGTGTATTCGAACCGGTATCAGTGTGCGTGCCCAGAGTGTATAACCCGAAACTCAAGGAGAAAAATACCCACCGGGTCCACCCATTACAATTGTAAGTCACATACTTATTTATCAACATCGATAACAGAAGACCACTCTTCACTGAAAATGATTTCGGGTTGAAAGGAACGAAACGGAATGAATCGTGACAGTGTTGTAGACTATCTTACAACAGTACAACAGTAATAAACAAAACACTGGCTATTCAGTTCTCCTTGAAGTTGCTTAGATGTTGAAATTTCATTTCCACATATATCAGAAACGCAATTTGTAAGTATTAGTTTCGCTTGATTTTAGTCGATCTATTTAAAGGCAATACGCTTCATTATTAAAGATATCACAGCTTTGTTAATTTGGTAGTGACTATCATCTAGTTAAGAAATACTTTATATAGATAATAGTCTCGAGTGTACGAATTAAGAATCTGTGTAACCCCAAAAAGTAGGCATTATACTAATAGTTTCTATATGAACGCAAGAATCTTTAAGAGCATCAGATCTAGAGGCAATCAACTTGATAAACGTTCCCTATTCAGCCTCAGTATGGAATCGACTTCATCTTCAAGAGTCTCGAAATGTCATTTTGAGTGAGGAATCTTCAACAAATTAATTACCATAAGCGTAATCAACGAACAAACACTCCTTTAACTGTTGCTATAAAAGAGAACTAGTGGAAGAGAGTTTAAAATCCTTTATCTCGGGAAGTGCAGCCACGAAGTCGAGAAGGGACACATTAATATTATTTTCCAAGAACCCGTCCACCCTCTCGATATGAACTCGAGTCGATGGCTAATTGTTACACATTTTATTGCAGGACCGCAGGAAGTGGTTAGTCCTCCTGAGTGTGCGGGGTTGGTTGACGGTGTTTAATAGTTGGGCTGTTCCAACACTTAGGGAGTCGGGGCTGGGGCTGGGGCTGGGTAAGCCTTGTTGATTTATATTAATTGCTCCTACGTATGAGCTAATTGCTTCACTAAGGAATTGATAATATAGAGGTTCGCTAAATACGGTACGTATGTATATATTTTAACTGACGTCTCCATATATCTTATACGTAGCGCAAATATATGACGGCAGTTCCTTAAACAAATTGGCGACTCATTTGCTTGGCGAGTGGAGAGAGAGAGTCTAAGAAATGAACATCCTAATGTTTTCAGCCAGGCAAGAACAAAATTAAGTAACATAGGGAGGAATTAGTAATGACACTTTTGTTTAAACGCTGATATTTGTGTTTATTGTTAACAATTCCCATCGCGCTTAATGCATTCTTTATTGAGAACACACGTCATAGGGAGAGGAAGTGACTGCTCTATAAAATGAATTTGTATTTCGGCAATCAGATTGGCAATTCTCTAGGCCCCGCCGCCATATGTGCATAATGTTTTCGAAGTACGTGATTAAACTGGGCATCGTCAAATGCTGCTATTCTCAGCCCAATTATGCCACCTGCTTGCGGTTGAGGTTAACCGCAAAGATTTACGTTATAACGACACTATCCTGAGCCATTACGATTCATATTAATGTCCATGGGCTCTGGCTAGCTATAGCTATGGCTATGGCTGTGGCTATGGCTGTGGCTATGCCAGTGGCCATGAATGCGACAGCAACCTTGAAGACAATGAATTTCAACAATTGTGTACACGCACCCTCCCCCCCTCCCCACTCCCCTGAGCACAAAGTCGCCCAGGTGTCGCAGAGGCATGTTGCAGCCTACTGCTTGTGCTGTTGCTGTTGCTGTTGGCGGAGCCAATCCCATTTGATAGGCAGCGGCTTTCAACTGATTTAATCGCCATCACGTGACTCGTTGACTCTGTTGTCGAAAATTAGACGGCAGCGCCATTTGAGCTCAAGCGCCAACTGATGGCTCAGTTGTGAGCGGCGAAGTGCGCTTTTTCTGGAATTTTATGGATAAACCTCATTACTCATTACACGGCGTGAGGGAGGTGGCTGTTGCCGTTGCTGTTGCCGTTGTTGCTGCTGCTGCAGATGCCACAGACGATAGCGTCGAGTACTTTGTGGCTTTCAGTGTCTTAATCAGCAGATTGCGCGCTAACGCAGCCGAAGGCGACACCATCTTTGTCTTCGTCTTCGTCCTCAGCTTCGTCCCCGTCCCCGTCCTCGTCTGCGTCTTCGTCTGCGTCTGCGTCTTCATCCACATCTTCGTCCTGGTTGTCGTTGTCGTCGCCAATATTCTTGTGCCTTCAACTCTCGTACTTGCCTGACACGCGCGCAACCTTTGCACTCGCGCTGCTGCCCTCACGGCCTGCCCCCGCTCTCGACCGACCACCCGCCAGCCTGCCAGCCTGCCAGCCCGCCCGCTCTCATCTGCCACTTGTTAGGAGCGGTGACATCAATTTATTTGAAAGTCTAAACGGTTTATCTGCACAGGTGCCACATTTGCCGCTTTGCCGTTGGTGACGATGCTGATGTTGGCGGCAGCGGCGACGGCGGTGGCGGCGGCGGCGGCAACGACTCGTACATCTTTCTTTTATAGCGCCCTGTCAGATGAAGAAGACGAGCGAGAAGACGAGCGAGTTAACGAAGACATAGTAGAAGACGAAGACGAGCAATGTTGGCGCTTGTGGCCTCGCCATTGCCATCGCCAACGCCATCACCGACGGCATGATGCCAATTTGTGCCGCGGCAAATTGCTTCTGGCAGCATGAATAAATATTTTCGTTGCCAGCGATAAATTGGTGCTGCCGGTCCACCAGCAACTCCTTCCGGCCCATGCCTCCATTTGCCATCCGCCATCCCTCGTCGCTCGTCTCTCGTCGCCCGTCCCCAGCACCCCGTCCCCCGTATCACGCCTCCCTCCCGCATCCGGCCGCTCCTACCTTCCTTTCGCACTCAGACCCACTTTATCGACGCTACGTTCGCATCATTCGCGCGTATTTGTTACATGCCGTTTGCCTGCCAAGCTTTGCATAACATTTTATGGCCAAGTGCCTTTTTTATACGTGTATGTACGAATGTATGTATGCTTATTTATATATAGATTTGTTTGTTTGTGCACACCCATCCGCAGAGCGGGAGAGCATTATCATTTCATCATCCAGTTTGTGAAACAGTGCAAGAGAGATGGTAGCTGAAAAGGGTTCTTGACCACACACTAATCAGATTTACTCTGATCCGACATAATCAATGTGGTGGCATTACTTAATCAAGTACGCTGAAGATGCCATGTAAACAATTCCGAGACAAGCAACTGGATGTTGTCACTGGAGTATTTAGCGAGTCACCCGCTTACTCAGAACTCAACCTCTTTCTGGCAGCAAGGGGGGAGAAATATTTTAATATACGAGTACTGCAAACAGGTGGCTGTCGTGACAAAGTCCCTTTTTTCTTAGGGGCTTATATTTACGCCTCTCTGCATTTTCGCCGATAATTCATATATAAAGTGTTCCTTCATGTCCTCCATTTTGTATAAGTGTGTCGCAACCCATTCAAGAATGAACTATAGCCGAGTATCTCGAAAACAAAAAGGGTTCGTGTCTAAAACAACCTGCGTGGCTCAAATTGAAATGTTTGCGGCTAGCATTCATTTGGCGGCATATCGCGGTCATGATTTTTACAGCCCAACTATCTTAATGGCAGAGAAAAGCCTGCTTGAAGTATCAATGGTTAAGGGCGTTATCATTTTGCGATATTTCAATTCGAAAGTCATTCTTTTAAGGCCAGCAATTAAAATGCTTTTCCAATTTGTAGGGTATGCCAAGTGGCTTTAACTTTTGTTACGCCTTGTGAAAGGCTTTTGTCACACTATTTATTGAAAAGCATATTAAACAAGAAATGAGTTTAATTTATTTTAAATGCAGATGGGAATGTTCTGTTTACTTTTTTTTAATAAAATAAGCTATTGATTCAGATATAAATGCTTAGACAAAGGGCCATCATCTATGAAATCAAGGCACTAAAACAGTACTAATGTGTTTTAAAAAAACTGTAAAGTATCCATATAGTTGTGTCGATAGTTGAGAGATATACACATTTTTGTAATGACTAAATAATTAAGTAAGCCATTTCTCTTTGATTCGTCAACAGAGATTTAAAAATTCATTGAAACCATGTGTCACGTAAATTATTTATGTTATAGTGACGTTCAATGCTTAAGCACATTGAAGCTTTTCATTATCAATAATTAAGAAGCAAATAAGATTAAATTTAAAGCAACAGAGCTCTTTAGTATTGGTATTAAAGCTAATGCAGATACTTTTTGCAATGTGAACAATACGCTGCGAAATATTTGCGATAGAAGTATATGGCCCCCGGATATGATTCGAATACGATTCAAAAATTCAACAACTGGGTTCTCATTTAAATGCTGATGAAGTTAGTTAGTTGAAGAAGCTAACTATTTCGATTACAGAAAGTTTACCTACAGACAAATGACAGCATTGCGTATGAGCAATATTTGACTTATACTCGTATATATGTAGAACTAATACTAGAACGCTGTACTTCGTGTTTTCATATATATATGTATATATGTATTTTGTCCGCTTCTCTGGTATCTAATCTAAACTGTGCTATTCCATGCCACAAACACGAACACAGGCGATATTTGAATAGCATTCCGCCAATTTGCGCCTCAAAGTATGCAAGAGTATGCAAATTTCGTTGTGGGCTCTTTAATGCCCGTTTTCATGGTCTTTTTGTTGCTTTTGTCGTTGCTGTTGTTGGCTCTTTTATTTAACCAGCGTGCATAATGCGCTTAAATCATTGTGATGTTGGCGCCCTTGTCAGCTGCAACGTTGGCGCATGGTTTCAAAGGGGGCTCGGCCCCGCCTCAGCCCCCCCCCTATTACCCACGCTGTGGGCTGGGTGCTAAAAGCGAAGGGAGTGTTAAGGGTCGCTGCATGAAGAGGCGGCAGTGACCATTCGACTTTGACTAATCCTCATCTTAGCGCTGGTTTTGTCGTGAACGTGGCACATTACAGGCCATTGACGATAGTTTGTGCGTGTGGCATGTGTCGAAGCCATGACAACCACTTCAAAATCGTGTAGCCCACTGAGCCACACACCCATACACTCGCACACTCGCACACTGGCACACTGGCACCCTCAAACAGTCACACACATGTGGGGCCACCTTTGTGCAACATTTTGCGCGCAGTCACGCCACAAAATTCTGCGTTTGCGTTTCGTTTCTCATGTTCAGTTTTTTATAGGCAACTGTTTTGCTTTTGCTTTTTCTGCTCTTGCTCTTGCTGCTGCTGCTGCTGTTGCTGTTGCTGTTGCTGCTCTGACAAGTCGAAAGGCCTTGTAAAATTTATTTAGGCCACAGCCCACGTCCGCTGACTAACTGCCATTGCCATGTGGCAGTCGGCAGCTCCTCATGTTTGTGCTGCCCGCCTTTAACGGCCTTCGTATGGTGTCGTCGTCGTAGTCGTCCTAGTCGTCGTTGAAGTCGTTGTAGTCGTCGTTACTGTCGTGGGTGCCGGAATGGGGCGGGCCGGGGCGGGGCGGTGCTGGACGGCGTGTGCGTGAGGAAGAGTGTGTGATGGGGCGGCTTACTTGGCCACTCTGCGCAACGTACTCATGAGTCATAACTTATGACACTTTATTATGGCCGCTTGGTTGCAAAATTTAAATTATTTCATGTAAATTTAATTTCTCTCCTGGAGTGCATGTTGGTGTGTGCATGTGTGTGTGTGTGTGTGTGTGTGTGTGTGCGAGTGTTTGCTTTTTGGGAGGCAGGCTACTGACCAGCCCCTTCATACCTTTGGCTAATAGAACCTACACTTAGGAAAACAAGCCGTCGTTTCCCACTTTCAGAATTGCATTCACACTCAAAGTCCCATTTAAAGAATAAAATTATGTTTTATATTAGATTAAGTAAATTCTATTTCAATTTTATATTTTACAATAGAAAAGGAGACAAGTCGATTTTATATTTTATGATTTATGCTTGGACATGATTAATTCAAATATATTTAATTGGTTAAGTTTCTAAGTATATAAAAACATCGTTTTACTTTCGAATATAGTCTATACTTGTATTATTTAAGGTTTATCTTGAAGCAATAATAAGAAACAAGTAATAAGAAGCTTATAATAAAGAATAAAGTTAAACAATTCTTACTATTCGTTTCTGTTTATTATTTGTAATCTTTGAGGCTGTTGGTCTTAAGTGAAAATTTAAAACGAACCATTGCGCATTGAATTGCGAAAATTGTTTGACCATAGAAACCTAAACTTTCCATTTCTACTTGTATTAAGCCACACGTAGATGAACCACACGTAGATGAACTGAATAAAACTCCACATAGTTCCAAAATAGTTCTTGTTACTTCGGTGTCATTGTTTACTTTTTATCAACAAGAACGCAAAAGTTTCAAAGAACCGTTCTTTTTATGCCCAATTCCAGAACTTAGAGACAAAATATGGCTATCGATTTCTTCGTTCGCCTTCTTTTTTTTTGGAGTGCAGTTGTTTTGTCCAAGCACATTCGCATCGCATCGCATGCTGTCTGCTAATTTTGCCTTAATGTGTGTAATGTTTTGTGCACGCGTGTGTGTGTTTATATGTGTGTGTGTGTGTAAATGTTTGCTTGTGTGTGTCCGATGCTTGTGTATGCGTGCGAGCAATGCTTGAACACAAGGCGGAGGTTGAAGTTTTTATAGCTCTTTTAATTTCGCACGAAGGCAAAACCATTTTTGGTTGCCATTTTTGTTTGACCCAAAGTCCAGTAAAGCGCAAACAGTAACCGTTTTGGAAAGCACTGCCGATAAGCAGCAGATAGTGCTCCATCAATTGGCCTGACCCGCACCCTTGCCACACAATCCACCTCCCCTCCAGAGGCCCCTTCCTTCCGCCATCACTCTTCCCTATCATGCTTTCCCCCATTTCGAATTTTCTGCTTAGCCCAGTGCGATTTTCATTCACAGTCTCGGCGCGCGCGCGTTTTCTAAATGCCGCACACATACATGCCGCACAGACATCTCCATAGCTACACACATACATATGTATGTATGCATGTACGTGAATAGCCGTGGAAATATGGCAGGAGCGACTATTCCTGCTCGGTGCCCCATCTGCGGCTCTGTGGTCGTGGCTGTGCGCGCAGTTAACTCCACAGATTGCCCATTTGGTTGCCAACCTCAAACGCATTGAAGTTTTCGCAGCTACTGCTGCTTGTGCTTCTACTGGTGCTGGTGTTGGTGCTGGTGCTGGTGCTGTTACTGCTATTGCTGCTGATACTGCTACTGCTACTGCCGAAATTCCTTCGCCTTACGTGCAGCCACAAATATTTTGCGGCCACATTTCGTGGCTAACATTTTGCGATATTGTGCTTGCCAAGTTCCCCAAACTGCTGCTGCACTGCATGTTGTGGCGAATCTCAGCCACACACACAAACACACACACACACACACACACACAATGGTTATTCATCTAATGATGAAGCATGCAGTCATACTGGCTGCTTAATAAACTTGAGCAAAATTTCCAACCCAAAGATGGGCACGAGATAAAAAAAAGGTATAAAGGAAAGGAAGGAAAGCTGCCTTGGCACGCCGAAGGCTACATTCTCTGGCCACCTTGAATCCTCCACGAAAATTATCACTATAACTACTGTACTGTAAGATTTACAAGTAGTAGCCGATTTAAATAAGTTAACAGTTAAACGCTGTTCTAAAAATATGCTAATCAGCCGATATACTTGTGTAGACATAAATCTGTCGAATAGAAAGTCTGACAGAGAGACAAATTAATTCACAGAAAATCTGATGGACAGACAATCTGAAGGATCGACAATTCCACGTATAGATAGTCTGACGCACAGAAAATCTGACGGACAGACAAACAAGCAAATAGGAAAACACACCAATATGGCAACAGATTGACAGACAGGCAGCCACCCTGACAGACAGAAGAGCACACAGACAAACAAACAGGTGAACGGACGGACAGACAAACACAGAGGTTGGCAGACAAACAGAAATATGAACCGATGGATGGTTACGTGGACACACAAATAAACAGAGAGACGGGCAAATAAAATAACAGAGTGAAAGACGCCATTCAGCCCCGAAAAAAGGCAGATGGACAAATCAAAGGACACGTCAGTCAAGGAGCTACAAATACGAATAAAAGGACACAATCAGACATGTGAAGGAAGCGATCCATCTGGTAATTGTAAGTATCCAGACTCCTACTTAGATTCGTTTCTTAAAAGGTATTTTATTCTAAATATAAACTCAAATGCCAGAGTTTTCAGTAAAGCCATAAGCTGGTTTTTGGCGTTCTGCGTCTCCGCTAATTTAAAAGAAAAGGCCTTGTATGACTTAAATTTAAGATCTTTTTAGAAACATTTCAAATAATACAAATGCAACATTTACAAATATAGATAAATGGATCATACGTTCATTTAAAATATTTTAATTTTACAAAAATGTAAAGCCAGAGACAAATACGATTCTCGTACTTTTCGGGTTTTTGTTTTCAGATGAAAATGGAGCAAACATGAAAGTAATTAAATAGATTAAATGGCATGTACGCACATCTAAACTTTTATGGTTGCCAACTTTTTATGCTTTTCAACTTGAATGAGTTCCTTTTGTTTACACTGGCTTACAAACGGATGCCATTTGGCCAACAGTTGGCTCAGTTCAATCATAAAATTTATACAACAGTAGAAAGTTGGGGAAACTTTTGGCCAAGCAAGGTGTTGCAAAACCTACAGATCACGAAAGTAATGTCTACCCCTCAAGAAGTTGTGGAGTTCAAAAGTTCTGTTTCTGGCTGGTTGCAATAATTATGTAAAACAAATAAAGCGACAGGAATTATGAGTTTATATTGTTGTTTTTTCCCCCGCACAAATAATTACGAGTATTACACGGCTTGTGTGGCCCCCATACTGATATTATGTGAGTACATCCAAGTAATTCCTTGTTTAAAGCAGAAATTATACATTTTGTCTCTCGGCGATATGTATCATACTTACTATATTCTTTTTCAATTTATTTCTTAATATGTGTATAATAAAACAAAAGTAAACTTTTCTCCCATGACTCTAACACCGTTTCCATAACTTCTATGTATATATATACATATATATGTATATATGTATACATATATATATATATAAGTATATATATGTATGTATATACACGCATACTCTTATAAGTGGGAGAAGAAGAAAAACCAAGAACAACAGGCTTATGTACCTAAGACAAACTTTTCAGTGAAACTTTTTTTGAGCAAACTTGACAATAAAAAGTTTTAAGTAGGTTCATAATGTCAAAAATACGTTCCCGAATTTAATCAAGAATTATTTGACCTGAGCACTATTTGCATTTCGGAAGTTGTAGACTGACAAGCAGCTTGGAAGCTCGAAAGCTCGGATGCTCGGATGCTTAGGGTCTCGGCACTCGCTGCTTTCTCTAATTTCTTTAACAGAAGGAGAAAGCTAGTATTGCCATAATATCGCCCTTCAGTTTGCGCATTATCGAGCGTTAATTGTGAAACGCCCCAGAACTGAATGTTGCGACAGCAATAACAGCAGCAACAACAACCACTCGAACAACCACTCCACCAACCACTACACTACCCCGGCAACAAAGAGCAAAAATAATGCAAAACATCGAAAACAATTACAGTTAACTACAACTAAAACAATTGTCTAGCAGACAGCGCAAAAAGCCGAGCCGACGAGCGACAACACGCCATTTAATGGGTGGGCGGCTCGAGAGCCAGCCGACCGGAGTCGACAATTTTGGGCTGTGGGTCATGGGTCTGAGCTCGGATGGGGGTAGTGGCTGGGGTAGGGGTTGGGGTCGCGGGTGACTGCTGACGGGTCATAGCATACTTATGTCTGCATATGTATGTGATAGTAGTGCGTGTGTGTATGTCTGTATCTGTATCTGTATCTGTATCTGACTGGCTGACAGACTGACTGACTGGCTTGGTTGGCGAGCGAGCGTTTTTACGAAGTGTCTTGCAAAGTGCTCCAGAGCTGTGCACCGCACTGCTCTCCCGAAGGGAACCAGCTCTATGAACAATATAGCTCTAAAAATTGACAACAAATATGACGCAAAACAGTGATTGCTTCCAATACAGTAGTTGATGAGTAACTATAACAAAATATAAAATGTAACAACTGGTTTGCATGATTTCCGAGTGATATTCAGGGGAATTAAGAGCAGATTGGGAGAACGTTATTAGATATTTTTGTCATGTCTATAGGCTTTTTTATTTCTTTAGTTTTGTTTAGTTTAAGTTCTCTATTGTATTGGTTTTTTATGTATATATATATTTTTTTCTTTTTCCGTTTACATCGACTGCATTGTTTGTCGATGAAATAAATAAATAAATAAATAAACGTTATGAAAACAAAACGGATTGCTGTTGAAACGCAAAGGTAGGTATACTTTTTTGAATATATTTACTGAGCTCATATCACAATCTTAACTATGTAAATATAATTGTTGAACCATTTTCAAAGCGCAAAGAACTATATATGGAGTGGAAACCAAGAACTTGATAGATTAAAAATTGATAGATAGAAATTGCAAATTGTTGGCTGGAATTTTGTGTTAATTGCTGCATCAATTGCGAAAAACTTAATTCAATGGATTATTTTATTTGCAGATTCAGAGCACTGGCAATTCGAATCACATTAGCTTTCTGGAATCGGTTCATTTAACTAAACTAAAATTAATCGGCACACCTCTAGGCTGGGTGAGATGCCGGGCGTGTTTTAGCGCCAAAGTCGTAGACGGGGCAATTAAAATGTCGTTGTCACTTTAATGGCTGTTGCTGTTGCTGCTGCTTTTGCTGCTGATGTTGCTGTTGCTGTTGCTGCTCTTGCGATGATGTTCGGCAGTGGTGTTGGTGGAGGCGGTTGGGGGCTGTGGTCTCTGTAGATGTTGATGTTGGGGGTAGTGTCAACCCTTACCATCAGCCTTTCTAGCAAATGACTTGTGCTGGTGTTGCCATTGTTGCTATTGTTGTTCTTGTTGTTGTTGTTGTTGTTGTTGTGGTCACAGCTAGTTGTCGGGCTGGGGCTAATGCTGGCGATAATGCATGGGACAATTGGGCCGAAGCATTATAGAGAGCTCAACTAATGACATGATATGTTAGCACCCGAGGGCGCTCTTTAAAACTTTTGTGCATGAAAATCTGAGCCATACGGCATTCACACACACTCACACACACACACACACACACACAGAGACACACACACAGCGAACGCACGCACGTACGCACAAACGCATCAGCAAATGCATGTGTATGTGTATGTGTATGTGTGTGCTTTTGTTATGATGATGTGGCTTAAGTTAACAAAACTTGTGGCATGGCAAATTCATCAACTCCATCAGCGCAAGTTTCGCAGCAAAACTCTATATGAATACCCTAGTAATGGGAGTAACAACTTTATCATGATGCCTGCCACGCACAAATGGAAGCCATAAGGTCGACAGATAAGTGTTTTTACCACCAATATACTTGTAGAAGGAGAACAACAACAACAACGTATCGTGTTGAACTTCCTTCAATCAAATTAGTGATAAATAGAAAACTCACCAAAATTATGTTCAAAAGCTATTACGAACACAACATGAGATAATGGCGATATAATCAAACTTCTAAAAGTATTCAAATATGCAAACAACGCTTTCATTTCAAGATTTTCTTTTAATAAAAATACAAGTATATACATTTAAAAAAAAACACTGTGTATAAAATGAGAATTAAACGCGTTTCGAAATTAAAAACCTTAAGGATGAATTTAAAATATAAATCTGTGGTATTCTGCGAGTGCTCAGAATTTTTGTATCAGCCAAAAAAGTTGCCTTAATAAGTAGAATGAAATTAATATATTAACAAGAATTTTTGGACCATCATCATCATACTGGCATGAGCCGTGGAAATTCATCCCGTAAATTGCACAGTATTGGCTTTTACAAAAGACAGTGCTTGCAATATGTTCACACATTTCGATGATGATTTTTCATCATAAAAGCAGGACAAAAAAGAGGTTTGATATTGTTTTTAAGTATATTCTAATTTGTATTTTTCTTTGTAGGCCGTTTGTAAATAAAGTAAAGATGAGAATGGCGTGGACTTTTCGCAGCTCTCTCAAACTGTAATATTAATTTGTCGAAGTTCTTTGAAGAATCATTTCTTTAAAAAGGAAATGTTTGGTATTGGTATTATTTTGTTACTATTTAAAGAGCTTTCTTTAGGAAATACAATTAATTAATTATTATTAATTAATTAATGGAGCAATTGAATGAAATCTGAACTTTGTAGGGAGCACCTGGGGACCGTTTCCTTGTCTTTTCGGATTTTGTTTTCTATTCATTTGATTAACCAGCTTCAGAGGAATACGTTTTTTTTTTTTTTTTAAATAAAGTGTATTAACGATTCGCTTTGGACGCGGAGAAAAATTGTGTGTCCATGTTTTGCATAAACTCTATTACATTCTTATGCCCCATAGTTATTTTAAGCACAAAATCATTTTTGATCACTATGAACGCAGGACCACATGGCCGGGCAGGAAAGGACGGGGCAGATGCAGGAGTAGGAGCAGGAGCAGGAGCAGCAGAATAATGTCTGTAATGGGAGGGGCTGGGGGGGGAAGTGCCACGAGAGGGAAACAAGCGGATGTGTTCCGGGATGTGTGCGCCGTTTGGCGTCGCTTGGTTTGGCTTTACGCTTTGTTTCGCTCTTACTACCCATCTGCAACGTTGCAAAACTATGATAAGTAATTTTCTCATTTTGTGCTTTTTTCCAGCGCAACGAATCCTTTCAATGGAATTTTTCAATAAGACAAAAAAAGGAAAATATGACGTTAGGGGCGAAGGGCAGGTGGAGGGGGTGGCGGTGGTGGTGGTGGTGGGTGTGGTGTTGTGAGGGGGGTAAATAAAGCCAACTGAAGAATGCGTTTGCAATTTGCATTTGGCTGCCTGTGGCTCTCATAGTCTAGCTCTGACTCTGACTCCGTTCTGATTCTGATTCTGGGTTGTGTCTGGAACGCTGACTGTGACTCTGGCTCTGACTCTCTGCCTCTGTCTCTGGCACTGGCACTGTTCCTGTTTCCCTGTCTGCTTGTCTGCCTGTCTGTCTGTCTGTCTGTCTGTCCGCCTGTCTGCCTTTTTGCCTTTACAACTGCCCCTGCAGTTTCTTTTCTTGCCCATATCCGTATCATTGTTTTGCCATGATAATTCACACTACGTATGAGTGCGCATTTCCGCTTTCGCTGCAATCGCTGAACCATAGAGCGTCAGAAAATTATAGAGAGAGAGAGAGAGGGAGAGAGAGATACAGAAAGAACGAGAGGGAGGGGGAGAGAATGTGTGATGGTGAGGGGAACAATCTGATGCTTTCAAATTGCAATTGTGCTCATTGAATGACTGAATTGCTAGCGATATCTCGTTCTCTCTCTCTCTCTCTCTCTCTCTCTCTCTCTCTCTGTCTGGATATAATGCGATTTCAAGTATTTAAAGAGCTTAGTCGATTAACTGGCACTTCCTTAACATAATAATTTGTTGGCAAGACGACAAGGCAACCAGCTGGGAACCAACCAACCATACATCCACCGAGCGTTCAGCGTGTGAGTCCCTCGCACTGCACCTCGATTCCTCCACACACACACACACACACACACACACACACACACACACCCACACACTTTCATCTCAGTAAACTGAACGTGCCATTCAGTCTTCACATCCCTGGTTTTATCGCTTTTAATGTCACGAATTGCAATGCCTTTATTACATTTGCATTTGTAGCAAGACCCCCAACTACCTGCCTGGGTTACCAACAGACACGGTGACAAGGAGACAAAGAGGGGGAGATATATACATATATATATATATAAGGAGAGAGAGAAAGTGTATGTGAGTGTGGGAGAGGAGATGACATCTCACCGCCCGCTCACTCAACCAGACAGACAACAACTACCCATTTATTGTGTCTGGAACGCTGACTGTGACTCTGGCTCTGACTCTCTGCCTCTGTCTCTGGCACTGGCACTGTTCCTGTTTCCCTGTCTGCTTGTCTGCCTGTCTGTCTGTCTGTCTGTCTGTCCGCCTGTCTGCCTTTTTGCCTTTACAACTGCCCCTGCAGTTTCTTTTCTTGCCCATATCCGTATCATTGTTTTGCCATGATAATTCACACTACGTATGAGTGCGCATTTCCGCTTTCGCTGCAATCGCTGAACCATAGAGCGTCAGAAAATTATAGAGAGAGAGAGAGAGGGAGAGAGAGATAGAGAAAGAACGAGAGGGAGGGGGAGAGAATGTGTGATGGTGAGGGGAACAATCTGATGCTTTCAAATTGCAATTGTGCTCATTGAATGACTGAATTGCTAGCGATATCTCGTTCTCTCTCTCTCTCTCTCTCTCTCTCTCTCTCTCTGTCTGGATATAATGCGATTTCAAGTATTTAAAGAGCTTAGTCGATTAACTGGCACTTCCTTAACATAATAATTTGTTGGCAAGACGACAAGGCAACCAGCTGGGAACCAACCAACCATACATCCACCGAGCGTTCAGCGTGTGAGTCCCTCGCACTGCACCTCGATTCCTCCACACACACACACACACACACACACACACACACACACACACACACACACCCACACACTTTCATCTCAGTAAACTGAACGTGCCATTCAGTCTTCACATCCCTGGTTTATCGCTTTTAATGTCACGAATTGCAATGCCTTTATTACATTTGCATTTGTAGCAAGACCCCCAACTACCTGCCTGGGTTACCAACAGACACGGTGACAAGGAGACAAAGAGGGGGAGATATATACATATATATATATATAAGGAGAGAGAGAAAGTGTATGTGAGTGTGGGAGAGGAGATGACATCTCACCGCCCGCTCACTCAACCAGACAGACAACAACTACCCATTTACCAGTAACCAGCATCCAAGTACCCAGCTGCGGGAGTCAGTCGAGTGTCTGAGAGTCCGCCTCTTTGCCTCTTTGCCTGTTTGCCTGTTTGCCACCAGATTCGCATTCAACGAGCCGCATTGCCTGCTCCGATCTGCCGCGGGACCTTCATTTATTCCCTTTCAACTTGACTTTCGACTGTTTGCACGAGATAAATGTCAATTATTTGAGAACTTCTCAAAGAGTTTTATGCATTTCGAACTTAATCCGCACACCCCAACGGCTCGTCGCCACATGACGGTGTGCGTTTGTTTTCCAACTATTCCATTTCATCATTCCGTATGCCGCATGCTAGTGCTCCACCATTTTTCTCGCCCCCTCACCTTCGCATCCTGCCACACACCATCCAAACCATCACCATCACCATCGCCATCAACATCACTCCTCTCACTTATCGGACGCCATCTATCAAGGCAAAAGCCCTGCGATTTTGCTGCCCGTTGCGCTGCCGTTGGCGGCGTGAAAAGCAAAGTACGTGCAAGACTGAATATGTAAGTGAATCATTGACTGCCTGTGAGTGTGTAGATGTCTGTGTGTGTGTGTGGCTGTGTGTGTGTGTGGCTGTGGGTGTGTGTGGCTGTGAGTGTGTGCATGCGGATGAGAATGGATGTACTAGTTGTAGTGGCTGTGAGTGTGCAGAAAAGTGTGGAAATTATCACCTGCTTTTGTGCCAAAAGTTCGAGTTGGAGTAGATGTGTGTGTGAGTGTGGGTGTGTGTGTGTGTGTGGGTGTGTGGGTGTGTGTGTGTGCCCTACACCTTTCCCTGCCGGCCAGAGGACCATTTAAAAAAAGGGCGTGGCAAGCTCATATAAATATACTACAATCAATATGCAAATTTCTTTTGTCTGTGCCCGTGTGTGCACAAATTTTTACTTTTCCCTCTGCAAACTTTTATTATCTGCAAAAATATTGCACATACAAATAAACCTTTCTAGTTGCGTTCTCCATAACACTCCATACACACACATCTATGGAAAAAATTTTATTGTTCCGAGCATTCTTCTTCAATCCCACAAATAAAATGGAGCTGCCTCCCCTCTGTTTTCTAAAAATAAACCATTCAACAGCTTTGGCTTTTAGCGGAATCAAAAGTAATTGAAAAATTTAACACAAGTTACGACTCTACTTGACAAATACTATATAAACGTTTTCACACTCATACTCTGTAGTTAATTTAATAAAATTGTGGCAAGTCCAATGATGGCAATCGAGGCTTAAAACTGTGATAAATTTCGCTTGCATTATATTTTTATCAACTCAACTGGTAACTTCTTTTAAGACGACCCAAAATGAATACCCAACTTATTAATGAAATGGGAATGGGAACGGCTGTACCTTGTATATTCGGGAAATCGATGTTATTTTTAACTATCATGATTGGAGTAAGAGTCGGAGACTTCATTTAGATTTAAGTCCTCAATCTATTATAAAAATACAATTTCCTCTGCTACTCAAACATCGAATAAAATAGCCCCACATGCATGCACAAACATGCTCAAACTTGATCAGAATCGGCTGTGATCGGAGTAAGAGTATTAAGTAGGAGCCTACTTTTAGATTTAAGTCCTCAATGCATTATAAAAATACAATTTCCTCTGCTACTCAAACATCGAATAAAATAGCCCCACATGCATGCACAAACATGCTCAAACTTGATCAGAATCGGCTGGAATAATTTGTAAAAAGACTTACCTTTAAGCAAAAGTAAAGGCCGAAAAGCCCGCATTAAATGTAGCTATTTTTGGCCCGCCTGTGGGCTGCTCGTGCACATTTCTTAAGCTGTTTTATATTCAAATCTGCGGCTATACTCGTATGGTTTGTCTTTAGATGCTCTGGAAATAGAATTTATTTATATTCACTAGTCATTGCTTTAAATTGGTCCTCACTGAGGTGCATACATTCTCAAGCAAAAAGAGTCTATGTATATAAAACAATGCTTGAATTTTCCAAATTTGCATATAAGCTGTTTTTAATCCTTGCCAAGTGTAAACTGTGAGGCGTTAACGACGACCACTGACTTTCTCAAGCGGAACGAACGAGCGAGTAAAGAAGTGATTGGGCGAAGGGGCTGAGGAGGGGAGGAGGGGAGGGAGGTAGTAGGAAGAAAATGAATGAACGTTGGAACGAACGAACGAACGAAAGAACGAACGAACGAACGGCAAAGTCATCAAAATATTGATTCAAGTCTTTTGGGGCCAAAAAACCCCATTTTTGTTTTTGCCCTTTTGCACTTTTCATGATTCTTACACTTTTCTTTCAATTACTGTAATTAAATGGAATTACCTAAAACTGTTGTGGCTTCGTGCCATGGCGAGCTGGCGATGGTCGCTGCCGGTCCCCCAGCCTTCCCTTCCCCTCCAACCGCCCTCCAACCGCTCTTGGCACAGCCCGCAGCAATTGCAGCCAACAAAAGCAACGGTAACGGTAACGGCACTCGCAACGGCAGCAATAAAAACCCAACAATGTTAAAAGCAGCAGCAGCAGCAGCAGCAGCAGCAGTAGTGTCTGGAGAACTTTGGAAGGCAAGTGCAGCACTTGAATAAAAAGAAGAATAAATGGAAAACAAAATGTGGTGGGAATGTAAAGAAAACGCACAAATTCATTTGGGCATGCACCTGGCCATAGCTCGCACATACACATACTTACATATGTATGTACTATACATACATGCATACAAACATACGAATGTACGACACATACTCGTACATATGCTAGTTCACATATTTGTGACTGAACGCTCCCATTTCAAGGACAAACAAAAGCATAAGCAGCTTGAAAAGGCCAAAAGCCAACTGTGCATGTAATCGAACGCGAATCGATTGGAAGAAAAAGGGAGAGAGAAAAAATATAATAGTAGAAAGAAAAAACAAACACTGGCGCCACAGTCACCACCACCCTCACCCTCACCATCACCCTCACCATCACCCTCACCCTCACCACCCTAGCCATCGTCATCGTCACCGCCATCGTCACCGCCATCGTTACCGCCAGCACCGCAATACATCGGTTTCCATTCACAAGGGGGTAAGCCCTTCACGCCGAACAATTGCAAAAGATTTAAAAGCGTACATGGTTTTGGCAGCAACAAGTTAGGTGCCAACAATACGGATAGTGCCAGCACCAATAGAACAATGCTATCCTGAAATAGAGCATCATCATGATTGTCTGCAGCCTGTTGTTGTTGTTGTTGTTGTGGTTGTTGCTGCTGCTGCTGCTGCTGCTGCTGTTGCTGGCATTATTGTTGTTGCTATCGCCTCGTGTTGACTGTGTTGTCCATATGGGATTACAATGTGCGACTATTATGCCAAAATGCCGCTCCAAAGGACTCTGAAGGAACAACAATTGCAGATGAACTCAAATTGCAGCTGTTGCTTGCAATCGAGAATTGGACTTGGATTAGAAAGCATTGGCAGTGCATAACATCAAAATGGGAAACTAATATCAAAACCGAAAGTACGGGAAGCTGTTGCAATTGGTTTCTATTGTAAATAAGTATGTGCATGCATATTTACGAGTCTAGCATTAGTTTCGGTTTCAGTTTTAAGCCATTCGATGTTGTTGAAAATTCACACTAGCACACACACACACAGACATACCGATGCATTATGGGATTATGATCAAAGGTAGTGAACACTGTGCAAACTAAGTGGTACTAGTGCTGCTGGATGTTTTCAATATTTGAACATTGAAATGTTATAATTATTTCTTCTGCTATTTATGCGTATGCTCGTCCAAATGCGAGTCCCCTACATAAATACAATTAGATATGTTGCAAATACATATCGATTCCAACTAATTTCCACCCAAAACACAATTTCTGTTATTCAATTCGCCCATTACTCAAACGCCCCGGCTTACTCAAATTAAACTTTACAATTCATCGAGGCCAAAGGCCCAGCTTGTTTCATGTTTTCCAGCCGATATTGGTAATCAATGCACTTTTCTAAAAGCAATTAATTCTGTTTATTGCATTTACAAACGACTCTTAGCTTCCTGACAAATTTTGTGCATAACATAAATTGTTTATTTCAATCTTAAATGTTTATTGTAAATAGTGCTTATTTAAATGCGTTTGATAAAACTGAAATATTCCTTTTCCTTGTACGAATTGATTTATTGACTGAACTTAGCTCTTCTTTGGGAAGATGAGACGCTGGGAACACTTTCTTTCTTCATTTTAAGGCAAAGCACTCTACGGAAATGAAGATATGAATCGCATTCTTAAAATTTGTTAGTCGATCATTGATGTTTCTGAACCATTTTAAACGGAAATTGTGGAAGATATGAAATATTTTTATGAAACTTAAAATTATAGAAATTTCAAGCTTAAGAATGTTCTCTTTATTTCCATATTAGTGCTGCGAAAGTCTTCATTTCATTTCATTTATTCACAAAATGGTATCATAAAGTTGTTTGTTTCTATAATTATTTAAAATATAGAGCTCAGTTTATTTTTATGAGTCTATGAGTGAACTGACATTTTCTAATATGTAACAAAAGCGGGGAAAGTGTTGAACCATGAACCTTTTTTGTTTCCCGCTGCCTACAAAACGCAGTAATTTGCCATTTAGTTTCCATATCCTTGTATTCTCAGATAGGAAATGTTATCGTCGTTTTACTTTTCAGTCTATTGGACTTGGAATTTATGCGCCAACTTCTCGATTCTAGAATGGTCTGAAGTACATAAAGTACATGAAACGAAATCAAAACGAACCTAAAAGTAGGAAATGTTGGCAACAATTTTTGATAAGGGTACGACTCGTCTGGAAATTTATGCGGCAGGAATGTTTTAAAAATGTAATAAGTAGGTTGCAAGTACGCCAAGCAAGCAAGTAATTTTCCAAATGGTGGGCTGCGTTTTGCGAAGCTAACCTCCATAAAATATTTGTTAATTAAAAATAATGCAATTGCTTATTTAATAAACGACAAACTTAATTTACCCGCTCTTTCACACTCGCACAACCTACTTAGGATAACTTAGATTGTAAACTAAGTCTTCTAGTTTTTTATTTCAGAGGCAACAATGCTCTAAAGCTCTCAAGCAAATTGAGTTCAAGTAGTAAAAGGTATTGTTTTTGCCTGTGACCAAAAACAAATCTGTGCAATCTCATATTTATTATGTTCTTGTCATGCACATTTGGATGCACAAGCTACCTTCTAACTTATTAATTTTTCTTTGCAAATATTAAATTGTCCAGCCCCATGTGGCTGGGAAAATGTTAGACCAGCAATCACGGCCAAGAGAGCGAACACGGACAGAGCTCTGTTAAATGTTAAATGTTGGCTGTTAGCTGTTGGCTGTTGGCTGTTCGCTGTTATTGTGTTGGCTGTTAACATGAACTGCCTTACCGACACGAAGAGCAAATGTACCCGCAACAATGACAATTTGTTTGTCCATCATGGTCACGCCAATTGCTTGGCTCACTTTCAAAAACACATTGTGTGTGCGTACGTGCCACTAGCGGGCTGGGTGTGTGTTCCTCAGTGTGTGCGTGTGTGGGTGTGTGTCTGGCATAAGTAAAATAGATAATGCACGACATTCGCCATTTTTCTAGGATTATTTTCGCCATCACTATATGAAGCGCCCCCAAACAAACAAACAAGTAAAAATAAAAAATAATAAAACAGCAAGTAAAAATAGAAGCAGTCCACTAGTCGCTTAACTGACAGCCGCCGCACCAGTTTCAGATTTGGGCCAAAAAAAAAAAAAAAAACGGAAAAAAGAAAAATATAAAGCAGAAAAACCAGGTGAAGGGACAAATTATGAATATGCACAGGTAAACAACACATGTACACACATGCAGAGTAGAGCACCTACTCTATGCAAAGCCAAAGACAAACAAACCAGTCAACCAGCCAACACAAGCCCCATCTCTCGGTCAGCTGCAGCTACAGCCACATCTATAGCTATAGCTATAGCTTTAGATTCAGCCTCAGCTTCAGTTAAAGCTTCAGCCTCAGTTGCCAGCAGCCGCCGGCGGTAGCAGCAGTGGCAACAACTCGGCAATGATGGGCGCTCATTCATTCCGCAAACAAGGTTCTTAGAGATAAAGCCATATAAAAATTCATCACGCCCGCTCGAGCACAGATGGCAACTGGCAACGGCAACGGCAACTGGCAACTGGCAACTGGCAGCAGCCACAGTAACGGCAACAGCAACAGCAACGGCAACACCAACTGGCAACGCACTGACGCCGACAAAGGCCGAGGTCGTCAGTCGTCAGTCGTCCCACGTCCCCATACGTCCCACGTCGCGCGCCTTGACGCGTTTTGGTGAGCGGCCTGAGGGTTCGTTCACACAATGACAAAAACATAATTCAATTATACACAAAATATAACCATTGTAGTCTAAAAGTCAAAAACATGCAACAGCCACCTGGAGGTTAATCAGACCCCATGTTATGGGCACACTATATGATGAGCATGACTGGATAATTGATGATGGTGTTCATCACTCACTTATTACTAAAAACAATGTATGGTGTTTATTAATATAACGCAAATAAAATTGGTATTTATGATTTTTTAAGAGCTTCACCACATAATTCGATTATCCGATTCAACTCACTATATCATACAGCTGTCAAAGGAATAATTAGTGCAACATAGCTAGTTTTAGTCGAATGGCTGCAGCGGGGAAAAGGATGGGTAAAGGAGATTGTCGTCCTACTCGTTTTGTGGCATATTTTTACCATATGCATGATAATATAAGATATGCGTAAAAAACTCCCAGTTAAACAATTAATTTTTTTAAATTTGTATACCATTTAATGGGAAACTTCGAAGTATCTTTACAAAAGTTGAATTTACTGTATGAAGAAGCTGTAGAAAATACTATTTCTAACCAAAAGATTTTTAACGAGTTGAACTGCAGCGGGGAAAAGGATGGGTAAAGGATATTGTCGTTCTACTCGTTTTGTGGCATATTTTTACCATATGCACGATGATATAAGATATCCCAGTTAAACAATTAATTTTTTTTTAATTTGTATACCATTTAAAGGGAAATTTTTGAAGTACCTCTACAAAAATTAAATTGGGCCATTTACTGTCTGAAGAAGCTTTAGAAAAGATTTTAAATGAGTTGAACTGCGCCGGCTTCTGATTTCATTCAAAATATCATGATACAGGGAGAGGTCTGCATTTTGGTCTTAAAGTTTATTATGAAATATCTTCGTTAGGTCGCTTGCCAGACTTTGAACATTAAATATATATTAATATTATATTATTCTATTCATATTACTATTATTAATTCAGTTAAATACATCATATGGGCTCTTTTCTATTCATTTTACATTCGCTTTCTATGCCGATTTCCCATACGGAACCTAGACAGCGGCCTCTGCATCTGCCGACCTACCTCAAGGAGCCCCTGTAAGTTGTACGCCGCTGGGGTCTATCTAAAACTTTTCGAGTGTCGATTGGTCCATTAGAATGGGCGGAGTGCACTTTATCGGCGGCTTCAAATGCTTTTACCGCCCAGCTTGAGACAAGTTCCTACAATTGCTTACAGTTCTAGGTTATGCAAATTTGTTTGAGTGTCCGAACGGTCCCTTTTTAGCAGCAACGGCACAGAACAAAATGGAGAAATAATCTCCGTTGGGTATGCGGTGCGGCGACATTTGCGTTACTGTTGTGTTACTGTTGTGTTACTGTTTCATATTTTGCTTCTTCTGCCGGGCTTTGTGTTTTTGTTTCTTTCCCTTATTTGTTGTTGTTGTTGCTGTTGTTGTTGTTGTTGCATGGACGACTTTTTTGTCCGATTGTTTCATCGGCCACCGACCCATTTGCATGCAACTTTGCGTTGCCTGACAACAACGGTGACGACGATGATGAGGACTACGAATGCGACCCTTAAATACGCGTTAAGGAAACTGCGCTGCGGTGCGGTGCGTTTTGTTTGTTGTCCTGTCCCCCCTTCAGAGGAGCAGGAGCCTGGTCTCTAGTCTGTGTGTGGCGTTGGCCTCCCTGTGCGTGCTGCGGCTCTAAATGCTGCGTCGGTGGCCTAATCCCAAAAAGCGTAGCGAGCGCACTCATAACTATTTGTTCGCAATGCCGCCAAGCATTTCGAGCTTAGCCCATGACCATCCCCATACCCCCAGCTCCCCACCTCCACCTCTGGCTCCCCCACTACCCCAAAACCAAAACCGCTACCACCATTGCCTTCACCATCACCATCACCATCACCATCGGCATCGGCATCGGCATCCACTACCGCTACATCCACTAAATTCCGGTATTCCTGAGTTAAATTTTCTGCGCTACGTTGGCAACTTTAATATTTTTTATTTTAAATTCCTTTAGTCAACAGCTGCGACTGGGAAGCAAGAACAAAAAAGCCAAAATGGAAAAATGGAAAAATGGAAAAAAGAGCAAACTCTGCGTGGTGGAGAAGCGACAAAGTCGTGATTGAAACAAACACAATCTTATTTGCAAGCAAAATGCGTTTGAACAACATTTAAAATATTCGCAAACAAATGTTTGAGTTCGGTTTGACAAAATTTATGAATTTTATTTATAGAATTTAAATAGCATAAGCTTCTTTATTTGACTTTGCTCTTCGGCCAGATGAATTGAATTCCTTGTTGTGCTTTCAAATAATAATTTAATGTTCGGCTTTTCTCTCGAAACTGTAATTAAATGTGTATTGATTTATTTTTTCTTTTAAACATAATTCCATTCAAATGAAATCAATACGAAATCAAAGTCAAAACATTAATAATTAAACAAATCACCAGAGATTGTTCTTGCTGCTTTCAATAAGTAGTTTGATAACTTCGACATTGTGCATTGAAGATTGAGGGAGGGCGATCGGGTGGAAACTAGGGACTTAGGGACATATAAATTAATTAGCTTCAAGAAGAATAATTAATTTAAAATAAAAACTTCTCATTGAAAGTTAGAGTGGCTTGTTTTGGGAAGCAATGATTTATTATTGGTTGCGCAATTTCGCTACTAATTTTAATTTTTGCGCCAATCTATTTTATTTGTTCATTTGTATTTTGGTGGGGAAGTTTGAAAAATTTCATTTAGTCACCACACTGCACGAAAATAGCAGAGTTTTAGAGAAGGAATATCAAAAATATTTGCCCTTCGACAGTAAGTACTCGCATAGTCAAACATAATACAAGTATTGTACTTATTATTGTTATTGTTTCTGTGAAAATATAGATTTTATGTTTCCAGTATATAGGTATTTCTGTTTCTTCATGCAGAATTTACTTACACTTTATTAAATAGAAAATGGTTGCCTCTTCAGGTCGGGAATTCTATCGATAAGTGTTTCGGACCCAGATATACATACACCAATAAATAATCATCATTCTTCCCAAAATATATTTTAAAGTGTCTCTGCCAGGAATTGCGTTCTTTTGTGGAAGAGTTAGTTTAGGCAACTAAGAGATAAGTTACCTTTTTTTTACCATGCCTTACGTATACCTTTAATGGTAGCTGAAACCCCATTTAAAATGCATGGAAAATTAAAACCCAACAAAAATTGGTAATTGGATTATAATCGATTAACCTAATTATTTATTGATTAAATGCAAGATAAATAATTTTCAAAATGCTGTTTTTTCTCGTGTGCTTGTTTGTTTTAAATTTAAATAGCTGTGAAAACAAAATGTGATAAATATTCTTTAATTAGTTGCTATTGAATTATATATTTTTTGTAAAATTGTTGACCGCATACGCGACATGTACTATATGTGCGTATAATATGTATATATATATATATGTGTGTATGTATGTGTGTATGTATGTGTGTATATCTGGTGTGTCATAGGTGCTTGAATTGATTGCCCATTTCGGGCTTGTCAAGAACAAAGCAAAAGTTTAATTGCCACGCAAGTTCTAAAGCGTAATTTATCAAAAAACTTATAGCGATTAATTTCATTTAAATGAAAGATTAAACTAAATGCGTTCATTAATTTCCAGTGTCGTGGCATGTGAACTGTTCGCTGTTCTCTGTCTTACTGCTGTTGCCTGGAGGAAGGCACAAGGGGCAGAGGCGGGGGCAGGGGCCAAAGGAGAGGGCAGAGCGTAGGGTGTAGGGTGTGGAGAGTGGAGAGTGGAGGGCACTTGGGGTGGCAGACTGCAGCGGAACGCAAGCAAACAGCGACACTCTAAAAATAAGCCGAGCAGCCACTAGAGGAGTAACATCAGCAACAACAACAACAACAACCACAACAACAAAAACAACAACAACAGCAACAACTACGCATAGAATTTGTAATCCGTCACATCGGGGGATGTGTGGCAGCTTATGAGCTCAATAGGCATTTGCCTGCCAACTCCCAGTTGGCTGCTATCGACTGTTCGCTTTGTCGCCCTGCTCCTGGCAGTTCTCTCTCCCTTCCTCTCCCCCTCTCTCGCTGCCTCTCTCTGGCTTTGCTGCCTCCTGGCACGGCTGCCGGGCTCTTGTACGAGTATATACGTACAAGTATATTGTCGGTTTCATTTGGGGCTGTTGGAGGCGGCAAACCGACTCCGCCGATAGCGTTCAATCGCAAGGGCGACGGGCGTTGGGTGTTGGGTGTTGGATGATGGGCCTCAGCATCGGCATCGGCATCGACATCAGCATCAGCGTCAAGAGAAATCAAAGCAAATCCGAGCAAAAGCTCCAGCATATTGCCAGGCGGCGTTGCTGCCAAAGGTCGCTTTATATGAGTCGTCGTCGTCGTCATCGTCGTCATCGTTGTTGTCGTCGACTACATTAGACTTGGGTAGTTCATACACAAACAAACAAAGCGGAACTATTCACCTAATTGAGCTGTCTCTATGTACGAGTATGTAGGGGCATGGTTATGGGCATGGTTAAGGGCATGGGCTTACCTAACTTGTTTCAAAGTTTTTCTTCATTCACTTTTGGCTTTTGCTCATTCGACTGCGAAATACTAGCGAACTTTTTCTCCTCCCAAAATCGTATCCACATTTAAACGGTGCCATCCCTATTACAAGTATTATTTGTTTACCAATCTATACAGTAGATCTTCGAGTTGAGCGACACTACGAGTATACATTATTTAGGGGATAGTGGCCAGCCAATATCGCTTCCATAAATAACAAAACAGTAAAAATTCCGACAGTAGTATACCAATAAAAAGAAACATTCGGCGAAAACATGATACCTTGACGAAAGGATATTGGAGTATGTATTTGTTAAAGGCACCAATTAAATGCTTCAGAAAATTGTTTGGTTTTTTAATTCGTTACCGAGTAGAAATAAAAAAAAAAACAACAACAAAAAATCAATACTAAATTATGAGTTATACTACTGCAGACTATATGTTAAAAATGCAAAGCAAAATTTGTCTTTTCAGTGCAAGCATTTAAAAGTATCGCTTATACACAAATTATGTTAAAAAGATTTATGCAAATGCAGACATTTTAAATTCAGTACTTGTAATATAATTGGCCTGTTACAAAGCCTAACTCTTCTTCGTCTTAAAAGATGTCATTTTATTTATTCAACATCAAAAGTGCATTATTAGTGCATTATTTTTATACGAATCTTGCTTGTCGCACTAGGAATTAATAATAAATAATGCTAATAACTAACTTTAGTAATTGCAGCTAGTGTAAATGTTTTTGTAATCCATATCAATATGTATGTATGTATGTAAATATAAGAATAGAATGTATAACTGCTTTGAGTGTGTGGAGGTCCTCAAAATTACATACTTATCAAGTCACATATTTGAAAGAGTTGTATCCTGATGTATATGGCATCCATCGGTGTTGTCGAATTTAAAGCAGCGCTTTCCTCATAAATTTATAAATAATTGCTCGAAATAAATATAGTATCGAGTATAAACAAATGGAAAATAATTGGACCATAAACGAGTGTGTGGCCTAATGAACTTGGTCTGCATATCGATAAAGCAAGTCCATTGGCCATCAATTGCTCGCGATTCCCGAAGTGATTTTTTAGTTGAACATTAAATGTATTTTCAAATCGATTTATTTGGGCAAATGTCTAAGACGTATGTAAAGCTTCCGACCTAAAACACACTATAAGCATGCATGTATACAATATATATGTACACTATACATACATACTAGTACATACATTGGCGATTAGGTTGTGTGATTTGAGGTGAAGGGAAATTGTTGCTTGTCATTGAAATATCAATGATTAATTGCAAGTTGGCATTTTGATGGAGCTCTTGGAATTGAAGGAGCTGGCTGGTGACCTGCACAATATTCGAATTCATTGTCTGGCAGTGCGAGCACGGGGAAGTTGCCACAGTTTTTAGCATTCAGTTTCGACTGATTGTCTAAGCCAGTCCAGGAACAGTTCCGTAATGTTGTCCTGTATCGTATTGTGGTGGCAAGAGCTAACTTATCGAATTTTCGTGTTGGATTTTTGATGTTTCATTTATTAAATGTCAAGCGAGTTAGGCCACAATGTCGTTGCGTATTATGTGAAGAGGCCAAGCCGAGTTTGTTGACAGATCGACAGGCGGCCTCTGCCACTGCCACTGCCACAACCAGAGCTCGAACCACCGCTGTTTTTGCGGCCACAGCATCAACGTCAGTGTCAGTCAAAATGGGCTTCAACAGAACCTTTACTAACCTTAGTACATTTATCTTGAATTGAAGTTCGAATCAACGGCTTCTAATGGCTTCTAATCCAATGTCAAAACACATTGATGTTTTGCGTGCTTACTTGCTTGACTCAGCCTATACCAGCATGCGGCCATATCCTCTTGCGAGTATATGTTTTCCATTCGGGCTACAGTGAAAACCGCTGGCGTTGCACGCATTTTTCAGCTCAAGCCAAAATTAAGCTTTGATTTATAATTAAAGCTACAAAAAAATAACTTAACATACTATCAGGCTGAGAGCAAATAAGATACAGTTCTTGCCTTTTACCACAGCTAATCTTTTACTTGGAGCATTTATACTAAGGTCAAGCAATTGCTTAAATAAACTTTGGACTTGTGAGAATTAAAAAGACCGGAACAAAGCCCATTTCATTCTTTAAATTGGCGACTGGGTAGCCTCTTCATGATAAAAAGCCTGATAGCAGGGACAGCTGTAATGCGGTCCTTTGTCCTTTACTATCATATTACAAGAAGTTTGTAATTAATTAGTTAATTAATGAGGTCATTATTCGTTTTATAGTAGCTTATTTAGTACGTATTTAGTTGATTTTGCTTATGTTCATCAGGTCGATCAACATTTATAATTAAAGTTTAATATAATATATTTATTTTTCTTATAAAATATGCTGAAGTAATGTAATTGATGTTTTGTTATACCATATAGAACAGAACGAATACTTTATTGTATAATAATAGTTAATTCCGTTTAGAATTAATAATGTAAAAGTTTTCAATAAAATTAGTTTATTAAACAGTTAGTTTATTTATACATGTTTAAAAGTGTAACTTTTTAAACAACCGAACTCTCCTTACATTCTCATCAATCGATAATCTAAAGCGAAGTATTATTGATTTATTCCCCACATCCTGTAATATTAAGCGAAAGTTGTGATTGCATGTGAGAGGAAAAATATTTCCTCAAAAATGAATTATTCATACACGAGCATATCTAGATCTTTTTAAATATTGAAGTTGGAGATAATAGTAAAGAACAGTTACGGCATTGGACAGGATTTGACTTTATTTTAATGAGTTTCTACTGTATATAGATGGTGTAGATGATTGTCCGGAATGTTGTGTAGTCAGATGGTGTATACTAAGTACATGATAGGTACATATACATACCTATATTGAACGTGTGGTCAATGCGGCGTATGAGTGTTTTCAGAGTCTTTCTCCGTGTGATGGTGTTGTGCGGCCAGGGCCAGACATTTGGTTGACATCGAATACCAACACTGATGCATACTTACATACATAAATACATACATACCTGTATAGGTATGAGTGGATTTGTATGTGGATGTGACACCCCTTGGCACCCGATACGATGGACGAGCATTTCAAGGTGCATGCGTCTGTTGCGTTGGCTGCGTTGTTGCCAAACACTTTTTGGTATATTTAATTTCCCTAAGGATCACAGATACAGTCGTACTAAATAAATGAGAATGTGATGCTCCATTGCCAGTTTGTAGCTGTTAGTTGCTGCCACTAATGGTGCTGGTGCTGGTGATGGTGCTGATGCTGGGCACGTTGTTGCCAACATCGTTCCCTCGCCCGCTGGTTACTTTCTACCAAACACACATACACACACACACACACACATAGACACACACACACACAGAGACACACACACCCACAACCCGGCTACGAAACGCCCCAATTCGCACTTGAAGCGCGACAGTTGAATGCAAACATTCAGGAGCTTTCATTAAAAGTCAATGGCAGACGAGCAAATGCAAATAGAAAAACAAACTTAAACGCAATGGGCGTGCAATCCGAATAGCTGCAGAGCTCTGCCGGATTGGGCTCAAAGCATTCCCGCCTCTCGGTTCGCCGCAATCCCCCCATCTCCAGTCGATGATTGTCGGCGCCGTGGGGGGAGCACTTGCTGCAGCATTTGTTGCATTAAATGGTGCTTATGTGTAAGTATATGACACTCAAATCTGAGCACTTGCTTTAGAAAACTGTCTACATCTATCAAAATTTTGAAGAGTGCATTAAAAGGTCTTGGGAATGTTCTCTCATCCTTTTAAATTGTGCTCCACTTATGATTGTTGCTACATATACTTGTATGTATATATGTACTATTCTTAATCGTTTATCGTTATTTATTATGATTAATTGATTAACTATAAAAGGCAATTGAAATAAATGAATTCGTAAAATTCGGTTTTTAGTATTATTAGAGTTGTTATTCAGTTATTCTTAATTAACTCTCATATGTAGATTTCTTGCATTTCTGCTCTAGTTTTAATTCGTTGCAGGATTGTGCGCTCAAAACTATATTTACAAGTATGATTGTTATTATGATTTATTGATTAATTATAAAAGGCAATTCAAATAAATGAGTTTATATGATTTTATTTTTGTTATTATAAGAGTTAAATTATAATTCAGTTATTCTTACTGCTTTCTGCTTTACAAGTAGTTTTAATTCATTGCAGTATTGTGAGCTCAATATTTATAATTGTTACTACATATGAACACTATTCTTAATCGTTTATCGTTATTTATTATGATTAATTGATTAATTATAAAAGGCAATTCAAATAAATGGATTTATAAAATTATATTTTTAGTATTATTCGATTTTTTTTAGTATTTTAGTATTATTCGAGTTATATTATTATTCAGTTATTCTTAGTGATTTCTGCTTTACAAGTAGTTTTAATTCGTTGCAGTATTGTGAGCTCAATATTTATAATTGTTACTACATATATGAATATACTATTCTTAATAACTTATCGTTATTTATTATGATTAATTGATTAATTAGAAAGGGCAATTCAAATAAACGGATTTATAAAATTATATTTTTAGTATTATTAGAATTATATTGTTATTCAGTTATTCTCATTTGAAGCTTTGTTGCATTTCTGCTTTAGTTTCAATTCCATGCCTTATTGTGCGCTCGACGTGCTATTATTGTTATATGCGGCTTTTTCATTCAATAAATTTGCTATATTTTTCCACAATTATGAACTGGAAATAGCCGTCCCGAAATAATCATTTCGATTTTAATTACTATCCATGCGTTGCGGAAATAGTAGGTTTTAATTGCAGTTTGTAAAATTGCATTTACAAATTTGTCGTTGATAATAATCCTCTGTGCCTGGCTAACTTTTACCCAGAAGGGAAATGGACCACATCCTGCTGTAGAATTACACATATGCACTATTTGCTTGATGAGTACAATTCACTTTCATTTTCACTTTCCCAATTGCTTCTAAATCATTAACTGCGTGTCAGAGCCGGGCTTCTTTAAAAAAAAAAAAAACAAACAAAAAAACAAATAAGCACTTATGAAGGCATTTCTTTGTTCAATGGTTTTTTGTTGTCTCGAGAGAGCAAAAATAATATAAAATAATTGCTCAATTTTCACAGACATCCAGCTGAAGAAGAAGAGCATGCAATATTCAGAATGTTGAAAGTGTAAGCGTTTAATACCTTAAACATTTTATTGAAGTTTTAACAGTTGTATGCTCCATTACACAACGACCGTCCGTTCGTCTGTCTGTCTGTCTGTCTGTCTGTCTGCCTGGCTAGCTGGCTGTTTGTCTGTTTGCCCGTCCGTCTGCCCATCCGTAACGGCCCCATGGTCGCACTGTATGCCAAGCACGCAAACTTAAATACCCGCCTGACTGGGTGGCTGTGCGCTTCTCTGTCTTCGTTTGTGTGTGTTTGTGTGTGTTCGTGTGTGTGTGATTGTGTTTAAGTGTGAGTGTGTGCGTGTGAGTGTGCACAATTTTATTGTACGTAGAAATGTACACAGAACTTACAGCGATATGCAAAAATGGAGGAGACATTTGCAAATGGCAACTGAAATCAAACCAAGTGGCCATTGACAATTTTGTGGATATGGATAGGAAAACTGGCAAACTGCAAAATAACTTTTAATTAAAATACTGTGCGCACATGGCCGCATTTGCTGGCAATGCGAATCGAAGCGTTTCGAAGCGATGTGTTGCGTTTCGTTTCGTTTCGTTTTGATTCGATTCGATTCGATTCGGTTGGAGTTCAGTCGATTCCAGTCGATTCGATGTGATGCCTTACCATGGCCATGGGCGAAGTCGATGAGGCGGAAGTCATTGGCGCCAAACGAAGAATGGCGCTGGCGCTGGCGCTGGCTATGGTGATGGCGATGGCGATGGCAAATAGCAAATGGCGAATGGCGAACGCCGTCCCGACAGACGGCTGAACGCAGACGAAGCTAACAATTGACAATCGACAGCCGCCAGCCGACAGCCGCCAGAAGTTGGCAGCCTTGCGTTTTAGCAAATTAATTCCTGAGAATTCATTTGATGTGCATCTTCATAGCAGAATGTCTATGGAGACACATTTAAAGTGATTATGTTCACGAGCGATCTCAGAAAATTACAAATAATATAAATGTGTGCTAGCTGAAAATGAAATGTTCCAGTCGTTGATTGAACTGAGATTAGAGAAATGAAGGCATTACATCTTCTTTTAAATAAACGCAATCAAAATGTAGCACATCATCGAAACAATTCCAATTTGTAACAATCTAATGAGCATTTTCACATCAATTAGAGAATTAATAAGAAGTATGAGCCTCGTTATCGGGCTATGTATTGCCAAATACTGCCTGCCCATTTGTATCGACAATATAGTAATATAATATATGTACTTAATGGGAGGCATCCTCATGTATAAACGGCTCCTAATGCATTCATCCTGCCCCACATAATGCCCAATAAATAGAGTCGCTCATGTTATTGTTTATTTGTCACTTGCTTAGCGAAGCACGAAGCGCTTATTAACGTCTTTCTCCATCTGCCTTATCTATGTAGTCATCGCAGTTGTCTCTAATGGCCACAACCCAGTCGGGCTTGCCCTTGTCTGCCCATTACGTGTATCTACAAAACGGATGCCTCTATATTGCGAGCTGCTGTATGGTCGCGGGCACGGATACGGACACAGACGCGGACACAGACACAGACACGGACATGGACACGGACATGGACACGGAGCGGTAGCAGCTTGTTTGTGGCATTTGTACGAACACAATTTATTTACAAACTGAAAAAAAAGAACCCCATTATGAGGCGACTCGTTGCCATGAGTGTAACAGTGTGCTCGCCATTACTTTCTATTACTCGAGAGCTGCGTAAAAAGTGGCCTCTCAACAGAGCAGCTGTTGACCCAGTTCCAGGGTGAGGTCGTCAGTGCAAGAAAAGCAAACTATCGAAAGAGTTAAGGTTCATACTCGTATCTGCCCAACATATGCTGAGCTCTGTATCACCTCTACAGGAGCTCGTAAAGTTCGCTAAAATCCCATGTCCTTATGCCTCGAGAGAAACTTTGAGTGACCTCTTCAAGAACATGAAATGATCGGAAAACTTTTCAATAGTTTTCCCACACACCACTTATGTCTCGTTTTATTCCGCATGATTGCTTTGTCAAAGGTGATGGCACAACATGTGTTGACTCTTTGACGCCTTCTCTGCGAGATAATAATGCCTTAAATACTCTTGACACAGAACTTAATTGGACGTGGCCCAACTTTATTTAAATACCCAACACAATTGCTTTTGTCCCTCTTTTTAGCTGTAGAAAATGTTTAGCCCCAAAAAATATTTCTGACGTCCTTTAAATAATTGATAGCATACTGTAAACACCAATAACAATTGTACAATTAAGCCTTTATCACGACCCACACACAGGCCATTAAAAATAAGTTACTTAAGCTTCGTTTTTGTATCAGGTTGTTACCGAAAAATATTCAAAATTGTGATGCGACCTTTAAATCAAGTCATTTATTTCCCATTTCCAGCGCTTTGCTTTGTCTGCTCCCTATTTTCTTTTATTTTTGTGTTTGTTTTTTTGTTTGTTCATTTGTTTCTCTTTTTGTATTTTGTTGTTTGTTCTTTTGACTTGCTCACACCCTATTACCCATCAATATTTAAAGTGGAGTGCGGCTACATGCGAAAGACGATGCTTTTCTATTTTATTAGTCTGCCATTTTGTCGTTCTGTGTGTCAATCAAAAAGAAGACGAGCCAAAGCCATAGCCATAGCCATAGCCAGAGCCATAGGCAGAGCCGATGTCGATGTCGATGTCGACCCACGCATATCACTATATACAAATTGTTTTGGCAGCTTTCTAGTAAGAAGACAAAGTCAAATACACTTTGTGGGTGTGTGGTATGTGCGACCGTGTGTGTGTGTGTGTGTGTGTGTGTCTCTGTGTGTGTCTCTGTGTGTGTGCGTTTATTTATACTATATGTAGATGTGCGTGTGTAACTGTCACCTATTCGTCCAAAGTCATTTATTATTTTCGAAATGCTTCGCACATTAGGCAGGCATCTGTGATAGCTCTGCACGTATACTTGTATATGCACATAGTAGTATAGTATTTGGCCAATTCGTGTTTACTTTCCCACACCACACCACACCACCCCCGACCCTTGCCCTCCCCCCAGCACTCGGCACCCAGCATCGGCCCATTGGTTACGAAAATTGTATTGCGAATACATAATATTTGTGAACAATTGAACAAGCGGCATGAAATGGCAAAAAAAAAAAAAAAACGGGGAAAAAAACCAAGCGAAAAAAGTACAAATAAAAACTGTGCCAAGTCAGTGTAGAACCTTCCCGTGAAACGACTGCCAATGGCAATGGCGTTCACCAGTTAAGCGGATGTCGAGGGTTTGGTTCTCGGTTCTCGGTTTTCGGTTTTCAGTTTTCAGCTTTCGGTTCGTTGTCATGCGGCATTTGTCAAACTGAGTAATGACTTCAACGCAATGGCGTTAAGCGTCGTCCTTTCAGACCCCGAACCCGAACCCTAGCCCGACTCCGTGTCCGAGTCCCGAAACGCTTAAAGGGCACATCAAACACACTCGTACACCCACAAGCGAACAAATACACATCCAAACCCATACTCTACAGTGACCGACTACGCGTCGTTTCGGTATCGGCTCAATAGATCCAAATACGCCGTAATGGCATTGGCAAGTTCAGTGCGCACAAACAAAGGAATTTCTATATTGGTGTGGGACTCGGAAAAGAATGAAGCTCCCAGCTCCCAGTTCCCTGCGGACGTGGGAGGAGGGACCGCAATTACAGATATTATGCAAAACGGCATTTCAGCGCAGTCAGTTCAAATATTGGCATATAATGCCACCATACGTAGAAGTATTATGGATAATTTCCCTGGTAATTGGCCATGATATTCAGGACATTGGACATTGGCATGCAAGAAGAAGAAAAAAACTAATATGTAAGACCTCGAGAAAATGGTGTACAAGGGAACCAATTCCCTCGGATCTGCTCGAAATTCCCGAAACCCTGAATCATAGTATATCATATTTTCAGATTAGTTGCAGTTAAATATTTCAAAAATCTAACGTAAAATGCCACTATGTCATTCCCTGTGTTGTATTGATTCGGAAAATGAAATGGTATCTCACCATCGGGAATATGTGCATACAAAGCCATCGAGTTATTACACAATCACGAAACGAAGTATCATTGAGAAACATGCCTATCTTGGCCATTAATTATGTGCATTTCCTTTTCTATTTGCACACCATACCTTTCCACGGCAATGAATGCAACTTTTCGAATCATTCATCCATCAACAGACACTTAAGTCGCTTTGCAAAAACTGCAGTCCACAAAATAGTCGATATACTCGTTTATGAAGCTGAATGTGAATGTTTAAATTCGAGTTTCTGTTGCTTCTGCAGCCTGCATTTAAATTGTGTTTTTGTGTCTTTTAAATCTGCTTAAAAATGCTTTATTTTCGTTTTATACATTTTTGATAAAATGTTGCCGTATTTTGGACGTGGCTTATCGGTTATGTGTTTTCAAGGTAAAGGGATTTTTGTTGTTGTCGTAGTCGTTTGTGCCGTTTGTCTGCTCATAATATATTTAAGAGCTTTCTTTTAAGCCCGCACAGCGAGTTACGCATTTCCCTCAATAACTATTAATTAACACTTGTTCTTTACTCAGGCATTATGTAAGATACAAATGATTCAGGAGAACGTTGGTTCATAAATAAATCTGTTTTTGTTTAATTTTCCTCCTCGTCCTTGTCCTTGGGGAAGATCCTCCAGCTGGTATTCGCGCTTCTAAAGCCGTTACAAATTTGTCTGATCCTTCAAAAATATCCGCACCACATCCTATGTATAGCTTCGCCCGGAAGAGAGTAGAGAGTCTGACTTGATTGCATTCTTAAAGACGTTGCTATGTACTTTGAATTCCAGTATTTTTGCCGTGTTACTGATTGCATTCAAATGTTGCTTTTAAATTAACTTTTCCGACTTGTAAAACTTGTTTTCCTTTTTTACGTAACCATAGATAATGTTTATAGTCGATATGTCAAGGGGGACAGTCTTGGTGTGAAAATGCACTCTATGTTAAAATCAATAGCTTTCTCAATTAATTTTTGACATTTCGTTTATAGTGTTTCCTTTTCTGGCGAGAGTCGAAATATGAATTAATAATAGTGACTGTAATAAGTTGAAAACTGAAGAATTGTTATTCTCATGCGTCAGTATTATTTAAATTGCAAATAAAAGACATTTCCTTCATAATCATATCAAGAGCCTTTTTTCTGTAATTGCCGGATTCCTCGAGCATTCTGCAAAAATCAATTACCGCTTTCTTTAGTCCTTCATTGTGATGATGTGAATGTGGATTTCATCCCATTCTCCACAGATACCCAGACAAAACACACAATAATAATAATAGCTGGCTGGGAAGTGCGAGTATACTATGGATTTTAGTTAGATTGTAGTTTTTAGCTTAGCTGGTGCTTTGAGTATTGCCTTTAGATTGGCATCTTGTGTAATTTGTTATTGTTTACGTAGACGTAGACATAGACATAGACGTAGACATAGACACAGACATGCTTGAAGACCCTTTGTAATCATCGTAATTTTCTACAGTATTTGCAGTTTCAACTTAAATGTATTTATGCAGGTAATGTCGTCTTAAATCAACTTGTCAGTTACAGTTCTGCACACACGCACACACACACACACACACACCTAGACAAAGCCTTGTTAGATACACATACATAGCGTATGTGAAGGAGTATGTACATACATATATTTTCTGAGTATATTGGGAAACTTTGGTAATGAAGGGGGCGTTACTGTTGTTGCGTCCTGTTTGACGAATTGCGGCATACTATATGCGTGGTAGGTACGGCTTACAAGCTCACAGGCTCACAGGCTCTCAGGCTCTCAGGGTCAGAGGCGCGCAAGTAAAAAGTCATTGACGTGTGAAAATTAATAAATCATACGCCTCTATTCTGCTATGCTGCCCATTCGTTTTCGGTTTTGCGTTTCGTTTGCGGTCTGCTCTATTCATGAGCACTCGCATTGGTATTGCCAACAAAACAGGACAACAGGACAACAGTAACAACAGCTGCGTCAGCACTTTAGCCAGCCAGCCAGTCAGCCAGCCAGCCAGCCAGCCAGGCACATGTCAGTATACTCATGTAGAGTCGAGCCTCCTCCACGTATGCATTTTTCCCATATTTGTGGCCCACTGTACAAGTGTGAGTGCGTATTGAGGTATTTTCAATGGAAAAGCTCATATTTTACATGGGCGGACTCAAAAAAGCAATACACCGAAAAAACTAATAAAATAAAACGTTTGCAGCTTGTCAATTAACAATTTAAAAATTGAAATTCCCAAGAATGAAAATGTGAGAAATTCCCTTTAAAGCATGAACATTTGCGGTTCACATTGCAGCCAACCTATTGATAGAGCATAAAGGATATTAGTCTGCTCCCCCCAATTGATATTGATGTCGCATTGGCTCTTACCTTTCCAAAGCTCGCTTGACAATCTGACTGACCAGGACACAAGCGATAGGAACGGAAAATAGGGACAACACACGCACACACACACACACAGAGACACAAGCAAGGATACACAGCAAACATTGATTCGCTTCACTTCGCAACTATTTTGTAGCAGAAGACCAGCACAATGAAGATGATGATGTTTGGGGGAGAACACAAAACAAAAAGCACAAAAACAACAGCAAAAGCAAAACCCAAAATAAAAGATACTCTCCTGCTTACTGAAGCATTTGAGACAAACGAATTTCGTTAATGCACCGATGTGTATAACGCAAATGGAAAAGCCCCGAGCTACGCATGGGGCGTGCAATCGGATGTGGGCAAGTGTGTGGCACCTTGCCACGGCGGCATGGTGGCAGTGTGGCAGTGTGGCAGCATCGCAGTGTGGCAGCATCACAATGTGGGAGTGTGGCAGGAACTGGGAGCTGCTGTGGTTCCATGTGTGGGGCGCCGTCACGTTGAAGTCAAAGCCAGTCAGCCGAAGTGCAGTCATCGTCACCAAACTGCTGCTGAAATAACTCGTTCGAAAGATGAACAAACAAACAACGATTTCGGCTTGTGAATGCCGAAGTGCTCTGAAAAACACTCCGCCTACAGCAGTACGGAAAATATTGCTGCCCTTTACTTGAAGAGCAGTGCTTTCTCTGGTATTTCTCTTATGCATCTTTTTTGGGAAATCCTCACAGCAATTTATGTTTTCCAGAGATCTAATATTAACTAGTAAATTAGAAAACCTAAAAATTGATTTGTTAATAATTCATGTTTAGAAAAATGTAAATAAAATTGACTTTAATTGCTTTAATTGATTAAGAATGACAACAAACCTTCATTTTCAGTCTGAGCCGGCGAAGAACCTTTTCAGGCTGTGTAAATAATTCCATCCAATTTATTGATTAAGACCTTCACAAAAGAAATACTTAACATCCATCAGCACACATTGGAATCATTTAAAACGGTTTCAGCGAATTTTTGGGGGATTTACACGTTTGGGTTTCAAGTTGCAATTGTTCAGGACTTGAATTGAAAATGCAGAGGAAGCAAATTAAAATATTTTACTTTTCTCTTCTCCAAACGAGTTGAACGTGTTGTGAGATTAATTTCACTTCTTTTCGATAACATTTCCAGAGGAAAGAATGTTCCGTTAAAGTGGACTAGGTCGTATACGATTACAAGCTTTTCTCCAAAAGTTCTGTTAAATTAAATTCCAGTTCGATTAGATTGCGCTTCTTTTCTCAAATTCAATTCGGCTCGTTTGAGCTTGGAACTCTGTTTGTTTGAGCGAATACCTTCAAAGAATTACAAGAATTATGAATTAAACGAGAGCTGTATCATGAAATGAAGTATTGATTGGAATGCTTGGACAAATTATTTCAATGCGTGCGTCCTTTTTCCCCAATAGTATTTTAATTGACAACTCTGTGGATGTGCTGTCCCATCTTTTATCAGCCTTTGCCATTACCTCTTCCCAAAGGTGTATTGACAGGCAGTTACGAAAACATGAGATGCATGGCAATAGGCAGATGGATGGCTTCACATTTTGTCGACGACTTCATTTTCCTTGTCGTTGTTGATGACGCGTTGAGCCAAACAAAACCGTACTTGGTGGTAGCTCGAAGCACAATATAACACACTCATATCTAGATTAAAGCATAAACTACGACTAGCATGACGATGACGACGATGACGACGACGACGACGGTGACGACGATGTTGAGGACCAGGACCAGGACTTAAGCTAGCAGTGCTTGGCCCAACCCACTGGAGCTAGTCGGGACACAAAGCACAGTCAGGTGATTGCATTAGGAGCACATCAGATGAGCCATTGCCCAAAATTGGGCACATAAATAGCCACATCCCCTCTGTGCAGGCAAATGTGGCAAACACACATGCAAATATACACTGATAAAAATAAGCACGGAAATTTCAATATTCACGCGTAGATTTAACTGTTTTAACCATCAATTTTGCACCATCGTGTGTTTTAGTAAATATGAAGTGAGCACACTTGAATTGAAAAATTTAATATTCAAATATTAAATGTAAGTGTGACGATATTAAATCTCAAGTGATAATGCGGAGACGTGGGTTTGATTCACGCCATAGGTTTATTTTTTACAACTATAAAATATTTTTTCCACTTTTTGGTCTACGCTACTGCTTTTTTTTAACTCTTTTCAATATTGAAATTTCCATGATGCATATTTTATTTCTATATACATACTTTTTTTTGAAAATTCTTTTGTCATTATGAACTCATTTTCTCGATTTTTTTTATGCATTTTATTGCGGATATAGTTTGGATCCATATTAATATTAAAAGTGAGAAGCAGCTGATTGAATAACCCTTACTTGACACATACCTAACGACCAAATCTGTATCTCAAGCGGTTACACTTTGTGTTTATACCACACAACCGCTGAAAACCGACTTTAGAATTCTAGTTAATTGAAATTAAATATACAAGTATTTCTAGTATATTTAAATCGACTACAAAAAACGTCAAATTAAAGTTGAGAAAAATATATAACATAAAGTACGGAATATAGTGAGTTTAACTATTTGTTATTTAAAGTGTGTGAATATTAATATTTCATATGGTTTAACATTAAATTGAATATGACACACTTTAATAACGAAGTTTTACACTTTGTTTTGAATATTATTCATATTAAAATCAGTAATTGAATATGTTTTTACTAAAATTTACGATGACTTGAATATGAAATAGGTGAACATATTAAATTAATATGAAAATATTCATCCGTACCATGCAAATTTTTTATCAGTGCACATACTTAGATATTCCTACCAAAGTATAGTACTATCGTACCTTGTTTGTTTGTAAGTATGTACGAGTATTTGCTTTGTTGCCCAGTCATACGGTTATACGGGCATTCAGTCGTGCAGTTGGTCAGTTGGTCAGTTGGTCAGTTGGTCAGCTTGTCAGTTTGCCAGTTTGTCAGTAACTGTTACTCGATTGCTTTGTGTGGAATTTCGTTAGGGGTAAATGCTGGCCATAAAATTTGCCTCTGCCTGTGCCTGCGCCTGTGCCTGCGCCTGTGCCTGCGCCTGTGCCTGCGCCTGTGCCTGCGCCTGTGCCTGCGCCTGTGATTGTGACTGTGACAGTGTCTTGTGCCTGTGGCCAGAGAATTGCCATGATTTGTGTGTTGTCAATGGCAATAAAATCAAATCAAGGCAAACATCGAAATCGAATCGAATCGAAATGCAGATGGACAGAACCGGCGGCGAAACGACAGTAGCATCATCAGCATCGAATAGCGCCGAGCCCAGTCAAGGGCAGAGGCAAAGGGCATTTGTTGTCCTGTTTGTTGTTGCTGCTGCTATTGGTGCCGTTGTGTCAGGGCCAGCTGGCGTGACGACTCTGGCGGAATATATATTGTACAGCCAGACGTGCAGTGTATTGAAACCGAAAGCCAAATTGACAGGCGTGCAGGCAAACAGTGGCAGTGGCAGTGGCTGTGGCAGTGGCAGCGGCTGAGGCAACAGCAACGGCAATGGCAGGAACAGCACCAAGGAGGACAACTCAACTGTCAGTGTGACACCTTGGAGCATCTCGCACGCGGCAGCAACAGCAACATCATCGGTAGCAGTGGCATAAGCACCAGCCATAGTAACACTAACAGCAGCTTTCTTTCTCCCACTCTCCATTCATGCCACTGCATTCGTGCAGCACATGACGGGGCGCAACTTGGCAACGTGAATTGCCGGAGACAGAGCCAAAGCCAGAGCTCAGTAATGCCAGCCCAAATGCCAGCAGTTCTGGCATTATATCTCACATGTGTCTGTTCGCAGCAGGCATGTGATAATAATCACTGAGACACATTTCCCGTCAAAGGGGCTCTTCAACTTATCATACGATAATTTAATAGGCCGGGCTTTACTTTTGTCCCGGAGTGATTTGAAAGTTATTTCTAAAATCTGTTGTCACCACAAACCCCACTTGGGTTAAAGCCGTAGCGCTTATATCCGATATCTCTGATTTATACTTCGAGTGAGGGGGATGAAGCCCCTTTGATGTCGTTTTCTCCAGACCCGACCTTAACATTTCATTCATTGAAGTCGAAAAATATATACAGCGTGCAATTCCCTTTAAGTTATCAGCCATTTAAATGAATTCGAAATAATGTATAAGCTTGATTTTTATGACAATCATGAAACATTAGGAGTGTTTCTCCTATACACTCTGCATAAATATTATTCTGCCCCGAATTCTAAATAAGAGATCGGTGTTAGTGATGAACCCCTAAAACTTGTAACTATTATGGAGAATTAACAAAAGGTTTTTTCAAACTACATTCCTCAGCATTTGAGTAAAACTGTGAAATTGTGTATACGGTTTGCGATTTTCTGCACATCACTGGCATGTGTGCATGCATTTTGGCATTCCGGTAGTGTCCGGCTTTAGTGTTTCCCATCACCCGGCATACTCACAACATTTTGTTTTGTGAGGCGTGCAAGAAGCGCTCTTAATATTACATAAAAGAAGGAAAATAGAATACAAAATAAAATAGATATAAAAATTGAAGCTTCATTCCCCACTGCCAGCTGTTGTGCATCTCAAGCAGCTTTGCGGTCTGCTGGTTCTGTCCCTGCCGCTACCGCTGCCGCTACCGCTGCCCCTGCATCCTCTAATATATCAACTGTTTCCATCAGCTTCTCCTCCTCTATCTCCTCAAAGACAGTTTTCTCCATTGTGATAGCCCGCTTCGAACGTTTCTGTGCCATTAGCTCCATGGTAATCTCATAGTCAACTATTGCCTGAACAAACTCTTCATCGCTCTCGATTTCGTGCCTGAACTCATCAGGATCTGCGGTATCTACCTCCAAGGATTTTATAGCATCTAAATCTGCATTTTCCAAACGCAAACGCTCCTCCTCCTTCTGTTGGTGTGAGAGTCGTTTAAGTTTCACTTCCTCAACCCGTGCTTCCAGGAACTTGGATCGCCCAATTTCACGTTCAAACATCTATGAGATAAATTAAGGGTTTACATAACTAAATCGTTCCTCTGCGACTCTCGCGTCCCCTGTACCCACAAGCCCCTTCCCCAGAGTCTTTTAACTGACAAGAGCTTGGTTCCGAGAGTGTTATAATTTATTTGCTTTCCATCTTTCCTATGGTAGCTGTATAAAAATTAAATGGCTGGCAATGAACCTTAAACCTCATTTGAGAACAATGCTCATACGGACGGACAGATAGACAGACAGACAAACAGACAAACAGATGAACTGACGGACGGACAAACATATATGTGTGTATCGAGGGTAAAGGTACTTGCCGCCGCAATGAGTCCCTTTTCTCTGGCTGTGGCGGATGTCATGCCACTAGCCAGGCTCAGCATATGGGTGACTCCACTGGCGAGGCTTACGGCAATCATTTGCCCATCAGGACGAAATGCTAGATAAGAAATTGCTTTGGGAAACGTTACTGTCGACACCGGCTTACGCTGATGCAGCAAAAGATCCCAAAAGCATAAGTTTCCGCTGGCATCGCCAGTCGCGAAGAGGGAACAGCGGCCGGTGCTCCAAGCACCGCATAGAAGCTGCGACCGGCTGGTCATGTACATGGTGCTAGGCGCGCCCTTACTCTCCTCGCTCCAGATGCGGGCGCGCCAGTCGGCCACAATCAGGAAGTTCTTGACGAAGAACGGATTACGCATTATAACTCGAATGGGTCCGATGAAAAGGCGGTAATGGTTCAGTATGATTTCCGGTGGCGATAAGCCCTTGCGGTTGCCCACAAAAACATAACCCATGTCACTACCGATGATATAGCGCACGGGTATGGTGTACTCGAACTCCAATACGGTAGCCCCATGAGCATTTTGACGATTCTGAATCTCTTGGGTGTCCGGTTCGAGCAAAAACTCCTGGGTGCACATCTGAACATCGCGCGTATCCCAATACTTAACAGAACCATCAAGCGATCCCGTGTAGAACTCGGTGTTGGCCTTATTGTGCACCCAACAGATTGCGGTAGTGGCCTCCCGATGTGCAGCCTCCAGCGGGCACTTGCGCACGGGAAAACTCGTCTCCCCTAATTCCCATATGCACACCTTGCCGGAGTGAGTGCCGCCCACTAGCTGGTTCTCGTCGCGAGGACATAGCTTAGTCAGGTATAACACCTCCTTGAGATCAAAAAACTGAATCGGGTGGAGCGGATCCTTCAGATCCCATATAAAGAAGGCGTGCGAGGTTCCAAAGCCAGACATCAGCTTAGCTGACTTTTTATAGCGTTTTTTCAGCCGTCTGAGATTGCAGTATGTGGTCAAGAATTTCCGATTATTGCCAGGCATCCAGTCGCAACAGCGCAGAAATCGATGCGGCATCCATACATCGTGAAAGATTTGAATGTCACGCGTCGACATGTCCGCTTTAAGGACGGGCTCTTCCAGAGCGTCGTCAAAGAATGTCTTGTATATGTCGATGGAGTTGTTCCGATACGCAATCGCAGTGGCATCTCGGATTATTTTTCCGACCTGAACGCCCCAACTATCGTCGCGTTCGGTCTTCTTGCGATGCCGCAGCGTCTGCTCCTCGTCATTAATGTTCACATCCTTCGGCCAGCCGCCCTCGTAGTGATTAATGCCATGCTGCTCCAATTCCACATTCTCCGTCTCTATGACACTCAACGCCATCTGTCCACTTAGCTGAGTCTTCTTATCCACAGGATTGGCCATAATGTATTTGGTTCGCAGCCGTCCGCTCGGCTGTACGCTGAGCAGCAGCTCGTTGCGGTCTGAGAAGAGGCATTGGCGACCGAACATGCCGCGCTCGCGTGAGTAAACAAATTCGTTGAAATTATGCATGACGGGCAGGTATTATAAACTGATTAGTTGGGTTCAGTCAAGTTCAGTCAGTTCTCCAAATGCTCCACAATTCTTTTATGTGATTTTCAATTTTCTCGAACCGACAACAAAGTCTCAGCAAATTCTTAGCAATCTATGAGCATCAGCTACGAATACCTATATGGGAACACTATATGGGAAGAAGATGAAGATCCCTAAAACTGAATGTTTAAGTTATTAGAAAGTGCGATTGTACACAATTCATAAGAAACAATCTCAAATTCAAATTAAATTATTAAAAATTGTCTATGAAAATCAGGCTAATATATGGGGGCTTTGTGCCACTATATGTGGTAGCATTTTTCTAAAATGTATCCCTAAAATATACATGCATATATGTATATGTGTTTATTTTAAATAAATACTTGTATATTATAGAACATCTCTCTTTCTAATTTAAAAGATTTTGTGACATTTAAGGATAACTAATTCACCCATATGTGTATCCTTATTTCTGAGATTTGATTTGCTAGAAAACAGCCTAGTACCTTATACCGATGTACAATCTTATATCTTGTAAATACTTAATGCTTGTAATAATTAGCAAATATGATGAAGATGAAACAAGTATACATTCAGATAGGAGAAGAAATATTTGACATTTGCGACCTAAATAATCATAGCTTGTAATTCTAACTTCTTACATATAGTTTGCTAGAAAATACCTTTTACCGATGTACAATCTCATATCTTGTAAATACTAAATAATAAAAATTAATTCATTATTAGAAAATTGGATGAAGATGAAACAAGTCTACATTAAGATAGAAGGATAAATACATATATGACATCGGGGACTTAAATAATTCCAACTTGTGTCAGTTATTATCACAAATAACATTTATCCTAATAATGTTCTGAAATTGTTGACTCGGAACCTATCGCGGAACGAAGAAGCACTGAATATTTACTGAGTGCAATTTATTTACCAAAATTTCGCAAGTTTAGGAAACACATCCCAGAATCACGGAAATTGTTCAAACGGAACCTATATCGGAACGAAGAAGCACTGCATTTTTACTGGGTCGAAATTACTTGCACAATTTCTCAAGTTTAGGAAACACTTGCCACAATCAGGCATTGATCACGCGCTCACGTGCCCATCTCCAGCACGGACTTCACTTGGAATCACGGCATTCCACATGCTCCTGAGCGCCAGTGCTGCAGGAACGCGACTTATCCCGAAACAAAGCAGCATATTCCGCATAATTTCACACCGTTGTCAACTGCGAAATTGTTGTCGTTACACGCATCGCTGTTCGCTGCTCGCCGTTCGCCGTTTGCCGTTTGCCGCTTGCCGTGGTGGCGACGCCGTCCTGCAGGTGGCGCTGTGGTGCGGCAAAGCGACGCGAGCACGGACGTCGCATAAATTTGCCTGCAACTACGAGGCGAGAGTGTATAAAGAGAGGCAGCAACAGAGTGGGGCAGAGCACACACACACACGCACACACACACACACACGAACACTAGTAAGCACATGGTTGCATACAACTTTTGCAGACTGTACGAGTACGAGTATTCGTATGTGTTTTGAATGTGGATTGTGGTTCAGGTGCGGGTGCGGGTGTGGGTGTGGGTGCGGGTGCGGGTGAGGATGCGGGTACGGGCGCTGTTGATGGTGCGAGTGGGGCTGGGGTGGAGACTGTGTAGTAAGTGTGGTTAGCTGCAGAGCGACCGCAGAGGATGGTTCTGCTGCGCTATACCGCTTACTTCAACACATATTATGTTTACACACTGAAAATATGTATATTAATAACGATTATGTTTGATACCTTCTGGCGGCATTTTGTTTATTACGTGCCCCACAAAAATGGGCGCTACAGGTATTGGTGTACACACACCTGCCGACAGACAAGCTCTTACATGTGTACTCATATGCATGGGTTTGATAGCCGCCCCTGTAACAGTCTCAATGGGGCGAAGAAAAAATGTGTTCATAAAACAGAGCACAGTACACGCTCGATGAGATTAAATTTATATTCAACGATATGCATCTCCTGTAAGCATTTTCGAAGATGAAAAGGCAGTAGTAAACCAACTTTCTTCTCTTTGCAAAATGAATTTTGTTGTCCCCAATCATCGTGCTGCAGTCTCGTGTGCACACAGTCTGATTGCTAAGTCTGATATCGGATATGCCTTAATTCTAAAGGCCAGTTGGAATTGCTTTGTTGTTGAATTTCTGGCGTTTTCACGACCTTTACTAACCCTTTCCAAATTGTCTGACTCCATCAGTCTGGCTAGATATTGAAAGCCAAATTTATTGCAAAAGCTGGCTTCTGATGGCCAGGATGTTTCTACCAATTCTTTCCAAGATGTCTTCAAGCTCCGAGCTCCATCAAAAAAGTGACAATTTCATTTTTCCAATTTAACTTTTAATTTCTAAATCAATTTTTTTTAGATGAACAATTTGTTTTCAACTGAAATTCGTTTTGTAGGCATTTAAATTATTTTTTTGAAATAAATTTTCTAATATTGTGGTAGCAAGAAATTAAGAACTAAAATTTGATCAGTATTTGAAGATGGAGACTCGAGGTGTCTGCGGTATCGAGTGCCCGCTGTAGCATCCAAGCTTAGGATGGAGCTTACGGGGTGCTAAGCTTGTTGAACATGTGACTACAAAACGTCACAAACGGCAAATCAAACTGCAGATGTCTCGATGGGACTTTGTTGTTGTGCCAATGTACGAGAGTATGTAACTAAGCAAATAGCCGGGGGCAGAGTTCATCGATGGCCATTGATGTTAATGCCGTTGACACTCTTTAATAATGCGACATGTAGATGGTTGGCCGACCAAAGAAAAACAAGTTGCGAATAATTACTGAAACGTAGCACTGCATGCATATAAACAACAACAATACCAACTGCGCAAACAGCAACAGGAGCTGCAGGGAACGAGACGTGGAGCCAGAAAAAGGCACAGCAGCAAAGCAGGCCATGAATAATCAACTGCATCCGTTACCGGCAGCACATTAATACAGTGGGCGAAAAAAAAGTTGGAAAAACAGGATAACAGCTGCTCACTCAGGTGGCACAACGTTTCGGCCTGATTCGCCGATTGGATAAGCAATAATAACGAATTATTGAAAAACAAAGAGGGCTGCAAAAAAAACACAACGACAAAAAATGAAAAAAAAAAAAAATCATCAACTAGCTCTGCATTGGACAACGACAGAAAAGGAGGGAGAAGAGCCTGCCACTGCCACAGATTAAAAGGTGAAATATGAATGGCAAAATATTTGCGCAATGTGAGAAAAGACAAAGACATGAATTACACGGCCATGAATGCCAGCCTGTCAATATCATGGCTCTCAGGAAATTCGTTGTCGTTGTCGTCGCCGTCGTTGTTGATGTTGCTGATGGTGATGATGATGATGGCTTCAAGCCAAAACAAAAACGACACAGGTGTTCTGCATTTAAAGAGCAATTAAATTATGTCTTAAGTTGATTGCTCAGTCAGCAAAAGAGATAAGCGAAAAGCAAACAATATCTTCGACTTTGCAAAGACTTTAAAAGTTATATTTTGTAGGCTGTTCACAAAAACTATCCGGTGTCATGGAAAACTTTTGAAATATCTTTTTCACATGATTCATTTGGAGAACAATTTCTTATTTTACAAAATTAGCATTTTAAGAGGGCCTTTTTGCTAAACTGAAACTAACTTAAACAATATCCGAGCTTTCTTGAACTCAAATCAAGTTAATTGATTTATTTATATATTTGTTGTTTTATCAAAAATAGAAGGCGAACAGCAAATCCGTAAAGCATAGAATGAAAAAATATGCATCAATCTTTCAGTTTTTCTCTTCGTCTTGTTACTTCTCACAATCTATTAAGGGTAACTGGGTGCGCAACTAAGCTCCTAATTCATTCGAGCCTTCCTTCTTAATAGTCATCACATATTTTGTACATGTATACCCTGTACATGTAGGGTAATCAGGGTATCTTAGTATTCTGTAAAGTATGCAACAGGCAGAAGGCAATTTTGGAAAGTACACTCTCCTAGTCCCCTTATGTATTTTTCCTTTGTTTATTAAATGACTCCATTTAAACATAATGCCAATATTAAATTCTCTATTGTGTACTTTTGAACAACATCTTCAATAAAAATCAGCAAGCAACGACAAACGAGCTGCGCGTGTTTTTGCGCGTGTTTTTGCTTCATTCATTGCTTCGTCACTCACCATAGTAAGTATAATGAAAAGAGTGTTGGGAGCCGAAAGAGCCACTTCGTACCCATCGCTGGTGTAAGCCATGCTTTGATTAAACTTGAAATATTTGTAATCCGAGCTCCAGCAGCTGCTGTTCATAAGCAACGACAGATTCGCAGTATTATTGTTATCTTTAAATCTGCATATTATTGAATTTTAATGATGCGTCTCCATTTCAATTTGGCATGTAATCGCTGCTCTGAAATGCATCCTTTTGTGTTCGAGTGCCGCAGGCGTGCTCTCTGCTGCCATTTAGTCGTTGTTTACAATTTTATGTTGCATACTTTTAGGGTAGGATAACCCAAAAGCTGCAGTTTCTTCCATTATTTATTTCAATTAGAATAATATTGCTTATCATGCATTTGCATTCATTTGAGTTATTATTTAATTATAAGGCATTTACCCGAAATCTAACCGAGCAGAAACTTGGAATGCAGTTCTGCCATGACTAGGCACTATAACAATTTCTTTAGGCTTACGTGAGTCTTCCCAGAACCCAAGTAGTTAAAAAACAAGCTTTTGGCTTCGAGTATGACAATGCCATAGACTTGCTTGGTTGTTGTTTATCGAAAAACTTATGCTGTCCTAACTGGCGTAACTGTCAAAGAATTGTCACGCCACATTTTTTAATCTGCGGCTTAAAGTTTCTCCAATTAAGTGAATTCATATACCACATAGAGGAAGCACATATCGCATTTAACCCTAAAGCTGGAGAAAGCCCAGCTCGAGCTATGGGCTGCCCTACGCTTCCAGCGAAGCACGCTAGAAGGCTTTAGAAATACTAGCGAACCCAGCCATCGGGGACAATTGGGAGTTTAAGCAGCACTTGACGGCAACAGATAGCAAGACAGACAATGAAGAAATGGATATCGTCGGACTCAACGATAGCACTGACCCCGGGGATCCCAATGAACCCAGCACTGAGTTCGTATTGCGTTACGACACCCGACCAGCTGTCGGCTCCAACGGCCCATCAGGCAAACCCTTTGTTTGTCCGGTGCGCGGGTGTCTGAAGCGCTACAACAACTGATGAGTCAAAGATGATGAATGGAAGAGGCGCGATGGCTGCGATAATGTTCCTGAAAACAAATATTTAAAATCTTTCGACGCCTCGTAATTGGTAAAATATCCATTTGGTATCTAAATGTTCTATCAACTAACTGAATAAGACCTTAATTGACCTTAATTTCATATTCATGGCAGAAAATTTCTGATCAATGGGAATACTATTGAATACTATTTGTGGCGTTTCGAAAAAATATAGAACTGGAGAAAGGAATTAAACTCGTTTTCTTAGTTGTATAACTTCATCTTCATTTGCGTAGCGCGTTTGTTTGATATGCTTTTTTTTTAAATTTCGCATAGCAATGGCTCAAAATTTAAAAGGACTGAACGTGCTAATTGCCTGAAAGCATTAATGAAATAATTAGGCCCATCAAGTCGTCTGTTAAAAACAATAAAAATATCAAACGTATTCCTTTGATTAGGGGTGGCAGTCGGAAATCGCAGGAAGGCCCCATAAAACCGTGACTGGCATAAAGTAGACAACTTATTTGAGTGTGTTTCGGACCCATGACTGATGGTCCAACCACTCCAACCCCGGCACATTACCTAAAATGGTCCTTTAATGGTCTGATCCATATCGCTGTCATTATTGTTATAAAACAGTCCGCGCTTTTCCCGCTTTCCCACCTCTACAAATTGTTGACGCAAACGTTGATGGAAACTTGACTCCGCTGTCCACATCAAGTTGCAATCAGCAGCATTGACATATCAAAAAGTAATTCCGTATTCGTCGCAATGCAGAGCCGCGCAGCTTTTCATTGAATTTTTCGGTATTTCTACTTATGTATGTATGTATGTGCATGGGTATGTGTGGGTATGTGAGCTCTGTGTGGGTGTCCAGGCCAAGCCCATCATCTATTTAGCATTTGAGCCCGAAAGTCCCAGAATGTAGCAAGTTTCGGTGCTTTAAGTAATTTGCAAAAACGGCACCAAATTTCGTGTAACTATTTGCGAGGGTAAAACACAAATTGAATAAGTGGCACAAGTTGAAGAAGATTGCCGCCAAGAACTAGAAAATGAGCATAACGAAGGAGCAATAACAACAGGACAGTGGACAGTCAACAGTGAAGAGTGTAGAGCGAGGAGCGAAGAGTTGGCAGAACAGAGCCGGAGTAGATGTGAAGGTGAGAAGGGAAGTGGTAGTGGAGGTCGAGGCAAACCCAAGCTAACGAAACGAAAAATGCAAAATTATGCATAAATTTTGTATGAAAATGCTTGAAAATATGTGCGTTCATAAAATTTTACGCATACATAATCAATAAGGCGGCAACAACACGGACACACAGCTACACAAGCATACAAACATGCACAAAGGAGTTTTAGAAAAGAGTTGTGCAGACCTAACGACCCTAAAGAACCAGATTTTCAGACACTACGCGAGAAGTTTATTCAAACAGTCCTTGAAATGTTTTTGTTTTGCCAAGAACTATAGCATGGGTAATATTTAATTAGAAACCAAGCCATCTAGTCTTTCATACTTGTAGTATATCAAGCACCCCTCGAGACACGCTATAAAAATATAATTTGTAGATAATGGGCAGCAAAGAAAGCTTTATCGGAAAAAGAGCTACTAATTAAGAGGCAAGAGAAACAACTGCATTCCCATTTCAAATACTCACTGCTTGGCTAATTGGCTTATTGGCTGATACACCAGATCTTTGTGTTCAGCATTAGTAGAAAAAAAAACAAAAACAAAGCAATGCAGTGTTAGTTATAGATACATTTATTAAGTATTTGAGGACCACGTTTTTAAAGTTAGTTGCTATGTTTTATTTGTGAACTAGTTGCAACTGAATCGCGCCACCTCCAAGACAGTCTTGATTGCTGGGCAGTTGGGAAACGGAGGCCACTTTGGAAAAGGTTGGCAAGTGGCTTAACTGGCAACTGCAGTGTCAGTGTATGTGTGTGTGTGTGTGTGTCTATGTGGTTATGTGTAGGTGTGTGGCATAAAACGATGCCGACACTTCGGCTGGTCGGTTCTATGGCGGTTGTCTGCTATCCGCATCCGGTCATTCAGTTGTCCATACGGCCGACCGTCTGTCCGTCAGTTTGCCAGGCCCAGGCCCAGACCTAGTCCCACTCCCAGTCCCAGACCCAGTCTAAGTCGCAGGCCTTCAATATGCCGCCTATCCCTTCAGCTGTGCAGCTGTCCAACCCTTTCATTTAATGATAAACACTGAGGCAAAAGTTTGCAGCCTCAGAAATTGAAAAGGGATTTGGCCAGCTTGTCTGTCTAAGTTTGTGTTCGCCGTCTTGTTCGTCTTCGTGTCCGTGTCCGTGTCTGTGTCTGTGTCCGTATCTATGTCCGTGTTCATGGCCGTGTCCTGGTTGTAGGTGTGGTGTGCGTGTGTGTGTGTGTGTGGTTGTGCGTATGTAGGTGACAGCAGTGGGGAATTCGGCAGAGAACTCAACACCGATGCCTGACGAGGGGCAAGCAAAAGACAACGATAAGAAGTAAGTGTCATAAATGGCCCCATGTCGTCCTTTGAGATTTCATTTTATGACCAAGGCAGCTACATTTTTTGTTGCTATTGCTGTTGTTGTTACAGCTATGCTTCAGCTTCTGCTTCTGCTTCTTCTTCTGCATCTTCTTCATGATTTTGTAGTTGTTGCTTGAGCATGTGTTAAGGCGTTTTAAATGTTTTTCGGTCAGTTTAAAAATTTATAAATTTCAAAATTCCAAAAATATGACATGCAAAAACTTGTCGCAAATTGGTTCACATAACTGTAAAGATAACAACAACAACAACAACAGCAGCATCAGTGGCAACAACCACAATAGCAATAACGACAACAGCAACATCAACAGCAACAGCTACAACTACTATAACCAAATAATCTCCAAACTCAGCAGCAACAACAGAAGGCTCAGTTCGTATTTTGGCATGGATTTGGATTTGGTGGCCACATTTGGCATTGATGTCTCTATGAGGGCAGCTTAAACGGTTTATCAATTCGTTTATTTGCATACTTACACAGACCGACCCTATACCCTATAGCCACACCTCCGTCTCCGTCTCCACCAGCCCCAACTCTTCCCCAACCACCAAATCAATGAATTTAATACCCTTGTCGTCTACACAATGGGCATTACAAATTCAAATCTGTCTACTTGCACAAATAAATCACGAAAATAAGGCACACAAACATACAGACAACTGGGAGTAGGGGCCGATGGAGAGGGGTAGAGGGACAGAGGAAGAGGGAGATAGAGGGAGAGAGGGAGAGAGGGAGATCCTCTCAAACTGACAATATAGCCCTTGCAGAATGCATCTATCTTCGCATATTTATACCGTCAATAATTTGTTTTGTGCGCTAAGCGGCTTAGCGCATTTGTCAATTTATTTTGAGTTTAATCTTTTTTTGCTCGATTTTGACAGAGCTTTTGAAGCATACATACATACATACATATATTATATGCATATCTTGTTACCGAGATTTAAATGTCAGTGAAAAATGTAACATTCAACTAAATGCTTGATACAAAATTATAGAAGAACGCAAAATTCCGAATTAACTGCACAAGTCTTTAAAAACCCCCCACATAGCCCCCCAACCGGCACAAATTTTATTCACAAACACACCCAGACGCACCAACGATTGAAAATTTCCAAGTTACTTAGTATATTTACATACACACACACACGCACACACACACACACACATCTATATTTATTATGGCCATCGGGGATATAACATTTAAGCGCGTTGCGCGTATTATTTACAATGACAAATTCTACTGGATGCTGTTCAAGAGCTTTGCCCTCTTCTTTGTCGGACTGCGCGTCCTTAACGAGTTCGATGGCTACGAGCTTAAGGCAGTGCTGCCCTATTAGAGTCTTGCCCTGCAGTGGAAGGAAAGGTTGTAAATATTTTAATGCCTTCAGATGGGGAGGAAGTGGGAGACACTTAAATTTAAATTTCTTTTTCGTAGACGCTGTAACTTAAAACTGACCGAAAATATATCAAAATATTTATGTTATCATTGGATGATTAGGCTCGGCGCACTGTTGTTTACGAAAGCTAAGATGAAGATGTGCCAGGAAGTGGGGCACGGCCGCTGTCAAAACATTCCTAATTCTGTGGAGATTGTAAAAGCATCACACGTCAAAATAAACTGAATGCGACCTCAACTGAATGTGGCTTTAAAGAGGCCTTTTATTTCTCTGCCTCTGGCGGCCCCCCCTTAGTATTTCTGGTATGTTCAGAAATCGCCAATTGAACGATTTGGGGATAAGCTTACATTTGCAATCTCTGCATTTGATTAAATTAAATGTGTTATTTTAAACTCTCTGGCACTGTGCGTGCAAGCAAGCACAAAGACGACGCAGTTGCTGAACAAACCGCTCGTGGGCTACCCTTTCCTTCAACTCACACACATACTGTACGTTACATACACATACACATACACATACACATACACATACAAACATACACACAAGTATTGTGAGCTCGAGGAAAAGTTGGCACTAGTTGCTCGCTGCTCTGATTTGGCACACCACACCCAGCTGGTATACAAGTATTGGCTCATTGGCAATGGGGTAAAGGAAAAACGTAGAGCTCTCGCATAAAAACAGCAAACGTAATTTTTCAATTTTACTTTTCCACTTGAATTTGCCGAAAAATACGAGCTGAGAGCCGCATCCATCCCTTGGGTATTAGTAATTTCGTGTGTGTGTTCAAAGCTCGGCAGGGCCTGGCAGTAAGCAGAGTAGGGAAGTCCAGAACGTTGCCACATTTGAAGTCGCAAAAAAACACAACAAGCAAAAGAAACCCAGATGAGGAAAACTGAAAGATTCACATTGCTGCGTGAGAATTGAATTTGAAACCCCATTTCTGTTATTTTTCACACAAAATTTACACCTTCTTTGAACACTTAAGTATTGGCCATTGGCAATGCCTCGGGCGCCCTCTCAAATGGGGTGGGCGAGACACGCAACCAACAGCAAGGTGTAAAACAATTTTTCTGTTTGCACACAACGCACTCACTCTCAAAAGCGCCGAGCACCCCTGCAGTTCGGCGGCAAGAACCTTGCACTGCAACTGTTGAGATGTGCGGGTAGGCCTATTGTTGGCACGAAAAGCACATAGGTATTGAAAACAATAGTGTAGCTGGCAATAAATCTTTGCGCCAAAAAAGCGAACTGTTTTGCTGCATTTGTGAGCAGCAGGAGTAGCTAGTCTAGGGTAGTAGGTAGTAAGAGCTAGGACTAGGAAGCAAATCCGTAATTAGTTATTACTTCAACTGCCACAACAATTGCTATTTAATAATTATTTATTTATTTAAAATTGTTTTCATCCCGAATTCTAAACATTTAATAATTAAATTTTGAGGGAAAAAAGCTTAATAGCTACACTAATAGAGGATTGGGAAACACGCCCGCTAAATTATTGTTATAAGATAGAACATTTTAGAATACCATTTTTCGACACAATATTTCTAATCAGCAGAAAATTATTTGTTATTAAAAAAGTGTCGGAAGTAATGTTTTTGTGAATACATAATAAGATTCCTGTAAGATGGATTCAACATAGACTTAGTTTCGTTTTTATTTCAATTTTCTGAAATATACTTGTGTATGTGTATTTTACTTGTTGTAATAAAGAAATAAGGAAAATATATTCGAATGTAGACAGACTTCTGGATAGACACACTTTTCCATGGTTCAAGTCTTGGAGGCCTTAGCTTCACTAAATGAGGCGGCTTACTAGACACCGACCACCAGCCGAACTACAGGGTCGACTGAGGGTGCAAAATCACAATAACAACTGGGCGAGCAACAACTATTGCCCGCTGGCAGGCAGGCAGGCAGGCAGGCAGGAAGGCAGGCAGGCAGAGCGCAGGCTGAGGATATGCAGGCGGTGGTCAACGAACGCGTTTTGACTTTGTAAAACAAAATGAAGGCATTGGGGACCATGTCGAAAATCGTTTTACGTCAAAGGATATAAGCGCAAAGGGTGTTTCATCATACGAGTATTGTGTGTGTTTCGAGGCATCACAATGTAAGCGCTTGTGTTTATATTTGACAGATAACGTTCAAAAAACTCCGAAGGAAATTCAATTTTGTTGCCCAAGAGTAGAATTATGGATATTTACGATCGTCGATTACGAGTATCATCGACATTCATAATATTTACATTTTATATTTGGAATGTAAACAGGTAAGGGGACGGCAGCCTACGATACAGATACCCTGTGTTGTGCATAGCTCAAGAATAATTTATTATCATTATGTTCGGCATTGGGCGTGGAATCGAAAACTGGGCATTAACTTGAATTTATATTCACAGCGATTGATTTCAGCAAAGGATATTCCTATGGCAACCAAAGTTTCTACGCAACTTAAATGGAAATAATGACGATATTCAAGATGACAGGAACAGAATAAATAAGAATTTATTTCTAGAGGAATTCATTTCTGCATAACCTGCGTTGGTTTTTCGGTAAAAAACAAAAAACACTTAATTGTTTTTGATATAATAAATAAACGAGTATATAGGATTGAAAAACGAGAAGACTGTCATTCGAATACCAGATAGTTGGACCTAAATATTTAATGCCCCAAAGCTGGCTTGGTAATTGAAAGAGTTTTAAGATAATCCGAGCCAGGTTCTCCTCTCCAACCAAACGTTACTTTGAGTTCCATAGTTAAAATTCTTATTCATAATAAGACGAAATATGTCGAAGCTTTTTCAAGCGGAAAACTGTTGCATACAATTTAAAATGTATTACAATTATGAAACTCATCGATTGCTTCTACTGCTACTATTAGATAATCCTCTTCACCTGTTCAGAATCGTACAGAAGTATTTTTAATCAACAACGCAATGCCATTTATTTATAAATTCAATTAAATTTAATTCCTTTTCAAACACCCTCTATGAGCATTGAAAAGCACACATCATTTGAGTCATTTAAGGGGACATTCAGTAGCTGTAATTGTCATGATTTTCAGTAAAATAGCAACTTATGGACGACATACGAGTATGTAGATGTGTGTGTGTATATATATATATATAAGTATATATGCGTGGGCCCAGGGGCATAGCAGACCCTTCACAGTTCCAGCACAAGCCACCGGCATTGTTTGTTTTCGACATATATAGTCGTACAGCTGTTGATTCTCTGTAGACGTTTGCCGCAATTGTTTATTTGTTGTTTGTTATTTTATTTTGGGGCTCCTTTACCTTTTCGCAGTGTGTGTCTGCCAGTCAAGGCAGCCAAGGCAGCCAAGGCAGGCAAGCCAGCCTGGCCTCGAGTCCACCTTCCCACATATCACACAGGCCAGACAGTTCGTCCCACCAACAACAAATAACAACAATGGAAACAACAACAACAACAACAATAGCAATAGTATTGTAGTAGCAACATATCTACTTGTATGAAGCACTTCAGTTAACCACGTGCAAAAATCGTTCGCCATTCCTGGCCACGAAAATATCTTTTTGTGCCTAAAGTGGAAATAAAGGGCAAAAGTGCTTTAGCTATTCAGGGAGTCCAATGTTTATGTACAAAGACAAAGAGTGGCTCCATACGCTGCCCAACGCATTACAGAGCCATAACATAAGCATGTATCCAATAATAGTAGCTACATACATTCAAACGTCTGTATGTATGTATGTATATACTAGTACACATACATACATAAGTACGCGTACTCGTACGTGTGAAAGAAAAAAAGAATGAGCATCCGCCCACGTACTTTGTTGACCTCAGTAGCACGCAGCGCATAAATTGTGGCCACGAAATAAAAACGAAAACGAAAATGAAACAGAGAAGCCAATATATAGTATATAGTACTTGTACATACATATGTATATACATATATATGCTATATAGCTGACAAGTGATGGTGAGTGGGTCACTTCTCCACACCTCTGCGAAGCTGTTGCTGTTGCTGTTGCTGACGAAAATGCGTGACCATGCGACGAAGCTGGCCGTGGGAGCCACCGGAGCCATCGGAGCCACCAGAGCCATGGGAGCAACAATCGCTTAGAGGAAAATCCTCGCAGCTGGCTGCCTCGTCGGCTCATCGTTGGGCAATTGGTGCGTCCCTGTTGGGCAAAAACTAAGTCGGCACTTCTCTGAGGCATGCCCAATTATATCGCTGAAATACCATTAGCATTGGTGTGCGTGTGTTTGTGTGTGTGTGTGTGCAAAACGCCTCTGACAGGGACAATCAGTGGCCACATCACTCGATAGCTGACCCAGGCCCCACCATACCAGATGTTGCACTATTATCAGCTGCCACGTTCTCTAGTCTCCATCGCCAACGCCATCACATCGCCATCGCCGTCGCCGTCGCGCCGCGTCGCTTCAACGTGTTTTAGTTGCGTCTTATCTGAAGCACAATTCGTGCGCGTCCATAAATCTTGGCACCTAATCCCAGCACTATTTGGAAATGCCACTCTGCTCTCGTTGCTCTCCTGGCGCCCAATTCTCTCTCCCCTCTCTCTCTCTCTCTCTCTCTCTCTCTGTCTCTATCTCTGTATCTGTCTCTGTCTCTCTATCATTGCCCTTAGCTCTGTGTATTTGGATTTTGATGTTTCTAAGACAGGGCTACCAAACAATGTTGCTTCAAAATAAATTGGAGAAGAATTTTGGTCTCGAATATTTAATAAATAATAATTGATATTTAATGCATTAATTGTGGTTAATTTTTTCTATTTACTATACTAACCAGACCTTTCAACTCTTTAGACAACAAAAATCGATCTATCTACTTGTACTTATAATACAAGCACATGTATAAAGCAGCTACTGTTAAATTTGTGGATTTAATGTTTT